>NC_136249.1:11605000-12892500 GCF_053564925.1 Oryzias latipes | reverse complement strand
AGCAACTTTTGTGCATGGCGAGACGCCCAACTTTGCCGCTCTGTCACGACCACACCCCCGCTTTGAAAGTTATGGTTTTTTATCAGAGTAAACTTCAATGGTTTTTCAACAGGTGGATGTCATTTTGAGGTGTGTTTGCTCATCCTACTTGGAGCAGTGATGCTCCAAGTAAAACATGTCATTTCCTTTTGCCAACAGGTGGCGCTACACTTATTCCATATTTTTCCACTGCAGATTTGTTCAGAGTCAGACTACAATCATGCACATAAATTTTGGATCAGATTAGATTTTGCATGGCTGAGTAATGGCCATTTTTCTTTTCATGGCGTGTTTTAGAAACGACCTCCAATTTTGACGCGCAGCCACGGTCACAAACAACCGTAAAAACTTAAAAGCTTCACAATTTAACATCGGACATGTGTTTAGTTTACAAAACCAAAGTTTGGAGTCATTATTCACAAATCTCTAGGAGGAGTTCGTTCTAGAAGGAGGCCTGCAAATGACCAAAATACAGCAAAAATGACATATTGACATCAATATAGCAGACTTCCTGTGCAACTGACAGCTTGGTACCAAGAGACTTTTTTGTAGGTTTTCATCTGATGAACATGTCCTGTAAATATCAAGCTTGTATCTTAAAGAACATGGCGGGGCTCGCGAAAACAAACATTGTAGGTGGCGCTATTGAGCCGTTTTTGTGCACCCGTGCGAGTGCTGTATATTTAAGTTGGAGATATGTATGGGGGAATCTCATTCTGAAATCTCAGCCTCGTCAGAAAAACGGCTGATTTTTTATGAATTTTTAATTATCTGACTGCAACGCAATCAACCACTTCCTGTTTGGCGGTGGCTTGCGCAGGCACCGTCAGGTGTACACCCATGAAACTTTACATAATGAGAGAAAACCCTTGTGAGTATCTCCTGTTGTAATTTTATGAACATCGGACAAAGCACAGAGAAAAGACAGGTCAGAATGTGACATAAAATGTATTTGTAGAAATCTAGGTGGCGCTATAGAGCTCGTCCAAGATTGTCATATCCATTGGTTCAGAATGGAAGCTTCATCACCTCCATCGAATTTCAGTGAGATTGGACAAGGAATGTGCACGTGAGAGCAACTTTTGTGTACACGGCGAGACGCCCAACTTCGCCGCTCTGTCACGACCACACCCCCGCGTTGAAAGTTATGGCTTTTTATCAGAGTAAACTTCAATGGCTTTTCAACAGATGGACATCATTTTGAGGTGTGTCGGCTCATCCTACTTGGAGCAGTGATGCTCCAAGTAAAACATGTCATTTCATGTTGCCAGCAGGTGGCGCTACACCTGTTCTGGATTTTTCCACCTCTGATGTGTTCAGAGTCGAACTACAATCATGCATATCAATTTTGGATCAGATTGGATTTTGCATGGCTGAGTAATGGCCATTTTTCTTTTCATGGCGTGTTTTCAAAATGACCTCCATTTTCGACGCGCCGCCACGGTCACAAACATCCGTAAAAACTTAAAAGCTTCGCAATTTAACATCGGACATGTGTCTAGTTTACAAAACCAAAGTTTGGAGTCATTACTCCAAAATCTCTAGGAGGAGTTCGTTCTAGAGCGAGGCCTGCAAATGTCCAAAATGAAGCAAAAATGACATATTGACCTCAATATATCAGACTTCCTGTGCGAGTGACAGGTGGGTCCTTTCAGACTTTTTTGTAGATCTCCATCTGAAGAACATGCCCTGTAAAAATCAAGCTTGTACGTTAAAGCGTATGCGGGGCGTCGGGACAAAAGTCACTGTAGGTGGCGCTATCGAGCCGTTTTTGTGCGCCCATGCCAATCTCCTATAAAATACGAAATTTTTCGCGACTCCTGATGTGTGTGCCAAATTTGGTGAGTTTTGGGGTATGTTAAAGGCCTCAAAAAGGCGACTCTTCCGGTAGAATAATAATAATAATAATAATTAAAGCTACAAGTAGCATTTAGCGGGCCCGAGCACGTGCGACCGCATGGCACGAGCGACCGCCCCGTGAGCAACGCCCTGCTCGAGCCATTCTCGTCGTTTTTTCTTGTCCATTCTGGAGCTCCAAGCTATTGTTAACACGACAGCAGCCTGGGGGGGGGGGGGGGGGGGGGGCTGTAATCTGTTGCCTTAAGGGACAAAGACTTTTGCATATAGCATGAAAAAAATTCAAGCAATGATGATAATTGCTATCACTGTCCCTAAGGATGGGAACAATAGAACTCATTCAATTTCCACTACAATGTCTAGATGAGTGTCAGCTATGTCTGATAACTTGGCCAATTAGCTGGACCGGGATCTTGCAAAGTGCAGGTGGTTAACGTCCAGTGTGATGAGTCTGTGGACGGCAACAGTACAGGATAGCTTTTGGTTTCCACAAGAGAAGAACTCCTGACACATCTGCCCTAACAGACAACTACAAGAGGAGTTGAAATGTATAACACGGTGAAGGAGTTTTTGTGCAGAAAAAGGTACAATTAGAAAAGCTGGTAGCAGTGACTGCAGATGGGACTCCTGCTATGATCAATAGACAAACAGGTTTCATCACTCACTGTAAAGCTGACCCAGACTTTCCAAAATGTCTGCATTACTGCTGCGTCATTCACCAGCAGGCCTTATGTGCAGAAGTGATTGGCTCTGGACATATAATGACTCTTATTCTGAAAATCGTAAACAACCTCAGCTGCAAAGCAAAACAGCACAGGATTTTTAAGGTGCTATTGGAGGAGATGTCTGTTGAATATGGTGAATATGAACATTGTGAATCTGAACTTGCATTCTTGACTGACATTACTGGAAAACTAAACCACTTGATCTGCGAGCTGCAAGACAATTGCAAAACTATTTTTTTTGACCAGCCTGCCTGAGCCAGTGTTTTTCTTGTGGGGATCTTTTCTGCCAGGGCTTGTCAGCTTGGTCAGTGGATGTTGCTGCAGTTGTCTACCTTGCTGGGACAGCTGGAGTTAAACACAGCAGCTCACGGCTCTGAAGTGGACCCCGTTGCTGTCCCAGTCTGGATGGGCACTGTGGCGATGTTCCAATGGCCAGGCTGGCTCCTGGTATAAAGAGATTCCCAAATACCATTTCCTAACCGCAGAGCCAAGGATGTGTTTACATGTTTAGGTCAAAAATGTGATGGACAGCTTCATGTTGTCTAAACATGCCACCCTGTTATTAATCCAGTTGATATGGTTCTCCACCTGTGTCTAGGTGATAGAAAAGCATTTTTTTATATTTAGAGCTCTAAGCAAACAAACAGTTGTCTATATAAAAGAGCTTTTACAATTGTGCACTTTTAGCAGGTCTCTGAGTTCATGTGACCAATGTATGGTGGATTTTCACAGACCTTGTTTAAAACTGAAGGTGAGAGAGACTTAGAGAAATGGCTTCATTGTTCTGGAGTTCTTTGTTTCATCCACAGAAGAGTAGAATTGGTGATTGATTTTGAAAAGCTGCTGAAAAAAGTATCTTTTTCAAATTGCAATTTCTAACTTGGGTTTTACATTTTGTGTTCCATTTTTTGTGCTTTAATTGGGAAGCATTTGTTATTTGTTTGGTGTTTTTAAGGTTCTGCAAATATACACATTATTTTTTAGAGACATTTGTTATCAGTTGTGTTTGTTGATTTGTAGTTTAATTTCATTGGATGTATAGATGTCGTGTGGGGGGGAGGCTCGAGAGCAGGTAGGACCCAGGCGCAGAGACGGGAGGCAAACGGGTTCAGGGCAAGTGGGTTTATTTAACTAACAAAAAGCACTGCAGAGCAGGATGACAAAACTAAAAACAAAAACTTACTGTGGCATGGCAAGGGACATGGACGCCAGACAAGAAGACGTGATCAACATGAGCAGAAGTTAATGGACCAGCACAGGAGGAAGGCAGAGACAAGACTTATATACAGACAGGGCAGACAAGACACAGGTGAACACGATTAGGGCAGATGGGGACCAAAGGAAGTAAAACTCAAGAAACGTGACAAGACAGGAAACCTTTCAAAATAAAACAGGAAACAGAACCAAACAAGACAGAACAAGAACTAAAGCGAAAAACAAGACAACAAACTGAAACCATGACAATAGAAAGGAAAAGAAGTTCAAACATTGATTATAAAAAAGGATATAAGAGATAAAAAAAAAAGAAAAAGGAAAAGAAAAAAGATAAACTATTGATTTAATTGCATTTTGAATGAATAAAAAACAATGATTAATAGAATCAGAATCAGAATCAGGAATCAGAAAAAGTTTTATTGCCAGGTTCAGTAGAGCGCACTTTACAAAACAAGGAATTTGACTTGGTGTATAGTGCAATTAAGAATAAGTTAAAAATTAAGTTAACAACAACAACACACTATATACAGTAGAGTAAGGTGAATTAAAGTGGGAGCACAGATGGGCTGGGATGGTGGGGCCTGTAAGTGGCACCGACAGTCCTTTGGTGGGCGGGGGGGGGAGGGGGGGTCACCTGGGGGAGTTGGGGTTCTGTTCAGCAGGCTGGCTGCAGTGGGGAAGAAGCTGTTCTTGTGGCGCGAGGTCCTGGTCCTGATGGACCGGAGCCTCTTGCCAGAAGGGAGGGGCCGAAAGAGATTATGTCCTGGATGAGAGGGGTTGGCTACAATCCTGGCTGCCCGCCTCCAGGTCCTGGAGATGTGCAGCTCCTGGAGAGACGGGAGGTGGCAGCCGATCACCTTCTCTGCTGAGTGGATGACGCGTTGCAGCTTGGCCTTGTCTTTGGCCGTGGCCGCAGCGAACCAGACTGTGATGGAGGACGTGAGGGTGGATTCGATGATGGCGGTGTAAAAGTCTACCAGCATCTTTTCAGGGAGGTGAAACTTCTTCAGCTGCCTCAGGAAGTACATCCTCTGCTGGACCTTCTTAGTGATGGAGCTGATGTTCTGCTCCCACTTGAGGTCCTGGCTGATGATGGTTCCCAGGAAGCAGAAGGACTCCACAGAGGTCACCGGGGAGTCACAGAGGATGACAGGGGGGAGGGGGGCTGGGGCCTTCCTGAAGTCCACTGTCATCTCCACTGTCTTCAGAGCATTAAGCTCCAGGTTGTTAGCGCTGCACTATGACACCAGCCTGGCTATTTCACTCCTGTAGGCCGACTCATCTCTGTCAGAGATGAGGCCGATGAGTGTGGTGTCGTCAGCAAACTTCAGGAGTTTGACAGACAGGTGACCAGCTGTGCAGCTGTTTGTGTACAGGGAGAGTAACAGGGGTGAAAGGACACAGCCCTGGGGGGATCCGGTGCTTGTGGTCCGAGTATCTGAGACGAGCTTCCCCAGCCTCACATACTGCTGTCTGTCCGTCAGGAAGTCTGTGATCCACCTGCAGGTGGAGTCAGGCACATTCATCTTGGAGAGTTTTTAATACTAAAGATGTATACCGAAAAAGACATACCGAAAAAATATGTCTTTCAGTGTTTAACTGGCTGTCTTTGGATTATGCATGCCTGAATAATGGTCATTCTTACTCCTCATCTCTCTGTTCACTGCTTGCTAATTTACATAGCAGGGGTCCCAGCAGGAGGGGGCGGGGTTGTAACACGACTCCTTCAGCAGAGCCAGGCTGAGAGAGGCTTTGACATGTAAGATGTTAGATGTTAGAATGCCAGATGTTAGAATGACCAGTTCATTTTATATCTATGAAAATATTCAGGTAGCTATGGGACATGTTTAGCTATAGGTCTGTGAAAATTGGTGTCGATTGTTGAAACATAAGTTACCATAAAAAAATGTTTGTTTGGAGTCTAGACAGATTTAACACAGGTTTTTGGATGAAAAAGGATTTTTTATAAATCATCTGTTACACTTTTAAGTCTGAAAAAAATATGGAAGGCAGCAAACACAGATCCCTACCGTTTTTAATTTTTTTGTGCTGATATTTGAAAGATAAGTTATGCAAAAAAATAGGTGTTTGCAGTTTTGCCTAAAAAGACGTTTTCGGACCTTTTTGGGTGAAATGATGTCTAAAAGTTCACCTGTAACTTCAATAATTCTGAATTTTTTTAGGAAGCAGTAGCACATAAATGCCTATGAAAGTTGAATTCTTGGTGCTGATAACCTAAACAGAATTTATGCTAAAAATCTTTGTTCAGTCCAAAATTTCATTAAAAAAATCAAGTGATGAAGTTTCTCGTAGACCCTATAGTGTTACATATCAAAGCTGGAGGTTATTAAAGGCATCTAATTCTGAAATCTCAGCTTCCTGAGACAAACGGCTGATTTATAATAAATTTCTATTATTTGGGTGCACATAATCGACCACTTCCTGTTACGCAGGCACCGTCAGGTGTACACCCATGAAACTTTACATGATGAGAGAGGACCCTTCTGAGTATCTCCAGTTTTAATTTCATGCACATCGGACAAAGCAAAGAGAAAATACAGGGCAGAATGTGCCCAATGCAATAACTAGGTGGCGCTATAGAGCTCGTCCAAGATTGTCATATCCATGGGTTCAGAATGGAAGCCTCATCACCTCTATTGAATTTCAGTGAGATTGGACAAGGAATGTGCACGTGAGAGCAACTTTTGTGTGCATGGCGAGACGCCCAACTTTGCCGCTCTGTCACGACCACACCCCCGCATTGAAAGTTATGGCTTTTTATCAGAGTAAACTTCAATGGCTTTTCAACAGGTTGACATCATTTTGAGGTGTGTCGGCTCATCCTACTTGGAGCAGTGATGCTCCAAGTCAAACATGTCATTTCCTTTTGCCAGCAGGTGGCGCTACACCTGTTCTGGATTTTTCCACTTCTGATGTGGTCAAAGTCAGACTACAATCATGCATATCAATTTTGGATCAGATTGGATTTTGCATGGCTGAGTAATGGCCATTTTTCTTTTCATGGCGTGTTTTCAAAATGACCTCCATTTTCGACGCGCCGCCACGGTCACAAACATCCGTAAAAACTTAAAAGCTTCGCAATTTAACATCGGACATGTGTGTAGTTTACAAAACCAAAGTTTGGAGTCATTACTCCAAAATCTCTAGGAGGAGTTCGTTCTAGAGCGAGGCCTGCAAATGTCCAAAATGAAGCAAAAATGACATATTGACCTCAATATATCAGACTTCCTGTGCGAGTGACAGGTGGGTCCTTTCAGACTTTTTTGTAGGTCTCCATCTGAAGAACATGCCCTGTAAAAATCAAGCTTGTACGTTAAAGCGTATGCGGGGCGTCGGGACAAAAGTCACTGTAGGTGGCGCTATCGAGCCGTTTTTGTGCGCCCATGCCAATCTCCTATAAAATACGAAATTTTTCGCGACTCCTGATGTGTGTGCCAAATTTGGTGAGTTTTGGGGTATGTTAAAGGCCTCAAAAAGGCGACTCTTCCGGTAGAATAATAATAATAATAATAATAATAATTAAAGCTACAAGTAGCATTTAGCGGGCCCGAGCACGTGCCACCGCCTGGCACGAGCGACCGCCCCGTGAGCAACGCCCTGTTCGAGCCATTCTCGTCGTTTTTTCTTGTCCATTCTGGAGCTCCAAGCTAATGTTAATATGACAGCAGCCTGTGGGGGGGGGGGGGAAGAGACTATAATCTGTTGCCTTAAAGGACAAAGACTTTTGCATATAGCATGAAAAAAATTCTTAAATCTAAGCCTCGTTTAGACCTGCTCATTTTCTCATCAAGTAGAAGAAGGTTTTTATCAGATTAAGAAACAAGCAATGATGATAATTGCTATCACTGTCCCTAAGGATGAGAACAATAGAACTCATTCAATTTTCACTACAATGTCTAGATGAGTGTCAGCTATGTCTGATAACTTGGCCAATTAGCTGGACCGGGATCTTACAACGTGCAGGTGGTTTAACGTCCAGTGTGATGAGTCTGTGGACGGCAACAGTACAGCATAGCTTTTGGTTTCCACAAGAGAAGAATTCCTGACACATCTGCCCTAACAGACAACTACAAGAGGAGTTGAAATGTATAACACGGTGAAGGAGTTTTTGTGCAGAAAAAGGTACCATTAGAAAAGCTGGTAGCCATACCTGCAGACGGGGCTCCTGCTATGATTGACCGACAAACAGGTTTCATCACTCACTGTAAAGCTGACCAAGACTTTCCAAAATGTCTGCATTACTGCTGCTTCTTTCACCAGTAGGCCTTATGTGCAGAAGTGATTGGCTCTGGACACATAATGACTCCTATTGTGAAAATCATAAAAAACCTCAGCTGCAAAGCAAAACAGAACAGGATTTTTAAGGTGCTATTGGTGGAGATATCTGCTGAATATGGTGAATATGAATATGGTGAATCTGAACTTGTATTCTTGACTGACATTACTGGAAAACTAAACCACTTGATCTGCGAGCTTCAAGACATTGGCAAAACTATATTTTTTTATTGACCAGCCTGCCTGAGCCAGTGTTTTTCTTGTGGGGATCTTTTCTGCCAGGGCTTGCCAGCTTGGTCAGTGGATGTTGCTGCAGTTGTCTCCCTTGCTGGGACAGCTGGAGTTAAACACAGCAGCCTCACGGCTGTGAAGTGGACCCCGTTGCTGTCCCAGTCTGGATGGGCACTGTGGTGATGTTCCAATGTTCAGGCTGGCTCCTGGTATGAAGAGATTCCCAAGTACCTTTTCCTAACCGCAGAGCCAAGGATGTGTTTACATGTTTAGGTCAAAAATGTGATGAACAGCTTCATGTTGTCTATTGATGTAAGTTTAAACCTAAACATGTTTCCCTGTTATTAATCCAGTTGATATGGTTCTCCATCTGTGTCTAGGTGATAGAAAAGCATTTTTTTATATTTAGAGCTCCAAGCAAACAAACAGTTGTCTATATAAGAGCTTTTACAATTGTGGACTTTTAGCAGGTCTCTGAATACATGTGACCAATGTATGGTGGATTTTCACAGACTTTGTGTAAAACTGAAGGTGACAGAGACTTTGGAGAAGTGGCTACATTGCTCTGGACTTCTTTGTTTCATCCACAGAAGAGTAAAATATGTGATTGATTTTGAAAAGCTGCTGAAAAATGTATCTTTTTAAAATTGCAATTTCTAATTTGGGTTTTACATTTTGTGTTCCATTTTTTGTGATTGTATTAGAAAGATTTGTTATTTATTTGGTGTTTAAAGGTGGTACATAATGTATATACACAATCGTCTTAGAGACATTTGCTATATGTTGTGTTTGTTGTCGTTGTAGTTTAATTTCTTTGGATGTATTGAAAGGAAATGAAAAGAAGTTGCAGCATTGATTAAAAAAGCATAAAAGAGACATTTACTGTCTGATGTTACATCTGTAGGAGTGTACTGAGGCTGGGTTTTGTTTTGGAGCACATTCATATATTTTGTTTGTAAAAAAAAAAAGATAAAATATAAAGTTAATTGTATTTTGGATGAATAAAAAAGCAATGATTAGTGCTAAGGATGTATAAAAGACAAACAAAACAAAGGAAATTGCTGTATTTTAGTGTTGAACTAGGCTTTCTAACTGTTCTACTTTCTGTCTGCCACTCCTGGCTAATTTACATGTGAGCACACAGCCGGGGGGTGGGGTGGGGGGCTAACTCCACTCCTGCAGCAGGGGAGATTGATGAAAAGCTTGAGGATGTAAGATTGAATAAATAAAATCCTAGAGTTGACCAGTTCATTTTATAAATGTAAATATTTTTTATTTTGGTACTGATAAACTAAACAGAAGTTATGATAAAAATATTTGCTTGAGTCAAAATGTCCAAAAATTTGCTTTCAGCACAATAGGGTGATTAAGGTGGTTAAATGTTTCTCGTATGTATAGTGCTGCTTTTCAAACGTGGAGCTTTGTAAGACGCATCTAATTCTGAAATCTCAGCTTCCTGAGACAAACGGCTGATTTCCTATGAAGCTTGATTATATGATCATGCTTCATGATCATTTATGAACATATATAGCTCGTCCAAAATTGTCATATCCATGGGTTCAGAATAGAAGTTTCATCAAATCTATTTAATTTCAGTGAGATCAGACAAGGAATGTGAACGTGAGAGCAACATTTGTGCATGGCGAGATACCCAACTTCGCCGCTCTGTCACGACCACACCCCCGCGTTGAAAGATTTGTTTTTCATCAGAGTAAACTTCAATGGTTTTTCAACAGGTGGACGTCATTTTGAGGTGTGTTTGCTCATCCTACTTGGAGCAGTGATGCTCCAAGTAAAACATGTCATTTCCTGTTGCCAACAGGTGGCGCTACACCTGTTTCGGATTTTTCCACTGCAGATGTGTTCAAAGTCAGACTACAATCATGCACAACAAATTTGGATCAGATTAGATTATTTATGGCTGAGTAATGGCCATTTTTCTTTTCATGGCGTGATTTCGAAACGACCTCAAATTTTGACGCGCCGCCACGGTCACAAACAACCGTAAAAACTTAAAAGCTTCGCAATTTAAGATCGGACATGTGTTTAGTTTACAAAACCAAAGTTTGGAGTCATTGTTCAAAAATCTCTAGGAGGAGTTCGTTCTAGAACGAGGCCTGGAAATGACCAAAATAGAGCAAAACTGACATATTGACATCAATATAGCAGACTTCCTGTGCGACTGACAGCTTGGTCCCAAGAGACTTTTTTGTAGGTTTCCATCTGATGAACATGTCCTGTAAATATCAAGCTTGTATGTTAAAGAACATGGCGGGGCTCTCAAAAACAAACATGGTAGGTGGCGCTATTGAGCCGTTTTTTGTTCACCCATGCAAGTGCTGTGTATCTAAGTTGGAGATATGTAAGAGGCCTCTCATTCTGACATCTCAGCCTGGTGATACAAACGGCTGATTTTTTATGAATTTTTAATTATCTGACTGCAACGCAATCAACCACTTCCTGTTTGGTGGTGGCTTGCGCAGGCACCGTCAGGTGTACACCCATGAAACTTTAGACGATGAGAGAAGACCCTTATGAGTATCTCCTGTTGTAATTTTATGAATGTCGGACAAAGCACAGAGAAAAGATAGGTCAGAATGTGACATAAAATGTATTTGTCAATATCTAGGTGGCGCTATGGAGCTCGTCCAAGATTGTCATATCCATGGGTTCAGAATGGAAGCCTCATCACCTCTATTGAATTTCAGTGAGATTGGACAAGGAATGTGCACGTGAGAGCAACTTTTGTGTGCATGGCGAGACGCCCAACTTCGCCGCTCTGTCACGACCACACCCCCGCATTGAAAGTTATGGCTTTTTATCAGAGTAAACATCAATGGCTTTTCAACAGGTGGACATCATTTTTAGGTGTGTCGGCTCATCCTACTTGGAGCAGTGATGCTCCAAGTAAAACATGTCATTTCCTTTTACCAGCAGGTGGCGCTACACCTATTCCAGATTCTTCCACTGCAGATGTGTTCAAAGTCAGACTACAATCATGCATATCAACTTTGGATCATATTGGATTTTGCATGGCTGAGTAATGGCCATTTTTCTTTTCATGGCGTGTTTTCAAAATGACCTCCATTTTCGACGCGCCGCCACGGTCACAAACATCCGTAAAAACTTAAAAGCTTCGCAATTTAACATCGGACATGTGTTTAGTTTACAAAACCAAAGTTTGGAGTCATTATTCACAAATCTCTAGGAGGAGTTCGCTCTAGAGTGAGGCCTGCAAATGTCCAAAATGAAGCAAAAATGACATATTGACCTCAATATATCAGACTTCCTGTGCGAGTGACAGGTGGGTCCTTTCAGACTTTTTTGTAGGTCTCCATCTGAAGAACATGCCCTGCAAAAATCAAGCTTGTACGTTAAAGCGTATGCGGGGCGTCGGGACAAAAGTCACTGTAGGTGGCGCTATCGAGCCGTTTTTCTGCGCCCATGCCAATCTCCTATAAAATACGAAATTTTTCGCGACTCCTGATGTGTGTGCCAAATTTGGTGAGTTTTGGGGTATGTTAAAGGCCTCAAAAAGGCGACTCTTCCGGTAGAATAATAATAATAATAATAATTAAAGCTACAAGTAGCATTTAGCGGGCCCGAGCACGTGCGACCGCCTGGCACGAGCGACCGCCCCGTGAGCAACGCCCTGCTCGAGCCATTCTCGTCGTTTTTTCTTGTCCATTCTGGAGCTCCAAGCTATTGTTAATACGACAGCAGCCTGGGGGGGGGGGGGGGGGGGGGGGGGGGCTGTAATCTGTTGCCTTAAGGGACAAAGACTTTTGCATATAGCATGAAAAAAATTCAAGCAATGATGATAATTGCTATCACTGTCCCTAAGGATGAGAACAATAGAACTCATTCAATTTCCACTACAATGTCTAGATGAGTGTCAGCTATGTCTGATAACTTGGCCAATTAGCTGGACCGGGATCTTGCAAAGTGCAGGTGGTTAACGTCCAGTGTGATGAGTCTGTGGACGGCAACAGTACAGCATAGCTTTTGGTTTCCACAAGAGAAGAACTCCTGACACATCTGCCCTAACAGACAACTACAAGAGGAGTTGAAATGTATAACACGGTGAAGGAGTTTTTGTGCAGAAAAAGGTACAATTAGAAAAGCTGGTAGCAGTGACTGCAGATGGGACTCCTGCTATGATCAATAGACAAACAGGTTTCATCACTCACCGTAAAGCTGACCCAGACTTTCCAAAATGTCTGCATTACTGCTGCGTCATTCACCAGCAGGCCTTATGTGCAGAAGTGATTGGCTCTGGACATATAATGACTCTTATTCTGAAAATCGTAAACAACCTCAGCTGCAAAGCAAAACAGCACAGGATTTTTAAGGTGCTATTGGAGGAGATGTCTGTTGAATATGGTGAATATGAACATTGTGAATCTGAACTTGCATTCTTGACTGACATTACTGGAAAACTAAACCACTTGATCTGCGAGCTGCAAGACAATGGCAAAACTATTTTTTTTGACCAGCCTGCCTGAGCCAGTGTTTTTCTTGTGGGGATCTTTTCTGCCAGGGCTTGTCAGCTTGGTCAGTGGATGTTGCTGCAGTTGTCTACCTTGCTGGGACAGCTGGAGTTAAACACAGCAGCTCACGGCTCTGAAGTGGACCCCGTTGCTGTCCCAGTCTGGATGGGCACTGTGGCGATGTTCCAATGGCCAGGCTGGCTCCTGGTATAAAGAGATTCCCAAATACCATTTCCTAACCACAGAGCCAAGGATGTGTTTACATGTTTAGGTCAAAAATGTGATGGACAGCTTCATGTTGTCTAAACATGCCACCCTGTTATTAATCCAGTTGATATGGTTCTCCATCTGTGTCTAGGTGATAGAAAAGCATTTTTTTTTATATTTAGAGCTCTAAGCAAACAAACAGTTGTCTATATAAAAGAGCTTTTACAATTGTGCACTTTTAGCAGGTCTCTGAGTTCATGTGACCAATGTATGGTGGATTTTCACAGACCTTGTTTAAAACTGAAGGTGAGAGAGACTTAGAGAAATGGCTTCATTGTTCTGGAGTTCTTTGTTTCATCCACAGAAGTGTAGAATTGGTGATTGATTTTGAAAAGCTGCTGAAAAAAGTATCTTTTTCAAATTGCAATTTCTAACTTGGGTTTTACATTTTGTGTTCCATTTTTTGTGCTTTAATTGGGAAGCATTTGTTATTTGTTTGGTGTTTTTAAGGTTCTGCAAATATACACATCATTTTTTAGAGACATTTGTTATCAGTTGTGTTTGTTGATTTGTAGTTTAATTTCATTGGATGTATAGATGTCGTGTGGGGGGGAGGCTCGAGAGCAGGTAGGACCCAGGCGCAGAGACGGGAGGCAAACGGGTTCAGGGCAAGTGGGTTTATTTAACTAACAAAAAGCGCTGCAGAGCAGGATGACAAAACTAAAAACAAAAACTTACTGTGGCATGGCAAGGGACATGGACGCCAGACAAGAAGACGTGATCAACATGAGCAGAAGTTAATGGACCAGCACAGGAGGAAGGCAGAGACAAGACTTATATACAGACAGGGCAGACAAGACACAGGTGAACACGATTAGGGCAGATGGGGACCAAAGGAAGTAAAACTCAAGAAACATGACAAGACAGGAAACCTTTCAAAATAAAACAGGAAACAGAACCAAACAAGACAGAACAAGAACTAAAGCGAAAAAAAAGACAACAAACTGAAACCATGACAATAGAAAGGAAAAGAAGTTCAAACATTGATTATAAAAAAGGATATAAGAGATAAAAAAAAAAGAAAAAGGAAAAGAAAAAAGATAAAATATTGATTTAATTGCATTTTGAATGAATAAAAAACAATGATTAATAGAATCAGAATCAGAATCAGGAATCAGAAAAAGTTTTATTGCCAGGTTCAGTAGAGCGCACTTTACAAAACGAGGAATTTGACTTGGTGTATAGTGCAATTAAGAATAAGTTAAAAATTAAGTTAACAACAACAACACACTATATACAGTAGAGTAAGGTGAATTAAAGTGGGAGCACAGATGGGCTGGGATGGTGGGGCCTGTAAGTGGCACCGACAGTCCTTTGGTGGGCGGGGGGGGGAGGGGGGGTCACCTGGGGGAGTTGGGGTTCTGTTCAGCAGGCTGGCTGCAGTGGGGAAGAAGCTGTTCTTGTGGCGCGAGGTCCTGGTCCTGATGGACCGGAGCCTCTTGCCAGAAGGGAGGGGCCGAAAGAGATTATGTCCTGGATGAGAGGGGTTGGCTACAATCCTGGCTGCCCGCCTCCAGGTCCTGGAGATGTGCAGCTCCTGGAGAGACGGGAGGTGGCAGCCGATCACCTTCTCTGCTGAGTGGATGACGCGTTGCAGCTTGGCCTTGTCTCTGGCCGTGGCCGCAGCGAACCAGACTGTGATGGAGGACGTGAGGGTGGATTCGATGATGGCGGTGTAAAAGTCTACCAGCATCTTTTCAGGGAGGTGAAACTTCTTCAGCTGCCTCAGGAAGTACATCCTCTGCTGGACCTTCTTAGTGATGGAGCTGATGTTCTGCTCCCACTTGAGGTCCTGGCTGATGATGGTTCCCAGGAAGCAGAAGGACTCCACAGAGGTCACCGGGGAGTCACAGAGGATGACAGGGGGGAGGGGGGCTGGGGCCTTCCTGAAGTCCACTGTCATCTCCACTGTCTTCAGAGCATTAAGCTCCAGGTTGTTAGCGCTGCACTATGACACCAGCCTGGCTATTTAACTCCTGTAGGCCGACTCATCTCCGTCAGAGATGAGGCCGATGAGTGTGGTGTCGTCAGCAAACTTCAGGAGTTTGACAGACAGGTGACCAGCTGTGCAGCTGTTTGTGTACAGGGAGAGTAACAGGGGTGAAAGGACACAGCCCTGGGGGGATCCGGTGCTTGTGGTCCGAGTATCTGAGACGAGCTTCCCCAGCCTCACATACTGCTGTCTGTCCGTCAGGAAGTCTGTGATCCACCTGCAGGTGGAGTCAGGCACATTCATCTTGGAGAGTTTTTAATACTAAAGATTTATGAAAGACATACCGAAAAAATATGTCTTTCAGTGTTTAACTGGCTGTCTTTGGATTATGCATGCCTGAGTAATGGCCATTCTTACTTCTCATCTCTCTGTTCACTGCTTGCTAATTTACATAGCAGGGGTCCCAGCAGGAGGGGGCGGGGTTGTAACACGACTCCTTCAGCAGAGCCAGGCTGAGAGAGGCTTTGACATGTAAGATGTTAGATGTTAGAATGCCAGATGTTAGAATGACCAGTTCATTTTATATCTATGAAAATATTCAGGTAGCTATGGGACATGTTTAGCTATAGGTCTGTGAAAATTGGTGTCGATTGTTGAAACATAAGTTACCATAAAAAAATGTTTGTTTGGAGTCTAGACAGATTTAACACAGGTTTTTGGATGAAAAAGGATTTTTTATAAATCATCTGTTACACTTTTAAGTCTGAAAAAAATATGGAAGGCAGCAAACACAGATCCCTACCGTTTTTAATTTTTTTGTGCTGATATTTGAAAGATAAGTTATGCAAAAAAATAGGTGTTTGCAGTTTTGCCTAAAAAGACGTTTTCGGACCTTTTTGGATGAAATGTTGAATAAAAGTTCACCTGTAACTTCAATAATTCTGAATTTTTTTAGGAAGCAGTAGCACATAAATGCCTATGAAAGTTGAATTCTTGGTGCTGATAACCTAAACATAATTTATGCTAAAAATCTTTGTTCAGTCCAAAATTTCATTAAAAAAATCAAGTGATGAAGTTTCTCGTAGACCCTATAGTGTTACATATCAAAGCTGGAGGTTATTAAAGGCATCTAATTCTGAAATCTCAGCTTCCTGAGACAAACGGCTGATTTATAATAAATTTCTATTATTTGGGTGCACATAATCGACCACTTCCTGTTACGCAGGCACCGTCAGGTGTACACCCATGAAACTTTACATGATGAGAGAAGACCCTTCTGAGTATCTCCAGTTTTAATTTCATGCACATCGGACAAAGCAAAGAGAAAATACAGGGCAGAATGTGCCCCATGCAATAACTAGGTGGCGCTATGGAGCTCGTCCAAGATTGTCATATCCATGGGTTCAGAATAGAAGCTTCATCATATCCATTGAATTTCAGTGAGATTGGACAAGGAATGTGCACGTGAGAGCAACTTTTGTGTGCATAGCGAGATGCCCAACTTTGCCGCTCTGTCACGACCACACCCCCGCATTGAAAGTTATGGTTTTTTGTCAGAGTAAACTTCAATGGCTTTTCAACAGGTGGACGTCATTTTCAGGTGTGTCGGCTCATCCTACTCGGAGTAGTGATGCTCCAAGTAAAACATGTCATTTCCTCTTGCCAGCAGGTGGCGCTACACTTTTTCCAGATTCTTTCACTGCAGATGTGTTCAGAGTAAGACTACAATCATGCATATCAATTTTGGATCAGATTGGATTTTGCATGGCTGAGTAATGGCCATTTTTCTTTTCATGGCGTGTTTTCGAAACGACCTCCAATTTTGACGCGCCGCCATGGTCACAAACATCCATAAAAACTTAAAAGCTTCGCAATTTAACATCGGACATGTGTCTAGTTTACACAACCAAAGTTTGAAGTCATTACTCCAAAATCTCTAGGAGGAGTTCGTTCTAGAGCGAGGCCTGCAAATGTCCAAAATGAAGCAAAAATGACATATTGACCTCAATATATCAGACTTCCTGTGCGAGTGACAGGTGGGTCCTTTCAGACTTTTTTGTAAGTCTCCATCTGAAGAACATGCCCTGTAAAAATCAAGCTTGTACGTTAAAGCGTATGCGGGGCGTCGGGACAAAAGTCACTGTAGGTGGCGCTATCGAGCCGTTTTTGTGCGCCCATGCCAATCTCCTATAAAATACGAAATTTTTCGCGACTCCTGATGTGTGTGCCAAATTTGGTGAGTTTTGGGGTATGTTAAAGGCCTCAAAAAGGCGACTCTTCCGGTAGAATAATAATAATAATAATTAAAGCTACAAGTAGCATTTAGCGGGCCCGAGCACGTGCGACCGCCTGGCACGAGCGACCGCCCCGTGAGCAACGCCTTGTTCGAGCCATTCTCTTTGTTCTTTCTTGTTCTTTTCTGGAGCTCCAAGCTAATGTTAACATGACAGCAGCCTGTGGGGGGGGGGAACTGTATTCTGTTGCTTGTTGTTTTCAGTTTGAGAAACAATCAATGATGATAATTGCCATCACTGTCCCTAAGGATGAGAACAATTGAACTCTTCTAATTTCTACTACAATATTTAGACAAGTGTCAGCTATGTCTGATAACTTGGTTAATTAGCTGGACTGGGATCTTACAAAGTGCAGGTGGTTTGATGTCCAATGTGATGAGTCTGTGGACAGCAGCAGTACAAACTTTTGGAGTCCACAAGAGAAGAACTCTTGACACAACTGCCCTAACAGACAACTACAAGAGGAGTTGAAATGTATAACATGAAGGAATTTTTGTGCAGAAAAAGGTACCTTTAGAAAAGCTGGTAGCAGTGACTGCAGACAGGGCTCCTGCTATGATCAATAGAAAAACGGGTTTCATCACTCACTGTAAAGCTGACCCAGACTTCCCAAAATGTCTTCATTACTGCTGCGTCATTCACCAGTAGGCCCTATGTGCAGAAGTGTTTGGCTCTAGACACATGATGACTCCTATTGTGAAATCAACTTCTGCTGCAAAGCAAAACGGCACAGGATTTTCAAGGTGCTATTGGAGGAGCAGTCTGCTGAATATGGTTAATATGAATATGGTAAATCTGAACTCGCAGTTTGACTGATATTACTGGAAAACTAAATCACTTGAACTGTGATCTGCAAGGCAATGGCAAAACTATATTTTTCATGGAACAGCCTGCAGTGTTCCTTGTGGGGATCTTTTCTGTCAGGGCTTGGTCGGTGGTTGTTGCTGCAGTTGTCACACTTGCTGGGGCAGCTGGAGTTTAACTTTGCAGCCTCACGGCTGTGAAGTGGACCACGTTGATGTTCCAGTCAGGGTGGTTACTGTGGGGATGTTCCTATGACGAGATTTATAGAAATTTCTCTATGATTAAAAATAGACGAGAGTTATTTCATGAAGACACATATATGCACTAACATTAAAAAAGTGTTTATGTGACCTCAGAACATGGACATTGTAGGGAATCGAACCCCATCCCAGTAACTGAGAGTACCATTACCAATGTCTTGCTTTTTTTGAGGTCACATGGCAAGGAAAGCAAAACCTGCATCATATATAACTAGGCCATAGGAATGCAATAGATACATAAATTTCAATTACTTTCTAAAGTACTTTTTAAGTACTTCGAATATGTTTGTACATCAGATGGTTTGAAATTTAGAAATATGCAAAAAAAAGCATTTTGATTCTTTACTCAATTGCTAATTACAGAAAAAAAATGTAAATTTGTAATGCCTAATATGTATTCATGATGCAGGAAAAGAAACCACATTTCCATAAAGTCAGAGGATTGTGACTTAACAGAGATAAAAATGTCGCAGATGCGTCATTTCTCCCCGCCTCCTTCGCCACAACAACTGACACCAGCATGTATTTAGTTCAACATTTGACATTAAGTCAGAGGATTGTGACTTAACAGAGATAAAAATGTCACAGATGCGTCATTTCTCCCCGCCTCCTTCGCCACAATAACTGACACCAGCATGTATTTAGTTCAACATTTGACGTTTTACATTAAGTCAGATGTTTGTGACTTAACAGAGATAAAAATGTCGCAGATGCGTCATTTCTCCCCGCCTCCTTCGCCACAATAACTGACACCAGCATGTATTTAGTTCAACATTTGACGTTTTACATTAAGTCAGATGTTTGTGACTTAACAGAGATAAAAATGTCGCAGATGCGTCATTTCTCCCCGCCTCCTTCGCCACAATAACTGACACCAGCATGTATTTAGTTCAACATTTGACGTTTTACATTAAGTCAGATGTTTGTGACTTAACAGAGATAAAAATGTCGCAGATGCGTCATTTCTCCCCGCCTCCTTCGCCACAATAACTGACACCAGCATGTATTTAGTTCAACATTTGACGTTTTACATTAAGTCAGATGTTTGTGACTTAACAGAGATAAAAATGTCGCAGATGCGTCATTTCTCCCCGCCTCCTTCGCCACAATAACTGACACCAGCATGTATTTAGTTCAACATTTGACGTTTTACATTAAGTCAGATGTTTGTGACTTAACAGAGATAAAAATGTCGCAGATGCGTCATTTCTCCCCGCCTCCTTCGCCACAATAACTGACACAAGCATGTATTTAGTTCAACATTTGACGTTTTATATTAAGTCAGACGTTTGTGACTTAAAAGAGATAAAGATGTCCCTTTCTCCTTCGCCACAATCATCAACAGTCACTTACATGTTTAAAACGACAAAGAATCCCATCATGATCACTAAAGTATGTTTGTACAACTGTACATTCGACTTTATATTTTGTTGTTTTTAAGTACACATGATCGATTATCGTATTTTTTAACGTTGTGTTTTCAGAAACCAGTTGAATAAAACCTTTATGTGCCATGAAATCAGTTATTGTCTTTGAGTTTACTAGATTGTCATTGAAATCACCCATTATAGCAATGGTATCACCCAGGGGCTCCAACAGATCGACTAATTTCTTAAGGTTTTCTCTAAATAATGAAATGGCATATGATGGTGGACGATACAGAACTGCCACGACTATGTTCGATTTAATAAATCTGTGCACTAAACATTCAATATCTACACTTTGTACCTCTACATGTTCAAACAGGATATTTTCAACGGTGTACATTCCAACACCACCATGTTTTAAGCCTTTAATGACATTCAGTCTAGGATCTACTCCACTATAAGACAGTGAGCGTGGCATACTATAAAAATTGTAGCCACTGATGTTCAATGCATCAGTAAAAGGGGCATTTGGAAGCCATGTTTCAGTTACAGCTATGCAGTTAGCATGTAACTGTTTTGTGCACAAAGCTAAGTCCTTTACATGCCACTCTAAATTTTGCACATTCATAAGGAAAATGCTAAAGTCACATGAACTAGAAGTGAGATTTTCTTTATTTATTAGATATTGAGGCATGTTTGCCACATATTCAGAAACTGTTTTGTTACAATAAATGGCCTGTTCCTTAAAATCTTGAATAATTAAACCAGACAAACTTGTTACGCGGCTTAATGCAACATAAGCCTGCCCAGGAGCAAAGGTTTTTTTCAAAGACACAACAACATTATCAATGGTAAGACCCTGAACTTTATGAACAGTACAAGCCCAAGCAAGTTTTAGAGGAAACTGACGTCTCAGACCACCTCTTCCTGTGAGTCGTTCCTCTTCTGGAACAATGGCTACAGAACCTGAGACAAGCCCTGGATGATTTTCATACTGTTTCTTCCGTTGTCTTCCAATGTCTTTATTATCAAAATTCACAAAAACAATTTGTGGAAAGTCAGAGTTTCTATAGACAATATCAGTCACAATTCCACATGCACCATTGACAAGACCATCTGCCACATCAACATTTTTACAAAGCATGACACGTGCATTTTTCCCCAAAAGAAGTCTTCCTGCTAAACAAGTATTGTTAGCGTTTGAATGATTACCACTTAGTAACACTTGTCTACCTGTTTCCTTACAATTTACATAATCTTGAGCTTTAATAGTTACATAATCTGGACAGGATGAATGTAGATGGGTTAAATTATGTTGATTTACTTGACCATTAGTTGGGAAAATATGTAAAGCAGCGCTGCCTTCTCCCGTTTCACGTGACTTCAATTGTTGGATATCACTTTTTAACATTTCAGTACCTTTGCATCGTGTCCTAACTCTGCCGAGTAATTTGGCAAATTCCTGATCTTTTTGGCGTACAATGGTTTCCAGGCAAACAATTTTAAACACACCACACCAAAGATCCATACCCACATTTTCTACATACAATGGTTTTCCTCTCACTGGAGGTAATTGAAAGAAATCCCCAACTGCAATAATACAAACATTTCCAAACAATGCAGAGTTACCAGTTTGCTTTATTTGCCTCAGACGCCCATGAATATATGCTAATAAATTATGATCTACCATGGATATTTCATCAATTATCAAAATCTGTAAACTGCTGTAAATGGCACGTAAAGAATTTAATTTTTCCTCACCCAGTGGTGTGTAAGGTAAGCGGACATCTTTACCAATACAGAAAGTGTTGTGTATAGTACTTGCTTGTACATTAAACGCAGCAATTCCTGTGGGAGCTGTCAACAAAACACAGATGTCATCTACATGACGACAAAGAGGAGACAATAGTCTATTTGATTCATATTGTATTGCTTTAATTAGGTGAGTTTTACCAGTCCCTGCACCTCCTGTTATGAACAGGTGGAATGGTTCTGGCTTTTTTCCCAAAACCTTTTCCACACACCATTTTCTCACTTGGTAAAAAATATCCATCTGAATTTCATTTAAAGAGCGAATTAAAGCCAAGCCATCACTACGAGGCATTTTTGTTTTATTCAGTTGAAAGAAATGGCTATGTTGAGCTGAAACTCTTAAATCAGGAATATCAAATTCCTGTTCATCATCTACACTTTTTTGGTTCTGCAACAACTCTTGACACTCAAGTCTTTCCAATTCTTGCTCAGGGCATAATTCACACCAGCCATCTTCAACTACACCAGCATTATCTATCCCTTGCTGAGCATTAACCAATTTATCACCATCAATTTCAAATTTACTTCTGTTTAATGTTACCACGGACTTTACCAACTGCAGACCTGAATTACCAAGTCTTATCGTGCCCTTATGAAAAAAGTCTTGATACGTTTCAAAACCTTGAGGTTTCAGCTGGCTATCGCTGTAGTATGGCAAAAACAACTGCAGATTGCTTTGATAAAACAGTTCAGGCTGTTTTGTTTCAGAGAACTTAACGTAACGTACAACAGCAGGTTGTGTGCGGGTTCTTTTCACAACATATCCAGTGTTGTTGTTCAACTTTATTCGCTTAGCAGCACTTTCATTTTTTGACAACACACGAAATTCGGAAGCAAATACTGCTAAACACATTGAAGGAAAATCATCACTCTTAGGTCTGTTCTTATATCTATCCACAATGCTTGTCATCCACATATCATCTGTACTAACAGAATGCTTTGATGCTTTTTCTTTTAGTACTTTTAACGGTAAACTCATTTTAACAGTATTTTCACCAACAGGAAGAAACACAACTTTCCGAGAGCACTCTTTCAAATGTGCATTTGTCAGTCTATAAACACTTTCTTGAGCAGATACATCTCTGTTGTGCAAATATGTACTGCCTAATGTTTTTAGACTCTCTTTGGCAGAAGCATTTCCATCCCTGCTTGCTTCCTTTTGTGCACACTGCAATAATAAACCCATTTCCTTCTCTGATTTAGAGATGTAAGAAATGATGTACACAACACATGCGTATGCGTCGACAACAAACTGTATATCCATATTAGCATTCCAGCATTTTAACAGTGGCTTGCTATATTGATTAATCCAAACTTCTTTAAGTTGACGTTTCAGCACAACATGGGTTTTCCGAGCACAACAGTTATATGCAGTTTCAAATGTGCTTTGGTGTAACCCAACAGATTCAAACAAATCCTCAACATTGTCACAAGTTGGCCCATCAGTTGAGAGAGCAGCTTTAATGTGTGCAATCAATGCAGAAGCCTCTTTTTTCTTCAATTGCTGTGTCTGTGCATTTTCTTTACAGTTGCAAGACTCTTTCTGTGATAACACACATTGACAAGACTGTGTCTCTTCAGCACTTGTGCTACGTGATATGAATGTACGCGCAGAAGGTGGTCTAGGAAAATTAAAACGACACACAGTTCCTTTTTTTTTACATGTTTTCGCATGTGTTTCAGAGTGTTTTTGCACAGATGTTACAATTTCCAGTAAGTCAATATTTGATGGTAACTCACAAGTCACATAACGATCAATAAATGCAATCACTTCAGCATCTGTATTTCTGTCAATTACAGGTGCATCCTCTATCCAAAACAGGCAATGAAGATGTGGTGAGCCTCGTTGCTGAAACTCCACCCTATAAAAATAATCCTTAATTTTTCCTATAGGACATGCAGGCGACATAAGAACCTCTTTCAGAAAACAATGCCAACGAAAATCAAACATCCGAGCAGCAGTGACAGGATTCCGACGCAAAAGCTCACATCTGTCTGCCCATTCCAACTGCTCCACAGTTTCAGTTCTACCTTCGTGCTTCAGAATGCAGGAAAGTAAATTCTTCCACCGCATATCAGCTGAAGAAAATGAACAGAACCATGTGGGGATTCCAAGCTGCCTCACACAAGCCATGAGGTCTTTCTGGGCCGCCTGCCAAAAAGCTGGCGTACCTCTAATTGGTTTTAAAAATCGGTACCCATCATCAAATTCCAACATCCTTTTAATGGAATCATCACTATTCAACAACTCTCCAGTAACTACTCGTTTATTTTTAAAATTATACTTACCTTTTCTTACTGCAATCGAAACATTTGAAACGACCTTTTCTAATTCTGTCATATATTGGGCAAAAAAAATATATTCCACATTTTGTGCAAAACGACAATCAGCATTAAGAATCCTGTTGTTAAAATATCGTGATAGAGTTAAAGGATGTTGTCTTCCATCATGATATGTTGGTCCACCCTTGGGAAACAACACAGGAAAACACTTAGCCTCATTTGTAATATCGGACAACAACTTCACCGGACTATTGCCTTCAGCGGGAGCTACATTCAAAATGTGATCAAAATATTGATCCAAAGCCTCTTGACCAATGTCTACTGGCATTAGACAAGTGTCCTGGAACATGCAATGCTGCTGTCTATCATGCAGAAGTTCATCTCCTAAAACATTTGAAACGTCAACATCTGCAGTGCATTCAACATTTTTTTCTACAACATCAGATTTTTCTTTACAAAAACCATTAATCCAATCATTATTAAATTTCACGTTGTTATAATAAGAATTATGGCTTTGTAAAAACTGTAAAGCCTGCTTAACACGTTCCGTATCAACATACTGATATTCATAATGTCCTTTATAAGTAAGCTTCCGTTTTAATTTCACAGGCACAAGAGAACCCTCAATAGACATGCGTGGTAACAAAAAACTGGTTTGTTCAGTATTTGCAGGAACACAAGTAATAGGTCCATGCACACCATTCTGCCCACCTTTGGGCAATGCTAACAGTTTCATAAATGGAATATGTAACGCTATTAGATGTTGTTCTAATTGATTTAAACATGCCAATTCTGCTGGTATAGGTTCAAGTTCTAAGTTATTTTTAACACTTTCAGCTGGTACTTGACCTTTTTTTATTTTAGCATGACACGTGTAACAAATCCACAACTTGCTTCTTGGTGTTTTCATCCATTCACAATTTTTTGAGCAGTTAGCATTACAGGTATGCAAATAATCAGAAGTGATACATTGATCAGCAATAAGTTCAAGTCCTGCATTACTGTAGGACTCTTTTCTACAATGTAATACTTGATGTTCAAATAACAACCTATGACATACACAACAAACAAACCCGGGTCCATCCTTAACTTTATCCAAAAATTGTTTCATCACAACATCAAACTCTTCTAACCGTTCTTTATTCAATTGTCGCTTCAATTTATTCCCATCCAACACACTTTTCCTAAAGTGAGGATCTTGATGATATTTTCTAGAACTCAGTGCTTTAACATTTTCTCTATGAGTAACATTACTGTGATATTTTCTAGAACTCAGTGCTTTAACATTTTCTCTATGAGTAACATTACTGTGATATTTTCTAGAACTCAGTGCTTTAACATTTTCTCTATGAGTAACATTACTGTGATATTTTCTAGAACTCAGTGCTTTAACATTTTCTCTATGAGTAACATTACTGTGATATTTTCTAGAACTCAGTGCTTTAACATTTTCTCTATGAGTAACATTACTGTGATATTTTCTAGAACTCAGTGCTTTAACATTTTCTCTATGAGTAACATTACTGTGATATTTTCTAGAACTCAGTGCTTTAACATTTTCTCTATGAGTAACATTACTGTGATATTTTCTGGAACTCAGGGCTTTAACATTTTCTCTGTGAGTAACATTACTCTGATATTTTCTTTTACTCATTTCCTTAACATTACATTTGTGTAACAAATCCAATTTATACTTGTTTTTACTTCCATTTTTTTTTTTATCTCTGTGTAAAGGATCAGTTCTGTATTTTGCAGCACTACGTTCTTTAACACACGTTCTATAGATAGCATTTTTCTTATACTTATTTTTACTCAATTCCAATGCTCTGGATCTATGCAAAGAATCAGATTCATTTTTCCTTTTACTCATATCTTTTTTCTTTTGTTTATGCTGTTCAATTATTTGATAATGCATTTTGTGGTAAAAGGATCTCTTTTTTTTTAGATACTTAGAAAAAGAAGATTCACCAACTGAATCACAACTAACATTATGTGGTTGAAAAGAACGGCATCTTAGCAGTGGTGTGTCAGAACAAATACTATTGCTTTTACACCAATTGGCACATCCAGCTTCACCACTACAATGAACACAGACAACAACCTCATAATATTTCTTATCACATTCTCGCAAATAAATTCCTTGATTTCCAAATATTCTATTTACAGGCTTATACTTTCTCCATATGCTACCATTGTGTACAAAAATTTCTACTCCCAAAACATTTGAAGTAGCTTGAATGTCAATCTCAGATACAAAACTGCCAACATATTTCATACGTGACTTCTGAATGTACTCAGACACTGTTCCATAGCCTTTCTCCAGCAACTTCATATGAATGTCACTGTTCTTTAGCATAAACTTAACAACAGCCAGTCGAACTCTTCTATGACAATTTTCAGATCCACTAATGACTCGAGAAATAGCACGAAAAAAACTATTGCCATCATTTAATGTGACCTCTGTCTTACAAATAGAACCAAGCGTTACATTATTAGTTGGAATGTCTTCATACTGCTTCACAAAATCTAAATCAATATGTTTTGACAACAAAACTGCACTCTCAAACGACAATGGATAAAAACTGAAAGCATTTTCAACTAAATTGTTACTTTGATAGATTTCACTGTTTTGGTGATCATTGTTAACCAATGCACTAAACAAAACTTCATTACAATCACCAACTTCAGACCTGCCATGTTTAACACTCTTGCAATCTCCTTCTGACAGCATTTCTGAGTCTCTTTTGCGTTGCCTCATATTATGACCCAAATTATTTTTTTCCATAGATTTACACAACCCAAAACAACGCTGCTGCTGAAAAATTTCAACGCAAGTTACAACTTCATAATGACACTCATTTATATTTTGCAAATATATGCCTTGTTTAGATATGGCCTTACGTTGACAGGCATATTTCAACCAACGTTCATTGTGAAATGTATACACACTCACACCCAAGTAGTCAGCTGTAGCTTGAATTTCAACCTCTGTAGCCCAACTACCAGAAAATCTCATTCTAGAAACATTGAGATATTCATCCACAGACATATTTTCAGATCTCAAAAGAGAACTATAATTTCCAACATTCTTTTGTAAATGTGTGACAACTGCACGTCTTAACTTTATGTGATTTTTCTCTGTACCACTAATAACTTTGGACACAGCCCTAAAAAAACAATTGCCATCGGCTACTATATGATCAGTTTGACATGGAATTCCCAACATATCAACCTCTAGAGGGTTAGAACAAGCAGTGTTTTCACAATGCACATTCAGTTGTTTACACAATGCTTGTGTAACATCAAAATCAACAGGGTAAAACTCAAGTTTCTTTGATGAAACATCACCAAGAAACTCAACATCCAAACTAGCTTCATTAGCATCATACCATTTTGTCTTCTTTGATTCACGTTGCACAGTAGAAAGCTTACGCTTTCTGTTACTTTCATGCAACAGTAAGGGACTAGTTTGAACATCTAAACTGCACCCGAAACCAAACTGTGACCCAGTATTTAATCCAGTTTTACAATCCTTCTCAAGCACACTTTGTTTATTTTTCTCACTATGATCATTGTCAGTAACAGCAACGGATGCAATTTCAAAAGCCATTTCTTTCCCTGCAAGTGAAATACTCAAGCAACAAATATAATTGTATAAATCATTAAGACTAGGAAGGTACATGATAATACTTCTTCCATTTACATCTGCCATTCCAGTACCACTGCGTGCATGTGAATCCACCACAGCATAATGGCCGTTTTCTGAAATAACAGCACAAGTACTACTGCCTATGGTCAAAAAACATGTTTTATACTTGACAAGCATGTGCTCCAGTCCCTTTTTAAGAGTTATCACTTCACCACTGTCAACAAATTTACCATTACTCACATTAACAATCCCAGAAACGTATTCACCATACTCAAACTTAAATAATTTACCATCAATTTCAGAATCCATGGGCAAATCAGGTACTGACAAAAACTTCAAATTTCCAGGGATGATTTTGTTTTCACACACCGAGGAGTAAAGCTGATCACCAAGAAACACAACATGGTCCAAGTCTGTTGCCTCCCACTCAAAAACACTACGATCCGTGTGTTTAGCCATACTCACCAGGGCTATTGCCATGCACTGCACACCTCTGTTTTGAAGCTGCCGATCTCCTTGATGAAAAGATCCCCTTACACAACGTTCTGTGTCAAATCTGTTACAATTGTTTTCATTTAAAATCACTGAAGATGATTTTTTTTTTAAATTAATGCATTTTTTTCCAATTTTCAATGAATTTTTGCGTTCCATTAACACTTTACATTGTTCGCCAACCACAACTTTGTCATTTAACTCCTGAACATGTTCTTTTATAAAACCAGTCTGTCTTTTGCCCAAAACTGACTGATTCACACGTGCATCCTCTGCTCCCAAACCAAATGTATTATTACACCCATCCCAAGAAGCTTCTTTCACAAACATTGAACTGATGCCAAACCATTCTGCATTCAAAGACTTTTTCAAGTTCCAAATGTGCAACATCAAGTCATTAAAGCAACTGTTGAAAACAGCCACAGATGTTCCAATATTAGAAAACATTCCAGATGAATCTCGTGCACCACAATCGACCACAACAAAATACTCTTTGTGATGAATGACAGCACAAACGAAACCCTGCAAATCCAACAAACACAGATCTTCCTCCATCAGTCGCTCCTGCATCATTTCATACAGTGAAAAATCTTCACTCTTTGAATCACCAGAATACACAGGCTCATTGATAGCAACATCCCAAATTCTTCCAAACACACTGAGCTTTTCAGAAACCTTGAATAACTTTTCGGAATTGTTCACACATCCATCACTTCCATTAAATGAACAAACCAACTGCACACCTTCATTTCTAATATTGTCAACATCAGCGTCCCTCCATGTACACACTGGAGCAACAACATGGTTGATTGCAGCCACAACACAACATGTAAGAGATGTTGTACTATCACTTGAATGTGTTAATCTTACTTTCATTCCAGAAATCAAAGGCTTCTGTATTTGCTCCTGACACACACAACCAGAAGTTTTACCTTCTTCTTGAACCTTACACACTTTGGTGCGACGCATATTAAATCCCTTCTTTCGTGGCATCTATAAAAAAAATATATAAAAATGAAACCACCAGTAAAATAAGATCATCATTTCTATTATGTATACCTAAAGCAATACATTTATGCCACACAGACCAATAATCAAAAACAAACAATATTTTCAGACTATTGGAAAATAGTTCTACACAAATAAAAGTAAAAATAATAATAAATGTGTCCTAAAATACAGTGTTCCCCAACCCCCGGGCCGCGGACCGGTACCGGTCTGTGGGTCATTTGGTACCGGGCCGCACAGAAATAATAACTTACTTCCGTTTTTTTTATATCTGAATCTGAAAGAAGTTTTATTTAGAAAAGTTGCCCGATTCTGTGCGACTGTCACACCCGTCTGTCAACAGTAACGCAGACCAAGGTGCTCCTCTCGGCCACGTGATAAGTTACTGCTAAAATAAAACCCAGAAGCTAGCAAAATGAGCCTAGGGGAAAAGGCCCGGCCAGGAGACAGGAGGAGCCTTCCACTTCCAGAAAAGAAAGCTACACTTAACAGACAGTACTTTTTTGCACCATGAGTATGAGAAGGGGGGAGGATGATGAGACCCATGCAATGTTCCATTCATGGGTGTCAAAATTAAAGCTCGGGATGTGTGTTGTCACGTATCTGTTACTCCTTCTGCGTGGCGTTGCTACAGTAATCCTCCACCAACATCTCAAAGACCGATCCATTAACTTAAAAAATGTGCAATAAAGTTTATTGAAAAAAGAAACCTTATCCGTGAAAACCTTGAATTACGTCATACCGGGCCGTGGCGCTAACTAGGTTGGGGAGCACTGCTATAGATTATTAAACACTGCAAATTTAACTTACCTTTACCAAACTCTTAACTGGCTTACAAAACAAAAGGCTCTCTGGAAAAACCAGCAAACAGCTCCTCTCTGTTGTCCAGAAATGGTCAGCCACTGGTGTGGAAGATCCCTCAGAGCAAAACTCTGGAGTTACAAATAAAATGTAAAAGGAATAAAAAAAATTAACATTTATTTAAAACAAATACATAAACTTTAATAGACATAAAATGGTAAATGCTCTCTGGGAGGCTAATCCATAGAGGAGGTCCATTAAAACTGAATGAGGCCTTTCAGTGTGTTTTAACTTTTGGGATAACCAAAAGGCCTGTATCAGAGGACCTCAGGGTCCAGAGGGGATCATACTTTAAAATATCAGATAAATATGAAGGCCCAAGACCATACAAACATTTATAAACTAATAAAAACTTTAACATCAATCCTAAAGCGAACAGGAGGCCAAGCAGCCATTTTAAAATCTGTGTTCCTGCAAATATATTCATACTGGCTGCCACACACTTATAGATTATTTGAAGAAATTTATACACAAATTTAACATGTGTCCTATATTAGATTATTAAACACTGAAAATTGAACATAAAACCTAAAAAGTACTAAATACGTTGGAACTGATCTTCAGTGGAAATACCCACGGGTCGGCAGGCGTTTATAAACCGCGGTCAGGTGAGCCGACATCTGTGGAAGTGCGGTCTCGCTAGCCGTCACTGACTTTTTGCATGCGGGTTTACATCATAGTTTACATCATAGTTTACGGTGCACACCGCCAGCGAGCTGAAAAGACGGTATAAAGCGCTAATATCACCCATGTCAGTTACTCATCAAATAACATGTACTGTGCTCAGAAATCAATGAGAGATATTGCAGCTCTAGATTGTCTTTTGATGTACAGATTTATTCCTTTATTGCATGTCTGACCATTCTATAATCAACTACCAAGAAGAATGTGTTTGTTTGAAATTATGCAATCAGACAGATTCTAAAGGTGAGTTTGAACACTAACAAGTGTTTTGTGTGTTGTTGAGCACGGCATGGAATGAAACAGAAATAAAGATTCTCCACGTAAAATGACATCTGATCCAGTCATGTCAATTCATTCTAAAGTGGCTTCTGTCCAAGATTACACAAAACTTTCAGTGGATTATTGTTGTTAATGATGTTCACTAATATAACAGCAAGTTTGAAGAAGATTTACTGTATAAAATTAGAGATATTGCCATTATAGTCTCACTGAGGCTGTCTCATTCAGTCAGCATAACATGGAAACCACCCAAAATGCCAATTTATTAAAAGATTACACAAACATTTCAATGGATTATTGTTAGTTATGCCTTTTCATTCATAGTATTACGTATAACCATCCAAAATAAAATTTGGTACAAAGGTGACGCCAAACATTTAACATATTATTGTTGGAAGTGTTGTTCACTAACTACACGGCAAGTTTAAACAAATTTGACTGAAGAATATAAGAAAGTCAAGTTATAGACCACTTCACAGTCATAGTGTAATATTTAAACCTTACAAAATACCCTTTTTTCAAAGGTGACGCTAAACGTTCACTGGATTATTGTTAGTAATGGTGTCCATGATCATCACAGCAAGTTTGAAGAAGAATGACTGTAGAAAAGTAAAGATATTGACATAATAGACCAATTCAGGCCTCCTTATTCATAGTATAAAATGTTTATAAACCGGTTAAAGTGGCATTTTGGGTGGATCAAATGTTCTTTAACTATGAAGGCAGGATGCCTAGGAGAATTAAACTTTAATATCTGTAATTTTCTCCTGTCAATATTCTTCAAAATTGCTGAGATTATCATGAACATTATTACCAACAATAATCCAGTGACTTTTTTGTGTAATCTTTTAATAAATTGGCATTTTGGGTGGTTTCCATGTTATATGCTGACTGAAGGAGACAGCCTGAATGAGACTATAATATCAATATCTCTAATTTTATACAGTAAATCTTCTTCAGGCTTGCTGTTATATTAGTGAACATCATTAACAACAATAATCCACTGAAAGTTTTGTGTAATCTTGGACAGAAGCCACTTTAGAATGAATTGACATGACTGGACCAGATGTGTCATTTTACGTGGAGAATCTTTATTTCTGTTTCATTCCATGCCGTGCTCAACAACACACAAAACACTCTTGTTAGTGTTCAAACTCACTTTTACATTCTGTCTGATTGCATATATTTCAAACACACACATTCTTGGTAGTTGATTATAGAATGGTCAGACATGCAATAAAGGAATAAATCTGTACATCAAAAGACAATCTAGAGCTGCAATATCTCTCATTGATTTCTGAGCACAGTACATGTTATTTGATGAGTAACTGACATGGGTGATATTAACACTTTATACCGTCTTTTCAGCTCGCTGGCGGTGTGCACCGTAAACTATGATGTAAACTATGATGTAAACTATGATGTCAACGCGCATGCAAAAAGTCAGTGACGGCTAGCGAGACCGCACTTCCACAGATGTCGACCGCGGTGTTTAAAAAGTATTATGTGAACTGCTATATATTTGATCAATTAGAAAGGAGTTTCACTACTTAATGTGGTTTAAAAACTGTAAAAACTACGTTCGAATTCCAAGAACTATAAAGATGGCGGAATGACTACAAAAACCGATCTCTGAAACGGATAGAAAGTTGTTGTTTGTCGATCAGTATCGATTCTACGTGTCATTTTGTACATTTGTGTCCGTTAAAAAGAAAATTCGTCGGTTGGTTTGCTTTAAAAAGTATTTTAAAAATTACGTTCGAATCAAATTGCCATGACCACTTCCGGTTCAACGAAGGAAAAGTTCAAATCATTTACGTTCGTCCTATCGATTTTAAACTTGTACGGTTTTTATTCAAAAAAATTGTTTATCAGAGGGTGAGTAGTGTTGTCTTAAGGCCTGTTCACACCGGGACGAATTTCGCCGGCGATTTTCGCCGACGTTTAACGCCTCGTGACTAAACAAAGGCCACCAACGAGAGTGTGCACACCGACGCGAAAAAACGCCAGGCGTTAAAGCGTCAAAAAAAAAAAACGCCTCGGGTTCGTTTTTTTTTTCGACGCGTCGCGTCGAAATCTACTCGACCAATGAGAACGGCGCTTTTGCTCACGTGTCTGGAGCTTCTGAAGTTACAGTAAAACACAACTTGGGGGCGCTCAAACACAAAACTGCCTTGCTGAGCACACATACCAGCGAAGAAGATAGACGCCAAGTAGCGTCTACACAGCCGCGAAGCAATAATGACGGACATTCTAAAACATCCCCGAACCAAGCACCAGTTGGAGCTACTGGTGCTTGAAATATTCATGTTTTCTTTGTTTGATTCTGACAAGCGTGTAAATACTTGCTCTCTTCTTCTGAGGGAAAAGCGAGTTTAAGAAGCGTAAAGTTGCGCAGCGCCACCTTGTGTACAGGAGTATTTCTGTTTTACATTAAGCGCCATCTAATGTCAGGGAATGAAATTGCATGTTCACTCCACTCATCGTCAGCGAAAATCGCCTGGGTGTGAACACAAAAAACGTGGCGAAAAACGCTGGCGAATAACGCCTGGCGAATATTCGTCCCGGTGTGTACGGGCCTTTAGTGTGAAAAAGGTCGTTGATTTACAGTAACGGTCCTTTTAAAGTCGCGGGAAAATTCATAATGGTCGTGACTAACCTCGAGTAAAGTTGAAGACCTCCTCCTTCTTCTCACTGGGGGTCCGGTGGTCTTCCTTGCTGGTCAGGAGCGTCGAAGATCGAAGTGTAGTAGAAATGAGGAAAGCCCTTAAAAGAGCTGTTTTTGCTCTAGTTCGGCAACCTTGAGTGAAATTCTCCGTGGGGTGTGGTTCTCCAGTCGTCCAGCAGGGGTCGAGTAGAGGGAAGATTGATATGAAAATCCCCTGGGGTGATTGGCTTGACCAGCTGCTTGACTCAAGGTTTCCCTTTTCTCGTTCGTATTTGATGAAGTAGGTTGATTACATGTTATTTTTTCATGAAATAATAGAAGTTCTACTTAGTTTAGTTCCTTATGTATGTGTAGAACATTTTATAGTAATTATTGTATTGATCATTAATCCGTTGTTGAACATTCTAGCTATTGAGTTTGTTCTCATTTGCATGAGCTCTCCCATGGACCAATCAGACAGCTCCGTTTTTAGTTTGACTCCCAAGGGTTGAAATCTAATAAAATTACATTCCAATCCCAAAGTGGTGGTGTGCTGTCTTCTTTGTGTTATGTCTGTGTGTTTTGTGGGTGATTCTGTTAGATAATTCTCACAAGAAACGTGTGCTATTCCGGGGTCGTGACGTCATACTTCCCATGATGCTTTGCTGGTGGGGGAAATTTCAAAAGAACTCTCTTTTTAATCCCTTGGAGAGTTTGTTTCCAATAAGCAATAATTTTACAGTACTGTTGAGATGTGCTTTGTATGATGTGAAGGGTAGAGTTCCAAAATATTTTTTAACTTAAAAACCATAACTTTGGGTGGTGTTGCCAACAAAGGTGTTCCAAGATACAGGCTGGTTCAACTTAACGTCAGTTCATTCTGAATAGAGTCAGTCTCCTGCAAAACAGTTGATCATCAAGTGATCCTCAGAAGACTCAGACTTTGTCAGAATTCCTGTTCTCTCCTGTAACTCCTGGAAAGCCTTCAAAGATCGGCATCATGCAGTTCCCTGAATTTCATAACAATTTGGACACCCCGTGCTTTCTACTTTTCTATCTCAGGTGTTTACATAAAGCGCTTGACACGAAACAAAAGTGGCGCATTACCGCCACCACCTAGTCTGGAGGGGAACTACTACTATTTAACACGGAGAATGACACCTATTTGTCAAAGTACAAACATAATACATATGAACATTTTACAAAGACTATTTATGAATCTGCTATGTTTTGACCATGGAAAACGTGGCCGATTTTCTAAATAATAAAATTACAAACACTTTGGTGGCGATTTAATGTATTTGTTCAGAAATAAACCCTCAAGTCATTAGTCTATGGCAATATTTTTTTTTTTTGCCGCTGAACGATTTACAGGGTCTTGCGAGGAGGCTTTTTTTCAGTAGTTTTCTCTTCCGTCTTACTGAAAATAGCTTTGAATATGAATCTGACCCTGTTCCTGTTGGCAATAATTCAACCATTTCTTGTGAGATCAAACCGAAAACGAGCAGATATGCAGCATCACAGGACAGCAAGGAGGAGAAGTTGACGTCTCAGAAGATTTCCTCTGGATGGCCTGGCCAGACATGAACAACCTGTGAGTCAAACTTAAAGTTTTTTTTTTTTTTAGTTTAACTTTTTTAGTTAAAGCATTTGTCACTAATTGTTCTTAAGGTTACACAATCTGCTGGGTAAGAGTTTAACATTCTTTTTCAACATTGAGTTGTATAGTCTAACTACATGAAACACTTGACACCTGAGTTCAAAGTTTAGTATTTTTTATTCAGAGTCAAACCATATCACTTGTTTGAAAACAAAAATACTTTCATTTATTAAATACTTTCATTTTTCACCCAGTAAAAAAAAAACACAAGATTTTTCAGCATTTAAAAATACTTCATAAACTAAAATGTAAGACATCAAAAATAAATAGAAACATTCAAAAAATGAGATTTAATTTCCTCAATGAAATACATTAATGTTCCATTTTACAGAGTCTTCCACGTCTCTACTGCTTTGCCAACAGAATAGGGTGATTAAGGTGGTTAAATGTTTCTCGTAGACCCTATAGTGCTGCTTATCAAACGTGGAGCTTTGTTAGATGCATCTAACTCTGAAATCTCAGCTTCCTGAGACAAACAGCTGAAAGGTTTTTTATCAGAGTAAACTTATACCCTTGTGAGGATCTCCTGTTGTAATTTTGTGAACATCGGACAAAGCACAGAGAAAATACAGGGCAGAATGTGCCCCATGCAATAACTAGGTGGCGCTATAGAGCTCGTCCAAAGTTGTCATATCCATGGGTTAAGAATGGAAGCTTCATCATATCCATTGATTTTCAGTGAGATCGGACAAGGAATGTGCACGTGAGAGCAACATTTGGGCATGGCGAGACGCCCAACTTTGCCGCTCTGTCACGACCACACCCCCGCTTTGAAAGTTATGGTTTTTTATCAGAGTAAACTTCAATGGTTTTTCAACAGGTGGACGTCATTTTGAGGTGTGTTTGCTCATCCTACTTGGAGCAGTGATGCTCCAAGTAAAACATGTCATTTCCTGTTGCCAACAGGTGGCGCTACACCTTTTCCGGATTCTTCCACCTCTGATGTGTTCAGAGTCAGACTACAATCATGCACATAAACTTTGGATCAGATTGGATTATGCATGGCTGAGTAATGGCCATTTTTCTTTTCATGGCGTGTTTTCGAAATGACCTCCATTTTCGACGCGCGCCACGGTTACAAACAACCGTAAAAACTTAAAAGCTTCGCAATTTAACATCGGACATGTGTTTAGTTTACAAAACCAAAGTTTGGAGTAATTATTCACAAATCTCTAGGAGGAGTTCGTTCTAGAAGGAGGCCTGCGAATGACCAAAATACACCAAAAATGACATATTGACACCAATATAGCAGACTTCCTGTGCAACTGACAGCTTGGTCCCAAGAGACTTTTTTGTAGGTTTGCATCTGATGAACATGTCCTGTAAATATCAAGCTTGTATGTTAAAGAACATGGCGGGGCTCGCGAAAACAAACATTGTAGGTGGCGCTATCGAGCCGTTTTTGTGCACTTATGCAAGTGCTGTCTATATAAGTTGGAGATATGTAAGAGGCATCTCATTCTGAAATCTCAGCCTCGTGATACAAACGGCTGATTTTTTATGAATTTTTAATTATCTGACTGCAACGCAATCAACCACTTCCTGTTTGGCGGTGGCTTGCGCAGGCACCATCAGGTGTACACCCATGAAACTTTAAACGATGAGAGAAAACCCTTGTGAGTATCTCCTGTTGTAATTTTATGAACATCGGAAAAAGCACAGAGAAAAGATAGGTCAGAATGCGACAAAAACTGTGTTTTTCAATAACTAGGTGGCGCTATAGAGCTCGTCCAAGATTGTCATATCCATTGGTTCAAAATGGAAGCCTCATCACCTCCATCGAATTTCAGTGAGATTAGACAAGGAATGTGCACGTGAGAGCAACTCTTCTGTGCACGGCGAGACGCCCAACTTAGCCGCTCTGTCACGACCACACCCCTGCGTTGAAAGTTATGGTTTTTTATGAGAGTAAACTTCAATGGCTTTTCAACAGGTGGACGTCATTTTCAAGTGTGTCGGCTCATCCTACTTGGAGCAGTGATGCTCCAAGTCAAACATGTCATTTCCTTTTGCCAGCAGGTGGCGCTACACTTTTTCCAGATTCTTTCACTGCAGATGTGTTCAGAGTCAGACTACAATCATGCATATCAATTTTGGATCAGATTGGATTATGCATGGCTGAGTAATGGCCATTTGTCTTTTCATGGCGTGTTTTCGAAATGACCTTGAAATCCGACGCGCCGCCACGGTCACAAACATCCGTAAAAACTTAAAAGCTTCGCAATTTAACATCGGACATGTGTTTAGTTTACAAAACCAAAGTTTGGAGTAATTATTCACAAATCTCTAGGAGGAGTTCGTTCTAGAAGGAGGCCTACAAATGTCCAAAATAGAGCAAAAATGACATATTGACACCAATATAGCAGACTTCCTGTGCGACTGACAGCTTGGTACCAAGAGACTTTTTTGTAGGTTTCCATCTGATGAACATGTCCTGAAAAAATCAAGCTTGTATGTTAAAGCATATGCGGGGGCTCGGGACAAATGTCACTGTAGGTGGCGCTGTCGAGCCATTTTTGTGCGCCCATGCCAATCTCCTGTAAAATACGAAATTTTTCGCGACTCCTGAGGTGTGTGCCAAATTTGGTGAGTTTTGGGGTATGTTAAAGGCCTCAAAAAGGCGATTCTTCCGTCGGAAGAAAAAGAATAATAATAATAATAATTAAAGCTACAAGTAGCATTTAGCGGGCCCGAGCACGTGCGACCGCCTGGCATGGGCGACCGCCCCAAGAACAACGCCCTGCTCGAACCGTTTGGCTTCAGTCTTCCTTCTGGTTTCTGGAGCTGCAAGCTACATTTAACATGATTGACACAACTGCCCTAACAGACAACTACAAGAGGAGTTTTAATGTATAACACGGTGAAGGAGTTTTTGTGCAGAAAAAGGTACCATTAGAAAAGTTGGTAGCCATACCTGCAGACGGGGCTCCTGCTATGATCAATAGACAAACAGGTTTCATCACTCACTGTAAAGCTGACCCAGACTTTCCAAAATGTCTGCATTACTGCTGCTTCATTCACCAGCAGGCCTTATGTGCAGAAGTGATTGGCTCTGGACACATAATGACTCCTATTGTGAAAATCATAAAAAACCTCAGCTGCAAAGCAAAACAGCACAGGATTTTCAAGGTGCTATTAGAGATGTCTGCTGAATATGGTGAGTATGAATAAGAATATGGTAAATTTGAACTTGCAGTTTTGACTGACATTACTGGAAAACTAAATCACTTTTACTGTGATCTGCAAGGCAATGGCAAAACTATATATTTTTTTGGAACAGACTGCAGTGTTTCTTGTGCGGATTTTTTCTGCCAGGGCTTGTCGGCTTGGTCTGTGGTTGTTGCCCTTTCTGGGGAAGCTGGAGTTTAACTTTGCAGCCTCACGGCTGTGAAGTGGACCCCGTTGATGTTCTAGTCTGGGTGGGTGCGGTGGGGATTCTCCTATGGCGAGATTTATAGAAATTTCTCTGATTAAAAAAGTTAATTCATGAAGACATATATTCACTGACATTAAAAAAATGTTTATGTGACCTCAGAACACGGACATTGTAGGGAATCGAACCCCATCCCAGTAACTGGGAGTACCATTACCAATGTCTTTTGCTTTTTTGAAGTCACATGGCAAGGAAAGCAAAACCTGCATCATGAATAACTAGGCCATAGGAATGCAATAGATACATAAATTTCAATTACTTTCTGAAGTACTTTTTGAGTACTTGTAATATGTTTGTAAATCAGATGGTTTGAAATTTAGAAATATGCAAAAAAAGGATTTTGATTCTTTACTCAATTGCTAACTACAGAAAAAAATGTAAATTTGTAATGCCTTATATGTATTCATGATGCAGGAAAAGAAACCATATTTCCATAAAGTCAGAGGATTGTGACTTAACAGAGATAAAGATGTCACCATCTCTCCCCGTCTCCTTCGCCACAAAAACTGACACCAGCATGTATTTAGTTAAACATTTGACGTTTTAATTTAAGTCAGACGTTGTGACTCAACAGAGATAAAGATGTCACCATCTCTCCCCGTCTCCTTCGCCACAACAACTGACACCAGCATGTATTTGGTTAAACATTTGACGTTTTATATCAAGTCAGACGTTTGTGACTTAAAAGAGATAAAGATGTCGCCATCTCTCCCCTTCTCCTTCGCCACAACAACTGACACCAGCATGTATTGAGTTCAACATTTGACGTTTTATATTAAGTCAGACGTTTGTGACTTAAAAGAGATAAAGATGTCGCCATCTCTCCCCGTCTCCTTCGCCACAACAACTGACACCAGCATGTATTTGGTTAAACATTTGACGTTTTAATTTAAGTCAGACGTTGTGACTTAACAGAGATAAAGATGTCACCATCTCTCCCCGTCTCCTTCGCCACAACAACTGACACCAGCATGTATTTGGTTAAACATTTGACGTTTTATATTAAGTCAGACGTTTGTGACTTAAAAGAGATAAAGATGTCGCCATCTCTCCCTTTCTCCTTCGCCACAACAACTGACACCAGCATGTATTGAGTTCAACATTTGACGTTTTATATTAAGTCAGACATTTGTGACTTAAAAGAGATAAAGATGTCGCCATCTCTCCCTTTCTCCTTTGCCACAATCATCAACAGTCACTTACATGTGTAAAACGACAAAGAACCCCATCATGATCACTAAAGTATGTTTGTACAACTGTACATTCGACTTTATAGTTTGTTGTTTTTAAGTACACATGATCGATTATCGTATTTTTTAACGTTGTGTTTTCAGAAACCAGTTGAATGAAACCTTTATGTGCCATGAAATCAGTTATTGTCTTAGAGTTTACTAAGTTTTCATTAAAATCACCCATTATAGCAATGGTATCACCCAGGGGCTCCAAAAGATCAACTAATTTCTTAAGGTTCTCTCTAAATAATGAAATGGCATATGATGGTGGACGATACAGAACTGCCACGACTATGTTTGATGTAATAAATCTGTGCACTAAACATTCAATATCTACATTTTGTATCTCTACATGTTCAAACAGGATATTTTCAACGGTGTACATTCCAACACCACCATGTTTTAAGCCTTTAATCACATTCAGTCTAGGATCTACTCCACTATAAGACAGTGAGCGTGGCATACTATAAAAATTATACCCACTGATGTTCAATGCATCAGTTAAAGGTGCATTTGGAAGCCATGTTTCAGTTACAGCTATGCAGTTAACATGTAACTGTTTTGTGCACAAAGCTAAGTCCTTTACATGCCACTGTAAATTTTGCACATTCATGAGGAAAATGCTGAATTCACATGAACTAGAAGTGAGATTTTCTTTATTTATCAGATATTGAGGCATGTTTGCCACATATTCAGAAACTGTTTTGTTACAGTAAATGGCCTGTTCCTTAAAATCTTGAATAATTAAACCAGACAAACTTGTTACGCGGCTTAATGCAACATAAGCCTGCCCAGGAGCAAAAGTTTTTTTCAAAGACACAACAACATTATCAATGGTAAGACCCTGAACTTTATGAACAGTACAAGCCCAAGCAAGTTTTAGAGGAAACTGACGTCTCAGACCACCTCTTCCTGTGACTCGTTCCTCTTCTGGAACAATGGCTACAGAACCTGAGACAAGCCCTGGATGATTTTCATACTGTTTCTTCCGTTGTCTTCCAATGTCTTTATTATCAAAATTCACAAAAACAATTTGTGGAAAGTCAGAGTTTCTATAGACAATATCAGTCACAATTCCACATGCACCATTGACAAGACCATCTGCCACATCAACATTTTTACAGAGCATGACACGTGCATTCTTCCCCAAAAGAAGTCTTTCTGCTAGACAAGTATTGTTAGCATTTGAATGATTACCACTTAGTAACACTTGTCTACCTGTTTCCTTACAATTTACATAATCTTGAGCTTTAATAGTTACATACTCTGGACAGGATGAGTGTAGATGGGTTAAATTATGTTGATTTACTTGACCATTAGTTGGGAAAATATGTAAAGCAGAGCTGCCTTCTCCCGTTTCACGTGACTTCAATTGTTGGATATCACTTTTTAACATTTCAGTACCTTTGCATCGTGTCCTAACTCTGCCGAGTAATTTGGCAAATTCCTGATCTTTTTGGCGTACAATGGTTTCTAGGCAAACAATTTCAAACACACCACACCAAAGATCCATACCCACATTTTCTACATACAATGGTTTTCCTCTCACTGGAGGTAATTGAAAGAAATCCCCAACTGCAATAATACAAACATTTCCAAACAATGCAGAGTTACCAGTTTGCTTTATTTGCCTCAGACGCCCATGAATATATGCTAATAAATTATGATCTACCATGGATATTTCATCAATTATCAAAATCTGTAAACTGCTGTAAATGGCACGTAAAGAATTTAATTTTTCCTCACCCAGTGGTGTGTAAGGTAAGCGGACATCTTTACCAATACAAAAAGTGTTGTGTATAGTACTTGCTTGTACATTAAACGCAGCAATTCCTGTGGGAGCCGTCAACAAAACACAGATGTCATCTACATGACGACAAAGAGGAGACAATAGTCTATTTGATTCATATTTTATTGCTTTAATTAGGTGAGTTTTACCAGTCCCTGCACCTCCTGTTATGAACAGGTGGAATGGTTCTGGCTTTTTTCCCAAAACCTTTTCCACACACCATTTTCTCACTTGGTAAAAAATATCCATCTGAATTTCATTTAAAGAGCGAATTAAAGCCAAGCCATCACTACGAGGCATTTTTGTGTTATTCAGTTGAAAGAAATGGCTATGTTGAGCAGAAACTCTTAAATCAGGAATATCAAATTCCTGTTCATCATCGACACTTTTTTGGTTCTGCAACAACTCTTGACACTCAAGTCTTTCCAATTCTTGCTCAGGGCATAATTCACACCAGGCATCTTCAACTACACCAGCATTATCTATCCCTTGCTGAGCATTAACCAATTTATCACCATCAATTTCAAATTTACTTCTGTTTAATGTTACCACGGACTTTACCAACTGCAGACCTGAATTACCAAGTCTTATCGTGCCCTTATGAAAAAAGTCTTGATACGTTTCAAAACCTTGAGGTTTCAGCTGGCTATCGCTGTAGTATGGCAAAAACAACTGCAGATTGCTTTGATAAAACAATTCAGGCTGTTTTGTTTCAGAGAACTTAACGTAACGTACAACAGCAGGTTGTGTGCGGGTTCTTTTTACAACATATCCAGTGTTGTTGTTCAACTTTATTCGCTTAGCAGCACTTTCATTTTTTGACAACACACGAAATTCGGAAGCAAATACTGCTAAACACATTGAAGGAAAATCATCACTCTTAGGTCTGTTCTTATATCTATCCACAATGCTTGTCATCCACATATCATCTGTGCTAACAGAATGCTTTGATGCTTTTTCTTTAAGTACTTTTAACGGTAAACTCATTTTAACAGTATTTTCACCAACAGGAAGAAACACAACTTTCCGAGAGCACTCTTTCAAATGTGCATTTGTCAGTCTATAAACACTTTCTTGAGCAGATACATCTCTGTTGTGCAAATATGTACTGCCTAATGTTTTTAGACTCTCTTTGGCAGAAGCATTTCCATCCCTGCATGCTTCCTTTTGTGCACACTGCAATAATAAACCCATTTCCTTCTCTGATTTAGAGATGTAAGAAATGATGTACACAACACATGCGTATGCGTCGACAACAAACTGTATATCCATATTAGCATTCCAGCATTTTAACAGTGGCTTGCTATATTGATTAATCCAAACTTCTTTAAGTTGACGTTTCAGCACAACATGGGTTTTCCGAGCACAACAGTTATATGCAGTTTCAAATGTGCTTTGGTTTAACCCAACAGATTCAAACAAATCCTCAACATTGTCATAAGTTGGCCCATCAGTTGAGAGAGCAGCTTTAATGTGTGCAATCAATGCAGAAGCCTCTTTTTTCTTCAATTGCGGTGTCTGTGCATTTTCTTTACAGTTGCAAGACTCTTTCTGTGATAACACACATTGACAAGACTGTGTCTCTTCAGCACTTGTGCTACGTGATATGAATGTACGCGCAGAAGGTGGTCTAGGAAAATTAAAACGACACACAGTTCCTTTTTTTTTACATGTTTTCGCATGTGTTTCAGAGTGTTTTTGCACAGATGTTACAATTTCCAGTAAGTCAATATTTGATGGTAACTCACAAGTCACATAACGATCAATAAATGCAATCACTTCAGCATCTGTATTTCTGTCAATTACAGGTGCATCCTCTATCCAAAACAGGCAATGAAGATGTGGTGAGCCTCGTTGCTGAAACTCCACCCTATAAAAATAATCCTTAATTTTTCCTATAGGACATGCAGGCGACATAAGAACCTCTTTCAGAAAACAATGCCAACGAAAATCAAACATCCGAGCAGCAGTGACAGGATTACGACGCAAAAGCTCACATCTGTCTGCCCATTCCAACTGCTCCACAGTTTCAGTTCTACCTTCGTGCTTCAGAATGCAGGAAAGTAAATTCTTCCAACGCATATCAGCTGAAGAAAATGAACAGAACCATGTGGGGATTCCAAGCTGCCTCACACAAGCCATGAGGTCTTTCTGGGCCGCCTGCCAAAAAGCTGGCGTACCTCTAATTGGTTTTAAAAATCGGTACCCATCATCAAATTCCAACATCCTTTTAATAGAATCATCACTTTTCAACAACTCTCCAGTAACTACTCGTTTATTTTTAAAATTATACTTACCTTTTCTTACTGCAATCGAAACATTTGAAACGACCTTTTCTAATTCTGTCATATATTGGGCAAAAAAAATATATTCCACATTTTGTGCAAAACGACAATCAGCATTAAGAATCCTGTTGTTAAAATATCGTGATAGAGTTAAAGGATGTTGTCTTCCATCATGATATGTTGGTCCACCCTTAGGAAACAACACAGGAAAACACTTAGCCTCATTTGTAATATCGGACAACAACTTCACCGGACTATTGCCTTCAGCGGGAGCTACATTCAAAATGTGATCAAAATATTGATCCAAAGCCTCTTGACCAATGTCTACTGGCATTAGACAAGTGTCCTGGAACATGCAATGCTGCTGTCTATCATGCAGAAGTTCATCTCCTAAAACATTTGAATCGTCAACATTTGCAGTGCATTCAACATCTTTTTCTACCACATCAGATGTTTCTTTACAAAAACCATTAATCCAATCATTATTAAATTTCACGTTGTTATAATAATAATTATGGGTTTGTAAAAACTGTAAAGCCTGCTTAACACGTTCCGTATCAACATACTGATATTCATAATGTCCTTTATAAGTAAGCTTCCGTTTTAATTTCACAGGCACAAGAGAACCCTCAATAGACATGCGTGGTAACAAATAAGTTGTTTGTTCAGTATTTGCAGGAACACAAGTAATAGGTCCATGCACGCCATTCTGTCCACCTTTGGGCAATGCTAACAGTTTCATAAATGGAATATGTAACGCTATTAGATGTTGTTCTAATTGATTTAAACATGCCAATTCCGCTGGTATAGGTTCAAGTTCTAAGTTATTTTTAACACTTTCAGCTGGTACTTTACCTTTCTTGATTTTAGCATGACACGTGTAACAAATCCACAATTTGCTTCTTGATGTTTTCATCCATTCACAATTTTTTGAGCAGTTTGCATTGCAGATATGCAAATAACCAGAAGTGATACATTGATCAGCGATAAGTCCAAGTCCTGCATTACTGTACAACTCTTTTTTACAATGTAATACTTGATGTTCAAATAACAACCTATGACATACACAACAAACAAACCCAGGTCCATCTTTAACTTTATCCAAAAATTGTTTCATAACAACATCAAACTCTTCCAACTGTTTTTTATTCAATTGTCGCTTCAATTTCATCCCATCCAACACACTTTTCCTAAAGTGAGGATCTTGACGATATTTTCTAGAACTCAGTGCTTTAACATTTTCTCTATGAGTAACATTACTCTGATATTTTCTAGAACTCAGTGCTTTAACATTTTCTCTATGAGTAACATTACTCTGATATTTTCTAGAACTCAGTGCTTTAACATTTTCTCTATGAGTAACATTACTCTGATATTTTCTAGAACTCAGTGCTTTAACATTTTCTCTATGAGTAACATTACTCTGATATTTTCTAGAACTCAGTGCTTTAACATTTTCTCTATGAGTAACATTACTCTGATATTTTCTAGAACTCAGTGCTTTAACATTTTCTCTATGAGTAACATTAATCTGATATTTTCTTTTACTCATTTCCTTAACATTATGTTTGTGTAACAAATCAAATTTATACTTGCTTTTACTCCCATTTTTAACACGATGTCTGTGTAAATCATCAGTTCTGTATTTTGCAGAACTACGTTCTTTAACCCACATTTTATGCATAGCATTTTCCCTATATTTATTTTTACTCAATTCTAATGCTCTGGATCTACGCAAAGAATCAGATGCATATTTCCTTTTACTCATATCTTTTTTCTTCTGTTTATGCAGTTCACTTGTTTGATATTGCATTTTGTGGTAAAAAGATCTCCTTTTTTTTAGATACTTTGAAAAGGAAGATTCACCAACTGAATCACAACTAACATTATGTGGTTGAAAAGAACGACATCTTAACAGTGGTTTCTCAGAACAAATACTATTGCTTTTACACCAATTGGCACACCCAATTTTACCACTACAATGAACACAAACAACAACCTCGTAATATTTCTCACCACATTCTCGCAAATAAATTGCTTGATTTCCAAGTATTTTATTTACAGGGTTATACTTTCTCCATATGCTACCATTGTGTACAAAAATTTCTACTCCCAAAACATTTGAAGTAGCTTGAATGTCAATCTCACATACAAAACTGCCAACATATTTCATACGTGACTTTTGAATGTACTCAGACACTGTGGCATATCCTTTCTCCAGCAACTTCATATGAATGTCACTGTTCTTTAGCATAAACTTAACAACAGCCAGTCGAACTCTTCTATGACAATTTTCAGATCCACTAATGACTCGAGAAATAGCACGAAAAAAACTATTGCCATCATTTAATGTGACCTCTGTCTTACAAATAGAACCAAGCGTTACATTATTAGTTGGAATGTCTTCATACTGCTTCACAAAATCTAAATCAATATGTTTTGACAACAAAACTGCACTCTCAAACGACAATGGATAAAAACTGAAAGCATTTTCAACTAAATTGTTACTTTGATAAATTTCACTGTTTTGGTGATCATTGTTAACCAATGCACTAAACAAAACTTCATTACAATCACCAACTTCAGACCTGCCATGTTTAACACTCTTGCAATCTCCTTCTGACAGCATTTCTGAGTCTCTTTTGCGTTGCCTCATATTATGACCCAAATTATTTTTTTCCATAGATTTACACAACCCAAAACAACGCTGCTGCTGAAACATTTCAACGCAAGTTACAACTTCATAATGACACTCATTTATATTTTGCAAATATATGCCTTGTTTAGATATGGCCTTACGTTGACAGGCATATTTCAACCAACGTTCATTGTGAAATGTATACACACTCACACCCAAGTAGTCAGCTGTAGCTTGAATTTCAACCTCTGTAGCCCAACTACCAGAAAATCTCATTCTAGAAACATTGAGATATTCATCCACAGACATATTTTCAGATCTCAAAAGAGAACTATAATTTCCAACATTCTTTTGTAAATGTGTGACAACTGCACGTCTTAACTTTATGTGATTTTTCTCTGTACCACTAATAACTTTGGACACAGCCCTAAAAAAACAATTGCCATCGGCTACTATATGATCAGTTTGACATGGAATTCCCAACATATCAACCTCTAGAGGGTTAGAACAAGCAGTGTTTTCACAATGCACATTCAGTTGTTTACACAATGCTTGTGTAACATCAAAATCAACAGGGTAAAACTCAAGTTTCTTTGATGAAACATCAAGAAACTCAACATCCAAACTAGCTTCATTAGCATCATACCATTTTGTCTTCTTTGATTCACGTTGCACAGTAGAAAGCTTACGCTTTCTGTTACTTTCATGCAACGGTAAGGGACCAGTTTGAACATCTAAACTGCACCCGAAACCAAACTGTGACCCAGTATTTAATCCAGTTTTACAATCCTTCTCAAGCACACTTTGTTTATTTTTCTCACTATGATCATTGTCAGTAACAGCAACGGATGCAATTTCAAAAGCCATTTCTTTCCCTGCAAGTGAAATACTCAGGCAACAAATATAATTGTATAAATCATTAAGACTAGGAAGGTACATGATAATACTTCTTCCATTTACATCTGCCATTCCAGTACCACTGCGTGCATGTGAATCCACCACAGCATAATGGCCGTTTTCTGAAATAACAGCACAAGTACTACTGCCTATGGTCAAAAAACATGTTTTATACTTGACAAGCATGTGCTCCAGTCCCTTTTTAAGAGTTATCACTTCACCACTGTCAACAAATTTACCATTACTCACATTAACAATCCCAGAAACGTATTCACCATACTCAAACTTAAATAATTTACCATCAATTTCAGAATCCATGGGCAAATCAGGTACTGACAAAAACTTCAAATTTCCAGGGATGATTTTGTTTTCACACACCGAGGAGTAAAGCTGATCACCAAGAAACACAACATGGTCCAAGTCTGTTGCCTCCCACTCAAAAACACTACGATGCGTGTGTTTAGCCATACTCACCAGGGCTATTGCCATGCACTGCACACCTCTGTTTTGAAGCTGCCGATCTCCTTGATGAAAAGATCCCCTTACACAACGTTCTGTGTCAAATCTGTTACAATTGTTTTCATTTAAAATCACTGAAGATGATTTTTTTTTTAAATTACTGCCCTTTTTTCCAATTTTCAATGTATTTTTGCATTCCATTAACACTTTACATTTATCGCCAACCACAATTTTGTCATTTAACTCCTGAACATGTTCTTTTATAAAACCAGTCTGTCTTTTGCCCAAAACTGACTGATTCACACGTGCATCCTCTGCTCCCAAACCAAATGTATTATTACACCCGTCCCAAGAAGCTTCTTTCACAAACATTGAACTAATGCCAAACCATTCTGCATTCAAAGACTTTTTCAAGTTCCAAATGTGCAACATCAAGTCATTAAAGCAACTGTTGAAGACAGCCACAGATGTTCCAATATTAGAAAACATTCCAGATGAATCTCGTGCACCACAATCAACCACAACAAAATACTCTTTGTGATGAATGACAGCACAAACGAAACCCTGCAAATCCAACAAACACAGATCTTCCTCCATCAGTCGCTCCTGCATCATTTCATACAACAGTGAAAAATCTTCACTCTTTGAATCACCAGAATACACAGGCTCATTGATAGCAACATCCCAAATTCTTCCAAACACACTGAGCTTTTCAGAAACCTTGAATAACTTTTCGGAATTGTTCACACATCCATCACTTCCATTAAATGAACAAACCAACTGCACACCTTCATTTCTAATATTATCAACATCAGCGTCCCTCCATGTACACACTGGAGCAACAACATGGTTGATTGCAGCCACAACACAACATGTAAGCGATGTTGTACTATCACTTGAATTTGTCAATCTTACTTTCATTCCAGAAATCAAAGGCCTCTGTATTTGCTCCAGACAAACACAACCAGAAGTTTTACCTTCTTCCTGAACCTTACACACTTTGGTGCGACGCATATTAAATCCCTTCTTTCGTGGCATCTAAAAAAAAAATAAAAAAATGAAACCACCATTAAAATAAAATTCTCATTTCTATTATGTATACATAAAGCAATACATTTATACCACACAGACAAATAATCAAAAACATAAAATTAAATATTCAGACTATTGGAAAATAGTTATACACAAATAAATGTAACATGTGTCCTATAATACAGTGGTCCCCAACCCCCGGGCCGCAAATAATAAATAACTTACTTTACTTCCGGTTTATTTATATCTGAATCTGAAAGATGTTTTATTTTGAAAAGATGCCCGATTCTCTGTGTGACTGTCACACCCGTCTATGTCACCAGTAATGTATGGAAGCGATTCAGTAGCATTAATAAAAAGCAAAGTTAAAACCAGAAATGCTTTTTCATTTTCAAAAAGAAGCTGCATTTTGTTGACTCAAAAATAAAATGAAAAAACAATCCCCCAAAATGCTTTCTTTTCCTTCCTCAAAGCTTATTCTGTCACTTAATTAAAATGAAAATGGTATTTGACATTTCATTTTCAAGTCGTTCTCTGGTAAATGTGTAGCATAATTCATTTAGAAATGTTTAATTTGACCTTTAAAATGGATTAATAGAAATGCTTTTCTGATTTTCAAAATGAAGCTGCATTTTTTGACTCAAAATTAAAAAGAAAAAGCAATACTTCAAAATGCTTTATTTCCTTCCTCAACACAGCTTATTCTGTCACTTAATCAAAATGATAAAGAAAATGGTGTTTGACATTTCATTTTAAAAAAGGTCCACGGTAAATGTCTAGCAAAATTCATTTAGAAATGTCTAATTTGACAATTAAAATGGATTAACAGAAATGCTTTTTAATTTTGAAAATGTAGCTCAAAATTCAAATATAAAAGCAATATTTCAAAATGCTTTTTCATTTTATACTTCAATCCGCCTATTCTGTGTCATAATTAAAACGAAAATGCAAAGAGGGGATTGCATTTTAACATCCACCCTGCAAAACTTGGAGCAATATTCATTTCTTAAACACATTAGCAGAGGGGGGGTGGGGCGATGACGTCACTGCTTTCTCCGTGTGTACGGCCGCTGTCGCTGAGAGACCTGGTGTGTCTGTGTTCGCATTAAGATCACCTAAAACTGGGTCCTGTTCACAAACCGCTGGACCTGGCCTGCTCAAACCTGGATTCCTGGATCTTAATGCGAGAAATGCAGCAGAATGTTCCTTTAGCTCCCTCTTGAATCAGAAGCTGTGAATCCCAACCCAACTTCTTCAGCGTCGTCTGACCGCACGGATTTACAAACATATGATCAAGCAGAGCAGGCCTTTAATAATAATCATAACAGTAATAAAAGCACATTATGAAGATAGTCTCCTGCAGCTTCACGCTGAGTGAGTGTTTTTGGTCCAACCAGCAACCGTTTAGCATGGAGAAATCTGTCTGTTGATGGAGCTCCAGCTGTCAAACAGCAAATTTAGCTGCAAATAAATTTGTAAATATGTGAGAATTACATCAGTTTTTATTTTGTTCTGGACACCACTGGAAACACAAATTCATATGATGGTTTCTCGGATCATCGTAGCAGCATTTCCGCCTTCAGCGATCGGAGCTTCGCGCTCCGCTATGAAAAGGCAGCTGGCGGTCCGAAGATAAAAAGCTTGTCTGCGTGCGTCAGGAGGAGGACCGCAGAAGACGGACATGCTGCTAGTTAGTCCTGAGAAGCTGTGCAAACTCATCAGAAGTTCACAACCATCACAAAACCCTCTTCTCTGCCACTAACAGTCTGCTCCTGGTGCGTGTGTCTTTCAGCAGGCGGACACACGGAGAAAGCAGTGACGTCATCGCCCCGCCTCCCCTCTGCTAATGCTTTTAAGAAATGAATATTGCTCCAAGTTTTGCAGGGTGGATGTTAAAATGCAAATGCAATCCCCTCTTTGCATTTTCATTTTAATTATGACACAGAATAAGCGGTTTGAAGTATAAAATGAAAAAGCATTTTGAAATATTGCTATTATATTTGAATTATATTTGAATTTTGAGCTATTTGATGCAGCTACATTTTGAAAATTAAAAAGCATTTCTGTTAAACCATTTTTATTGTCAAATTAGACATTTCTAAATGAATTATGCTACACATTTACCATGCACCTTTTTTTAAATGAAATGTCAAATACCATTTTCTTTATCATTTTAATTAAGTGACAAAAAAGCTGTGTTGCAGTATAAAATGATAAAGCATTTTGAAGTATTGCTTTTTCTTTTTAATTTTGAGTCAAAAAATGCAGCTTCACTTTGAAAATAAAAAGCATTTCTATTAATCCATTTTAAATGTCAAATTAGACATTTCTAAATGAATTATGCTACACATTTACCATGGAACGTCTTGAAAATGAAATGTCAAATACCATTTTCATTTTAATTTTAATTAAGTGACAGAATAATCAGTGTTGAAGAAGGAAATGAAAAAGCATTTTGGTGGATGGCTTTTTCATTTTATTTTTGAGTCAAAAAATGCAGCTTCATCTTGAAAATTAAAAGGCATTTCTGGTTTTGACTTTGCTTTTTATTAATGCTACAGAATCGCTTCCATAGTAACACAGACCAAGGTGCTCCTCTCAGTCACGTGATAAGTTATCGCTAAAATAAAACCCAGGAGCTAGCAAAATGAGTAAAAAACAAACGTCTTTGGAAAGTTTTTTTTGCATAGGTGAAAAGGCCCAGCCAGGAGACAGAAGAGGAGCCTTCTACTTCCAGAAAAAAATAGCTACATTTTTCTTTTTTGCACCATGAGTGGCAGAAGGGGGGAGGATGATGAGAGCCATGCAATGTTCTATCCATGGGTGTCTAAATTAAAGCTGGGATGTGTGATGTCACACATCTGTTCCTCCTTCTGCGTGGCGTTGCTACAGTAATCCTCCACCAACATCTCAAAGACCTGTCCGTTAACTTAAAAAATGTGCAATCAAGTTTATTGAAACAAGGTTGGGGATCACTGCTATAATAGATTATTAAACACTGCAAATTTAACTTACCTTTACCAAACTCTTTAATGGCTTACAAAACACAACGTTCTCTGGAAAAAACAGCAAACAGCTCCTCTCTCTGTTGTCCAGACAAAGGTTTAGTCACTGGTGTGGAAGATCCCTCAGAGGAAAACTCTGGAGTTACAAATAAAAATGTAAAAGGAAAAACATTTAATTCAAACAAAAATAAATACATAAACAAACTTTAATAGACATGAAATGGTAGATGCTCTCTGGGAGGCTAATCCATAGAGGAGGTCCATTAAAACTGAATGAGGCCTTGCCGTGTGTTTTAACTTTTGGGATAACCAAAAGGCCTGTATCAGAGGACCTCAGGGTCCACAGGGGATCATACATTAAAATCATATCAGACAAATATGAAGGCCCAAGACCATAAAAACATTTATAAACTAATAATAACGTTATCAATCCTAAAGCGAACAGGAGGCCAAGCAGCCATTTTAAAATCTGTGTGTGTTCCTGCAAATATATTCATACTGGCTGCCACACTTATAGATTATATGAAAACATTTATACACAAATAAATTTAACATGTGTCCTATGAAATTATTAAACACTGAAAATTTAACTTAAAACCTAAAAAGTACAAAATAGGTTGGAACTGATCTTCAGTGGAAATACTCACGGGTCGGCACGCGTTCAAAATGTATTATATGTGAACTGCTATGTATTTGATCAATTAGAAAGGAGTTTCACTGGTTAATGTGGTTTAAAAACCGTAAAAACTACATTCGAATATTTAATTGAGAACTACAAAGATGGTGGATAGACTACAAAAAAAAAACGATCTCTGAAACTGATAGAAACTTGTTGTTTGTCGACCAGTATCGATTCTACATGTCATTTTGTACATTTGTGTCCGTTTAAAAAGAAAATTCGTCGGTTGGTTTGCTTTGAAAAGTCTTTTTAAAATTACGTTCGAAACAAAATGCCCGCCATCACTTCCGGTTCAACGAAGTAAAAGGTCAAATTATTTGCGTTCGTCTAATCAATTTTAAGCAACTTTTACGGTTTTTTATTCAATAAAATTGATAATCAGAAGGTGAGTAGTCGTTGTGGCGATGTAAAAAAGTGTCGATGGTCGATTAAAGTAATGGTTCGTTTACAAGTCGCGGGAAAATTCATAATGGTCGTGACAAACCTCGAGTCAAATTGAAGGCGTCCTCGGCGCAGTGCGTCTGGCAAGGTCGAGTTCTTCTCACTGGGGGTCCTGTAGTCTTCCTTGCTGGTCAGGAGCGTCGAAGATCGAAGTGCAGAGGAAATGAGAAAGTTCTGAAAAGAACTGATTTGCTCAAATTCGGCAAGCTTCAGCGAAATTCTCTGTGGGGTGTGATTCTCCAGTCGTCCAGCAGGGGTCGAGCAGAGGGAGTACTCAGACGAAAATGCCCTGCCTTCAATGGCTTGACCAGCTGCTTGACTTGTGGTTTTTCCCATCATGCATTTTATCGTTCGTATTTGATGAAGTAGATTGATTACATGTCATTGCTTTCATGAAATAATAGAAGTTCTACTTCGTTTAGTTCCGTATGTATGTGTAGAACATTTTATAGTAATTATTTTATTGATCATTAGTCCGTTAGGGAACATTGTAGCTGTTGGGTTTGTGCCCCATTGGCATGAGTTCTCCCATGGACCAATCAGACAGCTCCGTTTTTAGTTTGATCCCAAGGGTTAAAATCTAATAAAATTACATTCCAATCCCAAAGTGGTGGTGTGTTGTCTTCTTTGTGTTATGTCTGTGTTCAAAAAAATGTTTTGTGGGTGATTCTGTTAGATACATCTCACAAGAAACGTTTGCTATTCAGGGGTTGTGACGTCATACTTCCCATGATGCTTTGCTGGTGGGGGAAGCCTGCTGCATGTGAACTTTGTCAAAGAACAACAAAATCTTTTACAGCATAAATACTTAACGGTCACCTGCTACCTAGAGGCCGAATTGTAATCCCTTTGACTCTCTCTGGTGGACTTTTCTTAGAAGTTCAATCGGCTGCTTTATTTAAGTTGAGAAATCTTCATATCTATAAATATAAAGAAGTCTAAAAAATTTTTCAAAACACAACTGCCCTTACAGACAATTAAAAGAGGAGTTGAAATGTATAACACGGTGAAGGAGTTTTTGTGCAGAAAAAGTACCATTAGTAAAGCTGGTAGCAGTGACTGCAGACGGGGCTCCTGCTATGATCAATAGACAAACAGGTTTCATCACTCACTGTAAAGCTGACCCAGACTTTCCAAAATGTCTGCATTACTGCTGCTTCATTCACCAGCAGGCCTTATGTGCACAAGTGATTGGCTCTGGACACATGATGACTCCTATTGTGAAAATCAACACCTCAGCGGCAAAGCAAAACAGCACAGGATTTTCAAGGTGCTATTGGAGGAGATGTCTGCTGAATATGGTGAATTTGAATTTGGTGAATCTGAACTTGCATTTTTGACTGAAATTACTGAAAAACTAAATCACTTGAACTTCGAGCTGCAAGGCAATGGCAAAACTATATTTTATTTATGGAACAGCCTGCAGTGTTTCTTGAGGGGATCTTTTCTGCCAGGAAACTTCAGGAGTTTGACAGAAAGGTGACCAGCTGTGCAGCTGTTTGTGTACAGGGAGAGTAACAGGGGTGAAAGGACACAGCCCTGGGGGGATCGGGTGCTTGTGGTCCGAGTATCTGAGACGAGCTTCCCCAGCCTCACATACTGCTGTCTGTCCGTCAGGAAGTCTGTGATCCACCTGCAGGTGGAGTCAGGCACATTCATCTTGGAGAGTTTTTAATACCAAAGATGTATGAAAGACATACCGAAAAAATATGTCTTTCAGTGTTTAACTGGCTGTCTTTGGATTATGCATGCCTGAGTAATGGCCATTCTTACTACTCATCTCTCTGTTCACTGCTTGCTAATTTACATAGCAGGGGTCCCAGCAGGAGGGGGCGGGGTTGTAACACGACTCCTTCAGCAGAGCCAGGCTGAGAGAGGCTTTGACATGTAAGATGTTAGATGTTAGAATGCCAGATGTTAGAATGACCAGTTCATTTTATATCTATGAAAATATTCAGGGAGCTATGGGACATGTTCAGCTTTAGGTCTGTGAAAATTGGTGTCGATTGTTGAAACATAAGTTACCATAAAAAAAATGTTTGTTTGGAGTCTAGACAGATTTAACACAGGTTTTTGGATGAAAAGGATTTTTTATAAATCATCTGTTACACTTTTAAGTCTGAAAAAAATATGGAAGGCAGCAAACACAGATCCCTACCGTTTTTAATTTTTTTGTGCTGATATTTGAAAGATAAGTTATGCAAAAAAATAGGTGTTTGCAGTTTTGCCTAAAAAGACGTTTTCGGACCTTTTTGGATGTAATGCTCTCTAAGATGTCACCTGTAACTTCAATCATTCTGAATTTTTTTAGGAAGCAGTAGCACATAAATGCCTATGAAAGTTGAATTCTTGGTGCTGATAACCTAAACAGAATTTATGCTAAAAATCTTTGTTCAGTCCAAAATTTCATTAAAAAAATCAAGTGATGAAGTTTCTCGTAGACCCTATAGTGTTACATATCAAAGCTGGAGGTTATTAAAGGCATCTAATTCTGAAATCTCAGCTTCCTGAGACAAACGGCTGATTTATAATAAATTTCTATTATTTGGGTGCACATAATCGACCACTTCCTGTTACGCAGGCACCGTCAGGTGTACACCCATGAAACTTTACATGATGAGAGAGGACCCTTCTGAGTATCTCCAGTTTTAATTTCATGCACATCGGACAAAGCAAAGAGAAAATACAGGGCAGAATGTGCCCAATGCAATAACTAGGTGGCGCTATAGAGCTCGTCCAAGATTGTCATATCCATGGGTTCAGAATAGAAGCTTCATCATATCCATTGAATTTCAGTGAGATTGGACAAGGAATGTGCACGTGAGAGCAACTTTTGTGTGCATAGCGAGATGCCCAACTTTGCCGCTCTGTCACGACCACACCCCCGCATTGAAAGTTATGGTTTTTTGTCAGAGTAAACTTCAATGGCTTTTCAACAGGTGGACGTCATTTTCAGGTGTGTCGGCTCATCCTACTCGGAGCAGTGATGCTCCAAGTAAAACATGTCATTTCCTCTTGCCAGCAGGTGGCGCTACACTTTTTCCAGATTTTTTCACTGCAGATGTGTTCAGAGTCAGACTACAATCATGCACATCAATTTTGGATCAGATTGGATTATGCATGGCTGAGTAATGGCCATTTTTCTTTTCATGGCGTGTTTTCGAAACGACCTCCAATTTTGACGCGCCGCCATGGTCACAAACATCCATAAAAACTTAAAAGCTTTGCAATTTAACATCGGACATGTGTCTAGTTTACAAAACCAAAGTTTGGAGTCATTACTCTCAAATCTCTAGGAGGAGTTCGTTCTAGAGCGAGGCCTGCAAATGACCAAAATACAGCAAAAATGACATATTGTCATCAAAATATCAGACTTCCTGTGCGACTGACAGCTTGGTCCCAAGAGACTTTTTTGTAGGTTTCTATCCGATGAACATGCCCTGTTAAAATCAGGTTTGTACTATAAAGCATATGGAGGTGCTCGCGAAAACAAATTTTGCAGGTGGCGCTATCGAGCCATTTTTGTTTACCTATGCCGTTCTCCTATAAAATATGAAATTTTTCGCGACTCCTGATGTGTATACAAAATTTGGTGAGTTTTGGGGTATGTTAAAGGCCTCAAAAAGGCGACGGAAAAGTCGGAAGAATAATAATAATAATAATTAAAGCTACAAGTAGCATTTAGCGGGCCCGAGCACGTGCGACCGCCTGGCATGGGCGACCGCCCCAAGAACAACGCCCTGCTCGAACCGTTTGGCTTCAGTCTTCCTTCTGGTTTCTGGAGCTGCAAGCTACATTTAACATGATTGACACAACTGCCCTAACAGACAACTACAAGAGGAGTTTTAATGTATAACACGGTGAAGGAGTTTTTGTGCAGAAAAAGGTACCATTAGAAAAGTTGGTAGCCATACCTGCAGACGGGGCTCCTGCTATGATCAATAGACAAACAGGTTTCATCACTCACTGTAAAGCTGACCCAGACTTTCCAAAATGTCTGCATTACTGCTGCTTCATTCACCAGCAGGCCTTATGTGCAGAAGTGATTGGCTCTGGACACATAATGACTCCTATTGTGAAAATCATAAAAAACCTCAGCTGCAAAGCAAAACAGCACAGGATTTTCAAGGTGCTATTAGAGATGTCTGCTGAATATGGTGAGTATGAATAAGAATATGGTAAATTTGAACTTGCAGTTTTGACTGACATTACTGGAAAACTAAATCACTTTTACTGTGATCTGCAAGGCAATGGCAAAACTATATATTTTTTTGGAACAGACTGCAGTGTTTCTTGTGCGGATTTTTTCTGCCAGGGCTTGTCGGCTTGGTCTGTGGTTGTTGCCCTTTCTGGGGAAGCTGGAGTTTAACTTTGCAGCCTCACGGCTGTGAAGTGGACCCCGTTGATGTTCTAGTCTGGGTGGGTGCGGTGGGGATTCTCCTATGGCGAGATTTATAGAAATTTCTCTGATTAAAAAAGTTAATTCATGAAGACATATATTCACTGACATTAAAAAAATGTTTATGTGACCTCAGAACACGGACATTGTAGGGAATCGAACCCCATCCCAGTAACTGGGAGTACCATTACCAATGTCTTTTGCTTTTTTGAAGTCACATGGCAAGGAAAGCAAAACCTGCATCATGAATAACTAGGCCATAGGAATGCAATAGATACATAAATTTCAATTACTTTCTGAAGTACTTTTTGAGTACTTGTAATATGTTTGTAAATCAGATGGTTTGAAATTTAGAAATATGCAAAAAAAGGATTTTGATTCTTTACTCAATTGCTAACTACAGAAAAAAATGTAAATTTGTAATGCCTTATATGTATTCATGATGCAGGAAAAGAAACCATATTTCCATAAAGTCAGAGGATTGTGACTTAACAGAGATAAAGATGTCACCATCTCTCCCCGTCTCCTTCGCCACAAAAACTGACACCAGCATGTATTTAGTTAAACATTTGACGTTTTAATTTAAGTCAGACGTTGTGACTCAACAGAGATAAAGATGTCACCATCTCTCCCCGTCTCCTTCGCCACAACAACTGACACCAGCATGTATTTGGTTAAACATTTGACGTTTTATATCAAGTCAGACGTTTGTGACTTAAAAGAGATAAAGATGTCGCCATCTCTCCCCTTCTCCTTCGCCACAACAACTGACACCAGCATGTATTGAGTTCAACATTTGACGTTTTATATTAAGTCAGACGTTTGTGACTTAAAAGAGATAAAGATGTCGCCATCTCTCCCCGTCTCCTTCGCCACAACAACTGACACCAGCATGTATTTGGTTAAACATTTGACGTTTTAATTTAAGTCAGACGTTGTGACTTAACAGAGATAAAGATGTCACCATCTCTCCCCGTCTCCTTCGCCACAACAACTGACACCAGCATGTATTTGGTTAAACATTTGACGTTTTATATTAAGTCAGACGTTTGTGACTTAAAAGAGATAAAGATGTCGCCATCTCTCCCTTTCTCCTTCGCCACAACAACTGACACCAGCATGTATTGAGTTCAACATTTGACGTTTTATATTAAGTCAGACATTTGTGACTTAAAAGAGATAAAGATGTCGCCATCTCTCCCTTTCTCCTTTGCCACAATCATCAACAGTCACTTACATGTGTAAAACGACAAAGAACCCCATCATGATCACTAAAGTATGTTTGTACAACTGTACATTCGACTTTATAGTTTGTTGTTTTTAAGTACACATGATCGATTATCGTATTTTTTAACGTTGTGTTTTCAGAAACCAGTTGAATGAAACCTTTATGTGCCATGAAATCAGTTATTGTCTTAGAGTTTACTAAGTTTTCATTAAAATCACCCATTATAGCAATGGTATCACCCAGGGGCTCCAAAAGATCAACTAATTTCTTAAGGTTCTCTCTAAATAATGAAATGGCATATGATGGTGGACGATACAGAACTGCCACGACTATGTTTGATGTAATAAATCTGTGCACTAAACATTCAATATCTACATTTTGTATCTCTACATGTTCAAACAGGATATTTTCAACGGTGTACATTCCAACACCACCATGTTTTAAGCCTTTAATCACATTCAGTCTAGGATCTACTCCACTATAAGACAGTGAGCGTGGCATACTATAAAAATTATACCCACTGATGTTCAATGCATCAGTTAAAGGTGCATTTGGAAGCCATGTTTCAGTTACAGCTATGCAGTTAACATGTAACTGTTTTGTGCACAAAGCTAAGTCCTTTACATGCCACTGTAAATTTTGCACATTCATGAGGAAAATGCTGAATTCACATGAACTAGAAGTGAGATTTTCTTTATTTATCAGATATTGAGGCATGTTTGCCACATATTCAGAAACTGTTTTGTTACAGTAAATGGCCTGTTCCTTAAAATCTTGAATAATTAAACCAGACAAACTTGTTACGCGGCTTAATGCAACATAAGCCTGCCCAGGAGCAAAAGTTTTTTTCAAAGACACAACAACATTATCAATGGTAAGACCCTGAACTTTATGAACAGTACAAGCCCAAGCAAGTTTTAGAGGAAACTGACGTCTCAGACCACCTCTTCCTGTGACTCGTTCCTCTTCTGGAACAATGGCTACAGAACCTGAGACAAGCCCTGGATGATTTTCATACTGTTTCTTCCGTTGTCTTCCAATGTCTTTATTATCAAAATTCACAAAAACAATTTGTGGAAAGTCAGAGTTTCTATAGACAATATCAGTCACAATTCCACATGCACCATTGACAAGACCATCTGCCACATCAACATTTTTACAGAGCATGACACGTGCATTCTTCCCCAAAAGAAGTCTTTCTGCTAGACAAGTATTGTTAGCATTTGAATGATTACCACTTAGTAACACTTGTCTACCTGTTTCCTTACAATTTACATAATCTTGAGCTTTAATAGTTACATACTCTGGACAGGATGAGTGTAGATGGGTTAAATTATGTTGATTTACTTGACCATTAGTTGGGAAAATATGTAAAGCAGAGCTGCCTTCTCCCGTTTCACGTGACTTCAATTGTTGGATATCACTTTTTAACATTTCAGTACCTTTGCATCGTGTCCTAACTCTGCCGAGTAATTTGGCAAATTCCTGATCTTTTTGGCGTACAATGGTTTCTAGGCAAACAATTTCAAACACACCACACCAAAGATCCATACCCACATTTTCTACATACAATGGTTTTCCTCTCACTGGAGGTAATTGAAAGAAATCCCCAACTGCAATAATACAAACATTTCCAAACAATGCAGAGTTACCAGTTTGCTTTATTTGCCTCAGACGCCCATGAATATATGCTAATAAATTATGATCTACCATGGATATTTCATCAATTATCAAAATCTGTAAACTGCTGTAAATGGCACGTAAAGAATTTAATTTTTCCTCACCCAGTGGTGTGTAAGGTAAGCGGACATCTTTACCAATACAAAAAGTGTTGTGTATAGTACTTGCTTGTACATTAAACGCAGCAATTCCTGTGGGAGCCGTCAACAAAACACAGATGTCATCTACATGACGACAAAGAGGAGACAATAGTCTATTTGATTCATATTTTATTGCTTTAATTAGGTGAGTTTTACCAGTCCCTGCACCTCCTGTTATGAACAGGTGGAATGGTTCTGGCTTTTTTCCCAAAACCTTTTCCACACACCATTTTCTCACTTGGTAAAAAATATCCATCTGAATTTCATTTAAAGAGCGAATTAAAGCCAAGCCATCACTACGAGGCATTTTTGTGTTATTCAGTTGAAAGAAATGGCTATGTTGAGCAGAAACTCTTAAATCAGGAATATCAAATTCCTGTTCATCATCGACACTTTTTTGGTTCTGCAACAACTCTTGACACTCAAGTCTTTCCAATTCTTGCTCAGGGCATAATTCACACCAGGCATCTTCAACTACACCAGCATTATCTATCCCTTGCTGAGCATTAACCAATTTATCACCATCAATTTCAAATTTACTTCTGTTTAATGTTACCACGGACTTTACCAACTGCAGACCTGAATTACCAAGTCTTATCGTGCCCTTATGAAAAAAGTCTTGATACGTTTCAAAACCTTGAGGTTTCAGCTGGCTATCGCTGTAGTATGGCAAAAACAACTGCAGATTGCTTTGATAAAACAATTCAGGCTGTTTTGTTTCAGAGAACTTAACGTAACGTACAACAGCAGGTTGTGTGCGGGTTCTTTTTACAACATATCCAGTGTTGTTGTTCAACTTTATTCGCTTAGCAGCACTTTCATTTTTTGACAACACACGAAATTCGGAAGCAAATACTGCTAAACACATTGAAGGAAAATCATCACTCTTAGGTCTGTTCTTATATCTATCCACAATGCTTGTCATCCACATATCATCTGTGCTAACAGAATGCTTTGATGCTTTTTCTTTAAGTACTTTTAACGGTAAACTCATTTTAACAGTATTTTCACCAACAGGAAGAAACACAACTTTCCGAGAGCACTCTTTCAAATGTGCATTTGTCAGTCTATAAACACTTTCTTGAGCAGATACATCTCTGTTGTGCAAATATGTACTGCCTAATGTTTTTAGACTCTCTTTGGCAGAAGCATTTCCATCCCTGCATGCTTCCTTTTGTGCACACTGCAATAATAAACCCATTTCCTTCTCTGATTTAGAGATGTAAGAAATGATGTACACAACACATGCGTATGCGTCGACAACAAACTGTATATCCATATTAGCATTCCAGCATTTTAACAGTGGCTTGCTATATTGATTAATCCAAACTTCTTTAAGTTGACGTTTCAGCACAACATGGGTTTTCCGAGCACAACAGTTATATGCAGTTTCAAATGTGCTTTGGTTTAACCCAACAGATTCAAACAAATCCTCAACATTGTCATAAGTTGGCCCATCAGTTGAGAGAGCAGCTTTAATGTGTGCAATCAATGCAGAAGCCTCTTTTTTCTTCAATTGCGGTGTCTGTGCATTTTCTTTACAGTTGCAAGACTCTTTCTGTGATAACACACATTGACAAGACTGTGTCTCTTCAGCACTTGTGCTACGTGATATGAATGTACGCGCAGAAGGTGGTCTAGGAAAATTAAAACGACACACAGTTCCTTTTTTTTTACATGTTTTCGCATGTGTTTCAGAGTGTTTTTGCACAGATGTTACAATTTCCAGTAAGTCAATATTTGATGGTAACTCACAAGTCACATAACGATCAATAAATGCAATCACTTCAGCATCTGTATTTCTGTCAATTACAGGTGCATCCTCTATCCAAAACAGGCAATGAAGATGTGGTGAGCCTCGTTGCTGAAACTCCACCCTATAAAAATAATCCTTAATTTTTCCTATAGGACATGCAGGCGACATAAGAACCTCTTTCAGAAAACAATGCCAACGAAAATCAAACATCCGAGCAGCAGTGACAGGATTACGACGCAAAAGCTCACATCTGTCTGCCCATTCCAACTGCTCCACAGTTTCAGTTCTACCTTCGTGCTTCAGAATGCAGGAAAGTAAATTCTTCCAACGCATATCAGCTGAAGAAAATGAACAGAACCATGTGGGGATTCCAAGCTGCCTCACACAAGCCATGAGGTCTTTCTGGGCCGCCTGCCAAAAAGCTGGCGTACCTCTAATTGGTTTTAAAAATCGGTACCCATCATCAAATTCCAACATCCTTTTAATAGAATCATCACTTTTCAACAACTCTCCAGTAACTACTCGTTTATTTTTAAAATTATACTTACCTTTTCTTACTGCAATCGAAACATTTGAAACGACCTTTTCTAATTCTGTCATATATTGGGCAAAAAAAATATATTCCACATTTTGTGCAAAACGACAATCAGCATTAAGAATCCTGTTGTTAAAATATCGTGATAGAGTTAAAGGATGTTGTCTTCCATCATGATATGTTGGTCCACCCTTAGGAAACAACACAGGAAAACACTTAGCCTCATTTGTAATATCGGACAACAACTTCACCGGACTATTGCCTTCAGCGGGAGCTACATTCAAAATGTGATCAAAATATTGATCCAAAGCCTCTTGACCAATGTCTACTGGCATTAGACAAGTGTCCTGGAACATGCAATGCTGCTGTCTATCATGCAGAAGTTCATCTCCTAAAACATTTGAATCGTCAACATTTGCAGTGCATTCAACATCTTTTTCTACCACATCAGATGTTTCTTTACAAAAACCATTAATCCAATCATTATTAAATTTCACGTTGTTATAATAATAATTATGGGTTTGTAAAAACTGTAAAGCCTGCTTAACACGTTCCGTATCAACATACTGATATTCATAATGTCCTTTATAAGTAAGCTTCCGTTTTAATTTCACAGGCACAAGAGAACCCTCAATAGACATGCGTGGTAACAAATAAGTTGTTTGTTCAGTATTTGCAGGAACACAAGTAATAGGTCCATGCACGCCATTCTGTCCACCTTTGGGCAATGCTAACAGTTTCATAAATGGAATATGTAACGCTATTAGATGTTGTTCTAATTGATTTAAACATGCCAATTCCGCTGGTATAGGTTCAAGTTCTAAGTTATTTTTAACACTTTCAGCTGGTACTTTACCTTTCTTGATTTTAGCATGACACGTGTAACAAATCCACAATTTGCTTCTTGATGTTTTCATCCATTCACAATTTTTTGAGCAGTTTGCATTGCAGATATGCAAATAACCAGAAGTGATACATTGATCAGCGATAAGTCCAAGTCCTGCATTACTGTACAACTCTTTTTTACAATGTAATACTTGATGTTCAAATAACAACCTATGACATACACAACAAACAAACCCAGGTCCATCTTTAACTTTATCCAAAAATTGTTTCATAACAACATCAAACTCTTCCAACTGTTTTTTATTCAATTGTCGCTTCAATTTCATCCCATCCAACACACTTTTCCTAAAGTGAGGATCTTGACGATATTTTCTAGAACTCAGTGCTTTAACATTTTCTCTATGAGTAACATTACTCTGATATTTTCTAGAACTCAGTGCTTTAACATTTTCTCTATGAGTAACATTACTCTGATATTTTCTAGAACTCAGTGCTTTAACATTTTCTCTATGAGTAACATTACTCTGATATTTTCTAGAACTCAGTGCTTTAACATTTTCTCTATGAGTAACATTACTCTGATATTTTCTAGAACTCAGTGCTTTAACATTTTCTCTATGAGTAACATTACTCTGATATTTTCTAGAACTCAGTGCTTTAACATTTTCTCTATGAGTAACATTAATCTGATATTTTCTTTTACTCATTTCCTTAACATTATGTTTGTGTAACAAATCAAATTTATACTTGCTTTTACTCCCATTTTTAACACGATGTCTGTGTAAATCATCAGTTCTGTATTTTGCAGAACTACGTTCTTTAACCCACATTTTATGCATAGCATTTTCCCTATATTTATTTTTACTCAATTCTAATGCTCTGGATCTACGCAAAGAATCAGATGCATATTTCCTTTTACTCATATCTTTTTTCTTCTGTTTATGCAGTTCACTTGTTTGATATTGCATTTTGTGGTAAAAAGATCTCCTTTTTTTTAGATACTTTGAAAAGGAAGATTCACCAACTGAATCACAACTAACATTATGTGGTTGAAAAGAACGACATCTTAACAGTGGTTTCTCAGAACAAATACTATTGCTTTTACACCAATTGGCACACCCAATTTTACCACTACAATGAACACAAACAACAACCTCGTAATATTTCTCACCACATTCTCGCAAATAAATTGCTTGATTTCCAAGTATTTTATTTACAGGGTTATACTTTCTCCATATGCTACCATTGTGTACAAAAATTTCTACTCCCAAAACATTTGAAGTAGCTTGAATGTCAATCTCACATACAAAACTGCCAACATATTTCATACGTGACTTTTGAATGTACTCAGACACTGTGGCATATCCTTTCTCCAGCAACTTCATATGAATGTCACTGTTCTTTAGCATAAACTTAACAACAGCCAGTCGAACTCTTCTATGACAATTTTCAGATCCACTAATGACTCGAGAAATAGCACGAAAAAAACTATTGCCATCATTTAATGTGACCTCTGTCTTACAAATAGAACCAAGCGTTACATTATTAGTTGGAATGTCTTCATACTGCTTCACAAAATCTAAATCAATATGTTTTGACAACAAAACTGCACTCTCAAACGACAATGGATAAAAACTGAAAGCATTTTCAACTAAATTGTTACTTTGATAAATTTCACTGTTTTGGTGATCATTGTTAACCAATGCACTAAACAAAACTTCATTACAATCACCAACTTCAGACCTGCCATGTTTAACACTCTTGCAATCTCCTTCTGACAGCATTTCTGAGTCTCTTTTGCGTTGCCTCATATTATGACCCAAATTATTTTTTTCCATAGATTTACACAACCCAAAACAACGCTGCTGCTGAAACATTTCAACGCAAGTTACAACTTCATAATGACACTCATTTATATTTTGCAAATATATGCCTTGTTTAGATATGGCCTTACGTTGACAGGCATATTTCAACCAACGTTCATTGTGAAATGTATACACACTCACACCCAAGTAGTCAGCTGTAGCTTGAATTTCAACCTCTGTAGCCCAACTACCAGAAAATCTCATTCTAGAAACATTGAGATATTCATCCACAGACATATTTTCAGATCTCAAAAGAGAACTATAATTTCCAACATTCTTTTGTAAATGTGTGACAACTGCACGTCTTAACTTTATGTGATTTTTCTCTGTACCACTAATAACTTTGGACACAGCCCTAAAAAAACAATTGCCATCGGCTACTATATGATCAGTTTGACATGGAATTCCCAACATATCAACCTCTAGAGGGTTAGAACAAGCAGTGTTTTCACAATGCACATTCAGTTGTTTACACAATGCTTGTGTAACATCAAAATCAACAGGGTAAAACTCAAGTTTCTTTGATGAAACATCAAGAAACTCAACATCCAAACTAGCTTCATTAGCATCATACCATTTTGTCTTCTTTGATTCACGTTGCACAGTAGAAAGCTTACGCTTTCTGTTACTTTCATGCAACGGTAAGGGACCAGTTTGAACATCTAAACTGCACCCGAAACCAAACTGTGACCCAGTATTTAATCCAGTTTTACAATCCTTCTCAAGCACACTTTGTTTATTTTTCTCACTATGATCATTGTCAGTAACAGCAACGGATGCAATTTCAAAAGCCATTTCTTTCCCTGCAAGTGAAATACTCAGGCAACAAATATAATTGTATAAATCATTAAGACTAGGAAGGTACATGATAATACTTCTTCCATTTACATCTGCCATTCCAGTACCACTGCGTGCATGTGAATCCACCACAGCATAATGGCCGTTTTCTGAAATAACAGCACAAGTACTACTGCCTATGGTCAAAAAACATGTTTTATACTTGACAAGCATGTGCTCCAGTCCCTTTTTAAGAGTTATCACTTCACCACTGTCAACAAATTTACCATTACTCACATTAACAATCCCAGAAACGTATTCACCATACTCAAACTTAAATAATTTACCATCAATTTCAGAATCCATGGGCAAATCAGGTACTGACAAAAACTTCAAATTTCCAGGGATGATTTTGTTTTCACACACCGAGGAGTAAAGCTGATCACCAAGAAACACAACATGGTCCAAGTCTGTTGCCTCCCACTCAAAAACACTACGATGCGTGTGTTTAGCCATACTCACCAGGGCTATTGCCATGCACTGCACACCTCTGTTTTGAAGCTGCCGATCTCCTTGATGAAAAGATCCCCTTACACAACGTTCTGTGTCAAATCTGTTACAATTGTTTTCATTTAAAATCACTGAAGATGATTTTTTTTTTAAATTACTGCCCTTTTTTCCAATTTTCAATGTATTTTTGCATTCCATTAACACTTTACATTTATCGCCAACCACAATTTTGTCATTTAACTCCTGAACATGTTCTTTTATAAAACCAGTCTGTCTTTTGCCCAAAACTGACTGATTCACACGTGCATCCTCTGCTCCCAAACCAAATGTATTATTACACCCGTCCCAAGAAGCTTCTTTCACAAACATTGAACTAATGCCAAACCATTCTGCATTCAAAGACTTTTTCAAGTTCCAAATGTGCAACATCAAGTCATTAAAGCAACTGTTGAAGACAGCCACAGATGTTCCAATATTAGAAAACATTCCAGATGAATCTCGTGCACCACAATCAACCACAACAAAATACTCTTTGTGATGAATGACAGCACAAACGAAACCCTGCAAATCCAACAAACACAGATCTTCCTCCATCAGTCGCTCCTGCATCATTTCATACAACAGTGAAAAATCTTCACTCTTTGAATCACCAGAATACACAGGCTCATTGATAGCAACATCCCAAATTCTTCCAAACACACTGAGCTTTTCAGAAACCTTGAATAACTTTTCGGAATTGTTCACACATCCATCACTTCCATTAAATGAACAAACCAACTGCACACCTTCATTTCTAATATTATCAACATCAGCGTCCCTCCATGTACACACTGGAGCAACAACATGGTTGATTGCAGCCACAACACAACATGTAAGCGATGTTGTACTATCACTTGAATTTGTCAATCTTACTTTCATTCCAGAAATCAAAGGCCTCTGTATTTGCTCCAGACAAACACAACCAGAAGTTTTACCTTTTTCCTGAACCTTACACACTTTGGTGCGACGCATATTAAATCCCTTCTTTCGTGGCATCTAAAAAAAAAATAAAAAAATGAAACCACCATTAAAATAAAATTCTCATTTCTATTATGTATACATAAAGCAATACATTTATACCACACAGACAAATAATCAAAAACATAAAATTAAATATTCAGACTATTGGAAAATAGTTATACACAAATAAATGTAACATGTGTCCTATAATACAGTGGTCCCCAACCCCCGGGCCGCAAATAATAAATAACTTACTTTACTTCCGGTTTATTTATATCTGAATCTGAAAGATGTTTTATTTTGAAAAGATGCCCGATTCTCTGTGTGACTGTCACACCCGTCTATGTCACCAGTAATGTATGGAAGCGATTCAGTAGCATTAATAAAAAGCAAAGTTAAAACCAGAAATGCTTTTTCATTTTCAAAAAGAAGCTGCATTTTGTTGACTCAAAAATAAAATGAAAAAACAATCCCCCAAAATGCTTTCTTTTCCTTCCTCAAAGCTTATTCTGTCACTTAATTAAAATGAAAATGGTATTTGACATTTCATTTTCAAGTCGTTCTCTGGTAAATGTGTAGCATAATTCATTTAGAAATGTTTAATTTGACCTTTAAAATGGATTAATAGAAATGCTTTTCTGATTTTCAAAATGAAGCTGCATTTTTTGACTCAAAATTAAAAAGAAAAAGCAATACTTCAAAATGCTTTATTTCCTTCCTCAACACAGCTTATTCTGTCACTTAATCAAAATGATAAAGAAAATGGTGTTTGACATTTCATTTTAAAAAAGGTCCACGGTAAATGTCTAGCAAAATTCATTTAGAAATGTCTAATTTGACAATTAAAATGGATTAACAGAAATGCTTTTTAATTTTGAAAATGTAGCTCAAAATTCAAATATAAAAGCAATATTTCAAAATGCTTTTTCATTTTATACTTCAATCCGCCTATTCTGTGTCATAATTAAAACGAAAATGCAAAGAGGGGATTGCATTTTAACATCCACCCTGCAAAACTTGGAGCAATATTCATTTCTTAAACACATTAGCAGAGGGGGGGTGGGGCGATGACGTCACTGCTTTCTCCGTGTGTACGGCCGCTGTCGCTGAGAGACCTGGTGTGTCTGTGTTCGCATTAAGATCACCTAAAACTGGGTCCTGTTCACAAACCGCTGGACCTGGCCTGCTCAAACCTGGATTCCTGGATCTTAATGCGAGAAATGCAGCAGAATGTTCCTTTAGCTCCCTCTTGAATCAGAAGCTGTGAATCCCAACCCAACTTCTTCAGCGTCGTCTGACCGCACGGATTTACAAACATATGATCAAGCAGAGCAGGCCTTTAATAATAATCATAACAGTAATAAAAGCACATTATGAAGATAGTCTCCTGCAGCTTCACGCTGAGTGAGTGTTTTTGGTCCAACCAGCAACCGTTTAGCATGGAGAAATCTGTCTGTTGATGGAGCTCCAGCTGTCAAACAGCAAATTTAGCTGCAAATAAATTTGTAAATATGTGAGAATTACATCAGTTTTTATTTTGTTCTGGACACCACTGGAAACACAAATTCATATGATGGTTTCTCGGATCATCGTAGCAGCATTTCCGCCTTCAGCGATCGGAGCTTCGCGCTCCGCTATGAAAAGGCAGCTGGCGGTCCGAAGATAAAAAGCTTGTCTGCGTGCGTCAGGAGGAGGACCGCAGAAGACGGACATGCTGCTAGTTAGTCCTGAGAAGCTGTGCAAACTCATCAGAAGTTCACAACCATCACAAAACCCTCTTCTCTGCCACTAACAGTCTGCTCCTGGTGCGTGTGTCTTTCAGCAGGCGGACACACGGAGAAAGCAGTGACGTCATCGCCCCGCCTCCCCTCTGCTAATGCTTTTAAGAAATGAATATTGCTCCAAGTTTTGCAGGGTGGATGTTAAAATGCAAATGCAATCCCCTCTTTGCATTTTCATTTTAATTATGACACAGAATAAGCGGTTTGAAGTATAAAATGAAAAAGCATTTTGAAATATTGCTATTATATTTGAATTATATTTGAATTTTGAGCTATTTGATGCAGCTACATTTTGAAAATTAAAAAGCATTTCTGTTAAACCATTTTTATTGTCAAATTAGACATTTCTAAATGAATTATGCTACACATTTACCATGCACCTTTTTTTAAATGAAATGTCAAATACCATTTTCTTTATCATTTTAATTAAGTGACAAAAAAGCTGTGTTGCAGTATAAAATGATAAAGCATTTTGAAGTATTGCTTTTTCTTTTTAATTTTGAGTCAAAAAATGCAGCTTCACTTTGAAAATAAAAAGCATTTCTATTAATCCATTTTAAATGTCAAATTAGACATTTCTAAATGAATTATGCTACACATTTACCATGGAACGTCTTGAAAATGAAATGTCAAATACCATTTTCATTTTAATTTTAATTAAGTGACAGAATAATCAGTGTTGAAGAAGGAAATGAAAAAGCATTTTGGTGGATGGCTTTTTCATTTTATTTTTGAGTCAAAAAATGCAGCTTCATCTTGAAAATTAAAAGGCATTTCTGGTTTTGACTTTGCTTTTTATTAATGCTACAGAATCGCTTCCATAGTAACACAGACCAAGGTGCTCCTCTCAGTCACGTGATAAGTTATCGCTAAAATAAAACCCAGGAGCTAGCAAAATGAGTAAAAAACAAACGTCTTTGGAAAGTTTTTTTTGCATAGGTGAAAAGGCCCAGCCAGGAGACAGAAGAGGAGCCTTCTACTTCCAGAAAAAAATAGCTACATTTTTCTTTTTTGCACCATGAGTGGCAGAAGGGGGGAGGATGATGAGAGCCATGCAATGTTCTATCCATGGGTGTCTAAATTAAAGCTGGGATGTGTGATGTCACACATCTGTTCCTCCTTCTGCGTGGCGTTGCTACAGTAATCCTCCACCAACATCTCAAAGACCTGTCCGTTAACTTAAAAAATGTGCAATCAAGTTTATTGAAACAAGGTTGGGGATCACTGCTATAATAGATTATTAAACACTGCAAATTTAACTTACCTTTACCAAACTCTTTAATGGCTTACAAAACACAACGTTCTCTGGAAAAAACAGCAAACAGCTCCTCTCTCTGTTGTCCAGACAAAGGTTTAGTCACTGGTGTGGAAGATCCCTCAGAGGAAAACTCTGGAGTTACAAATAAAAATGTAAAAGGAAAAACATTTAATTCAAACAAAAATAAATACATAAACAAACTTTAATAGACATGAAATGGTAGATGCTCTCTGGGAGGCTAATCCATAGAGGAGGTCCATTAAAACTGAATGAGGCCTTGCCGTGTGTTTTAACTTTTGGGATAACCAAAAGGCCTGTATCAGAGGACCTCAGGGTCCACAGGGGATCATACATTAAAATCATATCAGACAAATATGAAGGCCCAAGACCATAAAAACATTTATAAACTAATAATAACGTTATCAATCCTAAAGCGAACAGGAGGCCAAGCAGCCATTTTAAAATCTGTGTGTGTTCCTGCAAATATATTCATACTGGCTGCCACACTTATAGATTATATGAAAACATTTATACACAAATAAATTTAACATGTGTCCTATGAAATTATTAAACACTGAAAATTTAACTTAAAACCTAAAAAGTACAAAATAGGTTGGAACTGATCTTCAGTGGAAATACTCACGGGTCGGCACGCGTTCAAAATGTATTATATGTGAACTGCTATGTATTTGATCAATTAGAAAGGAGTTTCACTGGTTAATGTGGTTTAAAAACCGTAAAAACTACATTCGAATATTTAATTGAGAACTACAAAGATGGTGGATAGACTACAAAAAAAAAACGATCTCTGAAACTGATAGAAACTTGTTGTTTGTCGACCAGTATCGATTCTACATGTCATTTTGTACATTTGTGTCCGTTTAAAAAGAAAATTCGTCGGTTGGTTTGCTTTGAAAAGTCTTTTTAAAATTACGTTCGAAACAAAATGCCCGCCATCACTTCCGGTTCAACGAAGTAAAAGGTCAAATTATTTGCGTTCGTCTAATCAATTTTAAGCAACTTTTACGGTTTTTTATTCAATAAAATTGATAATCAGAAGGTGAGTAGTCGTTGTGGCGATGTAAAAAAGTGTCGATGGTCGATTAAAGTAATGGTTCGTTTACAAGTCGCGGGAAAATTCATAATGGTCGTGACAAACCTCGAGTCAAATTGAAGGCGTCCTCGGCGCAGTGCGTCTGGCAAGGTCGAGTTCTTCTCACTGGGGGTCCTGTAGTCTTCCTTGCTGGTCAGGAGCGTCGAAGATCGAAGTGCAGAGGAAATGAGAAAGTTCTGAAAAGAACTGATTTGCTCAAATTCGGCAAGCTTCAGCGAAATTCTCTGTGGGGTGTGATTCTCCAGTCGTCCAGCAGGGGTCGAGCAGAGGGAGTACTCAGACGAAAATGCCCTGCCTTCAATGGCTTGACCAGCTGCTTGACTTGTGGTTTTTCCCATCATGCATTTTATCGTTCGTATTTGATGAAGTAGATTGATTACATGTCATTGCTTTCATGAAATAATAGAAGTTCTACTTCGTTTAGTTCCGTATGTATGTGTAGAACATTTTATAGTAATTATTTTATTGATCATTAGTCCGTTAGGGAACATTGTAGCTGTTGGGTTTGTGCCCCATTGGCATGAGTTCTCCCATGGACCAATCAGACAGCTCCGTTTTTAGTTTGATCCCAAGGGTTAAAATCTAATAAAATTACATTCCAATCCCAAAGTGGTGGTGTGTTGTCTTCTTTGTGTTATGTCTGTGTTCAAAAAAATGTTTTGTGGGTGATTCTGTTAGATACATCTCACAAGAAACGTTTGCTATTCAGGGGTTGTGACGTCATACTTCCCATGATGCTTTGCTGGTGGGGGAAGCCTGCTGCATGTGAACTTTGTCAAAGAACAACAAAATCTTTTACAGCATAAATACTTAACGGTCACCTGCTACCTAGAGGCCGAATTGTAATCCCTTTGACTCTCTCTGGTGGACTTTTCTTAGAAGTTCAATCGGCTGCTTTATTTAAGTTGAGAAATCTTCATATCTATAAATATAAAGAAGTCTAAAAAATTTTTCAAAACACAACTGCCCTTACAGACAATTAAAAGAGGAGTTGAAATGTATAACACGGTGAAGGAGTTTTTGTGCAGAAAAAGTACCATTAGTAAAGCTGGTAGCAGTGACTGCAGACGGGGCTCCTGCTATGATCAATAGACAAACAGGTTTCATCACTCACTGTAAAGCTGACCCAGACTTTCCAAAATGTCTGCATTACTGCTGCTTCATTCACCAGCAGGCCTTATGTGCACAAGTGATTGGCTCTGGACACATGATGACTCCTATTGTGAAAATCAACACCTCAGCGGCAAAGCAAAACAGCACAGGATTTTCAAGGTGCTATTGGAGGAGATGTCTGCTGAATATGGTGAATTTGAATTTGGTGAATCTGAACTTGCATTTTTGACTGAAATTACTGAAAAACTAAATCACTTGAACTTCGAGCTGCAAGGCAATGGCAAAACTATATTTTATTTATGGAACAGCCTGCAGTGTTTCTTGAGGGGATCTTTTCTGCCAGGAAACTTCAGGAGTTTGACAGAAAGGTGACCAGCTGTGCAGCTGTTTGTGTACAGGGAGAGTAACAGGGGTGAAAGGACACAGCCCTGGGGGGATCGGGTGCTTGTGGTCCGAGTATCTGAGACGAGCTTCCCCAGCCTCACATACTGCTGTCTGTCCGTCAGGAAGTCTGTGATCCACCTGCAGGTGGAGTCAGGCACATTCATCTTGGAGAGTTTTTAATACCAAAGATGTATGAAAGACATACCGAAAAAATATGTCTTTCAGTGTTTAACTGGCTGTCTTTGGATTATGCATGCCTGAGTAATGGCCATTCTTACTACTCATCTCTCTGTTCACTGCTTGCTAATTTACATAGCAGGGGTCCCAGCAGGAGGGGGCGGGGTTGTAACACGACTCCTTCAGCAGAGCCAGGCTGAGAGAGGCTTTGACATGTAAGATGTTAGATGTTAGAATGCCAGATGTTAGAATGACCAGTTCATTTTATATCTATGAAAATATTCAGGGAGCTATGGGACATGTTCAGCTTTAGGTCTGTGAAAATTGGTGTCGATTGTTGAAACATAAGTTACCATAAAAAAAATGTTTGTTTGGAGTCTAGACAGATTTAACACAGGTTTTTGGATGAAAAGGATTTTTTATAAATCATCTGTTACACTTTTAAGTCTGAAAAAAATATGGAAGGCAGCAAACACAGATCCCTACCGTTTTTAATTTTTTTGTGCTGATATTTGAAAGATAAGTTATGCAAAAAAATAGGTGTTTGCAGTTTTGCCTAAAAAGACGTTTTCGGACCTTTTTGGATGTAATGCTCTCTAAGATGTCACCTGTAACTTCAATCATTCTGAATTTTTTTAGGAAGCAGTAGCACATAAATGCCTATGAAAGTTGAATTCTTGGTGCTGATAACCTAAACAGAATTTATGCTAAAAATCTTTGTTCAGTCCAAAATTTCATTAAAAAAATCAAGTGATGAAGTTTCTCGTAGACCCTATAGTGTTACATATCAAAGCTGGAGGTTATTAAAGGCATCTAATTCTGAAATCTCAGCTTCCTGAGACAAACGGCTGATTTATAATAAATTTCTATTATTTGGGTGCACATAATCGACCACTTCCTGTTACGCAGGCACCGTCAGGTGTACACCCATGAAACTTTACATGATGAGAGAGGACCCTTCTGAGTATCTCCAGTTTTAATTTCATGCACATCGGACAAAGCAAAGAGAAAATACAGGGCAGAATGTGCCCAATGCAATAACTAGGTGGCGCTATAGAGCTCGTCCAAGATTGTCATATCCATGGGTTCAGAATAGAAGCTTCATCATATCCATTGAATTTCAGTGAGATTGGACAAGGAATGTGCACGTGAGAGCAACTTTTGTGTGCATAGCGAGATGCCCAACTTTGCCGCTCTGTCACGACCACACCCCCGCATTGAAAGTTATGGTTTTTTGTCAGAGTAAACTTCAATGGCTTTTCAACAGGTGGACGTCATTTTCAGGTGTGTCGGCTCATCCTACTCGGAGCAGTGATGCTCCAAGTAAAACATGTCATTTCCTCTTGCCAGCAGGTGGCGCTACACTTTTTCCAGATTTTTTCACTGCAGATGTGTTCAGAGTCAGACTACAATCATGCACATCAATTTTGGATCAGATTGGATTATGCATGGCTGAGTAATGGCCATTTTTCTTTTCATGGCGTGTTTTCGAAACGACCTCCAATTTTGACGCGCCGCCATGGTCACAAACATCCATAAAAACTTAAAAGCTTTGCAATTTAACATCGGACATGTGTCTAGTTTACAAAACCAAAGTTTGGAGTCATTACTCTCAAATCTCTAGGAGGAGTTCGTTCTAGAGCGAGGCCTGCAAATGACCAAAATACAGCAAAAATGACATATTGTCATCAAAATATCAGACTTCCTGTGCGACTGACAGCTTGGTCCCAAGAGACTTTTTTGTAGGTTTCTATCCGATGAACATGCCCTGTTAAAATCAGGTTTGTACTATAAAGCATATGGAGGTGCTCGCGAAAACAAATTTTGCAGGTGGCGCTATCGAGCCATTTTTGTTTACCTATGCCGTTCTCCTATAAAATATGAAATTTTTCGCGACTCCTGATGTGTATACAAAATTTGGTGAGTTTTGGGGTATGTTAAAGGCCTCAAAAAGGCGACGGAAAAGTCGGAAGAATAATAATAATAATAATAATAATAATAATTAAAGCTACAAGTAGCATTTAGCGGGCCCGAGCACGTGCGACCGCCTGGCACGAGCGACCGCCCCGTGAGCAACGCCCTGCTCGAGCCATTCTCGTCGTTTTTTCTTGTCCATTCTGGAGCTCCAAGCTATTGTTAATACGACAGCAGCCTGGGGGGGGGGGGGGGGGGGGGGGGGGCTGTAATCTGTTGCCTTAAGGGACAAAGACTTTTGCATATAGCATGAAAAAAATTCAAGCAATGATGATAATTGCTATCACTGTCCCTAAGGATGAGAACAATAGAACTCATTCAATTTCCACTACAATGTCTAGATGAGTGTCAGCTATGTCTGATAACTTGGCCAATTAGCTGGACCGGGATCTTGCAAAGTGCAGGTGGTTAACGTCCAGTGTGATGAGTCTGTGGACGGCAACAGTACAGCATAGCTTTTGGTTTCCACAAGAGAAGAACTCCTGACACATCTGCCCTAACAGACAACTACAAGAGGAGTTGAAATGTATAACACGGTGAAGGAGTTTTTGTGCAGAAAAAGGTACAATTAGAAAAGCTGGTAGCAGTGACTGCAGATGGGACTCCTGCTATGATCAATAGACAAACAGGTTTCATCACTCACTGTAAAGCTGACCCAGACTTTCCAAAATGTCTGCATTACTGCTGCGTCATTCACCAGCAGGCCTTATGTGCAGAAGTGATTGGCTCTGGACATATAATGACTCTTATTCTGAAAATCGTAAACAACCTCAGCTGCAAAGCAAAACAGCACAGGATTTTTAAGGTGCTATTGGAGGAGATGTCTGTTGAATATGGTGAATATGAACATTGTGAATCTGAACTTGCATTCTTGACTGACATTACTGGAAAACTAAACCACTTGATCTGCGAGCTGCAAGACAATGGCAAAACTATTTTTTTTTGACCAGCCTGCCTGAGCCAGTGTTTTTCTTGTGGGGATCTTTTCTGCCAGGGCTTGTCAGCTTGGTCAGTGGATGTTGCTGCAGTTGTCTACCTTACTGGGACAGCTGGAGTTAAACACAGCAGCTCACGGCTCTGAAGTGGACCCCGTTGCTGTCCCAGTCTGGATGGGCACTGTGGCGATGTTCCAATGGCCAGGCTGGCTCCTGGTATAAAGAGATTCCCAAATACCATTTCCTAACCGCAGAGCCAAGGATGTGTTTACATGTTTAGGTCAAAAATGTGATGGACAGCTTCATGTTGTCTAAACATGCCACCCTGTTATTAATCCAGTTGATATGGTTCTCCATCTGTGTCTAGGTGATAGAAAAGCATTTTTTTTTTATATTTAGAGCTCTAAGCAAACAAACAGTTGTCTATATAAAAGAGCTTTTACAATTGTGCACTTTTAGCAGGTCTCTGAGTTCATGTGACCAATGTATGGTGGATTTTCACAGACCTTGTTTAAAACTGAAGGTGAGAGAGACTTAGAGAAATGGTTTCATTGTTCTGGAGTTCTTTGTTTCATCCACAGAAGTGTAGAATTGGTGATTGATTTTGAAAAGCTGCTGAAAAAAGTATCTTTTTCAAATTGCAATTTCTAACTTGGGTTTTACATTTTGTGTTCCATTTTTTGTGCTTTAATTGGGAAGCATTTGTTATTTGTTTGGTGTTTTTAAGGTTCTGCAAATATACACATCATTTTTTAGAGACATTTGTTATCAGTTGTGTTTGTTGATTTGTAGTTTAATTTCATTGGATGTATAGATGTCGTGTGGGGGGGAGGCTCGAGAGCAGGTAGGACCCAGGCGCAGAGACGGGAGGCAAACGGGTTCAGGGCAAGTGGGTTTATTTAACTAACAAAAAGCGCTGCAGAGCAGGATGACAAAACTAAAAACAAAAACTTACTGTGGCATGGCAAGGGACATGGATGCCAGACAAGAAGACGTGATCAACATGAGCAGAAGTTAATGGACCAGCACAGGAGGAAGGCAGAGACAAGACTTATATACAGACAGGGCAGACAAGACACAGGTGAACACGATTAGGGCAGATGGGGACCAAAGGAAGTAAAACTCAAGAAACATGACAAGACAGGAAACCTTTCAAAATAAAACAGGAAACAGAACCAAACAAGACAGAACAAGAACTAAAGCGAAAAAAAAGACAACAAACTGAAACCATGACAATAGAAAGGAAAAGAAGTTCAAACATTGATTATAAAAAAGGATATAAGAGATAAAAAAAAAAGAAAAAGGAAAAGAAAAAAGATAAAATATTGATTTAATTGCATTTTGAATGAATAAAAAACAATGATTAATAGAATCAGAATCAGGAATCAGAAAAAGTTTTATTGCCAGGTTCAGTAGAGCGCACTTTACAAAACGAGGAATTTGACTTGGTGTATAGTGCAATTAAGAATAAGTTAAAAATTAAGTTAACAACAACAACACACTATATACAGTAGAGTAAGGTGAATTAAAGTGGGAGCACAGATGGGCTGGGATGGTGGGGCCTGTAAGTGGCACCGACAGTCCTTTGGTGGGCGGGGGGTGGAGGGGGGGTCACCTGGGGGAGTTGGGGTTCTGTTCAGCAGGCTGGCTGCAGTGGGGAAGAAGCTGTTCTTGTGGCGCGAGGTCCTGGTCCTGATGGACCGGAGCCTCTTGCCAGAAGGGAGGGGCCGAAAGAGATTATGTCCTGGATGAGAGGGGTTGGCTACAATCCTGGCTGCCCGCCTCCAGGTCCTGGAGATGTGCAGCTCCTGGAGAGACGGGAGGTGGCAGCCGATCACCTTCTCTGCTGAGTGGATGACGCGTTGCAGCTTGGCCTTGTCTCTGGCCGTGGCCGCAGCGAACCAGACTGTGATGGAGGACGTGAGGGTGGATTCGATGATGGCGGTGTAAAAGTCTACCAGCATCTTTTCAGGGAGGTGAAACTTCTTCAGCTGCCTCAGGAAGTACATCCTCTGCTGGACCTTCTTAGTGATGGAGCTGATGTTCTGCTCCCACTTGAGGTCTTGGCTGATGATGGTTCCCAGGAAGCAGAAGGACTCCACAGAGGTCACCGGGGAGTCACAGAGGATGACAGGGGGGAGGGGGGCTGGGGCCTTCCTGAAGTCCACTGTCATCTCCACTGTCTTCAGAGCATTAAGCTCCAGGTTGTTAGCGCTGCACTATGACACCAGCCTGGCTATTTAACTCCTGTAGGCCGACTCATCTCCGTCAGAGATGAGGCCGATGAGTGTGGTGTCGTCAGCAAACTTCAGGAGTTTGACAGACAGGTGACCAGCTGTGCAGCTGTTTGTGTACAGGGAGAGTAACAGGGGTGAAAGGACACAGCCCTGGGGGGATCCGGTGCTTGTGGTCCGAGTATCTGAGACGAGCTTCCCCAGCCTCACATACTGCTGTCTGTCCGTCAGGAAGTCTGTGATCCACCTGCAGGTGGAGTCAGGCACATTCATCTTGGAGAGTTTTTAATACTAAAGATGTATGAAAGACATACCGAAAAAATATGTCTTTCAGTGTTTAACTGGCTGTCTTTGGATTATGCATGCCTGAGTAATGGCCATTCTTACTTCTCATCTCTCTGTTCACTGCTTGCTAATTTACATAGCAGGGGTCCCAGCAGGAGGGGGCGGGGTTGTAACACGACTCCTTCAGCAGAGCCAGGCTGAGAGAGGCTTTGACATGTAAGATGTTAGATGTTAGAATGCCAGATGTTAGAATGACCAGTTCATTTTATATCTATGAAAATATTCAGGTAGCTATGGGACATGTTTAGCTATAGGTCTGTGAAAATTGGTGTCGATTGTTGAAACATAAGTTACCATAAAAAAATGTTTGTTTGGAGTCTAGACAGATTTAACACAGGTTTTTGGATGAAAAAGGATTTTTTATAAATCATCTGTTACACTTTTAAGTCTGAAAAAAATATGGAAGGCAGCAAACACAGATCCCTACCGTTTTTAATTTTTTTGTGCTGATATTTGAAAGATAAGTTATGCAAAAAAATAGGTGTTTGCAGTTTTGCCTAAAAAGACGTTTTCGGACCTTTTTGGATGAAATGTTGAATAAAAGTTCACCGGTAACTTCAATAATTCTGAATTTTTTTAGGAAGCAGTAGCACATAAATGCCTATGAAAGTTGAATTCCTGGTGCTGATAACCTAAACAGAATTTATGCTAAAAATCTTTGTTCAGTCCAAAATTTCATTAAAAAAATCAAGTGATGAAGTTTCTCGTAGACCCTATAGTGTTACATATCAAAGCTGGAGGTTATTAAAGGCATCTAATTCTGAAATCTCAGCTTCCTGAGACAAACGGCTGATTTATAATAAATTTCTATTATTTGGGTGCACATAATCGACCACTTCCTGTTACGCAGGCACCGTCAGGTGTACACCCATGAAACTTTACATGATGAGAGAAGACCCTTCTGAGTATCTCCAGTTTTAATTTCATGCACATCGGACAAAGCAAAGAGAAAATACAGGGCAGAATGTGCCCCATGCAATAACTAGGTGGCGCTATAGAGCTCGTCCAAGATTGTCATATCCATGGGTTCAGAATAGAAGCTTCATCATATCCATTGAATTTCAGTGAGATTGGACAAGGAATGTGCACGTGAGAGCAACTTTTGTGTGCATAGCGAGATGCCCAACTTTGCCGCTCTGTCACGACCACACCCCCGCATTGAAAGTTATGGTTTTTTGTCAGAGTAAACTTCAATGGCTTTTCAACAGGTGGACGTCATTTTCAGGTGTGTCGGCTCATCCTACTCGGAGTAGTGATGCTCCAAGTAAAACATGTCATTTCCTCTTGCCAGCAGGTGGCGCTACACTTTTTCCAGATTTTTTCACTGCAGATGTGTTCAGAGTCAGACTACAATCATGCATATCAATTTTGGATCAGATTGGATTTTGCATGGCTGAGTAATGGCCATTTTTCTTTTCATGGCGTGTTTTCGAAACGACCTCCAATTTTGACGCGCCGCCATGGTCACAAACATCCATAAAAACTTAAAAGCTTCGCAATTTAACATCGGACATGTGTCTAGTTTACACAACCAAAGTTTGAAGTCATTACTCCAAAATCTCTAGGAGGAGTTCGTTCTAGAGCGAGGCCTGCAAATGTCCAAAATGAAGCAAAAATGACATATTGACCTCAATATATCAAACTTCCTGTGCGAGTGACAGGTGGGTCCTTTCAGACTTTTTTGTAAGTCTCCATCTGAAGAACATGCCCTGTAAAAATCAAGCTTGTACGTTAAAGCGTATGCGGGGCGTCGGGACAAAAGTCACTGTAGGTGGCGCTATCGAGCCGTTTTTGTGCGCCCATGCCAATCTCCTATAAAATACGAAATTTTTCGCGACTCCTGATGTGTGTGCCAAATTTGGTGAGTTTTGGGGTATGTTAAAGGCCTCAAAAAGGCGACTCTTCCGGTAGAATAATAATAATAATAATAATAATAATAAACATTCGAATTACAATAGGGTCCTTGCACTCCGTGCTCGGGCCCTAATAATAAACCTAACAGATACAATAGGGTCCTTGCACTCCGTGCTCGGGCCCTAATAATAATAATAATAAACCTAACAGATACAATAGGGTCCTTGCACTCCGTGCTCGGGCCCTAATAATAATAATAATAACTCTTACAGATACAATAGGGTCCTTGCACTCCGTGCTCGGGCCCTAATAATAATAATAAACATTCGAATTACAATAGGGTCCTTGCACTCCGTGCTCGGGCCCTAATTATCTATAAAAATTAAATCAAAGGTTTACATTTTGACATTGTCATGATATTTGATTTTTTTTTCTTTTATATTCCTACATCTGCATACGGTTCATAGTAGTTCTATAATCAACCTTGAATATGTGGCTACTTTTCCTTATTAAGGTTTTGCGGTAGGGGGCATAAGGTTTGTGTATAAAATTAAAAAATAAATTTATGTATTTAATTTTAATGAGATTTGTTCTAATGCTAATGATGAAGTATAGTATTTGATTAGTAAAAGTTTTCTCTTACTTGACTATTGTCATTTCTTTTAAAATACAATAATGTAATTAAAGCTACAAGTAGCATTTAGCGGGCCCGAGCACGTGCGACCGCCTGGCACGAGCGACCGCCCCGTGAGCAACGCCCTGCTCGAGCCATTCTCGTCGTTTTTTCTTGTCCATTCTGGAGCTCCAAGCTATTGTTAATACGACAGCAGCCTGGGGGGGGGGGGGGGGGGGGCTGTAATCTGTTGCCTTAAGGGACAAAGACTTTTGCATATAGCATGAAAAAAATTCAAGCAATGATGATAATTGCTATCACTGTCCCTAAGGATGAGAACAATAGAACTCATTCAATTTCCACTACAATGTCTAGATGAGTGTCAGCTATGTCTGATAACTTGGCCAATTAGCTGGACCGGGATCTTGCAAAGTGCAGGTGGTTAACGTCCAGTGTGATGAGTCTGTGGACGGCAACAGTACAGCATAGCTTTTGGTTTCCACAAGAGAAGAACTCCTGACACATCTGCCCTAACAGACAACTACAAGAGGAGTTGAAATGTATAACACGGTGAAGGAGTTTTTGTGCAGAAAAAGGTACAATTAGAAAAGCTGGTAGCAGTGACTGCAGATGGGACTCCTGCTATGATCAATAGACAAACAGGTTTCATCACTCACTGTAAAGCTGACCCAGACTTTCCAAAATGTCTGCATTACTGCTGCGTCATTCACCAGCAGGCCTTATGTGCAGAAGTGATTGGCTCTGGACATATAATGACTCTTATTCTGAAAATCGTAAACAACCTCAGCTGCAAAGCAAAACAGCACAGGATTTTTAAGGTGCTATTGGAGGAGATGTCTGTTGAATATGGTGAATATGAACATTGTGAATCTGAACTTGCATTCTTGACTGACATTACTGGAAAACTAAACCACTTGATCTGCGAGCTGCAAGACAATGGCAAAACTATTTTTTTTTGACCAGCCTGCCTGAGCCAGTGTTTTTCTTGTGGGGATCTTTTCTGCCAGGGCTTGTCAGCTTGGTCAGTGGATGTTGCTGCAGTTGTCTACCTTACTGGGACAGCTGGAGTTAAACACAGCAGCTCACGGCTCTGAAGTGGACCCCGTTGCTGTCCCAGTCTGGATGGGCACTGTGGCGATGTTCCAATGGCCAGGCTGGCTCCTGGTATAAAGAGATTCCCAAATACCATTTCCTAACCGCAGAGCCAAGGATGTGTTTACATGTTTAGGTCAAAAATGTGATGGACAGCTTCATGTTGTCTAAACATGCCACCCTGTTATTAATCCAGTTGATATGGTTCTCCATCTGTGTCTAGGTGATAGAAAAGCATTTTTTTTTTTATATTTAGAGCTCTAAGCAAACAAACAGTTGTCTATATAAAAGAGCTTTTACAATTGTGCACTTTTAGCAGGTCTCTGAGTTCATGTGACCAATGTATGGTGGATTTTCACAGACCTTGTTTAAAACTGAAGGTGAGAGAGACTTAGAGAAATGGCTTCATTGTTCTGGAGTTCTTTGTTTCATCCACAGAAGTGTAGAATTGGTGATTGATTTTGAAAAGCTGCTGAAAAAAGTATCTTTTTCAAATTGCAATTTCTAACTTGGGTTTTACATTTTGTGTTCCATTTTTTGTGCTTTAATTGGGAAGCATTTGTTATTTGTTTGGTGTTTTTAAGGTTCTGCAAATATACACATCATTTTTTAGAGACATTTGTTATCAGTTGTGTTTGTTGATTTGTAGTTTAATTTCATTGGATGTATAGATGTCGTGTGGGGGGGAGGCTCGAGAGCAGGTAGGACCCAGGCGCAGAGACGGGAGGCAAACGGGTTCAGGGCAAGTGGGTTTATTTAACTAACAAAAAGCGCTGCAGAGCAGGATGACAAAACTAAAAACAAAAACTTACTGTGGCATGGCAAGGGACATGGATGCCAGACAAGAAGACGTGATCAACATGAGCAGAAGTTAATGGACCAGCACAGGAGGAAGGCAGAGACAAGACTTATATACAGACAGGGCAGACAAGACACAGGTGAACACGATTAGGGCAGATGGGGACCAAAGGAAGTAAAACTCAAGAAACATGACAAGACAGGAAACCTTTCAAAATAAAACAGGAAACAGAACCAAACAAGACAGAACAAGAACTAAAGCGAAAAAAAAGACAACAAACTGAAACCATGACAATAGAAAGGAAAAGAAGTTCAAACATTGATTATAAAAAAGGATATAAGAGATAAAAAAAAAAGAAAAAGGAAAAGAAAAAAGATAAAATATTGATTTAATTGCATTTTGAATGAATAAAAAACAATGATTAATAGAATCAGAATCAGGAATCAGAAAAAGTTTTATTGCCAGGTTCAGTAGAGCGCACTTTACAAAACGAGGAATTTGACTTGGTGTATAGTGCAATTAAGAATAAGTTAAAAATTAAGTTAACAACAACAACACACTATATACAGTAGAGTAAGGTGAATTAAAGTGGGAGCACAGATGGGCTGGGATGGTGGGGCCTGTAAGTGGCACCGACAGTCCTTTGGTGGGCGGGGGGTGGAGGGGGGGTCACCTGGGGGAGTTGGGGTTCTGTTCAGCAGGCTGGCTGCAGTGGGGAAGAAGCTGTTCTTGTGGCGCGAGGTCCTGGTCCTGATGGACCGGAGCCTCTTGCCAGAAGGGAGGGGCCGAAAGAGATTATGTCCTGGATGAGAGGGGTTGGCTACAATCCTGGCTGCCCGCCTCCAGGTCCTGGAGATGTGCAGCTCCTGGAGAGACGGGAGGTGGCAGCCGATCACCTTCTCTGCTGAGTGGATGACGCGTTGCAGCTTGGCCTTGTCTCTGGCCGTGGCCGCAGCGAACCAGACTGTGATGGAGGACGTGAGGGTGGATTCGATGATGGCGGTGTAAAAGTCTACCAGCATCTTTTCAGGGAGGTGAAACTTCTTCAGCTGCCTCAGGAAGTACATCCTCTGCTGGACCTTCTTAGTGATGGAGCTGATGTTCTGCTCCCACTTGAGGTCTTGGCTGATGATGGTTCCCAGGAAGCAGAAGGACTCCACAGAGGTCACCGGGGAGTCACAGAGGATGACAGGGGGGAGGGGGGCTGGGGCCTTCCTGAAGTCCACTGTCATCTCCACTGTCTTCAGAGCATTAAGCTCCAGGTTGTTAGCGCTGCACTATGACACCAGCCTGGCTATTTAACTCCTGTAGGCCGACTCATCTCCGTCAGAGATGAGGCCGATGAGTGTGGTGTCGTCAGCAAACTTCAGGAGTTTGACAGACAGGTGACCAGCTGTGCAGCTGTTTGTGTACAGGGAGAGTAACAGGGGTGAAAGGACACAGCCCTGGGGGGATCCGGTGCTTGTGGTCCGAGTATCTGAGACGAGCTTCCCCAGCCTCACATACTGCTGTCTGTCCGTCAGGAAGTCTGTGATCCACCTGCAGGTGGAGTCAGGCACATTCATCTTGGAGAGTTTTTAATACTAAAGATGTATGAAAGACATACCGAAAAAATATGTCTTTCAGTGTTTAACTGGCTGTCTTTGGATTATGCATGCCTGAGTAATGGCCATTCTTACTTCTCATCTCTCTGTTCACTGCTTGCTAATTTACATAGCAGGGGTCCCAGCAGGAGGGGGCGGGGTTGTAACACGACTCCTTCAGCAGAGCCAGGCTGAGAGAGGCTTTGACATGTAAGATGTTAGATGTTAGAATGCCAGATGTTAGAATGACCAGTTCATTTTATATCTATGAAAATATTCAGGTAGCTATGGGACATGTTTAGCTATAGGTCTGTGAAAATTGGTGTCGATTGTTGAAACATAAGTTACCATAAAAAAATGTTTGTTTGGAGTCTAGACAGATTTAACACAGGTTTTTGGATGAAAAAGGATTTTTTATAAATCATCTGTTACACTTTTAAGTCTGAAAAAAATATGGAAGGCAGCAAACACAGATCCCTACCGTTTTTAATTTTTTTGTGCTGATATTTGAAAGATAAGTTATGCAAAAAAATAGGTGTTTGCAGTTTTGCCTAAAAAGACGTTTTCGGACCTTTTTGGATGAAATGTTGAATAAAAGTTCACCGGTAACTTCAATAATTCTGAATTTTTTTAGGAAGCAGTAGCACATAAATGCCTATGAAAGTTGAATTCCTGGTGCTGATAACCTAAACATAATTTATGCTAAAAATCTTTGTTCAGTCCAAAATTTCATTAAAAAAATCAAGTGATGAAGTTTCTCGTAGACCCTATAGTGTTACATATCAAAGCTGGAGGTTATTAAAGGCATCTAATTCTGAAATCTCAGCTTCCTGAGACAAACGGCTGATTTATAATAAATTTCTATTATTTGGGTGCACATAATCGACCACTTCCTGTTACGCAGGCACCGTCAGGTGTACACCCATGAAACTTTACATGATGAGAGAAGACCCTTCTGAGTATCTCCAGTTTTAATTTCATGCACATCGGACAAAGCAAAGAGAAAATACAGGGCAGAATGTGCCCCATGCAATAACTAGGTGGCGCTATAGAGCTCGTCCAAGATTGTCATATCCATGGGTTCAGAATAGAAGCTTCATCATATCCATTGAATTTCAGTGAGATTGGACAAGGAATGTGCACGTGAGAGCAACTTTTGTGTGCATAGCGAGATGCCCAACTTTGCCGCTCTGTCACGACCACACCCCCGCATTGAAAGTTATGGTTTTTTGTCAGAGTAAACTTCAATGGCTTTTCAACAGGTGGACGTCATTTTCAGGTGTGTCGGCTCATCCTACTCGGAGTAGTGATGCTCCAAGTAAAACATGTCATTTCCTCTTGCCAGCAGGTGGCGCTACACTTTTTCCAGATTTTTTCACTGCAGATGTGTTCAGAGTCAGACTACAATCATGCATATCAATTTTGGATCAGATTGGATTTTGCATGGCTGAGTAATGGCCATTTTTCTTTTCATGGCGTGTTTTCGAAACGACCTCCAATTTTGACGCGCCGCCATGGTCACAAACATCCATAAAAACTTAAAAGCTTCGCAATTTAACATCGGACATGTGTCTAGTTTACACAACCAAAGTTTGAAGTCATTACTCCAAAATCTCTAGGAGGAGTTCGTTCTAGAGCGAGGCCTGCAAATGTCCAAAATGAAGCAAAAATGACATATTGACCTCAATATATCAAACTTCCTGTGCGAGTGACAGGTGGGTCCTTTCAGACTTTTTTGTAAGTCTCCATCTGAAGAACATGCCCTGTAAAAATCAAGCTTGTACGTTAAAGCGTATGCGGGGCGTCGGGACAAAAGTCACTGTAGGTGGCGCTATCGAGCCGTTTTTGTGCGCCCATGCCAATCTCCTATAAAATACGAAATTTTTCGCGACTCCTGATGTGTGTGCCAAATTTGGTGAGTTTTGGGGTATGTTAAAGGCCTCAAAAAGGCGACTCTTCCGGTAGAATAATAATAATAATAATAATAATAATTAAAGCTACAAGTAGCATTTAGCGGGCCCGAGCACGTGCCACCGCCTGGCACGAGCGACCGCCCCGTGAGCAACGCCCTGCTCGAGCCATTCTCGTCGTTTTCTCTTGTCCATTCTGGAGCTCCAAGCTAATGTTAATATGACAGCAGCCTGTGGGGGGGGGGGGGGGGGACTATAATCTGTTGCCTTAAAGGACAAAGACTTTTGCATATAGCATGAAAAAAATTCTTAAATCTAAGCCTCGTTTAGACCTGCTCATTTTCTCATCAAGTAGAAGAAGGTTTTTATCAGATTAAGAAACAAGCAATGATGATAATTGCTATCACTGTCCCTAAGGATGAGAACAATAGAACTCATTCAATTTTCACAACAATGTCTAGATGAGTGTCAGCTATGTCTGATAACTTGGCCAATTAGCTGGACCGGGATCTTACAAAGTGCAGGTGGTTTAACGTCCAGTGTGATGAGTCTGTGGACGGCAACAGTACAGCATAGCTTTTGGTTTCCACAAGAGAAGAATTCCTGACACATCTGCCCTAACAGACAACTACAAGAGGAGTTGAAATGTATAACACGGTGAAGGAGTTTTTGTGCAGAAAAAGGTACCATTAGAAAAGCTGGTAGCAGTGACTGCAGAAGGGACTCCTGCTATGATCAATAGACAAACAGGTTTCATCACTCACTGTAAAGCTGACCCAGACTTTCCAAAATGTCTGCATTACTGCTGCTTCTTTCACCAGTAGGCCTTATGTGCAGAAGTGATTGGCTCTGGACATATAATGACTTCTATTGTGAAAATCATAAAAAACCTCAGCTGCAAAGCAAAACAGAACAGGATTTTTAAGGAGCTATTGGTGGAGATATCTGCTGAATATGGTGAATCTGAACTTGTATTCTTGACTGACATTACTGGAAAACTAAACCACTTGATCTGCGAGCTGCAAGACATTGGTAAAACTATATTTTTTTATTGACCAGCCTGCCTGAGCCAGTGTTTTTCTTGTGGGGATCTTTTCTGCCAGGGCTTTCCAGCTTGGTCAGTGGATGTTGCTGCAGTTGTCTCCCTTGCTGGGACAGCTGGAGTTAAACACAGCAGCCTCACGGCTGTGAAGTGGACCCCGTTGCTGTCCCAGTCTGGATGGGCACTGTGGTGATGTTCCAATGTTCAGGCTGGCTCCTGGTATGAAGAGATTCCCAAGTACCATTTCCTAACCGCAGAGCCAAGGATGTGTTTACATGTTTAGGTCAAAAATGTGATGAACAGCTTCATGTTGTCTATTGATGTAAGTTTAAACCTAAACATGTTTCCCTGTTACTAATCCAGTTGATATGGTTCTCCATCTGTGTCTAGGTGATAGAAAAGCATTTTTTTTTATATTTAGAGCTCCAAGCAAACAAACAGTTGTCTATATAAGAGCTTTTACAATTGTGGACTTTTAGCAGGTCTCTGAATACATGTGACCAATGTATGGTGGATTTTCACAGACTTTGTGTAAAACTGAAGGTGACAGAGACTTTGGAGAAGTGGCTACATTGCTCTGGACTTCTTTGTTTCATCCACAGAAGAGTAAAATATGTGATTGATTTTGAAAAGCTGCTGAAAAATGTATCTTTTTAAAATTGCAATTTCTAATTTGGGTTTTACATTTTGTGTTCCATTTTTTGTGATTGTATTAGAAAGATTTGTTATTTATTTGGTGTTTAAAGGTGGTACATAATGTATATACACAATCTTCTTAGAGACATTTGCTATATGTTGTGTTTGTTGTCGTTGTAGTTTAATTTCTTTGGATGTATTGAAAGGAAATGAAAAGAAGTTGCAGCATTGATTAAAAAAGCATAAAAGAGACATTTACTGTCTGATGTTACATCTGTAGGAGTGTACTGAGACTGGGTTTTGTTTTGGAGCACATTCATATATTTTGTTTGTAAAAAAAAAAAAAAGATAAAATATAAAGTTAATTGTATTTTGGATGAATAAAAAAGCAATGATTAGTGCTAAGGATGTATAAAAGACAAACAAAACAAAGTAAATTGCTGTATTTTAGTGTTGAACTAGGCTTTCTAACTGTTCTACTTTCTGTCTGCCACTCCTGGCTAATTTACATGTGAGCACACAGCCGTGTTTGCTTGAGTCAAAATGTCCAAAAATTTGCTTTCAGCACAATAGGGTGATTAAGGTGGTTAAATGTTTCTCCTACGTATAGTGCTGCTTTTCAAACGTGGAGCTTTGTAAGACGCATCTATTTCTGAAATCTCAGCTTCCTGAGACAAACGGCTGATTTCCTATGAAGCTTGATTATATGATCATGCTTCATGATCATTTATGAACATATATAGCTCGTCCAAAATTGTCATATCCATGGGTTCAGAATGGAAGTTTCATCAAATCTATTTAATTTCAGTGAGATCAGACAAGGAATGTGAACGTGAGAGCAACATTTGTGCATGGCGAGATACCCAACTTCGCCGCTCTGTCACGACCACACCCCCGCGTTGAAAGATTTGTTTTTCATCAGAGTAAACTTCAATGGTTTTTCAACAGGTGGACGTCATTTTGAGGTGTGTCGGCTCATCCTACTTGGAGCAGTGATGCTCCAAGTAAAACATGTCATTTCCTGTTGTCAGCAGGTGGCGCTACACCTTTTCCGTATTCTTCCACTCCAGATGTGTTCAGAGTCAGACTACAATCATGCATACCAATTTGGGATCAAATTGGATTATGCATGGCTGAGTAATGGCCATTTTTCTTTTCATGGCGTGATTTCGAAACGCCTTCGAATTTTGACGTGCCGCCACGGTCACAAACAACCATAAAAACTTAAAAGCTTCGCAATTTAACATCAAACATGTGTCTAGTTTACAAAACCAAAGTTTGGAGTCATTGTTCACAAATCTCTAGGAGGAGTTCGTTCTAGAACGAGGCCTGCAAATGACCAAAACACAGCAAAAATGACACATTGACATCAATATAGCAGACTTCTTGTGCAACTGACAGCTTGGTCCCAAGAGACTTTTTTGTAGGTTTCCATCTGATGAACATGTCCTGTAAATATCAAGCTTGTATGTTAAAGAACATGGCGGGGCTCTCAAAAACTAACATGGTAGGTGGCGCTATTGAGCCGTTTTTTGTTCACCCATGCAAGTGCTGTGTATCTAAGTTGGAGATATGTAAGAGGCCTCTCATTCTGAAATCTCAGCCTCGTGATACAAACGGCTGATTTTTTATGAATTTTTAATTATCTGACTGCAACGCAATCAACCACTTCCTGTTTGGTGGTGGCTTGCGCAGGCACCGTCAGGTGTACACCCATGAAACTTTAGACGATGAGAGAAGACCCTTATGAGTATCTCCTGTTGTAATTTTATGAATGTCGGACAAAGCACAGAGAAAAGATAGGTCAGAATGTGACATAAAATGTATTTGTCAATATCTAGGTGGCGCTATGGAGCTCGTCCAAGATTGTCATATCCATTGGTTCAGAATGGAAGTTTCATCAAATCTATTTAATTTCAGTGAGATTGGACAAGGAATGTGCACGTGAGAGCAACTTTTGTGTGCATGGCGAGACGCCCAACTTCGCCGCTCTGTCACGACCACACCCCCGCATTGAAAGTTATGGCTTTTTATCAGAGTAAACATCAATGGCTTTTCAACAGGTGGACATCATTTTGAGGTGTGTCGGCTCATCCTACTTGGAGCAGTGATGCTCCAAGTAAAACATGTCATTTCCTTTTACCAGCAGGTGGCGCTACACCTATTCCAGATTCTTCCACTGCAGATGTGTTCAAAGTCAGACTACAATCATGCATATCAACTTTGGATCATATTGGATTTTGCATGGCTGAGTAATGGCCATTTTTCTTTTCATGGCGTGTTTTCAAAATGACCTCCATTTTCGACGCGCCGCCACGGTCACAAACATCCGTAAAAACTTAAAAGCTTCGCAATTTAAGATCGGACATGTGTTTAGTTCACAAAACCAAAGTTTGGAGTCAATATTCACAAATCTCTAGGAGGAGTTCGCTCTAGAGTGAGGCCTGCAAATGTCCAAAATGAAGCAAAAATGACATATTGACCTCAATATATCAGACTTCCTGTGCGAGTGACAGGTGGGCCCTTTCAGACTTTTTTGTAGGTCTCCATCTGAAGAACATGCCCTGTAAAAATCAAGCTTGTACGTTAAAGCGTATGCGGGGCGTCGGGACAAAAGTCACTGTAGGTGGCGCTATCGAGCCGTTTTTCTGCGCCCATGCCTATCTCCTATAAAATACGAAATTTTTCGCGACTCCTGATGTGTGTGCCAAATTTGGTGAGTTTTGGGGTATGTTAAAGGCCTCAAAAAGGCGACTCTTCCGGTAGAATAATAATAATAATAATAATTAAAGCTACAAGTAGCATTTAGCGGGCCCGAGCACGTGCCACCGCCTGGCACGAGCGACCGCCCCGTGAGCAACGCCCTGCTCGAGCCATTCTCGTCGTTTTTTCTTGTCCATTCTGGAGCTCCAAGCTAATGTTAATATGACAGCAGCCTGTGGGGGGGGGGGGGGGGGGGACTATAATCTGTTGCCTTAAAGGACAAAGACTTTTGCATATAGCATGAAAAAAATTCTTAAATCTAAGCCTCGTTTAGACCTGCTCATTTTTTCATCAAGTAGAAGAAGGTTTTTATCAGATTAAGAAACAAGCAATGATGATAATTGCTATCACTGTCCCTAAGGATGAGAACAATAGAACTCATTCAATTTTCACTACAATGTCTAGATGAGTGTCAGCTATGTCTGATAACTTGGCCAATTAGCTGGACCGGGATCTTGAAAAGTGCAGGTGGTTTAACGTCCAGTGTGATGAGTCTGTGGACGGCAACAGTTCAGCATAGCTTTTGGTTTCCACAAGAGAAGAATTCCTGACACATCTGCCCTAACAGACAACTACAAGAGGAGTTGAAATGTATAACACGGTGAAGGAGTTTTTGTGCAGAAAAAGGTACCATTAGAAAAGCTGGTAGCCATACCTGCAGACGGGGCTCCTGCTATGATTGACCGACAAACAGGTTTCATCACTCACTGTAAAGCTGACGCAGACTTTCCAAAATGTCTGCATTACTGCTGCTTCTTTCACCAGTAGGCCTTATGTGCAGAAGTGATTGGCTCTGGACATATAATGACTCCTATTGTGAAAATCATAAAAAACCTCAGCTGCAAAGCAAAACAGCACAGGATTTTTAAGGTGCTATTGGTGGAGATATCTGCTGAATATGGTGAATCTGAACTTGTATTCTTGACTGACATTACTGGAAAACTAAACCACTTGATCTGCGAGCTGCAAGACATTGGCAAAACTATATTTTTTTATTGACCAGCCTGCCTGAGCCAGTGTTTTTCTTGTGGGGATCTTTTCTGCCAGGGCTTGCCAGCTTGGTCAGTGGATGTTGCTGCAGTTGTCTCCCTTGCAGGGACAGCTGGAGTTAAACACAGCAGCCTCACGGCTGTGAAGTGGACCCCGTTGCTGTCCCAGTCTGGATGGGCACTGTGGTGATGTTCCAATGTTCAGGCTGGCTCCTGGTATGAAGAGATTCCCAAGTACCATTTCCTAACCGCAGAGCCAAGGATGTGTTTACATGTTTAGGTCAAAAATGTGATGAACAGCTTCATGTTGTCTATTGATGTAAGTTTAAACCTAAACATGTTTCCCTGTTACTAATCCAGTTGATATGGTTCTCCATCTGTGTCTAGGTGATAGAAAAGCATTTTTTTATATTTAGAGCTCCAAGCAAACAAACAGTTGTCTATATAAGAGCTTTTACAATTGTGGACTTTTAGCAGGTCTCTGAATACATGTGACCAATGTATGGTGGATTTTCCCAGACTTTGTGTAAAACTGAAGGTGACAGAGACTTTGGAGAAGTGGCTACATTGCTCTGGACTTCTTTGTTTCATCCACAGAAGAGTAAAATATGTGATTGATTTTGAAAAGCTGCTGAAAAATGTATCTTTTTAAAATTGCAATTTCTAATTTGGGTTTTTCATTTTGTGTTCCATTTTTTGTGATTGTATTAGAAAGATTTGTTATTTATTTGGTGTTTAAAGGTGGTACATAATGTATATACACAATCTTCTTAGAGACATTTGCTATATGTTGTGTTTGTTGTCGTTGTAGTTTAATTTCTTTGGATGTATTGAAAGGAAATGAAAAGAAGTTGCAGCATTGATTAAAAAAAGCATAAAAGAGACATTTACTGTCTGATGTTACATCTGTAGGAGTGTACTGAGACTGGGTTTTGTTTTGGAGCACATTCATATATTTTGTTTGTAAAAAAAATAAAATAAATAAAATATAAAGTTAATTGTATTTTGGATGAATAAAAAAGCAATGATTAGTGCTAAGGATGTATAAAAGACAAACAAAACAAAGGAAATTGCTGTATTTTAGTGTTGAACTAGGCTTTCTAACTGTTCTACTTTCTGTCTGCCACTCCTGGCTAATTTACATGTGAGCACACAGCCGGGGGGGGGGGGCTAACTCCACTCCTGCAGCAGGGGAGACTGATGAAAAGCTTGAGGATGTAAGATTGAATAAATAAAATCCTAGAGTTGACCAGTTCATTTTATAAATGTAAATATTTTTTATTTTGGTGCTGATAAACTAAACAGATGTGATGATAAAAATATTTGCTTGAGTCAAAATGTCCAAAAATTTGCTTTCAGCACAATAGGGTGATTAAGGTGGTTAAATGTGTCTCGTACGTATAGTGCTGCTTTTCAAACGTGGAGCTTTGTAAGACGCATCTAATTCTGAAATCTCAGCTTCCTGAGACAAACGGCTGATTTCCTATGAAGCTTGATTATATGATCATGCTTCATGATCATTTATGAACATATATAGCTCGTCCAAAATTGAAATATCCATGGGTTCAGAATGGAAGTTTCATCAAATCTATTTAATTTCAGTGAGATCAGACAAGGAATGTGAACGTGAGAGCAACATTTGTGCATGGCGAGATACCCAACTTCGCCGCTCTGTCACGACCACACCCCCGCGTTGAAAGATTTGTTTTTCATCAGAGTAAACTTCAATGGTTTTTCAACAGGTGGACGTCATTTTGAGGTGTGTTTGCTCATCCTACTTGGAGCAGTGATGCTCCAAGTAAAACATGTCATTTCCTGTTGCCAACAGGTGGCGCTACACCTGTTTCGGATTTTTCCACTGCAGATGTGTTCAAAGTCAGACTACAATCATGCACAACAAATTTGGATCAGATTAGATTATTTATGGCTGAGTAATGGCCATTTTTCTTTTCATGGCGTGATTTCGAAACGACCTCAAATTTTGACGCGCCGCCACGGTCACAAACAACCGTAAAAACTTAAAAGCTTCGCAATTTAACATCGGACATGTGTTTAGTTTACAAAACCAAAGTTTGGAGTCATTGTTCAAAAATCTCTAGGAGGAGTTCGTTCTAGAACGAAGCCTGCAAATGACCAAAATACAGCAAAACTGACATATTGACATCAATATAGCAGACTTCCTGTGCGACTGACAGCTTGGTCCCAAGAGACTTTTTTGTAGGTTTCCATCTGATGAACATGTCCTGTAAATATCAAGCTTGTATGTTAAAGAACATGGCGGGGCTCTCAAAAACAAACATGGTAGGTGGCGCTATTGAGCCGTTTTTTGTTCACCCATGCAAGTGCTGTGTATCTAAGTTGGAGATATGTAAGAGGCCTCTCATTCTGAAATCTCAGCCTCGTGATACAAACGGCTGATTTTTTATGAATTTTTAATTATCTGACTGCAACGCAATCAACCACTTCCTGTTTGGTGGTGGCTTGCGCAGGCACCGTCAGGTGTACACCCATGAAACTTTAGACGATGAGAGAAGACCCTTATGAGTATCTCCTGTTGTAATTTTATGAATGTTGGACAAAGCACAGAGAAAAGATAGGTCAGAATGTGACATAAAATGTATTTGTCAATATCTAGGTGGCGCTATGAAGCTCGTCCAAGATTGTCATATCCATTGGTTCAGAATGGAAGCCTCATCACCTCTATTGAATTTCAGTGAGATTGGACAAGGAATGTGCACGTGAGAGCAACTTTTGTGTGCATGGCGAGACGCCCAACTTCGCCGCTCTGTCACGACCACACCCCCGCATTGAAAGTTATGGCTTTTTATCAGAGTAAACTTCAATGGCTTTTCAACAGGTGGACATCATTTTCAGGTGTGTCGGCTCATCCTACTTGGAGCAGTGATGCTCCAAGTAAAACATGTCATTTCCTTTTACCAGCAGGTGGCGCTACACCTATTCCAGATTCTTCCACTGCAGATGTGTTCAAAGTCAGACTACAATCATGCATATCAACTTTGGATAATATTGGATTTTGCATGGCTGAGTAATGGCCATTTTTCTTTTCATGGCGTGTTTTCAAAATGACCTCCATTTTCGACGCGCCGCCACGGTCACAAACAACCGTAAAAACGTAAAAGCTTCGCAATTTAACATCGGACATGTGTTTAGTTTACAAAACCAAAGTTTGGAGTCATTATTCACAAATCTCTAGGAGGAGTTCGCTCTAGAGTGAGGCCTGCAAATGTCCAAAATGAAGCAAAAATGACATATTGACCTCAATATATCAGACTTCCTGTGCGAGTGACAGGTGGGTCCTTTCAGACTTTTTTGTAGGTCTCCATCTGAAGAACATGCCCTGTAAAAATCAAGCTTGTACGTTAAAGCGTATGCGGGGCGTCGGGACAAAAGTCACTGTAGGTGGCGCTATCAAGCCGTTTTTCTGCGCCCATGCCAATCTCCTATAAAATATGAAATTTTTCGCGACTCCTGATGTGTGTGCCAAATTTGGTGAGTTTTGGGGTATGTTAAAGGCCTCAAAAAGGCGACTCTTCCGGTAGAATAATAATAATAATAATAATAATAATAATAATAATAAACATTCGAATTACAATAGGGTCCTTGCACTCCGTGCTCGGGCCCTAATAATAATAATAATAATTAAAGCTACAAGTAGCATTTAGCGGGCCCGAGCACGTGCGACCGCCTGGCACGAGCGACCGCCCCGTGAGCAACGCCCTGCTCGAGCCATTCTCGTCGTTTTTTCTTGTCCATTCTGGAGCTCCAAGCTATTGTTAATACGACAGCAGCCTGGGGGGGGGGGGGGGGGGGGGGGGGCTGTAATCTGTTGCCTTAAGGGACAAAGACTTTTGCATATAGCATGAAAAAAATTCAAGCAATGATGATAATTGCTATCACTGTCCCTAAGGATGAGAACAATAGAACTCATTCAATTTCCACTACAATGTCTAGATGAGTGTCAGCTATGTCTGATAACTTGGCCAATTAGCTGGACCGGGATCTTGCAAAGTGCAGGTGGTTAACGTCCAGTGTGATGAGTCTGTGGACGGCAACAGTACAGCATAGCTTTTGGTTTCCACAAGAGAAGAACTCCTGACACATCTGCCCTAACAGACAACTACAAGAGGAGTTGAAATGTATAACACGGTGAAGGAGTTTTTGTGCAGAAAAAGGTACAATTAGAAAAGCTGGTAGCAGTGACTGCAGATGGGACTCCTGCTATGATCAATAGACAAACAGGTTTCATCACTCACTGTAAAGCTGACCCAGACTTTCCAAAATGTCTGCATTACTGCTGCGTCATTCACCAGCAGGCCTTATGTGCAGAAGTGATTGGCTCTGGACATATAATGACTCTTATTCTGAAAATCGTAAACAACCTCAGCTGCAAAGCAAAACAGCACAGGATTTTTAAGGTGCTATTGGAGGAGATGTCTGTTGAATATGGTGAATATGAACATTGTGAATCTGAACTTGCATTCTTGACTGACATTACTGGAAAACTAAACCACTTGATCTGCGAGCTGCAAGACAATGGCAAAACTATTTTTTTTTGACCAGCCTGCCTGAGCCAGTGTTTTTCTTGTGGGGATCTTTTCTGCCAGGGCTTGTCAGCTTGGTCAGTGGATGTTGCTGCAGTTGTCTACCTTACTGGGACAGCTGGAGTTAAACACAGCAGCTCACGGCTCTGAAGTGGACCCCGTTGCTGTCCCAGTCTGGATGGGCACTGTGGCGATGTTCCAATGGCCAGGCTGGCTCCTGGTATAAAGAGATTCCCAAATACCATTTCCTAACCGCAGAGCCAAGGATGTGTTTACATGTTTAGGTCAAAAATGTGATGGACAGCTTCATGTTGTCTAAACATGCCACCCTGTTATTAATCCAGTTGATATGGTTCTCCATCTGTGTCTAGGTGATAGAAAAGCATTTTTTTTTTATATTTAGAGCTCTAAGCAAACAAACAGTTGTCTATATAAAAGAGCTTTTACAATTGTGCACTTTTAGCAGGTCTCTGAGTTCATGTGACCAATGTATGGTGGATTTTCACAGACCTTGTTTAAAACTGAAGGTGAGAGAGACTTAGAGAAATGGTTTCATTGTTCTGGAGTTCTTTGTTTCATCCACAGAAGTGTAGAATTGGTGATTGATTTTGAAAAGCTGCTGAAAAAAGTATCTTTTTCAAATTGCAATTTCTAACTTGGGTTTTACATTTTGTGTTCCATTTTTTGTGCTTTAATTGGGAAGCATTTGTTATTTGTTTGGTGTTTTTAAGGTTCTGCAAATATACACATCATTTTTTAGAGACATTTGTTATCAGTTGTGTTTGTTGATTTGTAGTTTAATTTCATTGGATGTATAGATGTCGTGTGGGGGGGAGGCTCGAGAGCAGGTAGGACCCAGGCGCAGAGACGGGAGGCAAACGGGTTCAGGGCAAGTGGGTTTATTTAACTAACAAAAAGCGCTGCAGAGCAGGATGACAAAACTAAAAACAAAAACTTACTGTGGCATGGCAAGGGACATGGATGCCAGACAAGAAGACGTGATCAACATGAGCAGAAGTTAATGGACCAGCACAGGAGGAAGGCAGAGACAAGACTTATATACAGACAGGGCAGACAAGACACAGGTGAACACGATTAGGGCAGATGGGGACCAAAGGAAGTAAAACTCAAGAAACATGACAAGACAGGAAACCTTTCAAAATAAAACAGGAAACAGAACCAAACAAGACAGAACAAGAACTAAAGCGAAAAAAAAGACAACAAACTGAAACCATGACAATAGAAAGGAAAAGAAGTTCAAACATTGATTATAAAAAAGGATATAAGAGATAAAAAAAAAAGAAAAAGGAAAAGAAAAAAGATAAAATATTGATTTAATTGCATTTTGAATGAATAAAAAACAATGATTAATAGAATCAGAATCAGGAATCAGAAAAAGTTTTATTGCCAGGTTCAGTAGAGCGCACTTTACAAAACGAGGAATTTGACTTGGTGTATAGTGCAATTAAGAATAAGTTAAAAATTAAGTTAACAACAACAACACACTATATACAGTAGAGTAAGGTGAATTAAAGTGGGAGCACAGATGGGCTGGGATGGTGGGGCCTGTAAGTGGCACCGACAGTCCTTTGGTGGGCGGGGGGTGGAGGGGGGGTCACCTGGGGGAGTTGGGGTTCTGTTCAGCAGGCTGGCTGCAGTGGGGAAGAAGCTGTTCTTGTGGCGCGAGGTCCTGGTCCTGATGGACCGGAGCCTCTTGCCAGAAGGGAGGGGCCGAAAGAGATTATGTCCTGGATGAGAGGGGTTGGCTACAATCCTGGCTGCCCGCCTCCAGGTCCTGGAGATGTGCAGCTCCTGGAGAGACGGGAGGTGGCAGCCGATCACCTTCTCTGCTGAGTGGATGACGCGTTGCAGCTTGGCCTTGTCTCTGGCCGTGGCCGCAGCGAACCAGACTGTGATGGAGGACGTGAGGGTGGATTCGATGATGGCGGTGTAAAAGTCTACCAGCATCTTTTCAGGGAGGTGAAACTTCTTCAGCTGCCTCAGGAAGTACATCCTCTGCTGGACCTTCTTAGTGATGGAGCTGATGTTCTGCTCCCACTTGAGGTCTTGGCTGATGATGGTTCCCAGGAAGCAGAAGGACTCCACAGAGGTCACCGGGGAGTCACAGAGGATGACAGGGGGGAGGGGGGCTGGGGCCTTCCTGAAGTCCACTGTCATCTCCACTGTCTTCAGAGCATTAAGCTCCAGGTTGTTAGCGCTGCACTATGACACCAGCCTGGCTATTTAACTCCTGTAGGCCGACTCATCTCCGTCAGAGATGAGGCCGATGAGTGTGGTGTCGTCAGCAAACTTCAGGAGTTTGACAGACAGGTGACCAGCTGTGCAGCTGTTTGTGTACAGGGAGAGTAACAGGGGTGAAAGGACACAGCCCTGGGGGGATCCGGTGCTTGTGGTCCGAGTATCTGAGACGAGCTTCCCCAGCCTCACATACTGCTGTCTGTCCGTCAGGAAGTCTGTGATCCACCTGCAGGTGGAGTCAGGCACATTCATCTTGGAGAGTTTTTAATACTAAAGATGTATGAAAGACATACCGAAAAAATATGTCTTTCAGTGTTTAACTGGCTGTCTTTGGATTATGCATGCCTGAGTAATGGCCATTCTTACTTCTCATCTCTCTGTTCACTGCTTGCTAATTTACATAGCAGGGGTCCCAGCAGGAGGGGGCGGGGTTGTAACACGACTCCTTCAGCAGAGCCAGGCTGAGAGAGGCTTTGACATGTAAGATGTTAGATGTTAGAATGCCAGATGTTAGAATGACCAGTTCATTTTATATCTATGAAAATATTCAGGTAGCTATGGGACATGTTTAGCTATAGGTCTGTGAAAATTGGTGTCGATTGTTGAAACATAAGTTACCATAAAAAAATGTTTGTTTGGAGTCTAGACAGATTTAACACAGGTTTTTGGATGAAAAAGGATTTTTTATAAATCATCTGTTACACTTTTAAGTCTGAAAAAAATATGGAAGGCAGCAAACACAGATCCCTACCGTTTTTAATTTTTTTGTGCTGATATTTGAAAGATAAGTTATGCAAAAAAATAGGTGTTTGCAGTTTTGCCTAAAAAGACGTTTTCGGACCTTTTTGGATGAAATGTTGAATAAAAGTTCACCGGTAACTTCAATAATTCTGAATTTTTTTAGGAAGCAGTAGCACATAAATGCCTATGAAAGTTGAATTCCTGGTGCTGATAACCTAAACAGAATTTATGCTAAAAATCTTTGTTCAGTCCAAAATTTCATTAAAAAAATCAAGTGATGAAGTTTCTCGTAGACCCTATAGTGTTACATATCAAAGCTGGAGGTTATTAAAGGCATCTAATTCTGAAATCTCAGCTTCCTGAGACAAACGGCTGATTTATAATAAATTTCTATTATTTGGGTGCACATAATCGACCACTTCCTGTTACGCAGGCACCGTCAGGTGTACACCCATGAAACTTTACATGATGAGAGAAGACCCTTCTGAGTATCTCCAGTTTTAATTTCATGCACATCGGACAAAGCAAAGAGAAAATACAGGGCAGAATGTGCCCCATGCAATAACTAGGTGGCGCTATAGAGCTCGTCCAAGATTGTCATATCCATGGGTTCAGAATAGAAGCTTCATCATATCCATTGAATTTCAGTGAGATTGGACAAGGAATGTGCACGTGAGAGCAACTTTTGTGTGCATAGCGAGATGCCCAACTTTGCCGCTCTGTCACGACCACACCCCCGCATTGAAAGTTATGGTTTTTTGTCAGAGTAAACTTCAATGGCTTTTCAACAGGTGGACGTCATTTTCAGGTGTGTCGGCTCATCCTACTCGGAGTAGTGATGCTCCAAGTAAAACATGTCATTTCCTCTTGCCAGCAGGTGGCGCTACACTTTTTCCAGATTTTTTCACTGCAGATGTGTTCAGAGTCAGACTACAATCATGCATATCAATTTTGGATCAGATTGGATTTTGCATGGCTGAGTAATGGCCATTTTTCTTTTCATGGCGTGTTTTCGAAACGACCTCCAATTTTGACGCGCCGCCATGGTCACAAACATCCATAAAAACTTAAAAGCTTCGCAATTTAACATCGGACATGTGTCTAGTTTACACAACCAAAGTTTGAAGTCATTACTCCAAAATCTCTAGGAGGAGTTCGTTCTAGAGCGAGGCCTGCAAATGTCCAAAATGAAGCAAAAATGACATATTGACCTCAATATATCAAACTTCCTGTGCGAGTGACAGGTGGGTCCTTTCAGACTTTTTTGTAAGTCTCCATCTGAAGAACATGCCCTGTAAAAATCAAGCTTGTACGTTAAAGCGTATGCGGGGCGTCGGGACAAAAGTCACTGTAGGTGGCGCTATCGAGCCGTTTTTGTGCGCCCATGCCAATCTCCTATAAAATACGAAATTTTTCGCGACTCCTGATGTGTGTGCCAAATTTGGTGAGTTTTGGGGTATGTTAAAGGCCTCAAAAAGGCGACTCTTCCGGTAGAATAATAATAATAATAATAATAATAATAAACATTCGAATTACAATAGGGTCCTTGCACTCCGTGCTCGGGCCCTAATAAACATTCGAATTACAATAGGGTCCTTGCACTCCGTGCTCGGGCCCTAATAAACATTCGAATTACAATAGGGTCCTTGCACTCCGTGCTCGGGCCCTAATTAAAGCTACAAGTAGCATTTAGCGGGCCCGAGCACGTGCGACCGCATGGCACGAGCGACCGCCCCGTGAGCAACGCCCTGCTCGAGCCATTCTCGTCGTTTTTTCTTGTCCATTCTGGAGCTCCAAGCTATTGTTAATACGACAGCAGCCGGGGGGGGGGGGGGGGGCTGTAATCTGTTGCCTTAAGGGACAAAGACTTTTGCATATAGCATGAAAAAAATTCAAGCAATGATGATAATTGCTATCACTGTCCCTAAGGATGAGAACAATAGAACTCATTCAATTTCCACTACAATGTCTAGATGAGTGTCAGCTATGTCTGATAACTTGGCCAATTAGCTGGACCGGGATCTTGCAAAGTGCAGGTGGTTAACGTCCAGTGTGATGAGTCTGTGGACGGCAACAGTACAGCATAGCTTTTGGTTTCCACAAGAGAAGAACTCCTGACACATCTGCCCTTACAGACAACTACAAGAGGAGTTGAAATGTATAACACGGTGAAGGAGTTTTTGTGCAGAAAAAGGTACAATTAGAAAAGCTGGTAGCAGTGACTGCAGATGGGACTCCTGCTATGATCAATAGACAAACAGGTTTCATCACTCACTGTAAAGCTGACCCAGACTTTCCAAAATGTCTGCATTACTGCTGCGTCATTCACCAGCAGGCCTTATGTGCAGAAGTGATTGGCTCTGGACATATAATGACTCTTATTCTGAAAATCGTAAACAACCTCAGCTGCAAAGCAAAACAGCACAGGATTTTTAAGGTGCTATTGGAGGAGATGTCTGTTGAATATGGTGAATATGAACATTGTGAATCTGAACTTGCATTCTTGACTGACATTACTGGAAAACTAAACCACTTGATCTGCGAGCTGCAAGACAATGGCAAAACTATTTTTTTTTGACCAGCCTGCCTGAGCCAGTGTTTTTCTTGTGGGGATCTTTTCTGCCAGGGCTTGTCAGCTTGGTCAGTGGATGTTGCTGCAGTTGTCTCCCTTGCTGGGACAGCTGGAGTTAAACACAGCAGCTCACGGCTCTGAAGTGGACCCCGTTGCTGTCCCAGTCTGGATGGGCACTGTGGCGATGTTCCAATGGCCAGGCTGGCTCCTGGTATAAAGAGATTCCCAAATACCATTTCCTAACCGCAGAGCCAAGGATGTGTTTACATGTTTAGGTCAAAAATGTGATGAACAGCTTCATGTTGTCTATTGATGTAAGTTTAAACCTAAACATGTTTCCCTGTTACTAATCCAGTTAATATGGTTCTCCATCTGTGTCTAGGTGATAGAAAAGCATTTTTCTTTATATTTAGAGCTCTAAGCAAACAAACAGTTGTCTATATAAAAGAGCTTTTACAATTGTGCACTTTTAGCAGGTCTCTGAGTTCATGTGACCAATGTATGGTGGATTTTCACAGACCTTGTTTAAAACTGAAGGTGAGAGAGACTTAGAGAAATGGCTTCATTGTTCTGGAGTTCTTTGTTTCATCCACAGAAGAGTAGAATTGGTGATTGATTTTGAAAAGCTGCTGAAAAAAGTATCTTTTCAAATTGCAATTTCTAACTTGGGTTTTACATTTTGTGTTCCATTTTTTGTGCTTTAATTGGGAAGCATTTGTTATTTGTTTGGTGTTTTTAAGGTTCTGCAAATATACACATCATTTTTTAGAGACATTTGTTATCAGTTGTGTTTGTTGATTTGTAGTTTAATTTCATTGGATGTATAGATGTCGTGTGGGGGGGAGGCTCGAGAGCAGGTAGGACCCAGGCGCAGAGACGGGAGGCAAACGGGTTCAGGGCAAGTGGGTTTATTTAACTAACAAAAAGCGCTGCAGAGCAGGATGACAAAACTAAAAACAAAAACTTACTGTGGCATGGCAAGGGACATGGACGCCAGACAAGAAGACGTGATCAACATGAGCAGAAGTTAATGGACCAGCACAGGAGGAAGGCAGAGACAAGACTTATATACAGACAGGGCAGACAAGACACAGGTGAACACGATTAGGGCAGATGGGGACCAAAGGAAGTAAAACTCAAGAAACATGACAAGACAGGAAACCTTTCAAAATAAAACAGGAAACAGAACCAAACAAGACAGAACAAGAACTAAAGCGGAAAAAAAAGACAACAAACTGAAACCATGACAATAGAAAGGAAAAGAAGTTCAAACATTGATTATAAAAAAGGATATAAGAGATAAAAAAAAAGAAAAAGGAAAAGAAAAAAAATAAAATATTGATTTAATTGCATTTTGAATGAATAAAAAACAATGATTAATAGAATCAGAATCTGAATCAGGAATCAGAAAAAGTTTTATTGCCAGGTTCAGTAGAGCGCACTTTACAAAACGAGGAATTTGACTTGGTGTATAGTGCAATTAAGAATAAGTTAAAAATTAAGTTAACAACAACAACACACTATATACAGTAGAGTAAGGTGAATTAAAGTGGGAGCACAGATGGGCTGGGATGGTGGGGCCTGTAAGTGGCACCGACAGTCCTTTGGTGGGCGGGGGGGGGAGGGGGGGTCACCTGGGGGAGTTGGGGTTCTGTTCAGCAGGCTGGCTGCAGTGGGGAAGAAGCTGTTCTTGTGGCGCGAGGTCCTGGTCCTGATGGACCGGAGCCTCTTGCCAGAAGGGAGGGGCCGAAAGAGATTATGTCCTGGATGAGAGGGGTTGGCTACAATCCTGGCTGCCCGCCTCCAGGTCCTGGAGATGTGCAGCTCCTGGAGAGACGGGAGGTGGCAGCCGATCACCTTCTCTGCTGAGTGGATGACGCGTTGCAGCTTGGCCTTGTCTCTGGCCGTGGCCGCAGCGAACCAGACTGTGATGGAGGACGTGAGGGTGGATTCGATGATGGCGGTGTAAAAGTCTACCAGCATCTTTTCAGGGAGGTGAAACTTCTTCAGCTGCCTCAGGAAGTACATCCTCTGCTGGACCTTCTTAGTGATGGAGCTGATGTTCTGCTCCCACTTGAGGTCCTGGCTGATGATGGTTCCCAGGAAGCAGAAGGACTCCACAGAGGTCACCGGGGAGTCACAGAGGATGACAGGGGGGAGGGGGGCTGGGGCCTTCCTGAAGTCCACTGTCATCTCCACTGTCTTCAGAGCATTAAGCTCCAGGTTGTTAGCGCTGCACTATGACACCAGCCTGGCTATTTCACTCCTGTAGGCCGACTCATCTCCGTCAGAGATGAGGCCGATGAGTGTGGTGTCGTCAGCAAACTTCAGGAGTTTGACAGACAGGTGACCAGCTGTGCAGCTGTTTGTGTACAGGGAGAGTAACAGGGGTGAAAGGACACAGCCCTGGGGGGATCGGGTGCTTGTGGTCCGAGTATCTGAGACGAGCTTCCCCAGCCTCACATACTGCTGTCTGTCCGTCAGGAAGTCTGTGATCCACCTGCAGGTGGAGTCAGGCACATTCATCTTGGAGAGTTTTTAATACTAAAGATGTATGAAAGACATACCGAAAAAATATGTCTTTCAGTGTTTAACTGGCTGTCTTTGGATTATGCATGCCTGAATAATGGCCATTCTTACTCCTCATCTCTCTGTTCACTGCTTGCTAATTTACATAGCAGGGGTCCCAGCAGGAGGGGGCGGGGTTGTAACACGACTCCTTCAGCAGAGCCAGGCTGAGAGAGGCTTTGACATGTAAGATGTTAGATGTTAGAATGCCAGATGTTAGAATGACCAGTTCATTTTATATCTATGAAAATATTCAGGTAGCTATGGGACATGTTTAGCTATAGGTCTGTGAAAATTGGTGTCGATTGTTGAAACATAAGTTACCATAAAAAAATGTTTGTTTGGAGTCTAGACAGATTTAACACAGGTTTTTGGATGAAAAAGGATTTTTTATAAATCATCTGTTACACTTTTAAGTCTGAAAAAAATATGGAAGGCAGCAAACACAGATCCCTACCGTTTTTAATTTTTTTGTGCTGATATTTGAAAGATAAGTTATGCAAAAAAATAGGTGTTTGCAGTTTTGCCTAAAAAGACGTTTTCGGACCTTTTTGGATGAAATGATGTCTAAAAGTTCACCTGTAACTTCAATCATTCTGAATTTTTTTAGGAAGCAGTAGCACATAAATGCCTATGAAAGTTGAATTCTTGGTGCTGATAACCTAAACAGAATTTATGCTAAAAATCTTTGTTCAGTCCAAAATTTCATTAAAAAAATCAAGTGATGAAGTTTCTCGTAGACCCATACAATAACTAGGTGGCGCTATAGAGCTCGTCCAAGATTGTCATATCCATGGGTTCAGAATAGAAGCTTCATCATATCCATTGAATTTCAGTGAGATTGGACAAGGAATGTGCACGTGAGAGCAACTTTTGTGTGCATAGCGAGATGCCCAACTTTGCCGCTCTGTCACGACCACACCCCCGCATTGAAAGTTATGGTTTTTTGTCAGAGTAAACTTCAATGGCTTTTCAACAGGTGGACGTCATTTTCAGGTGTGTCGGCTCATCCTACTCGGAGCAGTGATGCTCCAAGTAAAACATGTCATTTCCTCTTGCCAGCAGGTGGCGCTACACTTTTTCCAGATTTTTTCACTGCAGATGTGTTCAGAGTCAGACTAAAATCATGCATATCAATTTTGGATCAGATTGGATTATGCATGGCTGAGTAATGGCCATTTTTCTTTTCATGGCGTGTTTTCGAAACGACCTCCAATTTTGACGCGCCGCCATGGTCACAAACATCCATAAAAACTTAAAAGCTTTGCAATTTAACATCGGACATGTGTTTAGTTTACAAAACCAAAGTTTGGAGTCATTATTCATAAATCTCTAGGAGGAGTTCGTTCTAGAAGGAGGCCTACAAATGTCCAAAATAGAGCAAAAATGACATATTGACACCAATATAGCAGACTTCCTGTGCGACTGACAGCTTGGTACCAAGAGACTTTTTTGTAGGTTTCCATCTGATGAACATGTCCTGTAAAAATCAAGCTTGTATGTTAAAGCATATGCGGGGGCTCGGGACAAATGTCACTGTAGGTGGCGCTGTCGAGCCGTTTTTGTGCGCCCATGCCAATCTCCTGTAAAATACGAAATTTTTCGCGACTCCTGATGTGTGTGCCAAATTTGGTGAGTTTTGGGGTATGTTAAAGGCCTCAAAAAGGCGACTCTTCCGTCGGAAGAAAAAGAATAATAATAATTAAAGCTACAAGTAGCATTTAGCGGGCCCGAGCACGTGCGACCGCATGGCACGAGCGACCGCCCCGTGAGCAACGCCCTGCTCGAGCCATTCTCGTCGTTTTTTCTTGTCCATTCTGGAGCTCCAAGCTATTGTTAATACGACAGCAGCCTGGGGGGGGGGGGGGGGGGGGGGCTGTAATCTGTTGCCTTAAGGGACAAAGACTTTTGCATATAGCATGAAAAAAATTCAAGCAATGATGATAATTGCTATCACTGTCCCTAAGGATGAGAACAATAGAACTCATTCAATTTCCACTACAATGTCTAGATGAGTGTCAGCTATGTCTGATAACTTGGCCAATTAGCTGGACCGGGATCTTGCAAAGTGCAGGTGGTTAACGTCCAGTGTGATGAGTCTGTGGACGGCAACAGTACAGCATAGCTTTTGGTTTCCACAAGAGAAGAACTCCTGACACATCTGCCCTAACAGACAACTACAAGAGGAGTTGAAATGTATAACACGGTGAAGGAGTTTTTGTGCAGAAAAAGGTACAATTAGAAAAGCTGGTAGCAGTGACTGCAGATGGGACTCCTGCTATGATCAATAGACAAACAGGTTTCATCACTCACTGTAAAGCTGACCCAGACTTTCCAAAATGTCTGCATTACTGCTGCGTCATTCACCAGCAGGCCTTATGTGCAGAAGTGATTGGCTCTGGACATATAATGACTCTTATTCTGAAAATCGTAAACAACCTCAGCTGCAAAGCAAAACAGCACAGGATTTTTAAGGTGCTATTGGAGGAGATGTCTGTTGAATATGGTGAATATGAACATTGTGAATCTGAACTTGCATTCTTGACTGACATTACTGGAAAACTAAACCACTTGATCTGCGAGCCTCAAGACAATGGCAAAACTATTTTTTTTTGACCAGCCTGCCTGAGCCAGTGTTTTTCTTGTGGGGATCTTTTCTGCCAGGGCTTGTCAGCTTGGTCAGTGGATGTTGCTGCAGTTGTCTACCTTGCTGGGACAGCTGGAGTTAAACACAGCAGCTCACGGCTGTGAAGTGGACCCCGTTGCTGTCCCAGTCTGGATGGGCACTGTGGCGATGTTCCAATGGCCAGGCTGGCTCCTGGTATAAAGAGATTCCCAAATACCATTTCCTAACCGCAGAGCCAAGGATGTGTTTACATGTTTAGGTCAAAAATGTGATGAACAGCTTCATGTTGTCTAAACATGCCACCCTGTTATTAATCCAGTTGATATGGTTCTCCATCTGTGTCTAGGTGATAGAAAAGCATTTTTTTTTATATTTACAGCTCTAAGCAAACAAACAGTTGTCTATATAAAAGAGCTTTTACAATTGTGCACTTTTAGCAGGTCTCTGAGTTCATGTGACCAATGTATGGTGGATTTTCACAGACCTTGTTTAAAACTGAAGGTGAGAGAGACTTAGAGAAATGGCTTCATTGTTCTGGAGTTCTTTGTTTCATCCACAGAAGAGTAGAATTGGTGATTGATTTTGAAAAGCTGCTGAAAAAAGTATATTTTTCAAATTGCAATTTCTAACTTGGGTTTTACATTTTGTGTTCCATTTTTTGTGCTTTAATTGGGAAGCATTTGTTATTTGTTTGGTGTTTTTAAGGTTCTGCAAATATACACATCATTTTTTAGAGACATTTGTTATCAGTTGTGTTTGTTGATTTGTAGTTTAATTTCATTGGATGTATAGATGTCGTGTGGGGGGGAGGCTCGACAGCAGGTAGGACCCAGGCGCAGAGACGGGAGGCAAACGGGTTCAGGGCAAGTGGGTTTATTTAACTAACAAAAAGCGCTGCAGAGCAGGATGACAAAACTAAAAACAAAAACTTACTGTGGCATGGCAAGGGACATGGACGCCAGACAAGAAGACGTGATCAACATGAGCAGAAGTTAATGGACCAGCACAGGAGGAAGGCAGAGACAAGACTTATATACAGACAGGGCAGACAAGACACAGGTGAACACGATTAGGGCAGATGGGGACCAAAGGAAGTAAAACTCAAGAAACATGACAAGACAGGAAACCTTTCAAAATAAAACAGGAAACAGAACCAAACAAGACAGAACAAGAACTAAAGCGAAAAAAAAGACAACAAACTGAAACCATGACAATAGAAAGGAAAAGAAGTTCAAACATTGATTATAAAAAAGGATATAAGAGATAAAAAAAAAAGAAAAAGGAAAAGAAAAAAGATAAAATATTGATTTAATTGCATTTTGAATGAATAAAAAACAATGATTAATAGAATCAGAATCAGGAATCAGAAAAAGTTTTATTGCCAGGTTCAGTAGAGCGCACTTTACAAAACGAGGAATTTGACTTGGTGTATAGTGCAATTAAGAATAAGTTAAAAATTAAGTTAACAACAACAACACACTATATACAGTAGAGTAAGGTGAATTAAAGTGGGAGCACAGATGGGCTGGGATGGTGGGGCCTGTAAGTGGCACCGACAGTCCTTTGGTGGGCGGGGGGGGGGGGGGGGGGTCACCTGGGGGAGTTGGGGTTCTGTTCAGCAGGCTGGCTGCAGTGGGGAAGAAGCTGTTCTTGTGGCGCGAGGTCCTGGTCCTGATGGACCGGAGCCTCTTGCCAGAAGGGAGGGGCCGAAAGAGATTATGTCCTGGATGAGAGGGGTTGGCTACAATCCTGGCTGCCCGCCTCCAGGTCCTGGAGATGTGCAGCTCCTGGAGAGACGGGAGGTGGCAGCCGATCACCTTCTCTGCTGAGTGGATGACGCGTTGCAGCTTGGCCTTGTCTCTGGCCGTGGCCGCAGCGAACCAGACTGTGATGGAGGACGTGAGGGTGGATTCGATGATGGCGGTGTAAAAGTCTACCAGCATCTTTTCAGGGAGGTGAAACTTCTTCAGCTGCCTCAGGAAGTACATCCTCTGCTGGACCTTCTTAGTGATGGAGCTGATGTTCTGCTCCCACTTGAGGTCCTGGCTGATGATGGTTCCCAGGAAGCAGAAGGACTCCACAGAGGTCACCGGGGAGTCACAGAGGATGACAGGGGGGAGGGGGGCTGGGGCCTTCCTGAAGTCCACTGTCATCTCCACTGTCTTCAGAGCATTAAGCTCCAGGTTGTTAGCGCTGCACTATGACACCAGCCTGGCTATTTCACTCCTGTAGGCCGACTCATCTCCGTCAGAGATGAGGCCGATGAGTGTGGTGTCGTCAGCAAACTTCAGGAGTTTGACAGACAGGTGACCAGCTGTGCAGCTGTTTGTGTACAGGGAGAGTAACAGGGGTGAAAGGACACAGCCCTGGGGGGATCGGGTGCTTGTGGTCCGAGTATCTGAGACGAGCTTCCCCAGCCTCACATACTGCTGTCTGTCCGTCAGGAAGTCTGTGATCCACCTGCAGGTGGAGTCAGGCACATTCATCTTGGAGAGTTTTTAATACTAAAGATGTATGAAAGACATACCGAAAAAATATGTCTTTCAGTGTTTAACTGGCTGTCTTTGGATTATGCATGCCTGAATAATGGCCATTCTTACTCCTCATCTCTCTGTTCACTGCTTGCTAATTTACATAGCAGGGGTCCCAGCAGGAGGGGGCGGGGTTGTAACACGACTCCTTCAGCAGAGCCAGGCTGAGAGAGGCTTTGACATGTAAGATGTTAGATGTTAGAATGCCAGATGTTAGAATGACCAGTTCATTTTATATCTATGAAAATATTCAGGTAGCTATGGGACATGTTTAGCTATAGGTCTGTGAAAATTGGTGTCGATTGTTGAAACATAAGTTACCATAAAAAAATGTTTGTTTGGAGTCTAGACAGATTTAACACAGGTTTTTGGATGAAAAAGGATTTTTTATAAATCATCTGTTACACTTTTAAGTCTGAAAAAAATATGGAAGGCAGCAAACACAGATCCCTACCGTTTTTAATTTTTTTGTGCTGATATTTGAAAGATAAGTTATGCAAAAAAATAGGTGTTTGCAGTTTTGCCTAAAAAGACGTTTTCGGACCTTTTTGGATGAAATGATGTCTAAAAGTTCACCTGTAACTTCAATCATTCTGAATTTTTTTAGGAAGCAGTAGCACATAAATGCCTATGAAAGTTGAATTCTTGGTGCTGATAACCTAAACAGAATTTATGCTAAAAATCTTTGTTCAGTCCAAAATTTCATTAAAAAAATCAAGTGATGAAGTTTCTCGTAGACCCATACAATAACTAGGTGGCGCTATAGAGCTCGTCCAAGATTGTCATATCCATGGGTTCAGAATAGAAGCTTCATCATATCCATTGAATTTCAGTGAGATTGGACAAGGAATGTGCACGTGAGAGCAACTTTTGTGTGCATAGCGAGATGCCCAACTTTGCCGCTCTGTCACGACCACACCCCCGCATTGAAAGTTATGGTTTTTTGTCAGAGTAAACTTCAATGGCTTTTCAACAGGTGGACGTCATTTTCAGGTGTGTCGGCTCATCCTACTCGGAGCAGTGATGCTCCAAGTAAAACATGTCATTTCCTCTTGCCAGCAGGTGGCGCTACACTTTTTCCAGATTTTTTCACTGCAGATGTGTTCAGAGTCAGACTAAAATCATGCATATCAATTTTGGATCAGATTGGATTATGCATGGCTGAGTAATGGCCATTTTTCTTTTCATGGCGTGTTTTCGAAACGACCTCCAATTTTGACGCGCCGCCATGGTCACAAACATCCATAAAAACTTAAAAGCTTTGCAATTTAACATCGGACATGTGTTTAGTTTACAAAACCAAAGTTTGGAGTCATTATTCATAAATCTCTAGGAGGAGTTCGTTCTAGAAGGAGGCCTACAAATGTCCAAAATAGAGCAAAAATGACATATTGACACCAATATAGCAGACTTCCTGTGCGACTGACAGCTTGGTACCAAGAGACTTTTTTGTAGGTTTCCATCTGATGAACATGTCCTGTAAAAATCAAGCTTGTATGTTAAAGCATATGCGGGGGCTCGGGACAAATGTCACTGTAGGTGGCGCTGTCGAGCCGTTTTTGTGCGCCCATGCCAATCTCCTGTAAAATACGAAATTTTTCGCGACTCCTGATGTGTGTGCCAAATTTGGTGAGTTTTGGGGTATGTTAAAGGCCTCAAAAAGGCGACTCTTCCGTCGGAAGAAAAAGAATAATAATAATTAAAGCTACAAGTAGCATTTAGCGGGCCCGAGCACGTGCGACCGCATGGCACGAGCGACCGCCCCGTGAGCAACGCCCTGCTCGAGCCATTCTCGTCGTTTTTTCTTGTCCATTCTGGAGCTCCAAGCTATTGTTAATACGACAGCAGCCTGGGGGGGGGGGGGGGGGGGGGGGCTGTAATCTGTTGCCTTAAGGGACAAAGACTTTTGCATATAGCATGAAAAAAATTCAAGCAATGATGATAATTGCTATCACTGTCCCTAAGGATGAGAACAATAGAACTCATTCAATTTCCACTACAATGTCTAGATGAGTGTCAGCTATGTCTGATAACTTGGCCAATTAGCTGGACCGGGATCTTGCAAAGTGCAGGTGGTTAACGTCCAGTGTGATGAGTCTGTGGACGGCAACAGTACAGCATAGCTTTTGGTTTCCACAAGAGAAGAACTCCTGACACATCTGCCCTAACAGACAACTACAAGAGGAGTTGAAATGTATAACACGGTGAAGGAGTTTTTGTGCAGAAAAAGGTACAATTAGAAAAGCTGGTAGCAGTGACTGCAGATGGGACTCCTGCTATGATCAATAGACAAACAGGTTTCATCACTCACTGTAAAGCTGACCCAGACTTTCCAAAATGTCTGCATTACTGCTGCGTCATTCACCAGCAGGCCTTATGTGCAGAAGTGATTGGCTCTGGACATATAATGACTCTTATTCTGAAAATCGTAAACAACCTCAGCTGCAAAGCAAAACAGCACAGGATTTTTAAGGTGCTATTGGAGGAGATGTCTGTTGAATATGGTGAATATGAACATTGTGAATCTGAACTTGCATTCTTGACTGACATTACTGGAAAACTAAACCACTTGATCTGCGAGCCTCAAGACAATGGCAAAACTATTTTTTTTTGACCAGCCTGCCTGAGCCAGTGTTTTTCTTGTGGGGATCTTTTCTGCCAGGGCTTGTCAGCTTGGTCAGTGGATGTTGCTGCAGTTGTCTACCTTGCTGGGACAGCTGGAGTTAAACACAGCAGCTCACGGCTGTGAAGTGGACCCCGTTGCTGTCCCAGTCTGGATGGGCACTGTGGCGATGTTCCAATGGCCAGGCTGGCTCCTGGTATAAAGAGATTCCCAAATACCATTTCCTAACCGCAGAGCCAAGGATGTGTTTACATGTTTAGGTCAAAAATGTGATGAACAGCTTCATGTTGTCTAAACATGCCACCCTGTTATTAATCCAGTTGATATGGTTCTCCATCTGTGTCTAGGTGATAGAAAAGCATTTTTTTTTATATTTACAGCTCTAAGCAAACAAACAGTTGTCTATATAAAAGAGCTTTTACAATTGTGCACTTTTAGCAGGTCTCTGAGTTCATGTGACCAATGTATGGTGGATTTTCACAGACCTTGTTTAAAACTGAAGGTGAGAGAGACTTAGAGAAATGGCTTCATTGTTCTGGAGTTCTTTGTTTCATCCACAGAAGAGTAGAATTGGTGATTGATTTTGAAAAGCTGCTGAAAAAAGTATATTTTTCAAATTGCAATTTCTAACTTGGGTTTTACATTTTGTGTTCCATTTTTTGTGCTTTAATTGGGAAGCATTTGTTATTTGTTTGGTGTTTTTAAGGTTCTGCAAATATACACATCATTTTTTAGAGACATTTGTTATCAGTTGTGTTTGTTGATTTGTAGTTTAATTTCATTGGATGTATAGATGTCGTGTGGGGGGGAGGCTCGACAGCAGGTAGGACCCAGGCGCAGAGACGGGAGGCAAACGGGTTCAGGGCAAGTGGGTTTATTTAACTAACAAAAAGCGCTGCAGAGCAGGATGACAAAACTAAAAACAAAAACTTACTGTGGCATGGCAAGGGACATGGACGCCAGACAAGAAGACGTGATCAACATGAGCAGAAGTTAATGGACCAGCACAGGAGGAAGGCAGAGACAAGACTTATATACAGACAGGGCAGACAAGACACAGGTGAACACGATTAGGGCAGATGGGGACCAAAGGAAGTAAAACTCAAGAAACATGACAAGACAGGAAACCTTTCAAAATAAAACAGGAAACAGAACCAAACAAGACAGAACAAGAACTAAAGCGAAAAAAAAGACAACAAACTGAAACCATGACAATAGAAAGGAAAAGAAGTTCAAACATTGATTATAAAAAAGGATATAAGAGATAAAAAAAAAAGAAAAAGGAAAAGAAAAAAGATAAAATATTGATTTAATTGCATTTTGAATGAATAAAAAACAATGATTAATAGAATCAGAATCAGGAATCAGAAAAAGTTTTATTGCCAGGTTCAGTAGAGCGCACTTTACAAAACGAGGAATTTGACTTGGTGTATAGTGCAATTAAGAATAAGTTAAAAATTAAGTTAACAACAACAACACACTATATACAGTAGAGTAAGGTGAATTAAAGTGGGAGCACAGATGGGCTGGGATGGTGGGGCCTGTAAGTGGCACCGACAGTCCTTTGGTGGGCGGGGGGGGGGGGGGGGGGTCACCTGGGGGAGTTGGGGTTCTGTTCAGCAGGCTGGCTGCAGTGGGGAAGAAGCTGTTCTTGTGGCGCGAGGTCCTGGTCCTTATGGACCGGAGCCTCTTGCCAGAAGGGAGGGGCCGAAAGAGATTATGTCCTGGATGAGAGGGGTTGGCTACAATCCTGGCTGTCCGCCTCCAGGTCCTGGAGATGTGCAGCTCCTGGAGAGACGGGAGGTGGCAGCCGATCACCTTCTCTGCTGAGTGGATGACGCGTTGCAGCTTGGCCTTGTCTCTGGCCGTGGCCGCAGCGAACCAGACTGTGATGGAGGACGTGAGGGTGGATTCGATGATGGCGGTGTAAAAGTCTACCAGCATCTTTTCAGGGAGGTGAAACTTCTTCAGCTGCCTCAGGAAGTACATCCTCTGCTGGACCTTCTTAGTGATGGAGCTGATGTTCTGCTCCCACTTGAGGTCCTGGCTGATGATGGTTCCCAGGAAGCAGAAGGACTCCACAGAGGTCACCGGGGAGTCACAGAGGATGACAGGGGGGAGGGGGGCTGGGGCCTTCCTGAAGTCCACTGTCATCTCCACTGTCTTCAGAGCATTAAGCTCCAGGTTGTTAGCGCTGCACTATGACACCAGCCTGGCTATTTCACTCCTGTAGGCCGACTCATCTCCGTCAGAGATGAGGCCGATGAGTGTGGTGTCGTCAGCAAACTTCAGGAGTTTGACAGACAGGTGACCAGCTGTGCAGCTGTTTGTGTACAGGGAGAGTAACAGGGGTGAAAGGACACAGCCCTGGGGGGATCCGGTGCTTGTGGTCCGAGTATCTGAGACGAGCTTCCCCAGCCTCACATACTGCTGTCTGTCCGTCAGGAAGTCTGTGATCCACCTGCAGGTGGAGTCAGGCACATTCATCTTGGAGAGTTTTTAATACTAAAGATGTATGAAAGACATACCGAAAAAATATGTCTTTCAGTGTTTAACTGGCTGTCTTTGGATTATGCATGCCTGAGTAATGACCATTCTTACTCCTCATCTCTCTGTTCAATGCTTGCTAATTTACATAGCAGGGGTCCCAGCAGGAGGGGGCGGGGTTGTAACACGACTCCTTCAGCAGAGCCAGGCTGAGAGAGGCTTTGACATGTAAGATGTTAGATGTTAGAATGCCAGATGTTAGAATGACCAGTTCATTTTATATCTATGAAAATATTCAGGGAGCTATGGGACATGTTCAGCTTTAGGTCTGTGAAAATTGGTGTCGATTGTTGAAACATAAGTTACCATAAAAAAATGTTTGTTTGGAGTCTAGACAGATTTAACACAGGTTTTTGGATGAAAAGGATTTTTTATAAATCATCTGTTACACTTTTAAGTCTGAAAAAAATATGGAAGGCAGCAAACACAGATCCCTACCGTTTTTAATTTTTTTGTGCTGATATTTGAAAGATAAGTTATGCAAAAAAATAGGTGTTTGCAGTTTTGCCTAAAAAGACGTTTTCGGACCTTTTTGGATGTAATGCTCTCTAAGATGTCACCTGTAACTTCAATCATTCTGAATTTTTTTAGGAAGCAGTAGCACATAAATGCCTATGAAAGTTGAATTCTTGGTGCTGATAACCTAAACAGAATTTATGCTAAAAATCTTTGTTCAGTCCAAAATTTCATTAAAAAAATCAAGTGATGAAGTTTCTCGTAGACCCTATAGTGTTACATATCAAAGCTGGAGGTTATTAAAGGCATCTAATTCTGAAATCTCAGCTTCCTGAGACAAACGGCTGATTTATAATAAATTTCTATTATTTGGGTGCACATAATCGACCACTTCCTGTTACGCAGGCACCGTCAGGTGTACACCCATGAAACTTTACATGATAAGAGAGGACCCTTCTGAGTATCTCCAGTTTTAATTTCATGCACATCGGACAAAGCAAAGAGAAAATACAGGGCAGAATGTGCCCAATGCAATAACTAGGTGGCGCTATAGAGCTCGTCCAAGATTGTCATATCCATGGGTTCAGAATGGAAGCCTCATTACCTCCATTGAATTTCAGTGAGATTGGACAAGGAATGTGCACGTGAGAGCAACTTTTGTGTGCACGGCGAGACGCCCAACTTCGCCGCTCTGTCACGACCACACCCCTGCGTTGAAAGTTATGGCTTTTTATCAGAGTAAACTTCAATGGCTTTTCAACAGGTGGACGTCATTTTGAGGTGTGTCGGCTCATCCTACTTGGAGCAGTGATGCTCCAAGTCAAACATGTCATTTCCTGCTGCCAGCAGGTGGCGCTACACTTGTTCCAGATTCTTCCACTGCAGATGTGTTCAAAGTCAGACTACAATCATGCATATCAACTTTGGATCAGATTGGATTTTGCATGGCTGAGTAATGGCCATTTTTCTTTTCATGGCGTGTTTTCAAAATGACCTCCAAGTTCGACGCGCCGCCACGGTCACAAACATCCGTAATACCTTTAAAGCTTCGCAATTTAACATCGGACATGTGTTTAGTTTACAAAACCAAAGTTTGGAGTCATTATTCATAAATCTCTAGGAGGAGTTCGTTCTAGAACGAGGCCTACAAATGTCCAAAATAGAGCAAAAATGACATATTGACACCAATATAGCAGACTTCCTGTGCGACTGACAGCTTGGTCCCAAGAGACTTTTTTGTAGGTTTCCATCTGATGAACATGTCCTGAAAAAATCAAGCTTGTATGTCAAAGCATATGCGGGGGCTCGGGACAAATGTCACTGTAGGTGGCGCTGTCGAGCTGTTTTTGTGCGCCCATGCCAATCTCCTGTAAAATACGAAAGTTTTCGCGACTCCTGATGTGTGTGCCAAATTTGGTGAGTTTTGGGGTATGTTAAAGGCCTCAAAAAGGCGACTCTTCCGTCGGAAGAAAAAGAATAATAATAATTAAAGCTACAAGTAGCATTTAGCGGGCCCGAGCACGTGCGACCGCATGGCACGAGCGACCGCCCCGTGAGCAACGCCCTGCTCGAGCCATTCTCGTCTGGAGCTCCAAGCTATTGTTAATACGACAGCAGCCGGGGGGGGGGGGGGGGGGGGGGGGCTGTAATCTGTTGCCTTAAGGGACAAAGACTTTTGCATATAGCATGAAAAAAATTCAAGCAATGATGATAATTGCTATCACTGTCCCTAAGGATGAGAACAATAGAACTCATTCAATTTCCACTACAATGTCTAGATGAGTGTCAGCTATGTCTGATAACTTGGCCAATTAGCTGGACCGGGATCTTGCAAAGTGCAGGTGGTTAACGTCCAGTGTAATGAGTCTGTGGACGGCAACAGTACAGCATAGCTTTTGGTTTCCACAAGAGAAGAACTCCTGACACATCTGCCCTAACAGACAACTACAAGAGGAGTTGAAATGTATAACACGGTGAAGGAGTTTTTGTGCAGAAAAAGGTACAATTAGAAAAGCTGGTAGCAGTGACTGCAGATGGGACTCCTGCTATGATCAATAGACAAACAGGTTTCATCACTCACTGTAAAGCTGACCCAGACTTTCCAAAATGTCTGCATTACTGCTGCGTCATTCACCAGCAGGCCTTATGTGCAGAAGTGATTGGCTCTGGACATATAATGACTCTTATTCTGAAAATCGTAAACAACCTCAGCTGCAAAGCAAAACAGCACAGGATTTTTAAGGTGCTATTGGAGGAGATGTCTGTTGAATATGGTGAATATGAACATTGTGAATCTGAACTTGCATTCTTGACTGACATTACTGGAAAACTAAACCACTTGATCTGCGAGCCTCAAGACAATGGCAAAACTATTTTTTTTTGACCAGCCTGCCTGAGCCAGTGTTTTTCTTGTGGGGATCTTTTCTGCCAGGGCTTGTCAGCTTGGTCAGTGGATGTTGCTGCAGTTGTCTCCCTTGCTGGGACAGCTGGAGTTAAACACAGCAGCTCACGGCTCTGAAGTGGACCCCCTTGCTGTCCCAGTCTGGATGGGCACTGTGGCGATGTTCCAATGGCCAGGCTGGCTCCTGGTATAAAGAGATTCCCAAATACCATTTCTTAACCGCAGAGCCAAGGATGTGTTTACATGTTTAGGTCAAAAATGTGATGGACAGCTTCATGTTGTCTAAACATGCCACCCTGTTATTAATCCAGTTGATATGGTTCTCCATCTGTGTCTAGGTGATAGAAAAGCATTTTTTTTTATATTTACAGCTCTAAGCAAACAAACAGTTGTCTATATAAAAGAGCTTTTACAATTGTGCACTTTTAGCAGGTCTCTGAGTTCATGTGACCAATGTATGGTGGATTTTCACAGACCTTGTTTAAAACTGAAGGTGAGAGAGACTTAGAGAAATGGCTTCATTGTTCTGGAGTACTTTGTTTCATCCACAGAAGAGTAGAATTGGTGATTGATTTTGAAAAGCTGCTGAAAAAAGTATCTTTTCAAATTGCAATTTCTAACTTGGGTTTTACATTTTGTGTTCCATTTTTTGTGCTTTATTTGGGAAGCATTTGTTATTTGTTTGGTGTTTTTAAGGTTCTGCAAATATACACATCATTTTTTAGAGACATTTGTTATCAGTTGTGTTTGTTGATTTGTAGTTTAATTTCATTGGATGTATAGATGTCGTGTGGGGGGGAGGCTCGAGAGCAGGTAGGACCCAGGCGCAGAGACGGGAGGCAAACGGGTTCAGGGCAAGTGGGTTTATTTAACTAACAAAAAGCGCTGCAGAGCAGGATGACAAAACTAAAAACAAAAACTTACTGTGGCATGGCAAGGGACATGGACGCCAGACAAGAAGACGTGATCAACATGAGCAGAAGTTAATGGACCAGCACAGGAGGAAGGCAGAGACAAGACTTATATACAGACAGGGCAGACAAGACACAGGTGAACACGATTAGGGCAGATGGGGACCAAAGGAAGTAAAACTCAAAAACATGACAAGACAGGAAACCTTTCAAAATAAAACAGGAAACAGAACCAAACAAGACAGAACAAGAACTAAAGCGAAAAAAAAGACAACAAACTGAAACCATGACAATAGAAAGGAAAAGAAGTTCAAACATTGATTATAAAAAAGGATATAAGAGATAAAAAAAAGAAAAAGGAAAAGAAAAAAGATAAAATATTGATTTAATTGCATTTTGAATGAATAAAAAACAATGATTAATAGAATCAGAAATCAGAAAAAGTTTTATTGCCAGGTTCAGTAGAGCGCACTTTACAAAACGAGGAATTTGACTTGGTGTATAGTGCAATTAAGAATAAGTTAAAAATTAAGTTAACAACAACAACACACTATATACAGTAGAGTAAGGTGAATTAAAGTGGGAGCACAGATGGGCTGGGATGGTGGGGCCTGTAAGTGGCACCGACAGTCCTTTGGTGGGCGGGGGGGGGGGAGGGGGGTCACCTGGGGGAGTTGGGGTTCTGTTCAGCAGGCTGGCTGCAGTGGGGAAGAAGCTGTTCTTGTGGCGCGAGGTCCTGGTCCTGATGGACCGGAGCCTCTTGCCAGAAGGGAGGGGCCGAAAGAGATTATGTCCTGGATGAGAGGGGTTGGCTACAATCCTGGCTGCCCGCCTCCAGGTCCTGGAGATGTGCAGCTCCTGGAGAGACGGGAGGTGGCAGCCGATCACCTTCTCTGCTGAGTGGATGACGCGTTGCAGCTTGGCCTTGTCTCTGGCCGTGGCCGCAGCGAACCAGACTGTGATGGAGGACGTGAGGGTGGATTCGATGATGGCGGTGTAAAAGTCTACCAGCATCTTTTCAGGGAGGTGAAACTTCTTCAGCTGCCTCAGGAAGTACATCCTCTGCTGGACCTTCTTAGTGATGGAGCTGATGTTCTGCTCCCACTTGAGGTCCTGGCTGATGATGGTTCCCAGGAAGCAGAAGGACTCCACAGAGGTCACCGGGGAGTCACAGAGGATGACAGGGGGGAGGGGGGCTGGGGCCTTCCTGAAGTCCACTGTCATCTCCACTGTCTTCAGAGCATTAAGCTCCAGGTTGTTAGCGCTGCACTATGACACCAGCCTGGCTATTTCACTCCTGTAGGCCGACTCATCTCCGTCAGAGATGAGGCCGATGAGTGTGGTGTCGTCAGCAAACTTCAGGAGTTTGACAGACAGGTGACCAGCTGTGCAGCTGTTTGTGTACAGGGAGAGTAACAGGGGTGAAAGGACACAGCCCTGGGGGGATCCGGTGCTTGTGGTCCGAGTATCTGAGACGAGCTTCCCCAGCCTCACATACTGCTGTCTGTCCGTCAGGAAGTCTGTGATCCACCTGCAGGTGGAGTCAGGCACATTCATCTTGGAGAGTTTTTAATACTAAGTCTAGACAGATTTAACACAGGTTTTTGGATGAAAAAGGATTTTTTATAAATCATCTGTTACACTTTTAAGTCTGAAAAAAATATGGAAGGCAGCAAACACAGATCCCTACCGTTTTTAATTTTTTTGTGCTGATATTTGAAAGATAAGTTATGCAAAAAAATAGGTGTTTGCAGTTTTGCCTAAAAAGACGTTTTCGGACCTTTTTGGATCAAATGTTGTCTAAAAGTTCACCTGTAACTTCAATCATTCTGAATTTTTTTAGGAAAACTAAACCACTTCAACTGTGATCTGCAAGGCAATGGTAAAACTATATTTTTTATGGAACAGCCTGCAGTGTTTCTTGTGGGGATCTTTTCTGCCAGGGCTTGCCGGCTTGGTCGGTGGTTGTTGCTGTTACCAATCCAGTTGATATGGTTCTCCATCTGTGTCTAAGTGATATAATCAGAATCAGAATCGTTTATTGTCATTGTACATGGGGATACAATGAAATTGCAGCAGCCTTGGAGTGAAGGAGTTACATAAAATAAAAATAAAAATAGAATAGAAAAAGAAATACTGTATTTACAACTCTTAACAAAAAATGAACAATATGGACAGAAACTGTTAAATATTAAATATTTGTGAATAAAATAGAATGGAATTACATGAGTTGCTGTGAGCACAGCTTAATAAATATCAAGTTATTGCACAGTGACCCGGTTAGACAGTCAGGATATTGCACGCATTGTAGTAAAATTAGAGTGAGGTGTGGTTGGTGGACGTATGTGCATTCCGTATGATAATTGCCTGTGGAAAAAAGCTGTTTCTTAGTCTGTTTGTCCTGGTTCTGATGGACCTGTACCTCCTTCCAGAGGGCAGCAGTTCAAACAGAGGGAAAGCAGAATGGGTGGAGTTAGTGGTGATGCTAGTCACTCTGCTGAGGCAGCGAGACTGGTAAATGTCCTTCAGTGAGGGGAGGGGGCAGCCGATGATCCTCTGCGCTGTCTTTACCACTCTCTGGAGGCTCTGCCGTTCTGCTTCAGTGCAGTGGGAAAACCACACTTTGATGCCATAGGACAGAATGCTCTCAATGGTTGAGCGGTAGAACGTTACCAGCAGCTCCTGGCTGACGTCGTTCCTCCTAAGTTTTCTCAGGAAGTGCAGGCGTTGCTGGGCCTTCCTGATGACAGTCATGGTGTTGTTAGACCATGTGAGGTCAGCAGAGATGGTGGTGCCCAGGAGGGTGAAGCTGTGGACCCTCTCCACACAGTTTCCATCGATGTAGAGTGGGGGTGGATCTGTTCTGTTTTTTCTGAAGTCCAGGATGATCTCCTTGGTCTTGGTGGTGTTCAGGATGAGGTTATTAGCCTGACACCACCTTGAGAGTTTCAGGACTTCGTCTCTGTAGGCCGTCTCGTCGTCCCCAGAGATCAGCCCCACCACAGTAGTGTCGTCTGCAAACTTCACCACGGTGTTGCTGGTGTGGGCTGGTCTGCAGTCTGCTGTGTACAGTGTATACAGCAGAGGACTCAGCACACATCCCTGTGTGGAGCCTGTGCTCAGCGTCCGGGTGGAGGAGAGGTGGGGGTCAAGTTTGACTGTCTGTGGTCTGTTTGTCAGGAAGTCCTTGATCCACGAGCAGGTGAGTGGGTGGAGTCCTAGTTCAGACAGTTTGTTGACCAGAATGTCAGGAATGATTGTGTTAAAGGCTGAGCTATAGTCCACAAAGAGCATCCTGGCGTAGGTGTCTCTGTGTTCCAGGTGGCTCAGCGCAGTGTGGAGGGTGATGGAAATGGCATCATCCGTTGATCTGTTTGCTTTGTAAGCAAACTGGTGGGGGACGAAGATTGGAGGGAGGGAGTCTTTGATGTGTCCCAGGAGCAGCCGCTCCAGACACTTTGTGATGACAGCAGTGAGTGCAACTGGGCGGAAGTCCGTGAGGAAGGCTGTGGATGAGGACTTTTTGGGTATCGGGATGATAGTGGATGACTTCAGGCAAGCAGGGATGAAAGCCTGAGCTAGCGACAGGTTGAAGATTTTTGTGAAGACCTGGGAGAGTTGATCGGCGCAGGCCCGCAGAACCTTTCCGGGAACTCCATCAGGTCCCGCCGCTTTCCTGGGGTTTACCCTGCTGAACATCCGTGCCATCCGTGCCACGTCCATAAAGGCATTGTTTTTATATTTAGAGCTCTAAGCAACCAAACAGTTGTCTATATAAAAGAGCTTTTACAATTGTGCACTTTTAGCAGGCTGAAAAAATTATCTTTTTAAAATTGCCATTTCAAATTTGGGTTTTAAATTTTGTGTTCCATTTTTCTGTGCTTGTATTGGAAGGATTTGTTATTATTTTGTTTAAAAGTGCTACATATTGTATATACACATAATTTATTTAGAGAAATTTGCTATACGTTGTGTTTTTTGGTTTTGTAGTTTAATTTCATTGGATTTATATTAAGGAAAAGAAGTTGCAGCATTGATTAAAAAAGGATAAAAGAGACATTTACTGTCTAAGTCTTATGTTACATCTGTAGAACTGTACTGAGAGTTGGGTTTTGTTTTGGAGCACATTCATATGTTTTGTTTGTAAAAAAAAAGATAAAATATTAGGTTAATTGCATTTTACATGACTAGAAAAGCAATGATTATTCATAAAAATCTATGAAAGACATACAAAACAAATGAAAAAGCAGTCTGCCCTCCCTCTTGTGTCTAAACTCTTGTCACCTCACTTCTGGGTTAGTTAGCATATGAACTGGCAGCTGGTGTGTGTGTGTGGGGGGGGGGGTGAAATTTGACTCCAGCAACAGGGATGATTGAGGAGCAGGCTGCAGCATGAGGAAAAGACTTAAGCATGTAAGAGGAAATGACATCCTACAGTTGACCAGTTCATTTTATATCTGTAAAGAATATTCAAGAAGCATTTAGACATGTTCAGCTATATGCGTGTGAAACTTGGTGTGGATATTTGAAGCATAAGTAATTTTAAAACACACTTGTTTGGAGTCCAGACGGAAAAAGCACAGGTTTTGGGATGAATCAGGATTTTTTTAAAATCATCTGTTTCACCTGGACTTCTGAAAAAAATATGGAAGGCAGCAAACACAGATCCCTACATTTGAAAAAATAAATGGTGTTGATATATGATGATTAAGTTATGAAAAAAAATAGGTGTTTGTAGTTTTGCCTAAAAAGACGTTTTCGGACCTTTTTGGATGTAATGCTCTCTAAGATTTCACCTGTAACTTCAATCATTCTGAATTTTTTTAGGAAGCAGTAGCACATAAATGCCTATGAAAGTTGAATTCCTGGTGCTGATAACCTAAACAGAATTTATGCTAAAAATCTTTGTTCAGTCCAAAATTTCATTAAAAAAATCAAGTGATGAAGTTTCTCGTAGACCCTATAGTGTTACATATCAAAGCTGGAGGTTATTAAAGGCATCTAATTCTGAAATCTCAGCTTCCTGAGACAAACGGCTGATTTATAATAAATTTCTATTATTTGGGTGCACATAATCGACCACTTCCTGTTACGCAGGCACCGTCAGGTGTACACCCATGAAACTTTACATGATGAGAGAGGACCCTTCTGAGTATCTCCAGTTTTAATTTCATGCACATCGGACAAAGCAAAGAGAAAATACAGGGCAGAATGTGCCCAATGCAATAACTAGGTGGCGCTATAGAGCTCGTCCAAGATTGTCATATCCATGGGTTCAGAATAGAAGCTTCATCATATCCATTGAATTTCAGTGAGATTGGACAAGGAATGTGCACGTGAGAGCAACTTTTGTGTGCATAGCGAGATGCCCAACTTTGCCGCTCTGTCACGACCACACCCCCGCATTGAAAGTTATGGTTTTTTGTCAGAGTAAACTTCAATGGCTTTTCAACAGGTGGACGTCATTTTCAGGTGTGTCGGCTCATCTTACTCGGAGCAGTGATGCTCCAAGTCAAACATGTCATTTCCTCTTGCCAGCAGGTGGCGCTACACTTTTTCCAGATTCTTTCACTGCAGATGTGTTCAGAGTCAGACTACAATCATGCATATCAATTTTTGATCAGATTGGATTATGCATGGCTGAGTTATGGCCATTTTTCTTTTCATGGCGTGTTTTCGAAACAACGTCGAATTTCTACGCGCCGCCACGGTCACAAACTTCTGTAAAAACTTAAAAGCTTTGCAATTTAACATCGGACATGTGTCTAGTTTACAAAACCAAAGTTTGGAGTCATTATTCACAAATCTCTAGGAGGAGTTCGTTCTAGAAGGAGGCCTGCAAATGTCCAAAATAGAGCAAAAATGACATATTGACATCAATATAGCAGACTTCCTGTGCGACTGACAGCTTGGTACCTACAGACTTTTTTGTAGGTTTCCATCTGATGAACATGCCCTGAAAAAATCAAGCTTGTACGTTAAAGCGTATGCGGGGCGTCGGGACAAAAGTCACTGTAGGTGGCGCTGTCGAGCCATTTTTGCGCACCCATGCCAATTTCTCATAAAATACGAAATTTTTCGCGACCCCTGATGTGTGTGCCAAATTTGGTGAGTTTTGGGGTATGTTAAAGGCCTCAAAAATGCGATTCTTCCGGCAGAAGAAAAATAATAATAATAATAATAAACCTAACAGATACAATAGGGTCCTTGCACTCCGTGCTCGGGCCCTAATAACTCTTACAGATACAATAGGGTCCTTGCACTCCGTGCTCGGGCCCTAATAATAATAATAATAATAACTCTAACAGATACAATAGGGTCCTTGCACTCCGTGCTCGGGCCCTAATAATCCGAGTAAATACAATAGGGTCCTTGCACTACGTGCTCGGGCCCTAATAATAATAAACATTCGAATTACAATAGGGTCCTTGCACTCCGTGCTCGGGCCCTAATAAACATTCGAATTACAATAGGGTCCTTGCACTCCGTGCTCGGGCCCTAATAATAATAAACATTCGAATTACAATAGGGTCCTTGCACTCCGTGCTCGGGCCCTAATAATAATAAACATTCGAATTACAATAGGGTCCTTGCACTCCGTGCTCGGGCCCTAATAATAATAAACATTCGAATTACAATAGGGTCCTTGCACTCCGTGCTCGGGCCCTAAAAAGTGTGGATACAAGATTCCTGAATTCACTTTTAATATAAACACAAGCTTTTTTTATCTCTTCAAGATAGTGGCTAATTTCTCTTGACTATAACATAGTTAGGGGTCAATTTTAAATACTCCAATTTGAAATTCTGCCCCAGCAGGAAGCAGCGACAGGAGCCCGCTTCTACATTGAAAGAAAAATACCTGATATCAGCAAAAAAAGAAGAGTGCAAAAGATCTCAAGATGTGCTTTCAACTGGATTTATGGGATGCATTGTAACACAATATAACAATTAGTTATTTCTAGTGCAGTGTTTTAAAATTTGCTGTACAAATTGTTTGAATTTAGACAACAACTTTCTCTCATGCTTAAATTATGTATGTATGAAACCACAGGGTTTCCAAGGAACTTCAGCCATAGAAGTAATCTATGTGTACCATTATAAAATAAAGAAGCATTCGCTTTTCTGAATAAAATTAATAGAAAAGTGTCCCTTTATCTTTCATGTGAAGAGATAGACAAAAAATAATTTTAGACAACAAATGACTGAGACAAGCCTGAAAAAAAAAAACAAAAAAAACGAATATTTGACTGCAAACCTGCATCTGGATTTTGTTCCCCTCCTTATTACCAAATTGCTCCTGTGTTCCTTGCTTCATTAACATTAATTTCTTCTCAGTTTTCATTTACAAGAAGCTGGTCAATGTTGAATTTCATCTGATCAGACCTCTAGGTGATGATTTGAAAACTTTTGAACACTGTTCCTTGTCCGCTACTCCTCGCCAGATAAGAAACGGCATACTAACTGCTCAACTGAGAGTTTTTAGAATTTGTTGTTTGAATACCAATCTGAAAGGTTTGCTCTGTTGTGTCAAAAACTATCGAATAGTCATTTGATGCTTAAAGTTATTCATTTTGGTTAAATTAGGTATAAGCAGAGTTACCTTTAAATGCAGTTGTTTGCTCTAAACAGTTTGCCAGAACGATAAAGTTTGGATAAAGTTTCTTCTTTTACTACTGAGCTTTTTAGTTAAACACTAATTTCTTTTCATCTAATTTTATGTTTTCTATTCTCTAAATCAATCAGTTCCAGTTTGGGAGGGCATTTCAGCTAAATGCTTCTTTTGTATTTATTGACCTTTATCTATTACTATTATTACCTAGCTATTTTAATGACTGCAAACTAGATTAAAACTGTAAAACATCTTTTTCAGCCTTTTCATGGTTATAAAAGTACAATTCACAATTTAGAATTCACTATTTTCTCCAAATCTGACATCATTCAGAAAAGGTCAGTGAAAGACTCTTAGCCGATCGTTGGCCTTGCTAGTCAGTTTCATGCTTTTTAGCCAAATGTGTTTTTCTTTTTTTCTTTGCTATTCCTCGGACGCAATCCAGTGCGAATTAGCATGTATATATTTATGACTGTTTATTTTTGTTGTTTCCTACTCTGCCAGGGCAAACGCAGACTGTAAACCTTATCAAACATTCTCTCTGATCAAAGCCCATGAATTATGAATAGAGGAACAAACAAATGTATGAGTGGCACTTTGCGAATGTTTGTGCAAATGTGTGTCTGCGCGTGAGAATTAGTGCATAAAGGGAGAACAGGGAAGAATACAGTGGAAAAAGATGATGCTAATCAGGATTAATGAATTATGATAATAAGAACAAACAATTGTTTGGTAGAAGATGAGAAAGCCTGCAGTCTCTCAGCTAAATGCTTGAGATAGGCAAAAGGGTAAAGACAAGAAGTGCTTTTTATCTGCCCTTAGATTGCTTTAAGCACATTGTGTGATCTTGTTGTACTTTATATGTGATTGTTTTGTATATGTATTTTCATTTGACTTTCTTAAATGTGTGATCATGTAATGCTAGAGATGACAATTATTAATAAACATAACAAACTTTTCTTTGGAAATGTACACAGAATAAACATTATTTGATTTTTTTTTGCCCTTTATCCACAACATTGCAACACAAAAACCTAAAAATAATTAATTGCTTGATTGGGATATGCATAAGTAGGTAAAGGAAGAGGCTAAAGTTTATTTTATTTTTTTTTGTTTTGATTAAAAACACTTCCTGCCAGAACACAGGGTTGCACAACTGTATACAATTAAAAAGCCAAAAAAAACAAAACAAATAGGATTTTGTGCTGTAGGTTCAAACCTCAATTTAGCAACTACTAATGGACATTAGGAGGTACTTGGATTTGTGTGGTCTAAATATTTTCATTAAAGTTTCATTAAAAATGGCTCAAACCTATGTTTGCTTAGGAAAATGTCCTTTTTCTCATTAGCTGCTGGGTGGACCCAACAAAGAGTTCACTCTCTTTGTCTCACCAGAGTTTGTGACATTGTGGAGGATCCCAAATGGATGTCTAAAAAGGAGAAACCATCAGCACACACGTAGGCTTTATGAGACTATTGTTCTGTCTTTGAAATGCTAAAGGTCTTTACCATAAATCTTTATAAATTTAACACGAAATGAATAGAAAAAAGTTGAACAAGGCGTGGAGAGCCAGGACTCAGCAGGGAAGCTGAAGTTGTGAAAACGTGCTGCTCAACAGATGATTGTCAACAGGCAGTGATGGCAAGCATGAGTTTAAAGGTGGAAAATTTTGAAACTTCAAAAGTTTATAAGATATTTGTGGATTACAGAAGTATGACTTATTTCTGAAAACAGTCAATTCCATATATTTGGTTTTTATTGAAACAGTTATACACATTTTGTGCAAAGACTAATAATGAAGCAAAAGTTTGTTTTAAAGAAGCCAGCGCAGTGATAAAGAACATTCAAGTTATGTGACGGGAACGTCTTTTTTAGATGTGCATTAACACTGTGGATTATCACTTTTTAATCCAGCCAATCAGAAACTAGTATTCACCTGGGCCATGGTATAAATACACACTGTATATATAAAGAAATAAAGGTTAAAATTAGCAATAAGATGTCTATGGGATTTTGGCTTTCTTGAGCCAGTGGGTACTTCCTTTTTGGAACGCGAGGGGGGAGGGGTCACTCTGTCCTTTTATGTTTACAGTCAATGCTGTTTACACAATTCCAATAGGTTCTGACGCAAAGAACAACCGCTTTGCTCTAATTTACAACACTTTCAGCTGGTTTACATTGATTGCGTTAACACTTCACAACTCTAAAGTGTTGAAAATCAGCACAAAGCTGTCTTTCTCACCTTTGGAATCCATTGGAATTATGCTAATTGCATAAATGGTTGAAGAGTTTTGGTTATTCACAGAATGTCAAACAAAGCTCTGCTGTTAAAGGTTTTAACTGTGATCCACGTAAATATTTAAGTGTGAAAATAGATTTTTAGAAAAAACAGCAACTTCAAGTTTGATTGCTTTTGTAACTCACTGGTAATAAACATGGTCTTGTTGGAAAATTGAACACTTGTTGCTTGAGTTTATTCTTTGAAATATTGGTAGACTCTAAAAGTTTTGCTACTTAGTTTGGACCCCTGGGGAAAAGAAGACAAGGATCCAGCTTTGTTTGCCCATTAGACTCACAGGCACACAGATGCACTAAGACTTTGTTCTGTGCACATCATGAGGTATGCTGCAGTCTGCAAAAAATGGCTGATGTTCCCTTTTAGAGACTTTGGTGTTGTCAGATATTTCAAAAATGTGTTTACGCACTGTCAAGGTTAGCTCTTTGTGTATTGTGAGAAGTATCAATGAATCCCGGCCAAAACTTGTTTTCTTCTTTGAATTGAGTGTAGTGTAGCTCATCACTGCCAGGAAAAAAAGGGAGTTTTATTTGGCACAGACAATCAAATACAATGCAATGCATGATTTAAGCATAACTATGCTAAACTGCTGCAAATACAAGGAATTGAAATAAGTAAACAATGTTGAATCCCTGCAGATGTGGATTCTATTTGTGTTTGAATGGGAAACTATGTCATCTCTTTCCACCAATAACAGCACATGAATTGGTATACCCAATAGTCTTTGGTGAACTGCAGAATGCTGAGGCATGCAACGATTCCCTGCTGGCTCTCTATGCCTGCACACAGAGATCCTGGTTCATTTAGTTTAATGACAAATGCTGGTTAAATGAAAGCCCTTTTACTTTGTCATTACCACAGGAATGTAAAAGTTATTATTTCTCATTTTGAAATCTGTTTGGTGTGCTCCTGTTGTTTTATGCAACATGAAAACACTGTTGATCCCGCTGTTATGGGCTGTGCAGAATTTCAAAAGAAAAAGCCTGAAAATGGCTGTTGGAAACCCAGGTTTCTCAGAGGGGCTGTTTGGATCTGTTATCGCAATCCTGATGCAATATTTCCAGTGGCAAAAGAACAAACTCACTTTTGATGTTACAATCCTCTTGAACTCAGGCACTACCATATGTGGCCTCTCTTAAAGCGAAGTTGTTCCTCAAGCTTTATTTATTTGTAGTTCACCCAAAAGTCGTAATTTTACAAGACATGAATCCAAATCATTGAAAACATGCAATACGGGGCAGTTCTTTGAAACCTTTCCTGTCATTGACATATTTTACTTTCTATAATTTAATAATTATATTAATATAATTTATAGTGATATTATTATGCAACCCATTAAAGTTGAACTAGTTTAACTACATGGAATTTTATTGAACTTAGTAAATCCAATGTGTCAGGAGAACAGCAAAAACTGACCTGCTTGAAAGTCAAACTCACTCACAGTGGCTAAATCTTCAGAATTGAAGCAAAAGTAAAACTGCTTTTTTTATTTTTATTTTGACTGTGAGCGTTGTTTTCTGTGCGTGACTCATGGAACCACTTTGCTTAGCACAGGCGTGATGTTTTAGTCTTCCTCTCAAAGCCGGTAACACGAGAACAGTAGAGCAAGCAACTTTTGAAAGCACTGGAGCCAAGAGGAGTGGGACTCAGGGAGATGAGAGGGGGAAACTAAGTTGGGGAAAGTGCTTTAGATGGAGAGACAGAGGCTACTCTGGGAGAAATACATTTTCAAGGCAGGAAAAAAAGGAGTCAAAAAGATGTGGTCTGTTTTGTGCCGCTGCAATGTGTGTATTAACCCCGGAGTAACCGCAGAAAACACCAAGCTTAACGATCACAAGAGGAAATGTATACGTGCTGCAAGTTTGCATGGAGCTATGCCATACCAATATATGTTTAATGTATCTGCTCCCACAGGCACACATCAACAAAAATGTAAAATGTCAGGGAAACAAGGTGTCCTTCTCATCCAATGGACTACAATTCCCTGTGGGCAAATCCTTGAATAATGTTTTTTTTTATTTTTCGTCAACATGAATCAAAAGCAAAGATTTATATTTACATTTCAGGGAACTCTAGAAAGCACAGAAAGCCAGCCCAGTTTTATGGACTTTAAACACATAAAAGTTTGTCTTTGGTCCAAGTCGTAACTGCACTTACGGGTGGATACAGGCTGTCTGCCCGTATGGGGCATGCAGAGGGCTTGCAGAAAATATCATAATCTTAGACCGCAGGGTGAGCCCATAGAGTGAAAATGTTTAAGCACATTTTTTCTACAGGCGACATGTCATAGCGAACACTTCAACAACATGTGAGGGTATAAGTGAGGGTGAAATAGGTGAGACACAGGAAAGACAGACACATTTTTCCTTTTATTCAACGATCCCCAAAGGGGCGGCTGTGGAAGGAGAGGTAGAGAGGTTTACCTCTAATGGGAACATGGCAGGTTGGTTCCCACCCATGAGTCAAATGTCCTTGGACAAGGCAATTATCCATATATCATTTATTTATTTATTTATGTTTATTTAACTTAAAATCAAAAACGAAAAAAGGAATGACAAACCTTTACTTTTGCTTTCTCAATTTTAGGTTGTCATATCCATAGGTCTCTGAGTATCCTTTCACTTGTGCAAAACAACAATAAAGTATATTTCCCCTTTCCCCACAAATAACTGATAGCGTGAGCAGTGCAGCTTTCACAATAAGACTCCACACAAATGATTTCCCGGTGACCCTTCTGTTTCAGATAAACACTTAAAAAATTGATTCAAATGTTCATCATCCGTTTGCTCCCTTTTCGATTTAATACTTAAATGGGAAAATCAAAAAACAATTTGTTTTTTTTCATTTCTGATTTTAATTTGAAAAAATAATAAACGAATGATACACGGATTGACACTGAACCCCACATTGCTCCTGGTGGTATAGTTTGGTGCCAGTGTTACGCGGCAGCAGGGTTGCCATCAGCGTGTAAATGTGAGTGTGCATGGGTGAATTGGACGTGACTGTAAAGTACTTTGAGCCATCAAAGAAGGTTTGTGTGGGTATCCTACAGGTGTCCTGCAGGCACTTATGCATCACTTGCACGCCCCGTGAGTGCGGACATAAGAATGTGGCATAAGGGCTCCATAGCATCACCCTTACGTCATAAGTGCACCCAACTTACATTATCTCTATGAATACCTCACGGTACACTTGCCACATCCACGATAATGGCAAGTTTCATTTTCACAACGTCCCTTAAGGTGGCCACATTAAGATGCAGCCACTCCTCTCTAAGACACTTCACGGGCCTGGACAACCAAAAACCGCAGCACTTGTATAGCTCAACCTCCTGTACCTCTGGATGTGGCTAACCCTGGGCTCACACTGCATCCAGTCCGGCTTTGGTGCAGCCACTAGAGCGGTGTAGCTACAGCACATTGGCTATGGATGGCTGCAGTCCTGCTGCTGCTCAGGCTCTGTCCTTGTTGTTGTTATCCTCATAAAAAGGATCTGCAGTATCACAAAGGATGGGGTGGCTCTGGACCTCTGTCATCAGCCTCTCATCATTCATGATGTTAAATGACCGATATGAAGCTCTACCACACACTTTGTTAGACCGCGTTAGCAGAAACGACGTAATGTTTACACCAAGGAGAAAATATAGCGAGTACAGCGGAAATTACCAGATGCACTTAACACGTACTTGCATGCTGCGACTCGATCCAGCGTTTGGCCAGAACTTTAAGCTAACAAAACGGATTCGGACTGGACTGGATGCCATGTAAGTGCCTCTTTCACTTTTCAAGTACTAACGTAAATAACCCGGCAGCCGCATCGTAGCTGGAGTGGATACAGTGTGAGCCCGGGGTAAGCCTTTTTTTTAAGACAATATGCGCAATAGAACATTAATTTATGGGCAATAAATTAGAGTGGTTACACTAAATTGAGGCAAAAATATCAAACTGCAGGTGTTGGTTTATATCAAGATATAATCAAGGTTCTTCTTCTTAAAGTGAAGAGATAAAAAAATAAGTAAAAGTAAGCAGGAAAGCAAATGTCACCCTGAGTCATGAAAGGTCTACTCAACTTTGAGACTTGCTTCAATAAACTCCACAAAGTTGCCCAAATATCATGCTTTAATTATGCTATCAACATATGCCTCCAACATCAAAGTGAGCTTTTTCATTAAAAAAAAAACAAACATGCATGGCCTTTTCCCTTTCTCTCATTTCGGCATTCTAAAAGAGTCTAATCAAACACCCTTTTATAGAAAATGTGACCTCTAAAAACTTAGAGCAAACCTGAAAACTTTGACTGTGGACACCTGAGGCCATGAGTTTTGCATTTGGACGATAAGAAATTAAATACACCTCAAAACCAGTTTGGTAGCAAAACGTTTAAAGTAGAAATATTTAGCCTTTCAAAAGTCTCTGTTTTTTAATCACTGCTGTTGGGCAATTCAGCATATAAATAAAGAAAAATTCACATTTTGGTAGTTTTCAGGATAAAGTCTTCAGACGTTTTACCCAAAATTTAGTCTTTTTGCTATCTTTTTTGTGTCTGGCATAAATTGTCCAAGCCACCTGAGTTTAACTAAATACATATACTATTATCCAAAGTTGTTTTTTTTTTTTTTGAATTGGTGATAAAGCAATTACAGGGGCCATATACCAAAATGGTTGTCTGATCTTGAACCAACAAAGTATTCCCCGTTTAAGATTGAGTATCTTGAATAAAATATACACTACCAAAAACAATCTATAAACTTAACTTAATATTAAAAATCAGGAAGATGTTTTCTTCCTTTTTATCCCATTAATCATTTTGCCACCTTTTAAATTTAGCTCGCCATCTCCTGGAGGGTTGAGAAACGAGGTGAGAAACAACTGCTTAATAGAACTGAGAGAACTTGCATCTTTTAAATTGTGACAGAAGAATCAGCTTAGTTTTTTTTTTTAATTACTTTATTGGAAAAAAAAAAAATTATTCTGGCATAGGTGCCACTGAAAAAAATCCAGAGGGGTTCAATAAGACTTTGGGGTGGAGGTATCGGGTTTTAAATGTGGAGGTAATTTATTTTTAATGCTGCTTGAAAAAGTCTAATAACGGCACTTTATCAGTTTTCCAATTCCTCAAGGTCAGATTTTGTATACAGCCCCCCTTAAAAACATTCACATGTAGAACAAATGTTTTCGTTTTCTTTTGTCCATATCAATGCCACCTTTGCTGTATGTAAGAGGCCTTCTGTCGAAACAGAAACCATGACTCCAAGAACCCCTTTAGGTTTTTAGTCTCATGTTGATGCTGAGTGAGAGGGTCTGCCCCGCACATGTCCTGTAGGGGTCCCTGTTGCTCTGCGACAGAGATCAGAGGCATGATTTCAAATGTATGCAGGTTACTGACAGTCTGCCTCTTGGTTTTTTGGCTAAAGGTGACGCTGCACAAATGTCGACAAGTAAAAACTCTGAATGCCCTAAAAATGTTTACCTTTGTGATTTCATAACTTCCCCATTTCTGAAAAGGAGTAATGAGCAAAGTAGTGACGTAAGTAACTCACAACCACCTGATTCTGAAGCTCAATCAGGCATCTCCTCTGAAAGGATATGGTGAAAGGTGAACAACAACAACTGGCACTTCTCCATTGCAATAAAACAATAGCTAGACCACTTATGACGTAGCAGCTGACAAAGATACCAACAATAAGTCAAGCTTATGTTAAAGATAAAAATCCTTTGGAACCTGCTTTGAGTGTTCCCTGTTGTCAAACTGCAGTTAGTATGGAGTTTGCAGCTAGCATGCAGCAGCAATCAACAAAGCAAACAAGCCCTGCAGGTTGTTTGATCATCATTTGCTGTTATTTCCATCTCTCCGATCTTCTGATAGGTCAATGTACCTTTTCAAAATGGATGCTAACAAGTTTCGCATGACATTTTACCGTTGTGCTATCTTAGATGACCCCACCCTTACATTGACGTGTTATTCCTACCATGATAAAGGTGGATAAAGGTGGAAAGATTTCATGTTATCCATGTACACCAGTGAAGATCACAAATCATTGAAGATTACAGAGCACTGTCTAGTGGGTCTAGATGACCCAACTCCCAATGTTAAAGTGCCTAGGATAGCACAAGGGTTACAAAAAAAAAGTCTAAAAAAAACGGGATGATCGTAGAAGTAATCTTAAGGGCTTGATAACTTAGTTACATTATTGGTGAAATATGGTGAGTATTTCTGGTATCAAATAATGTCAAAATTCACATTTAGTAACAATTTATTCTGCCTGGATGTTTTTATGATGAATACTGTGTTTCCTTGTTTATCATGGTGGTTACATTCTAAAAATAACCCACGATTGGTGAAATTGCGAAGTAGAAAAATGAGTCCAATATTGTAGAATAAAAACAAAGATTTTCTTGTAATAAAATATTTGTCCAAATGTGGCAACCCACACACATACTGTACACGGCACAGAGGAGATTGACTGACATGTCAACAATGTCAACAGCCAATAAGAACCCACAACACATTACAATTTTGAAGAAAAAAAAAAATGCATGCTACACTGCATTGAAAGAAATGTGCAGAACAGCTAAATTAGAACGGCGACACAGTTAGTGCCGAATGTACATCAGCATTATTTCTTTTAACACTTGGTGATTTTAATGTTTTATTTTACTAACACCCCAAAATCGTACAAAGATTTGTTCACTTTTGTCCAGTGTTTTCAGGCTTCCCCGACCTGCAAAAGGACAGATTAAACCTTGTCTACAGATTGTAGTTTGATTTCGGAAAGTCACGGAAACCAGTTTCTTTACTAAAAAGAAAGAAATTAAATGACAAGGTTTGTTTGCCTGGGAGGAATTCCCTCCGTTTCTGCAGCTGATGACAGCCAGCGGGGAGAGCGAGAAGACAAAGCTGAGCAACAGTTCCAGAAAAATTGAATTTCTTGCTTGTTCTTCAGAACACTTGGTGTAAGGCTCCTCGGGTCTGAGAAAGTTGTTGATTTTGTTAAAAGCTCCTCTCAGGTCAAGGAGGCATGGCAGTTATATTGAAGTGGGGCCTGTGTTGTTGAATTTCTGATGGTTTGTGTTTCTCTCAACACACTTTTTTTTGACTGAAGCTAATTCTAAAGAGACAAATATGGTTTACTTTTAAATTAAGAGTACAAGTGCACTGTCGACCTCCATGTTGATTGTGTTATTATAAATGCTGATGTGGAACCATTACTTCAAACACTAAACCATAATGAGCTTAAATGGGGATCTTTTCTTATCGAATTTACCACTTTGCACAAAAACGACCTTTTCTTTCTTTCAGTTTTTTCCTTGATTTTTAGTTTCGATTGTTAGTTTATTTTTATTTTTACTGACTTCTCAGGCGATTTAAAAAAAGATTTTTACATTCTCAGTTTCTTGCTAGTTGAGTCTGATCCTGTTGCTTCAGGGGAGAAGGAACTGGGATTGTTCTTAACAAGTCTTAATGAGTTAATTAAGTTGTAATTAATGAAGTTCTTTTGATTCCTCAAGAAGCAGGCTCCCTTGATTTTTATTTTTCAAAGGAACATCTATTGTTTTTGTTTCTTTGATCACCAAACTGCATATTAGAAATGACCAAATTAATTAAATTTGTTTGATTAGAGCCACTGAGTTTCATGGGGAAACAAAAAAAAGTTGATGCAGCAATAATACGAACAATCGTGTGCATGTGCAGTTTTTTTCAGCTTTGAAGTTGGACGTCAGAGCTGCGACCTCACTAAGCTTAATACCAAACTCAGCATTACTGAAAAGTAGAGAGTAATGATAATAACTTTTTTCCAGAGGCTTTTTTACTGGATGAATGTAGTATGAGAGAAATAAAATAAAAAAAAGAAAGTAAATATGCAGATTTGGCTGCAAAATAGGCAGTGAACAAAGGATTCTGTTATCTTTTGCTAAATGTTTGATAAAAGGGTATACAGCTTTCAAAATGAACTCAACTGTTTTATGATTGCTGGTTAAATGAGTCTAAATTGCGTTTTTTTTTTAAGTAACAGGAGATGTTGGGTTCAAACAAAGTGGGATTAGAAGTAAGCAAGTACATTTTCAGAATACTGAATTCTTTAAATTCTTTAAATTGACTGGTGACCTTCGAACCTTCTCGACTTGCTCTTGGAAATCTCGTACTCTTCCTTTGTACTATCTCTGTATCTCAAACACACTTGGTCTAAAATAGTGGTAGGCTTTTCTACCTTCTTCAAAGGCCCAAAGTGCTTTACAGTCACAGTCCCATTCAGACACATTCACACACTGATGACGGCTTCGCTGCTGAACACCGGCACCAACCTATAGCCACCAGAGGCAAGGTGGGGTTCAGTGTCTTGCCCAGGGGTCGACCGCCCTACTTCTAGCACCCGGCAAACTGTAAAAAAGTTAACATTACATGAATAAAAGCAACATATTATGTTGCAGATAATGGAGACTGTTCACCACATTTTCTCATATAGTTTGTTCTGTACCCAAAGTAATGTGAAATGGGGAAAATAAATGTGCCATTTGATGTAAATTAGCTAATAAATGAGCAAAAACATTTGCAATATCTTAAAAGGTTTTCTATCCTCAATGTTAGACCAATATTCCAACTTTTGTTTAAAATGTAAAAATATTATTTTCATATTTTCTCTGCCTTTGTTTCCTGTGTTTCTTGCTACATTTCTGAATAATAATTCCATAAGCACAAATAAAACAAAATATAGTATTCCCCTTGCCACATTCAAAACTTTTGTGTAGTTTAATTTGTAACCTTTCTTTTTAAAATTAAAGTGAGATCCAGCCCATCTTCTAATAAACTAAAAGTAATCTGCAAAAGTGACAGCAGATCAGTGGGCTGAACGTAACAGCTAGAGTGTTGACCGTTTGCTAATACGAGCATACATCATCACTTAACATTAAGAATCAACCTTTGTGGTTTTGTCACATCACTTCCAAATATTACTTGCTGACAAAAAGCAACAGGACAATAAATTGGTTGATCAAATAGCTTTTCTTTGGAGCAGATATAAAGCGGATGACTACTTGAACTAATTAAATATGTTAATTGTAGTGCCCTTGTGAACTGTTCATGCAAATTCAGAAAGACCGTTTTATTTCTTTGTAAACATGCTATAACACCACTATTATGTTTGTACTTTTTTGTCTATTTTCCCCTAAAATTATTACAAAAATAAACACTATTTGATTCCACTGAGGGAACAGTCCTAATTGTTTTATATGGGTAACTTTTTCCTATGCTTTATTTTCACAACTTTCCTTAATGTATTTATCCTGTCCTAAACCAACTGCAGCAGTTAAATATACAAACATTATATTAATATTAAAAATAAGTATTCATTCATTCATCCTCTTCCGTTTATTCCCTTTCAGAGTCATGGGGCTGTCGGAGCCTTTCCTTGTGGGCGAAGGCAGGGGGCACCCTGGACAGGTTGCCAGTCTGTCACAGGGTAGAGTGTCCACAATCACACACCCACGCACTCTCACATTCACACCTAGGGACAATGTAGATTAACCAAATTAATCTAAGCATGCTTTTGGACGGTGGGGGGAAGCCGGACTGCTCGGTGGGGCAGTGGTTAGCGTTATTGCCTCACCGCAAGAAGGCCCCCAGTTCAAGTCCTGAACCAGAACATCAATGGGGGACCTTTCTGTGTGGTGTTTGCATGTTCTCCCCGTGCATGTGTGGCTTTTCTCCAGCTTCCTCCCACCATCCAAAAACATGCTTCAGTTATTTGGTTAATCTAAATAAAAATAAGTAGAATCTCAAAATGAAATAAATAAGATTCCCAACATCAGCCTTTTCAACACAAGACCACAACTAATATATCAGCTGAGAGACTATACATTAAAGAGGTACAAATATAAAACATTGAATGCTTTTTTCCCCCCAAGATAAACTCCCTACACATTGATTTAAGGTTCAGAGATGAGCAAATGATACAATAATGCTAACAGTTTTTAATACTCATCAAGTTTTATGAATTATCTCAAAAGTCTGTATGTTTAAGATCTGATCAGAGGTATAAGCTAACATTGAATATATTTGGGAAAATTTAAAAAATCAAGTAAACAAAAAGGACGAAGAAGATGAAGAAGAGAAGACAAATTCAAGGCACTATGACAGAGATATATAAATGGCAAGGCATGGAGTGTTGAGGGTGGATGCCCAGTCTGGTAAAAACATGAATGCCTCTGTGGTGACATGTGCAACATCATCTTAAAAGAGGAAGACCATGAGACACTGACAGGAGGAGACACATGCAGACATCAAATGAAAAAGTAAACTACTGTTAAGTTTCTCTCCTGTTTTTTTCCCCCCTCCACTTTCTTGCATGTAGTTTGTCTGTCCTTCTGATGATAGGCTTTTTATTTTATTTTATCTTTTATCTCAATATTTATAGTTTCTTCCGAAAGTGGTGGAGAACACAATGCTCATTTTCTAAGGCAAACATTTAGTAACATTTAAATGCAGCAGCTAACAGGTAAGTTTGCAGAATCCACTGGGAATTATGATGGCAGAGCTGGGGCCACTGAAAAGGTGCATCATCTTTATCTGAAAGCACTGAGATGAATGCTGAAGGCTATATTGCAAAGCTGAATTTTATAGTATTTCACTTTTGAATTATCCAACTGCAAAGACTGTTTCAACAGCTCCTGTAAATAAATAAATAAGTAAACAGAGATAAAAATGCTGTTGAGCCTGAAGTAGTGTAAAAATCCATACTCTTCTCCGATTTCTGAGAAAATGTTGCAGTCCATGCACCTCAAAACTTTGCGATACCCTTTTTCTTGTGATGACCTTACCAAGTACCTTAGACATCTAATAAAATGAGAAGGTTTGACGGCTCAGAAAAAATCTGTTGTAATTAAAGGTTTAAAGACCCATTCCAATGAAAATGGTGTTTTTGGTCTTTTATGTTCTTGTGGCATTGTTCTCATGATGGAGGATATTTAAAGAAAATTTAGCTTAAAATTGCATTTCTGAGTATTTCTGTATTCAAATTGTTGTGAATCATGAGCAGACGAAGAAATGCTGTTTTTAAAAGGAGCTTATTTGTTACATAGTGAACACACTGGGCGGGCTATAAGCTCTCCGCTCCACTCCATTTTGATGCATCCACTTGTAGACGACTAGATCCATGTATGTCTTTGTTGTCCGAGCTGGTATCTGGCTCAAAACAGTACGTATGGATAGCTCCAATATTGCTCCAACTTTGTTGTACCGGTAATGTAAGGTTGGGGGTGTGAGGGGCTGTAATAAAGTGGGAGAGCGTGTAAGCAGAGAGCTCTCGGTAATGGGGAGGGGAAGGGGGTGCAGGATTGATCCATGCCAACGGTTGAATTTCCAATGAACTACTGACGCTCTGCAAAAGCTTTGTCCCAGAAAACAACACCGTTTTTTTTTAATTGTGGCTTAAAACAGCATCATCATAATTAAAAGACCACTGGGAATGCTTTTGCAACAATTTAAAAGATGATTTTGTTTAAAAATGAGTATTTGTGACATGATGTTGATGTAAAAACCTTCTCTTCATATACAGGTAAGCTCCCTCCATTGGTTTTGATGCTTCAGTCAAGCCCGCAGTAAACCTACAGGAACAAGAAACAGAAATAAACAGTTTCACCCAACTAGGCTATCAACACAGCCATGTGGAACTAGTTTGTAAAATATGCCAGCGCTAAGCAAAATGATGCACTCAATCTAATTGCAAGTTACGGTTAAAATTCTTTTCTGTGACTGCAGTGAAGCAAAATCCAATTTCATACAAATACACTTGCAGACACAGAATTATTGTTTATCTTCAACAATTTTGGATTTTGTCAGTGATATACTTGTGGATAACAGTACTATCATTAGCCTTATAGTTGCCACGGACACGCAGTGATAATTCAGCTTTTGACAAGAATGGAACAAAAAATGTTGTTTATGGCTTTTTTACATGCTTTAATATATTATGAAGAGGAAGAAAATGTTGTTGTTTCTCTTTCGGCTTTTCCCATCAGGGGCCGCCACAGCAAACAAGTCGCATGGTAAACTTGGCAATGTTTTACGCCGGATGCCCTTCCTGACGCAACCCTCTCAAAGCAACCGGGCTTGGAACCGGCACAGAAGCAGAGAAGGGAACAGGGAGCAGCCCGGAGTCGAACCCTGGTTTCACGGACGGAAGGCGCCGCAAACCAGCACGAGCTAAACCGGCTCCCATGAAGAGGAAGAAAATGAATATTAAAATATTTTTAAAGTACGTAAGAGTATTATTTTGTGCACAAATATAAAGAACTAAAGAAAACAAGTTTAAATGAAAATAAAAATATATCAACAATGAATATTTAGTCAATTCTACAGAATGTAGGCAATGCTGAGGCTACAATAAAGAGCTACAGGTGCTGCTCAACGCCAACAGTAAGAGACAGAAGAGGGTCTTCACTCTAGAAAATATAGTCAAATACTAAAGGAATCTAAAGGAAAAATAGGAGGAATTGATGCAACTTTTGAAGCCATAAATACTTGGTTATTCCAAATATAACAACATTTAAAAACTGAGACATAAAAACACTGACAAAGTAATTAAAGAGTCTTTGATGTTAGTGAAAAAAACATATCTGAAATACTTTAAGTAAAACCCCTATGATCAGATCAAGGCTGACCACTCAATATGCTTTTTTTTTCTTTGAAAAACCTAAAACACACTAAGCTTTGAAATCTGAAATTCCTGTAAACACTAAATGCTACAGAGTTATATCTTTTTTTTAATATCTTATTGCAAGATTCTTTATTTTATGTGTAATATCTTGCAGGGTGAGGGGATTTCTAGAAAATGTTGAGAGGACTTTGCTTGCCAAACTGCATCTGTAGCCACAATGTAGCCAAAGAACGGCACAATATTGGTAGTCTAATGTTCCACTTGTTTAATCGTAATTATTCCTGTTGAAATTCTATATTATTATTAAGTAGTAGTAAAATAACGATGACTCATTTGAAGCCGGTAAGTAACAGAACATATGCTGTTTTTTTCAGCTGGGAAACAGAAAAGTGTGAGACACGCAGGTAAAACATTATATCACACACACAAACTGAAGATGAAGGGCAGTAGAAATAAACGCAGGTGGAAATTCTTGCATGAGGATCATGAATGGATGGCATTCATTAATTTTTTTCCGTCCTTTCATCCCATATTTCCTCCAACATCACCAGAGAAGCAAATGCCAGGTGGTAATTGTTGCTGCTTCTTTTCCCAAGTCCGGGCGCTCTAAAAAGCACAGGAGCATGTCGATTTGGGAGGTCTATTGACGAGGTTGAAATGAGTCCCATTTAATGTTATGATTGTGGTTGTAACAGCTTTTGTGCAGATGTACACAAACAGACATCAACAGCAGATACACACCCACCAAATAAATGTAACATTTAAAAAAATGACCAGACAAACAGGTTTTTTACAACAGGCTGTATTGATTTTTCTTTAATTTTCTCTACATTTTTTTCTTTATATTAGCATAGCATTACAATCTAACCATCACATTTTTGAACAATGTGGAGAGCAAATATTTAGATAAATAAGAAGTTACCAGAAGTATTGTCCAAACCAAGACCAGCTGCTGATAAGGTCAATGATAGGATGGTGCTGCAAACTGATAAGCAAGTGAAGGGATTTGTGAAGCCAATTATTCATAAAATCTTGGAGACAAATCTTTTCTCTGACCCCAAAAAAATCTCTGGATCAGCTGCAGGCCTGGCTGGTTATTAGCATGGCTGGTTTGGTGAGGGACCAAAGCAAGCTGAAGAAAGCATCCCACTGATGACATTGAGGCCACTTAAGCCATTTGCATCTTTGTGTTCAAGCTAAGCTCCTAAAATGGATTTCACCCATATTCTGACCTTCATGCTAAGTGCATTGAAAAGGCTCCATCCACGATGACAAGCTCACTTTACAGTTTTATTCTTTCATTTATCCGTATTATGAAGGTCTCTCCGATGGCAAGCGCAGTAACTACAGAAATGGGCAGAGAAATGAGCTTTCACACAGCTGCTTTGACCTGCACCTGGATAAACCCTGGTCCACTTCAGAGCTATGCTATTGGTTCACTTATGAGTGCAGTTCATGATTGCTGAAAAACTTTTCATGAACCAAAGAGCTAAAGTAAACCAAAGCAAGTAAATGGTGTTGGTGCTAAAGGAAAAAATAAATAAATAACCTTCCTCAGCACAAATCTGAAGAAGTGTAAAGCACCAAAAAGTTTGAAAATGCCTGGTGGGTAAACAGTGTAGTAAGGAGATCCAGCAGCTTATTTATAAAGGTAGTCAGAGGTGTAAGAGGACATGTCTTCCTTGTGCTTCTTTTTATTTCCTGGTCAATACTTTTTTTACTACTACCAACTGAGCAGCTGTCAGACATTTGGCTCAACTTTAAAGAGATTTTCTTCGCTTTCTCACATGGCCTGAACCAGAGACCAACAACCAAAGCAAACAGAACCAAATGAAGGTGTAAAATCTATCAGCTAGGAACCGGATAATGATAAATCATGTAATAAAATGGTAACGATGTATCGGGGTGGGATTATACAAGTTTGCTTCCTTCCACTCCCTTTCAAGCAATATTTATTAATATGTCTAATTATCCTAAGTTTGATTAGTTATTGTATGAATGTATAACTGATGATTGTATTGTTTTTGTTTATTATTTCTATTTGATTTCTTGAAATAAACCATTTCAAATCATCCTTCTCTCCCCATTCAAACAGGACACTCCTTGTGTGTTAAAGCAGCCTAATGCTTTCACACCTGACTGTGTGGTCAACAATAGTGTTCTTCTTAGATCTGATTTGCTTTGTCATTAAAGCACACACAGAACTCTGGGCTAAACAAACCAGCCAAACACTGTATGCCCAAAAGTGAAGGTCTGCTTACGGCTGGATAGCTTCAATGTTGCTGACCTTTCTTGTTGCACTGCTAATGTTAATTTGGAGTGTGAGGGGCTGTAAGCTAGCGGAAGAGAGTGTAAACGGATGGATGTCGGGAAGTAGGGGTAGGCTAATTCCCCACCAACAGTCCCACCCACAAGTCAGAGGTGAATTTCCAATGAAGAACTGCCGCTCTGCAGAAACTCTCTTTTAGAAAACGACACAAAATTGTACATTTTGGCCAAAAACAGCATCATCACAAGACCACTGGGAACGCTTTCTCATAATTGATCAAAAGATAGTTGATGTGGTTTGTGTCATGACGTCGTGGACGCGGCAGACCCAGAAGCTGTAACCCGGAAGTAACTCTCGGACAGGACTAGCTTGAAGGTGGTTTATTTTCTTAAGAGGAGAACAAACAGTTTCAAGGTGCGTGGAGTAATCCTCGGGTGAAGGTCTGACGTCACCGGAGATGTGGACGACGAGAACTGGTGGAGTATTTCCCACGAGCGAGGTGATCCGTGGATCCAGCGACGTGGACGGCGAAACCAATTTGAGGAACGCGTGGGCGCCGAGGACGGCGAAACCAACTTGAGGAAGGACGTGAGCGCCGAGGACGGCGAGACCAGGGTGAAGCGAAGCTCTGGACGAAGGAACCAGCGTGACCAATGGTAAGTGGACCGGAGTGAGTATAACAAACTGGCGCTGGATACTGAAGAGAAGAACCCTTATGAAGGCAGGCAGGAGATGAGGAGATGCAGGACAGCTGGTTCCAATCAGCAGAGCAGGAGCAGGTGAGCTAGGAGAGGGAGGTGGCTGACACAGGCACCGTGACAGTTTGGTTGCTAAAGTCCCACTCCGATTAAGATTGTTAAATGTATTTTCAAGAAACAAATTGTGGTTGTTCTCACATAGGTTTCACCAATCCAAAAAAGCAATTATTTGTGGTTCCATGAACGGTTTTTCTTTCTTTCTTTTTTCCTTTTCACCCAACCAATCACTTTCTGACTGTCTCTTTAACACAGGCAAACATCTTTCTATTTGACCCTGTGCAACATCAGCATAACAATGTTTGGTGATTACTTGCGGCGGGACCAAGATGTAACTCACTCTGGAATATCATGCACCGCAGCCTGATTAACAATCTGTCAGAGACATGTTGTGCAATGGTTGCTTTCCTCAAGCGGCTTTGGCTGCTGCCTCAGAGGACAGCAAAGGGATAATGACAGGAGCCCAAGCAATGAGAAGTGCTTGTGTGGATGTGTGCATGTGTGTGTGGATGTGTGGAGAGCTTTGCACATCCTTGCTGCTTCTGCTGCTAAGCCTAAATGTGGAGGTACAACTGATGGCGAGTGAGGCTTGATGTGCTTTAGACCCACCTCTGTTTAGAAGTATAGTTTCAAAACCCTTGCCCGTGCAAAATGTAACCAGCATATTCCAAGAAATATTCCCTCACAAATCTTTTCAAGGGTTCTTGGCTCTAAAAAAAAAAAAGCCAATAAAACTCAAATCCATTTTGTGGAATTGCTTTTGTAGGCTTTTTCACATGCTTTAACATGCAAAATGGACAGACTGACATAAATAACAGGAGCAAAGGAGGACAGAGAATAAACAGACAAAAGAAGCAATTACATTCGGGCAAAGTAGGAACAGGAAAAGGGCATGAAATAGAAACTGCCTTTAAACACTCATCCACAGCTGAGAGCTAAATATATATTTAAGCTACAACATACGCAAAGGATTGAAAAAACATGCGGGCACATTATTTATCCCTTGTTTTTTGGTGTTTTGGTCATCAACATGTTTTAGCGCTTCTGGGCAACTGTTGACTTCTGAGCAACTAAACTGCTGGATTTGGACATTTGGATCAAATCTTTTCCAAGTTTTATTTCTTGGTAGCACTTCATGCCCTGTTCTCTAAGTGTTTTAGATGCTTTGGCGTTGTTGATTTTTAATTGATAGGTAACAAGAAATGCCCAGAAATACCCAGTTTAGTATTATTTGTATATTAATTGCCAAGTTAGAGACACTATAAATAGTTCTGTTACTTCCCACCCCAGGGGGAGGGAGAAAATAGCCAACATAAAGAAAAAATTATTAAAACCGTATACTGACAGTACAGCTGTTTATGAGAGGGACAGGTGCAGGAGTGATTACACTCGGATTAAAGACGATGTTTAGTAAAGGGAACAAACTTAAATACACAGCCACTACTCAGCATATTCTAACAAACTGAAGACATCCCCCAAAGTACAACAAAAAGAGAAATAACACAACTACCCACACAACCTAAAGTGGAACTTAAACCAGGGAGACACTGCTAAGACAAAACCATAAATGAAAAGAAGAACACAACAAAGAAGGAAAACTTGGGCTTTTTTCCACAGGCTCCTAAAGCCAAGTCCAACAGCAGGGGCAAACTGAGAAAATGGATCCCTCTCAGGGAATTCAGCTGCCCTTGGAGCAGGGGCTGCTGAAGCTTTCATGCTTCCTGTGCAGCCTGGTGATTGGAGGAAGGAAGGAGGAAGCAATCCTAACTCACACACACACACACACACACACACACACACACAGATACACACTAAAGGCCTGGGGCCAAAACATATTCAAATGTCTTTTTCTTGTTTTTGTTTCCTTTTTTACTTAATCAATGGAATAATTCCCAATGCAATTAAAAAGTTAAAACATTTGAAAAAAGTACATAGATAACACTAAATCTATATTTATTATACCAGAAATATCAGTACCCAATGTGCTAAAACTAACAACTGCCCTTTTTCCTATTGTTTCATGCAGATGACAGTTCTTTATCGTCAAGCAAAAACAAAGGGTGAAGCTGCAGTTCTATCTATCAATGGTCGGATTAAAATTCAACCGTGCACATGGGATCAGAAAAACTTTTTCCGATTAGAACAAACGTTCACACGAGTCTCACTTTCGGTGAGAATAAATCATTTGGGCTTGCGCAGTAGTGTTGAAAATACCGGAAAAGGAAATGAGTCCCACAGTAAGCAAACCTTGGTCTCTATACATTTATGCAGCAGCTCGATAATATACGAGACAATCTTCCAAACGTGCTTTTATTAATTGTGAATATTATGAAGCACCTGTTCGCTCATTTTATTTTTAATCCGTGTGGTCAGTGCTTTTTTTGTGGAAGAACGGAGCTCCCAGGAGAGGCTAACACACACGCCAACAACATTAGCCTTGTTTGATGAACACAAAATCCATGCGGGAAATGCCGCAATCTGCATCATGGCTGCACGTAAATATGTGGAAATAACATCAGCCTTTATTTTGTCAGGACAAGACTGGAAACACAAATCCACGTGATTGTTTGAACAGTTAGGACTGAGCGGCATTCTGCTTTGAAAAGTTTGCACACCGCCCCAAAGCCGCTGTGTGAGCTGGAAGTCTGAGCTCTTCTCTGACACGGTTCTCCTGCGTCCGGCAGCCGCTAACCCAGAGCGGCGGGACAGATCGCAGTCCGAATTCTCCCACACATAACAAAACAACAAAACGCACACGGAAACAAAGCATCCTCCCTCCCCTCAAACACAAAGTTATTAATCCAGCTGCTCTGCTCAGACACAGTTCGCTTGGTCCACCGGCCAAACAGCAGATTCATGACTAAATGTCTAGGAGTAAATGAATTACAATGCAGTAACTTTTAGTACAAATTACCACAAGCTGCTCAGATTCAGATGTTGACCTAGAGTTTTTACACACAGTGACCGTTACTGGTTCTACAAAGCTATCAGATCTTTTTATACAGCCCCATTTGCATGTTTCCAGGTAAATAGATCAAGGAGTGATTGGTTCCCAGCTCGTTTTGATGTAAAGCAGAATTATTTTTTTGCCCCATGCTAATGATTTGGTTAAAGAAGTAAAAGGAGCCAACCCTAGTATATGAATTTACAACTTCTTTTTAAAATATTTTATTCTGATGTTTTTATTTTGGTGGCAGAGAAAGAAGATAATGCAGATAATTCATTATAGAAAGAGATATGAATAGAAAAGCAAGTAATTTTTTATCATAAACAACCTCGTCTGAGTCTAAGGAATTAATTTGAATTTTTTGAGCTACACAAACAAGACATTTCTTTTACAATCATCTGGAGGAGCACAGGTATCTATATAGAAACTGTAAATTTCTTTATATAGATGTCGAAGCAGAAGGCTTCTGCTTAAGCTATTTATCTTTGTGTCACTTGGGGCACAAAAAAAAATACCAGCCTAAAAAGTTTCTTTTGCATTTGATTTATTTTAGCATGAACATTTTCATCAAATGTTACATATATTTTCTAAAAACAAGAAATGTTACTTAACCACACAAGTTCAATAAATTAATAAATGTTGGTATCAAAGTTGAGCAATGCCTATCAAATGTTATCATGCATTGATATAAGCTTCAAGAGATGCATATTTATTTTTGAAAGACACCCAGCACAGCGTAGCAAAGCCTTTACCATCCCTGCCTGTAGCAACATTACTGAAAGCATGACTCAGTCACCCGGGCCAACCTTTGCTTTTAAAGAAAAAAAAATCTAGAGTAAGACACAGAAAGGGTAAAGGATGTCTGCCACCAGGACAGAGGCAGGAAGCTTAGATCAGAGAAAGATGACTGATAGCTGAAGGCTCTGAATCTCTTTTCTCTTGGTAAAAAAAACAAATCCTGTAGTCTGAGGAAAAATATGCTTTTCTGAGGTAAATATGGGACTACAGCATACTAAAAGCATTTTGAGTAATGGTAATTCAGAGTTTACTGTGTAAGGAGAAAAACATTTAAATGTTCTTTACTTCAATTTTTAACATTACGAGTTAGTCCAAAACAGGATTTATCATTTCTAGCAGCTGTAGTTAGCCTAGGATAGAAACTTTTCAAAGGAGTTTAGTGACAGCTTACATTTTCAGGAGTGACAGTGGATGGAATAAGCCAGACTTATGGAAAAATACGCACATTAAATAAAGCTGTTCAAGCCTCAAAAGTACATTTTAAAATGCCAGACATTTTGTTTGATTAATATAGTCATAAAGTCAGATTTTGTAGTCTGTGTACAGGCATGTGCACTGACACACACACACACACACTACCAAAACACAATCTAAATAGCTTTTCTAAAAGTATTACAAATTAAAACAATATCAGATGTAATAGTATTGGTTATCATGGGTTTTGTGATGTGACAAAATAATGGTTAAACAAGAAACATAGATCAAAGATGAACTCATAAAAACATACTTAGCATGATCACATAATAACAAATATGATAAAAGTTAAAATCTGAGAATAATTTGAGTTGAGGTTGAGATTTGGTCCTGTACCAGAGGCCTGGTACAGACACAAAGCTCCTCACCATACATAGAGGGTTCCATCCCAAATCCAGCATCCTGAGACTTTATGCTAGCCACATTGAAGGAGGCCGAGGACTAGTGAGCGTGGAAGCCACTATCCAGGATGAAACATCCAAGATTCACGAGTACATGAAGCTCAAGGCCCCAACTGACAGTGTACTCAGTGAATGTCTCAGGCAATGGAGAGCAGAGGATACAGTGCTGGAGGACAGATCCTCATGGAAGGACAAACCCCTGCATGGGATGTACCACCGGACCATAACTGAAGTGGCTGATATCAAGAAGTCCTACCAATGGCTAGAAAGGGCTGGCCTACAGGACAGCACTGAAGCGCTCATCCTGGCAGCTCAGGATCAAGCCCTGAGCACCAGAGTGATAGAAGCTCAGATCTACCACACCAGACAAGACCCAAGGTGTAGGCTGTGCAAAGAGGCACCTGAAACAATCCAGCACATAACTGCAGGGTGCAAGATGCTGGCAGGGAAAGCATACATGGAGCGCCACAATCAAGTGGGCCCGGGGGTGTCCGTGTCCCTGTGGTATAGGTTCTGGTCCTCGCCCCTGAGCCCTGGGCCTCGCCAAATTTCCAACTGTGGGCGAGCCTGGTCGGGTCATGTTTACAACACTTCTTATGGACCCCCTCTTCCCCTGGGTGTCCTCCTCCTGGGCGAGGATGGCTGGCCCCTGCCTTGCTCTCCACTGGACCAACCCTGGGTCGGGTGGGTGGCTGCCTGGAGCGTGGGGCGGGTGTCCCTTGGGGGTCCGGGCTCATAACTTGGGTTGGGGTGGGGGGAATGACCAGAACTCCGGGGTGGTGGTGGGGTGCTCGTCTGGGGCTGTGGGCGCTCTTCTGGGGCGGGGCCCCGCGTTGGACCCTCCCGGTGCGGCGGGGGGGGCTGCTCTCCTGGTTGGGATGGAGCTTGTACTCTCTGTCCCCCCATGCCTCCCTGCTCCCTAGCTTTGGGGACTCCTGTGGCGGTCTTGCTGGCCCTGGCCCAGGTGGCGGTTGTTCTCTATCTGCTACCGTGCGGGTGTTTGGGGGTTCTGGCTGCTGCTGCCGCGGGGGTCTTGGTGTGGGGATGGCTGGGCCACCGCCTTTATAGACATGTATTACATCTGAACCTCACTGTAATGATGATTATAACCATCCAGTAAGTTGTTGCTTTACGCTGCTTCATGGTTAACCCCCCCTTCTATTATCACCCTCCTACCCCCCCTCTCTAACGTCCCCCTTTCTTCTTCCCTCCTTTCCTTTTCCATCCGTTCCGACACAAAAGATTTTCAAATATGATTAAAATGAATAAAGTTTGGCCTTGATTACAAAAAGGGTTTATTCAGACATAAAATAGATCAAAAGTGGGGACTTTAAAGCTTTAAATCAAAAAGTGAGACATCCATCAGTCTTGCTGGAGATGACCCAGATACTGAAAGGCGAGAGAGGGATACACCCTGGACAGCTCACAGGACCTTTGTAGGGCAAAAACTGTAATTATCACTGACTTTTTTGCTAAAATATAGTATCTGCAAACATTGATCATTTTGTCATCTTAGGTTTTTCTTTAAATATGTGACACATAAAAAAATAAATAAAATAACTTTTTTTCTTTTTTACATAACATTTGTAGGACTTGCATGGACACAAGTGTGTAGTCTGGGGAAAATGGGTTCAAAATGGGCCATCAGCCCATGGCCTTCGGAAGTCAGAACAAAAAATGAGTTTTGTCTAAAATTGTGATAGGAAGAATTAGAATAGCACTCAGGTGTATCCACACATGTTACTAAGTGTTCATTATTTTTTGTGTCTATGTGTTTTCAAGGATAACTGGGTAATAAGAACAAAATCAGACTCTGTCCTCTGGAGACTATCCTTGAATTTCAGTGTTGTGATCATGATAAGCTCTTCTTTCAGGCATCTTTGCCACACGTTGTGAAGGATAAATGCAAATTAAAAAAGTTAAAAAGTAGCAACTCCTACGTGTTTGCCTGAAACTGGTAAAAGGCCCGCCAGGACATCAGGTAAAAGAACAGGTACTCCACTTTTTTGTTGGGAAATGCCATGTTTTCTGCTAGCAGTGGATCCGTGTGAGGACCCAGGAATAGATTGACATGACATTTGTGAAAGGACTTTTAAGAAGAAGGACAACACACAGGGCCTTTTTCTGCTAATAAAGACACAGACCTAGAAAAGACAAGCATGAAAATACATAAATACAAATTTAAATAAAAACTCAGACTGAAAAATGTAAAAAGTGGCAACTGAATAAAATGTATTAAGGAGGAACTCCAAACTTTGTTTCTTGTGCTCCACCCCAGTGTGCCTTCCCTTTTTCAGCATGTCTTGAGCGCAAACATCTCAGTCCAAAATGTATAACAAAGGGTTTTTAAGGTAGAAGATTGATAACATATGTATCAATTTGCTATTCATTTTTAAAGCTACGGCCAGAACCAAGTTTATTTCCCTGAACAAGCTGAATACCGAACTTTCACAATGAATCTCCCGTCTTTATGTTGTTGCTTTTTTTGTTTTTGTTATAATTAGTCTACATTTATTAAATATTATTCAGATATTCAGAAAGATGTTCAAATTCTGATTAAAAATAGTAAATCTTGTTTTTAAGAGTAATTAAATGTTTTTTTTTACATGGAATGGCTTTCTGTACAGCAAGTACATCAATCTGTGTGCAAGTTTTTGCATAAAAAGGTTTTTAATTGAAAAATTAAACTTTAGTTGAAGTTTTTTCCTCTGGCAAACAGAAAAAATAGAAATAGGGACAGAGTAACAGCCTCAGGCGTTCTGTAATGACCTGCTTATATCTGCTTTAAAAATGTAATTTTGGTCTATTTGCTATTGTTTGGATGAAACACTTTTAATACCAAACCAGACAAAAGTATGGATTTTAGGGACCATGCCACATAAAATCCTTAATTCTTAGTATTTAGTGAGCTAGAACAGATTTTCTGTTGTACACTGTGCTCACAAATCTGTCAAATGTTTTTGTGACTTTGGTAAACTACAAAGCCACACTGATAAGATTATTGGAGCATTACAGGTGCCGTAGATTGGAGCTTTGTGGAGTAATAGGTATGTTTCCAACATAAGAGTTTCTGTGAATACAGTTTGATTTATTAGTCACGTTGCACTCTCTGTGAATTCGGTTATTGCGGATAAAGGAGGCGCACAATATTAACAACACAGTTGAGTAGAAAATATACTGGTTCACTCCTATTTGGACACTTCAACCAAATGATTGAGTCAGGTGTGCTATATGCTTCAACCAGCATCTGTCTCCTTCCAAAAGCATTCTTCCAGCTGCAGGAATCCTCAGCCTTTCAATAGTGTCCCAGCTAATTTGCACCACAGTGTCAGCTGTTTCCAATCAGCCAATATCCATCAGCTGGTGACAGTTTGAAGAGCAATTTGCTGACAACAAACACAAAGGACAAAGACACACATGCACACAAAAGCCCATGACACAAGAGTCATAATAGTTTTCCAATACATTGAAAGTATTTTTTTTCTTTTGCTAATTTTTCTTTTTATAAAATAAAGCGTTACCCATATATTTACTGGTCTTTGAACGTGCACTATTCCATTTATGTTATTTTTGGTGAGATAGACCAAAACTCTGTGCAACATTTCTATTGTGTCCCCCAATTGTTAAGCAAGATTTTGGGAAATACCAAATGGGTCTAAAGGCATATTGGCGGAAACTTTAAGAACAATATGTATGAATTATTATATCAGTTTGATTTCAGAACTACTTTAAATTGTGTGCTACACCTGTGCATTCAAAACAGATACATCTTCAAAACAAAGAATTAGTGTTTTGTTACTAGTTTCTTTTACTTGATGAAGCTCAGACATCCTTAAACAACATAACAAACAAAAAAAGCTTTATTTCATTCACTGTTTATTTCCTCTCTTAACTGCTCACATTTTTTTCCCTTCTATATCTTCTTAGGTTGTTCCACAACAACCTGCCAATGCAATCCCTAAAGTTATTATGTTCATTACTGATGGAAAATCAACACATATACTATCTGCTATTGACAGTTTAGTAGTTTTGGGGCCTTTGGCTTTTAATGATCAATTGATTAGTTTCCTTATAAGAAACTGTGATCAGGGGACATTTTGGGAAAATGAGGGAAACAAATAAAGTTGTATTTGTTGTTTGTGCAGCTGATAATGACAGTTTAATGAGTGTGATAATTAAAATTTGTTTGATGGCAAATTTGTTTGCGACTGCAAAGGTGCATCTTCATTTTACCCAACAAAGCTTTCGTTTTTCTTTGAAGTATTGCAGGATTTTTATCTTTTTTTTTTCATTACTTCTTTAAAGTACTGAATTTTCGGCTTCTAGTTTACTTTTCTGAACATACAATCAATCTGTTCAAGTTTGTTGCTTTGTTATTCTATACCTTATTCACTCTCCCACTTTTGTCCAAATACTGCAAAATGAAACCTGTGAATTCACAATTTTTTTCCTGTGTTTTTTACTCTCCCATCCTTTGTCTTCACTTGACTTCTTTTACCACCACACTCCAGCCCATCTTTTTGCATTTGCAAACTTTAACAAATTGGTCTTTAATGTGTCTTGGAACTTTCATCTTTCTTTCAATTTACTGGCATTCTTCGTGATCCAGAATTTTTATGTGGAAGAAAACCTCATCTTTGGAGGTCTTTTGTTCCTCTCTTTTCCATTGTTTCATTTTTCTTTGCCCTATTTCCTAACACTTCAAATCCACATCATAAATCCAGTTGAATACAACTTCCTCCATTCTATGCTCTACTTTCCCCTTCAGTTTTTTTTATTCTGCTCTATTTTTGACTTCCACCAGGCTTTTGTCATTCTAACCTCGTTTCATTTTTATCCACCATTCATCCTTCTTTTTGTCATTCTTTTTGTCACTTAATGGGATATCACTGAAAATTTGTTTTTGTGCCTGCCATCCAGATTCACTGATTCATTTCCTTTCTGCTTCTTTCCACAAATCTTCTGAACGCCACCACGACCTGAAAGCAAAAAGGAGATTGTGAGATGTGCCCCAATGCTCGAGTAAGCTCAGGAAAATGACAAAAGTTATCAGTCTTACAATTCAATTTCAACCACCCATTACGCTATAGTGATGGGATCATCGTAGACAGGGACCCTTTATGTGCTGAGTATATTAACCTTAAGGATGCATTGCATACCCTTCAATTTTGGCAATGGTACATCCCTGTCGACATGAGGGTTACACCATAAACGGGTATTCACTAAGGTCAAAACTTAAGAATAGCGGTCTTGAAAACAACACTTCTTGTTATGATCATTTTTGTGTTAAGAATAAAGCTCATTCGGATTCAAGTGAATGATGTTAATCTGACAAGCAACTTTTAAAAAAGAGTTTTTTTTAAATGAAAATGGAAAACATTTGTGAAGCTTACACATGGGCCTGTTAGGTCTGCACTAGAGATTACTGTTTTGGTATTTGTACCATTTAACCTCAACACTGGAGTGGACCAAACAAAAAAAAACTCTGGTTTGTCTGAAATTAAAACTCACTTGTAAATGACACTTGGTGCATTTCAGCAGCAGTGTGAATGCAAAAAGATAACCCGACGAACCCACCCCCCACCCCCCCCCCCCCAAAAAAAAAAAAAAAAAAAAAAACAGAAGGAAAGCACATGGAGTAACACACATCCCGGCACTGAATCAAAAACAGTTTGCAAATGTGGCATACTGAAAAAAACTGTTCCTCCTGCTGTGCTTGCTTTAGCAAATGCCAAAGCACAAATACTGAGGGGTTTACCTGTGTGACATATGTAGGCTTTTTTCTTTCATGTTCAAAAGCATACCAAATTAAATGAAAGTGCAAAAACTTTTTTATTCATTTACCATTTTGGTACAACTATTATTGTGTCACTACTTGAATTGGTAAGCCAATGGGCCAATGATAGGTTTCAGACTGACCAAAATTAAGACTGGGACAGGGAGGACATTTTAACTGGACTCTTTTAACTCAAACCTAACAGTATCCTGAAAATGAAGAAAAAAAAAAAAAAGCGTTATATAAAATATGTTTTTCCAAATAAAAACAAAGCACTTTTTGGTAGGTTACACCAAAAAGGGGGGGTGCTTGGACATCACTGCAAGCAAGCAGCAGATGTCCTCCTGGCACCCTACCCGCCAATTTTAACCGCACCCCCCTTAGTACACACACCCCTCCCCCTTCAATATATACATTCAAACATAAACACACACACATGCACACAAACACCCTCTCAAACACCCATACAAGCACACACATTTTACAAGGAAGGTGGGACCTGGGTCCATCTGTCCCCTACCCCTTCCCTGGTGGGGGGTGCGGGCCCCTTGGCGATGGCGGCCGTGTCCCTTGGGTGCCGGCTCCCTGGGCCCGGCGGTGCTCTCTCCGCACGGTGGGGGGGTTCATATTACTCCTGAGCCGGGGGTGTTCGTGTCCCTGGGGGGTGGGTCCTGGTCCTTGCCCCTGGGCGCTGGGCCCCGCCAAACTTCCAACATGGCCGAGCCTGGTCGGGCCATATTTATAACATCCCTTGTGGGCCGCCCTTTTTTCCCCGGGGTTCCCCCCTCCTGGGCGGGGGCGGCGGGCCCCTGCCTTGCTCCTACCTGGACCAACTGTGGGCCGGGTGGGTGGCTGCCTGGAGTGCGGAGCGGATCTCCCTTGGGGGGTCCTGGCTCGTACCTGGGGTCGGGGCGGGGGGATGCCCGGAACTCCTGGGTGGTGGTGGGGTGCTCGTCTGGGGCTGTGGGCGTCCCTCTCCGGTGGGGCCCTGCGTTGGGCTCTTCCGGCGCGGCGGGGGGCTGCTTTCCTGGCTGGGCTGGGGCGGCGCTCTCTTTCCCTCTGCGCCTCCCTGCTCTCTGGCTCTGGGGGCCTCGCGGCGGTCCTGCTGGCCCTGGCCTGGGTGGCGGTCTTGGTCGCCCGGGGGGCGGTTGTTCCCTGCCTGTTCCCGTGTGGCGTTGGGGGAATTCCGGCTGCCGCTGCTGCTGCGGCGGGGGTATGGGTGTGGGGGTGGCTGGGCGCTCCTCCTCCTTCTTTTCACATTCCACCATCCATTTTAGAAGAACATAAACACTCACCTGAGCACAGGTGTTAGCTCACCTTTGCACTAATAGTTTGCATGATTGAATGAATGAAAGATTTCACACTAGTTGGTTTAAAGGCATAGGTATGCGTTCGTGAACACTATCTGTTTTGTGTGCATGTTGACATGTGGACATTTTTGCGGCTAGCAGGTGTGTTGATAATATTTGAGTGTGTGTGAACAGGCCCCGCCCTTTTTGTACTACATTTGAACCGTACCGTAACGATAAACAACCAGTAAACCTGTCTGCTCTATGCTGCTTCATGGTCTTACCCCCCTTCCCCTCCTATTATCACCCTCCTACCCCCCCCCTCTCTCTAACGTCCCTCTCTCTTCTTCCCCTCTTTCCTTTTCCGTCCGGTCCAACACCAAAGATTTTCAAACATGATTGAAATTAATAAAGTTTGGCCTCAATTACAAAAGGGGTTTATTCAGACATACCTTTGGTTTGTCTGAAGATGAATAACCCCTCTTGTTAAAATAAAATATGTCCAACACAAGAGGCCCTCAGCTCTCATCTGTTTGCCTAGCTGTTGGACAGGACAAGTTAAAAAAAAAAAAAAAAAAAAAAAAAAAAAAAGCACTTTTTGGTTATAATTTACTGTTTTGTGAAATCGTGAATGAATGTTTTCTGAAGATAATCAATCAATAAAAGGGACTTGATTTTTTTACTTGAAAATTATCTCTGATCAGAACCAGATTATAAAGACAATGTGAAACTATAAAAGGAATTAACTCAGTAGGGGTGGGATTATATAAAATCACTTCCTCCCACTCCCTTTCAAGCAATAAGTGAAGCTCAGCATTTCTTAAGTTTAGGATCAATACATTTAATTAAGCACATTGGATTAATTTAAGTATTTTTTTGTATCTGTGCATTTCATAATTTCTGTAAGGAGTTTGATAAATCTGTTTGAATTCTGTATTGCTGTGACTGCATTGCTTGAAATCAATCAATGAACAAATGTGAACTTTGATGAAAATCACAATTTCCCTAAGTAGTGAAACTATGATTCACTACTTAGACATGACTCAAAGTCTAAAAATAAATTAACAATAAACATCATGATTAAGCTGTGCACAGTTTTTTTTTAAATTGGGATGTTTGATCAAACACCATGTTTGGTGAAAATTAGTGGTCAATAGGTATTTTGAGTATTTTGAAGAACTGTAGAAACTATCCTGGATAGTTCACCCAAATGAGATTTTGCCTAACCTTACAGGTTTGCACATCACTTTTACAAGACATCGAAATGAGACGATTCTAAGCCAGCTCTAACTCAAAATGTCTTTCACAGCAATAGTCACAAATAATGAGCAAACTGCAGGGGTTAGTTTACAAGTGATCATTGGAGGTAAAAAGACTAAAACATTGGCTGTAATTGTGAAATAAAGACTATTACCTTCTATCGTTCATCAGCAGCAGCTCTGTTAACTTTGATTGATTTTTTATTAGCTGTTGAAATGAAAATGATGCAAATCCATATGGGAGTTGATCATTTTTTGTTCTGCAGTTGAAGCTTTTCTATTATGAATGATAGTATAATTTTATAATGCAAGATTTTTATCATTTATTTTGCTACATCTATAGCCTGTAAAAAAAAAACACCTTTAAAATACAAACATGATTAAATAGAATTCACTTTCATTGCTTATGGACTCAATTTAAAATCATTTTGATATGGTAAAAACTATCTGTAATGTATTTTTCTTCATGTGACTGCACTGAGTAAACAAAGGTTATTTAAAAAATGAGCCTCACAAGAGTGCTACTTGCAGAAGTCATGCGGTGCAGCCCATTACTAAATCTGTTGGTAAACTTTCCCTGCCCTCCCTCTGTTCTCCTCTTCCCAGCTTCATATCCTCATTGTCTTTATGGGGACAGTGATCGATACGCTGCTCTAGTAGACTGTAACAAGGTTAGGAACTCTGGCCTCTAGATGCATGTGTGTTTGTGTGTGTGGGTGCATGATAAAGTCAACTATTGATTGGAGGGGTGTGCCCTTATTTGTGTGCAGGATGTACACATACTCCACAGGAAGGAATTTATCTGAAGTCAACTTGACTGTGAAGAATGCACGCTGAAGACTCCTTATGTTGTTTTGACCGTGTGTATACTGGCTTGTCACTGTGTGTGTGTGGAGAGTATTTGTAGTTGTCAAAATAATGATTCCCCCACTCAGTTTCTTGCTGCTCTCGCAGTGAACTGAATCAATAACTGTGACGAATCCTGAGTCCATTTGTGCCTCGCTGTGAGCTCACACAAACACACAGATGTGTGTGTAACTGCAGAGCATGTGCTCTCCATGTATGAACCAGTCATATTGACTCCTGTCCAACTAGAACTCTGGTGAAGGGTTTCCTCAGGTTTCAGCATGTGATTTTCACCTCAACAACTCAAGGATCTGTTTGAATTCTCTATGTCAGGCCAAAGTTAATCCTTTCCCCCTCGGATTTACACCACTGCACTTAGAATTCCGCTCTCAATTAATGTTTTTTGCCAAAAAAAAATATAATAAAAATTATATATATATATATATATATATATATATATATATATATATATATATATATATATATATATATATATATATATATATATATATATATATATATATTTATCAATATTAGTAAAGTAAAAGTTGAAAATAAATGGTCCTGAATGAAAATTACGTTTTACTTTCTTGTGACAACCTTTCATTAATACACCCCGGTGGCTGTTGAGCCACTGAGCCCTTGCCTGCCCACATATTGCCTCTGGAGGTCACAGGTTGGCGCCAGTGTTTGGCAGCAGAGCTGCCGCCATCAGTGTGTGAATGTGTGTCTGAATGGGTGAATGGGACTGTGACTTTAAAGTGTTTTTAGGCCTTTGGGGAAGGTAGAAAAGTGCTATATTAGTATATGCCATTTATCATTTTTAAAGATGCACTCTGATGAAAATTGTGTTTTTATCTTGTGCCATTTTTCTGATGGAGGACATATGTTAAGAAAATTAAGCTTAAAATTGCATTTCTGACAGTTTTTTCATTCAAATTGTAGGGAATCAGTAGCAGACGAAAAAAAAACGCTATTTGAATTTGTTTTTATTTTTTATGTTGGAAATATACTAGGCAGGGCTCAAGCTTCCTGTTTCTCTCTATTCTGATGCATCCACTTGCAGACAACAACTAGATCTATGTACGTCTTTGTTTTCTTCGTCTGAGCTGATATTTTATGCTCAAAACTGTAGGATAGCCATATTGTTTGCCATTTTCATGGCACCGGTAATGTTATGTTGGTGTGCGGGGCTGTAAGCTAGAAGGAGAGCCTGTAAATAGAGAGCTCAGTTTTGGGTGACGTGAAGTGAAAGCGGCTTGCTCTGCGTCAACCTTCTTAGCCACAACTCAGAGGGACATTTCTAATGAACTCCTGGCACTCTGCAGAAACTATGTCCGTTTTCTTTCTTTGCTAAAGTAATTTGCTAAAATTGTCTTTATGCACAATCCTTAAAACAAAAACAAAAATCTACTGGGAACCTTTTTACAGTAAATCAAAAGATGATAGAAGTGGGTCTTTAATTTTTTTTTCCCTGTTTCTTCCTTTCTAACGACATCTCATATCTTTATATACCTGCTCCTCAGCATATTTATGACTAACATAACCTAACACTGCAAGGTATTTCAGAAGCATTTGCTTCCATCTTTAACATCACTGTTTTACTTACTTCTTTTTTATCAAGGAGGATCATGGTTTGTGTCTTGGCATTCTGAGATCTGTTGCATTTGGCCCTTGGTCTTCTAGTAACTAAAGTATGACTTTTTTTAAGTTTTACAGTTACATGATTTGTGTTTACAGTGAGCAAAAATGTAAACAACATTCTTTTAGCTCCTATTTGTCATGAGATTAAACATTTTCTATAGTGCATCCATAATATATGCCTGCCCATACCATAACCCTATCACCACCATGGGCCACTCAACAACCTGATCAACTCTATGCAAAGGAGAAGTGTTGCAATACATGAGACAAATGGTGGTCATACCAGATACTGATCTTTTTTCTGAGCCCCCCATCCACCCCCAAATAAAACAAAACAGCACATTGAGTGGCCTTTTGTTGTGGCCAGTCTAAGGCAGGCCTCAGCAATAATCATACTGTCTCTTCAGCATCTTAACATGGCACACCTGTGAGGTAACATGGATGATCGCAGCAAACAAGACAGATTTGTGAACAATATGTAACCCTTGTGCTATACTAGGCACTTTACCGTTGGGAGTTGGGTCATCTAGACCCACTTGACAGTGAACTGAACCTTTTTTCTTCAATGATTTGTGATCTTCACTGGTGTCCATGGATTACAGAAAATCTTTCCACCTTTATCCACCTTTGTCATGGTAGGGAGAACACATCAATGCAAGGGTGGGGTCATCTAAGATAGCACAAGGGTCAAAAGAAATTATTTTGTGTTTGTAAAATAGGTTGCAGATCTCCAACTTCCTCTCATGACAAATGGGAGAAAAGAACACCAAATGTGTTGTGTTCATTATTTTTTGTTGTGTAGTTTCTTTATTTATGTTTTGCTCACATATATCTGTTATAGATTGCTAAGGTATAGATCACCATTATGTTTGAGAACAAATTATGAGAGATAGTAAAATCATAAAAAATCTATAACTGGAGGAACTCAGTGGTTTAAAGCATTTGAAGTAGTTGTTTAGCTTGTATTGTAAGTTGGACTTTAGAAGAACACTCATGTCTAACACCATTCATCTTAGGATGTTGCCAACCACTAGTTACCATGGTGATACTATTGCCATAATGTCAGATAATTATGTTTGAAATAAAATTAAGGAGAAAAAAGATGATGGCAAAAAAGGCAACAACAATTGCTTTCTGATGATAATGTTTTCCTAATGACAAGAGGAATTTCTATTTATTTGTCTACTCGCTCATCCTCGAACCTCCTCCAGGGATTCCACCATGAAGAGGTACAGAACATTACCTCTCATGGTTGGCAGTTCTTCAGTACTGCATTTAAGGGCACTACAGCAGGGGAGATGTTTAGTGACACAGCAAGACAAAAAAGCAACATGTCATAAAACAATCTGCACCGCTAAGCTGCACTCCTGCACACTCACACAGACTCATGCATGCTCTCCACCCCTCTGGCATTAAAAGGGTAGAATGACCATTACCCTTTATTGTTTTCTCAAAATAATTATTTTCCCCTTAATTTCAGTAGTAAGATGGGGTGGAAACCAGAAGCATTCCAAACAGGAAGTACGCGCTGGCTCCAAGGAGTCAAAATCTATTCTATTGAGACACAGCTATTACTCAGCTTTGTTACCGTTTTTAACATGTTCTCCTTAATCCTCATTTTTCACATATTTTTCTGTAGTGCAAGTTATTAAACTCATAAACTGACCAGTCAGATGGCTTAATAAGAGTATGTGGTGCCTGCTGGCCACCACATCCAATGTTCGAACCGTTTGACATATTTCATGTCGTCCGCTTTCAAATTTTAGGGATGAACTTCCAACAAGCTCACTCCTGATTGGCAAGGGCGGTTGCCATAGAAATGTTAACTCAAACCAACTCAGATCAGTTACTGCTAACTGACTTCACCTGCCTCCAACATGGTGCTGTCCTTATCGCGAGAAACGGCAATTGAATTGACTTCATTTTTTTAGGAGCTGAAAGAAAGCAATTGTGGATGGAAGGGGCCACACTCACTCAGACCATATATGGTCAAGGTCACATTGCTTTCACACTTAAATAAAATTAAGAAAATGGAAATACGAACTGTACAATCCATCAGTTTTTCTATCTGTGTGTAATCAGACTCACAGTACAGTTTCAACATCAAATCCTTTGGCTAAAAACTAAAAATAAAAATAAACACTTTTTTCTTTCATTTCTCTAACCTAGGTCTCCTTTTATAGAACTTCCAATGTTCTTCTCTGGCAGACAAGAGACTGAATGACACAAAAGAAATAATGAAAAACCTTTGAGTGTAGAATGGTTTTTCAATCTTCCTTAAATGAGTGCAGGCTTTTCAGTGTCCTTATGTAATTCCATTAGTTCTCTGATAAAGACTATAGAGTGAATATGAGGAGTGTGTGTGTGTGTGTGTGTGTGTGTATCTGGAGAAGTGACTTTGACAGAATTTTATGAGCCGGCATTCATATCAGAGAACAAAAGAGCCAACACGCAGCAGCAGAAAAGTCACTGCAGAGGCATATAAGGCTGGAAAAGACAGAAAAGTTTCTTACAGCTCAGGCAAATTATCATAGGGAGCTGCATGATACTTAGATGCTAGTGTTTCATGAATTTGGATGGAACTGTGGATTTGATCACAACAGGAAGTGTCATGTTTGCCTACAATTCCATCTGCAAGGTTCTATGTTTTGCAAGCACGATCCCTCAATTTTTCTCGGTTTTCCGTCTGCCTTTGACACGTGGATCCCAAACACGAAATTCTAATTTATATTTACGCAAGAATGCTTGACTTCAGTCAAGAACATAAGGACAGCATGGCTCCCTTCAAATGGACACTGGAATAAATTGCTCCCCCACAGTTTGAGTGAGTGAATTCCATTTCAGTATGATGTTTCTCCAAAGTTACTACCACATGTTTCTCAGCACACCCTTTTGTGTTTAACTGCAAAATTTAAAGTACAACTTCGCAAGGAAGAAAAAAAAAAGTGGAAAGAATATTAATTTTCACATTTGGATTTACAGGAAATGTGCTTTACTGACTCACTTCATGATGCAAGTCAGACACCTACGCGGATTCATTCATCTTGGGCCAGAGGAGCAGCAAAAGATCAAATAATAGTTGAGATGAAAGAAATTGAAAATCATTACGGAAGCTTTTTGATGAAGAAAAACCAACTACATTTACGTGGGCAACCACATGATAAACTAGGAGGCCCTTTGCCCACATTTTCATGCTTTGCAATATTTGTTGAGTAAAATTACCTTTTTATCATTCAACGCATGACTCTTTTACATTTTATGCACCAAACAGTATTTTCAAGTAAGCAGGGGGTTTTCAAGTTCTTACACAGGAGTGTAAGAAATTCTAGGACACCAAGGAAAATTAAGTGTTACATGATAGAAACACCTCCCCACCACCAAATCACTGTTGTGGATTGATTACTCTTTTGTTGCAGTCAGGACAATACGAAAAACACTTTACTTGTACAAAAGCAAATTAAAAATACCATTAAGCTCTGAGGAAAAACATTCCTTAATCTGAGAAAAAAGCTGAAGGTAAACACCAAACATCTCAAAACAACATTCCGTAAAAGGACTCGGGCACAAAAGTTAGAAAAAAATCCAAGAACAGTGGGTAAAAAGTTGGGAAATGTCTTGTGATGCTTGAGTTTTCTTTTCTTGGACTGTTCTGGTCATTTCTCCTTTTTGACACCCCAAAAAACAGTAGTCGTCACTGCTGGTTGTGAAAAATACCTCATCTATTTAACTAATTCTGCCGGGCTGTTGTCATCTGAAAGCACATTTACTACGAAGAGTGTGTGTCATTTTGTGTCATTTGCAACAGCTCCAGTATTAAGGTTAAATGTCATAATCCGACCTCACAAGCATTGTAAAAAAGTATGTAAAGTTTAAATCATTTTGAGTTTAGATCAACATGACTGGAAAAGAATATATCTTTAGGTTGGATATCACAAATTATTTCACTCAAATATGATCTGTGTTAGAAAAAGAGCAACGCAGCAGTAATGTTGTGGTAAAATCTCTTTTAGATACTCCAGACCTGCTACAACATTGGGTTGTCCACTGCTTATTCATGTCTGCTATAATAAAAATCAAGTCCCTAATATTTAAAGTGAGAATGGGCTCTGCACTTATCTCTGTCAGTCCAAGCAGGGTTTTTTCCTTCTTGACCTACATCTTCTTTCAGGAAGACCATTTCATGGTATTCCTTTAGCAAAGAAGCAGTTCCAGTCTGTCAGTCTATCATTTTAATTTGTAAAGCACTTTTCATTTAAACTTAGTAACACTAAGTGATTTCAAAAGAGCCCTGTATCCTCCCCCTCTACACACACCCATGTGCACACATACACAATGATAAGAAAGCTCATATCTGTGCATCTACATAACATTTGTACAATAGGATTAAGGATAACATAAGATTAAAAGTAAACTGGACACAGGAAAACACTGTAGCTGATCTAAGTGTGGAATTGATGGCTTATTTGTGCTCAAATGTGATTCTATGGAGCAACTGATCAAATTCTACATAAGCATGCTATCCTTCTTACCCTTCATTCAATCTCCTGAAGACTCATCTCCGTCAATATGTATACCAACACCACTCACGCTTAAACACAATCAATCTTACACATGTGCTGTCTGTTCTAAAGGTTTTATTTTTCTGATGAACACCTGCCAAACCAATAAATTAGATGTTTTTGTCTTCTGTTTAAATCAGAGCACTATTTTGCAGGTAATAGAGCAGGTAACCCTTTGAAAAAGATTCTGCATTGTCCAATGAGCAGATCTGATTAGTGTGTGAATCATGTTTTACTAAGGTTCGACATCCTTTCATCCATCCATCCATCTTCCTCCGCTTATCCAGGACCGGGTCGTGGGGCAAGCAGTCTAAGCGGAAATGCCCAGACTTCCCTCGCCCCAGCCACTTCTTCCAGCGCCTCTGGGGGGACCCCAAGGTGTTCCCAGGCCAGCCGAGAGACAATGTCTCTCCAGCGTGTCCTGGGTCTTCCCCGGGGCCTCCGCTCAGTGGGACATGCCCGTAACACCTCTCCAGGGAGGCGTCCAGGGGGCATCCGGACTAGATGCCCGAGCCACCTCAACTGGCTCCTTTTGATGTGGAGGAGAAGCGGTTCTACTCTGAGTTCTCTGCAGGTGACCGAGCTTCTCCCCCTATCTCTAAGGGAGCGCCCAGCCACCCTGCGGAGGAAGCTCATTTCGGTCATGACCCATAGCTCATGACCATAGTGTAAGTATTGGAACGAAGATCGACCGGTAAATTGAGAGAATTGCTTTTTGCCTCAGCTTTCTCTTTACCACAACGGGCCGATACAGCGACCGAATAACTGTAGATGCCCGTTGATCCAAATGATGTTGAGGTGGGTGGAGTAAACTTGTTCAATGAGCTACTGCATTCTCAATTTTGGCTGTTGGAATCTTGTCAGTGACACTGGAGACTATCGGTCCAGTCTGTGAACAGTACAACTAATAGATATTCACAAAGTACTGCACAACAGAAACAGCCAATAATAAATATATATTGTTAAATGGGTTGACACATGGTTTATAATGTCATTCGAGCATCATTGCTGAAAAAATGACAAAGCATGACTTTTTACTCAAAACAGGGATACACACATTTGTATCCCTGTTTTGAGTTTTTGTAATTACACAAACACAGCTGTGAAAACACATGACTTAAACTTGCTGTAAGCATGATGAGGTGAAAATAAAGTGTAAAACCTTAGTCACAACTGCTCTTCCAGCAAGACTGAAGGTAACAAAATAAAAATAACAAAAAATGCAAACTTTTGTCGGGTATGCAGGTGACACTTCTACAACACACAATGGTAAGGGTAAAGTAGGTGAGACCCAGGCCTTTTGTATGGAATATTCATTATTTACTGTCCCAAATTCTAAGGACTGCACAGGGAGCTCATTAGTGCTGTTCATGTGAGAAGTACTTGCTCCTTACCCTTTCCTTAGACGCAGCAGGGCCATTAGAAATGAGGAAAGTGTGGCATTCATGTGCCATGAGTAAGGAGTCAGTACCTTCTTTCTCTTTCGGCTTTTCCCATCAGGGGTCGCCACAGCGAATCATCCTTTTCCACCTCACCCTATCATGAACATCTTCTACCCTAACGTTAGCCAACTTCATGTCCTCTGTTAAGACATCCATGTATCTCCTCTTTGGCCGTCCTCTTGCCCTCCTGCCAGGCAGCTCCATCTCCAACATCCTTCTACCAATATATCCACTATCCCTCCTCTGAACATGTCCAAACCATCTCAGTCTGGCTTCTCTGACTTTGTCGCTAACACAGGCAACATGAGCCGTCCCTCTGATGTACTCGTTCCTTATCCTGTCTAACCTGGTCACTCCTAAGGAGAACCTCAACATCTTCATCTCCGCTACCTCCATCTCAGCCTCTTGTCTCTGTCTCACTGCTACCGTCTCTAACCCATAGAGCAGAGCTGGTCTCACCACTGTCTTGTACACCTTTCCTTTGAGTCTTGCTGGCACTCTTCTGTCACACAGCACTCCTGACACTTTCCTCCAACCGCTCCAACCTGCCTGCACTCGCCTCTTCACCTCTTTTCCACAATCCCCATCACACTGAACTGTTGACCCCAAGTACTTAAACTCCTGCACCTTCTTCACCTCAGTCCCCTGTAACCTAACGCTTCTACCTTGATCCCTCTCGTTCAGACACATGTATTCTGTCTTACTACGACTGACCTTCATGCCTCTTCTTTCCAGAGCAAACCTCCACCTCTCTAGCTGTTCCTCCACCTGCTCTCTACTCTCACTGCAAATTACAATGTCATCCGCAAACATCATTGTCCAGGGAGATTCCTGTCTTACCTCGTCTGTCAGCCTGTCCATCAGCATAGCAAACAAAAAAGGACTCAAAGCTGATCCTTGGTGTAGTCCCACCTCCACCTTGAACTCCTCTGTCTGACCTACAGCACATCTCACCACCGTCATACTTCTCTCATACATGTCCTGAACTACTCTGACATACTTCTCTGCCACTCCAGACGACCTCATACAGTACCACAGCTCCTCCCTCGGCACCCTGTCATACGCCTTCTCTAAATCTACGAACACACAATGCAGCTCCTTCTGACCTTCTCTGTACTTTTCCATCAACATTCTCAAAGCAAAAATGGCATCAGTGGTGCTCTTACGGGGCATGAAACCATACTGCTGCTCACAAATCTCCACCTTCTTCCTAAGCCTGGCTTCCACTACTCTTTCCCACAGCTTCATTGTGTGGCTCATCAACTTTATTCCTCTATAGTTGCTGCAGTTCTGCGTGTCACCCTTGTTCTTAAAGATCGGGACCAGAACGCTTCTCCTCCATTCCTCAGGCATCTTCTCACTCTCTAGAATCCTATTGAACAACCTTGTTAGAAATTCCACTGCTGTCTCTCCTAGGCACTTCCATACCTCCACAGGTAGGTCATCAGGACCAACGGCCTTTCCGCTCTTCATCCTTTTCAGAGCCTTCCTAACCTCATCCTTTCCAATCTCTGCTACTTCCTGCTCCACAACAACCACATCTTCCTCCCTTCTTTCCCTGTCATTTTCCTCGTTCATCAGCTCCTCAAAATACTCCTTCCATCTTTTCTGTACACTCTCCTGGGTTGTTAACACCTTTCCATCTCTGTCCTTAATCACCCTTATCTGTTGCACGTCCTTCCCATCTCCGTCTTTCTGTCTGGCTAGCCTGAACAAGTCCTTCTCTCCTTCCTTTGTGTCTAACCTGTCATATAGCTCATCGTAAGCTTTCTGTTTGGCCTTTGCCACCTCTCTCTTCACTCTACGCTGCGCTTCCTTGTACTCCTGTCTACCTTCCTCAGTCCTTTCTACATCCCACTTCCTTTTAGCCAACCTCTTCCTCTGGACGCATTCCTGTACTTCCTCATTCCACCACCAAGTCTCTTTACCGTCTTTCCTCTTTCCAGATGACACACCTAGCACCTTCCTACCTGTTTCCCTGATAATCTCTGCTGTAGTTTCCCAGTCATCTGGAAGCTCATCCTGACCACCCAGAGCCTGTCTCAACTTCTGCCTAAATTCCTCACAAGTTTCTTCATTCTGTAGCTTCCACCACTTGGTCTTCTTTTCTGTTTTCCCTCTCTTCTTCTTCCTGACCTCCAGAGTCATCTTACACACCACCATGCGGTGCTGTCTGGCTACACTCTCTCCTACCACCACTTTGCAGTCATTAACCTCTCTCAAATGACCTCGTCTACATAGGATGTAGTCCACCTGAGTACTCCTACCTCCACTTCTGTATGTCACTCTATGTTCCTCTCTCTTCTGGAAGTAAGTGTTGACTACAGCCATTTCCATCCTCTTCGCAAAGTCCACCACCATCTGTCCCTCCAGATTCCTTTCCTTCACACCAAACCTGCCCATCACCTCCTCATCACCTCTGTTGCCCTCACCAACATGCCCATTAAAGTCTGCTCCAATAACAACTCTCTCTCCTCTGGGAAAACTCTCTATGACCTCATCCAACTCACTCCAGAATCTCTCCTTCACTTCTAATTCACAGCCAACCTGTGGCGCATACCCACTGACTACATTCACCATCACCCCTTCAATTTCTAACTTTAGGCTCATCATCCTGTCTGAGACTCTTTTCACCTCTAGAACACTGTTTACAAACTCCCCCTTCAGAATCACTCCTACCCCGTTTCTCTTCCTATCAACACCATGATAGAACAGTTTGTATCCTCCTCCAATACTACGTGCCTTGCTGCCCTTCCACCTTGTCTCCTGCACACACAGTACATCTACCTTCCTTCTCTCCATCATGTCTGCCAGCTCTCTGCCTTTCCCTGTCATTGTGCCAACGTTAAGAGTCCCTATTCTCAAACCTATGTTCCTGCCTTTTCCCTTCTCTCTCTGGCCACGGACCCTTCTGCCTCCCCTCTTTCTTCCACCAACAGTAGTCAAATTTCCACCGACACCCTGTAGGTTAACAGCATTGGTGGCGGTCGTTGTTAACCCGGGCCTCGACCGATCCGGTATGTCTAAATCTTTCTCGTGGATGATTCGCATGGTTATTTTGGCAATTTTTACGCCGGATGCCCTTCCTGACGCAACCCTCTCTATTTATCCGGGCTTGGGACCGGCACAGAAGTTACTGGCTTGCAACCCCTGTGGCTAGATTCGTAAGGAGTCAGTACCTGCACCTTAATAACAACAGGAGTGTTTTGTTAGAGCATCGCAAGACAGCATCGCTGTAAGTCAAAAGTGCATGCAACTTAGATTAGCCTTACGAATAATTCGCGATAAACTTAATACACGCACGACAGTGGTACGTTCATTTTCCTGACGTTCTTTGAGGTGGCCATACGAGCCTCCAGGGACAAGACACACCTGAACTCCCTTTAGGGTGCAGCCAATCCTCTGTGTGACCCTCCACGGGCCCAGACAACGTTAAAATCCCAAGCACCCATATGAGGGTGGGTTGACCCATCTTTAACCTGTGCAAAGGGCTAAGGCTTAGATTGGAAACAAATCCTGTCAATATGATCAAAACTTGCTTGATATAAGATATGCTTGATAAAAACATTCACACACCTAAAAAAGTTTGAAGGCAAACTTAAAAGTAGTTTTCCAGAGTTACTTTCTGTGGATCATTTTTTTGTGAATTTTGCACAGGAAACACACATATTTGAACTGACATTGTGTGCACAATGCAAAAAGGACGTATTTGACTTTTTAGTGTGGTGTGCAAACGAAATGTTAAAAGCAGTCAGATGCTTGTTCTGCAGAGGTAACTGGTGACAGCTGTGACATATGGGAAGTAAGATTCAATTAAAATGTTTGCCTAAAGTTTACAGTTTTTATTTAAGATATGATATGATGTTATTTCTGCAAATACATCCAGGCTGCTGTATAAGGTTTCTTAAAAACAACAAAAAATAAATAAATTAATAAATAAAATGGCAAATCACTGTCATACTGCAGTTATGGTTAATAACCTCATATAATGGGTGATTTGTTTGGGGATTTTATGTTTTGCAATTATTTTGTCAGAGTAGGTGTCACATTTCATTAGTAGATGCTATCTCCTGTGGAATGAAACTCTTCAATTATACTCCACTTCAAGCTGACACACTTTATTATACACTTCTAATTACTTCAGTCCATTTTCATCTTTTTGTTAACTCATAAATTTCTGTTTCTTTGGAAAAATTAAAGCAACTTTAAGCAGTGTCATGCACATGAGTGTGCCACCAATTAATGCAAGGCTGTTTTAAACTGATAGAACAGAAAATATGTTTAATTGAATTAATGTTGAGCTAACTAGATGAACAACCCAGTTGCCGTCAAATGTGCATGTATTCGGATAAAACAGAATATGTTTTACTGATGATAATGCATATGGGGGAAAATAACGTTTCACAACTTTATGAATTTTTTTAATGTCTTACTAAAGTCAGAAGTGGGTTATTTGCAAAGACTCTTAAAGAATCTTTTCAAATGAATCTGACTAAGACTCAACAAGATGTCTTTTTCTGGGATCACTTCTTGATTGAGTTAAATAAAAGTGGTCTCCGTGAGAAAACAAAGTAGAACAGCAAGTTTTCTTTCTAATACCTCTAAATGTAGTGTTTTTTAAAACTAAAATCGTGTTTGTCAAGGAAGCTGGTTTTGTGATAAAAAAACAAATCTTTTCCTCAAGTTGCAAAGATAACTAGTCTTTGTTTCATAGTCTGTGTATGATTCAATTTGTCCTTTTAAAATGAAATACACTTCTCAGTCCAAACTGGAATTTTCATTTTGAAGTACCGTCCAGCTCTCAGCTAGCTTTGATGCCCCCCTTCCCATTTAAAACATTTTAAATTGAAAGTAACTTCCTCATAAACTAACAGAATTGCTTGAAAACCCTTAAGACATAAATTGTTTAATCAGCCTGATTATTGCCATAGATATTTCCATATCTGTAAAGGTATTCCCTTTTTACATATTATTAGGCGAAGTGACCAATTTAGTTTAAATTTTCAAAGCAGAGGGTTTAAAATGCCTATATACTCTGAAAGGTACCCACATTTATAGTAATTGGTATTGTAGTAATATCAAATGTGTAGCTCTAAATCAGCTTTAAAAAAATTTAATTGTAAAATAAATTCTTCAGAAGTATTTAGCCTTCTTAATGCTTCATTCCTTCGTCTTTCTTTTAAGTCCCATGTATACGACCCGTTTGTCACAGCTATCCACGTTATTTTAATGCTTCAATAGACAAGATTTAGACACTTTAAAATGCCACATCGTGCATACTTTAGTCTCATTTCAGCATTTGTTTTTATGTTTGTTTGTGTACAACAATATTTCTTAAAAAATCCTTTCGTAATGTCTGTTTTTCCAGTAACTGGTGGTGTAGAGCTCAAAATACAAGAGAAAAGGCTCGTGACAGAAACATAAACTTCTATTAAATAAACCTCAGCATGCCAAAACCATGAACTAAGAGAGCAACAAAATGTTAAAAAAAAAAAAAAAAGGCAGATGACCTGAAAACCAGACACTTAAAGACACTGAGGATGATTCCTTAAATTAAGACAGCTGTGGTTAATTAGCAACTGGAACCAGGTGGGACTATGACAAGGAAAAAAATAAATAAAAACAAGCCTGAACACAGTACATTGCAAGAAACAAGAAGTTATAACTAACTAATCTCACATAGTCAACTGCCCCTCACCTTTATGTCCAGACATCCTTGTTTTTTTAGTCAGAACTAGTTAGAATTTTGGATCCTTTAAGCCCAGATTTAGATGACTTTCAGTGAAACTTTCAGTATTGCTTTTATTTAGCTTCTTTTCACCAAGATGGCCCAAAACATCTGTCAAAATTTTAACCAATAAAACTAACTGTTCCAACCTCAATGAAATGTGTGGCAAAACAAAAGGTTTTACTAATAAAGAATAACAAATAAATGTATGTAAGTCTTTTAGTGTGACTTTTCATAAACGTTTCTGTTTGCATTGGCATGCAATAGTTTGTCTGTTCATTCTTTCTATAATTTGCGGAAAATTACATTCAGCATCAGTGAAATCAAAACTGAGCATCTACCAACACCCCCAAATCATGGCTGACCTCATTTGCTTGTTAAAATAATTAGACTTGTCATTTTCCCACTTCTGTGACTTTAATACTGATTGTTTTATTTTGCTTGAATAGCACATTGTGCTGAAATAAATAAACAACCCTGGGAGCAACTCGAGCAGTGCGTTTACCTGGTTATTCCTCCCCTTGGGTGGTTCAGTCTAATCAACTCACCTGTTCACCGTCCTACTTAAGTTCCAGGTTTTCGGTCCAATCCCTCTTCTTCCATTTCCGCGAGCTCTGCGTTCATCACCCCACCCTCCTCCCTGGCTTCCACCTGAGAGCTCAGTTAGGGGTAAATCAATACCCAAAGTTTTCTATGGAGATCTTTGTTTCATGTATCTGAATGGAGCCTTATGCCAAACTAAAAGAAATATGGAAATAAATCTTCTTTACTGCATGAGTTGTCTGACTGAAATAAATATTTGCTCCCATGTTAGACCTGTGGGCGGTTCAAATGTGCAGCGTTACATAAGGGCCAGATGAGTTCTCCTCTAAAGTTGGTGCATTTGACTGCTTTGGACAGTTGAAACAATAGGGCTTGATGGACGGATAATGAAGATGCTGCAAAGGTATAATTTGTTATTTGAAAATGACTTTCATTGTATGTGGTGATTGTTCAGTTCCATTGCATTGAGATGAAAGGATGTTTGAATACTAAAATCTAATGACTGGATTGTCCCTCTGCTTTAATTAGTGTGTGGTATCAAAGTGAGTTGTAATTACAAAAACGAATGGCTTTGACAATTGTCAGTTGATCCACCTTGTCAAAGACGAGAATAATAAAAGCCAGTAAGTGTTAATTTTACTTTATTTTTTAAAAAAAAAGCAGGAAGCAAATGCTTCATGACGGTAATGGAAAGACATGTAATGAGGATAAATTTAAGAGCTTTAAAAGCACACCAACAATATGTCTATTCTCATTTCCTTTCTTCTTTATATTTCCTCTCAGTTATACTTAAAGAGTAAAAAACACAAACCACAATAAGTTCTTTTGGTTGCCATATGACCCACATTAAAGCAATATTTAAATTCTTCCTTAAGATGAATGCCTTAGCCAAAGTTAGAAATGAAAACTGAATGAAATCATGGATCACTCTATTAGTTTTAATATGACAGAAAACTATTATCATGATAAACTAACTCTAACACTTTAAAAAACAATTTGTAATAAATGCAAACAGATGTGCAGAGAGACAGCTGTTTTAAATAGATGGAATGATGATTAATTTGGAGAAAATGTTCATATTTTTAGATTTGTCTTTAAAAAAAATGTTTTTCATTAGTAAGAATGTTGACAATTTCATTTTTATTCGAGGACTTGATTTTAATACATTAACACTTCGCCCACAAGTGGCGGGGATAGGCTCCGGCAACGGGTATAGAGGATGAATGAATGAGCCAAAACAATACAATAACCACCCAAAGTGTGGTCGGGATATTCACTGTGATCTTTAAACATTTTTCAGATGCCTTCCCATTCGTAACATTTTGTATTTATGTCAAATTTTGCATTAATAGAAGATTCAAATAAAGTTTATCTTTTGCACCTTTTTTTTTACAAAAATGATTGTCACAGGAGCAAACTGCTGTGACATATTTCACAAAGAGACATGTTATTTATGCAGCAAAACACTTTTAAATATACACGATCTGCACATACCTTGTGTTTGAATGTGTGTGTGTGTTTAATCCTTCATAAAGGGGAACATGCCAATACACACAAAGTTACTATGTTTTGGCTGAGTATTTTGTTGTTGGGTAAAGCACCAAGTACTTTTTTCTTCCTTTCTGAAATGTATAAACACTCTATAGCAGGGCTGACCAACCCTGGTCATCATGAACCACAACCCTTCCTGTTTTCCAGTCCTCCCTAATAAACTTGCTGCTAATTATCTGACTCAAGGAATTCCACATCCTGATTGACTGAACAGGTTGTCAGCATCAAGTAGTCCCAGGAGAACTGGAAAACAGGCAGGGTGGTGGCTCTTAAGGACCAGGGTTGGACGGCCCTGCTCTATAAACATGCAGTACCTTACCATAAATGCCTGCCATGACACTAATAGGTGTACGGTCACAGAGGAACTGCAAATTCCATCAACATTCTCCAAAATATGTAACATAGTTATGTAATTGTCTTATAGTTGTCATAGAAACAGCCTAGAAACATCACTTAATGATGTAAAAAAATGACAGCAAGAGAGAAGAATGTAGGCCAACACACATATCATTTAAGTCCAATTAAAATATTTAAGTACAGTTTTACCATTTTTCATTACAGGCAGAAAATAGGTTCATTTTAACAGATATTTGTTAAGAATTTTAAACATACTGCACAACGAGGCATATTGATCTTAATTCGTGGTTGCAGATCTTTGTCATTGATTTTCTTTCTCAACCTTTGACAGCCGCTTAGTTAAACCACCAGAAAATCCATTTTTGCCTTTGGATAAAATTTGAAAGTATAAAAGGTTAGTATTTAGTTTTAGCTTTACATACAAATTTAATTAATAGTACTTAACGTTGTTGTTGTTTTTTTTTTTTAATGAAAGTTAAAGATGCAAACATTTTAGATTAATGACATAATCTACAGATTGTCTTTGCATATAGGCAGTACTATTTTAGATGTATTGCACAACAAACTACTTCCCAGAGATGCAAAAGCGTTGGCAACATTTAGGAAAGTGAAATAAAAGACAAAAAAAGAATAATAAAAGTGTGATATATACAACTTTAAGAATGCAGCATTTTAAGCCAAGGCCACAGAAAAGGGCAACTTTTAAGTTTAGACCAAAAAATAAAAAGAAATTCAGGAACAACTGAGTCTTACGGAAAGTTGGCTTCATCTGAGTACAGTATAGTAGCTGAAAACAGCTTCACCCTGTTTGGTTTTGACTCTAGTTTTCCCAGATAATTGCTGGATAGCCAAAAAAGTAACAAAACATGACACTTTCTACAAAACAAGCAGCAGAAAAAGACTGATCATCTTGTACAGAAAATGTTGAATCTACCAAATTTACGGGTATTTATTTGATTTTCAGCAGAAAATCTTGTGGTGATATCATATATTTACAATAAAGTAAAAATATTTTAGAAAAAAAAATATTTTAGGTAATATTGTCAAAACACCAACCAGCATGTAAATGTTTTTCTCCATCTGATTTTAAAGCAACTAGCAATTTAGTTTAGATTAAGAAAGAAAGGTTTTGGTTGAATAAAAACACTAAATAGAATGAACAGGAGAAAAAGTGAGAGATGATGTGTTTGAACTGTCACTTTTAAGAAAATGAGACTATACCACCCTACAATCAAGGCATAGATGATGCTCATTTTAGATGCATAATAAAAATAACTCTTCATGAAAATAAAGATTGAAAACTCTGGTATTTACTTTTACAGAATATTTTAAACCTGGCACCATGACATATAACAAAATTAACAAGGAACCTTTAAGTAACAAGCTATATTAAACATTTCATATTCCTGCAGGCATTAATAATGAAGATGTGATTTGAAAAATTGTGGTCTTTGCCTCCGTGGAGCTTCATTTTGTCAGCTATGTCTCTCTTTCCTCTTCTTACTCTTTTTTTTTCATATCTTTCCTCCCTCACTCTGGGCAGTAATCCAGGCAGATAGTATGTGTTGCCGTCCATGACTGTAATTGACCCTGACAGGACATTCATCATTACTCGCAGCCTTTATTACTGCATTACTGCTAAATATTTTCCAGTCATGTTAAAATAAAAAAAAGTATCCTCTCTTTCATTTCTATGGTCCATTATGTATATATATAAATATATATATATTATATATATATACATACATATGCACCATCAGGGGCAACTAACTGGCGATGAATACTGGTCCTGGAGCTCCTTATGAAGGCAGGCGGGTGATGAGGTAAGTGGTCGCAGCTGATTTAAAAAGGATTCTACACATACATGACTACCAAATTCAAGTGCCTGATTGGTCAAAGTTCAATTGGTTTAACTTTGATCAGGCATTCAATGGTTGAGCGTTTTGTACACAGAACCCTAAAAGTGACTTAAAAACTTGCATACTGACACATGAACGTGAAACTAGGAAGCCCGAAATACACATTTATGCATGTTTACATCAACTATTGTAAGTGGTACATTAAACCCATGTTGCTGAGCTTAAGTGTAAGGGCGATGTAGGTGAGACACATGGAACGGCGCATGAATTTTTACATTTTTTTCAACTAGCCCAAACATTGCACACTGCATAAGGAGCCTGTGAGAGCTGTACAAGTAATAAGTGTCTGCCCTTTGTGCCCTTCTTGTGTGCAGCCTGACTATTATAATGAGGAAATTAGACAATTGTAATTTAGTTTGTGTGGGCATCCAACAGGAGTCCTACGCAAACTACTGTATCTAGTGTATTCAATTTCTTGAAATTTGTGCACCTTACTAACAAATAGACTGGCATACGACAACATCTGTATGACAGCATCATCTATACATTAACAATATCCTTACAAATACTTCACGATACACTTACCACACACAGAAAAAGGTTATGATCCGTTTTCATTACAATCCTTAAGGTGGCCTGCAGGACACACCTGCGCTCCCTTTAAGATGCAGCCACTCCTGTCTACAATCCTTCATGGACTCGGACAACCCAAACACCTGGAACAAGCCCCTGTTCATGTGCATTTGATGAAAGCTGGAGCAAGTGACTTAAAGAGGCTTAAAAAAACTGACCAAGAAATCTGATACTGTTCTGGCTTCTCCTCTGGAGCCTGAAGAACTGATTGTTCAAAGAAGAGAAATACATAACATGAAAATCATTTTGGAAAATCATGAGCATCTTCTTCATAACAAAGCATGTCAGCAATAGTGACGTCAGTCAGAGGCTTCTTCAGGTTTAACACCAACCGCTACAGCAGAGTACTCCTCCCCACAGCAATAATCCCCTGCGACCCTCCGAAGATTCTTCAAAAATGACTTTCTACAACTTTTAGTTGGCCCTTAGGGATTTAACAGCCCTAAAATTCCTGTTTGAAAAAAAAGGGGGGGGCATTAGCAAACAGTAAAGAACACATCATTTAATAAAAATTATTTACATTTAGATGTAAACAGAGAGCCCAGTTCTGCAGGTAAACGAGAAATAAATAACTGGCACAAGCAGTTTGACTTCATTATGCAAATTTTTGAACTGAGCACTTTTCCGGAGAGCCCATCAGTAGGAATTAAATCCATCACATACAAGTCCAGTAACGCTTCATCTGAGCTCCTTTTGCTGTGGATCATTGGCTATATTCACTCGTCAGGGCTGTTTGTCTCCCCTATTCATCCCCTGCACTTATTATTCATTTTTGGATGCCGGTGCCTCAACGCCTAATTAATTTGTACAATATATTCTGCTGCCAATTTCAAATATGAGCTAGCTGGACCGAAAAAATACTCACACACTAAATGGAAAGAGATTTGGGGCACATGTTTTAAACACATGGACAAATCACAGCCACTCTACAAATGAGCATGAAAGTCATTTGCATGTCACTTTGCTGCTACGAGGCAAGTAATCAACCCAAAACTGTTGCACATGCTCACTGACAGGGTCCCCCAAATATTAATGTTCAAATGTACCACTGATGTGTGTAAGCATTTGATGAATTAATAAAACCAGGAGTGTCCAGGGTCACTCTTCAGCCCTCCTCTGCTACATTAAATTATAAAATGTAGTACTTTCCCACAGCAACTTCTATCACTCCCTAGCTGAGCAGTCAAATGAGGTGGGTGACATTTTTCTGCTTTTATGAGAATAGATTGAGATGGGTCTTATTTTCACCGTTTAAGATCTTCAGTGGTACTGATGGGGATTCATTTAGATCATCAGCTCTTATCTAAAAAGCTTCCAAGTTTCTGTCCGTAGTGTCTCACTGCGTTTAACAGGTAATTTCTTTTATTTTTCATTTCATATGTCAGTGTGTGCTTCTATGCAGGCTGTTGGTCATCTAGCCGCTCTATGATTTGCCCTCATGCGTGGTGTCCTTTTCCCTCTTTGTCCCTGTCATCGCTCTTTCTGCTTTGTCTTATTTGTAAAAGAAAAAGAAGGGGACAGGCAATAAAGGGGGGGGGGGGTCAGGGAAAGAAGAAAGGGCAAAGAAAGGCAGATAAGAATAGAACAATAATGAAGTAGATTTAATGAAGTCCCCATTTTTCACACTAACCTAAACACATTCACACACACACACACACACACACACACACAACGCAGTCTTCTCAATCAGACTTTTTTATAATCTAGTCTCATTGTTCTTTGTATTCTGTGCTCTCTTATGCTTTTTGAGCCAATGAAATTAACCTTGAGAAACAAAGAGTTGCTGCTTAAGTCCATCTTCGACATAAACGTGCCTCTACATGTTAAACATTTTCAAGGGTTTTTCTTAAACAGGCTACAAGGACCAGAGAGTCCTATTTAATAAACTTTTCTTCTGTTCTACTTTTTGGCGTTGACTACATACTCTGTTTAAGATTACGGTTGCAAAAAAATGTTTCTGACCTCAAAAAGGTTAAGAAATTTCTATTGATTTTGATACTTGATTTTTCTTTTACTTTTACTTTATAAATTGATCAACCCTAGGCTTATTTTGTATTTTATAGTCTTGCTGTTTTTGTTGTTGTTGCAAGAAACACATGACCTATTATGAACAAATATAAAACAAAAAAATACTTCAAAGTAAAATAGGATTCAGTTATACTATAACTGACATTCGAACACCTTTGAACCTTGCTGAATCATGATGATTGATGAGTGGTTTGTTGTTGCCATGCTAAAATGACTTGAAACGTCCTTTTGCTTACTGCTTTCACTGAAAATTAGACTTTTTTTTGTCAAAGTAGTCAAATATCTGCACTGTACAAATTCAGCTGCAGATCCAGAAGTTACATGTGGTGTCACACTGTGACAGTTGCGGTAATTAATGCATGGAACCACTAAAAAGAGAGACCTGGAGCAACCCAGGAAGAAACCTCTGCCACTGCAGAAATTTGAGGCTTCAGTTGGCATTGTCCTCATGAGTGCAGGAAAGCTTAAAAAGTATGGTAGACCACTGTCCTCTCCAGAAGCAACACAAACCCCTTCCCGCAAGAGAAAAACCACTGAGGTACCCTCCAGTGTGAGAAAGGCTGGCATTGAGCATTTCCCAACATGGGAAACCCGACAGAGATGCAAGCACTGCACAGGCCACTTTACCCATGTGTACTGTCCAAAAGGCAGAGTACATCTTGCTACATTTGCTTGTATAAGGGCCAAAACCTTTTTCAAGTCTACAACCATGCAAAATAAATAGGCTGAGAACTGCAAAATGTGAAAAAGAAACTGAAATGGTATTGTTTCCAGACTTCCACCCAGCCAGTTCCATTGATGGATTTTTCATTGCTGCATTGTAGTAGCGATTTATATTTTTCAAATTACAAATTTATTGTATTTGTTTCGGTCTTACCATGTCTTTGTTAGTTGAGGAAAAAATGTACCTTTGAGCTGTGTGACCTGATGTATCAAATATGATACAAATTGAAACTCATAAATGAAAAATCATATTTGAATAATTTTTTGTTTGTTGAGAGGGACAAATAAAGGCTTCAAGTTCAAAGAAGTGGAATTTTCTGCCAATTCTTTAATTTGTCAGGCTTTACCGGGCTAATTTCCACAACACTTTACCATCAATTGAAGCACAATAATTTCTAAAGGTATGAACTTAAGGATGGCTCACAAGCTTGTTTTTAATCAAAAGAGCAATCTCTTATTAAAAGTCTGGGCAAAGTAACTCCGGTAAAGTATCACCATATGCAAATCCTTTGAAAAGAGAAAAGCTTAACTGAATGATTATAATTTGTAATAATCTGAAAACAAATTTACCTGTAAGAAAAGAACAGATTTAGTCCAAGATTTTTATGAAACTTTGCTAAGTTCATTAAATACAGTTTGACCCTTAAGCTTTGTCAAAAAATGTGTTATTATATTAATATTTTCTCATGCCAAAGAGCAAAGACTACTGTCAGGCATTTTCAATATAATGCTGTGCTTCTAACGGAATGAATAATATTCTGCTATATTTTTGTATTTATGTTTTTTCAGAATTTTTTTAATAATGTAAAATATGCTAGATCCACTGTCAATGTCCTGATCAGCAGCATGGACAGTAACTTATCTCTAAAAGCTTTAGTGAAATCAAGGATGCTTGAAGATGCAGTATTTGGGTCAAACACGTAGAGAGGATTCAAACTATTTTGTAACATGTGCAGACTTTAGTATAGGACCATTTAGCAATTTTCTTTAAAAAAAACAGACATAGAAAGAAAGTCCTTTATTTTAGGGAAGTGGTTTAGAATCTAATCAATCAAAGGACACTTCCATGATTGCTTCTTCAACAGCAACAACAAAGACAACCATTGGTTATATTTGCTTCTGTCTTGAAAACAAGTGACAACAAGTAGAACAAATGTGCGGAATAATGCAGTTGGATAAGAGCTTAAAGTAAAATACAATGATTTACTTCACACTACACAATGGGTGAGGGAATCTGCAGCCTTAGTCCCATTTTCATCTTACGTTTTTCCATCCAACAATTACGGAATGTCTTTTTTTTTTAATTCATCTCTCTTTGTATCCACTGTCAGCTCCACACATCTCTCATTGTTTTTTTCAATATTATTTATCCAAATAAAAAAAAGTTAATTTTCTGCCTGCAGCTCAAGAAAAAAACAAATATCCTTCATTGTATAACCCTACCAATTATTCAGGTAATGGTATTTAATGAATGCTCATAAACTTATCAATTACTTGCTGCCAATAAATTAAAACAAAATTTGTAATTTTCAATCCCGCTTTATAAAAAAAGATGCATTAAAGTTTAACAAGCATCAACTTGACCTTTCCTTTTAATCTGAATTTAATCTAACATCTGAGTAGGATATGATTCATCACTCAAGCCATAAAACCAATTGCCACATCATGTTGAGTGAAGTAGGATGATTTAACAAACATTAACAAACATTATATAGTGGAGATATAGTGACCCATGCTTGTACAAAGACATTGTCTTCACATTGGCGTGTGGTGGCAGCTGATTAAAACACAAGTAAATCCGATCTTAATGAGTTTAAATTGCAGATAATTGCAGAGCTGTTGATGCATCACATCTAATTGGCTTACATTGCTGAGATAATGAGAAAACTTTGATTACTTTATGCTAAATGTGTTAGCTAGGTAGCAGGTGTTATTCTGAGAAGGTGTCACAAGCAATCCCATATTTTACATCTCAATCTCAGTCAAGCTGCAGAGACAGGAGTCAAATATTTCTGCTTTAGTGTACCTCATTAAGCCAGAGATGCTGATTTTGCTCCTCTTTTTGTAAACTCCAGTATTTGAACCATAATATGATTGTTCTTTTGCTAGTCTTTTTCACTGATATGGAAAGATTTGAAAGCATGAGAAGGTTTTGTCAGAAAACATTAACCTTAACTGTACAGGTTTCACTATCTTTGTAGTTTTACTGGGTGTAATCATGGGATTTAACTATCAAGACGCTGTCTTCTACTGCCTTTTGATCACCTTTCATCCTCAGTATTGTCTCTGAAAAAGTCGAAATCAATTACCCTCAAACCTTATCAAAATGCGCAACTAAGATCCTCGGCATGAGTGACATTGAAAGTTTGTCAAAATCCAGCTTGCCTAACTTTTGATGCCTAAAACAGCCATTGCCCTCAAGTCTTTTGACTTAACATTCACTTGATCTGTTCTTATCCATCAATAGTACATGTTTAAAGAACCAATCCGATGAAAATTGTTATTTTTGTGAATCCGGCACACGTTTTAGAAACAAATTTCTAATGAGCTCCTGCTGCTTTGCAAAAGTACCTTTAAAAAAAGGACACAGGCTGACACTCAGCAGCAAAAAAGGTGGTTTTTGATATAAGTTGCGGGTCAAATATTTTACTTATTTTCTGTGTTGAATTTAAAAAAAATATCACAATTGCTTACTAATGCTCCTGTAATTTTACCTTAACCCTTTTGGGAACCTTTCAATCTGTTAACTCCACTTCTAAGATAAAATAAGGCAACTTTGTTGAATTTTAAATCTAAAAGCTGTTGTGTACAGCTTTTCAGGATCAAGGATTTAGCATATGTATGACAGTATTTACAAATGTGAGAATGTACAGCCCACTTAGAAACATAAACAGAAGCAAAGTGTCACTTTTTGTGATGATGGAGCCCATTCAGGAAAAGTCATAAAATTTCAAGTAGGAAAAAAATAGGTTAAAAGTTTATTTTTTGTTAACTAAACATGGGAGTGGGTCACAGGTTTTCCTGCGAGACAACACATGAGTTAAGGCTAAAGTTAATTTTGTTCACATAATTATTATTTTGTCATTGTTGAAAAGTTGATTCTTTTGGTTACAAATCTCCTGTAACGCCTGAATTTTGTCAGAAGATGTAAAGTTCATTGAATCCTCTGAGAAGGAATTTATTATACTCCCCTTTTCTGTCAGTGCCTGATAGAAACAGACAAGAGAAGAAAAGAAACCTCTCATCACCCAGTGGTGCCACATTTAACTTGAGGTATCAAGTTCCAACACAGTCACGCTCCTACCACTGACGCATTCGGCCTACCCCCCTCCTGTCCTGCCAGCACTTATATTCAGAGCTGTTAACCTGTGATGTTTCTGCACATGAATTTACAAGTACAACCAGAACCCCCTTCATCAACATTAATAGGATTTGAGGTGATACTGTATCCCGGGTGAAATGATCTAGCTGCCGATAAGACTGATTATCAGGCTTCTGTGGAACCTCTGGGAGGAAAACGCAGGTCCTGTTATCGATGCTTATATCAAAGTCATGCCATGCACCTTTGATAAAAGCTGTCTGAACTCTGATTCTCAGATTGATTGCATACATTATTTTATACCCTTCAAACAGCAAATTATGAAGATAACAGATTCAATCATGATCCTGAAAAAATATGCAGCAAAAAACTCCACAATGTGGTAAATTTGTTTTTCTCATCTTGTTTTATACAGAAAACTTTGCTGCAGAAATGTAATAAGAAATAAAACTGAAGGGACTAGTTACATGCACAAGTGAAATATACGTGTAGAAATACGTGATGTAGAGTCGGAAAAATGTTGAAGGAGAGCTGTGGTATCGCTAACTCAGGATAGCTTTTTTCCACTCTCCTTTCACCATTCTCTCCTTGTCAACTTGCTTGGTTCCTCCTTTGTTGGATAATTGGATTTCACAGGTGAGCTAAGGTTCTGCTCCCTTTGAACTTTCTGGAAAGGTCAAAGGTGGTGGGGCAATACCGTGTCAAAGCTAATCTGTCCCTGGACTGTTCAGGGTAAGTACGAAAAAATGGCACAGTGTGTTTTTATCTATAGACAAGTGTGTGCGACAAAAAGAGGTTTGTGCGTGTCAGGCAAGGGTCATCGTCTCTGAGCAGTCCCAGTGTAGTTGGAAAGAAGGAAAAGGGACAGACAGACAAAGATACTCCGCTTAAGTCATTTATTTGGAGGTGACCCTGAAAAAAGTCTGAACGAAGCACTGAAGGGGAAAAGTACAATACCTCAACTTCACACAACACACTCTTGGATAACAGGCAACACTCTTCCAAAGTGTACATAGCCTCCATGGAGATCTGCTGTGATACAGTGATTTGACAAGGCAGGTGTGGTCATTTTGTGCAACGTGCACCACTGTTTCCCCACTTTCTTTGATATTCTTTTGTGCTGAAGAGTGGCCATAGCAGATATTGTGTTGCACAAAGTGGAGTCGCTTGTGTCGAGTGAACGACATCTATTTTGGCCATTGCAGTATGTTGCAATGCAAGAATTGATGTGGAGGCATAGAGTCTGACATTGGTTAATCTGTTAACAGGACAAACACAGACCAGATTTGAACTGCAGCCTGAGTGAATATCAGCAAGAAACATCAGCTGTGTAGCATAGCAGCTTAAACCTTGAAGCTAACGCGTGTACATTTTGTCATGTGCCCTTTTCCTTTTGAGGATTTAGGGCACCCAACTTTTCAAAAGAAGTGCTACAAAAGACCATAAAAAATGAAAGATTAGAAATGTTCTGGATTTTTTTTCTCCTTTTGTCTCTCATAGTTAAGGTATACCTATGACAGTGACGTGCAGTTAGGAGAGGCAGGTGAGGCACACATTATGGGAAGAAAAGAGAAACAATAAATTCAATTATTATATTTAATCAGTAATTTGTGCTTTGCAGTCATTTTCCATTTAAATGTACCATTTTTGGGTGTTTTTTCTTTTCAAAATCGCTGAATTTCCGCATTTGCCGTTCAGATACTAAAAAGTGACGTGCGATGAGGCACCAGCCCGCTGAGCCTCACCTTGGATTGCGCAATACCTATGCAGTCAGACGGTACTGCTGTCTCTCTGTATGTCGGTTCAATCACTTGTACTATATGAGCTGGGTTTACATAATTTAGCAGATGTATGTGATGTACAGTGTTTGTTTTTATAAATAACTGTATGTGAGGGACGTGTTTCTTGTGCTGAGCGCTAAACGCCAGCAAAAAAGCCGCTGGGTGAGGCCAGACATTCTCGTGCCTCATGTTAGGGGGCGCCGGTAAACCCTGAGATTATGACGCTAAAAAACAATAGAATAAGTGATAGCAAGCGGCAAGTCATTTTCTTCAGAAGTAGCGGCATATGGACTTTATTTACAAGTAAAGGTAAGATGATAATAACGTTTGGGCTTTTTTCTATGCTGCAGTTTGTATATGAAAAAAAACACGTTGAAATGATATTTTAAACAAAACACTTTAACTGTTGTCAATCAAATGGGGAATGAGTTACTCAGTATGGTTCATATGTTTGTTAATCTGACTGATGACGTCAGTGCCTCACCAGCCATTAACCTCACCGCACGTCACTGACCTATAATGAAAATTACAGACCTTGTGAGATCTGAGCATATTGCAGTATTAGAGTTGATGAGTCATAAGACTGTTCAGCACTTTTTTCTCTATTAACTGCAGTTTCCCTCGGTCTTGCTGTTAGGGATTCACAAGTAAACATTTGTCACCACAACTCATACTCACAGTTCATACATATATACTAAATATATTGTAAACATACAATAACTAAAAAAAAAAAGGTAACATTTTAAAAAGTCCTCACAAAAGTCCTTGAGAAAGCTTCATCTGCACAACAAAGATTGAGTTTGGTGTGTGTTTGTTCACATTTACGTATTTCATTAAAATTAAGTTGACTATTTTTGAGAGCCAATAATATTTATCATAGTAATGAGTGTTCAGATGGGGTGATAGAGTTACTATGGATGCAGAAATATATGAAACCAAGGATGTGTCCAAATTCATTCACAACACACCACACAGTGCACTATATAGTGTGTTTGGCATTTTGCAGTGCTGTCCAAATCTACAATTCCAAAACGGAGTGCTCTAGAAATTTTCCAGAAGTCTCAGCGAAAATGAATAATAATTAGTAATTCAGTTTTATGAACCATCCAAGTTTTCATGATCAAAACACAGTGGATTCATAAACAGTCTTAGTAAACTACACATACAGTATGTACTAGGTTTTTACTTCATGAATTCGGTGTCGTCATAGTGAGCATGGTGTCCAAATTACTTTTAAACTCCACGGCACTAGGTAATCCCGCACCATTTGGTTTTTTAGTAGTTAGGGATTAGGGAGGGAATTGGGACATATAGCCCTCGTGTTGACAAAGCAGTTGTACTTATCTAGTTTCCTAGTGATAAAATATACCATTTACACTTCATCTGACTATGCAATAGTTTTATTGTGTGAATTGTAGAAAGAAATAAAAGACATTAAACAGAAAAACAGAAGCCATTTCATTCTAATTCTCATCTGACAGCACGGATCACTGAGCTACTCACTTGCAAGACACAAACAAATGTGTTCCGCCCAACAAGGAGACAAAGATGTTTTCTTTTTGTTGTGAACATTGAAGCAGGATGGGAATAAAATAAAATCTCAGTTACTGAATCAGCCTCTTTCTGAATGATTGCTCACGGTCACATTCGCTCAGTGATGCAGAAGTTTTTTCACACAGCACAAAAGTACAGTTTTAGTCTGTGCTGAAAGGGCTCACGCGTGTTACACTTATCATACAAGGATTATAACTCAAGCATGCATATTGTAAAACACTGGAGACCACGTGAAGGTTAATGCAGGATGAAGGTGAGAGGGCAATAGTTCAAACCATGTAGTACTGCTGCACTACATCTTAAAGATGCAGAACAATTTTTTTTCCATCTTTATCAGTTTAATTAATAAAACTGTTTGGATAAAAAAAAAAGAGGCTTTTTATGGAAAATCAGTCATCACAATAGAAATGCTCACAAATGGGGTGGATTTAAAATGGCTTAAGACACGAAGTGAGACACATACACAACTTACTAAAGTATTACAACTTACTTACAATTTTGTCAACAAGTCTTCCCATGTAGAATGGATAACATACAAAATTCAGCTCTATGGCAAAAACAAAACACATTTGATATGTCGGCCATCATTTGATTTTTTTTAGAGCTAAATTGCTTCTTTGCTCTGTTTGGATTTCAGGAAAATCGCAAAGTGGAATCTTTTATTGTCTTGACTTGATGTCTTTTTTTTTTGTTGCTAAAGTTTCAAACTCTAGATATCTGTATTGACCAAATAAATTGGTTAATTAAAAATAAAGATACTGAATTGTTAAATCCTTTATTTCTGATGGTAAAATATTTCAAAATGTATTCGTGTCCTGTGATGCAAAACTAAAGCTTTTTTGTTTTTCACAGAAAGATCAAGTCATTTATTGTGTAACCTAATACTGTAATTCTCCAGCTCTGCTCATGATGAGCACATTTTATCACCAAGGCTTTTTTTCCTGTTTTTTTATTCCAAGTAAAGCACACTTTTTTTGTAAATCTTAAAAAAGTGTGAATAAAACAATGAAAAACAAGAAGAAAAAAAACTTGTTTTGAGATTGTGAAATACATCTATGGAAGACTTTGCAATATATTTACTCTGGTAAAAGGACAATGGGTTTAAACATTTTCTTTAAATAAGCAAAAATATATCTGCTCGTGGATTAAGAAAAATGGCCTTACCAAAAATCATTTTTGCAAGAAAAAAATGTTAGTAGTCACTGAGACATCTTTTCATAAACTAAGATAATTTTGCTACTGAAAAACTTTCTTGATAAGATTATTTTTCTTGCTGAAACAAGGATCTTTTTACTTTCTTAAGATTCTATTTTATGAGTGTCATCTCAAAGTGCCAAACTACACTGCATCAACCACATGCATATTTATCATAGATTTTTCTAAATAGTACTCAGGGAAATATTTCAACAGTAAACCTCCACTAACTCCTAACTTTTGTGTAAGATATCTTCAAATATTTTTTAAAAGAACAAAGAGATGCTACACTAAAGTTGAAAGGCATCAAAATTTGACAACAGCTTATTTGTTGCATTCAAGTTTGATACTTTTTAAGTTTAAAATTTGGTACATCGTGGATGTTCAGTGGAAAAAAAAAGAAACATTTTGTGTATATTTAAATAGACCGCATAGCTTCACAAGATTCTTCTTTTAAAATAATCATGACTTCTATAATTATTATGGTATCCGTCTACGCTTTCTTAGGATATAATTTGACTTCCCAACAGCACACGTACGACTATAACCTTGTTTGTCTGGTAGAGCTTGCCAAAATTGGCCACCCTAACATCCATCTTATTAATTAGCTTCTGTGTCACAGTTTTCATCATCATCAGTCAAGCATGTTTAATTGTATTCATCCATTAATGGTATCAAATTAATACATGTGCAGTACATTAGCAGCCCTGGAACTGATTCCCAAGTGAATAGAGTGACAGTTTCTCCCTGACTTTATAAATGCTTCCTTACATTCTATTTACATATTTATATACACAAAAAATATAAGAATATTTGGGCTTCTACGTTCTAAACTCTCGCATTCACGCGTCGCTAAGCACGTTTCCAAAACCGCCTCTACGTACTAAACGTGCGTCCATTAAACCTGCGTCGAAAGTTAAACCAGGTCGACCAATCAGGGATTCGGCTTTGGTTGTGACATATGGATTTCAATTTACACAAGTACCAACTGAAAACTGATCATGGAGGAGCAATTATCAATTGAGGTTTGTGCCTGACCAGAACTATATGACAACAAGTCTTTCATATATCAAAATAAAGCTGTGAAAGAAGCAAAATTCGCGAGATTTGCACTGCTTTGACATTTCGCCTCTTCCAACTGTAGGTGACATACATCCGCTAGTATCGGTGACAGTCCAAAGGAAACACCATAAGTTAAATGTGTCACATGACTGGTGTCAACATAGAATTACAACTGCTTAAGTAACTGTTAGACTTCATTCCATCAAACTCACTAAAATGTGTCTCTCCTGTCAAAAACACATCCGAGCCTTTCAAAAATAAATTAATGCTCACTAAAGTTCCTAATGACATTCAGTTTTTGTCTTACATTGTTTGTCTTGAGAGTTCTTTTCATATTTGTCCAGTAACAATAAGCTGTGTTTACCCCCAAGCTTTTTACAGCAGAGCTGACAAATCCACCAACAGGTACACATGCATACATCTATTTGTATACTGTCCCATATGTACACAGACAAAGATCCCTTTTCCCCCAGAGCAGTGGGAGAGGTAATCTGAAGCTGAATATTAGCTTTCCAGAGCTTTCTCACAATAATCCCTGTCCTCTCCGTCACTCCAGGTCCCTCTTTGAAGCTTGAAGGGGAAATCAAATGCAAGTGAGTGCGTTTACTTTGTCTTTGAGATAAAGAGTAGGAGAGGAAGAAAGAGAATGATAAGTGTATGTCTATGATTTGAGGGCATTGTGGATATGCATTATCTGTCAGTCTACTTGATCCACCAAGACAACGAGAGTTCACATAGCTTTGATCTAAATGTTACTTTTTATTGACTGCAGGTCTGCTCTTTTAACATCCTTTGCATTATTTATTTCATGTACTTTGTATTGTTGTTTTAAGACCTGAAGAAAGGCATTATCACACAAGAAATTAAGGGAACAGGAATGCAAAACTGACCCAAACATGGATCAGACACGCTAAATACTAATGAGAAAATCAATATGTTTTGTTACTCGAACACGTCTTTTAGGTTGTTCCTGTGAGGCAACCTTAAAATCCACCCAAAACCTTATCTTAATGTAATTTAAAAACGGTTTAACCCCTTCATATTTTCATTGGTTTACATCGATGTGATCGAAGAAAGCTGGAATGAAAATTAAACAGGAAATTGACATTCCTTTAAACTCTATCTAAAGCATAGAGTCTTATGGCATCTGTCATTAAGACCCTACCATTCATTCACCTTTCAATCCCGTATTGTCCCTTTCGGGGTCACAGGGCTGCCGTAGCCCATCTCGGCCACATGCGGGCGATGGCAGGGGAAATACTGGACAGGTCGTTGCCAAAAATAGCATAATTATAATTAAAATACCACTGGGAACTCTCTTAAAATAGATCAAATGATCATCAGATTCTTTTTTCTTTTCTTTTCAGGACCTATTTAGGACTTATATACCCAAAAATTAAGTCATGCAGGTACTACAGCTAATCTTTTGCCAATACATTAAGTGGCACTTTAAATTTTCCCATTTGATGTTTGAGATATGTTCAATTTATTTGCTGTCACCATGTGTCTGCTAAATTAATTAGTTATAATTGCTCCTCAAGGGTATGGGATAGAGTATTCATTAGTCATTTCTAGTGAGAGACATCATCAATTAGCAAAGAAGAGCAATATATCCACTGCAAGCAGGCTCAACACCAGCTTGACCGCATGTGATGCTTAAATGATTGGAAAACACACGTAGCCCTTGTTTATAATGAATGGCTTTCTATAGAGGAACTCCTTTGCCATTATTTGTAGACTGTATGTACTCTGTTGTACGTGTAATGAAAGGAATTGTTCCCTTTTTTACATTTGTATCCAAGTGACAATAACTGAACTTAAGAAAATGTTATTCAACTACAAGCTAAAAACAGCATCCACATTTTTATTTGATTACAGAACAAAATGATAACGGCATAAGAAAGATGTATTAAGCAACAATTTGATTATGTTAAACAATGAATCAGGGAAAGCAACAATTAAAGTTATCCAGCAAATTCTAGAATTTTATAGGAACGGGACACATTTTCAATAAATAAAACAAGACAGAAAAAAACAGGGGCGTTATGTTTACAAAAAAAAATTACGTAGTATTAATGGATTGAAATTTAAAGTAGTTTTAAAGATTTTCAGCTCCCCATTCATGTCCAGGCTGGACAGGGGAGCTTCATTTTTATAGATAAATGTTTATTTAGTTCAGAAATGCAGACATTTAAGAGGTTTTTAAGGTGTGTTATAGAGTGACTAAGGTGTTTACATGCTAGAATATTTATAAAAATATGGACACAATAGAGAAAAAAAAGTATTTCTCAGTGTCCAATTCTGCAAGTTGTCCCACTTTAAGCCTTACTGACAACTCCCCTAACGGGTGGATAAGGCTGTCTGCAGGTGGAAAATGGGTAAATCTGTAAGGGGGAAAGTTGTGGAAAAGGATTTGCGTTAAAATCTGTTTCTAAATCACAATTCTGTAAAAAGAAAATGCCAAAAAGTAAGTTGTTTCATTTTTATCATTTCAACACAAACACATCTGTTGCTGTAGAGTAAGTTGCTGCTTTGAGGTGTTAACACAGATGATCCTGTACTCTTGGCTTTAATATTTTGAAAAGTGTTACTGTTGTACAGGCAGTGCAAAACCCCACCAGATTGAGCTGAAACAGATGGGGAAAATTCACATATTTTTGTTTGGGAAAAAGGAACTTGAAGGGATTTTCTTTATCAAATTTTCAGCTTTTTCCCCCCATCCTTTTTCCTTCATTATCTGCAAACTTTCCATCATTTCCTCTCACTGTGTCATCATATATCTTCAGGTGTCTGAGTTTGATGAGACATGACTTTGGTGTCTGCAGGTGTCGCTGACGGAAACAGGGTGATGACTCTCCTTAATGGACAACTAGCAGCAACTTTCAACCAGACGCTCATTTACATTCAGATTTTGAACTTGTTTGCCCCGATGTGCATGTGTGAGTCATTGCAGGGTTTTTTTTGTATCTTTGTATATTGCTGCAGCTCTTGTACACACATTATTTAGTTATCTTAAATGACCTGACTGAATAATTTTGACTTAGGGTGTGGTTTTTGTCATGAACTGTCTTTAGGTATACGATCGGGAAATTACTTATAGGTTGGACAATGAGGGCATTTACCATGAACATGGAGGTACACAGGCCCATGTCACTAGGTGTCAGATTGCAAATTGGTTTCTTTCCAGTGGGCTGACAGAATTGACAAGCTCTTTTATAAGAGGCATAAATAAGGCAGCTTTAGCACCCCATCTCATTTCCTCCCATTTTACAACTTAAAGCTGCAAAGCATTTTTTGGATTGGTAAACCCGGTAAAGCTTTGCTATAGGAGCCTATTTATCATTGACACCTAGATTTGAAAATAATCTGATTACACCTCTGTTCTCTCAGCTAAAAGATGAAGTGTTTTGTTTTCAGATTTCGAATCCCATGTTAAGTGCTCTATTCCTATAGCATATGTGCTTTGCATTTCATACTGGCTTCAACCAAGTAAAGGCATCACTAGATATCTTCTTGGTTTAAAGACCTACTTCAATGAAAAGTGTTTTTTAATGTGTTTTTAACGTGTTCTTGTGGTATTTTTCTGACGATGAAGGTCACATATAAAGAAAATCAAGCACAAAATTGCATTTCTTTGTATTTTTTTTATTAAATTGCTGTCAATCAGGGGCAGACAAAAAATGCTGTTTTAAAAAGATTGTATTTGTGTCATAGAAAGTACACTGGACAGGCCACAAACTCCCTGCTCTGCTCCATTCTGACTCATCCACTCATAGACAAATAGATCTACTGTATGTACGTCTTTGTTTACCTTATCAGAGCTGACCTTACCTTAAAACTCCATGGCTGGATAGCTCCAATATCCCTCACCATTTTTGTTGCACCGCTAAGGTTAGGTTGGGGTTGTGAGGGGCTGTAAGCTAGTAGGAGAGGGTGTAAACTGAGGGCTTCATTACAGGTGACAGGAAGGATGGACTGGGGTTGCTCCGACCAATTGTTCCATTCACAACTCAAAGGCAAATTTCAAATGAACTCCTACCGTTCTCCAGAAACTAAGTCCTATCAAACAACACAGTTCTCTTGATTTTGGCATAAAAAACCATAATCATAAGTAAAAGACCACTGGGAAATCTTAAAATAGCTCCAAAGATAATTGTAGTGGGTCTTTGAAGACATTATTAATTTAAATGCATTTGATATAAACCTGTTCAAGATGTTCACATTTTAATTGGTGTTTTAGTCCACATTTGACGGGAAAGATACATTTTATTAGTTTTTTCGGGGGAGGCTTTATGTCCTAATATTATTCAGTTTATTTATCCTGAAATACACTAAACATTTATTAACTTTAGTGCTTAAAAGTCAAGATCAGTAACTATCAGTTGTAGGTTTTCCTCTGTGACTCTACTTTGGATAGTTTAGTTGTGATCCTTTATCTTCAATCATGAAGGTGCATAATTAGTTGTTATTGTTAAAGTCATTATAAGTATTGAATTGTATAGATTTGCTTGTTGATTTGTTCCTTTTTTTTTGCTTGTTGCATTTTTTAATTTTTACTGTGTAGATGGGATTTCTGTGAATGTTTCTGCATTCAACATATGTTGTATACCGTAACTGCTTTCTCCTTCATCGTAGACACCAGCCTCAAATGCTGGCTGCTGTGGTTTTGTCACAACTGTTTTTAATAAAGTGGAAGGATTTTTTTTTTAACCTGTTTTTGCAACTTAACTATTTTAAATTGGATGGTTTATTGACTGGGATTTTTGTTGTTTCTTGTTGGTTGTGATTAGTTTTTATCTTCTCTCAAGCAACGTACGTGTATTTACAGTTAGAAATTGTAAGTTTTAGAAGATGTTTGTAACAATAAACATATTTAGGGTTATGCATCTCCACTTAACAAGCTGTCATGGTTGTGGTGGTTAGCCTTATGGGTTAATAACATGCTAATCCTGGGTCAAATACCAGAAAGACTATCTGTTTATATCACAAAATTCCCCACAGTGGAACTAATGAGGACATTTGTTATTTTGTTGATTTCCCCAGGACATTGCAAAAACTGTCTTTATGGTGAGGCTTTTCAAATGCTCTGTTCAGAAGATGAGACTATCCACACTACGGTCAATTTACCCTAACCACACGGTGCATTCTTAATAATGCATGCAATAATGGTCCAGCTCAATCTGTAAATGTCGAACTATGCAAAGTTATAAATATATTTAAAAAAAACAAAATGCAATTATAACAATATTGCATTTCAAAGGTAACACTTAGTATTGCCTTCTGTTTAACATGTTTTAAATATATAGTATGTCTAAAGACAACTTGTGATAGGTTGGAGAGCACAAGTGTTTTTTTTGGTCAGGTAAAAAGATGATTTACACTATGCAATTTTAAAAACTTTGTCTTCTTCCGTTGATCTCTTAGACTTGAAATAATGCAAGTTCATATTTCTACAGCATACAGAGCTATTATCTATCTATGGACTATGGATGGTTTTTATTCTTTTTCAGTCTGTGGCCCAAATGCAAAATTCTTCAAAAACCTCTTTTTTTTATCTTCAACTTGCACTTTTTTTTATTTCCAAAAAAAAAAAAGAATAACCCAACTCAATTTAGTTTTAATTACATAACCCTAACTCTGACCTGAGGAGATATTCATCTTCATTAGTAGAAGAATAAAATGACATGTTTTTCATATTTTTCATGTCTGAAACACTTAATCAGCATTCCAGACTTTTTCGTGATTTTAAAAGAATATTTTTGGGCTGATTTAGTAGCAGAGTCTGATTGAGCACACATACCAGTGTGTGCCGTTGTGTGCATCTGTGTGTATGTGTGTGCTCATCCCTCTGTCCATCAGTAATGAACAGCCAGTTAATGAAGGAACCCCTGTTCTTTCTGTTTCAGCAGCTAGGGAATAATTACCTTGTGTCTGAAGCCATTCTCCATTTGTGCCAAACGTTGTGGCTTCATTTATCTGCCATCCCTCAAAAAAAAATCTAATTCTTTGTCTTCCCTTTGCTTCCTCCTCTGGGTATTATCTTACAATCCTTTAGTAACAACTCCACACACAGACTAGCTGTCCATCTATTTTCTCTATACGAGGAATTCTTTGAATTTTCAAAGGGGGATGTGATTCCACAGAAGGTCAAACATTATGTATTTTCAAAAAAGCCTTTTTAAAATAAATGTATGTATTTTTTATGCTTGTGTGAATGTGCTTGTGTGTGTATGCTCTTACATACAATGTCTGATAACATCAACATAAGATATATTAATCTCACGGCTTAGCACTTTTGCTTTAATTCCACAAGGTTTATATAAAGCTTATTTTTTGATAAAAAAAAATAATAATCTAATTTCTACAAAACTCTTAGGATATTGTTTATGTGGTCATGGCTGGGTAGGGATTTAACATTAAGATGACTTTAGAATAAAAAACATTCATGTTATCTTATGTTTCTTAATACAATGTTTCATCCAATTTAGAGTTTGATATTTGTATAAATCTGCTTTTGTGTATGTCAGGGGATTGGTGTGTACTATGTACTATTAACCCTTGTGTTATCATAGGCACTTTAACATCGGGAGTAGGGTCATCTAGGCCCCGGGTTTTTCAACCTTTTTTGAGCCACGGCACGCTTTAAACTTGACAAAAATCCCACTGCACACCAGCATCCCAAAAAACAAAAAAAAACAAAGGAAAAGCTCATAGTCTGTATTGATCTACAGTCCCTCCACAATCTCACATGCATTTTTGTGATAATTGTGGTAGAAAAAGCTGGAAGCTGCAGTTGTTTTTTTTTCTAAAAAATGTATTAAAAGTTAAGTTAAAAGATTCAAAAACTGTTTGATGTGTGTTCGTTGTTGTTTTAAGACGTTAAGAGGAGAGACTCATTGTGCGCTAAGACACTGTCACTTTAACCAAATGCATCATGGGAGATGTAGTGTAAAAATCCGCAGACAGACAAGCGTCTATGAGCTTCATTATTTTGTTCATTTGTTCCAGGGCCGGCCCTGATCTTCTGGGGGCCCTAAGCGAAATTTAATTTGTGGGCCCTCTAACCGATTGGCAGCACCAAAAAAACGCAACTGTTGTTATAATATAAATGAGATCTCTCTCTTACTACATTTTGTGAATGTATTAGTGTCACTGCCGAAGAAGTGAAAACAGTATTTTGCCTGCATGTTGGATGCACATTAAGTGGTGCCAAAATGACAAATATATATATATATATATATATATATATATATATATATATATATATATATATATATATATATATATATATATATATATATATATATATATATATATAACTTCAACAAATGCAAACAGTGAAAAGTCAAATAGTCTAATCAAATCTACATAACAGTTGCTGTGATGCTAGAAGAATAATGTTGGAAAGAAGTGGCTTCACTTTAGTGTGTGTGTGTGCGCGACTTTCTTTTAAGTAATAATGAAACAATAAGTCTGATATAGGTTCCATTTTGGGTGGATTTGAACTGACCAGCAGCAGCATCAACATTTTCCCTTTCAACAACACAACATGGTGACAGGAGTTTCTTCTGCAGCTAAAAGACAAGAATTATTATACAATAATTAATGATGAAGTTAATAAAATAACTATAGAAGATTAGATCTAATAGTTTACTGGCTCATTTAAACTCTGTGTGCAGGTTTTTCACAATTTCATGATCTTTTAATATATTTATGAGAGATTTATTGTTAGATTGTATATTTGCTCAAGATGATATTTATTTATCTAATTATGAACAACTTGGGATTCCATACTCTTCAACTACTGTTTATGAAAAAAGGGGTTATGCAAACACTGTTTTTTAAATGACTTTACATGCTATTAAATTACCTGAAATCACATCTTCGGTGATGTCAGGAACATCTTGGGATTTGGATGCTGCACCTCCTCCAATAATTTTTGATACTTTTTGAGAGCAGAAGAAACTGTAGGCTGAGGAAGATCTGTGCAAAACATCATCATTATGTAAAACCAAAACTGCAAAATACAAATAATAAATAAATGCACCCATTTATAAATAATAAATGTGAACACTAATTTGAGTATAAGTGGAAATATAAGCATTTATACACTTCTTTATCTATTATTTTGTATGTTCATAATTTCAAAATTAGTACATTTATTTTGTTTGTCATTTATAAATGAGAACCTTTATTTCCTATTTGCATTTGGCAGTTTTGATTCTCCATATTTTATGCCAACACATGATTTTACACACTGTTGAAAAATTCAGACTACCTAACTTGTTATAACAGATAAACAGCAGTTTTTTTAATGACATAACCAGAAAAATGCAGAACGCACTAAATATGTGTTAGCAAAACAATTAAACAACATGATTACGTGAGTTTAAACACTTATCAGCCGCCATCATACCATTATCATTATTTACTTTTCTCTGCTCTCCGCCGGTTTAGAAGGTCCTGTCAGACGTCATCTTGGAAATTTGGGTATCAGAATTATTTTACTTTTCCATTGGAAATTACGACAAACGGGGTCGTTTATGTGCATACTTCACCTTTATTTACATAAATTGCGCAGCCACACATAAACACTGGATAATGTAAAAAAATACGGCCCCAACATCCTCCAAACTTTCCTTGTGATTGATGTTGAACTTTCTTCATCTTTTTTTATTTTATTTTATTTTTTTCGCCACTTCGGGGCCCTAGTGGTGACGGGGGCCCTACGCGGCTGCGTAATTCTCGTATAGGGAGGGCCGGCCATGACTTGTTCCATGGTCTGACACCGGATTCTGTGGAAAGCTACACCGCTAAAGATGAGCTTTAGCTGGTATTTTTGTTAGAACTGAGAGACGTATAAGCAGAATCGAAACAAGGAAGTGAATACTTTAACCACTCCTGATTGGTCAGACTGATGACATGTGATTAAGCCTTCAAAAATGATTGGTGGAGACAGTTAAAGGGGTGGGACTTTTCCTAAAACAGCGGAAGCTACGGCTAAATCGCGGTACCGTCATTCCTATCAAAATGTCTTTAATAGAATCAAAGAAACACAAAGAAAAAAGTATTTTATGATCTTCCATATTCGTAACTTCTTAGTGTTTTATCAGGGTTTGTTTGGATGAACAAAGAGCTGACATCCTGGAGATGGAAAATGTTTTTAGATCAGTTAATGAGGGGAATTTCCCACGGCACACTTGACCATCTCCCACGGCACACTAGTGTGCCGCGGCACACTGGTAGAAAAACACTGATCTAGACCCACTAGACAGTGCTCTGAACCTTTTTTCTTCAATGATTTGTGACCTTCACTGGTGTCCATGGATTACATGAAATCTTTCCACCTTTATCCACCTTTGTCATGGTAGGAAGAACACGTCAATGTAAGGGTGGGGTCATCTAAGATAGCACAAGGGTTACACCTGTAATGATTTTGTAGTTAGTTTTAAAGGGCCTATATTATACAAAATCAACTTTTTGAACTTTTAAGTGTATCATAATATTGATTCCTCACAAATAACAACCCCAAAGCGGTATTGTGATCCATTTATGCAATTTTGAGCATTTCTCCAAAAACCTGCACTCTGAGCTCTAGCCCCTCCCTATACACAAAACGAGCGGGTTCTCACTAGCTGATTTAGATCCGTAAGAACAGCCCCTTCCAGTAAGAGACTGCGCTGCCAGCACCGCCCCCCCAGGCCAACACAAACACTTTCTCCATGGAGCTAGTGGTGATCGGCTGAGTCAAGACTGTAAGGTTCCACAATATGCACATCTATCTTTGTAAAAGTTTGGATGTGGTTTGCTTTTGTGGGAGACACACTGCCTAGGTTACTGTCATGAAATGGGCAGCACCCACAAGGAGCAAAAGCCGGTGCTTCAGCGATCAAAACGTCTTATTTCCAGGTAGGAAAAGGGCTGAGACTAAATGTTTTGTATGAGTACAAATCCACACAAATCCAGTAAGACTATTTTGTCTCTATATTCTTGTACTTGTTAGATAGACTGACAATAGAAAGTCATTCTATGTTTTAGGTATGAAAATCAACTACAAGAAAAAAATAATCTTTCAATGCACTCAGAACCACATTTTGCAGTCTGGCCAGTGAGTGATGGCGAACTAATTGGCTGCTGTCAGAAGAAGGGTGCTGATTGGTTGATTAGTTCAGACAGATTTCAGAAGTCTTAGGTTGTCACTTGTGTTTGTGTTTGTGTCAGTAAAAAAACAAACAAAAACAAACATGGACTGTTGTGTGCTATTTTGAAGAACTTAACAGTTTTTTTTAATGGCAAAACTTTTGTGCAAGTGTGCAAAACATTTTCACAGCTATAAACCTTATTATTTTACCCATTCTCAAGTGTTTTTGCATAAATAAATCATTCTTTTACACATAGTAAATTTGATATTGCAAAAACTCCAATTAACTTTGCAATTGCAACTTTTTTTACTCAAATTTTATTTGCAGATGCAAATAAATACGCATAATTTGACAACAGCAAAATACTTTTGAAAGGAATATAATTCCATATAATTTGCCTCAATTTGACTTTGATTCTCGGGTTTGTTTGCTGAGTAACTGCAGTAAGCTGTCCTTTTCCCCCAACAGTTATTGAACTTTCTGGTGCTTCCCTTTCATTTCCATGTATTCCATTTTCATTTGGTTAATTATTTTTTCCTGCGTCACCAAAAAACCCTTCCCCGCACTCTATGGGTCAGTTGGAAAAATGAAAAATTTAATTTGTGCCTTTTTTAATCAAAACTCATGTAAGGTTTTTGCACTTCATTTCACTTTTTGTACTGAATCCATCTTTTCATCTGAGTATGTTTTCTCCCAGCACTGCAGTACTGATGCCATTCACCAGACAGAACAAAAGGACAAATACGTCTCCGGTTAAAGTTCCTCGTCATAATTCTCCTCTCATTTTCCTACTTAGTTCAAGCTCATCTGCTGCGTCCTTCATAGTAGTCTCTGTGACCTGGAAGTCATCTGTGGTGTGCCATGTTGAAAAATAGCTCCTTTCTCTAAATGTATCTTTAAAGACAAGTACAAGGAGAAAAGGGAGACGGGAGGGTTGACTAAACTTGACAGAAAACAGACAGGTCTTTTCCTGAGTGGCACATAATGATGACTCAATAATTACTGTTTACAGTGACTGCTCTAAAATAATAATGTTAATTATTTGATGGATGTGAATTCTTTGAACTTTTTCTCCATTTCCTTCACATTCAGTCTAAATGGAAGATACAAGATTGAAAAAAAAGAGATGTGGCATTGGAAGCTTGATTTCATAACCTTGCAAATAAATTACAAAGTAAAACCCCAAAAGTTTAGGGAAACTTGCACATTTTTAAACCATTGTTTCATTATTACCACCAATTGTTGAGAGTTTAGTAACAGATAAACATGATAAGACAGAGTACCGAGCGACGTGCAGTCCAAACCCTCATCCAAATATCAAAATAAATGTCTAGAAAAAAAGTCAGTTTAGAAAACTAAATGCTTAAAATATACTAAATCCTGCCCTTCTATTTATGGAAAGTCCTGTGTAAGTTTCTTGACACAAACAGAAATTAATTGGTTTGTGTGATTCACAAACCAAGCAAACAACTGAGGCTAATTCCCCCATGTCTGGACGGTATCTTAAATATGTTTGATCCTGTAAACAGTAAGGAGGGCTTGGTGAATCAGACATTTTTATGTTTTGGTAATTGGGCACAGGGGCTGCTCGGTGCTGCAGTGGTTAGCACCCTCACCTCACTGTGAGAAGGCTGCGGCTCATATCCAGGCTGGGACCTTTTCTGTGTGGAGTTTGTATGTGCAGGTTTTCTCCAGGAACTTCAATTTGTCCAAAAACATGCTCCATAGATAAATTAGTATCTCCAAAATTGCCTCTAGGTGTGTGAGTGTGTGGCCTGGCAACCTGTTCAGGATGTACCCCACCATCGCCCGAGAATAACTGGGTTGGCCCCAGCAACCCATGACCCCAAAAGGGCTTTCTGCAGGTTCTGAAAATTGATGGATGGTAATTGAGTGCAGTTTGTTTTGCAGCTATCATTCTTGGCAACTTACTTTAATTTTAATTTTTGATTTGTGTCTTGAAGCAAATGTTTACTTTTTTGTAAGCTCTTTCCAGTTAACTTGTTTTTTCTTTTTCATTTTTCTCACTTGACAATTTGACTTCTAAGTGTTTCTTTTGGCAGCAGGACTAAATTTTGTCTTCACTTGTGTGCTATCTACAAATTAATTGCGTCAAAGAAAGGTTAGACTGTAGTCTGAATTCTTTTAGAGTGTATGAGATAGTGGAGCTCCTTTTCAAGGGTAAATCATGCATACACCCAGATCTACCAAAGTCATCTCAGGCTGATATGTAGCCAGTCCTAAGGTAGTATCTCATCAGCCAAAGCACAGATAATAAAAGATTGCCTTTGCAATCTTCCAATCAGAATTATAAATATTATAAGGATAAGAGTGCAGTGGATCTAAATAAGGAACCACAGCTGTTTCTTGAATCTCCTTTTTAAGGTTTCTGAGCTTCCCAGTTGTTCACATTGTACTTTCACTTGACACCGCTGCAATAATATTTCACATGTTTTAATTTTAATTACTTCCTACCACATTTCCACTAAATTAATTTTTTTGAAAAGCAATTAAACATCATGCAGTGAAAAGAAGTATTTTTTATGTCTTGCTAAACAGGTTCACTTGAGCTTTTATATGAACAGGAAGTGTTTAATTGGTAGTTGATCATTGAGTGTAAGGAAAGTACATTAAAAGTTTATTAGACTAAAAGCTGCATAAGCGGCATGGCTATTGAACTGCTAAGCTCCAGAATATCTGCAGGCACAGTATCAAGCTTTTTCTTTCTTTTTACTACACAATATCCCTGCATTATGGAAATGTTCAGTAATATCGTTCATTTTTAAAGAAATATATACTATTTGTTACCAGGTTTTGTACTTAATTGCAAAATGCTATGATTCCTCCACCATGACAAAGGGGCCTGAAAGACTCCACCAATAGCTGAGACCGAGTGTGAATCTATAGAGAAGGTCCAGAAGAGCAATGATTACCAACATAATTTCATAAAACATCAAATTTAGAAAAATATTGTCTAAAAAGACATTTCCTCATTCTTGCATCCAGCGACCTGTTCAGGGTGTACCCTGCCTTTGCCCAACAGTTGCTGGGTTAGGTCCAGCGACCCAGTGACTCTGAAAGGGATAAAGCATGTTCTGATGGATGAAAGGATAAATAAATGCACATTTTTCTTTATAAATCTAAAGGAAATAAATTGGGGGAAAAAACAACAACAACAAAAGAGCCTTTCTGTTTTTGTGCACACATGTTGTTTTACTCATGATTCTGCGAAACATCTAAAATGTTTAAATAAAATATGCTTAATAGCCAAATTACAAAAACTGCTAATGATTTATGTTGTTTTTCCCATTCATTCTTTGTTAGTCAAGAAATCCTTTAAAATTCATGATTTTTACAGATTAAAAAAAACAAGAAATAAAAAAAAAATGTTTTTATTGGCAATAATTGCATTTTTTTCACCTCAACATTTTCTTAAATTGTATTCATTTTTTTCTTATTTAAATTATAGAGATTTTTATTTGTGATGTCTGCCAAATGAAAACTAGCATTTGTGTCTGCCACACCTCTATTCTCAGTCCTGGCAAAGGTCATTTTAACAGCTTTTGTTTTTAGAAGTCCTGAGCAGGCTTTCATGTCTTCAGTCTCTTTAGCTTTCCTGCTGGCTGCTGGCACTGTTATGACCCAATAACCCGTCTGGCGGTGTGATTGTTAAAGGTATAAACCGGAAAATCTGAGTGTGAAGATTTTATGTGGAGGAGAGTGCTCTGCAGCTTTCCAAGAAGGCATGCATTTTTCAGCAATAACATTGGTGCACACATCAATTCAGTTTGCACCTTTTTTTTTTCATAACTGCTTAGAGGTGCACGGAATGGCAAGTGAGGTGACCCAAAATAGCAAAGCTCATGTTAAAACAGTAATGGGCCAAGTTGTTCATGTAGGAACCCTTCGAAGGACTGTTTATGAATGATCAATGCTCAAAGGTTGGGATCTCATATCTCTACTCATATCAAACAGACATTTGTTTTTTTTTTTCTCGTTACAAACGGAGAGGCCCATGTCCAAATTCTTAAATGTTTCTTCTTTATTTACTCTAACTACCACATTTAGTTGTATTGCAATCTTTTGTGGATCGCACATTAAACTTTTTTTTTGGATATATTCCACACACTTCTTCTGTCAATGTTCATTCATATTTCTGTTTTAGATGTAAACCATTTTTTTTAATCTTAAACACTAAATCAACCATCTGTAAATGCCATGTCATTCCATTTTCTATTGATTTGTATTTTCCATCTCAGGATAACAAAAGGGAACACCCTGAACCTCAGAGAAAATAAATATCTGTTTGTCCAGCAACAGTGGGTGGATCGCTTTGAGCTGCACTATATAAACTCTTGGGATTCCTTATATTAAAGATTGCTAAACCTCCAAAGTGGAGGGCTATACGATCCATTACAGGAGCTGCAAGGTAATCCACAAGTTTGCAATGGATCTAGAGAGTAGATTCATAAGCTTTACTGCTGGGATTCCGGTCAAGGACTGATAAACTGACCTGTCCAGATAATATGTCAGGCAAAGGTGCAGCAATTACAGAGATTGGAAGAGTTTAAAGTGAAGAGCTTTTTGCTGTAGCAGTTCACTTGAAAATACCCAAAACATTGACATTTGCTGTTAATTTTGGGCCACACAAACAGTAAATGCATATTGCTGCTTCATAGCCACATACATATATGCTGTATACACTGGACCAATAACCTCTGACGTCACTTATAGAATTCTGAATTATGAAATAGATAACAGTGGCATTGCTTTTTTTAACCAGGGGCATGGCCACAATTCTGACGTTGCAGAAAACTGCAATGGGGCGGGACAAAACTGAGAATTTTGTTGAAACCACCCATGTGTCAACTAACTTTCCAATAGAAAAAGTTCTACTAAAACCAAAACTGTAGTTTTAAAAGTTTACCACTTCCCTTATGAATAGCAAATACAGCAAAAGAAAAACAAACTTAAAAATAAAACATTCTTGACACCTACCTTGACTTCTCATAAGTTTTTGGGTCGTAAAATCTGACAACCTGCCTTGAATATGCTGTAGTGAATGCATTCAAAATGCATCACACTTAATGTTAAAACACAAGCTACTTTTGTCAGGTAAACACAAGAAATCTTAAGTGTTCTGGCTATATTCCCACACATTCATTTAGATCTTTTGTTGTTTTTTTCAGCATTGGGCCGGCCATGGTGCAGAAGTAGAGCAGTCGATCTCTGATCGGAAGATCGCAGGTTCAGTTCCCCCTCTGTGTGTGGATGTGTTGAAGTGTCCTTGAGCAAAACACTGAGCCCCACATTGCTCCTAGTGGTTATAGGCTGGCGCTAGTGTTAGGCAGAAGAGCTGCCATCAGTGTGTGAAGGTGTGTGTGTGTGTGCATGGGTGAATGGGATTATGACTGTACAGCGCTTTGGGCCTTCAAAGAGGGTTGTTAAGTGCTACATAAGTATGCATTAGTTACCATTTTTGTTCAGAGAAAGAAATTTGTGAAGGAAAAGCAAGTACTGATTGCAGTTTGGCCGCTTTTGTCACTTAGCAGTAAAACAAACAGTGTTATGCATCCTTTTGCAAAGGGCCTTGAAAGTGATTTCCAACAATTATGTGTTCTTAAACCTACAGTCTTCTTCTTCCACTTTCGGCTTCTCCCATCAGGGGTCGCCACAGCGAACGAGTCGCATGGTAAATTTGGCAATGTTTTACGCCGGATGCCCTTCCTGACGCAACCTTCTCAAACCGGGCTTGGAACCGGGTTCTTAAACCTACAGTATAGGAGATTATTGTCAGGAAACATCTAATATGGTTCCCAAAAGTGTGAACCTTTGTACACTGAACCAAAAAATGAGATAATAAAATACTCTTACGAGTGAAAAAAGCTCAAGAGCCACATGGAACTTTACAATCTTCCGTTAAATCTGTGTTGAGTTCATAAAACTATACAACTATAAAAAGACTGCTTAGTAAAATCTCAGCCTCTGACACTGTCTGTTGGACAGATATAAAGTTGACACTCTTGCTTGGCCGTACTACACAAAAGCACGAATAAAGTTGAGCTGACCTTGAACTCTACAATGAAATATTGAAAATCATGTATAAGGTTACCTGACTGGCAACATAATAACCTTGTATATGTCATATAGATCTTCCACAGAATAGTTGGAAATAACCAATGTGTAGCAATAACTTGGCTAAAGTCCATGCTATTATACTGTGCCACCGTTAGATTTTCGAGCATTGTTAGGAATTCCTGCTGACATAAAAAAATCATCAACGGTAACCTCTATTTAGACAGATACACAGATTGTTTGCTTTAAAAAATTTTCTTTACTAGCTGCCTCAAGAAAAGTTGTCCATGTTGGATTTTTGTGTTTATGCAACATTCGGAAGAACCCCTAAAATTATGCTTTCTTACATTGGTGTTGCTTTAGAGTGCTGTATGACATATTTGTCCTTGAAATGGATTTGATGCCATCAGTGTGTAACAAAACATACTGATGGTGCAGGCTGCTTTCTGTTACTTGTGTTTATATCAAATGTAAAACAGGAACATGTAGACTGACTGTGAAAGAATGCATTATTGGACAACAAAGTTCTAACATAAGTTTGTTTATTGGTGTTTATTGGCAATATACTATCAAATATGCAAACTACAAAAACCTTAACACTTAAAATGATCACAACTGAATTGAATATAGAGAATTAATGAAAGTTGCATAACCAGAGACCAGTATATGAACAACATGTTGTGGTAATTGTGTCATTTGTGTCTGGCTTGAATCAGATTTCGCTTGTAAAAAAAAAAGTGTGGTCCATTACAACTAAAATGTAATCACCGTCTTAAGACACTGTGTCAATCAGTAAGTTGGTCTAATGTCCATGTCAGAAAAATAATAATTTCTTAACTTTAGCTCCTTATACTTGACTAGGCAGGCGAAGTCTAGTTTAATGGATGTCCTTTACAATAGCTTATGTTGCTTTTTTGTCTGTTGTCCCAATATTATACACCACTGCACTATGTATCAGCAGCTGGGTTGGTTCCTTAATTTAAAATGCATTCATCTCAACTTTCCTTCCTACCTGAAACAATATTTTGTTCACAACCTCTGTCATACTAATCACATTTATGTTCATGTCCCCAGATTTGATAGAAATTTGGGAAAAAACAGCTTTTTACGTTTAAGCTCCCAAAGAATGGAATCATTTTCTCACTTCTGTTCATTCTTTTATACTCATCCATCCATTTTCCTAACAGACTATATCTCTTTCGGGATCATGGGGTTGCTGGAGCTTGTCCTGGTTACAGTGGGGCAAAGGCAGGGTATGCCCTGGAGAGGTCGCAAGTTTGTCCCAGGGCTTCTTTTACATCTGACTTTATTTAGGAGAGCTCCTTTCAAACATTTACAATTTACCTGTTTTTGTTTCCATGACCCTAAATGAATTCAATGTTTCATTTTTCCGTTTTTCATTCTCTATTATTTCTTAGTAAACATAAATTATGTTCTGTGTTTTAATTTAATTTGTTTTGTCAAACTGCATTGGGATGAGGGGTAAAAAGTGAGAGCTGTTATGTGTGCATGCGTTTGTGTGAGTATGTTGGTTGTACCTGTAATAAAATTTGTATTTTTTTTCCTTTCTGTCTGTTTTTTTCTTTTTTTTTTTGTTATTTAACTCTACTTTATCATATTTCCCTTGTTAGAAATCTAACAGGAGGAACCCCTTGAAAATCAGATGTGATATCTCTAGTGACTAATCCTCCCATGGCTTATTAAAATGTTTACATTAAATAAATCAGAATAAATAAATATTCCGGACATTGATAAGGGTGTTTGGCATCCTGTCTCCCCTCCATCAAACAACTGGGCATTAGAGAGATGCTGTAAGTGCCAAGATTTAAAATAAAGTATTCGTAAACCGATAATCAGCTGACAGAACAGTGCCTAAGGTCCTTAACTGGTGGTTCACTTGGATGAAAAAAGTTGCATCTCTGCTTTGTGAAGCATGGTGCCTTTGTTAAAGCATGACTGAATTCAGAAACAAGTGCAGATGTGCTCAGCGTCTTCACATCTGTGATGTCAGCATTTTATCTGTCGTTTTGTAAGCGAGGGTGTTTTTTTGACAGTTTTGTCAAAGAGAAATCCAAGAGCGAGGAGAAAGAATCCATAAGCACAGACAGACACTGAGTAAAGGGAGGGACTCAAAACAGGCAGACAGATATCTGAGACGCTGACAGAATCTGAAGTGCCAGGGACTTTTTGAGTAGTTTTGGCCGTTTAAAAGTGCTTTCCTCCTTTATGCATTTGTATAAAATCAGAATATTTTTGCAATTGACTCAATTTTATTAGTTATCATTTTCCCCCTTTTAAATTAAAATAATGAACAGAAGTGTGTCATATAAATGGTAAATGGCAGCTACTTATAGCACTCTTACAGTCTTGTTTAAGGCTCAAAGCACTTTCAAGTCCTATTTCAATAAGGATATATCTTAGGAATGTGATCCAAAAATGTGCATGAAAGAGTTCATAGTCTTTTGGCAGTTAGGGTCTGGACAGATGACGTCTTTATCCTGCTGGGATAAGCTTGGATCATAGCTTAGACGCTAATGGTGGTTGACGCCAGTCCATGGCATAGCATTGGTCCAGGAAGGCCATCAAAACTGTCTAGAATGTAGAGAAATAAACGCCCATGAATTTTAAAGGAGGAATATGATTGGAATTGGCTAAGAAAAGAAGGCAGGGAATTTAGCTATTGGTTTAGAGTGGAGGTTGTTTTGATGAGTGGCGTGTAGAGTGGTGCAATACCTGGAAGTAAGGTAGATCTTCATTATTAAAATTGCACCAAAGCTTCACTCACCCATGCACAAGGAAGGGTGAAACTATGGACAGACAAGGTGGAAACCAAACCTTGTGACCTTCCAATCAAAGGTCAGCCACACTACTTCTTCACCTAAGCCACATCTAAAACAAATGCAATACTTTTTTTTTTCTCTTATTCATATGAAAAAGTCTGAAATATAAATAGAAACAACTTACATAAACTGCAAAGATAAATTGTTAGAAAAAAAAAACCTGCTTTCAAATAAATTGAGATTAAAAAATGTGTCAAAGTAGCTTAGAAAACACAATTTGGAAATCCTTTGGAAAGTGCTCTGAGTGGCCAGAAAAGTACTCTATGACTGCAGCCCATTTACAATTTTATCCTTTTACAGTTATAGCAGAACTCTGGGTTGCTTTTTTGAAAACTGATAGATGGCTCTGCCCTTACACACACCACTTTGCCTCAGTGACTGCATACACACTCAATCTTGCACATACATTCATATTAAAGAGACATGGTTCAGCCAGAGGACAGTCAAGCTGTTGGATTAAACTGGGAGAAAGATGGAGAGTATTTTGGAGGAGCCAAAATGAAAAGAAAGAATACTGTGCTCAGTCTAAACTCTTTTTGACAACAAGAAAAAAACCCAGTCATAACTATTAGTGCTTAGATCACCACAAAGTTCTAGCTTCACTGTTAAAAAAACACTAAAGAAAACAGAAAATGGCAATTAGCACCAAGGTGAAGCTAATCAAATTATATTTTTTTATTACCAAGTTCAGCTGTCACTAAAGCAACTTTCAAATTCATATCAAAATTATGCAACAAATTGACGAAAACAACAGCAGAGACCTAAGACCATGCAAAAATAAGAAAAAGGCTTGACATGCAGTTACCAAGTCACCCAGACTCAATGGGTCCACAGAGAGATAAATATGATTTACAGAAAAGATTCATTTGAGAGAATTTACTGTCTAGACATTCCAGCAGGTTTTTGATAAATATTTCCACCCAACATCTTTTCAGAGAAAAAAAACACAAGATATGCCTGCCCAAAAGCGTGACCAATTTGTTTTATTTGTTAGAAAATACCTTTTGACACCTCATTTTGCAAGGTTGATCCACTTTGCTCTATCAGAAAAAAAAAAATATATATATATATATGCTTCATTCACGCATGAAGCATAGTGCTGGAGGACAGATCCTCATGGGAGGACAAACCCCTGCATGGGATGTACCACCGGACCATAACTGAAGTGGCTGATATCAAGAAGTCCTACCAATGGCTAGAAAGGGCTGGCCTACAGGACAGCACTGAAGCACTCATCCTGGCAGCCCAGGAACAAGCCCTGAGCACCAGAGCAATAGAGGCTCAGATCTACCACACCAGACAAGACCCAAGGTGTAGGCTGTGCAAAGAAGCGCCTGAAACAATCCAGCACATAACTGCAGGGTGTAAGATGCTGGCAGGGAAAGCATACATGGAGCACCACAATCAAGTGGCTGGAATAATATACAGGAACATGTGTGCAGAATATGGACTGGAAACCCCAAGGTCAAAATGGGAAACACCTCCGAAGGTTGTAGAGAATGAGAGGGCAAAGATTCTGTGGGACTTCCAGATCCAGACTGATAGGATGGTAATGGCGAACCAACCAGACATTGTAGTGGTGGATAAAGAACAGAGGAAAGCCGTTGTGGTGGATGTGGCAGTGCCAAGCGATGGGAACATCAGGAAGAAGGAACATGAGAAACTGGAGAAATACCAGGGACTCAGAGAAGAACTGGAGAAAGCCTGGAAAGTGAAGGTGACAGTGGTGCCTGTGGTAATTGGAGCACTCGGGGCAGTAACCCCCAAGCTGGAGGAGTGTCTACAACAGATCCCTGTAAAGACTTCAGACCTCTCAGTCCAGAAAAGCGCAGTGCTAGGAACAGCTAAGATACTGCGTAGGACCCTCAAGCTCCCAGGCCTCTGGTAGAGGACCCGAGCTTGGAGGAGAAACCACCCGCGGAGGGTGAGAGGGGTGTTTTTTTTTATATATATATATATATATATATATATATATATATATATATATATATATATATATATATATAAAAACACCCCTCTCACATATATATATATATATATATATGTTTGTGTGTGAATTAATGACTGTATGACCGGATCGGTAGATGAATGCTTGTGTTGATTAAGAGATATATATGCATGGACTATCAGCAACATTGCTGCATTAAAAAGATATTTAGCTATAGTATTTATCAAGGCAAAGATGATACTTCAGACAATGTTATTCGGGCTGAAGTGAGTGTAAAATAATCCTGTTTCAACTCTTAATAGAAAATAAACACAAATATAATTTATTTTCTATTTTATTCTATTAAGTGTTTTTAAGAAAACGTTACTTTTCCATAGTAAACAAATGGAACTGAGAGGCGCGCACAGTGGAAAAAAAGGCGGGTGTTGGCTAAGAGTCACACTCACAGCGTTGCTGCAACCTGCTTCTCGAATCTACAGATACAACAGCACCTGCTGAAAAGTCTTGCCTTTTCAACTCCCACCCTCCCCAACAATCTTGATAAAGCCTAGTACTTAGAGAGTGTCACTTTCCATCTCCTCTGCTTCCTTCTTACTGAATCTTCCCGACTTTTGCGGCTCTCACTCTTACCTAACCTCAGTTAGAGAGGAGTTCAACAGAGTGACAGTGAAGGAGATGTCTGTTTTTACCACTCGCTTCCGAGAAGCCCTTCTCTATCCTCTTTTGTGTTTTGATTTTTACACAGCGACAAGTTCCTGCTGAATAAAACATCAAGCTAGCTATAAGGAGGAAGACATGAATGGAGAAAAAAACAGGAAACAGCAAATGTATATATATATATATATATACATATTTTATTTTTATTTTTTTCAGATATCACTACGTGCCCTGCGACAGACTTGCACCCTGTTCAGGGTGTACCCAACATTAACTGGGATAGGCCCCAGCAACCCTTTGACTCCAAATGGGATTGTGTGGGTTCAGAAAATGGATGTCTTTTAACCTAATTTCACAAAGCAAATTAAATTCAAAATCTACCGATCACATCAATTGTATTCATTGCTGAATAGCTAATTTGACCGCAAATAAAAAAATGAAGAAATGTCATTTTGGGGGTTTGGCAACATTTAAGTTGACCTTTATTGGATAAGAAGTAAGATGTGAGGAATGTTGATCGAAATGATTCACTGATACTTATTACTGGTTTGATAAAAAGCATCAAGCTCCTTCTATGCATGGGTGATTAGTGTAAAGTAAGTAAGTATGCTGTTGGCAAAATCAAAATCAAAATGTTTTTGCAATTGACTGAGCTGAAAACACTCATAAAAGTTCACATCAAGGTAAGAAAGTGTATGGTTCAATAGTTGTAAAGAAAAATGCTAACAGACACATTGTTAGCAAATTAAAAGTTCATGACACAACACTTAGAAAAAGAAAGAATGATTATTAGGTGTTTAGAAAACCTGCCAAAACAAAGTCTTCTCTCATGAATAAATGTGTCAGCACAGTTCATGTTTGCCAAGTTAACTCTAAATTAATCGTAAGACTGCTGCAACAGTCTCCATTAGACATACACGACCAAAGTAAATGTGTTTGAGGTGAATGCCTCTGTTTATCATCAGGTGAGATTTGATCTGACTACTTTGCACAGCTTTCCACCAATCACACATTAGTTTATGAGTTGTAGGCACAGCTTCCATTTCTCCAAAGGTTGTGAGGTAATTTAAGTTGCAGGCTTCTACAGCCCCATATCAAAAGCTGACAGCTGTTGACACACCACAGGATTTTTTTTTTTTTTGTCAGATTTTACCAACAAATTTTACTTGGGCAAAATCTGCACCAATCTGAGGCAGTTGTCATGGCTCTTTGGCAAAAGAAAAGAACCTGTCAAGTGTGTGGAGTGGACAGACCTGTCCTCAGATAGCATCTGTCCTCAGATGGTGTGTGTGTGTATATATATATATATATATATATGTGTGTATATATATATATATATATATATATATATATATATATATATATATATATATATATATATATATATATATTGCTTCTTGTACCTTTTGAGTTTTACTTGCATGTCTAGGTTCCACTATTTTTGATGGATGTGAAGTTCAAAGTGCTGATATATAATCAGCCAGGGAACTTAGTTATTAATTATTATAACAAAGCTGGTTAAAAATGTTTAAATTCAAGAAGTAAAAGGGTAAATGTAAAACAATAAGTTTAAAATCAGATGCTGCAAAAAGCTACAGGAATGTTGGGTTTCATGCTGCAGAAAGTTAGACCCGTTTGCAAAGACCCCTTAGGTTCCTGTCACAGAGCAACAGCAGAAATGTTTCTGGACAAGTTATTTAACTGACATATATAATTATTTTTGTATGTGTTCACAGATATATAATCTTAAACTAGAAACAGAATGCAAATGTAGTGAGACAAAAAAAGTCAACTGAGTCATTTAGAGAGTAATCAACTCTCTAAATGAGGCATGTCCAAAGCCCGGCCCATGGGCCAAATGCGGCCTGCATTTAAATTACCAAAGACCTGCAGGCTCCTGTATTGAAAAAAATATGGGCCCCAGGGCTCTCTAAAATCTGTGATTTCTTGATTGAGATTGGCTAAGTTTGCATGATATAAACTTTGAAGTTTACAGTGATCATTTAATACGTAACACTTCATGCGAACCCAGATTTAATATTGGTGAAATCCTTTTTTTTTCTAGACTAGGCTGACTTTTTTTTCATTTTATTTCTTCAGATAAAAAATTCACAGTCATTTTGGTCTAATGTTTTTAAACGTATTTCTCTTCTTTATACAGATATGAAAACTATCCGATTTTCGCAAAAAAAAATCATTTGCATTTGGTTTTATTGAAAGGGTTCAAAGAATGAAAGCCGGTTGGTTGGCTCTCACACATTTTCACCTGACCAAATCTAGTGCTATTTACCAAAAGTTTGGACAGCCCTGTTCTAAATCAATGGTACAAAAAGTTGAATTTGATATTTCTGTCATGGCAAGCTAGGCGAGGCAGACCCAGATGCTGGAACCCGGAAGGAAAACAGAGGTGAAGTATAAGGTGAGTAATAAAGTTTATTTTTGATCCTGCGTGGCTTGGAGTCGTGGCGAAGCGGGAGGCTGGATAACGGCTCGTGACGTGACTGGAGGTTCGATCGTGGCTCGTGGCGTGACTGGAGTTCAGCAGATACTTGAATTCAGGAGGACTGAAGACTCAGGTGACCATTTGTGGTAATGATGTCCTGAGAAAGAGGCAGAGAACGAGATTAGGACAAAAGCAAGGATACATGGACTAAGTAAACTTAGCGACCAACTATTCATCATCAGGGGCAACGAACTGGTAATGAATACTGGAACTGGATGTCCTTTTGAAGGGTGACAATTTCACCATGACAATTTCTTGAGTATTTCCTCAAATTTTGCTCATCTAGTTAGTTATAAAACATTTCTACAGTTGTTGCAAATATTATTTTAGATTTTTTTGAGTAAATGTAAAGAAGCTCATGTGAATTACATAGAATATAGGACAGCAATAAAGAAAAAACAAAAAAAGAAAAAAATGGGACATTAGAATCTTGTCGTCTTTTTTGCAAACTATAATTGATCATTAAAAAAAAACAATGACAAACAGTTGTTTTAATATATTATGTACAGGTTTTCATCTGAGGAACCAATGCCATTGCCATAGTGCCTATAGAAAGGTCGTATCTATCTTAGGTGATGAGTTTATGAAAGTATGAAACAAAACTATGATCATTTTTACCATCTTATAAGATGGAACTTCATGAAGTGGAACTGTTCCTCCAATTTATTTTTTTTCTTCTTAAACCCTTGGGCAAGAACAGATACTCATGCAAAAGGTACATGGACATGTCTCATGGGCTAAAATCCAGTAACTTGCTGAGGAGCCTCTGCAAGAGGTTACTGTTGGGAAAATTAGTGAGGCAAAGTGCGTGTGTTGATTATCCTTTCAGAGATATAGGGATACAAATAGCAGTAGTTAATCTTCTTTAAGAAACACAAATTCATTGCGACAGCTGGGCAGCTTCAACCCTGCAGACGGTCGCAGAGTGAAATAAATAGGCTGATTGTAAAAGAAAAAAGGAACAAAGAACCTCTGTGGATGTCAAAAATAAAGAAAATGTATAGAGTCCACTTTTAAAAAGTTTGCTATAGTTTGAGCACAATTAAGAAGTTTTAAAGTAGTAAAGGTAGTTATGAACTTTGTATCAAATTATAACTTGGCCAAAGCGGAGTACAGGGGTGGCTCAAGGTAAAACTTCTTTTATTATTAGTCACAAAATATTAAGGTAATAAAACCATTGCACAAAGCACCTTCACACACATAAATACATACAAACACAGTATTTCAAACCCACAAAGTATTTATGTAAAGTGGGACATTAACTTCATAATTATCAAGAGAACTTCCATATACATTTATGAAGGGATTTTGATTATTTCTTTAAAATCTGCAGTGAGATTGTCGACAAATTACCCCACAATAAATGTCAGGGGTAAATAAACCAAAGACTATGAGGCTGGCTATAACCAAAACAGGTAGAGCACTGCAGCTGATGAGCATTCTCGAAACTTTGTGTTGAGTTTTTTCTCGTCATGACGAGATTAAAGTCGATATGACGACTTTAATCTCGTCATGTTGGCCAGAATTTTTTTTCCTCCCCGTGGCCCTAAAACTCCGTCGTACTTAATGCAGAGGGGTTGTTGTGACTCCAAAATTCCTTGAAGAACTAAGGAAATGCGCACACACAAACACCAAACTTTACAGTACTGAAGAAACTTATTTATTTCAGCATTTGAGCTTGCTTGGAATGACACACTCATGATGCAAGGTCACATGCTGCAGTGTGTCAACAAATTATAGTTTTTTTGGAAAACATCAAAAGCAAAATATGGACTAAAGGTCACAAAACAAAACAGATTCTTTTGAAATGCTTTAACTAATTTGTAATGAAAATGCTTTTGGTTATTGATGTTGCAAATGATGGTGTGATGTCCTGGCTTTAAAGCATGTGTCAAGCATGTCAGCCAACCCTATGAAGCATCTAATTGGGGCTTGTTTTGTTGCAGTAAAATCATCAAGGCCTCATTCACACACACAGCTTCAAAAGGGGGTTTGTTTTTGACAGAATATGGTATTGGAAACTGGTTTGAAACTTGCAATATATAACTCCAATATAAACCTTTTTGCATTTTAACATGAAAGTTTTTAAATTTGAGGGAGGTTTTTTTTTATTACTTAAAAAGTTTTGAAATAACACACTGACATTTTTCTTTATACAGTTACAGTACAGATACCTGATCACTTTATGTTCTATGTTCATACACACCTGTAAACTGTTTGTTTGTTTACTGTTATGATGGTCTTTGTTTTTATAATGACTCTCTTGAGAACACTAATTTTTTAAATCCTTCTATTCTTAAAATTTCATGCAATAAGCAGATGCAACAATTCAAGAGAGCTTTCCAGTGCCTCCTTAATCTGTGTAGGGGTTGACCTGTACAGGTGCTGTGAGTGTTTGGGTTTTCTGCGCCCGCCGAGGGTTGTAGACAGGAGTAACCACAGGAGTGGAGGGCAAGTGTGTCTTGCAGTTCCCTTGAGGCTCGTGTGGCCACCCTAGGGGATGTCATAACATTGGAAGGTACGATTGTCATACATGCGGTTATTGCATCGTGAGGTGTAAATTTAATGTAAATTCTACACACGTAAGATATTTGGAGGATGCTGTTGTAAATAAAAACAAAGAAAGGAGCAGATTGTGAAAAAAAGACAAAAAGAAGAGAACTGCTGACGTTAAAAAAAATTATATATATATATATATATATATATATATATATATATATATATATATATATATATATATATATATATATAGATTGCATAGCACACACCAACACATATTTTACAAACACAAATGTTATGAGGCTCCAACTTTAGCAATACCCAGCTAGAAGTTTAAACTCCTAAACTGTGTGCAAGTTTTAATGAAAAAAGTAATATAGAAACATTAAAATTATTTTCTTTTTTCTTATAGCAGGAACTGGTGATAATCATTCTTAAAGCACATAAAGGAAAACGTATCTTGTGCTGAATGTTTGGCTGAGAAAGACCCACAAATCATTATAGTCATTCAGCTCTAATGATGCTGTCTCCTAAAATATGTTTACTGCAGCAGCTTTCTATTGTATTTCAGTGTTTGCTTAGTTTGTATTGCTTCTTTATACGTTTCTTCTTATTTCTACTCAACCACAAATCGATTTTCAAACCCTCCCTGTAATTTTCTATAATTTTACATTCAATTCAATTCTTCGCTCTCTTAATTACGACGGAGTTTTAGGGCCACGGTGAGGAAAAAAAATTCTGCCCAACGTGGCGAGATTAAAGTCGTCATGTCGACTTTAATCTCGTCATGACGAGAAAAAACTCGACACAAAGTTTCGAGAAAAAACTCGTCTCGTCGAGATTAAAGTCGAAATAAAGTTTCGAGATTAAAGTCGCAATGTTGCGCGCGAGCGAAAAAAACTCATAAATTTACGAGATTATTGTGGAAGTGAGCAGCACGCAGAGCAGCAGGTGAACGCCGTGCAGAAGCAGAGCAGACCGACTAAACGTAGTTGAACAGGTGAGCTGAATGTTAATTGATAACGTTCCAAATGTCTGGAGGCTCATTTGATTGATTTACAAGTTATTAAAGTTTTATTTATTGATGGTTGGTTTGCAGGATCACTGCAGCCCGATGAAGCCGTCATCGGGTGTCCCTGCAGCTGTCTGCTTGAATCCTTTCTTCCTCCACCAAAGACAAGATCTCTACGTTTGTGTGATGCTTCCGTCTGAGGAGGAGAAGCACTTTTTGCCTTTTTCAACGTTGTAATGCTAATATAACAGACTATTTTCATTCATCTTTGTTTTTTAATGATCAAACGGGTCGCTTCATCTGCAGGAGGGGGCGTATGTAACACTGTTTACTTCCGCATTGGTGATCAGATGACAGATTCATGACGTAATGTGACAGATGAACTTCAGGTTATGTGAATGAAAAGGAGAATAAAGGCTGCAGCGATCCTCTACACCCAAACGTGTCTCTGAGCTCCTTATTTTACATATGAAAGTCCGCTTTACCGACACCGAACCCCGGAAAGACGGCTACACGGAAAATAATCTGATTTTGAGTCGCCAAAAGACTCAGAATCTCTGTTTTAAACCTATAATCCGGAAATAAAGCGTCACAAAAGGCTCCACATATTTCATCTTCAAGCGATGCTCCGATAAACAGACAACTTCGGGGTTTTCTCCTTGTTAATCTATGACTTTTTTCCCGTAAATTTACGAGTTTTTATCTCCTAATAAAATTTCTTTTTTTTGGTGGCCATAAAACTCTGTCGTAAACTCTTAAATACAAAGCCACTAGCTCACTAACATTAGCCATAACACTGAATATTCCTGAAAGACTCAGCTTCACTGCTCACGCGCAACATTGCGACTTTAATCTCGAAACTTTATTTCGACTTTTATCTCGACAGGACGAGTTTTTTCTCGAAACTTTGTGTTGAGTTTTTTCTCGTCATGACGAGATTAAAGTCGATATGACGACTTTAATCTCGTCATGTTGGCCAGAATTTTTTTTCCTCCCCGTGGCCCTAAAACTCCGTCGTACTTAATGCAGAGGGGTTGTTGTGACTCCAAAATTCCTTGAAGAACTAAGGAAATGCGCACACACAAACACCAAACTTTACAGTACTGAAGAAACTTATTTATTTCAGCATTTGAGCTTGCTTGGAATGACACACTCATGATGCAAGGTCACATGCTGCAGTGTGTCAACAAATTATAGTTTTTTTGGAAAACATCAAAAGCAAAATATGGACTAAAGGTCACAAAACAAAACAGATTCTTTTGAAATGCTTTAACTAATTTGTAATGAAAATGCTTTTGGTTATTGATGTTGCAAATGATGGTGTGATGTCCTGGCTTTAAAGCATGTGTCAAGCATGTCAGCCAACCCTATGAAGCATCTAATTGGGGCTTGTTTTGTTGCAGTAAAATCATCAAGGCCTCATTCACACACACAGCTTCAAAAGGGGGTTTGTTTTTGACAGAATATGGTATTGGAAACTGGTTTGAAACTTGCAATATATAACTCCAATATAAACCTTTTTGCATTTTAACATGAAAGTTTTTAAATTTGAGGGAGGTTTTTTTTTATTACTTAAAAAGTTTTGAAATAACACACTGACATTTTTCTTTATACAGTTACAGTACAGATACCTGATCACTTTATGTTCTATGTTCATACACACCTGTAAACTGTTTGTTTGTTTACTGTTATGATGGTCTTTGTTTTTATAATGACTCTCTTGAGAACACTAATTTTTTAAATCCTTCTATTCTTAAAATTTAAGCTAACACATAACATGTTTTGCACACATTGGAGCTTTGCAGCTTGATTCTCAGAAGGAAGAAATGAGCCATCTTGACCAGCAATGGGACAGGAACCACTAAACGCAAAAACAACACACCAGAATATCATGATGGCAAAAGTAGACAGGAAATTATCTGCTGTTTTTTAGGGCACACTTTATTTATTTGTTGTTCAAAAGAAGAGTTAGAGTGTGTTATAGTCCAGAGTGCCTCCCGAATGGAAGCATTCTGGTTGTTCTTAATAATGTTGAATGATTTTGAGAGCTATAAAGCACTCTGTCAAACTGTCCGTCTTTTTTTTTTTTTACAAGTTCCAAACTAGTTTGGGTGTTATAAATACGCCATAGCGGTATCGGTTTTATGTGTCACTAAAACGAGTGGGAATTACAGATATTGTGAATTTGCTAACACAGCTAAAGCTACTAACATAGCTTACATGTAGCATGTTATAAACAAAATTTAGACATAGTGAGAACGCAACTAATACAGTCTGAAGGACCTATCTGACTCTGTTGTCTTGCTTAATGCCTTAATAAGTTCAAAAACAGACCATTTAATGACGGTGAACCCTTTAATCCGGTGCACTATAGTGCAGAAAATACAGTACGCTTATTTTTCTTTGTAAAATGGTAGTAGACTTTTAGTAGAAGAGGAAGGTTGCAACTACTTTCTTTTATACAGAATGACACTGAACAAGTTAGTTCTGAGTCTTTCATGTGCTGAATAAATACAGTTCCCTAAGACGTAATAAATAAGAATATCCTTCCACAAAGCAAAAAAAAGCAAATATTCAAGATTTTAAGCAAAACCTATAGGAGCAGTTCAGGACTGGCATTCTCATTTACTTCTCCTCTCCTCTATTCTTGATAATTTATTTATCATTTATTTCTTCATGCGTCTGTTTGATGCGGTCCTATTCATGTGTTGTTCCTCTTTCCCACTTCTCTCCGGGGGAGCGGAAGTTATTCCAGATTCCAGTTTCTGCCTTTTCCCCGCTCCCCCAGCCTTCCTTCAGTTCCATCTGGATGGATCCCATCTGATACATTATTCAAACATGTAGTTGTAGAGCGAGATAAGGGAATTCTTCTCTAAGAGTTCTGGTACATCCTCTTTCTGTCCTGGTAGAGGATCCCTCCATGTGGACATTCCTGATGTTTATCTTTTTCTTTTTCCTGGAATCCTGTCTTTTTAACAGGTTTTTCTTTACTAAGAAGGAAAGTTTTATTTTATTTTAACAATCAGCTATTTTTTTACGAGTGATTTTATGTTTTGTACAATTAGTGAAGCCCTATATTAGAACTGTGTTGTAATATTGGGCTATATAAATAAAACGGAATTGAATTAAACTGAATTGAGAACAGCAGTACTGGAGTCTGGACATAAACACAAAGAAGCTCGACATACTTTGGGTCTCAATCATTACAAATCAGGAACTTACTCACTGAACCAAGTATGTGAAGAGTATTAGACCATTTATTGGCAGCAAAGCGCTAACAGCAGATGAAAAAATAAATAAATAAACAAATACATAACTAAGAGTTTCACAGGCATAAAGGGTTACCGTGACAGACATGGCAAAACGTTGTTTTATTGTTGCTTAAATCATATTTTCCACTCTTGGTATCTTTTAATGTTTAAGATTGTGTAAAAATAATGCAGCAAAAAATAATTAAATGGAGCTTCTTATGAATGTTGTCTATGAGGGTGCTTTTTATTTTACATTTTATTGAAAAGCTCCAGAAACCACAACTGTATACCTTATGCAACTCTCAGTTTACTTCGATACAAAAGGTTGCAAGAACTATGACACAAGTTAAATTGTTAAAGTCCTCAATTTTTTTCTTGGCTGTTATGGTAAATAAAATAAAACTCCGATATTAATTTATAAAAAAAAATACAAATATTTTTGGGTTGTGAATAATTAGGTTGATCTTTATATGAAAAGGTATTTTGCTTCCAAGCATGACTTGAAATTTTCATACTGCGAAATTTTTTTTTTTTTTTTTCTTAGTGCGGTATCTTAAAGCAATACTGTATATTTGAACCATGTAAGTTTAGTTTTAACAGAGCCAAATAGTATTGCACATTTTTATATAAATGTTTAATTTCCATTCATCAGCCAGCAGAGACCATACAGATTTAATCCATTTTTCCATAGTTTCCTCTAAAATACATTGTTCCTATCCAGAGGGTTTACACAAAAATAAATGATGTAATTGATTTGTTATTAATAAAATGATCCCCTGGTATGATCATTAGTTGTGAACCTTTGTTGTAAATATTTTAAGAAACCACATTAGCTTCAGAGAATTCTAATCTCAGTCGGTTAAATAAAAACCCAATTACTTATTTAGATCAGCAAAGCAGACTGTACAGCAAAACGTGTTGAGAAAGAGCAACTCTTGCATAGAAGAGATGAGCAAATTTCAGTGAACAGAGTGTCATACCACACGATTCAGGTAGAGAATTCTGTTGAAATCAAGCACATCACACATAAACAACAGACAGCAAATTAAACCACGGATCACTGGATAAAAAAAATGTTGGAGGAAAAATAAGGGTTTGTTTTTTAAAAAAAACAACAAGTTGTTTATTGTGAGTATACCTGTCATTTGGAGTAACTATTGTGATAGGACCAGCTCCAAAAATCACTTTACAAACTGTTGTCAAACTTTTGCTTTCTCCAAGATTAAAGAGTAACTGAGCATGACCACAGTTTTAATAGTTCAATGTAATAATAATAATAAAAAAAAAAACATAGTGGTTAAAAGAAAAAAAATGTACCTTGATTTTATTGTCTATCCATCCATTCAACCATCCATCTTCTTCCATTCATCCAGAACCGGGTCACAGGGGCAGCAGTCTAGGCAAAGATCCCCAGACTTCCTTCTCCCGGCCACTTCCTCCAGCTCCTCTGGGGGGACCCCGAGGCGTTCCCAGACAAGCTGAGAGACATAGTCTCTCCAGCATGTCCTGTGTCTTCCCCAGGTCCTCTACCCATTGGGACACGCCCTAAGGCGTCCAGGAGGCATCCGCACTATATGCCCAAATCACCTCACTGGTTCCTCTCGATGCGGAGGTGTAGTGATTCTACTCCGAGCTGTCTCCGGGTGACCGAGCTTCCCATATCTCCAAGGGAGCGCTCAGACATCGAAAGACATTGTTCTTTCGGTTATGACCCAGAGCTCCTGACCATAGGTCACCAGGTCATGAAGATTGACCGGAAAATTAAAAGCTTTGCTTTCTGGTTTAGCTCTCTCTCGATCTTTCCTCACCCATGAACAATGTCCTACGATATTTAAACTTTATTTTTTCGATTGGCGTTAACACTTTTTCAGTAAAGAAACAAGTTTTCCCCCAAAGTTAGTCCATGACATGGCACCTCTGTGATCCATTCAACCTTGTCCTTGAAAGCTCAAATAAAATATTTGTGTCTGCCTGCGTACTGTATAATTTTCATGTGGTATTATTTTTCTGAATATTGATGTCACATTTTATTCAGATATTTTCTTTTTTTGAAAAAGAAAGTATTACTGCACTGTTCTTCCAGATAACTAACCATTACAAAATAATAATGTAAAGAGTTTTTTTTTTTTTTTTTAATATATATATAATGTTTAACTTCAGAGCTGTCAAAATTTTAGTTTTGTTTTATTCCAAAGTTTTGGCACTGGGGTAATGGTGTTGAGACACTCACTGATAAGTAATTCAAATGTTTTTAATATTTTTTTCTTGCTCTGAAATGATGGATTCCAAATTAGTTGGAAATGGGTATTAAATATGTCCCAAATAGATGGGCTGCAACAATTACTTTCCTGAGATCACTTATCATCATTTCTTCATGACATGTCAGCCCACAGTTAGAGGAGGCAAAATAGGAAACAGTGACATTATTTGCCTTGCCACAAGGAAATAATAGGTAATAGTTATTTAAACACGTATATTAACAAATAGATTACATTCTTACAATTTGAAAAAATTGCAGTCTGAATTAAAAAGGAAATATTTTATCAAATACATCTGTTTTCCTATTGGATGGGCCTAATTTGAAGCAAAACCTTCACTAATGGGGGCAGTCTCTACAAAAATATTTTATTTTTTTCAGTAGTTTAATTTTTTTGGGGGGGTCTCTTTAATATGGGAACAGTTTAAAAATAGATCAAAAGATGATCGGAGTGGGACTTAGAGGTTTCATAAATTTGGATAACATTAGCTGGAGGTTGATCAGTACACCAAACGTGTTTATGAATCGTGTTATCTCCGAAGGAAAATGCCTTTTTAAATAACAGCACAGGGTTGACAAAACCCCTGATTATCCCAAGAGCTTACAGTTTTCTTTTTCGATTTTTTTTTTTATCTCTCTCTTTTGTCAATTCCCCCTGGCCACATGTCTGCTTGACAGACAAAGAAGGGACATGAATGCACATTTTTTTCACTCTTGATTCCTCCAGATACCACCGCCACAAAGGATGGAATATGCAAGACTCAAGCTGAAAAGCTTTTCTCCTGAAACTAGACTTTATCACACAGTAACAGGTTCAACACAGGTATATATGTTCCGCTAGAAGCTTTCGGAAAAAGCATCACATTTGGAACTGTAAGTATTAAAGGCAGTTAATGAAGGCTTTATTACATTGGTAACAGGAAATTACAGTTTATGCTCTCTTGGGAGTACATTTTGTTAATTACAACTGCTTTCAGACCAACAGACCTGATAAACCAACGCTATTTATGAAGTGTCAGTAAGACACAGAAATTAAATTGACATTAGGAGTTTTGGGTTTGGCGACTGTGCTCATTTTATGGATCCGTTTACAAATATAAAGCCCATGAATAAGCATCTAATCTCTCTGCAGTACAGACTCAAATAAAATATAGATTTTTTTTTCATGTAAAACATACTTTTTAATGCAGCAAGTAAAAAGAAAATTAAACCAAACCACATAGTTTACAAATTAGCACCATAAATCAACTGGTAAATGTAAAATCATTCATTATGTCGTCCAGTACTAAAAAATTACAGTGTTTTTTTTTCCCCTACTCTTTTTGTTCATTTTTCCTTCTCTTATCCACTCTCTTCTGATAAAAAAGTGAGTCTGTAAACAAGCAAACTTTTGTCTGCAGCAACGGCTTATCTCTCCTGAGATGAATAGAAATGAAAGAAGTTGTTTTCTTTTCCCTTTTTCCTTCCTTCCCTTCCTTGAGGAGATGACAACTGGGCACTGTACCACCCGCTAATCAGTACTGCCAAGATTAACCAAACTAAAAAAATAAATAAATAAAAACATTTAGAAAAAGCAGCGATTTCACTTCTTATTTTCCAGGACTTGGCATCAACTCCTCCCTTTGTTGGATCCCATTTTCCCTGTCCGTAAAGAAACGAAGAGGAGTGTTGAACAAAGGCATAAGCATCCTTTTGTTGGGATTAGGTGGAAAGAGAATAGCTCTTCTTCTGAGGCATAAGACACTTTTCCCCATATAATTGAAAAACAAGGCTTGGTGCCTCTGTGAGATCCTTTGAGTTTATTCTTCTTTCTTTCCTCTAAATGTGTTTACTTTTGAGGCACCCCCCTCCCCATTTAAGCCAAAGATACATCTTCAAATATTTTGATAATGGTGTTTATGTTATCTTGTATAAATTTATACCAAAGGACAAGAAAAAGTGGCGTAGAACAATGAGCTCTGACCTGTGAAAGGGCTTGAAAATGGATCTTATGCTTGTGATAGCATATACAAACGTTATAACTGCTATTGTAGCAGCACAGGAAATATCCTTATATGGTCTGAGGGGATCTCAAATACCTTACATTTGTTTGTTTTTTTATCCTAAAAGGTTGAATTGAACAGAAAAAGAATATAAACCTGGTGCTCTTTAATACTCTTTTTTTTCCCAAGTAAGAACTAAACAATTTCAATTGCATCACTGATGTCAAGATACCAACTGTTCCCATACTGAAGAGTGCAAAAAAAAAAAAACGTATTCACAATGTTGTTTGCACTTTTTGGCCTAACCTCATTTATCAGCTACTGGGTGCTTGCACAATTAATGTGGCAAGCTCCTTCTCAGAACCACTAGGATACATTTTTGCTGGGCTTATTGTTTACATGATGTGGCTGACCGTTCAAGGTATGGGATAACAATTTAAGATTGTGTTTGGATTGCACTGGCTTGTTCACATTGCAGCTCATATGTATATATATTGAAATTGTTTGTGCCATTGTAACAGACTTGCTACTGTCTCTCACAGTTGAAGTGTACCGATGAATATTACAGACTCGCTAATCTTTTTAAGTGGAATGACGTGCAGGTTTGGTGACTGACATATGCTTTTTTTTGCTCCACTGCATGATGTAAGATATTACTCCTTCCAACACAACAGCATTTGCACAAATATATTTTGCCAACAAGACAGTGTTGTAATACAAAGTAGAAGATGTCAGCAGGGAATATGCAAGACACGAAGCATTGGTGCCAGAAACGTATCAGTTTAATTAAAGGCTTTATATGTCACCATTCCATAATGTATAAACATAAAATTATTATAAATAAAGCTTAGCCTCAAATACAAAAGGGGTTTATACAAATATACACTCTGTTGGTCTGAAGATTCATAACCCCCCATTGTAACAGTAAAATCTGTCCAACACAAGAGGCCCTTATCTCTGATCTGCTGGCTCAGCTGTTAGACAGGACCAGTTCAAAAAGAAGGAGGAAATAGGAACAATAGACTGAATATCCTGATAAACATTCCAAAGTAGTTACATATTGCTATTCAGAAAATTATTTTTGTGATGATTTCTAAACAGAGAGCAACAAAATACAGTACAGTCATGTATAGGCACAAAACAGTAATATCCCATACATCCAACCCCTCTGCCGAAGTAAACTAATACCTTTCTCTGAGGTAAAGACCCAGAGGGAAAATATGTTTGTTTTGTGTGTTTTAACAAGTGTTGATGAACTTATTTATGCTTCTGTGCATGCTTTTACTTATGTGCAGAATGGAATGGCTCCAGAGGCATATTGAGGTCTCGACCCTGTCACTGCGTAGGTGTAGGGAAAAAAAGGGAAAGCAGAGAGTTTATGACCAAAAAAGAATCACCAAAAAAAAAATCACAGCAAGACTTGCTGTAAATGCTTTTGGACATTTTACAGCCAGATAAAAAAAAAGGGCTGTAGGCACAACACAATGTGACACAAACAAAACACTCCCAACAGGAGATACTTTTGAGCTTCCTTTGCTTGATTTCAAATTTACATCAAAAGAATAGCACACGACTAGAAAACATGAATTAATTAAGAAGAGTGAACCCAACATATTAAGCATAGACCTGCAGTCTTTAAAGGGAGGGTGGCCTCATTCTGTCCTGTGCTTGCACAAGTGGAAAAAATGCACACACGTGTTTTACACTGTATGTTTGTAGATAATGTATGTGTTTGTGTTTGAAAGTGGATGTGTATAAGTTGTTATTCTGTGGCAGGAGTTAGCATTTTAGCAGGATCTTTATTCTTGTTTTGATTTTGACAAAAAAAAAAAAATCAGGACAAATTTAGAGGTGTAATAAAATGAAATCTGTAATAACAATAAAGAGATGTGTTTTCTAAATACAAATTACCCTGCACGATTGTCCTTGCATTCTATTAAGGTTCCTTAACAGAGGTTCTGAGGTTCCTTCTTTTTTTCCAGAATCCGTTTCTTTTCTTCTTCTTTGTTTTTTTTTTTAAGAGTTTTTCCTTACCAAGTATAACGCAGGAATGCCCAGTTTAACATGGTCTGTTTAGTTTAGCCATTACCTTTTGAATTGTATTGCTCCATGTTTATTATATTATACTGTTGTTTTCTATAGTTTCTGCAGAGCAGCAGCAGTTCCTTAGAAATTCATGTCTGAGTTGTGGGCAGGACTTTTTGTGTGGACCAAGACTTCCCTCGTTTCCCATGATCCCTTTGTTTACACTTTATACTAGCGTGCGACTAATATGGCAAGCAACATTGGAGCCATCTAGCCGTACAGTTTTTTAGCCTGATGTGAACGAGAAAAACAAAGATGTACATGGATCTAGTTGTCCACAAGTGGATGTATCTGAATGAAGTGAAGCAGGAAGCTTGTGGTCTGACGGTTTTAGCTGATGTGTCACAGCTACAGGATTTTTTTAATCTGCTTTTTTTTTCATCTGATTCTGATTTACCACAATTTGAATAAATACTCAGAGGAAATTCTATTCTGATTTTTTATTTTTTTATATTCCCTCCATGAGAAAAATTCTATAAGAACATATTAACAAGACAAGAAACATGATATTTCGTTTAAGTGGGTCTTTAACAAAGGCTACATAATTAGAAGTTTAAAAAAGTAAAAAGTCGTGTTTTTTTTAAATTTGATTTAAGTTGTTGTTTCTGGGCTATAAAGTCTGTGAAGTGCTCATTTTAATTTCACCTTTTGAGTTATTCTGTCACTATACATGCTGTATATACTGTCCCCAAACAAATGCATATGTATGAAGTAACTGAGCGTAAACTCGCAAACGCAGACACATAGTAGCAGTTTTCCTCCCTTGCCGAACCCTGCAAGCTTGTTGAGCTGTGTGATCTGAATGTGTTATGACACTCTCTGCAGGCATGAAAAATTAAACAGGGACTCCCACAGGAGGAAGCATACATACTTAAGTTGTGATTTTCACTGCTTCATATACACCAAGACGTGAAGAGCTGCTGCTGCTGCTGCTTAAGACCCACACACTTAGACATTTACACCATGTCGTACAAATGATAACGAGAAGTTCGCATTGTTTCTTTCATAAAAAAACGGCTCTTTCTTTAGTCATGTTGTTTCAGACATTCCCCGAATTTGCCTTAAGCTCAGATTTTTATTCATTTTACTCTGAGGAACTCATTGTCTTAAAGTAATTCATGAGTTTAGTGTCGCTCTAAACGTTGCCAACTAAAACTGGGCTTTTCCAGATCAATTGCAGCAATTATAGGCAAGCCACAAATGTTGAAAACACGGCATGGAAAAGCTGATCTGCTACCACTCTCAGAGGGACCTATGGACATCAAAACAACCATTTCAGGGTAGATTGTGTAGTCCACCTGGAGCAGCAAATGCAAAAGCTTGGGATTCAAACATGTAGGTCTGTGCTTCATAAAAACCTAAATCAACACTTTGATGGAGGCTAGTCTATGGGAGGTAACCATACACCTCAAAGAGCGCAGTCAGGACCAGCTGACTTCTAACATACAGGAAATGTCCCTTGAAAAGTTTACTGCAAGTCAAGTAATTAAATATTAAGACTATGTAGACATTTTTCAATAACTGCTTGTAGTAGATTTTATTTTAATTTAATTCACCAAGACAAATCAAATTCAAATGCTTTGCTTCTTCATTTAGGTTTTATTTGATGTACTAAATAATAAGTTAAGGACATGGTAAAAGTCAAAATGCAAATTTCCTGACATAATGCTATTTAATTAATAATGTTTCAACCTCAGAACTCTGGGGAACACTTTTGGAAAAAGTTGAAATGTGTCACCACTCCAACAGATGCACAATGGTATTTCTTACCTTTGTTAGAGTTGTACACTTTACTTACAAACCCTTAAGGACAGAAACAATTAACTCCTTCTAAATGTTTGCAGACATTTAGAAGGAACTTTTGATAGAAAAATTAATAAAGGACATCACTTTATAGGGTCATAGTAACCTTAAGAGGTGATCTCATCAGCACAAAAAACAAAGCAATCTATCACAAACTATTTTTATATTCACACCAGAAATCAATTTATGAGATTAATGCTGGTATCAAATGTAAAGTATTGAGCTTGGTAAAAAGGTTTTTTTTTTCCAATTAAAAAAGTTTTTTCTTTACTTTAAAAATATTGGAAGCTTTAGTTTATTTTTTCCTCAACTATCAAGTTGTCGTACAGTGTGCGTTGTAGAACAAACCCCAGCAACACTTCTCCTTTCAGAGAAGAAAAAAGGAAAACCACTTGTAAAACAAAAACCGTGATTTTGCTTTAAAAAAAGGTCAATTTCCAGCAAACACTCCAAAGGAGAGTGAAATGACGGGTTAGAAAAGAGGTGCATGCATGGAAAGAGGGCAAACACCTATTCATTCATTTTCTATACTCAATCCATTCAGGTTTGCAGAAGAGTTAGAGCCAATCCCAGCTGTCTGGTAAGAGGCTGGGTACTCACTGAAACGGTCATTATTCTACTACAGCAGTCAGCAAACAGTAAAGCAAAAGCACAAATTCTAAATTCAATAATCTGTGACTCAGTCAATTTTAATTCAACAAAATAAAAGAGATTTGCAAATCTATCTATATATACTGATGCACAAAAAAGTCAGTAATCTGTCAATATGTCCATTAACTTTAATTTAATATGTATATATTACATTTGTGTTGGTGTGGTTGCATTGTTATCGTTACAGAAGGTGAAAATGTTGAGACTCTAAATAGTTGTGGTGTACAGAAAGAAATAAACTCTTAAATTGTGCAATAATGGGGAAAAAAAATCCATCATCTAGTTCTCAACTATACTTTTGCTAAACTACTCAATAAATGAACCACAGATGTACACAGAAATTAGACTTATAGTTCCCCAGTCTGAAACCAACTCTGTCGTCCAAGATGACAAAGTCATCTCTCACAGATCAGGCCCAATAGATTCATTCAAGAGTGGATAGTATGGAGTGGTCAACCAGTAGTCGTGACCTTAACTGACCTTAAGTGAGAGGGATTTATAACCCCTGTGGAACAGCATTGTTAAAAACTTTGTAGAACAGTACCATCACACATTCCCACTACTAGATCGCTCAAGCAGTAAAATGTTTGGCATAAAAACATGAAGCCAACAACAGAACAGAATCAATGACATCCAAGAAACAGATGTAGAAGACTTTTCCAAACAACATGAATCAACATTTGGTGCATTGTACGTTTGCAAAGATCACTACTAGAGGTTTGTACCATGAACACATATACTGTAAGGTAAAAAAATGTGCAGGCACAAAACACTTTTAAAAAATTGTTTGTTTTCAGGGCTACATGGTGGAGTACTGTTCAGCACTCTTGCATCACACGTTTGCCCTGTGCATGGGTGGGTTTTTTCCGCTTCCTCCAACAGTCCAAAAATATCCCTCATAGATTTATTGATGACTCTAAATGATCCCTTAGGTGTGAATCTGGCTGTGTACCAAAGACAAACCGTTGAGGGTGTACCCTGCCGTCTCCCAACAGTAGCTAAGATAGGCTCCAGCAACCCGATGACCCCAAAAAGCAAAAAGCAGGTTTGGAAAACAGATGGATGGTGCGCTTTTTGGTGGCACATTCAATACTTAAGGGCCTCTTCTTAAAAAACTAAACCTGAACTTCAGCATAGAACACGGCATACAAAGATGAGAAAATTATACAAATATTCAAATTTTATAAACTGGGTGGCACATGTTCTCTTGCAGTCTTCATTTTATGAATCCCAAATGATGGCCATTTGTTCCCCTTCCCCACTCCATTGTCATAAATCCATAGAAGCTTCATAAAACTGAATAAATGGATATGCAAACGTTCATATGCCACTTTGGTCAGCCAATCAGAAAACTAGAAAAAAAAGTTGCAATTTCTCTTTAAATAAATGGACAATTGACAATGTTTTGGATACGGTTTGAATATTTACAGTTAGTTTAAACAACTTTTGTTTTTTTTTTCAAAAAGATTATTTTATAAATTAAAACACCTCATCTACTTCAAAATTTCCAGCAATCTACATTACTTTCATTTTGAGACTGAATCTGCATTGACTGGTGCTGCTACTGTGGCATTATGACATGAAGCAGTCTACTCCTTTTATCTACACAACTTACTGTCTTCCAGGAAAAGCAGTTTTCAAAATGTTTTGCAGATGGCAATACTCCGAGTTGTCCATAACAACCGGCAGGAAGGAACTGAAGTCCTACATGTTTATTGAACACTTTCTCAGAAATAACCCTTCAGTCACAGAAATTGTAAAGTAAATAGTTCCTATCCTGCAGTTGTAGAGACATCGACCTGCATTTTCTTGGGCTTTTCATAAAACATTGCAGGTAAATTATGTGAAGCTCTATGAATCCATTAATAGCACATCTTTATTGTTTTATTTTTTTATTAATACTTAGGGGCAAAAAAAGTATAGTACAACAAGTTGATAACACTCCAGAAATACAAGTAAAAACTGGGGGGAAAACAAAAACTATGAATAAGGCAAGGAGATCACTTTGTTTCTGTCATGGCTACAGAACAATATAGACCCAGACTCTGAAACCCGAAAGAAGACTCAGGTGAGAACGGGCTTGGCAGGTAAGTAGATTTAATAATCAGGAAAGATTGGGACGGATTCATGGCGTCCTCAACACGAGAGGCTGACTCCTGAGCCGTCACTGGTGGATACATCCGCATGGCTCAGAGAACGGCGACGTTGGTGGAGGTTCGGAAGGCAGGAGGAAACGGCAGAGGCTCGTGGTGTGACCGGGTGGAGCAGACAGAATGAGATTTCCAGGCTGAGGCTGATTCAGCCGACCAATCGTGGCTATGGATTCCTGGAGACAGGTAGAGACAGGTATTAGGCGCAGGCTTGGAACAAAGAAGCAAAAAACTAGAACAAAGCGTTATGACCAAGTATGCACCATCAGGGGCAACGGACTTGCGAAAAATACTGATCCTGGAGCTCCTTATGAAGGCACGCGGTGAGATGAGGTAAGTGGTCGCAGCTGGGCTGAATCAGGAACCAAGCGGAGAGGAGAGGGGGAGGAGACTGACAGAGGCACCATATCAGTTCCTAATTCAATTGAACCTTCATATTGTTTATTTAAAGCAGAGATAAAGTAAAAAGATATCATTTTAAAAAGCTGAATTGGTGAAGAACATAGACTTTTTCTTGCTCTAGAAGAAAAGCTCCTAGTCAACACAATGATGTGGTGGCAGGATTGTCATCCCTAAGTACAAAAGCTTCTAGACTGAATCCTGGCCGAAGCCTTTCTTGAAAGTGAATTAATTTTCTCCTAGTTCCTTTAATTATTCTGGCAATTCTCAAAATTCTAAAATATATGCTACTTGAATAGATGGGTTTTTGATGGAGCGGCAAACTGTGGCATCAACTATGTGAGATAAAATGACAAAATAACAAAAATGGTTGAACACTTAAATAATAGGATTGGCTGATTTCATTGCACAATAATTCCTATGGCATCAGTGACAGTTTTTTTTTAGATGTATATTTGAAACATCAAACAATACCTTTCTCAGTGCATGGAAAAAAAAGATTGTAAACCTACTACACCTCACATTATGTTGCATGTTCTAATGCATTTGGTCCTTTTTTGGGGAATAAAGTTCATGAGAGTAGCCCTCTCTTCTGCTTTGTGGTGTTGGCAGCACTAACAGGTTGTCTGCCCTTCATCCCTGCGGATCAGAGGTGCTGCTTTCTCATTATCAACCCAAATTCAATTATGTAAAAATAGGTCCTAGCTCCTATGAAGTTGAATAGAATTGATCTTGAGAAGGAGCAGAGACCCATGAAATCTGCAGGGTCTGTAACCCACAGACCAAATAATAAGAAATACGAAGCACATAGATAAGGTTAGGACAAGCTCTGCTGTGTAAGTGCATGCATGTGCTTAAACTTAAAACTAGACCCCCCCACCCCCCACTATACTTATGCATAGAAAATCTAATGTTTACACTATCAAGTTTTAAACTGGAAAACAGAAAAACACATTTAAATGCTCTGTAACTACATTACATGTTGTGAAGGAAATTGTTTTATTATTATCATTGTGTAAATGTATTTGTTTAAATGTATGTTTATATGTTAACTCAGATTGACCTTTTTACCTCTTCTAAAAACAGTTGTGTGTTTGTTCATCTGCTTCTCATCCCCCACCCAGGATGAGGGGTTTACGACACACTGTCCTCTGCTGATAATACTGTTTGAAGTTAGAATCCAACCAAAAAGGGTCATTATACGACACCCCTTAATGAACTTTTTCTCTTTGTCTTGAAAATGTTACCTCCTTCTTGTGTTCTTAATAAAAGCAGCACGAGGAGAGGCAGACCTTTGAGAAGAGAAGCGTGGTAGACGTTTTCTGTCACTCTTGCTCCTCTCCCTCGTGCATGAGAAACTTGATTCTTGTTGTGGTTTGTTGTTTATAATTGTGTTTTTCTTTAATGTCTAGATGCATTTATCTGACACATGTATAAACAAAATCAGATTTATTTATTTTTTGCTAAAAATGGCAATATTAAAATTAAAATACCACTGGTAACTCTTTTATAATAGTTCAAAAAATTATTGGAGTGGGACTTTACAGACATGCATTTGATATTTGACAATTTGGGAAAGTGCACTACAGTTACTGTACCAGCTCATCTTTGCCTTGAAGCTTCTTGCTGTGCATCTTCGATGATAGATGAGATTAACAACAAAAGCCCGGTCTGCCAACCTCACTGAGCTCATGGCCCTCCTTTTGGTGGATGGTACAGTCAGTGCATTTAAACAGTCCCAGCTTTGCACTCTCATACTTTGGCACATACCTCTGATGTCATTTCTTACCTCAGCTTTCCTTTGTAACTCCAGAGACGGCTTGTCCACTTTAAGTCCCATCTGGTCAATTTTGGACACAGCTTCAGAAACGTTAACAGTTAGACTTGTAAAATCAGGAAATTCCTCTGCAAACAGTATTAATGGCTTCTTTCAAATAAATACACAGCTCAACGGTGCATTTCTTTTTTTGTCATCAGATGTAATTGAGTAAAACTGTAGAACTGAATTGTATCTACCACTTGGACACTGTTCAGTTCTTGCATTTTCTGTAGGAAATATTTTTCCCCAACTTAAGTGAGGCTATGGTCACCATCTTAGAGAGGCAACCTAATTAAGGGTACAAATTGTGAAAATTTGTTCAAAATGGCTTTTTCTTATGTTGATTTTTTATAACTTTCTCTTTTTCTGCAGTACCAGTGTATGTGAAGGTTTGACATTTGTTTTCCTAATGTTGGTATACGTTGTTCTTTTTCATAGCTGGAAGAGTTTCTTTGCAGAACATTTTCCTCAAACTATTTGCACATTTTTTTCAGAGCATCTGACTTTGTGTGTGGCATCAAATGAAAGCTTGCATCCTTTCGGTTCAGATAGTGTTGGTCACCTCTGAGGTTGCTTGTTTTTTAAGTTTAGGATTGCACGTTTATTTAGTGTAAAATTTTAAGAAAAACAACACAATTGAGAAGGAAAGTCTCTACAGGTTGTAATTCTTAGTTTAATTATCTGATATGGGCCAATTAAAAATGATAGCAGTTGCCCCAGGCTATAGTTTAGACACTAATTCGGAGAATTAGGATGCAAGAAACATGTTTTGCCAAAGTGATTTAATCCAAACTGATCTAAATGCAGGACAATATTTCACCCTTTCTCAGATTTTAATAATCACCAGCTGTTATATGTCACCACTCAGTGACGACTGTTATGAGCAAGAAAAGAAATAGAAAAGTTTCAGTTTTTTTTTTTTTCACAAGAGCCATTAAGAAAATGAATTAACACATGTTAAAGGAGTAGAAGTTATTTATTCTAAATAAACATGTTGCTCAGGTTTATGACAGTAATGGTTAAAACCACATTATAGTGGTGGATCATTAGTTCACAATATTTTAATCAATGAAAGCCCTTCCAAGGAAATAACACTTTTCAGCAGTACCAATTAAATGGCACTAAAAGCATTGTGGGGAAGTGCCAAACGTAGTGTTGAGGTCTATTTACTAATATGGTTTACCTTGAAGACTAAAAATCAATACCAATCATGGACCTATTGATTTTCTTTTGTTTCGGGATGTTTAAATGCCACTGTATATTGTGCTGAGTGCAATACAGCAACAGTCCCCGTGTTATATTTGAAAATATTACTCTTAGATTTGTGACTTTTTTCTGCAATGGTAAGACAAAAACAACACCTATAAAAATGTTTTTCTAAATAACAGATTTACTATGACCTAATAAATAAAAATAGAGAAAAAAACCGTAAAAAAACAAAAGTTACCATCAATGTTATCACCGCTACCCCTAGCAAGATTATTCATTTCAAGACAATAAAATAAATCCTCTTTGCATTAGCTCAGAATACAGACCATTATTAGGGTTATAAGAAATCTATCTGTAAAACTATCAACACCAATTCTACTGACAACTATAAAATAATCTGAGCAAGGGATATAGTCCCACTCAAATCACCTTTTTTTATCTGTTTTAAAAGTGCTTCCAGTGGTCATACAATAATCATTATGCCGTTTTTAGGCAACATCTAAAATCCTGTGTTGTTTTCTAGGGCGTAGTCTCTACAAAGCGGCAGTAGTAAATCATAAATTCACCTCTAAGTGATGGGTGGGATTGTTGGCACAGAGTAAGCCACTAGTAGTAACTTGTACGTCAAGACCTAAAAGGTTTTTCCAATGACATTTTTGCATCTGCTCCCGATTACCGTAATATAGATTTAAATCAACATAAGCAAAGAAATAAAAAATGCCACAAGAACAGGTTAAAGAGTCACTCCTAGTGGAAGATATAGATCTGGAGTGGAAAAACGTGGACTTTAGCCCACCCACGGCAGTAGCTGTATCAAAAGTAAAAGGTTTTCAAACATCTTGTTGTCTTTTGCTCGGGCTCAGTGACATGTAGGATTTTCTTGTCCTTGTTTAAAGGACAAAAAAAAACAACATTTTTTTTAGTCCTTTAAACAGTATGAAAATTAAGTAACATTTTAAAATGAACTACTATTAGACAAACACTCAGCTGTGTGACCTGTGTAGGTGAAAGTGATACAATATTCATTTTTTAAGTAAACAAATTATTGTCAACATTAATTTGTTAAAATTCAGCAATAAAACACTGGGGGCTATTTATTATGGCACAATGTGCTGCAGACATAATCCGCATGAATCAAGTTCAATCCAGATGGTAATATTTCAAACAGAAATCCTACAACCGTTATCCCCAGAATCCTAAGATTAATGATATTTAATGTTATTATACTGTTGTTGTAAGGATTTTGCGGTTTAGTTTGATAGAGGACACAACATGACAAGAAACACAAAAAAACCCCAGTCAATCCAGGTTCATGTTCATAATCCACAGCTGTCTTCATTTCTATAAATTGTTTTCAGTGAGTAGAGAGGGGTGGTTTTCTGTTCTACATTGTCAGCTCATGTTTAATGTTTCTCCGTCTTTATATCTCCTGCTTAAGTTTATTTATTAAATGTTTAGGTTTCTGCCACCAAGCCCAGTTTTCTGCGATTTGGCTCTTACACCCCCCAGTTCCTGCAGTTGTACACAATGTGTCTCTGGTTCAAGATTGAGATTCACAGCTAAATTAGACTTGTGTTGTGATTAGAAAGATTTTAATACAAAGCTATTGTGAAAATGAATGATACAGAGTTTAAAGAAGGAGCATCTAATCAGAAAATATTTTGTTAAATGGATAAATTTAGGTTTAGACTTGTAGTGAGGAAGCAAAGCCCAAAAGACAGATGTGGCAGCTCAGAACCTCTGAATTACAAGAAAATTGGTTCAATAGAATACCGGGGGGGATTATATCACATTTTTTTCTTTAATCTCTAACAGAAATTTGTGAATGTTAATACGAATAAATGAATAAATAAACCAGGGCACAAGGGCACGTTTTAATATAATATAAGGCAAAAAGGGCAAGTGTGCCTGCTCCTGATCCAACACAATTTCAGTACAGAAATACCCAGAAAAACAGTTTTAATCTTACATTCTTTTATACATGTCCTTCGTTGTGAGACATATACTACAAGAACATGTTAATAACACCAAAAACACTATTTTCATTGGAGTGGGTCTTTATATATCATATTTATATGTCTCTTACTTCCTGTCTTTCTCACTGTAAATGGCTGATCATGGACCAGATGATCTGTTAACTTCCTGCTGTTACTACAAATAGTTGTTACATATTGACTGTTGAGCTAATAGTGATGAGAAGCTATCCTTATTTAACCACCACTGCAGTTACAAAGTGTAAGAAGTATGTGTGCTCCCTACAGTGACCCAGTTAAAGTGCCTTTGCTTTCGACCTGTTCATTTAATACTGATAAAACTTGTCATTTTCAAGACAACCTGTTGTTTCTTCCTAAACCCATCCAGATGAGATTTAGAGAACCATCTCAAAGAAAGAAAGAAAAAAACATGAACAAAGCTGAATTGAATCTGACTTTCCCACACAAATTTCCTTTTTAAAGGAAACAAACAAACAACAACAGGGGGACAGCAAAGACTACTTCACCAGTCAGGATGCGCTCTGCGTGTCTCTCTTGTTGATCTCTAATGACCTTTTTCCCTGTCAAGCTTGTTCTTTTTTGGTCTGTGTTTGTCTTGGAATACTTTTGTCTTTCATTCAGATTTTTTGATTGTTTTTGACTTAATCCTTGTAGCTGTCAGAAAGCTTCTTCTAGCTATCGACCACAGCTGGTCTTACAACAGATGCAATGTTCAGCAATGCCAATGTGAATGACTGTGCAATGTTCTGAACTATCATTGTACTGCATTCCACTGGTGGACTATTATTGAATGCACTTTGTTCCTGAGAATTAGCTTTACATTAGTAAGGTCATTAAAGTCCTTTGTTGTTGGAGCATTTGGCTGTTCATCATGTGAGATAGTCTCATGTATTCTCTCCCAGCGCATGCAGGAATCCCACACATGGTATTTGAAGATAATTAGGCATAACTAATCATCCCACAGATGGTCAGTAATGATTTGACAAAGGCTGTGGCGCTGCAAGTATTTGTGTTACTGGAATCCTACAGAGGCTTAGGATAAAAGGTTCTCTAAAGACTTATTTCAGGTTCTACTTTTATAGATCTAAAAAGGTAGTCAATTTCATTTGGCTGAAAAACAGAGAGTAATCCCAATTAATGGTATCTTATCTCAGGTTGAATTTTAGGTTACTTTACATGTCTTTAAACTAAACATAAAACATAAGTTCTTTCAATTGACCAAGATATCTCAACTTCTTTTTTTCATACTGCATGCATTTTTAATATTAGGAATAGATCCTTAATTTCTGCCATGTCTTATAGCAACCTACTGAAACAAACAAAACTGACCCTTCTTCAGATTATTATACGACAAATTTTAGGTCTTCTTTGTCATCTTAACCATTACAGAAAATTCACCTTTTTCAATTATTAATTAGTCGTACTGAATTACCAACTGCACTTGCTTCCTATTACTGTATTAAATGCCCTATATTATGCTATTCTTAAGTCTATCAGAATAAACTATACTTATATATATGATAATTAATTACTTTTTGCACACTTAATGACACATTTCTAATGAAATATGACTTATTTTCGAAGCTTATTTTCTATTCAGAAGTAAGACAACTCAATCTCTGAGGCACTCTCGTGGGTGCCGCCCATTTCATGACGTCAACCTATAGCCGCCCTCGGCAGGGTTTCTGCGTTTTCCCATGAAAACCAACAAATCCAAACATTCGCAAATATGGATGTGCATATTGTGAATATAAAAGGAAAGTGTTTTGCTGATCACCGCTAACTCCGGAAAAGTAGGCGTGTTTGTGTTAGCCTGGGGGCGGTGCTGGCAGCCCAGTCTCTTCCTGGAAGGGGCTGTTCAAAGTCAAGTCAAAGAGTTTAAAAGAAAATAATCCCAAAGAAACAACCATAGGAAGGGATTACAAAGTAGAAATAATGAATAGAACAAATAAATACTCAAATAAAAAGGTTTCACGGCTATCAATGTTCAATTCAATTCAGTTTTATTTATGCAGCCTTATATCACAACTGTCTGTCTCCACAGACTTCACTAATTGTACAAAACATAAACTCAGTTACAAAATACAACAACTGATTGCTAAACTAAATTGAACAGATTAAACACAATTGGGCATCCCTGTCTTTAGACCCCCCCTCGACAAGGAAAAACTAAATTCAAAGGGGAAAAATGTATGATTTTTAAGATCAAACATTCAATTTGCAATTTGATTCAAAGGACTTCATACAAAAAAAAAAAATAACACGAGGCCATCTTTTATTATCACTGTTATAATAAATCCTCAGCTAATTTTAGCATAGCCTGCATTTGTTATCTGAGTAGACTATTACAAGTGGAAACCATTTTAACTTACAGAATGAGAAAGCCACTGTTGAGCATGCAGTGAAGTGAGACAGCCACAGGCAGACGGTCCTAGGCACACATCCGTCACCCCTTCTGCCTTGTTCAGACATTCTCTCTATGATGATTACTCAATAAGGACTGTCTCCTGCTGCACACACATCCATTGTGCTTGCAGGGAGACAGAGAAGAAGCACATTTTTCTCAATGTCTTCATTATAGCGTCTATATCTGCCATGTGCTGCTTTATTTTTAATAATGATTAATATGGCAGTCCTCTTAGCCGTTTTGGGACAAAGTGCCTGCATCAACAGAAAAAAGTATGCAAGAATATATAGCCAGTTTATACCCTTCCTGTCAGCTCTGTTTCACTTTAATGATTAATGTTCTTTTTTGGAGGCTGATATGATTTGATCCTGTTTTAATAGCTGTTCAATCGTATAAAAAGCCAAAGAGTTATTTTTAAACCTTCTGAAAACTTACTTTGCAAGGAGGGCACTCTAAAGATCAGTCCCAGGGGACGTACAGTTCTGTGCAACTTTGTCTCCTAATGTAGCAAAGTAATTGCAAAATTTGGAGTTTGATATGACAACTAAAATGATCCCTTGGGGTGGAACATAAAACCCTCACAATGCAAATGATAAACAAAGAACTAGGGGTGAAAATGTTTTTTTTCCTTAAATGCTGGTAGTCATTATCCTGTATACATACTTTCATCCCAATTAGTTATATCAATGTTTATTTCACTATTTAAAAAATATAAAGGGATGATTAGATTATCTTTTAACTTATTTTTTTCATCTTGTTAGACAAAATGCCTTTATGTGTTACAGTTGTAGGAAAAATCTACTCATTGGTACAACTGCTGGTCGTCTAATTCTCCTTAGCGTTATCTTGCTAACCGAATTGTAACTTGTCTCTACACTCAATATACCAAAGAAATTCAAACTAAAATAATAGGAATGGACTCCAGACGTGTTTTGACATTTTTATAGAGTAAAAATTCTGTAGGACATTTAAAAAACAACAACATGAAAATAAATGCATACAATTTAATTTAAAATCACTACGTCAGTTCCAAGTTTAGAAAAATTCATGTAAACCCGAGTTCTTTTTCAATTTTGGGAGGTTTCTGAAGTGCATTGAAGGACTTCGTATCAGAAAATTAACGTTTACATATATATTTTTTATTTTAAATAATTCCACCTATTGCTGAGTGTCAGTAGACAAAGGCTGAATGAAAGCTGAGACAGTCTCCAGCAAACCCAAATGCACACGTAGTTCCCCCTGGAATGTTTCTAGGACTATACTGCGAAAAATGGATCTTCAAAGAGGAAAAAGACCCTTGCTTCATGAAAAGATTACTTATATTCTGTCTCGCAAGGTAAATAATCTTATCAAGAATGTTTTTTTTAAAGCAAAATATTCATAGTTTTAGAAAACACGTCTTCGTGAATTGAATATTTCGTCTTTAAATAAGAATTCTTGGGCCACTTTTCTTTTTCTGAGATATCTTTTTGGCGACATTGGTACCACAGCTCTATGACACTGCAGGTTTTTTTGTTTGTTTGTTTTTTAGAAATTTAAAGCAAAATTTTCAAATATAAAGCATTTCTTGCTCAATGTAGTGGGCTTGTTTTGGATTGTAGTAGAACTAGCAAGTTTTTTCCTTGGTGCTCTTTTTACTTTGTTATTGTCTAAGCAATTCTGTTCCCAAATGACCATGCCAAATCAATTGCATTCACAACATGTATATCAATTCAATTTGAAGGCAAGTCAAATCAAAAGTGTACATATTTCTGCTCCCCCTACTCTTTTCTAATTCCAGGATTAACCACTGGTTAATTCCAGGACCACATATTAAGCCTATTTTTGAACACTGGATGGGAAGGTGGAGCTTGTTCTCTGCTGTTTCAAGTAGCATTATTTATAGGGAGCTTTCAGCTTTCACAGTGTTTTTCTGGAACTGCAGTCTACAAAGACCCACTCTGATGAAAATTGTGTTTTAAGTGGTTTAACATGTTCGTGTGCTATTTTTTTCTAATGATGGAGGACATATAGAAAGAAAATTAAGATTAAAACTGCATTTCTGAGTATTTCTTTATTCAAATTATTGTGATTCAGGAGCAGAAAAAAAATGCTGGTTGCGTACTTGTTTGGACCTCCTCATTTCTTTACTCAGGAAGACTTAATGCATAGTAATGGCACGTGGTATGTCACGTGGTATGTCACGTGACGGCTGATTAATGTGCAGCTCTGCAGAAACTATGTCCAAGAAACAACACCACTTGTTTACATTTTGGTTAAAAAATTACATATTCATAAATAAAAGACCACTGGGAACGCTTTTAACAAGATCAAAATATGATTAGAGTGGAGAGGACTTTAAAGCAGTTTTATCATTATGTGGCCTATATTTATTTGAATTAAGTCCTGTAAAAGGAGATTTCAACAAAAACCTTATTTTTGTCTATTTAAGAAAAAAATAGCATTTCCATTTAAATGTGAGATTCATGTGCCTTGAATATCTCCAAAGTCTTTATGGAAAAAATCTGAACCATTGTTCATCAAACTACAATATTGCTTCTCCTTTAATGAAAAACCAGTATATGTTCTTAAGTTGTCAGTGGACTTCTAAGAAAATAGCTTGTACGGCACAACTGTCTTCCAGGTGGCAAAACTAAAAATATTTAACAGTCCAAAAATTAACTTTCCACATTCCTATTTGGCTTTAGGAACATATTGCAAGTTTATTTTTTATAGTTTTATAGTTTACAGCCTTAGACATTGCCTTTTTTTTTCATCATCAGCCATGTTGTGTAAATGAAAGCACTTATTCAGCATGGCATATGTTGACTGCAGCTATAGTGACTTGTAAAATTCTTGCTTTAGGGGACCAATTTAAATCAGCACAGATATTTCTGTAAAGAATACAAGTCATAAGCTCAGTTTATTAGAAACATGATTTAGTTTGCGAAGGGAAAAGTTTACCCACAGTCTTACATTTTAGGACACACTTTTTTTCAATAAGCAGCATCTACTGACGCATAATCTCTTTTTCATACAGACAAAATAATTAAAAAGTGCTCAGTTTGATGGTTTTCTGCATCTCTTTATCCTTTCATTTGTCCAAATCGCTTTCAGTGTACAGACTAACACAATTAGCCTGAGTCCAGAGGGTTGTGGGCTAAGCAGCTGGAAAGATGGAGATACAGAGTAAAAACTGGGAGGCAGATTTTTATTTTTTTTCACAGTTCTAGTTCCTTAGAATAAAGGATAATTCAATTTTCATGCCATATCTTTGAAATTATATCAACACACTTTAATATGAATGTGTAATGCCTGTATGCTAATTTGTGGTTAACTTTTCTTCAAACAATAGATTTTACAGAATGGGACATCACTGTTCCAAAACATGGACTAGACGCTCTGGAGGATTAAGGATTATGGACGAATGTTATGTTACCTGATCCAAACTAAGAAAGTCCAGTGAGCAGCGTAACCCGTTTATTGTTGGCAGCATCAGTGAGTGAACCCATACGTCCAATAGCTGCAAAATACCATTCAAAGACCATGACCACATACAAAGGTCAGAAGCATAACTTAAGCCTCAAAATCTGCTTGTCACAATTACTTTAAAAAAATAAAACAATGTACTGAAGGATGAAGCATTCACTGCAAAGCACAGAAAGGTCACATCAGGAATGCTTAAGGATTCAAAGACTGTTTTGATTTTGTTTCATCTAAGTCATTGGCAGAGCGAGATTTTATTTTTATTTTTTGGGGGGGAGAAGACTTTGGAAGGGTTGCAACTGAGAACGTCAGAGTGTAAGGCCATTAAAAACGAGAGTATCAAAAATACAAATATCAAAAAGTTTAAATATTGTTATTAATATAAAAAAGTATTACTAATGCTTGCAAAACCTTGTACTGATGATTTCTTAATCTTTGTCAATGGTGATACCAGTACTACTAATAATAATGGATTAGATTTATCTGCGCTTTTCCAGACGTTCAAAGCACTTACAATGTGTCCATCATGCATTCATTCCTCATGTATACTTGGTGATGATTATATTGACTCAAAAATTGTGTGTGGGTGTGTGTGTGTGTGTGGGGGGGGGGGCTTATAAATCCAAATAGTGGGACTTATTAGTCAACTTTACAATTTACTTAGTCACAGAATAAACACACATTTAAGGAGAGAAAAAATCACCAATGTTGCTTTTATTGAAAATATAAAACTATTCAAATATTGAATGCTGTGAAAGTCACATTAAAAAGCCAATGTTGAGCCAGAATTTTGAATAAAAAGGCAAAGTGTTTCTTTAGTACCTGTTTATTTACACCAGTCATATGAATTTCTCAATGCTGTTGCACAAAGGGGCTGGATAATGAATAGATAAGCTGCAAAATCAAAAAGTCAAAAGGCTTTTATTTTCCTCCATTTTCCTCAAAGGTCATCAAAGTAAAGGAGATGTTTTTTTCATCTAAATGTAAATAAAGATAACAGATTACTTCATAGAACTACAGGTGAATGTATTGACTAAACTAAATAGAGACAGATAACAGTGGTTGTTGTATGACTATGTCGTAGAGAAATTCATACTGGAAAAAGGAATACATAGGAAACTGAACAGAGTTCAGTAAACAGATTTTGTTGAGTCCTCCCATCTAGGGCTGGGTTAATAAAATCCAATAATTGATCTAAATTAATCCAAGCTTAATGGATCAATTATCGATTCATAAAAAGAAGAGATTCATCTTTTATGCCTCTTCTTTTCCAGTGATCTAATGCACAACAGCAGTATGCTGGCTTGATGCTAGCATGTACTGGAATTCCCTCGGATGGCTAATGCTAACGTTCGTTTGACCTAAACATGCATTGATGACTAAATTAGCAGCTTTATATAACATTTTTCATATACTCGCATGAAAGAATTTCCAGAATTCTTTTCAGGAAAGCTTTTTTTTTTTTAAGTGGGCTTTTAAAGGCACAAAATATTAACAAAATCAATTTATAAAACACGTGGCTCACGATTTCTTTACTCAACCCATATCTATACATCTATATTAAAGAAAACAAAACTTATGGCATATGAACATATGTGGATTGGGATCATAGACTGTAAAAACTGTGGGCGAATAGAGGTGTGACGTCACCCATAAAAAATGCCATACCACGGCTTTCACTAAATGAGGCAAAATCCCTCACCATTGCTACCTGATACGAGCGATGCCATGTTAAAACCAGTTGACAGTCATTGAGTCACTCTGAGTCTCATATCTATGGCAATGGCGACAGTAGTTCCCATAGATAGGATGTCTCAGAGCAACTCGAGCTGATCAATGTCAACTGATTTCAACATGGCGGCGCCCGTATCAGAAAGCAATGGTACTTCCTATTTGGGAACACGAGAAGGGACGGGTTGAGCTGTCCATTGTTGTTACAGTCAATGGTTAGGGCCGACTTTGAGCACAAACCTGTTAAGGCCCGTACACACCGGGACGAATATTCGCCAGGCGTTATTCACCAGCGTTTTTCGCCACGTTTTTTGTGTTCACACCCAGGCGATTTTCGCTGACGATGAGCTGAGTGAACATGCAATTTCATTCCCTGACATTAGATGGCGCTTAATGTAAACAGAAATACTCCTGTACACAAGGTGGCGCTGCGCAACTTTACGCTTCTTAAACTCGCTTTTCCCTCAGAAGAAGAGAGCAAGTATTTACGCGCTTGTCAGAATCATACAAAGAAAACATGAATATTTCGAACATGAATGGTTCGGGGATATTTTAGAATGTCCGTCATTATTTCTTCGCGGCTGTGTAGATGCAACTCGGCGTCTATCTTCTTCGCTGGTATGTGTGCTCAGCAAGGCAGTTTTGTGTTTGAGCGCCCCCAAGTTGTGTTTTACTGTAACTTCAGAAGCTCCAGACACGTGTGCAAAAGCGCCATTCTCATTGGTCTAATAGATTTCGACGCTTTGACGCGTGGCGTTTTTTCGCGTCGGCGTGCACACTCTCATTGGTGCCCTTTGTTTAGTCACGAGGCGTTAAACGTCGGCGAAAATCGCGCGCGAAATTCGTCCCGGTGTGTACGGGCCTTTAAGGTTAAGAAAGTCCAGGTTGCTTTCCAGGAACTCTGGGTTGCTGATTCGTCACTCAACACAGCATTAATATTTACACATTAATTCTAAACCAATAGTTTAATTTCCCACCTTTTTTTCTAAGCCAATCTCAATCACATTGTGTTCTTCAAAAATAATGGATACATTCCAAAAAGTTTCGCTAGCCTCCTCCATCCCATTCTCCACTGGTAGTGATGCTTTGGCATGGTGTGATCCTTGATCACCATTAGCACCCAGGCTCTGAGGCATCTTCATCTGTGGTCTTAGCTTATCCCAAGCATTAATAAGACATCATCAGCCCAGAGCATAACTGTCAAAATAATATGGACTTATTTATTTTCGCACATCTTTCTGTATCGCAAATAAGTCCATATTAATTTTTCTAAGATCGCTTTTTATTGAAATTCCTATTTGTGCTTTGTATTGTGGTATTATGGTGGTATGTCATCCTAATCATATATGACTTTGAACCATCATTCATTTTCTATTAAATAAACAGTCAAATCCAATGCAGTCTTCAGTGTTTCTTTCACATCTCCCCCTGTTTAAGAGCTAAAGTAATGCAACACCCTCTTCTTTTTGGATTAGTTGATTTCTTTGTGTGCACTGCTGAAGTTCCTTGTATTTAATTATCTTTTATTTAGCTTACTTTTAAAGGCATGACTTTTTATGACCTGCTTTTACCCCCTGACACCTAAATTTATTTCCAGCTTTAAAATAGAAGAAAAGGAAAAATCAGACGTGCTTTTGCATATACCGTATTTTCCGGACTATAAGTCGCCCTTTTTTTCATAGTTTGGCAAGGGGTGCGACTTATACTCCGCAGCGACTTATATTAGAAATAAATTGAATTAAATACATTGTTAACCCTCCTGTTATGTTCATTTGTGAGGAACAGAGATGATGTTCCTGGGTCAATTTGTTGTATGAGGTATGTTAAGTGTTAAGAGTATGTTAAGTGACTCAGAGAATCAGCAAACCTTTTTTTACAGTAAGATCTTGAAGGCTAACAACATAATATTCTATTTTCCAATGATTTCATAGATTCAGAAATGCAATAAAAATGACTACATTCTACAAATACAGGATGAAAACAGAGTATTAGTTGGCCAATGATGCTTCATGAAAGGAATAAATAAATAAGTATGAGAAAGAATTACTGTGAAACTATGAGATAAACAGTCTGCTATGATTGTGTCATATGAGGTTGTGGAACTTATTAGTTCTTGGTCTCAGATTTTGTCAAATAAATTTCCCGTCAAAATGTGACTTATAGTCCAGTGCGACTTATCTGTGTTTTTTTCTACTTTATAATGCATTTTTGGGCTGGTGCAACTTATACTCCGGAGCGACTTATAGTCCGGAAAATACGGTATGTCAAGGGGTCAAAGTGGGTTGAAAAATATCATTTTACTCTAACCTGCATTGGTAAGCCTGTAAAGTACATACCTGGATGGTTCACCACTAAAATATTATATTTAAAAAGATAATCCCCCCCCCCATCAAATCCTGAACTGATGAAGGACAGGTGCTATGATTCCCATAGATCCCAATTTAAGTTAATGCTGGTGGACTTGTTATCCTTTTGAGCTTTTCTTACCTCATTCAGGCATAATTTTAAGGATATTCAGTGTTCTCTGTAAATTTTATTCAAATCATTTGAAGCTTCAATAGATTTTTTATACTAGTATAGACGTTCTGGTATGTGTATCTTAGATTTTGTCTTGTCATTTTAATGCCAATAAAAATCATCCAAAATATATAAAATATCACAAACTGTACTGTTTAGGGGAGTGATATATAAAATAAGAACATTATCAATTGATAAATTTACTCACTGTAACAAAATATTCTGTGCTGTTTTTTTAATCATAGACATCAGTTAGACACAGTGAGTGGGAAAAGTAAATTTTTTAGAGGGGCAGTGGAAGCTAATTGCATTACAGGAAAGCAGAGGCAGAATGAAGCAGAGTTTTGGGGAAAGGATGGTGAGATAATGTGCAAAATGGACAGAAGGAGAAGAGAGGGATAGAAAGCCAAAGCAAGGATTAGTCATGCAGCAAACCAGAGACATTGAATGGGTAATGAAGGAGACAGACCAGTAATGGATGGGAATAGGATAGTGGGGCTTAGCAGGGAGTCGTGCAGAGCATTGATTACCTGTATCTATCATTAGCAATAGTTCCTACACAGATCTACAGAGAGGGTAATGTGGGGTATTAGAGAAAGCAAACAGAGCGACTATAGTAAGATTAGATTGAAGATTTAACTGCTCAGATAGAAGGAAAAACTATAAAAAACTATAACTTTACACATTCAACATTAGTGGATGCTTTGCCGGTAACTGCGTTAGTGCATATCGTTTGTTTATGTCAACACATTTTGATGCCACACAATGTTCTGTCTCCTCAGTTAGTTTTATAGGATGTTAGGACAGTTTACTGCTTATAATTTTTATTTAACTGTGGCGATCAAATAAAGTGTCATACTCTGCGACACACTGTAGCTGTAAAGGAACAGATGGACTGATCTGCTAGACTGGCTTTGTGAGCTGGAAAACGGACTGCTGCATGACACTATTCAAACAAGTAAATCATTTCAGTGAAGTCACTTGCATGGTACAACATGCTAAGTATGACCAAAGCAAGCCCCTTGTCTGTTTTCTATTCTTTTAATTTTTTTGTCTTTAGTTTTTTGGGAGTGTATTTGCTTGTTTTAAATCACTGAAGGCCTTGTCATACAGCCACTACGTACATTTTGCACAGATGAAAAAAATATTCATACATGAATTTACATGGAAAAAGAAAAGTTGTCTTTTCGTGAAATTTTTACAGATGTATCACGAATAAACCATGTTAAAACCACGGAAAAGCATGAACCGTGGGTTTTAGTGATTTGTCCATCAATTACATAATCTGAACCTGATCTGTGCGCCATATATGCAATATAAAAGTTAAACATTGGTGGTAGATGCATGAATAGTCTGTTAGACCAGTGTTTTTCAACCTTTTTTGAGCCACGGCACATTTTAACCTTGACAAAAATCCTGCGGCACAACAGCATCCAAAAAAAAAGGAGAAACTCAGTCTGTATTGATCTACAGCCCCTCCACAATCTCACATGCATTTTTGTGATAATTGTGGCAGAAAAAGATGGAAGCTGCAGCTGTTTTTTTTTTCTAAAAGATGTAATAAAAGTTAAGTTAAAAGATTTAAAACTGGTTGATGTGTGTTCGTTGTGGTTTCAAGATGTTAAGAGGAGAGACTCATTGTGCGCCAAGACGCTCACGCTGTCACTTTAACCCAATGCATCATGGGAGATTTAGTTCAATAATCCGCCGAACCTAGAAAGACTAGTGTATCTGAGCTTCATTATTTTGTTCACTCATTCCACGGTCTGACATCGGATTCTATTGATAGCTACACCACTAAAGATGAGCTTTACCTTGTATTTTTGTTAGAACTGAGAGAATTTATCAGTAGAATTCATAACAAGGAAGTGAAGACTTTAACCCCTTCTGATTGGTCAGACTGATGACATGTGATTAAGATTCCAAGAATGATTGGCGGAGACAGTTAAAGGGGCGGGACTTTTCAGAAAACGGCTTTAGTTTCAGCTAAAGAACATCTTTGATAAGAATGACGGTACCGTCACTCTTATCAAAATGTTTTTAATAGAATCAAATAAACACAAAGAAAAAAGTATTTTATGATCTTTCATATTCCTAATTTCTCAGTGTTTTATCAGGGCCTGTGTGGATGAACAAAGAGCTGATATCCTGGAGATGGAGAATGTTGTTAAATCAGTTGATGAGGGCAATTTATTTCCCACGGCGCACTTGACTGTCTCCCACGGCACACTAGTGTGCCCCGGCACACTGGTTGAAAAACACTGTGTGTTAGACAAACATGGACATACTGTATGTGGAACTGTCTTGGAAAGCAACATGTTTGCATATGCATCTCGCTAAAATCACGTACAATTGCATAAACTTTATGTAATAATTGCCCATAAACTCAGTAAAATACATATAAACTGCGTAATTCTCAACCGACCAAAAGTATTGAACAACTCAAACCCAAATTCACGTAAAGACCCGTCGGCCGAAACTCTCGACTGACATCTGCCCACATCAGTGAATGACAAACCCAAGAAAAACTTATGAATTACTTATGTTGCACATGTATCACCGAAGACCAAAACTTTATATGTGGAAAATGTGCAAAATGTATGTAGTGGCTAGATGACATGGCCTTCACTGTAAGTTTCAAAATTCTATTCATATCTGTACCAAGAGTTTTTGGTGGAGGACCCAAAATGCAAGAGACTGGGTTTGATGGCAAAAACATAAATAGACATGTCAATAGCAACTTAACTTAAAAATAAGAACACTTTGAATCAAACGACAATCAAAAAAGGGTGATAACAGATGACATGAAAACCACAAACTTAATAAGACTAAGGATAATGAACAGAAAAAGCTTGAAAACGTGGATCATAAAAACAGAGCATGACTGAAACTAAGCATGACTAAAGAAAACCCCACAAAAAAAGGCACCCATCTGTACAACAAAACATTTTTTAAATTTCATCCAGACCTTCTTTGTGCCAAACAGACCACCTGCTCTGTTTATGTAATCACTCCAATTGCAGGAGGCATTTAATTAAATTACAAAATCTCATGTATCTCATTCTCTTTAAAAACCTGTTTAATTTCTCTTCCTGACAATCAAAACATCTAAAAGTTTTACCCACTGATAAATTTTACATTTCAGTTCTGCCACTATGGTACTAAATGAAACGAGATACGCAAGACCGAGTAAATGTGTTGAGGCTCCATTCATTACAGCTACAGTTTTCCTATTTTCAAGGTGCCAAGATTTCTTCTGAATGTTTAAAAGTTGCATTACAAAAGTTATCCTGCCTTTCAGTAAACTTTAGAAGTTTTTCTTTAAATACTAGACTTTTAAGGATTGTCCTTGTACTGCACATGCTGTTATTTGTTAGAGAATGGGGGAAAATATAAAAGCTTCTTTTTGTTTTTCCACATTGCATATACAATACTCGTCCATTTAGTAGGGTGTTTAATTTTCTTAAGCTTGACTACTCCAAAGGTCAGTGTTATGAGACTGAATCAACAAAAAAATGGAATGTAATATCTGAACATTTGTAATTGAACCTAATCAGATACATAGCCATTGTCACAGGAACTTGTACAAGCAAGGCAATCCCCATTGACTCCATCGAAGACCAATCACTAACGCAAATACAAGCAACAACCACTTAACTTCATTAAAGGTCCAATTTTTGCCCAAACAGTATTACATTTAAAATTTACTTTTTGCATGTAATCATTTATTTCACCATTTGAATCAGAGAGGTGCATCTTAAAAATCCTATTGTGGATAAATTCAACTTTTCAAGAATGCTAATAAATTTCTATTAAAAATGGATATGATTGGTGGATAGTCATCCAATGGAGCTCAGTCCGATTGGAAACAAACTGAGACTATGTCAAAAGATGGGTCAGAGAGTGATTCCTGGTCTGTTTGGATGCATTCAGACTGAAAGATTGTTCAGGGTGACACAAACTGTGACACTTTAAGCAAACTAAATGTGTTCAGTCTAAATATAGCTTATCCTATTCCTAGCACTGGACTTTCTCCAGTCTCTAATTTTTTTTCTTTCTTGCTATAGTATTTTTCTGCCAGTCCAGAAATGGACTAGTTTTGAGAATACATATATAAACATATTGGAGCACTCGGGCAGTGACCCCCCAAGCTAGAGGAGTGGCTACAGCAGATCCCTGGAAAGACCACAGACATCTCAGTCAGGAATATATATTCAAAAACGCCCCTCTCACCCTTCCGCGGGTGGTTCAGGTCCTCTACCAGAGGCCTGGGAGCTTGAGGGTCCTGTGCAGTATCTTAGCTGTTCCTAGCACTGAGCTTTTCTGGACTGAGATGTCTGAGGTCTTTCCAGGTATCTGTTGTAGCCACTCCTCCAGCTTGGGGGTCACTGCCCCGAGTGCTCCAATTACCACAGGCACCACTATCATCTTCACTTTCCAGGCTTTCTTCAGTTCTTCTGCGAGTCCGTGGTATTTCTCCAGTTTTTCATGTTCCTTCTTCTTGATGTTTCTATCTCTTGATACCGCCACATCCATCACAACGGCTTTCCTCTGTTCTTTATCTACTACTACAATGACTGGTTGGTTCGCCATTACCATCCTGTCAGTCTGTATCTGGAAGTCAATTTGGCACAACAGGTATGTTATGATATATTTTGCCTCAATGTTGTCTCCAAAAGCTAATTAAAATAGGTGCATTTTTACAGTGATGAGTAGATTTTTTGCTTTGACTCTCAAAACCACTTTAGGCAAGCTTTAGTGGCCCAGCAGGGGTCCTCCACTTTGCTGAAAGATGAGGCCAGTGAGCTGCCTGTTGCCCAGTAACTGAAAAACTCCATTTAGATTTGATCCTAGGCGTTTGTGTTTGCGTGATGGTTCATGCGAGTTTAGTGAGTCATAAGTGCCGGGACAAAATTAAACCAGACAGACAGGACTAATGAAGAATTCAAAGAGACCTGTGCTAATGGAGGGCAACAGTACGCACACATTGAAGCACTCTGAGAAACACACACAAACCCTCAGAGCCACATACAGTCCCACAACTTGAGACTGACATGGAAAGGGGGGTTAAATTATTTCTCAAAGAAGCTTTTTGCAAGAATGTCTTGGAGAATTTAATGAACCAACTAAACAGCAAGCTAGTGTGCATAGAGAAAGCCTCCAAGCTCTCATCTGCATGGCACCCTCTGCAGAAGCCTGTTTAAAACCATCCAATAATGTTAGCCTCTTGGTGTCATGATTGGTTTTGGGGCGGGGTAGAACAATGAAGTTGATGGTATTTTACAAGGACTCTGAATTCAGGGTTCATGAGCTGCACTTTGCAAAATACAAATGACCAGGGAATCAAAGGCAAACACTGATACCTCATGATGGTTTGTGCTTCAGGCCAAATTTAAGCAAATAATATTTCTTTGCTAACTGGGCTCAGACATTTAAGAATAGCCTGAAGCAACCGCAGTATTAAGGCTTTTTAAATAAATATTTGCAAAAAGAGAATATTTAAAGAAGTGGCGTGTCCAACAAGGCCAAAAAAAAAAAAAATTCACATAAACCCAAACATTCAGATTTAAGCTATATTTGCCATTTGCTACAGTTTTTATATACTATAAGGACTGCCACTGCCTACCTCCCTTTTATGTATTATGGATGAATTGAGAAAGTTAAAAGGATAGGATGGTATTTTCTGTCCTTTAACCAACTGAACGGAAGGCATCAGTGCTAAAAAGTTCTGATCGCATGTGACAACTCTGTCCTTATTCTTCTCATTTCAATTATCCATTGCTGTGTAGCCTTAGTATCACCACCAATGTATAACTTTTTATATTGCATATATATATGTAATTGATGGACAAATCACTAAAACCCACGGTTCATGCTCTATGTTGGTTGATTCTTACTTCTTCCTTGATTTTACCATGGTTTATTTGTGATACATCTGTAAAAATTTCACGTTAAGACCACAACCTTTCTTTTTCCACGTATATTCATGTATGACTAAAGCTGCGTTCACACCAGATGCGATTCACGCATCAAGTGCATCCAGTCTTAATGATAAGTCAATGTTAAGACACGATCAGAGCTCCTGGAACACAATTGGAGAATCTGACATGGTGGTCTGGCATGACCGCCACGTCATGATGCAACGGTCTCAGAGTTTAAATGCCTGAACTCTGGCGAAGAAGACGCGTTACGTCAACCTATGATGGACTCAGCTTTGGCCCTTTGACGTGATGATGTGATCAGCGAGTTGAAAGATGAGCATGGTTGCTTGTTTGCAAGGTAAATGCCAAGACCAGCAACTCTTACTACAATGTTTTTTTAAAGTTCATTGTACCATGAATGAACTTTACAGGTAGGTATCCTCTACTGGGCTGCCCGGCACAGTCATTACCCCTTTAGTCTCACAGCGAGTTGTTATTGCAACAAATTTTACATTTAAATGAATGTACACTGATATTGGTATTTTTTCTTTATAAGAAACTATTTATCATCTCGAATGACATCACAAGACTTTAAAGCACAGTTTGGATGCCTAATATTACGGTAGTTAACTGTTCAGTATAATCCTCTAATTATTTTTATTAAAAGAATCTTCTAACTGAAGTACTTAAATCTTTTACTAAAAGAAAAGCTATTTGGAAAAACACCAATATCACACTGTCTTATTCCATTTCTAAACATATTTTACTTTTCATGTGAAAATGAATAGACTTAATCATCTGTGTGTAAAAAAAAATGACCCCCTCTGTGCTTTTTTAAACAGATGGCAGCCAGTTTAAATGCATACTTGGTGTCGCGACTGCCTTTCTGTGACATTCCAAAAACTATGAAAACAGGTAAGTAGTCTGGAAGACAGTATTTGATACACCCACTTTTCACAGTCCTGGAACACATTTATTAATGTAATTTTTACCTTATTCGACTTGTGTTTTTATAATTAAGATCAGAAGTCTCTCCAAATAATTTTACTTTATGGTCAAAATCAATCATAAGTTACACCATACAGTAGGGTGAAGTCTAACTTGGAGAAAACTTTTCATTTTAGGTTTGTGGTGTTTTATTTATTTATTTGTTATAGTTGAGCTGAACTTTGCTTGTCCGGCAGTTTCTGACTTCTGTAGAACTGTTGCCCCACACAGCTATATCAGTTTTAATTTGCAAAGTCTACAACACAAATGCTCCGTGTAGTTTGGAAGGTCTTAAGCTGCACTGGGAACAGCTGCGTTGAGGTTATGTCTTCGATGCAAACCAGCACTCAGCGATCAAGGGCTTGTAAAATGGTCCTGATGTGTCCTGAGTTTGAACTGACTGTGGAACAAAGTTTGTGGAGGAAGTCAGATACTTGCACATAAGTCAGATCCTTGCTCATTTACAGCCAGAGGGATCAGCAGCTCTACCATGGTGTTCTTAATAAACTGTGCTTATTCTGAATGTGCTTTAAGCAGGCACTTTGGCTAAGCTTAGCTCAGCAATCTGTAAACTAATGTAGCTACTGATGGCTAATGCTCTTTTTCCAGGATAAGCCAACAAGTCCTCACTTGCAACTGTAAAATGAATGTTGCAATGACCTAAATCTTCAATCCTGTTGCCTCCTGCTGCATGTTTATGAAGTGTAGAAACATTCCAGTATATGTGATACTTGTTTCTAAGAACAAATTATGCTAAAGGCACTTTTTATTTATCTGTAGTTAGAAGTAATTGCAAGCAGCCCTGAAACATATCTTAGCAGATTGCAGGAAAAGCCAAGATTTGATTAAACCTTTGCCACCTGTTTAATCAGAGGATGAATGTTGACAAAAAGAAGTGAAAGAGTTTGGTGAAGCGGAAAGATTAAATAAAGCACCACAGATGTTACTTCACTTGGACACTAAAAGATCAAGAGTGTCATAAACAGGGGTTACAGTGACACCATTTATATGTGAATAGTAAAGTCACACATGAGATGTGTGAGTATTGCAGATTGGGTTATTTACTGGTTTAAAGCTAAACATACAGAGAGTGCCAAGGAATAAGTGGAATCAAGTCCATTTTAGTATTTTTGCATGATTTTACTTAATGTATTTCAATGGGATTGGGTTCATCCTTTTGTTCTTTTACTCTGCTCCAGTAAAATTTGTGTTTTTGATATTTTTACCATTTTTTGTTGTATTTTTACCATGATGGAGAACAATTAAATAATTTAAGATTAAAACAACTGCTTTTCTGAGTATTTCTTTATTCAAATAATGATTAAAAGATGTGAGAATTTACAACAGATCAAAAAATGATTAGATTGAGACTTTTAATTTGCTGTTTGACCTATTTTTTTCTGTTTATTCCACTTTTTCATTCTTGGTTTTTTACTTTGTCACATTTGGTGGCCAGAAGAGGGACCTGCTAAGAATGAAACATCATGTTTATCTCTCTTATCTCCCTGTGGTTATGAATAGGGGTTACATAAAGAAAAGGTCAGGTTATTAGCTTGAGGGGACATATAGTATAAAATGATTGACTATCAACTTGTCAAGTAAATACTAGCATACATAGATGTTTATTTAACAGGGAAATATTAACCTTTGTACAAACCTTTAAACAACATTTGATTCACGATCAACTTTCTTTATATTCCTTTTTCCATTTACAACACAACATGCCTCATAGGCAGTCACATTCAGATACCAATAAAAACAAACACAAGACGAAAACATTTTCAAAAAAATGTCGAATGAGGAAAAAAATGTAAAATTCTGATGTGCTCTGTTCTATTTTACATAAAAATAACATGACATACACAAACACTGAATGTAGTGTTTATTAAAGATTAAAATGCAAATAAAAAACATCAAACTAAGTGTAAGAGTAAATAAAAAAGATACAGACAATAATTAAATAAAAAACTGTAAAATAATTTTCATCCAGATGATGAAAAAAAAGTTTAAACATGCAAAATGGTCCTCTTGATTGATACTGGGAAAAGAAGGCAGCAGATGCGGAAATGTGTCCAAAATTACAGAAACTGCTGATCCACAGTGTGGGTAATTCCTGCAAAAATCAACCCCCTCGGAATTGAATAGTCCTGCCTTTGAAGTCAGGGTAAATGTGAGACAGTGCGCTGTGGGGATCTCACCAGAGTGTTGAGTTACTGCATCATAAAAAAGCTGCTGGCATGTCACCTTTGTACTACAGACCCAAGATGTGTCAGTGGCAGAGTGGCCATTGCAACCATGGCCTTAGACAGAGGAAACCCTGGGACAACAGCAACAACTTTTGGCCCAGGAGCTCTGGGCTTGGCATAAGATACTTAGAAAAGACAAATGGAGGCTGATGAGGTATCCAACCAGTTCACTTACAGAAACAATCTAGAAAAATCAGGGAAGGCTGCCACGGCAACATTCACCTCTGTCAACAGGGTAAGGTGTCGGTGCGGACCAACAAAGATGGGTCTCCAACTCCAAGTAGCAGAGACATGTTTTTATTATCACTTTTTCTAATAGCTCGAATTTGAATGTTTCCTTGTGATTGAAAACAATGTGAATACAGTTGGGGGATAGATACACCATTGCATTGGTGGCCGCCACATTTCTGTGTTACAATTCTACTTAATATGTTACTCTTCTTTCTTTTACACTTCACTTTGTTTATTTTGATTGTATTAGTCTTTCCTATTCTGCTAATTCCAGACACTAATTTTTTTTAACTTTAATGAAATTAAAGACTGACATGACAATGAAGCTTCATTGAATCCTCAGATCCTTAAATCCTTCTAAGGTTTTATTACCTAAATGCAATAAACCTAAAACTGTAACAGGCAGACCTGCTGTATCAATGCCAAAATTCTTGCAGTGATTGATGGTATAATAAACATACAATGTTTATTATCCATTAGTTATAAATGCATAAAGTCTTTATTGCTGAATGATATCACCAGCATGAATCACTCTATTATGCATATTTTGTATTTATGTACCATCTCATTGCTCAGTAATGTGATTAATGTTATCACTTTAAGCTAAATTAACCTTGATACTTTGCCTGCTGTTGATCAAATAACCAGTTCTTAAAAATAATGAAAAAAATATATTTACATTTTTTATACCAAGGAAGTTTCCGAAATACGCCTCCAAACAGGAAATTGGTGCACTATTTTATAGTTTCAATTTATATTTTAAACACTTCAAATCTAGCTGGTTTTCTATTTGGAGTAGGTTTCTACACCCATGAAGATTGAAATTTTTCCAAGATGGCAACTTTACCAAAATATGTAAGTTTTTTTTTAAATAAATAAACCATAAAATTGGTATAAAAAAATTAAAGAAGTTTCAGTGTCTTGGAGCCATGCCTGACGATACAAACTTAGGCAGACCCATGCTTTATATAAAGCCACAATCCCTTTCCTAAAAATAGAACTCTAAAGAGAAAAGATAATCAAATGTCCAGAAACTTGTTTTCCAATCTACTCGGTACAACCTTGGTAAACCTGTTAGTTGTATGTCTTTCCTGAGTTATATCTGACAGGGTTGGCACCTGGGTCGTTTGCTGCTGCAAACTTTGACATGTTGTGAGCTGTTCTTCAGCAAACCGCGTTTGTAACAAGATGTTCTTTGAGTCAGTGTTGCCTCTCTGCCACGTTGAACCCCTTTGAACATACCCCTCTGATCTACCATGTATTTCTTGCCATGAAAACTGTCACTCAGTGGATGTCTTCCTTTTTCCAGACTATTCTGCGTAAATCCTATAGATGTCTATGCATAGAAATCCCAGCAGATCAGTAGTTTCTGAAATACTCAGTGTGACTATACCACATTCAAAGTGAATAGAATCTCTTCCCTTCTCCTTTTTCGATCCTCACTTTGTACTTCAGTAAACTATTCTCACCGTGTCTGTGTGCCTGTTCGAGCATTTGCATCAACACAGTTGAACTGGTGAACTAAAGTGTAGCCAAATCGGACCAGTAAGTGTACATGCAGTACTTTTGTTTGTACATTACAGTTAAACGTTTTAGGATTGCAGTTAAAAGTAGGAAAAGTTTGACTTTTTTTTTTTTGGCTCTCATTCTATTATGCATCTTAATTTATCAACTTTTTTGCTCTCAGTCTTCACTCATCACCATAGGAATGGAAAGGCAGCAATCAGATTTGAATGGTTTTAGCGAGCACAGACAAACATGCAAAGACGTAGATCAAGTTTTTACTGCTTCTGAATGCAGATATGCTCGTTTCTTTGCGTTGCCTGATCTTGCTGTGCCTTTAAAGGTCTCTGTGTTATCGAGCCTTTCACAAAGGGAAGTGGTAATAAAAAGAAAGGAACAAAAGAAAAGAAGCAGTGGTCCAGAAAGTGCATACTGCTGATTTATTGATTAAAAAAAACAACTCTAAGAATTAGAACACAGTAAGAAACATGTTTATGTCAAATATAATATTTGACACTGCAAATATTGTTTTAAAGGTAAGAATAAAAAAAAATAGTTATGTATCTATATGTGTCCTCCTTAAGTGAAACTGTATTTAAATAGTAGAATGAACAATGTTTTTAAAAGTTTTAAAAGAACATCTTTTAGGCCCGTGTTTTTATTTTTTCATAATATGTTGGCCTACTGTGCCTGACAAGCTCCTGCTGTAGAGACATTAATTGGGACCACACAAAACAAACTCAATTTACTTTACATCAGCTTCCTTTCAGCTTTTGGGACAGGAGCTTAATTCCTTTTCCCTTTTGGTAATTCTAAACCTGAAGCACATTTTCAAAAATGCCCACAGGTGGATTACACCTGTTAATAGTTGGTAGCATATAGTTTTTGTCTTACATACATTATTGATCTTACATAGAATCCTAATCAGTGTAATCTATTACAGTGGGTGCCAATTGTAAACAGGAAGTGCAAAATACAAGACACTAAAGAAGAAGCATTCAGTGGATTTCTCTGCATTTTATCTGCCTTAATGGAAAAGTAAACGGGTCTCCAGCTATTTAGCTATTGATTGTTCATTAGTTTAGAAACTGATGTGTATGTGAAGATGCCAGTCAGTAATCTTTAATGTATACATCATGCATAGATTTATCTGTTCATTAGACATACAGCCTAAAGAAACATTACAAAAAAAGCCACTGTGTTGCAACTCTTTTTCTCATTTCTACTGGTAAGTGAATAGATTTTTTAGGCCTGTAATACCTTCACATTTCAACAAGAGTAATTAGGAGGATTGCAATAATAGCAAAATAATAATATCACATTTATCTAAACGTTTCAATATATTTCCATTGGTACATGTGTCTTCATGAAAAAGAAAACAATATTACGGTACAAATAAATCCACATATAGATTTTGGCCTTTCTGAAAGGATTGCTTAGCTGCAGTTATCCACACTAATGGCATGAATACCGTTCACAGCCAATTCAGCTGCAGTTTATTCATATATTTATTTCAATTTATCAAATTGGATGAGAGCGGGAAATGTTTTAGAGCGTAAAACAAAATGTCACGGATCAGAGACACTTTAAATAAAATATGTTTTACTTCTGTCAAATGGACCATTATGTTGGTATGACTTCTTTTAGATTGGTGCTCATCCTGCATATAAATAACTTGAAAAATATAAGATTATTTCAACAACAATTCAAAACTCAATAAAATATATGCTATAAAATACTGAAGAACTCATTAGATAATGTCTATCCTTTGAATCCTCTTGAAGAAATATAATGCAACTTGTTGGCCACATTGTACAAAAAAAGATCGTAAACAAGTTTTTTTTATGTAAAATAATTTTGCAACAAAATGAAGGCATCTATTTTTTAGCCTTTTAGATTTGTACGTGAAATATTCCCACATTTGTGATGAACTTGTTTTTTGGGTTGAAGTCACAACTTTCCATCCCCAAATATGATGCAAAAGAGGAAATACATGTCACATACTAAAGGATTTTTCCACTAAAGACCACTGGCAGCAGATTGCTGATGGAAGCAATTCTCTTTAGACTCTTGGTCAGACATTACACCAACAAAAAATATATATATTCAGTCTGCCTTTAAGGATCTATTTGATAAAATGCTTCATTTCCTATAAACGATCAGTGTGGAGGAAAGTGAGTTTTACTTTTTTAATCTGTCATTCTGATTTTATCAAGCTTAATTTTGTGCATTTAGGGAGAGTTGCCTCATAGAAACAGAGGATAATAGAACTACAAATATGATTTTGTACAGTTGGGTCAGACAACTGTAGTGAACATGTCCATCTTCCATTTCAAGCTTCACTTTAACTCTGCAGAATCCAATGAATGACAGAGATCATCTGTCCAGTGTTTATGTCTGCTAATGGGATGCATGACATAATTGAGTATCTAGATACTCCACATGTCATTGTTAAGATAAAACAAAAACAAGAGATGTGCTTAATGAAAAAAATAACTCTGCTATGTCATTGCATAGTCATACAGAGACCGGGCAGGCCTCAGTAAGGTTCCCCAGACCCCTTACTCTCAGAGCACCCTCCACAGGTTACCACGGGGGATGCGGCCAAATGCTTCCTTTTCCACGACCACAAACCACATTAGGACTGACTGAGGGAACTCCCACAAACCCTTGAGCCCCCTATAGCGGGATCAGAGCTGGTCCACTATTCCAAGACTAGGACAGAAACTGCACTGCTGCTCATTGATCTGATGTTCGACTATTGGCCGAAATTGTTCAAAAATCTGTCAAGTAAGGATTTTTTTTACTGACATGGCTCCAGTCATTTCAAATCATTGGGTTGTCTATTTGTGTTTTTGCCAACACTTTTATATTAGATCAAATGAGTGGTCAGTCCAACACAATTATGCACTTTATCTACAGGATATAGCCATATATTCCAGCATTTGACTCTTGTCAAATGATGACAATTATGCATGCTACTTCCTGTTCCCATAGGGGGCAGTAGTGTCCTGCCACAACCTGCATAGCATAATGCTTTAGATCAGGGTCCCCAACCTTTTTAACGCCGTACAAAGTTTCACGGACCAGTTTTTAAAATGTGGCGCACGATTATTGTAGCAACGCTACGACGAAGGGGGAACGGAACCATGACAATACTAACTGTGCTTTTATTTTGACAGGCATGAAATAGTACATCGCACAGGTGTCATCCTCCTCTCCCCTGCCCACACTCATGGTGCAAAATAGAAGTACTGTCTATTGAATATAGCTTTTTTTGGGGGGGAGTTAAAGGATCCTCTTCTGTCTCCTGGCTGGGTGTTTTCCCCTTGGCAAAGAAACTTTCCAAAGATGTCTGTTTTTTACTCATTTTGCTAGTTCCTGGGTTTTATTTTAGTGGTAACCTATCACAGGGCCGAGAAGAGCGCCCTGGCCTGGGTCAAGAGTGACAGACGGATGTAACAGAGAGTCATGAAATTTTTCAAAATAAAAAATCTTTTGGGGATCAAAATAAATAAAACGGAAGTAATGTAATTTATTTATTATTTTTCTGTGCGGCCCGGTACCAAATGACCCACGGACCGGTCCACGACCCGGGGGTTTATGTCAATCTTCTTACTATTGAGGTGTGTCTGTGAGCAACAATGAAAACTAGAACATTAGTCCGTCCTAAATAGGTCTCATGCATGTAAAAGTTGAACAACAGCAGATACCTAGTGTGTGTCCAAAGAAATGTCTTGTGCTGTTGTATAATATTCTTCAACCAATAACTCTATGAACCACAAGCTGTCTGGTATCAGGTTTTCATTGATTGGATAAAAAAAAAATTAAGATTTGGAAAAAAACAAAACGAAAAAAAAACTATAATATAAACTTTCTATCTCCCCTTATGCTGTTAATGTAAATTAACTTTATCTTTACCTTGTGTTTTATAAAAAAAAAAAAAAAAATCTTTCTTTTCCCCCTTTGTCCTTTCTTTGTTAGAGCCTTTGCCAGGCTCTGTCCTTCACGCTTTTTCTTTTTTTTTCCCATCATGCAGATATTCAAGTGTTAAGCAAAAACCTTGAAGACTGCAGTGGCTGAAATTGATGTGACATGCTTCATGTTCTTCAGCACTGTAATACTGCTCTTACTGTCTCCACCTTGCTCTTTTTATCCTTTCAGGCTCTTTTTTTTCTCCTTGCGCTCTTTCAAGAAGTTGAGCAGTTCCAAAGCCTTAAAAATAATTCCATTCAGTGAATTAGTTAGATGATTTATTTGCAAGTGTATTTGCCTCGCACTACCCAATGATTCTGTGCTGGTGTTCATCTCTGTTTCCTCTAGTCACTTTAAACCCACTTGTTCTTTGGTTTCAGCCTCAGCCCAGGCTGTCAGTATTCAGATCTACAACTACAATGGTTTCTAGAAACAAAGAGAAAGAGAGCCAAGAGAGAGACAAAAAAGTGAAACCAAAGCAAAAAGGAAACAAAAGTAAGAATTTTCTGAAACAATAAAAAAGTTGAACATGACATTTAAAAAACACTCTCAATGTAGCAATCTTCAGAAAACATCCATGGCTATATATGGATTGCAGATTACATTAAAAGATTTGGAAAAAGCAATGGGAACTCATTTGTGAATGTAAAGCAAGACTGCACAATAAAGGCTGTTGTCTAAGGCATCCAAGCATGTTGCAGAAACCCATCAATACATAGACAAAGCATTACAGTCTACTGGTTTTCAGCATGATCAAATAAGCACTGGTCAAATAATCTGGGAGATATGTGATGACTCATCTCAAAGTAACACCATCAGCTATATTACACTCAAAATGTCTGAGTTTTTAAATGAATGGAAAACCTACAAAGGTTGACATCCAGTTGTTCATGAAGAGGGCAGAAATAAGTGCCTGCCTAGTTTCATTTTTGAGTGATTATTAGAGAATATGTTTCACTTATTGAGGGGTATTTGATCAGAATCTCAGACATGTTTGGTGTTTAGCAACATAAGTAGAATATAGAGGTTTGGCAAACCTCTATTCACATATCTTGAATTTTTTACTGGATGTTTATGGATGAATATTTGTTTAAAGAGAAACAAGAAAGATGTTCAAAGAAACATTTGTGTTACCTTTGTTCATCTCCTGACCGTTTTATGCAGGTAAGGAATTCTGAACCAAAAAGGTCAGTCTGACACCATCCAGGATGGACATAGAGTATTATTAATATATTTCATAATGAATATAATTCAAAGTCTAAATCTACATTTGACTAAATGAGAATAATTACTCTGTATACCACTTTTTAGGTGTCTTGTTTTAATTATTGTTTTATGCAATTACTGTATTAGTGCGTATTTCCAGCCTCAGTGTCTTTAGTTTGGCTTTGATAACCTTTTAAAAGCCTTTCCAAGCTTTAAATAGCTATTGCTATCAAAGGCCAGGAATACTCAGATTAAATATGGATGCGCATTTAGGCATCAAGAACCTTGTGACATAGCTGTTCAAAAGCTCTTTAATCACAACTGAGTGGTGTTAAAGATTTTAAACTTATTTATAATATAGGACAATTGTGTGACCAAGATATCAAAGTTTCATTTTTATTTTTTTTATCCATTGTAGTTTCAGAGATCTCAGCTTAACTGTTTTAACACTATTCACAGCATCATTCACATCATTTCTTTAACTTTCAGAAGACAAGCCTTTTAACATCAAACGCATAGTTTGACATTGTCATTTAACAGCAGGTGAAACTTGTAAAGCTTCCATCAGGATCTCTTTAGAAGAAAAAGGCACTTGACTAGTGGTTTTAAGGAATAATGGATAATAGTTTGGTCTCATTCATTTTGATTCTTATAAAGTAGTCTATACAAACTACCTGCTGATAACCCCGGAACTGGTCACAGAATCTTCTACTATTTGTGTCAGTGAATGACACCTGGCTGATTTTGGCTCATCTGCCTTCATTATCCTGGAAATCATCACACCATCTTTTTTCTTTGTCATGTCATCTGTCCTCTCTGCCCCTGCTTCCCTGTGAAGCTGCCTGGGGTATCATGCAGGTGTCAACAACAGACAGGAAGAGTGTATAGGTCTGATCCCACCTTCGGGGGTCTGCACATAGTTGTCTTATTTTTAGTATTAAAAATAGACAAATATCCTTGCCTTTCCAGTTAGGACTAAGCAATAAATAGTGCATGGATAGGACCATCCAGAAAAAGATGAAAAACGTTCCATTTGAGGTAAGACCAAAACTATTTCAGATGATCTGCCTAAACAAACACAATGCACTTGAGCTGAAAGTTCCAGCCGGCTCTTTGGCAAATGCTGCACGTGGTCTCAGACATCTGGGAGAAAATAAGCATGTCATTAGGATTGTCTGGAACAAGTCATTCATCACACCCTTCAGAACATCGGTAATGAGACCCAAGAAGAGAGCGGGGATATTTGTCAGACCAAATGGTATCTCAAAGTGTAAGATCCAAGCTGTTTTCTCTCTGTCTTCCTCTTGGTATGAACAACGCAGCACGTGAGTAGGCTGTAGCTCTTTGCAAACAGGCAAAAAACAAAATATATTAATCCTGCTTAGCTTTGTCAAACTGTGCATGATGTGTCATGGTACAACAGGGAACAATACTGAGAGAACAGTCTGTGCTGTCTGTCTTTGGTCTGTTAAAAAGGCAGTTTGTAAATGATTCTTAAGGGATGAACAGTAAAGCGAAATCCCGCAGAGTGAACATTCTGCAGGTCATTGTTGTTTTAGTGGTGTATGAAAAGATTAAATGTTCATTGAAAAGTTTTAGTTGGCAAACTGTTACCACAAAAAAAGACTGTAAAAGTCCATAAACATGATGGACTGATGCCAAAATAAATCGGGGTGATAACCAAATTTTAGATTGGTTTAAAAACTTTATTGGATTTTTGTTATTGTAACCTAATTGTCTAAAATGCTCAGCTACATCATAAACATCCTTCTTGTTATGAAAGCATTTTTAAATGCTTTAAAACTGTAATATTTTTAAAATGTCACAATTATTATGTATGTTTGTATGTGTAGCAGTGCATTTTACATTCCTAGGGCAATATGTATTGGCGAAATACTGGCCAACCAGAGACTTCAGATCTGAAATGTTGTAGTACAATGTAGTGCCATTTTTGTCTTTTTGGTTAAGTTTAAAACCAAAGTGTGTAGGATTCGTGTCGAGGTTAGGAATTGTCAGAATCTTATTCTGTCTAGTACATTAAATCCAGAGGCCGATGAGAAAAAAACTCAAGTCTAGGAGAAGATTTTTGTAGGTTGAAGGTTTTGTAGAAAGCAGCTGCTTTAACCTGTGTAGATGACTATCAGAATTGATACTCCTAGAGAGGCAACTAGGTTCTGCACAGAAATTTTATCAGGACTAAGACATGTAGCAACCCAAAGAGGTGTCATGAACTGTTGGAGTAGGACCTAAAATGCAGAAGATCAGGTGTTTGTGTGTGTGTGGGGGGGGGAGGGGGGGGGGGCAGAAAAGTAAAGTTCTAATAAATAAATCTAAATGTTAAAAAAACTCAAATAAAGGAAAATAAAGAGGAACCCAACAGATGGCTTGACCTGGATGAAAAATCTGACACTCAAATGTAACTTAAATTAGAAAGATGTGAAAAATTAAGAATTTAAACTTATAGTGACTGTGACAAAGGGAAACTGAAGGTAAAAAGACCTAACAAAAACAAAAAAAGACCATACTTGAAAATAGAAAGAAAACATACCTGAAAATAAGCCAAACTAAGGGCACAAGCCAAACAGTACCCCTCCCTGAAAGAGTAGATTCCAGATACCTTAACACACCACATCATTAGATGGGAAGGGACCTGGAGGAGGGCCAGAACAAAAACAAATCCAGAAAAAATTTCCAGGTCCTTGCAGCCATACAGGGGAGGGGGGTATCATGAATATCAAAGGAGAAAGAGGAACACTCCAAAGCAGGGCATGTATGATCATGAGAAACCTAGAAAAGTTTTGGAAATTAATTTAAAAAATGCCTTTTCTGGGTCTGGTTTGTGAAAAAGGAATTTTTTTAAAGAATTGGAAAAATCCTGAGTTTTAAAATATTTGGATGCAAAAAACATTTAAAAATAAAATGGTTACACTATGAAATTTTATTATGAAATCCTACAAAATGCGGGGAAATGTGGCTTTAACAACAAGTTGCTTTTCAAAGACTTTCAACCGAGGCGAATGCAAGACCCTGACTAGAAAACTACAAAATGCAGACTTTGCTCCAAGTCCTTAAACATAAGCAGCATGGGAAAAGTTGGGCTGGTGAGCCACATTAAAGAGAAGAATCAACAACGGCTGCCGAACGCTGCAGGGGCCAGTCAGTCAGAGAATTTTTAAAAACAGTTAGTGATAGAGTTACTATGGAAGCTTATTGCATGACACTTAAAAAAATAAACAGGTGATCTTCCTTTTAATTTTTCTGTGTATTTGAATAAAAATTACACGGGTGAATTTCGTTCAAATCTTTTCCGTGATTTTGTTCTAATATTTTTATGAACTACAGAAGCAAATAAACCTCATCTGCTCATGAAAACTATAAAATGAACTGCAATTAAAAGTTGGAAAACCAAAATGTGTCCGTGTCATACAGTAGACATGATCCGTTTTGCTTATCTCCTCGTCTCGGCATCGCAAGCAATTCAACCCAATTCAATTTTAGCCCAATATTACAACAATAATTGTCTCAATGGGTTAATGCCAGTAATTGTATAAAAACGTGAAATCATACAAAACATGAAGTCATCATATTCAGTAGGTAATGCCTAAACAAAACTAAACAGACCACGGACTACACTGGGTATCCCTGCCCTAAGACCCTCCTTCTGTTTGTTCTTCCTACTGACTTTATCCACTAACATTACAGAGAAAAATGTTGAGCAAGTATGAAATGTTTAATAATAGGAACAGTTTATTTTGTTTGTGAGTCAATCCTATAAACAATATTGGGCAAAAAGCAGCGAAGTCTGCGGGTGACCTGCTGGACGCTCACTTTGTGGGTGTGGTCAACTTTGTCAACATTGCTATAATTGTTTATTATTTTTGCTCCAATTTCTTTTCTAAATTCTCTATATTTTTTTTGGAGATAAGGACATGTCTACAACTTGCATTACTCAAAAACGCTGGTTCACTCTAAGATAAAGTGTAATGATATTAGGGATTTCTTTGGAGTTTTTCTTACAGTAAGAATGATGAGTTCTTGTGATGTTTTTTGAGATTATTTAGGGTAAGTTACTGAGAAACTATCCATCCATCCATCCATCGATAGATAATCATGTGCATGCATTTAACAGGTGTTTTAAGCTTAAACATGACAATATTGACTAAAGATGTTCATACCTGCTAACTAAATATTTTTTTCTAAAGAAAGGGTTAAGAATTGATTTAAAAACCACAAGCAAGCCTAAAAATATAGCTTTATTTTAGTCTCTGAAGAGAGCTAAATTAAAGCCAGAACCAACCATGGAAACAAGAACCCTGCTGATACTCCTACTAGGATGGGAGGAAATTGACAAATAAAAGTAAAGAGTGCAGCTGGAGAAAAGTAAAGGTGAAATATATGACAGGGGTGTGCTAAAACAGCTTTCCTCGCCTCAAATCAAAAGTAGAGGGGTTTTCCTTTCTAGCTGTGAGACATAACATATAAGCAAGCCTCCACACTCAGAGAGTAATACACCTGGCTGTCAACAAACCAAACACACTTGTATACAAGTGTACACGTGTTTGGCATGCACACAACTGTGCTTTTGGAGCACAGGGGAAAAACCATCAAGTCAGAGTTAAGATAAATGATGTTCACAAATATTTTTCAGTTGCAGGCTCCATGTGGACAGACCAGATAGTGTGTGGATACACTACTGGACATGAGAATGTCTGTCTCTTCTACTTGACCAGTGTTGTTATATACACATGTTCAAAAAAAGATATCTTTCCATTCTGTAAGGAAATAAACAGCATATTGGGTGATGCTAATATTCCCCTATACCAGGTTTTGCTGCTAAATAATCCTATTGCTGAAAGGAGCACATTTTGTATCATTTACAGCAAACCAAGCATGAACATAAACTAGTCTCAAACGTTGCCAATTCACAATTTTCTGATGGTTATTGGGGTAGTGTATAAACAGATTCAATGAACCGAACTGTAAATGAGTTCCTTCAGGATTTTGCAATGTTGGAATCGCACCATTTCTGACAAATGTAACAATTTCTTGCACCATTTCAACACGGCAACTTCAGCGAAGAAATTTAGTTTGGTTTTTTTGGGTGATATATGAGCTCATTCATATATACAGGACAAGTTCTTTTTACAAACTTTGTCAACTTGAAAGAAGACCTAAAGATCTATTGATGAAGATGTGTAACTAAAAAAACTAAATGTACAATATATACAATTTAGTTACGGCAGGGGATTGAGGAAGCACCCATGCGCAGAGAGGAGGAGGCAGGAGGTTCCAGGATCACAGGTGTTTAATAACTAAAAATTCCAAAACCAAACAAAATACCACAACAGCAGGCAGGTAACTCAAAACTCGAAAAACACTTAGCTCACAGGAACTCTGAAACATCAACCTAACATCAGACTATGGATCAGCACAGGAGGAAGGGAAGACAGGACTTAAATACATACAAGACTTACGAGATACAAGTGGAAACAATAAGGACAGATGGGGACCAAGAGTAAAACTCGTAACAACAACATAACAGGAAACCTTTCAAATTAAAACAAGAAAACTGAACTAAAAACATGACAGAAACAAAAGACAACCAGAACACAAAATTAAAGAAATTAAAACAGTGACACAATTGTAAGGTATTAAAACGATTTAGAACAGATATTTGTAACTGAAACAGCTGTTTGCTAATAATGTCTGTATTGAATGATAATTTTAGTCTTTTGGCACTTCAGGTTAAAAAAAATAAAGTAAATCATAAAAATTATTAATAACAATAAAAAAGAAAGAGTTGAGTGACCAATAGCCACATTTAGCTAAACACTAAATAAACTGATATAATTGCTTTTCTAAAAAATATTTAAAAACCCTCCTTTTTTAAAGTTACATTTTTATTATTTTATACAGGAATAAATCCTTTTTTTTTTTTTCTAGTTAAAAAAGACATTTTAAGCATGACTTTTGTTTAAAATGTATTAAGTACGCTGCTATTGAGTTGTTCAAGTTTTAGATCTGCTCTTACACAAACACTTTATTTCTTCTTATTATTATTTTAATGAATGACTATTAAATAAGTTAAAAAATAACTTTCCGTAAGTCTGTTCATGTCTTATAGGGTTACACAAAATTCCCCTTCAACAAACTGGTAAAAAAACAAAAAATAAAAAACACATTAAAATATGTAATACAGCCTTTCGTTGAAAATGACTAATGAGAAATATTGCAACTTTTAAGAAGAATAGTTACAACTTCAGGCCTTTGTACTGCAACAATCATAAACGTCCAGATGATCTTAGATGGACTGGTAAATGTGGACATAGTAAAAAGGTTTTCAACTGAACACTGATGACAGGATCAAATCAATCCAGGAGGGAGTGGTGGATCTGGTAAATTTGAATGCTTTTATTACAGACCGGCACAATTCCTGTATATTCTGGATTACTGAGAACCAAACAACAGTGCTGTGATTGAACTGATTATATAGGATGTGGTTCACTTGATATTTGAGGACAATTGGTAGATGATAAATCTAGGGGGTGAAATGGTGATGATCCAGAAGTCCATACAGGTCTGATGGGTCAAATTTAAAATATTGGGGCAAAAACATGATCAAAGTCTCAAAAGCTCTTTGTCCAGGGAGAGAAATGTATATATATATATATATATATAAATCAGATCGGACCAGATGGGACCAGTGAAATGAAGAGGGTATGACAATCCAGTGTAAAAAAACTACAGCACCTCTAACTACACAATTAAAAAAAAAAATAAATTACAGTTATTCTATTAAAGTTTTATCATCGTTCAAATAAAATGTGACCTCCGTGCTCTAAAACTGATGGTAAGTTTTCTGAAAGCCCAACACCAACACTAAGTAAGTTCAACCAGAAACAAGGATGCATCTGGTTTCACATATAACAGCAAAATGGCAGAAGGCAGCCAGAGCACACAAAATGCATTTGACACTTCAAAGATTGACTCTGATGTATACTAATGTTTGCTTGTTGTTGTTGTTCAAGAGAGGAAACTGAAGATGATCATTGTGTCAAGAACAGACATGAGGAATTCCCTACAAAAACATAACACGATAAAAGTGTGAGCTCACCGAACCCTTTTCATAGTGAACACAATGTAGCATTTTACTCTCCATTGTAAGGCCAGTTTGCCATAAGGGAAGTTGCCTTTCTCAATGCTAGCTTAGACATTTAGTAAACTTACACTGTATTTAAAAATGTTCAGTGTGTGTCAGTGCTCCAGGCTGTAATTAGCTGCTGTACTCTATACCACATAACATGGATAAAATCAATAAACTAACTGATTGCGATCAGTAGAAGTCTGGCAAACTACCTTAAAGCTGTTCACAGCACAGTGAGAACAATTGCCATCAGACATGAGGGGCTTTCCAAAGTTTTTCTTTATTTCAATTTTTTAAATGATAGAGGTAAAGTACTGCAAAGAATTACAGAGTTTTGACACAAAAAACAACATGCCAGAAGAAAAATTCTGAGGAATTAATTTAAACTTTTGGTTAGCTTCTACTCCCCACACTATTAGAGTAGTGAATAAAAGTTGAATAAGACAGAGGCCACATGTAGGTGAAGATGTTTTCTTTTTTTTAACCTGTTTTAATTTCTGATGCACCCTACAATCACTGGCCACTTTATTAGGTCCACCTTGCTTACACTGGGTTGGACCCCCTTTTGCCTTCAGAACTGTCTTAATCCTTTGTGGCATTGATTCAACAAGGTACTGCAAACATTCCTCAGAGTATTTTGTTCCATATTGACATGATAGCATCACGCAGTTACTGCAGATTTGTTAAATGCACATCCATGATAACAATCTCCCATTCCACCACATCCCAAAGCTGCTCTGTTGGGTTGAGATCTGGTGATTGTGGAGACAATTTGAGTCCAGTGAACTCATTGTCACGTTCAAGAAACCAGTCTGAGATGATTCCAGGTTTATGACCTGGCACATTATTCTCCTGGAAGTCGCCATCAGAAGATGGGGACACTGTGGTCACAAAGGGATGGACACGGTCAGCAACAATATTCAGGTAGGTTGTGGTGTAATAGTCAATTGGTACTGAGCATTGTTGAGTGTGCCAAAAATAGCCCCCACACCATGACACCACCACCACCAGCCTAAACTGTTGATATAAGGCAGGACAGTTCCATGCTTTCATGTTGTTGACAGTAGTGGCACCCAGTGTGCTTCTCTGCAGACCTTGGTTGCAACCAGTGGGTATTTGAGTGACTGTTGCCTTTCTATCAGATGGAACCAGTCTGGCTATTCTTCTCTGACCTCTAGCATCAACAAGGCATTTCTTTCTACAGAACTGTTGCTCTCTGGATATTTTCTCTTCTTCTGAACATTTTCTGTAAACTCTAGAGATAGTTGTGGGTGAAAATCCCAGTAGATCTGCAGTTTCTGAAATACTCAGACCAGCATGTCCAGCACCAACAATGCCACCTTTAAAGTCACTTCAATCACATTTATTCCCTATTCTGATGCCCAGTTTGAAGTTAGCAGATCGGATTGACCATGTCTACATGCCTAAATGCATGGAATTGCTGCCATTGGCTGATTAGAAATTTGCGTTATAACGAGTTAGACAGGTGTGCCTAATAAAATGGCCAGTGAGTGTAGATTCTGCCTTCTGCAAACACACAGACAAGCTGCTTTAAACACATGTCAGCAGAAACTCTGTGGAGTCAAACAAATAAAATTTATAGTGCTTTCAGATCACTGCTGAGCTCTGCACTGAACACAGCAGTGAGTCCTGGCACCCCTATGGTCATAACTGAAGAGCCATTAGTAACCAGCAGATATTTTCACAAATGCATTTCACTCAGGCAATTTAGTGCCAGCTGATGGTGTTGGATGTCATGTCTGAACATTGGTTTTCGTTGAGTTTGATGCTCAAATCTGGCAAAGACTGTGTAAAAGACACACAAATGGTCTGTCTTAGGGATTGCTGCATCAGTGTACACCTGGTCTGCTGCCAGTGTATTTGCTTTGTTGGAAGTAATTACTTTTTAAACAATTAATGAAGCACATTTGGACACAAATTTCATGGGCTAATGATTGCACTTAAGTTTAGGACCTCGCAGAAGACTCTTTATTTCCTTTTTTTCCCTGTTATTATAGGTTTAGAATAAAGTAGTAGAGGATCCCGAAATGATATTACAGTTGCTGACTGTAAGGTAAGCACTCTTTATGAATAGGGTACCTAAGATAAAGATCTAGAGGTAAGCTTTATTTTGTTTATCTTATATGGCTGTGGGTCAGTTAAAAAAAGGCCACCTTGAGTTTGACTGCTTTAAGTTTTGATCACACCATGCATTTAGCATTGGGTTTATTTAATAATCTGATGTAATATAGCAGTATTATTTCTCCTCTTGCATTTTTTCTGTTTGACAAGTTTCTGTGCCCTCACATTAGTAATAGAAACGTCAGTTTGTTGCATACATCAACACGTCCATAAGATTCAGGTTAGTTAATGTTCTTACATGTAAGTTATGTAAGGGTTAATGGCCGACGAAGTGTGCATTATCACTTTTTAAAGCACGCCGTGAAAGCCTGAACCGTCCGTCGCGAAGTGCATTAAAAAGTGATAATTCACACTTCGAAGGCCATTAACCCGTGATACAATGGTCACTTACAAAATAAATAAATATTAACCAGTTTTTAGTCCTTAATTCTTTTTCTTTTGCGATTTGGATTGCTTTTTTCACGAAAAACCAACTATTTTTTACGTGGTGCTTTTCATGGTAATGTGACATGGTGCCGCACCACCGCTGCAGTTAAGATTTGGCGATATAAAGCGATATATATATATACTGATCGTCCCAATGGGTTAAATAAAGCATCAGTTCAGAGAGAAAGTTCACCTCTTACCGCTTGTTTTTCCTGTCCAACAGCTAGGCAGGCAGATGAGAGCTGAGGGCCTCTTGTGTTGGACATATTTTACTTTAACAAGAGGGGTTATTAATCTTCAGATAAACCAAAGGCATGACTGAATAAACCACTTTTGTAATTGAGGCCAAACTTTATTAATTTCAACCATGTTTGAAAACCTTTGGTGTTGGACCGGACGGAAAAGGAAAGAAGGGAAGAAGAGAAAGGGATGTTAGAGAGGGGGGGGTGATAGTGAGAGGGGGGGGGTAAGACCATGAAGCAGCATAGAGCAGACAGGTTTACTGGTTGTTTATCATTACGGTACGGTTCAAATGTAGTACAAAAAGGGCGGGGCCTGTCCACACCAAGGTTATAATAGTTTCGGATTTTTTTTTAGTTTTAGTTTTTATTTCGTCTTGAATTTTTGTTTTTAAATTTATTTAGTTTTAATTAGTTTTTAGAGGCAGCTTTACTAGTTTTTATTAGTTTTTATTTTTTGAAATTGCTTCGTTTTAGTTTAGTTTTTATTAGTTTAAGTGTTAGTTTTAGTTTTTTCATTTTTTTTTTTTGTAAATTAGGATATTTGTCAGGTGCATGATTCAAAATCACCAGAATAAGTATTGCATGATAAAAAAATCAATCAAAGATACATTTTGAAACACTTATTATTCAGAGGACACAAGTAAAACCATCCTTAAATTAAAATACAACAGCCGATAACAGCATTACGTTACCTGCTCTTGCTTCTTTTTCGGGGGAGGGCGGGCGGCAGGCTAGCTTGTAGGTAGTGTTGATTTGCGTTTTTGTGTGCGCTTTTTAAATGTACTTTTCGTAGGGTTTTTTCCGTTTGAGGAGCGTTCCACAAATTTTGTCTCCTGCTTCGACTACAAGGCACTTACTTTAGTTTTCTACGCTGTTATATTCAAAAAAGTCCCAAATAGGACTCTCCCGCTTTCTCCCAACTTTTAATGCAGCCATCACGCTCATGTAAATGTCTATGACCACGCTAGCCGGCAGTGTCTGACAGACATCATGTGACGTCACAGACAACGGGATGCCGAAGGGGTCAAATACACAGTAAAACTAGCAGCGTGAAGTAAATAGATTTTATTTCAACCCAAAAGACTTATGTATTAACAAAGACGAAAACGAAGTATTTTTTGGGGTTAATATTATTAGTTTCAGTTCGTTTTATACACACAACAAACAATTTAGTTAGTTTTCGTTTTTTATAAAACTCTCGTTTTTATTTTTATTTCAGTTAACGAAAATGTTTTTTCAGTTCTAGTTTTAGTTTTTTCGTTCGTTTTCGTTAACTATAATAACCTTGGTCCACACACACTCAAATGTTATCAACACACCTGCTAGCTGCAAAAAATGTCCACATGTCACTTTCAAGGGGCCCGCACGCCCCACCAGGGAAGGGGTAGGGGACAGATGGACCCAGGTCCCACCTTCCTTGCAAAATGTGTGTGCGTGTATGTGTGTTTGAGAGGGTGTGTGTGTGCATGTGTGTGTGTTTACGTTGGAATGTATATATTGAAGGGGGAGGGGTGTGTGTACTAAGGGGGGTGCAGTTAAAATTGGCGAGTAGGGGACTAAGGGGACATCTCCTGATTACTCATAGTGATGTCCCAGAGCCAGGGAAGGGCCGATCCCAGCCCCAGGTGCAGATGGGCAGCCCATCCAGCGCCGCTGCCCCCCCCCCCGAGCAGGGCCCCCCGCCAACCCCCCCAGCACAGGCAAAGGGACCACTCCCCCAAGCCAAGCCAGACCACCACCCCACCCTCCCCCACCACGCACCCCCACACCCAAGCCCAGAGGACCACGCAGCGCCCCAGCCCGCCCCACCCAGGCACCGGACCCGACCCCCCGACCAACGGAGCCCCCACCGCCCCCGCCAGGCACCGGAGGCCCCGACCCCCACCCCAAACCACGGCAGAAGGGCAAGGAGTAGCGACGACCAAGCCCCCCACCCCCTAAGTCATGGAGTCAACCACAGGAGACCAGAGACACCGAATTCTTTCAAAGTTACTTGAGCTTTGGGCTGACATTTTTTCCAAGCTGATGTGATCAAACAGCAGATTTCTGTGTTGACTTATGTTTATATTTTTCTTGTTTTTCCAATTTATTAAAATAGTTTTTTTGGCAATACAAAGAGTTATGAAAATGATAGATGCTCATCCTTCTTCTATATCGATGGCACTCATGTCACCAAGCACACAAAGTGACTGTGAGGCCGTGATTGAAACCTTAAGCCAGACTGATAAATCGGCACATACCTGCTGCCAGAGAGCCTGGACAGGAGTGCAGAACCACAGTGCGTGCATGTAGCTGTCGGGTAGATTACTATCACAGTGCTCGCAAATGTCTGAGTTACTGAGACCCATCTTGAACATCCTCTGTCCAGTTTAGTAAATTCTGTGAAGAGTTTTGAGATGGATTAGCTGCAGATTTGGACTATTTGTCAGTTTAAAGGTGTTTAGACAGAGTTCTGACCAGAAGCTTTCATCTGTGCTGATGCTCAAATCTGCATCCCATTTTGTTGTTGAAAGGGCAATATTGTTATCTAAATTACATAAAAGTTTGTATATTTTGGAGAGAGTTCTATTCATTGAAAAATTAATCAGAGTGGTAACTACATCTGGTAGCTTTAAATCGTCGTCTTTATATTTATACTTTTTAGTAATACTTGATTTAAGTTGTTGATATCCCAAGAAGTTATTTATTCCATGTTTGTCTTGAAGTTCCTGGGGAGTTATGAATCTTCTATCAATAATTACGTGCTCTAGTTGTTTTATGCCCCCTGCTTGCCAAGCTGGGAAGTGAATCATTTTTTTGTTTATAAGGATGTCCGGGTTGTTCCAGATGGGTGTCATTTTGCACGGTTGAATTGATGATTTTGAAATTTTGAGAAATTCCCACCAGGCTGTTAAAGTGGCATTTATATTAATACTTTTGAAACAATCCTGTTTTTTAACTATTTGGCTAATAAATGGTAGCTCTGACAGGTTGATCTTTCCACATAACGCCTGTTCCAAGTCTAACCATGAGTTGGTTTCTGGATTATTTTTTAACCATTTTAAGATATATTGTAATCTATTTGCAAGAAAGTATTTGTGGAAATTAGGTTATTCTAATCCTCCACAGCTTTTTGCAGATTTTAAAGTTTTTAGACTAATTCTTGCAGGTTTGTCGTTCCATAGAAAGCTTGATATGGATGAGTCTAATGTTTTGAACCATTTTAATGGCGGTTTTGTGGGAATCATTGAGAAGAGATAATTAACCTTGGGTAAGATTTTCATTTTAACCGTGGCTACCTTGCCCATAAGGGACAGAGGCATGTTGGTCCAGCATGTTAGATCGTCCTGTATGCTTTTCAGTAATGGGGTGTGGTTTAGCTGCACCAGTTCTGATAGTTTGGGGGAAAAGTAGATACCCAGATATTTGATATTTCCTGTTTTAACTGGAATTGTGAGTCTTTGTTCCATATTTCTGTTGAGTGGTAATAAAACAGACTTATTCCAATTAATGGAATAGTCTGATATGGAGGAGAATTCATTTATGATCATTGCTGTTTCATTTACAGAATGTAAATTCCTTAAAAACAGTAATATGTCATCCGCATAAAGACTAATTTTATGATGGCTGTGTTTGGTTTTTATTCCTATAATGCTCTCACGTCAAATCATTCATGTACTGTTTTAGAATACTTGCAGACCGCCATGTACGCTGGTTTGCTGCTGTGCTGAGTCTGTCAAGTTCAGGGTCCAAAACAAGGTTGACGTCTCCTCCTATAATGATTGTGGAGTCAGAGTGAACTGAAAGTGATGTGAAGAATCTGTGAAAGAAGGAAGAGTCGTCAAGATTCGGGCCGTAAACACTCGCTATACAAAAGTCCTTATTCTGAATGTATATATTAATGATTACAAATCTGCCTTCTGGGTCAGTAACTGTATCCTTATGAGTAAAATTAAGATTTTTATTAATTACAACAGCAACTCCTCGTTGTTTGGAGTTGTAACTGGCAGAGTATATAACTGGAAATTGTAAGCAGCACATAAGGTGGTTCAAAGAATTCAATAAATGGGTCTCCTGCAGTAGAGTTATATCTGCTTTTAGACCATCCAGGTGATTTAACACTTTCAATCTCTTTGGCCCAGAGCCAAGTCCACGCACATTCCAGCTAACGATGTTAAGACTGTTCATAACTGCTCTGACTGAAAAGGTGTAAAGCTAAGTAGTGCTTGTGTACCAGTCCGTGTGCCCGCATTGAGAAGCGCTGTGCATATGTGCGCGTGAACGTTTTCTGGCTATGTGAGCTGCGTGTCGCGTGCGTCCTATGAGGGCCTGTGTGAGGTGTTTGCAGTATGTCGGCGTGTGTGTGCGGGATCGCATGTGCACGCCCCTGTGTGCGCTTGTGTGCGTGCGCGCCCGTTCCGTGCATAAATAAATACTTACCGAAGATGAGTTGCTTCCAGGTGATTTACATATGATGAGGGGGGAGGGGGGGGGGAGTAAAGGAAAGAAAAAAGAGATAGAATGGAAAATGAAAACAACAACAAAACAACAATAGAAACATGAGTGGGACTGAGGTGAAGAAGAAAAAAAAGACTGTTTTCCTGAGATCGAGGTGTGGATTATTGATGATCCGGTTTTCCATTCATTGAAGTTAGTTTAGCGGGTTTCTTCTGGGCAGCGCAGATGTTCTCAGCGCGGATCTGAAAGCCTTCAGCACAGCCAGGGGGTGATCTCCGGGTTCCGGAACAGCCGGCCGTCCACGTAAAGTTTGTCAACGGCCACAATCGCTCTCGAACCAGCAGCAAGATGCTTCCTCCTCAGCGGGAACAGGATCTTCCTTCTACGGAGGATTTCTGCCGGGAACTGGTCATTCACGCTGTAATGCGTTCCTTTTAGCTCTCGGCCTCGGCCCTTCACCAGCTCCTTCTGTTTGAAATGTTCGAATTTAGCCACAATAGGACGCGGGCGCTGGTGGTCGGACCTTCTTCCTCCGAGGCGGTGAACCCTATGGAAAGAGATCTTCTGCACCTCCTCCTTGGGGAGCTTCAGGTGGACCTCCAAAAAGGACCTCACAGTGGCCTCGGGGTCTTCTCCTGCCTCCTCTGGAACCCCCGCGATCACTGGATTGTCCCTCATGCTCCTCGACTGGAGATCCAGGAGGGTTTCCTTTATGGATCGGTTCTCCTCGGAGAGACGGGCGGTGTCATTGCCCAGGATCTTGACGGTCTCTCTGAGGGCCTGGTTCTCCGCTGCGAGCTCCCGCACCTGCTGCTGGCTGAATTCCAGAGACTCCCGCAGACCTTGAAATTCTCTATGGAGGATCTCCAGCAAATTGAGGCGGCAATCAAAGCTGGAGAGCTTTTTATCAATCGAATCCAAGATATCGCTCACGCCGCTGCCTGGAGAGGACGCAGCCCCGGGAGAGTCTTCAGGCCGTTCACGCTTGGCGGAGGGGGTGGTGGTGTTGGTTCTGGGCTTCACCATGACGCAGGTATTATAACACTCGTCAATGAATTCCTCCAGGTCCTCCAGGCTGACAGAAGCTTAATACTCTTAACAGGTTATGTTAGTTTGCAGGAAATTTTTTAATATGGCGGAAAAATGAAACAAGATCGAAAATGTTTGTTCAAATGCTTACGCGCCGCCAAGTCGACTCACCACACTCGTCTCGCTGGGTCTCGCGATACTACAGCATCACGTTCCTCCTCCTCTCAGTGGTCTCACGTTCCTCCTCCTCTCAGTGGTCCAACAACTAAAGGTTGTTTTAAAGAAGCCGGCGCAGTGATACAGAAGATTTGAGATAAGTGACCGGAACTTATTTTTGGGGCGTGCGGTTTTCACCGTGCATTATCACTTTTTAATGCACACCCAGCAGCCAATCAGAATCGAGTATTCACCCGGATCATGGTATAATTGAGGAGGAAAAACGCTGGTAAAAAAGTTCTGTTAAGTAAATGCCTTGTCACACAGCCACTACGTACATTTTGCACCTATTGCATGATGAAAATTGGTTCATACATGAATAGACGGGGAAAAGTGAGCAATTTTGTGGTCTTTACTTAACATTTTCACAGATGTATCACAAATGAATCATGTTAAAACCCAAAAGAAGAACAAATAAACCACACAAAGAACACGTAAATCAATGTAGACCATGAATCTAGTATGATTATTGTGTGGTTATATCCAATATATTAGTGATTTGTGAAGCAGTTACGTGTTTGGATGTGATGTGTGTGCCGTATGTGCAATATAAAATGTAGACATTGATGGTGCATGCGTGAAAAGTCTGTTAGACATACGTGGACATACATTGATTGGTCATGGAAAGCCACAAATTTGCGTATGCATTGCGCAAAAATCATGCACAAATGCAAAAGACAAATGTAATAATTTCAAATAAACTATGAGAATTACTTAAACTGCTAGTTTCTCAACCGACTAAACATTTTGAACAGCTCAAAACCGAATTCACGTATAGACCCGTCACCCGAAACACAATGCACATCTGCACACATCCACAAATGACGAACGCAAGAATCACTTATGAATTAGGTATATCACACATGTGTCACGAAAAATCCAAATTTAACATGTGGAAAATGCCCATAATGCACATATTAGCTGTGTGACACAGCCTTTAGAATATGATAGTCAACTGCATACAGGGCGAACAGGTCCACAGAAGATGCCATCACCACCACTCTCCATACTGCTTTGTCCCATCTGGAGCAACCGAGGAGCTACGTGAGGCTGCTGTTTGTGGATTTCAGTTCCACCTTTAACACCATCCTTCCTCACAGACTTGTTTCCAAACTAGAGGTCCTCGGACTCCCCACCTCCACATGCCTCTGGATTTTGGACTTCTTGACAGCCCGCCCCCAGAGGGTTAGAGTAGGGTCCCACATGTTGACAGCTCTCACCCTCACCACTGGCTCCCCACAGGGCTGTGTGCTAAGCCCCCTGCTCTACACCCTCTACACACAAGACTGCACCTCCACCCACTCTAGCAATACCATCATTAAGTTTGCTGATGACACCACAGTAATGGGGCTTATCTCTGAAAATGATGAGTCTGCTTACCGGGACGAGGTGGAGCGAAAAAACAATCTCACCCTCAACACAACAAAGACCAAGGAACTGGTGGTGGACTACAGGAGGAACAAAACAGACATTCAGCCACTGTTTATTGGTGGAGATGTGTGCAGAGGGTGGCTGCTTTCAAGCTCCTGGGCGTCACCATTGAGCAGGACCTGACCTGGAGCGCCAACACCACTGCTCTGGTGAAGAAGGCCCAACAGAGACTGTACTTTCTCAGTCTTTTAAAGAAAAACAAACTGAGTGAGAAACTGTTAGTGTCCTTCTACCGCTGCTCAGAAGACGAGGGGCGGATGTGTCCCAAGGAAAGGGCCTCATGGATATAAATCTCCATGGCGTCCTTCTCGGGACCGGAGAGATTGAATAACCTGCCCTTGGGTAGAGGAGCCCCATCCAACAGGTTGATAGAGCAATCGTACGGTCTGTGGGGAGGCAGAGAATTGGCTTTGGTCTTACTAAAGACCATACGAAGATCGTGATAACATTCCGGCACGTTGGATAAATCAATGTTCTCGGGCTCGATTATGGTGGGCGTATTGATGGCAGGGATAGCTGACTGAAGACAGTTAGCGAGACAATAATCACTCCAATTGGTGAGGCTGAGACGCCCCCAATCGAACTGAGGGTTGTGATGCTGAAGCCAGGAGAACCCCAGCACGACGGGATTTTGGGGGGCGTGAGTAACAAAAAACCGTATGTACCCCCTATGATTGCCTGAGGTGATTAGCAGAACGGGTTCAGTACAGTGCGTAATCACTGATAGGTGTTGACCACCCAAGCCAGCAGCCTTGACAGGGGCTTGAAGTTTTTCAGTGGGTATAGACAAACGGGCTACAATGCTGTGGTCTATGAGGCTCTGTTCGGCTCCTGAGTCGATTAAGGCCTGAAGGTCTATAAATTTAGAAGCATGGGACAGCTTGACAGGTACGTAGAGAAAGGTTTTATTCGTAGAAGAAACATCACCCACCCGCGGCCTGTCGTCTAGCGGGGGGCTCTGGAGTTTAACCTCGCCCTGCACTGATTAATCTGATGGTCGGTCTTGCCACAATAGAAGCAAGCACCCTCTTCAAGACGTCGCCGTCGTTCTTCCGGGGTGAGTTTGGAGTGACCGATCTGCATCGGTTCATCCGCTGGACTGGGAGAACCTTCAGGAGGAGGGAAGCCAAATGAGGAATGCAGCACAGCATTTGCAAGGGTCTTACAGGACTTCGGCGAGGTGGAGAGGGTCTTTCACGTTGTCGTTCACGTAGACGGGTATCGGATCGAAGGGCGGCTGTGACGAGCTCTTCGAAGTTGTGGGTCTCTGGTTGAGTACTTAAGTGGTCCTTGATGTTCTCGTTGAGGGATTGGTAGAAAACCCCTTTTAGAGTGGGGTCAGACCACCCTGCTTCCACCGCCAGGATCCTGAAGTCAATGACATGGTCTGTTACATGATGGTTGCGTTGTTTGAGAGCCAAGAGCTTACATGTGGCCTCCTCCTGTTTCTTTGGTAAATCAAACACCAGCTGGAATTCTCCAATGAAGTGTTCATAGGTAATATGGGAGATGGGGTTGGCCGCCAGGAACGCCTGGGCCCATTGTAAAGCCTTATTGCGGAGAGAATTAATGATGAGTGTTATTCTACTAAGGTCAGAATGGTAGTACCTTGGGGCTTGTTGGAATATGAGTCTGCATTGAAGCAGAAAACCGCCTCAGGCTTCCACATCGCCGTAAAAAGGCTCAGGCTGAAGGCGGAAGTTTTCCGGAGACGACTCGGAAGCGGAAGTGACGAGGCTGCTGGGAGCCGGAAGTGTAGCCGCGGCGGCAGGAGTAGCCATCCGCTCGGTAACGTCCCTTAGCGATTGCGTGAGCCCGTCTAACCGTCGAAACAGTTCCTGCTGGGCGGTAGAAATCTGTGACAGAGCGTCAGCTTGTCGGCCCAGGGCGATGCCCTGTTGACTCACGGCGAAACGGAGCCCCTCCGGGTCAGCTGGGTCCGGGGTGAGGCCAGATCGTTCTGTCATGATTCCCGGTACGTGGCGGACCCAGGTGCTGAAACCCAGAAACAAGGCCGGCGAGTAACAGGTAAGAAGAGTTTTTAATTGGATCCCTCTCCGAGAGTTTTCTGCTTGAGATGGCGATGGTTCAGAGATGGCTGGTGTCGCTCGTGATGAGATCTTCCTGTAGCAGGAGAACAACGTTAGGGCAGGAACGAGAACAGGATAACGGCAGAGCAAACCTAGACGTGAGACCAGGGTAGTCACCGTAGAGGACAACGATCTGGCGTTGAATGATGGGGTTGAGTCTCCTTTTAAACAGCAGGGCTGATGAGGTTGAGTGGCAACAGCTGGAGGTGGTTCGGAGTGGAACTGAGATGGAGGGGGAGGAGACTGACCAGACCATGACATGTACAATGACAATAAAGATCTTTCTATTTCTAACTGCTGTGAGCTGATGCTCGATGAAATTATGTCTATGTGCATATTTCTTTTTGCAATAAAAGACTCCTAATTAATGTTGTCTTTTTTTATTGTTGCTATTGCTATAAGTTTGAAAGTTACTTTTATTGTATACACAGTGATTATAGAGATGATACATTTTTATATTCATTGTTAAAGTGGAAGTTCTCTGGTGATTTAAGTACTTTTCTTTATTTAGCTGGATGTGCTTTTTGTTTTGGACTGGGGTGAAGATGTGATTTTGTGTTTCACAAACACATTTAGAACAGACACACACCACCTTATATGAACTTTGGGTGCTCACTTTGTCTCCTGCCAAAAAGCACTCTTTGTAAAAATCGTTTCTCTTTTGAGGCAGAAGACAGGAATAGGCAGAGATTTGTTCAAACAGTCCACAGTAGGGTGTTGCTTTATCCAACCTTTTCAGCCATTTCTTTATGGTGGGGGATTTAGTTGAAGACTGCAAGGAGAGAAATACAGCAAGAGCGAATCCAAGACATTAACTAAGGGAGATGACGAAAAATACAGCAACTGTTTTATGTGACAAGGAAAAAAAAAAAAAAAAAGAAAGAACGTCATGGAGATTTAAGGCAAAAGTGTCAAGTTATTAGAAACACTGGTGAAAGTTACAGATTCAGTGAGAATAAAGGACAAGAGAGAGAGTGGAAAATGCTGACCAAACAGTAAAAGGAAAAAGAGAAAGATGACAAAGATGAGATGTGAAGCATAAAATAAGAGCTGTCAAAGTGGAACAAGTAAAACTGGAATGCGATGAAATAGCTTTTTAGGGACGGGGGTGTGATGCGGCTATAGGCTCAAAAGCCAGTAACATTTATAGTCCCACTCCAATCATCATCCTTTGTAAAAGCATTTCCATTGGGCTTTTAATTATGATTGTAGTTTTTAGCCAAATTAAAAAACACAAAACACATCTTTTTGTAGGACATATTTTCTGCAGAGCGGCAATAGCTCATTAGAAATTTGCATCTGAGTTGTGGGTGGGACTAATAAGTCTGGCCCTCATTTTCCATCATCCACTTGTTTACATTCTCTCCTGCTAGCTTACAGCCCCTTACAAACCTAACATTACTGGAGCACCAAAAATGGCGAGCAATATCAGAGCTTCCCATACAGTTTTTGGCCAAATGTCAGCTCAGACGAGGAAAACGAAGACGAACATGGATATATCTGTCAGCAAGTGCATGCGTCGGAGTGGAGCGGAGGAGGGAGCATGTGGCCTCTTATTGTTGCACATACATCACAGCTACAGGCTTTTTTAAATGCCGCTTTTTCGTTTGTTGGCTCCCTAATCACAACAAATTAAATAAAGAAATACTCAGAAACGCTACTTCTAAGCTTAGTTTTCTTTGTAAATGTTCTCCATTATGAGAAAAATGCCACAAGGACATATACTTCAAACACCAAAAACACAATTTTCATTGTAGTGGGTCTTTAAAGGAGCAGCAGACCCTCTCCTTTGCAGCTCTGTGCTGAACTGCCTTCTTCCTGTTTTTGGGGAGTCATCTACCAAATTGGATCAATAAGTAATTAACACTGTGGCTGTGCTGGCAAGTCCTCTTCCCCCTATTCGCTGCTACCACGTCTAATACAACACCCCGCATTTAAACTATCTTGCTCACTCTACATGCACTTCGTCCCCTGAAAGTAGGAGAACAGCGATTCACCCAAACAGAAATTACTGCCCACTTTTATTTAGCTCTGCTGTGCTACTGTGTAGTGACGCAGACAGTGCTTGTATTGATTCCCTGCTATAAAGGAAAAGGCTCTCAGTACTGTAGGTATACCAGCATAGTTCCCTCTCACTTTCCCCATTCAGGAGAACCTTTTGATTCTGTCTTGTGAACACACACCGTAAAACCAGCCTCTGCACTGTCACCTTTATCGTTTTTCTGTTGTCCTCGCTTGTCGTCTGATTTGAGTGGCATTTGACGACTGCTTGTGAAGGTGGAGTTATGTCAGGATAAATAAAAGCCAGTTGTGCCTGACTTACCAAACACATCGAGCCAAGGCAGAGAGATGTCACAATGTGAGCCACAAATGGAGCAGTAAAAGCAATTTGAAAAATACCAAGTAAGTTGTAATAGACTTTTCTCCATAACATGGAATATGTCTCAGGGAAAGTTTTAGCTTTTTCTTTTTTGCCATGAGTGTGTCTGACATTACAAAGGTTCTAAAAAATTCAGTATGCATGAAAGATTAAAACAACCATTTCACCTCTATGTTGTGAAACAAGATTCCAACTCAAACCCTACAATTTGAGATTGTATTCATCTCTTTTAAACAAGGTTGCACTTCCCTTTGCTGAACGTTCACACATATATAAAAAGTGACAGGAATACAGGGGGTAAGTCCTGGAAAGTCAAACCGGCAAAGCTTTTTTAGACTACGGTCACATATTTCTATTTTTCTATTTTATTTTATTTTACCAGGAAGTTCCATTGAGACTGCATCTCTTTTTCAAGGAAGACCTGGGCCAAAAGGCATCAATACAAAATAAAATACAGTTAAAACAACTGAAATATAAAAATACATTACAAAATACAATAAATGCAATTAAAATTGAAATGAACAGTAGGACAATGACTAATATGTTAATTAAAAGTGGTACAGAAAGGTCAAGGGTGACATGTGCATGTTTCTTTTAAAAGCTCAGAAAGTTTTGCTTTAAAACAATTCAATGGAATAAGGTCACTTAAATGCAGAGAGTTTTGAATATTATTCCAGGAAAGCGGAGCAGCAATGGAAAAGGCTGTTTTTCCTAGTTCACTGAGGAATCTAGGGACATAAAGAAGCAATTTGAGTGAGGAACGAGAGTTATATATGTTGTTAACAGGAGAAAGAAGACGGCACAGATATTGAGGTAGTTTGCCGAGAATGGCCTTATAGGTGAATATTAGCCAGTGTTTCTGTCGCCTGACTTTGAGTGAAGACCAAGAGAGCAGAGAGTACAGTTCACAATGGTGGGTTCTGTATGCAGAGTTTGTGATAAAACGCGGTGATAAACTGTGTCCAGACTATGGAGAGTTGACGAGGCAGCATTCATATACAGAATGTCCCCATAATCCAAAATTGGGAGGAAAGTGCTCTGAACAAGTCTTTTCCTAACACCTGGGCTTAGACAAGATTTATTTCTGTAGTAAAAACCCAGAAGTGCTTTTAGCTTTTTTAGCAAGTGGTCAGTGTGAGAGGTAAAAGATAGTTTGTCATCAATCCACACACCCAGATATTTATATGAGGACACTTTTTCAATTTCCACCCCTTCCAAAGTATGAATATCAAATATACCAAATGCCACCCGCGGGCGACCTAATTGGAGGCTTTTCAGCAAGTGCAGGTGGCTGCACCGCAGCATTTGAAATTGTAAGGCAGCAGTCGCGTTTTTACATGCCACTCAGCGGCCGCAGAAGTTTCAAGAGAAAGTTCAAATTTTATGGCGACCGGACATTAGCAGACAGTGGCCCCCAAGCACATTTGGAGCTTGTGCAGTTGCACGGCAGCAGCGCGATAATTGACTGATAAGACGGTCTCCAAAATCGTCTGATTTCACCCTGGTACCCTTCAGCCACCCCCCTGCCCTTGTGCTGCCATCCCACTGCCACCGCCCGATTGTTAGAAATCGTAGGGTAGCAGCACAGGCACACGACGAGGGTTGTATCCATGGGCCAGGGGCCCCGCAATGACAATATAGGGATCCCGGCCACCATAGGTCCTGTATAAAAATGAGGAGACTGCATTGATTTAAACACAACTCATCATGGAGTTAGCCCCACAGCGACTCAGAGATCTACATCTTGACATTTTGTGGTTGATGCTGAGAAGAATACGAAAAAGACAGAATGTTGTGCTTTCTACACTATTTATTGAATTGAGCAACAGGCACACGAAGGGAAAAGAAAAAGCTGTTGGGTGAGACTGTGCAGTACCATTATATCCCCCTTGCAACCAGGTGGCTGACAGCCAGTGGCACTTGATATGGACTACTGGCGTCTGGAGTCTTCGTCCAATTAGAGCTGCTGCCGGCCAGCAACCTGGCTGCCACTGACTTGTGACCGCCAAATTCATAATGACGTCATCCCTGCCGGACTGATTGACACCTGACGGCCCCTGTCTACATTCATAACCACGGCAACAATTTTTCAAAATAATTGGGCAGCAGCAGCTAATCTTGAAGATTCTAGCGTTGCCTTATTTGCAAATATTGTGAAAAGTACCTAAGGGGGAGGCTACATTTAAGTTCATGTAAGTGAGGGTTGATTTACACAAGATGCCACACGAAATCACTTACAACTAGATTAGAAAGCAGATTATCAGAAAACAGATCAAATGTTGAAGCTAGAAAGAAAAAAGAGCAACAAGGGACATAATGACAAAGACAGAGGAGTCAGAACGAAGGGGAGTAACAACAGCCCAGGGCCAAGTAGGGGATTGATATGCAAGGATTTAGTGCAGAGCCCCATCATCAATCCTGCTGGCTAATCAGATGTATATTTGAATTATTGATAAGGGGCCTCATCAATAATTGCAGTGCTTTTCTTTTGGACCACAGACCGTACATAAGGAGAGAATCAGAGCTAGGCTTTAGCAAAGACAAAAACAGGCATAACGCTGATATTTTTGAGGAGAGAAGAGATGCATAGAAGAGCTTTACTTATCTGAAATAAAAATGGACCTTCTGCGAATTACTCCTTTTTATCATGTCTTGTGTCAGACATTATGCCCCTATTTCACATTGTGTGACACAATACTAACTCCCTGTTGACAAAGAACCACACACACTTTTAAAATGTCTTGCCAAAACACTATTTTGGAAAACTCTTTGCCAAGAGATAGTTACATTAATTCTGTATCAGCAGTTCAGCGATGACAGGGCTCTTTTTTTAATCTTTAGAGTTTTTTTTAATGACTTTAAACAGCCTTTTTAACTTGAGAAAACTTTGGTTTTACTTAACCTGATAACACTGGAGATGCTGCCCATAACACCTAAATAACACACACTTTTTGACATACTTTAAATTCTGATCATTTATCCAATCAACCTAAATAAGCTGATTCTGTCATGGAGAAAAGCATCTTTTCAGGATCCGCTGGATTGATTGCATCATTGCAAATAAGAGTTATGATAGTTGAAAGACTGAAAAAACAGTTTGAAATAATTGATATATAGCTTTATTTTTGTATGTCTTTAACAATATTTTAGAAAGTTCTTTTCTTTGTAAAATCTGTTCAAGTAATCTTTTAAGATAAGTCCTAACAACAACAGACACCAGTTACAACGTTCAATATTATCATTCGTTTGTTCACAACTAATCTAAGATGGAGCACACTAACCAAAGTGAACATTAAACCGATAAATCATTAAAGTACTATAAATTATTAGACGGAAGAAAAGGACAACAGGCTGCAGGACACAGACATTGAAAACAAAAATACACAAAATTACAGCAAAATCCATATTCCATAAACAGTATCATAATTCTTACAGGTTGCTGCTGTCATATTTAAAACTTGTCATACTCGGTGCGTCATCAAAACCCTACGGCCAGTCCATAAATCTTTGGCAAGTAGTTCTCATAAAAGTTCATTAGGTTCTATCACAAAACATAATCCATGATACTTAAACATTCTCTAGTAAAATAAAATCTTTCTTACCACAAACCTTTTCTCATATAAGCCAACTGGATCATCCCAGCAACCATCCAGTCACTTCATAAAAACTGGCATTGCCCAAACACTCAGCCGAGTTGCCATTTATGAGTCTAGTGAGTACAGCAACATCAACAACTTCCTGTGGTGACTCCCACAACATCCCTTTCCTCCAATGATGTTACTGTGAAGCCAAAAAAAAAAGTCATGACAGCTTTAAGCATTCTATATTGGTTTGAATGTTTACCTTCCAATTTTGCGAGTTTTTACGAGTTTACCCCAAAATCTTTAAGACCAAAGTAGTGCTAGTTTGCTCAGTGCACTTATGGCTCACATCCATATGCTCCTCTTTGGTTTAAAATATTTTAAAAAATATTGTTTATTTTTATGCTGTTTGTTCAAATAGCATGAAGAAAAGTAAATACTGTCCAGTGTACCTGAGCAAAAGAGGTCGGCACTTTGTAAGCAAAAGGTTCACTAACTTATTCATCCACTCTTTGTCATTGTCAATGTGAAAGCAATAGACAGTCATTGCAATTCATTACACATTTGTTGAGAAATGAAGAACACTTTATCTTTCAGCCTTGTCTTATCAGGTACTTGTATCCTCAAACATATTCTACTCCCTTTTTAATCAGTGGTTTCCCGTTTAATTCTCCTGCTAAGCACTTGTCATAAAGTAGGACTTATAACTCAATATTTTTTACTGTTCACATCCTAATGGTCTTTAAAAGGAGCTTTCTCAATTACCTTGCTTTAGCTTTGAGTTTTTAATGCCATGTACATGGTTGTTTTGATTAGATCATCAGTGAAAACAAAAGTTTTAAGCCGAAAGTTGTAATTTTGTCATCAATGTGTCCGGGGTTGCTAACTTGTCTTAGGTTAAATCCACATTTTTCCCTTTAATTTTGTTACTTGGCACCTTTTAGTGGCAGGTTGGACATTAAACTCTTTTTATCAACAAAAATTCTGATGCATTTCCACTTTTATGTTATCACTTACCACTAAGAATTGCATTTGTCGTCTGTTTAGCAGATCTGCTCACAAGTTCTTTTGTACAAATCCAAGTCAAGTCTCAGGTCTTTGGTAAAAGTCCAAGTTAAGTCCCAAGTCTTAAAACTTATAGTTAAAATGACATTTATTTGTACACAAATTTTCAGTAATTTACTTTAAATAAATTCTGGGGACTCAATAAAATGTATTTGGTGTTTCTGCAATTCAATCCATCATTACTGTCTAGTGTGTATGTTGTCTAATGGGGCGGGGCCTGTCCACAGACACTTAAATGTAACAAACATTCCTGTTGGCCTCAAAAATCTTTCAATACAAACATGTCAACATGTACTGTACACAATACAACTACAGTTCACACACACACATACTTATGAAAACAAACCAACATGTGTCAAGCATTTCATTGTCACTCATACTATTTGTGCAATCAGGGCCAGCAGGCCACAGGGGGCCCAACAGCCCTTAACAGGGAAGAGATTGTCCAAAATTGGTACGTTTGTAGGGCACCACACAGTCACCCTTGGCTACAGACGTAGTGGGAGCACAAACTTCAGCCTCATATATTCCCTTACTTGAGCAGGTGAAGGTCCATGAAGGACTTTGTGTATAGTACATCCAAATTTAAAGAGTCTACATTATCCAAAATCTTTTAAACTTTTGATAAGGTTAATTCCTAACAAAAAAAACAAAAAAAAAAACAACCCCAAAGCTGTATTTTGATCCAGTCACGCATTTCTGAGCATTCTACTAAAAATCTGCACTCTGAGCGCTGGCCCCTCCCAATCGACGAAAACAAGTGGATTCTCAAATTGTGATGTCACAAAGTGAAAAACAGCCCCTTCCAGGAAGGATTTCGCTGCCAGCTCCCCCCCAACTAACACACACACCTACTTTTTCCGCGGACCTAGTGGTGATGGGCAAAATATGCACATCCATCTTTTCAAAAGTTCAAATGTCATTTGTTTTCACGGGCAAAACAGAAACACGCTGCCAAGGCCAGCTCTAGGTTGATGTCAGAAAATGGGCAGCACCCACGGAGCGTGGGCCAGTAGTTTACTCTGAAAAACTTAATAATAGCATCATACAGACCCTTTAAAGTATTTATAATTGTCAAAATTTAAAAATAATTGTGAGTTTCCCAGATAAAACAGTGGTGATATGAAATTGATTTCTTTGCAAATATTTTCAATGCCCTTTTGTTCAAAGATAAAATGCAGATTCACTCACTTCATATGGTTAACAACTCTGTTAATTTTAGATGAAGCTTTCAAAATATTGGTTAAAATGTTGTTTCCATTTGAAATCCTGAAAGCTCTTCTCATCTGAAAAAAAGGAAAACTGCACCTTTCATGAAGTAGGCTGTCTTGTATTTTTTTCTTTTTCATGAAATGCCTGTACTTTTTTTCCGTCGTCATGGAGCTGCATTAATTACCTAACCATCATTGTGGCCATTGATGTTGACTCTAATACAAAGGAATAAAAAAAAACAGGTTGATTAGTTTACTCTTTTGTATTAACTTTTTTTATAAAGTTGTCTTTTTCCAGATGAACTTTCTGACTCTGACACTTTGAAATTCTGGGGGTTTTCTTTAGTCATATACTCAGTGACACTCGTTTCTCCCTTGCCCTCTTCCTTCTCTTTTTCCTTCCAGATGGAACTTGAAATGAATCTAAATTAATGAATATCATTACAGCCTTTTTAAATAGATGTGGTGTATTACTAACCCCTCTTGGCTTTATCTTTCTACACACATGGATCCCAGACACCAAACCTTTATGGGAGATACAAATAGAAGAGGGGTGGGTTATCTTTTTTTCCTTTCTATTTTTTCAAGTGGAATGAAATGCTGATTCTTTACATCAGCAAGGGAGCTAGGCATGCAATAATTAGTTTTTTGCCTAAGAAGTCTAATTCCTGTTGAAATGTTTTTCCCGCTGATATCAGTGTCCTACAGCCTGTTCGTTTTTAGACAAGATGGGCTGACCAGTGGTGAACTTTTGTCTTTTGTCATAAATTAGCTTGATATATGTGCAGGTCTTTTTCTGTCAGACAGAGCTGCAAACAATAGTCATCATGGAAAATGTTTTTGTTGTTCTTGCTTACAAACCAAAAGGGATTTTTATTCTTTCTTTTTTTTTAGTCCATAACTAAGTACATGAATCAGAATAATGTGTTTTATTCGATAAAATAGGGTTTTCATTTAAAGAGAGATTTAGTCATCAAAAATAAAATAAATGGAACTTAATTCATATGTGTTATAATTCACTTTGAATTATCATAATCCAGTCCATTTAAGTTTGACTTGGAGAGTACTATTATCATGGCACTGTATTTATGAAAGTAGCACAGTAAATGACCTACCAGGATGCATTAAAACGTTTTCAATTCACTCTGTATGTAGGTAGAGTAAAGCAGTATGACTCTATTACCGTTTATTCAATTCTTTTCAAAATTGTTTTATAAAATACACTTTCTGTGAGGTCAAATACATAAAGCTCAACTATCACATGACTTATGACTATATTTCTTTATTATCATTGAAGAGACTTTTAGCTTTAGTAAAGTGACAGGTGTGACGGCATCTCACATGGTGAACACTGAACATTAACCCTTGTGCTATCCTAGGCACTTTAACATTGGGAGTTGGGTCATCTAGACCCACTAGACAGTGCCCTGAACCTTTTTCTTCAATGATTTGTGATCGTCTATGGTGTCCATGGATTACATGAAATCTTTCCACCTTTATCCACCTTTGTCATGGTAGGGAGAACACGTCAATGTAAGGGTGGGGTCATCTAAGATAGCACAAGGGTTAAAACGTTAACACATGTTTGGAGATGGGTTGAGGCTGTGGTAGAATATATTTGGAACAAGTATTTTTTATGCCTCTCTTTGTGATTTAATTCATGTTTGCAATGCCTCTCTGTGAAGCACTGTACTCAATATCCAGTTGTGTGGCAAGTGTTGATTTCTCAAACAAATTCTGTTTTATAAGTTGCAGCAGAAGAAAATATCATGTATAAGTCGCACTTTTGGGGGAAGCATGCAACACTTCTGAACAACTCCCCCAAAACCCAGAGTAATGCTGCGTTCACACTGAACACAGGTAGTGGACAAATTTGTGTTCACTACCTCCTTTTTGACACTCGTCAAATTGCATGCTCTATGCTTGTCGAAATATGTGTGAACAAACTTAACACTCTGGTGAGAAGCCATTGTTAAAAGTTTCTAACCTCATCATAACATAAAATCATTGACTTTACATCTCATTGACAGTACATGGAAGATTCTGATGACGTCTACGCAATCAGGTTCATTTATTTTGAAGACCTCTACAATAGCAGTGGTAATCACATCTCCATGTCAGGGTTCACAACATCAATCTTTTTTTTTTTCCGATGAGGTTCACCTTCTATACTGCAGGAGTTGCATCTGACTGACGGCTGTTTCAGCTGAGGTCTGTCTCTCTGTGACCCAGTTTGATGACTTGCTGTCACACATTAGTTCTAGGAAAGAAAAAATAATCTCTGGATGCAAATGAAAAATATCATAAAGTTCAGGAGGAGAACGATCAGATTAATTAATTTCAACCATGTTTGAAAATCTTTGGTGTTGGACCGGACGGAAAAGGAAAGAAGGGAAGAAGAGAGAGGGATGTTAGAAGGGGGGGGGGGGGGGGGGGTAGGAGGGTGATAATAGGGGGGGAGGGGGGATAAGACCATGAAGCAGCATAAAGCAACAAGTTTACTTGTTGTTGTTTATCAACACACCTGCTAGCTGCAAAAATGTCCACATGTCAACACAAAACAGATAGTGTTCACACACGCATACTTATGCCTTAAAACCAACTAGTGTGAAATATTTCATTCATTCAATCACGCAAACTATTAGTGCAAAGGTGAGTGTTTATGTTCTTCTAAAATGGATGGAGGACTGTTTCTCCTCCATATTTGTTCTGGAGGACATTTCTTCTTCTTCTGCGTTGCTGTCAGTAGCATACACTGATACATACACATACAGTGCCCTCTGGCGGTTGTTAGTGGAACACGTTTGTGAAGGGCAACTTGTTGTTAGTGGAATATATATAAAACTTCGACTTATACTCTGAAACATACAGTAATTACTGTATATTTCAGGAAATTAAACATTGCTTAATTTTTTTATTTTATTCTGAATTTACCACATTAGATCAGTACTGACTTTCAGTGTTTTCATTGTTTAATCAAATGGGTGATTTTACCGCAGAAGAATACTTTAAGAATAATCTAATAATAGGAAATCTTTAAAAACCCATATGCTCAAAGATTTTTGGACTTGTCTTTCCAATCAATATTTATTTATTTATATTCTTGCAGAATTTGAAAGTATCTTCTTTTCCTTCCTGCCCTCGATCAATGGCCCCTGCCTGTGCTTCAACTGCCTTGTAATTACACCACTGTCTCCGACATCTGAATGTTTAAAAGATCAGACGCCGTCTCAGTCCTCTCAAAAGGAGCAGATCTAAGAGTGAGCCGTTGCAGCAAAAGGTCACTTGCTGATTTTGGGTGCCACACAATAGTTTCTCTCTTTTTCTTTCTATTTTCCTGTTCTCTCTCTCACTTTCATCCATAAGGACGGAGCCGGTAAAATGTCACGGGCACTCAGAAGTAATTATTGAGCAGAGGACAGCAGGTGGAACAGGGTGGAAATGAGAAAAGCATGCAAGCAAGTAAACAAGGAGATAAAATAAAGACCAAAAATTTACTCCAGTTCATCCACAAAAGTTGTTTAGAAGTTTGATTTGATCAGCGTTTACATTTTTTTTTTTTTTTTATCACAAGGACATATTCTTTGACACTGGTGTATAAATTAAATGTGTGGGAGGAAATAAAAATATTATAGAATCATTTAAGTGGCTCCATTTGTTAAATATATCTGTGACATACCTCTAAAGTCTTTCTTTTTGGAAAATCAAACAATGTTTAGATCAAAAATCAAAATATGACTTTTTTAGGCTTTAACAAGCCACATTAGTTTCTGATTAAATCAACCGTTTCATCCGCATGTTTTTTTAAACAAACATTTAAGAAAAGAGACAGGAATTTTTAAAAAAGGGCATTTCCATAATTCAGAGATTATATGTTTGCAAAAGGAAAGACCTACATTTCCACTGAATGACATACAAGCCATTTGAAAAGATGCATTAAAAAAACATATTTAAGTATTTATTAAGAAGATTTTAAAGAAAAAAAAAGTACTTTTGAAATAAAAATTGTAATTTGCAGTTTTGCAGTAACATCCTATAGATCTCTCAAATGCTATCATTGGCAAATGCAAAGATTTTGTTCTATGCATGCTTTGGCAGTTTCCTGAAGGATTCTGATGACCCCAGAGAGAAAAGTCATCATGGCCAGAAATGATTTTTTAACAATTGGACTCTCACTTTATCCATGTGCAAGACAACGTGAAAGTGTAAATAAAAACATTCAGAAAATGTAGGTTTTATTTTTTTTTCTAGTGTTGATCCCTAAAAATGTGAGAAAATGTTACGCCAAAAATTATTTCCCTTCTCTTTTAGGAACAGGTGTATTTGGCTGAATGATTATCCATATTTTTCAATACTTTATGAATTTGATGGATATTGAAAATACCTTACAGTTACAATGTAAAACAACTTTCCGAGTAAGTAAAGAATTGTTAAAATGCATAGTTAGTAAATGCTTTTTGTCACTGAAAATGTTAGGGGTATAGGGACAACTAGATATGCGAGGATCTGCATCGAGGCTTCGAGGTGTGTGTCGTGTATTGAGTGAGCTGCATGTAACATTTCCACGTATGTCCACTTTACGTAATTCATGCACAAATTTTTGGCAAGATTAAACTTTTATGCTGATTTATGTGACAAATTGATTTACCACAACTTTTCACACAGTTTCCATGTAAATTCACGTATGACCAATCGTCATATGTGCAAACCAGTGATGTGAATATTCTGAGAGTGTATATACATTTTCAGTCAAATCAACACGTTTTCCACAGTTTGTGAGGTTAAAATGACTGAATTTGAGTGTTGCGCGATCACAGACTCCTGGTGAGCCTCGGGAGCTCTGTGCCTCATGTCTGACGGTAGAGCTCAATGTTAACAGAGACGTGCGCTCAAAACGCTGCTGTAGTCCCACAGAAAAATCTTCAGCAGGGGGCAGACGTGAGCTGACAGCTGCTTTGTAGCTACACTGCTGCCGTAGAAACAGACTAAGGATGTCTTAGTCTGTTTCCTTTCTCCATTGAGAGAAGGAAACTCAAATAAACTAAAGGAAAATTAGGAAGACTTTTCCAACAGATCATAGAGCTTTTTGTGGAGAAGGATTGACACTTGGACTCAAAAAGTAAGGCCAAACATGTTTTTCAATGTTTGTTTTTTAAAAATAACTTGGGGGTAAGTGGAAAAAATGTAAAATATTTTTTTTATTTTTATGATCATTTTCACAGACAATATTTGATAACACTGATTAAAGCTCCAGAATTTGAAGTTGGAAAATTACCAGAAATAGTTATTGAGGGTCAAATGTGTGCTGAACACATCTGTATACTTTAATGTGTTTACAGTGCATATGAATAATTTATACACAAGAAGAGTGTTCTATCTATAAAAGAAATATTCTCTGTTGGGCAAATATGTTCTTGTGTGTATTTTATAAGCTGTTAACTGACGTTGGATGAAAGGTGAAAATATTTAATTCTTTCATTGTAAATCTGAGGATTCAGTGCCTCACCAGCCATTGACCTCACCGCACATCACTGGTGCAACCTGTACACAGTAAGTGTGTGACATTGCCTTAATGTGCAGGCAGCTGTGCACCACTCCATGGAAAACCACAGGTGGGAGGGCGGAGTCCTCCAGGAGAAGCCAAAGCCAACCCAGACAGAAAACAAAAGAAAGAGTGCAAAACAAAACTGAAACGGTGTCAGAAATCTCTCCTTCTGAAATGTCTCAAGGAATATTTAGCTACCTATCTAGCCCATATTAATCCTAAACACCCAGTTGTAAAGATAAATGTAAAACTATAATTTTAAAAAGCTAAAGCTTGGCCAGCTTGCCAATGATACAGTGCACATCAGCAAACAAGATGGCTGACAAATAAAGGAATCAATGATTTGAAATATACAGACAACAAAGCTGAAATCCTTGTGCAGAAGTTTCAAGGAGCCGTGCATAAGCAGATGTTAAAAAAATGCAACAATCAAAAGCAATACTGTAAAGCAAACAAAGTCGTAAAAAAAAGATTTTACAGCCAAACCATGCAGGACATGTGTGGCCAACTCTTATATAATAACAGTTGATTTGTGTGTGTTCTTATTACTTCACTGGTATACTGATAAAAATATTCACAAAATCAATTTTCCAATCTACTTTTGTTTTTGTTTTCTGGCAGCAGGCCTAGTTTATGCCAGATTGTCCACTCTTCGACGTTTCTTTTCTCACTGCCTCACACACTCCGTCTCATCTGTCTTGGTCATGTTATTTTCTACACTTCTTTCCTGTTCTTTCAGTCAATAAGAAGTGGAGCAGAAATTTGATTAGTGGCTAAAGGCGGGCGGCAATCCAGTAATAAGAAAATATTCACAACGCAGGGGTGTACATACACCAAGCAATGGGAGAGCACACCGCAGACCCACAGTAATTTAGCTGAGTATTTTTGCATGACACCCCCTTGACTTAGTTAGGTGCCGTAGGCAGTTGTGGCACATTGGTACCCAAAAATCTGTTTCATCTTCTATATTTAAATATTCAGTTGCTAAGTAACAACTTGATTGGTACTCAGTTATTCTCACACAGAAAGCTGCACATGTACATGTAAGTGACAACACACTTCATTGTCACATCTATAAAGTTCAATACATTTTACGATTTCCTTGGATAACCAGACTTTTCTAACATCTGAAGGTTAAATGCGCCCTTTTGCTTTGTTATTTTATTACGTAATTACAATAACTTTCTGAATCTCACATATGACTGCTACAAAATCAAGTTCATATGTCTAATTCTTTGACATTTAATAACCTATTGCTGAATTCCTGATAAGGTTAGCACTCAAAGAGCTCGCCATTACTGCATGACTCACAGAAAAAAAAAAAAAAAAGAAGAAAAAAAAGTCTAATGATGCAAGAGTGAGAAGCAAGGAGGTTTGCAGGATATTCATTTGTGCTTAAAAATCACTTTGTCTGAGATTTAGTCATCACTTCAGATCATTTCGGTTAAGGAACCACAATTACTCAGAGGAATGCTTATAGAAATACTCGCCCGTTCATGCAGACATCAACTAAGTTGAACTTAAGTGTGTTAATTTACTCAACTCCTTGAAAAAGTATCAAGTCTTTAAGCTTGTAGCCATTTATTTTCAAGATAGCACCCAGCAATGGAGCAGCCACTCTGGCTATTATATGTCCCCATGCTTGAACTGTTTGTTTAGTTTACAGTAGTTGGTTAACTTCATCTGATGTTTTCTGCTAATACACACCTAAGGGTGTTGCTCCTATACTATGCCAGCATTTCATTATGCTAGTGCTGGCCTGTTACAGCTACCATTATTACACATTTTTAGTCCAGTTAAAAAAAAAAAAAATCTCTTTATCCTATTTTACAAGCATTTCAGATAAATGTTTTTTATGAAACAATACATTTAACAGTCATTCTCAGACTAAGACTTGGGCCCCCTTATGGCTACATAGTTAGGCAGTATCACGAAGGGACTTGGCCAAGGGACCCACACTGGATGAAACTCACTGCGCCCTCTGAGAAATTAACCCTGGTTTGCCATGTGCCTTTACTACATGCAGCCAACTCAGCCTTCAAATCACGTTTAGCCAAAGTGCCGTACCCTTCTTTAAAAAAGAAGGGAAAGAACCAAATACTTCAGGGGAAAAAAAGGACTTAAAACGGTTCAAAGTTTTAAGGCTTGGCCATGTACACTATTTAGAACAAATGTCATAGTTTTAATTTTCAAGTTCATGCTGGTAAACTAGTACAAAAGTAATTCATGAAAAGCCATTGCTTTAAAGAAAAGTAAGGCTACTAAAACTGAAAAACTGTGCTCTTTTTGAGATTACACAAAGGCTCTTTCAAGGGATCAAAAATCGATTAACAGTGCAAACGTATTTATGTGCAGTTGAGGTTGATCCAGCTTTAAAAGTCAATCCAACAGGTGTTTAACTTTTCTTGATGACTAACAACCTTCTCTGTCTGCATAAAGCAGTGCTGGAACCCACTGTAGCACCAAACGCTCACGAGCTTCAGTTGAACAGTGTCGTACAGATGAAAGTGGTCTGTCATTTAAAAAATGGCAAGAAAAAAGACGAGAAACAATGAAAGACAGACCATCATAACACCAAAAAAATATTTCTTACAGAAAAATTCGAAGGAAAGTCAAGCTGTCAGTGAATAAAGTTTCTTTTAGCATCAAAAGATCCTCAGAAACAAGGGGCAACCCTCTCGGGGCCCCCGGTCGCTCTGGGTGTCACCCGCTTCGGCTGCGGGGTCTGGGGTGGGGTGGGGGGCTTGTCGGCCCTGTCCTGTGGGGGGGCGTTCTGGGGGGGAGGGGGGCCCATTATTAGTACGGGTCGGGGGGGGCTAGCGGGTCGGGGTCTCCGCTGAGGCAATCAGTGGTTGCCTCGGCCGGTTGGCCTCCTCGGTCCCGTCGAGGCCTGACCAGAGCTCTTCTAGGGCCGGCGTCTGGGGGTGGGGGCCTGGGCTTGCTCCGGGGGGGGGCGACGCTTTCTGGCTCCTCTCTCTCTGTGTGGAGTGGGTGGTGCCGGGCCTGGGGTGTCGGCGCCTCCGGGGGTGGGCCCCTGGGCTGGGTGGCCCTGGCCCCTTTGCTGGGGCTGGGCTGGGGGACGGCTGTTTGACCACCGGGGGACAGTCTACCAGCTGTCCCCAACTTACCCCCTTCCTTATATAACCTCATATTAGGGTGAGCAGGTGTGTTGATAATATTTGAGTGTGTGTGAACAGGCCCCGCCCTTTTTGTACTACATTTGAACCGTACCGTAACGATAAACAACCAGTAAACCTGCCTGCTCTATGCTGCTTCATGGTCTTACCCCCCTTCCCCTCCTATTATCACCCTCCTACCCCCCCCTCTCTCTAACGTCCCTCTCTCTTCTTCCCCTCTTTCCTTTTCCGTCCGGTCCAACACCAAAGATTTTCAAACATGATTGAAATTAATAAAGTTTGGCCTCAATTACAAAAGGGGTTTATTCAGACATACCTTTGGTTTGTCTGAAGATGAATAACCCCTCTTGTTAAAATAAAATATGTCCAACACAAGAGGCCCTCAGCTCTCATCTGTTTGCCTAGCTGTTGGACAGGACAAGTTAAAAAAAAAAAAAAAAAAAAAAAAAAAAAGAAACAAGGGGCGACTCTGACAGAAAGAGGTCTGGCAGACCCAAAGTCACAACTGAATCACAGGACACGTTTCTGAGAGTTAACAGCTGCATGGTAGGTGGTTCACAGGACAACAACTGCATTCTTGTTGTAAGAGGAAAACACTTTTTGGCAAAGCTTTGGCTTTGTTAAAATGCCTAAAAGTTGAACTCTGTGGTTCATCAGGCAGGATCTTTGTATATAGTCAGAAAGGTGAAAGTATGGCAGCGCAAGTCCAGTGTGAACATCACATGCTAAAAGCAAGTGTAACCGCTTTTTGTCTCTGTGTTGTGTTGTGAAACCCCAGGAAGCCACGAGACACCGGAGGAATTTTCTTGGAGCAGTCTGCGTTTATTATCTGGTTATAACAAAAAAATGCCGCAAATACGTGCTGCGCTTATACAAAATGAAAAAATACAAAGTTCGAATTAGCACCAAAATGAAATATAAAGAAACACATCTCCATGATGCTCACCTCTTCCTGCTTAGGAAAACGTTGCGGAAAAAAAGGGGGGGGGGGGGGGGGGGGCATCAAGTTATACCCAGGTCTGAAGGACCCTAATTGCATGCAACACAGTTGCCAGATATAAAATAAAAAAAATAATTTTGTGTAATTATACCATGCATTGTGAACACACGTTCGAGAACCCGCATTTAGCGTGTTCTTGGACATACATCACTTGCCTGGTGTATACATAGCATGAGTGCCTGTCACTTTCAAAGAGTGAGAAACACAAACGCAGCTCTCACAGCATTCTTCAGCATCGTGCTACTCCCTCTGGCATGTGTGTTGTTGGTCAGAGGTTCATGCTATACCAGAATAATCACCCAAAAACACAAATTCACACTCTGCCAGAACTTCCCAAGAAACAAAAAACAAGATGGTAAACTTCAAAACATTGAGTGATCAGCACTGTCTGCTGACTTAACACCATTGAGCTGCTTTCAGATGAAGTAGACAGAAGAGAGAAAGTAAAACAACCTGCCAAACATAAATGGGAGATTTGCAGGAGTATTGATTGACCTTTCAGATGAGTACGTAATTTTAGAGTTAATTTAGGTTGATAAAATGATTGTTGGATTTTAGGAACACTAAACTCAACCTATTTGTTGTATCTTTTCATTTCAGGGAGGAATAAAAAAAAAAAAAAAAACTTTTACAAATATTATTTTGAAAGGAAATTGAATGCGCTGCCATCAAAAGTAGAATATGTTAAAAAATTGTATACAAAAATCCTAGATTGTTATAAATAAATGATTGTAAATATTTAAAAGTTACATTTTAAGATTGAATGAATTATTGGTCATAAAAACATAAAGTGTATTTCTCTAAATGGTGAAATGAGACATTGAAGCTCTTGCTGGGTTTTGGTCTGTGAAAAAAAACTCACCAATTGGTTCTTTTTGTGTTAAAGGTTACAGACCCCTGTTCTAGGTCTTTGAGTTATTTGTATCTCTGTAATGTAGACGGATGAGACAGACAGTTAACCCCAGAGGTGCTATGAACAGCAATCCATTGTTGCACACCAAAATTAATTTGGACAAATTGTCACAGAAACTCATGAATTGACCCTTAGAGAGCCGGTGTTTGATGCAAAGAACAGATAGTGAAGGCTAAAGTGAAGAAATGAAAGGTATACTGTACCAAAACGCTTGTTTAGAGTTGATGTACAAGAATCTCATGTGTCACTCTAACTCATTTTACTGTTTAATTCTAAAGACAAAAGTTATAAATTACTGTACTTATTAGATTTTCCTGGTAAGGATATACCAGAACAGACAGCTTTAGTTTTTTTCAGATTGTGACTATGTGTATTGATTACAATTAGCTTTCACTAAAATTTGGTGGATGAATCAAACATGCCTATAAGGTAAAAGACATCCATGTTTTGCCAAACATGTCTAAATCCTCCAATCGGTTCATTGCTGACTTCTAAAATAAGATAGCTGGTCCTTATCTAAAATCATAATATTATTATTTTAGGAGCTCGGGCATCTGGTTGAAATGCCTCCCTGGAGAGGTGTTCTGGGCATGTCCAACTGGGCAGACACCCCAGGGAAAACCCAGGACACACTGGAAAGACTACATCGCTTAGCTGGTCTGGGTACAGCTCAGAATTCCCTCGGAGAAAGTGACTGGGGAGGGGAAAGTCTTAAATTATTCCCCTTGCTACCCAGCCTGGAATGAAGAATGTGGATGGATGGGTTATTTAAACTGTTAGAATGAGTACACAAAATAATGCATTAAATTCCAACAATTCACAGTGAATACACAACATATGTTGTATTTGAGCCTTAAAGAAAGATATGAGCTAAATTCTTGATTTCTGAAAGCCCTTTTTATTGCAAAGTGCTTTTAGCTAATGTGAAGTGAATATTGAACTCACACTTCCTAATTAGTACTTATAATAACACTTTTCTACATTTGTTAGTCATTGTGGGTCTTTTAAAGGAAGGGTTTCCCTTTTCAAAGTTCCTTCTTTTTTGCACTTGAGTATTTTCCACTTGAGTGCGGAAACTGCACTGTTGTTCCTGAACCTGAGGTTTGATTATCAGCCGAACTCTCCTCCCGAGTAGAACAACTTTCTCAGGGAGGCTGAGAAGTGCATTTACCCCGTCACTGGAACACAACTTCCACTTTCGCTTTTTGAAAAGTGGAACCCCTCCCCAGTCTAGTGGTCTGGTTCATAACTGCTATTCAATGCTACAGAGATGTGTCAACCAAGACAGTTACACATCGTTCAGAGACTTGAAACACTTGGGGAAGGCCCACCCATCGTAGAGCTCCTTGACTACTTCTGGGATTTCAGCTCGGGTGACCGAGTCTAGAGTCCCGAGCTCCAGTACTTTACACAAAATTGATGATATTAAATAATACTTTTATAAAATGAAAGAATTACATGAATATTCTTTCTTATTTAATCATAAAACTAATACTTTCTTTTTTTCATAACTTGTTTTTATTAGTATGTGCGTCTTTGAAATGGTTATAACACAAAAATATCTGTTTTGCTCCACATAGTACATATTGAGGTTTTGTGGCAGACAAATAGCCAAGGAGGTATAAAATTAAGAGCGGAAGTAACCCATGACAGCAAATACATAACACTGAAAAAAGACAAACAATATAAAAGGAAATAGGGAGACCATACACTCAGGTGGGTTGTCAACATTAAAATCTGAAGACAGGAGGGAAGTACAGACGGCCAGAGGGATTGAGTAGGTGCAAAACCCAATCTGTGAGTTGATGGGGCTCCATGGCAGAGCAGCAAAAATCAATTTGACTGGTCCTGGTGCTGCTGTGAATGAGAGACAAGGAAGATGGAGCAAGTGAGTGGGGAAGAAGAGCAGGATGACATGACATGGATGGAGCTGTGGAGTTAATAAAAGCTGGCCAGTGTAAAAAGAAGACGAAAAAAAGAAAAAAGAGGAAAAGGTCATGTCCGGGACAGGAGAAAAAAATATATTGAAGGTAAAAGATAAGTAATGGCAAACCCAGTTTATAGAGATTTCTATATTGTTGTATAGCAGCAGCTTTTAACAAAAAGGAAACACACTGGTGCTGTTATTAACCAGTTGCAATGCATTAAATTATATGTTAACCTCGTAGGTAAGCCAAATAAACCCAATTTGGGTTATTGTTTTGGAAATGAACAATAGGGCAAATAAGTTTTTTTTGAGAACACCAAAGTATCAACAAACAGCAAAAAAAAGATGTTGAATAATACAACCACTTAAAACTAGGGGTATGCTAAGTGAGAGCACATTTATCCTAATTGTGAATCTTTTGTTCAATTTCTTGTGAAAGAAAAAATGATCACGTAGGCAGGACTTGGCAAGTTCATTTGAATAACACAATTCTTGAAGCACCTACCGCCGAAACATGTCAGGTATGTGAAGCACAACCGTGTCTGATACAAAGTGACCTAAGAAATCATCTAATACATTCAGACACTATGAACTTTTTGAATTAACACAATTCATACACAAGGTTTTTGAATGTGGTTTGCAACAAAAAACAAATCAAAGGACATAAAGAAAAGTCTCAATTAGGAGAGTCAAATCCTAATCAAAACACTTACTAAATATAGCAGTATTAAAAGTTACCTTACACTGAAACAAAACTACAAGATAAAAGTACAGAAAAAAGACTTTAAGCTTTCATGCAATGATCTATAACGATGGCTTGTAGCCTGGACTCTAAAGCTGCGTTAACACCCAACGCAGCAAAGGCGGTCAGTATCAATATTAGGTTAATGGTACAGACACGATCTGAGATCCTGCGGCACGATTTAAGCGACAGGCTCAAATCCTGAAGATCTGGTAGCAGTTCAATTTGAGTGGCCCGGCGTGTTTTAGGCGGCGTGTAACGGTGGGCCAGAGTTAAAAAATCAGAACTCTAACGAGGTCACTGCGTCGCATCAACAAATCAGGGACTCAACACGGGACGTTTTCATTGACAGCAGGTAGAAAACACATCCAATATGGTGGATTGATCCAACACTTCTCCTCCTGAACTCCCATCTATTTATGAACCTGCTGTATCCCTTATGGGGCAAGAGGGTTTCTGGAGCCCTTCTTGGTTGGCTACTGTTGGGCGAAGGCTGGTACTGCCTAGACCAGGGGTCGGGAACCTTTTTGGCCAAGAGAGCCATAAATGCCACATCTTTTTAAATGTAATTTCGAAAGAGCCATACAATCTTGAAGTGTCCATTTCCCACACTGAGGCACGGAGACTTAACCTCTTTTAAGGTTATTTATTCTGGTTATTGTAGACCGCAATAGAACGCCGTACAATTAATTCAGCAACTCCTCAATCTCTCCCGCCGAGACGAGAGCGCTTCTCCCAACTTTATATTCCATCACTGCCACAGCCCTCCCATATACCTTATTCGGCCCATAGCTGAACCCCATTGGTCCAAACTCCCCAACGACAAGCTGAGTGCATTCAATAAACTCCGGAATTTAGAACGCGACCCAACAGCCACCAGTTAAACTCAGTCCACTACAATATGTTTAAAACTAAATACACAAGTGAATGTGTGCATTTGATCTAATTTCAACACTTTTAAAGTACAATAAGTCTGTGGAGTCTTTTAAATAACATTGTTATGCTGTTGCTAATATATGATGATGATTTCTTACCATTATTACGACTTCTGCTGCTGCATGGTTTTGCTGATGGTCTAGTCTGGTTGATACGTGGTGAGTTTCTGCTTCATGTAGGCGTTGAGACTTTAAACGTGATCGTGGGTTGGTCTGAATGTTCTTTAGATGTGACAAAGATTGCTCACATGCAGTCGTGGAGACAAACACACACTCACACGCTGCAGTATGTGACGGGCAGCGTGTTTTAAGTTTTGACAATCCCTGCGCAATTCACCTTGCTGCCCGTGCCCACAACTCCCCCTCCCCCCCCCCTTTCTTCCTCACACATCGCGCTGCAACTGCGCGCTCTTTCTCAGAGACGGGAGTGCGCAGTTGAAGGGACGGCGGTTTGCAGGTTTCAGGTTGTTATAAACTCTGTGAAATATTAGATGATAGTTAATTGATAGTGGTGCAGATTTATTTTCTCCAAGCATCACTACTACTGGCATCACATCGCACCCAAGAAGGCCTGGTCTAATGAAAAAAAAAAGTATAATTAAAGATTTGTCTGCGAGCCACATGTGACCATCAAAAGAGCCATATATGGCTCGCGAGCCATAGGTTCCCGACCCCTGGCCTAGACAGTCTATTGCAGGACCCGTGCAGCTGGAGAGATCACTATGCCAGGTCCCAGGAGGTGAGCCGGCAGGCAGACAGACAGACCTGCTGAGGTATGGAGAGACAGCCTTCTCAGGCTTCCTGAACTTGATGATATTTTTCTTATTTTATAGCAGTATTAAAAGTTACCTTACACTGAAACAAAACTACAAGATAAAAGTACAGAAAAAAGACTTTAAGCTTTCATGCAATGATCTATAACGGTGGCTTGTAGCCTGGACTCTAAAGCTGCGTTAACACCCAACGCAGCAAAGGCGGTCAGTATCAATATTAGGTTAATGGTACAGACAATAATGAAAAGGTCCCCAAATTTTATTGGTGTTTGTTGGTTTTTTTACCCTCTCCAGTAATGGTAAAAAGACCTTACCCCTACAGCTTCTCCCTACCCCTAAATGTATTCCACCAAGCAGAGAGATATGGGGAAAAAAAACCTGTCTTCAAATTTGGAATTTTACTACGGCTTGATGATGTCATCAATAGTAGCCAGCCATCTAAGTTATCATCACCATGACTCCTCCTTAAAAAACACTTTCGGAAACCACACAGGTTAAAATACATTACATACCTTACATTTGGAGCAATAGGGAGGAGTCAGAGGGGTGGGAAGCAATCTGGATTCGGCCAAAGAGTCCTGGTAGTTCAAAAGGCTTGTTTTGGTTAGGGTTCATCCGTGGTGGTAAGGGGTTAACAAGTAGCATTTTATTCCAGCCATTATCTGGGGAAAGTGAAGCACACTGTAAATTAATATTGCCCTAACATATGACAATAACAACATATTTAAAATGAAAAGTCAGACAAAGAAGTCTTGTTCTGCTCTTGAAGGGAAAACTGATTCATTTACTTTTCAAACGTCATCCATCAGCAGTAAAAGCACTTATTATCTTTTAAAATGGAAAGTGACGGTGAAGAGTCGGTAACAGTAATCACCCATTTTATTTTTTTTTCCCTTACACAAGCTAGGCTTACTGAAGAGGTACTTGAACAAATTATCTGCACAGCTTATTAGCTAATTGCTTCAAGAGGGACAATAATAACCCTTATTTTGCCATTAACAGTAAGCAGGAAGGCTGGGATAAGCTACACTGGCTATGTTTGAATACAGTTGTGAATTGTAATTGTAACGGCGTACAGTTGAGGTGGAGTAAAGATTGTTGAATGCTTTACTGCTGATATTGTATCAATCTTGTGACCTGACAGTAATCGGGACAGGCTTCGGCAACCCCGTGACCCCGAAAGGGATACAGCGGGCTAAGAAAATAGATGACAAAAATACATGCCAAAAAGAAAAGCTTTGAGGAATTATGAATATTGTGTCAAATGCCTAAAGGGATTTTAGTCCATGTAAAATGAACCAAAGTTACAGACATGGTGATAACTTCCTTAATCTTTAAATTCAACCAAAAGTTTTTTTTTGTTGTTTTTTTTTTGTTCTTTGTCTTTGGTCACATAAACCATATTTGAAAGAAAGCGATCCATTTTTCTCACTACTGGATGTGTAACATTCAACAAAATGACAAAATGTGTGATTATTTTCTCTGTCGCTGTAGCTGCACCCTCCCTGTGACCCTGAACGGAGCAAAGTGGATATAGAAAATGGATGGATGAGCAGTGGGGTGAGTGTGAGCAGCATATTTCAAGGAAAAAGCCTTTGATCTTTCACTTTTTGCTACTTTACACACAGATTCCTTTTTCTACAGTCACTTTATCCTCTTTATGGCCATTTGGGTGCTGCCATTCAACTGTCACCAAGTAAACGGCACGGTACATCTAAAACAGGTGGCCAGTTCAGTATTAGGTCACTTAGAGACAAACAAGGCGACCAACACCACTTTCCAATTCACTAACGAGAAGAATTTAGAATTATCACTAACTAATGTACTTCTCATTGAACCGCAGGCTGAAGAGTACCAGCATTTCCACATACTAAAATGTTTAATTTCTTACTGTGAATAATTTTGTAACATTCCTGACTCTAGTGAGAACCAAATACCATGGAGGAGCTATTTGCCCCCTCTTCTGAGATTTTATCTAACCATCTCTGGGCCTGCGTTTTTACACTGGGCAGTAAAGGTAGATTTTCACCCTCACGAAGTTTTTGGGATCTTCAGCCATGCTTCTTGATAAATAAAACAGTAAAAAACAACAATGACGAATTAACAGGACAGGAATTTACCTAAAAGGTCTTTGACTCTCTCTTGACTTGTGAAATGCAATAGATTCGGATTTTAAGGACCTGCTGTGGGACAAAAGAAACTCTCTTCCACAGGAGATGTTTGGATTTGAATAGATCATAATATCTAGTTCACATGTGTTACAGTATAATTTTGTTTCACAGATAAATATTTCCAAGGAAGAGATATTGGAAATTTGAGTAAAGATTTATTTCCATAATCTTTTGCGGCTCTGCTCTGTGTCAGAGTTCTTGGGACAAACTTAGACTATGTCTTCCTCTGCATTTTTTGGTGCAGAGATGTATAAACCTCAGAGACCCTGAGGGTGGTTGGAGGCCAGACCATTCAAAAGCATGACTCCAGGTGGATAACAGGGTGGAGGGGGGCAGGTAAACATCTAGAAGAGAGAGAGACAACCATTAAAAGATATGATTTTGATTGGCAGAGAAGATAGGTGGGCTATTTAGTTATTGGTTCAAAGTGAATGCCTATTGATTATACTGTGTAGAGGGATGAAACAACCAAGCGTACCTGAAAGTGAGGTATATCTTCCTTTCAGAAATTGTGTCAAAGCTTCATTACAGAGATGCATTCATTCATCTTCCTTAGCTGTTTTGTCCCTTTCGGTCACGGGGCTGCCAGACCCTATCCCGGCCATGAAGGAAGGGGACGTCCTGGACAGGTCTGCAGTCTGTCACAGGGCAACACAGAAATTCATTCATAAAATTTCGATTTTGATTTTGATTAAAGTAGACATGTTGATGCCATAACTTTACGTACTTAGACAGAAATTCTGCATGTGAAATTGCATTTGTGCTTCAGTGTGATTTTATACGAATTTTAGTCATGGGTTTATGTTTTTGCAACATTCATTTGTTTGTTTAAACTGTTTTTAATGTTTTCCTGTGCTAAATCCAATAGAAGAATTGATGATTTGATCCCACATTTAGGGAAAGCTATTGTTAAACTGTGTGGACATTTTACAATAAGCCCTAACTTTATTGGTAGGAAAATTGTGATCTTTTACTTAAAACTTATTTCATCAAAGAATTATGCAGGTCTTGTTTCCTCACAGATGTAATTCATGGATTTTTTGGGGATTTTTTTTTTTTAAATCCACTGGGAAACGTTAAAAAAAAAAGCATTTTCTGTCACATTACATCATAAGTGCTCAGAAAGATTGGGAGAAATAGCTTCGATTCAACTTTCTCTTTCTCCTAAAAAGTTCCCAATTTTCAGAGTAAAACTAGTCTGCCACAGACTAAATGTTTCTGTGGTTTATCACGAATCGGTTGAAAGACAAGGCCATCTCTTAGTTTAAAAGCAGCCACACACTCAGTTTTTATTCAAGTCCTTTTTTTTGTTGGTGTCTTCTTGACATGTTCTCTCAAAGTTTTTTTAAGTATCTTTAAGGAACTAAGTTATGTGTCAGTACCACAATTTTTTTCCTCTTTATACTTTACCTGTCTTTTAGTAACCTTCATGCACCATCTTTTAAAACCATTTATGAACCTTCTCATATTTTTCTGTCTGATTTGTGAAACTGTTTAAATGAATTGAGAATAAATGCTAGATAATTTTAGATGCATCACTCTTCCACAGCTGCAATCTTTTGCTTGGTTCCCTTCCTGACCGCTACACTTCAGCTGTACACAGATCTTACTTCAGTCAATCTCAACTACCTTAACCAACCAAGGACATAAAATAAGATTCCATTAAACATCTTCTTATACATTTGATTCTTAAGGATCAGAGAAATATTGAAGTCAAATGTGCGACTTGTCTAACCTTCTGCACTTTTACATTTCGACATTTGAAATCTTAAAAAGAGTTAAACGCAAAAGGCGTTTGATGATACTACTAGTTTGGAATGAACACATTGGAGTTTGAAGAAAGAGACTGTAAAACCAATAGCCTATTACATTAAATATCATGTTGGGTTTTTTTGCACAAAGAAGGCCAATTCCTGTTTTCTCTTACATTTAAAAAAAAAAAAAAATTAACACCAAACGAATAAAGCAGCTTCTATGCACGCACCCTTATAGTACTTGATAAAAAAAATAATGTCATCATCCAGTGAATGGACTTACTACACATGGATTTAAAGAGAAAACCCCCAAACCTGCAAACTTCTTGGAATTTCTCCCTTTTTTATATTTTTAACCAGGATCATATATGTTAAAAGTAGAATACAGAGTCAGAGAAGGATCACTGAGGTGAGAGAAAATAGAGCCAGGGCAGGAGGATGGCTTAAAAAGCTGTCACATATTTCCACTAGCAACTATGTGGTTTGTTAAAAAGATAACTAAAGTCTAAAGCATTCATTAAAACACTGGTTTCTGTCTTACGCACAAGTAGGGTATAATTTATTTAATTAAGATTCAGTTTTCGTTACTATTTTAAACATAGATTCAAAATGACACCTGCGGAAAGCAACTGTGTGTCAGAGCGCTCCCTCAGCCGCCCTGTTCCTATTGCATCACGGAGGCAGCACCTCCAGAATGGATCTCCTTATTTTCTCATTATAGCTGACAGCCTCAGCCCAAAGCCTGCTATTTTTAAAAACGAGTGGGTGATAGTGTGAGCTAATAAATGATCGCACCCACAAACACACATACAAGCATTTTCATACACATGCAAACTTGCAAGCAAACTTACACAGGAATCAAAACAGATCTGTATGACAGTTTTAAACCAGTGATGTAATGACACTCACATTCCTATAGATGGATTTAACATTTCTTACTGAGGATTTTTGCCATCCAAACATTTAAAAGTTGATTTAGTTGCATGAAAACATACACACAACTAACACGTGGAAATCTGTGCTCTTATTTTTTTTCCTGTTCCGTTTTTCTGCTGAATCAGAATTCCTTCTTTTCATAACATTCCTTGAACTGTAGACTAACACAAAAAAAAAACGTAACAAATGCAGTCTTTGTCAAACTGCATTTTTTATTCTGCTCAAAATGATATGTATAAATAAATACTCAGAAATGTGTCATGACCAGTTGACGAGGAAGACCGAGGTGCTGAAATCCAGAAGGAAAACACAGGTAAGGAGTATGGTAAGTAATAGGGTTTATTTTTAAACAGGCGTGGTCGGGAGTCTTGGCGTGGCTGGAGATCTTGGCGAGTTCGGGATTCGTGGCGTGGCTGGAGGATCTGACGTGGATTGATTATCTCAGGAGATTCGGGAATGTAGCGGCTGCTCGTGGAAGCATCTGACTCAGGTGACTCTCATGGCATGAAGTCCTGAGACAGAAAAACAAGGTTAACGAGGAACCCAAACATGGAAGCCAGACATGAGTCTAAAGGTTAGACTAAGCACCATCAGGGGCAACGAACTGGCGAAGAAGTCTCCTAGAGCAGAGGCTTGATGAGGTGAGTAGTTACAGCTGGTGTAGTCAGGAGCAGAGCAGAGAGGGGAGGGGGAGGATAACAGCCAGAGGCACCATGACAAAATGCAATTTTAAGCACAATTTTCCTTTAAAACCACAAAAAAACCCACAATTTTCATAACCTTTAAAGATATCTGCCTATTTTTCTTAGTTCTAATTATCTTCCTTTGTCCTCCCAAATTGTTTTTATCCATGTGTTCACTTGCACTTTTTACCCTGTTTACTGTCTTCCATCTATATGCCTTATGTGGGATTGAATTACCATAGGGTTTATTCTGTCATTGATCATGGAGGGGAAAGGAAATCATGCACATCCCAGCATTTGCACAGTTAGGGACAAAAACAGGTGTTTGTCTCAGGTTTTGACCAACACAAATATTTACGGTTTTCTTTTACATGTGGGTGGTCATTTCAGTAATCCACTGATGTCGAAAAGTCTCTCCCAGACATCAGTGGATATGTGGGTTTTGACCGGTGAGGTCAAATAACACATCTGTTTCTTCTTTAAATGCACAGCAGTTAGAAGATTTAGGTCACAGTATATTCACCGTTCTGAGCTTTTCAGTGATACAGATATGCAGAATTTTTAGGAATATGCCATCAGGAATAAGTCATAATTTAAATTATCCATCGACTTTCTATAACCACTAAATGCCATTTCAGGGTCTCAGGGATTCTTGTGAACACAGGGTATTTCCGAACAGTTCTCCAGTCCATCGCAGGGCAACACAGGGACAAACAATCACACACACTCACACTGAGCCAATACCGGCAGTGGGCATCCAGGACAGGTCGCCAGTCTGTCGCAGAGCCACAATCACACACTTGCAGTCACACCTAGGAACAATTTGACCAATTACCCTTTTGGAAGGTGGGAGGAAGCAGTCTGGAGTAGTAGGAGTCTTGAGAAAATGAGGAAGCCGGAGTCTGGAGAAAAAACCCACACATGGAAGAACATGTAGAATATGCAAACTCCACACATTAGTGATTCTGTTTCAGGTCCCCCAGCCTGGACTTGAACCAGGGTCTTCTTGGTGTGAGGCAAGAGCGCTAACCACTACATACATGATCCACCAGGAACACAATTGCACACTGGGATGAGCAAGCAGCTTGGTGAGAAGAGATCAACTGTGGGAACAATTATTTAAAAAAATAAAAATAAACAGAAGATCACTGACAATCCTTCTCCGCCAGGTACCAACACAACATATTACCATGTTGGGTACATATTATTTTGAGAAGAATGAGGAAAGTGTCCAGAACTACAGTGGGGAAGGGGGGGGCTGGTAAATGACCTGAAGAGATCTGGGACCACAATAACAAAGGTTATTATGAGCAGCACACTATGTCGTCATGGATTCAAATCCTCCAGTGCTTTAAAGGCCCCTGTGCTTAAGCCAGAAGAGGTTTGAGAGAATTCTACAGCTGAATGTCACACACAAACACACTCACATACACATGCAAATTTATCTTCTCACCCTCTGGTTACTCACTTAAGCTTCAGTCCTCTACCAGAGGCCTGTTAACTTGAGGGTCCTACGCAGTATCTTTGCAGTTCCAAGCACTACACTTTTCTGGACTGTTTCCTCCAGTTTGGAGGATTGCCCTGCCACTGTTATTTTCACCTGCCAGGCCTTGTCTAGTTCTTCACTGAGTCCCTGGTATTTCTCCAGTCTGTTTGTTGATATTGCAATCACTTGATACTGCCACATCCACCACCATGCCTTTCCTCTGTTCTTTATCCAGTACTACAATGTCTGGTTGGTTTGACATTACCATCTTGTAAGTCTGTTTCTGAAAGTCCCGTAATATCTGTGCTCTCTCATTCTCTACCACTTTGACATTGGGGTTTCCAATAGTGATGTGGCATTGAAGAACAAATTAAATCTTTTTAATGGCTCATTAACGTGAACAATGGGAATCAACTCGCAGTCGGCTGGGAACCATTGTTTATTTTGTTCTCTTTTCCTCCCTCCCCTGAGTTTTTTACATTCACATAAATTCTCAAACAAGCTCATCCTTCTACAAAAGTTTTGGCCCCCTTAAAAGAGCCATAAATTCCATCACTAGTTTCCAGTCCATGTTCTATACACTATTCCAGTCTCTTGGTTGGGACACTCCATGTATGCTTTCCCTGCCAGCATCTTACACCCTGCAGTTATGCGCTGGATTGTTTTTACGCACCTCTTTGCACAGCCTGCAAAGAGGGCTTGTCTGGCAGATCTGAGCTCCTTTCGCTCTGGTGCTCAGGGCTTGTTCCTGTGCAGCCAGGATGGGTGCTTCTGGCCTTTCTAGCCATTGGTAGGACTTCTTGATATCAGCCACTTCAGTTATGGTGCAGTGGTACATCCAATGCAGGGGTCACATCTTCTTTTCTCAAAAGAAACCTAAAACTATATGAAAGTTATTCATCTGCCTATGGTTTATGCTATGTTATTCATTTTTATTGGCACTCTTGCATGTGTAAGCCCATAAAATATGTTTAAATGTTCTATTAGAAATACCCTCCTATCCACCATATAACTACCACCAAACATAAATGTAATGGATAGGTAGTCACATTTCATTGTCACTCCATGTCTACTCTGCTCTTTTAAGCTTCAAGATAATGAAATGCTCCATATTATATATGAAAAAAAAGTCTCTACACACATTCCTAATTATTTAAGTCCAATGCTACTTGCCACTCCAATGATACTTGCAGATTATTTACTTCTATCGTCACATTTGAAGGGTTAACGAAACAAGTGTAAAGTGGAAAAGAAGACAATAGTTCATGTCAATGTGATCTCATGTGTCATGCTTATTGTAAAATCTCCTGCATTACAATGAAAGGAGATCCTGCTTTTGTCATTGTACAATTCCAAAGAAAATGCTGCAATGGTATGGGGGGGGGAGATAGCTGAGGAGCTTAATTCTGGCAGTGGCAGCTGTCAATCATAGTATAACTTTCCAATCAATGCAAAACTTTAGATTGTATTAGTTTTTAAGTAGAATTAAACGTTTTAGAATGAAAGTGAAAAGAAAACCAGCCCTAGGTGGTTTATTGAATAACTGCAGAATGACAAGTCGGAGAAGATCGTTAAAATCTTTTTTGTTGTATATTCCATGCAGCTAGGATGAAAGGAGGGAGGGAAGGATGGATGGATGGATAGACAGACATATTTTTACTGTCATTGTTCCAGGACCAACAAAAAAATTGATTTCATGCATTTTATTTATGATATTTTAAACCAGTTAAATGCAATTGTGTTTGCATATCAATGTGGTCAACAATGACTGGATAACTGAATTAAAATGATGGTTATATAGTTTAAAAACGTACCATTTCTTTTTGCTTTTTTGCCTTATGAAGTCAAGAAATTTCTTGGAAAGAAAATCAGTACGAAATATGAACAATCAGTATTCCTTTTTAAGCAATAGTATGAAATGTATAAAGGTAGTCCTACTTCTAACCCCTTAGTAAAGGAAAATACAGAGCTTTTTTACTATCAATGTAGGTTTGTACACTGAGAGACTGTGTGGATTTTGTGTGACACTTTCAGATTCTATGCTTTGGCTCCTTGTCTGTCTTTACTCCCCCATTGTTGGAGTGACATTGAATCTGCTTATTCATGCCCTGATCACAGCCCGCTTCATTTGTCTCAATTACCCTTGACAGATTTTGGTTTTCTCATGCCCACTTCAATTAGCTGGTTTTGCAGCTATGCTCATGCATGTCTAAGGCACCGTATATAGCTAGCATGACTCAGTTTAAAATGAAACATTGATGGAAAGCCGCAGAATCCCCCCACCACCACCTTAAAAACCCATTTTGTACTTTTAGATGCTAAAATCATTACCTTATTTAGCAGGTTCCTTACCATAGATACTCAACTAAACATTAGGTAACATTAGGTAAGAAAAAGTCTGAAATAACATATCTTGTTCTTAACCTTTCCTGATCTTTTGATAAAATGATACTTTGGCAGATTTAAAACTTGGATCTCATGCCTTGGAACGTTCTACAGTCTAAAGTTTGCCTCAAAATAATGTAATTTTTACACTGAGCAAAGCCCGATTGGTTATGTTTTATTTAATTTTTTTTTTTTTTGCAAACAATATTTTTTGTACAAAATCATTCATACTATCAACTGGTGTTGCACAGACTGAAGCTGAGGCACTATTTTCTTTTCGTCCAATGTGTGTCTAAAAGACTGAATACATTGAAGAAGAGGATCCTTAACACTACACCTTTCATGTGTTGAACACACCATATGCTCTTCCAGGTTTATCATCATCTTGTGTTCACACCTCTTGAAATGTGTTTCCTTCAATATAAACATTATATATATTTATGTATTTCTTGAATAATAGATGGCACATAAACTATCGTAGCAGTATGTATGGTCTGTCCAACTCAAGAGCCTCTCAGCTTCCATTTTATGCTCAGTTGTTGGACAGGACAAGTTAGAGGAAAAAAGAAAAGAAATGTGTTTACTTTGCAGGTTAAGGTGGTCTTCCAAAGGAGATTCTAACAAAAATCTGAGCAGAAAGAATCAATAAAAGTGGGTTGAAGTCATGTTTCTCATTCTTATGAATTTCAGTGTGCATGGCATGTTTTAAAGGCACTCTTTAAAACATTTTTTGTTACATTATATTGATGTTTTGTGATTATGAATTTATCAGTCTGTTTGTTTTCATGCTACCATGTACTTGATTAGACCTTTCATAATTTCTCGTGAAATGTTTTTGCTTGAAAATAATGACAAAAAACCTTTATTCATATTGTTTAATTCCATAAATCCTGAGTAAACGTAGTCAGGAATAAATATTTTCTTTAAGTTAATTTCATAATGGTTGTTTTACCAGCAAATTGAGTGTTTTTCCTTCGACATTTCTACTATTTGATTATGTCCAGTGACACACTAATGAGATCTCCTCAATTCTGTGTTGATTTATTGTATGTTTGGATTTTTGATGTACAAAAATAGAGAAACAAAATATAAAAAAACGTTGGCCCACTTGGGTGATGCTGACTGATCTTTTACCAAGGGTAAGATCAAAGCAGTAAGGCGAGACATCCCCTGGGGAACTAGGAGGACAGAGATTCAACTAAGCAACAGGAGTTCCTGTACACAGAGATCGATTTTAGTACTGACAAAGCAAGTGCACACAATGCCAGCTCAGTACAAAAGATGATTTTTGTTAAAAAGTCTGGAGTCTTAATTAAGAACAGATAAGAAAGAGGCATTTAAAAGTGTTGTAGTTTCAGAGCTGCTCCTTTACTCATCCTGGGATTGTGCGAGTGTCTGTCTAACCCAACTTTGCTGCTTTTCCTTTTCTTTCTGTCCGGGTGATTTTCTCCTCTCACTATAGTCGTGGGGGGGCAGTGTTCCCTTTTGTTATGCTGGACCTCCTTCTTGATTCACTCCCAAGATGTTACCATGGAAACTACAAGACACTTTATCACCTCAGGTAGAAGTTTCTCAGTGTTTGTGAGTGTGTGTTCTTATGTGTGCAGGCATGGAACTTCGAATGCGTGTGATGCAGCCCCTCCACTAGTCGGTTCTTGTTCATCCGAGAAACGAGGCAAACATAAAATACATTCGCACGCACAATCTATTCACAGAGAACATCTGAAGGGGATGATTAAAACTTATGGAAAAGTGCCTGGTGTGTTTTGGTGACAATGATCCCCTATCGTTTGTCTAGAAACAGTTACTATGGTAACTAATGTAGGAAAAAGATGGTTTTCAGAAACAAGACAGTTTTGCATCATTATCCTGTGTCAAAGAATAAACACAAGGCGCTACACAAATCAAAAGCCAAATCAAGTCAATACATGCAAAGATGACGGACATATTATTAACTCCTGAAACACAGGAGGGAAAACGTAGAAGTTTACGGAACATTAATGAGAAAAGAAGATCATAAACTTCAAGTTGTATTAAACAAGAAACCTGACTGTGTGCACAAATGTAAGTTAGCCGTGGCTTCACTGATGTGAAAGTAACAGCCAACACTCAGGCAGATCTCAGGTAAGATCGGTGAGGCACCGCTGCTTTTTCAGTGCAGTGATGCATGGGATTAAATGCCGACCCTGAATCAGCTGGTGCGGCTCCGTACTGTGTTTGGCACTCTCTGAGCACGGGCCTGCTCAGTGGAACAGAAGATGGACGGTGATTATGACGGAGACCGGCGGTACGCGGACTTCAGCGCAACCCCTATGCCTTTGTTTATCGCTCTTTGAATAACTGAGACAACAGAAGCCAGAATTTATAATCACACTATCCTGGATATGTCTCATGTCAGTCATATTTTCGTGTAAATCAGTGCTTTGTAGCTCGTATTTAAGTCTACTACTCCCTGCCCTCCTGGCAGTTGTAGAAAAAAATAATAGAAAATAATGAGCCAGAAAATCTGAATCTGAACCACTTGAATTTCAAGGGGAAAAGTGGTAGGATAAACAAGAGGGGTTCAGTGTAACAAACAACCTGGGCAAAATACACCAAAATAAATCAATAAATAAATCAGTAGCAAAATTGTCATGGCATATCAGGAACTATGAATTTGTCACAGAAGCGTGGTGGAATCACAACCTTCTTTTGAATTATTTACAATTTTGTATTTTTCATGGAAAAGCAGCCTGCCCAAGGTATGCCCTGTCTCTCACTTTATGACAGCTAGAATAGTCTGCAGCACTTCCCTCTACAGCCCTCAACAAGGTAAAGAGGGAAGAGAAAACGGATAGATCTGTGCTTCTGTTTCACATCAGATGTAGTTATTAGTTTGATCATGTAAATCATGAAATTAAACAAAAGTTTAGCATGTCTAGTATACTTTTATTTACCATACATGACTCTATGGCCTGAAATTTTTGTCATCAATGTCACCACGAGGACCTACTATTTGGATCCACGTTGATCCAGCAGAGAAAAAGTCCCTGGTGTTGTTAAAAAATAAATCAAAGCCTGTTAAGGATGGCAGTCTTAGCCAGTTCCATGCACAGGCTCCATCATTCTGAGATAGAAGTGACAACTGTAGTGATGCATGACTTCAACCACACCCCATAACTGTTTCCAGAGGCAGATGGCATGCATTTTCATCAAACCTGCTCTCCACTGATAGAAATAAATTATAAAAATATTAATAAAGCTGAGTACAAGAAAACATAAATCCAAGCGGTGGAGTTCTTTTTTCTTAAGTGTTTCTCACACAAATGGATATCACATAATATGTGAAACATTAGCAACATTTATACCGTAATCCATTTTTGGCAATAAAACATGAATCTATCAAGTAAAACGAAATGACCCACATTTCTCACTGGGACAAGAGAACTCAGCGTGGCAGATAATGATTGATCAACGTAATGTGTGCTGAATATGTTTGGATTAGAGCATAAAAGCACTTTCAGCATTTGCTATTTGAACTTGGAAGGTGTCTTACTTGTTCACTTGCAAAAATAAAAGAATTATACAGAATGTTTAACAAAAAAATGAATCTTTAGCAACGGTCAACAACATGAACTTAACAGCGTTTCATAAGCTTTTCAGCTTGTCTTCTCAATTCGGCTACTTTTTAAGCTTGGACTTGCATTAAAAATGTCAGACATTACTGGCTTTACTTCAACCTTAAGTAATTGCCAGACTCACTTTATGGAGATTTCTGCCAGCATGAATGAAAGTGAAATATTTCACTCTGGAGTCCAAGCTTCCCACAAGTCATGATCCTCCGGTCTGTCTGCCAAGAAGGAGTCATGTTTTTTTTGTTTTGTTTTTTTCTTTAGAATGATATTCCTTTCATTTACATTTTTCTTGTTTCCTCTGAAATTCCAAAAGTTGCCTTTGCTGCCTCATTGCTCACAGATAGAGCGGGGTTGTGAGATAATACAGAGTGGGAAAGTATGTACTAAAAACCCCATAGTTACAAATAATCCAAATTAGGGTTTTTTTTTAAGTGGCAAGTGGCCAGGACAGGCTCCGGCAGCCCCGTGACCCCGAAAGGGATTAAACGGAATAGAAAATGAATGAAAAAATGGTTTTTTTTTAACCCAACACTGAGGTTAAAAGGGGACTATTTTCTGGGTTGTTTTAACTCAGGAGAAAAAAAAGAAACTCATGAAAATAAATAAAACTGCTATGCTCCAAAGATATGATATTGCTCCCATATGTTACCCCAAAATATGTCCCTTTATAAATAGTCCAAGGATTGGGTTGAAGAAGTAACGCAAGTGTTTTAAGAGTGTAGATCAGAGGATGGTTATTCATTCACACTTTTTTCAGCAGCACTATTTAATATTTTGGAGGCTATCACCCCCCAATCATGAGTCTAGACTTGACCTACCTTATCTAACTAAAGGAAGTTAATCTGTGGGTAATTATGCTGTTGATTTCAGAACGTTGACAGTCAACAGCCCATAGAATAAGTCTTCTATTTTTGTAGCAAGTTCTAAAATTGATCATCAAGAACAGGTTGGGGATTTGTTTGCAGGTTCTGGTTTCTGTGGTATAAGCTTAGGGTTCTATTCAGCAGATCTATCATGACTGGCAAAGGGCAAGCTAAATGGATCGACGTGGACCATCAGAAATTGCCACCCTTTGTTTATTGGTCTGTTCTCCATCTCCAGTCTCATCAGTCCTGTTGAGGTAAATCTCTGCCTTTTCAGGCCTCTTCATGGACATCCTACCTTGTGTCCATGGTCAAGCCTGTCCACTTTTCTGATTGGTTGCCCTCCTTCAGACCCTTTCTGTCTGTCCAGTGTATCAGTGTATGTAGGAGGGATTGTGTGCCCTGTGACAGATTTCCCACCTGTCCAGCGTGTACCCTGCCTTTGCCCTACAGTAGTCAGGATATGATCTGGCAGCCCCGTGACCCCCATAGTGGCATTGCAGGTATAGAAAATGCACGGATGGGACAAATTGCTATGCTTTGTTCCTTACAAGTTATAGTTGTACATGTTTAACATGTACTTTTATTGCAACTGTATTGTCATTCACATTGGGCTAAAATATACAGTTGGAACTCCGGAACTCTATGCAATAAAGGTAATTTACAGAGGTATACTTACTGTATTTTAAACAAACCAACAAACACAACAATTCCGCTGTATTTTTTTTTTCTGGTATATCGAGAAGAGTTTTACTATTTGAGTCCAGTCTCTTCCATCATTTTCAATGTTACCTTTCCTTTTGATTCAGGTCAACATCAAGCTCTGGGGCCTCATTTATAAACGTTGCGTACGCACAAAAGAAGGCGTACGCCACTCTCTACGCAATAGTTGATATTTATAAAAAGCAAACTTGACGGGAAAATATGCGGTCCATCACGCAAGCTCTGACCCAGGCGTACGCACAAAAACGGGTGAAATGAGAAATGGCGACACCGTCGGCAGATGGAAGAAACACGTGAAAGTGACAGTGTGTGCCAAATCGTGTTGGCATGTGCTGTGCTACTCAATGTGGCACAGCTTAAAAACGTGCCTCTACCCCCTGGCGCCGATTGATGTGTTGGCCCCGACCCTGAACCCCATCCCCACGCATTTGAGCCAAATGCTGCTGCTGTGCGCCAGCGCTTGGAAGTGATGCGTCGCTTGTAAAGAACAACAAGAGGTGTGGAAAATATTATTTATTCAAGAATTCCCTCATCGTGCAGTTTATTTCAGTCAGGGCAGTCTTGATTTCGCCCAACTCCTTGGCAAACCTCTCTGATTGAACTAATGACTTCCCTTTGCATTTCAAGGATTGCATCGGTGAGGACACGTCCACTGCTGGAGGGTTGAGAGCCGCGTGCCGTGGAAACGCTGGGTCCAGACGGCTGCTCAGCTGCAACATCGTAACCACTGGCCCCGCTGGAACACCCAGCAGCTAAAATAAAATTGTTCTATATTAATAAACTGTAATTGTGTAGCCTGCATACATGTGACTTGACTGCATTCATTTTAATATTTTCTCTTACCTGTGTCACCCGGTGCATCTGGCGCGTCGGTTTCCCCCTCCGCCTCAGTCTCCACTCCACTTAAGGGATTCCCTAATAATAGCCGCCAGTCTCTCATCCAGAGGGGTCAGCTCCGGTCTTCCCTGTCGGTCTTCCCTGTCCCCCACCTGTGGCAGACACACTCTGGCGATGGAGCACTAGACGTCTTTTCGCCTCGACTTTGATGTCCGACCATTTCTTTTTTATTTCGGCCACGGTCCGAGGTTATGAGGCTACAGCATTTACGGCGTCTGCCACCGTTTGCCACAAGTGCCTTTTTGGCATTAGTAATGCCCACACTGTGCCCTCCAAACAACACTTTTCTCCTCTTTTCCACCTCGCCAATGATAACATCTACTTCACATTGAGTGAAGTTACGTTTTTTTTTCATTTCCTCTCTGTGTTTGCCATGGTTTCGCAATCAATGAATATTAATTTGTGGGCGTTTCACGGACTATTTATGGGCAACTATGGGCGTGTCATGAAGCCGCAAAAGCTGCACTACATTTAGGATTGGTTTTGATTTATTAAGGGAAAGATGCGTAGGATGTGCGTGCGCACGGTTTTATAAATCCGAATATTTCTGTGCGTACGCACGTCCAATGTTTCATCCGTACGCCACTTCTGACGCAAATCCTACGCAAAGTTTTATAAATGAGACCCCAGGAGAAGCCTGATAATGATGGCAATTAAAGCTGGATTTGATTGGCCAGGAACAAAAACTGAAGTATGCAGCTTTGTAAAAATAGTTACAGAAAACCCATCTAATTTAATAATTTTACAGTTCAAAATTATTGTCATTTCTTAAACTTTAAATCTACTTACAGACGTTTTAAAAAATAAATAATGAACTCAAACAAACACAATAAAGATAATAAAGCTTTATTTTGTACATTTTGGGCAATGAATGAAAACTTGTGATGAAGAAAACCCACTGATTGTTATGAAAAATGCATTTAGTGCACCGAAAAACGGGAACCTGTTTATGTCAAAGTTAATTCTGAAATAAACCATGCTTGAAACCAACCAATAAAACCACTATGTAGGATTGTTTAATATGTCCTTCCACTTTTTTCCAATTGCACATCGTCCCACCTTTATTTTAATTTTACAAAACATCTGTCTCCTATTTTTCAAATGCCTGTATTTCTCTTGGTACGTTTTCCATATTTTATTTCCGTTACTGTTACCAAATCCGATGACTACCAGTTCTTACACACTAAACTAGGCACTGATGGCAGTCTGTGTGTGTCGTTATATTTAGATCTAATTAAAGATCATTACAATCTATCAGCACAATGGAGGCCAGGCTGTAATAAAGTCAGAAGTGGCACAGGAGGGAGGGAAGAAAGCTTTGAGAGAGTCGGACAAAAGAAAATGAATTGCTGAATGGGTGCAGGAGAATTTTGATAATGGGAATGAGTCTTAGTCGTTGACAACATCAAACACCTCTCAGTACTCACTATTGTCCTATAACTACCCCCTTGATTTTTCAATTACCTAAATGTGATTACAACACATTACCATGATTACGACCCTTGTACACGCACAAGAGCGAAAGGGACAGAAAAGAGGGAAAATATGGTAACAGTTAATGAGAGGTGTGTTAAAATTGTACTCTTGGGTCTCATTAACTTTATGCGTGACACTTTTTTATTTTCTCGATTAAACAGGATTACCTGGGTAAGGATTTTTTGTTTAATTAAAACAGAAAATTGCAAATAATTTTCATGATCATCTTGGCATACTTTTGGTTTTTATATAAAAAGAAAAATAATAAAAACAACAACAACAGCATAGATTTCAGCGTCTGATGACATTACTTTTGGAAGTCATCAGCAAATCAAAATTTTCTTGGCACTAACCACATTTTAGAATCAAAATAGATGTTGTAAAGTGTAGAGTCTGCTTTTTAAACAGCACAGGTTTTATCTTTAGCTTTGAAAGGTTAGAGGATAAGAAACTAGTATTTTACTGTTTCCTGCTTCACTTTTTTTTTTGGTGTACATTTGTTACATTGACTTTTATAAACTCCCACTCCGATCGTCTTTTGATCTACAGAAAAAGCATGTCCATTGCTCTTTTAATAATGATTATGCCATTCTTGTCATTTATGTCAATTTGTCAAGTTTCTGCAGAGCAGCAATTCAGAAATGTGCCACTGAGTTGTGGGCGGGACTGTTGGGGCGGAAGTAGGGCTGCACTGACTTCCCATGATCCCTTTGTTTTGAGCTCTCCCGCTAGCTCACAGCCCTGCACAACCCCAAGTTAACATTGAGCTGCAAGCGAGCTTCAAGTGGATGCATTGGAATGGAACTGAGCAGGGTGCTTGTTGCCTGCCGATTGTTGTTTTTACGTAAAGCTTTTTCCAACAGCAATTTTTCATCTCTTCTTAATTTCACCAAGGTTTGGATGAAGAAATACTCAGAAATGCAGTTTTAATCTTAATTTTCTTTATATTTGCCCTCCATCATCAGAAAAATGCTACAAGGACATGTTAAAAGCATCAAAAACACAAATTCAATTAGAGTTGGTCTTTAAGACCTGTGGTAAAAGGAAAAAAAAAAACAAACAAAGAAAACATTAAATGTAAAATTAGGATAATAATTCAAATGGTGCAGTGTTTAACTACTAAATCACCACAGATCAAGACCTCCATTAAGAGGCCACAGCCCAACTCTTTTGGTCTGAACACAAGTTCACTTCTACTTCTTTGTTACTTGAGAAAAAAACAAGAACAATACAAGAGAAATGAAGCTGAATTTGTTTTTTTGTTTTTTTTCAATAGGAGTAATCAGAACTCTGGAGTGGAGGAATGAGCACCACGGTCAAGGTTAAGTGTCAAAAGTATTGCTTCCTTGCTACTATATACTGCTTGGCAGATCCAATACTTCCCTCAGCACAGTTAAATTCTTGTTTCCCACAGTAGAAATTGAGACAGACAGTAAGTTTCTCTCAGATTAACTTAAAGGTTCCTTAAATGCTTTTGTAAGTAAAAAGCAACTAAAGATAAATATTGAGGCAACTCTCCTGTTGACCTCCTTTTGAGGTCACCTGCGGTGCTATAGCGAGGGTGATTTTACTTTAATGTTAACACGTTTAAATGAAAACCACTAGTCATGTCCTGAAGTACTCTGTTATCTGTAAATGATTCTGCCAAAGGCAGTGTGGAGTTTCCAGAGCCAACTCAACTCAACTCAACTCAACTTTATTTATAAAGCACTTTAAACAGAACAAGGTTCACCAAAGTGCTGAACAATACAAAAATTAATAAAAGCACATGAAAATATAAAGCATAAAACACATAAAATAGGTCCGGATTCCAACTCAGTTAAAAGCCAAAGTGAAAAAATATGTTTTAAGAGCAGATTTAAAAATACTGAGTGAGTTTATCTGTCTGAGGTACAGGGGCAATTCGTTCCAGATTTTTGGTCCGAAGACTGAGAAGGCTCGGTCACCTCTCAGTTTTCTCCTGGTCTTCGAGACGACCAGCTGTGTCTGATTTGTTGACCTAAGGGAGCGGGGGGGATTGTACACCTGAATCAGGTCAGACAAATATTTTGGGGCGAGTCCATGGAGACATTTAAAAACAAATAGGAGAATTTTAAAATCAATGCGTAAGCGAACTGGGAGCCAGTGAAGAGATGCTAAAATGGGAGTGATATGTTCTTGTTTCCGTGTACCAGTTAGAAGACGGGCAGCTGCATTTTGGACTAACTGCAAACGAGCAAGTAATTTCTGGGAAAGCCCAACATAGAGAGCATTACAGTAGTCCACACGTGTTGAAATAAAAGCATGGATTAAAATCTCAAAGTCATGGCGGGAGAGGAGAGGTTTAACCTTGGCCAGTTGTCTCAGGTGAAAAAAACTGGATTTCACCACTGAGTTTATATGAGCATTAAAAGTTAAATTGCTATCCAGTTTCACACCTAGACTTGTTGCTGTCTGTTTCAGGTGATCATTTAAAACGCCTAAGTCGACATGTGCCTTAGAGACATCACTTGGACCAAATAGCAGAACCTCTGTTTTTTCCTGGTTTAAGTGCAGGAAGTTACATGACATCCATGTCTTAATGTCATCAAGACATTCTAGTAACTGGTGAGCAGAATATGCTTCTTCCTGTTTTAACGGTATGTAAATCTGACTGTCGTCAGCATAGAGGTGGAATGAAATCCCGTGTTTGCGGAGAATAGACCCAAGTGGAAGCAGGTACAATGAAAAAAGAAGAGGCCCCAGAACAGAGCCCTGAGGTACACCACATGTGAAAGTTGCTCTACGGGATTCTGCACGTCCAAGACGGACACAGAAGCTCCTCTCATTTAAATAAGATCTGAACCATTCTAAAGCACTACCTCGAAGACCCACCCAGCTTTCCAGGCAAGACAAAAGGATTTGGTGGTCAAATCCACAATCAAGTACTTTTTTTATTATTTATTTATTTCTTTTAATAAAAACATAAAATAAAATTTGAAACTTTAGGCTCTAGAGATGATTGCTAAATTTTTTTAATTGCAAATCAAATAATTTGATACATTTGCTAAACCAGTGGCAATCCTAAGGTGGCATCTGTCGGAAGAGCAGGTAATTATTTTGTTCATTAAAAAAAGAAAAACAGTGTTGATCCCTGTAGCGCTGTCCATGGTGCTCAAAGTAAATGAACTCAATGGTTTAATTTAACATTTACTTCAAGTGTAGGAGCATAGAGTAGTTATTATTGCTTCTTATTAAATCTTTTTAACATGAAGCACTTTACTCAAAAAGAAAAAAGGGTTAGAAGAGGGATGCGTGGTTTCCTTGAACTTTCCTACAAACATTCCCACCAGACATCACTACCCTGCTTTTTAACAATATAACCTTCTAAAGAATAAAAATAATGTAATTAATTAATTAATTAATTATATATATATATATATATATATATATATATATATATATATATATATATATATATATATATATATATATATATATATATAAAGACTCCAGAGGAGCCAAACACCTACTCCTGGTCGACAACAGTCGCTCAAGACTGCAGGTCACGACACACCAATGGGAAGCCATTTGCACGAGTGTCCATCAAATGTGGGATATACCAAGGAGATGCTCTGTCCCCACTGCTGTTCTGCATAGGTCTGAACCCCCTCAGTCAAATAATCAACAAGACTGGCTATGGATACCGACTCAGAAATGGGGCCAACATCAGTCACCTCCTCTACATGGATGACATCAAGCTATATGCTAAGAGCGAGGGTGACATTGACTCCCTGATCCATACCACCAGGATCTACAGTAGTGACATTGGGATGTCATTCGAGCTCGAGAAATGCAACCGGATGGTGACAAAGAGAGGCAAGGTAGTCCACACAGGAGAGGTCTCACTTCCAGAAGAAACAATAGCAGACATTGAGGACAGTTACAAGTACCTTGGAATTTCACAGGCAAATGGCAACCTGGAGCAGGCAACAAGGAAAGCTGCAACAACTAAATACCTCCAACGAGTAAGGCAAGTCCTGAGAAGCCAGCTCAATGTCAAAAATAAGACCGAGGCAATAAACAGCGACGCACTGCCAGTTATCAGATACCCTGCAGGAATAATAAAATGGCCAAAGGAAGAGATACAGACCACGGATGTTAAAACACGAAAGCTCCTCACCATGCATGGAGGGTTCCATCCCAAATCCAGCACCCTGAACTGTAAGGAGGCCGAGGACTAGTGAGCGTAGAAGCCACTATCCAGGATGAAACATCCAAGATGCATGAATACATCAAGCTCAAAGCCCCAACTGACAGTGTGCTCAGTGAATGTCTCAGGCAATGGAGAGCAGAGGATACAGTACTGGAGGACAGATCTTCATGGGAGGACAAACCCCTGCATGGGATGTACCACCGGACCATAACTGAAGTGGCTGATATCAAGAAGTCCTAATAATGGCTAGAAAGGGCTTGCCTACAGGACAGCACTGAAGCGCTCATCCTGGCAGCTCAGGAACAAGCCCTGAGCACCACAGCAATAGAGGCTCAGATCTACCACACCAGACAAGACCCAAGGTGTAGGCTGTGCAAAGAGGTGCCTGAAACAATCCAGCACATAACTGCAGGGTGTAAGATGCTGGCAGGGAAAGCATACATGAAGCGCCACAATCAAGTGGCTGGAATAATATACAGGAACATGTGTGCAGAATATGAACTGGAAACCCCAAGGTCAAAATGGCAAACACCCTCCGAAGGTGGTGGAGAATGAAAGGACAAAGATTCTGTGGGACTTCCAGATCCAGACTGATAGGATGGTAATGGCGAACCAACCAGACATTGTAGTGGTGGATAAAGAACAGAGGAAAGCCATTGTGGTGGATGTGGCAGTGCCAAGCGATGGGAACATCAGGAAGAAGGAACATGAGAAACTGGAGAATTACCAGGGACTCAGAGAAGAACTGGAGAAAGCCTGGAAAGTGAAGGTGACAGTGGTGCCTGTGGTAATTGGAGCACTCGGGGCAGTAACCCCCAAGCTGGAGGAGTGGCTACAACAGATACCTGGAAAGACCTCAGACCTCTCAGTCCAGAAAAGCGCAGTGCTAGGAACAGCTAAGATACTGCAGGACTCTCAAGCTCCCAGGCCTCTGGTAGAGGACCCGAGCTTGGAGGAGAAACAACCCGCGGAGGGTGAGAGGGGTGTTTTTTTTTATGTGTGTGTGTGTTTATGCTAAAATACAAAGATAGATGAAACACAAAAGCAAGCTTATTTCTATGTTTATGTTAACTAATAAAATTAGATTAATAAATGCTACATCACATACTTAGATCAGTTTTCTGCATCTGTTCAATTCTTTATCTGTCACACACAATTTTCCATTAAATTGGTCATTTTATTCTTTTGTGAAACTGCTGTAATCGTTCCTGGCATAAAAAGTGTTGGAAACATTTCTTGGAGATTTTCGTTCGTGTTCACATGATCGCTTCACACAGTTGCTCCAGATCGTGCATTGATGATGCAATTCCCATTCTACCAAATGCCTCTCAATCTTGTTACTATAGTAATACATGTGAATAGAGGAATAAGGAAATCTGAGGTAATGTTTTGACTTCATGTCAGCATTGATGTCGGTGCCAATGCAACAGGCTATAATGCAAGACGAGAAATTCTCTCTGATCCTTAAGTCAGAATCTGAAGCAGCTATAGCATAGCTGTACATATACCTAAAAATATGGAAAACACACTGTTTTTACATGACAGTACAACCGAGAACAATGTCAGTCATTACTCATGAAAGATGGAAGGTTTTATTGCAGAATCCTGCAAGTACAGCTTTGATATCTCTTGCTTTTGCTTCTAATGATGTTCTTTCCAATTTTTCATTTCATTAATGCCAATATGCACACATATTGCCTCATAAAATGTTTTTTTTCTTTTTTAGTTTGGATAATCTATGCTTGCTAGTAACCTGCAGAGCTCACCTGACTGACTGTCTCTAAAGAAAACTGTTGTGTATTGGTTACCTCAAGTGTGTGAATCATTAATGTTTACTGAACATATGTGAGAATTCTTTCTAAAGATAATCAATAAGCACTTGACTGTGTTACTTAAAAACTTGATCTGCAATGTGTAGCAATAATATCTGGATTCAATGAAATTGTATTCTGATTCTAGCCAATGAGTATTATATATCTGTTTCATGGAGTGTAATTCACGTTACTGTTTACCAAAATCATGAATGAATGTTTTCTGAAGATAAATCATTAATGAGCACTTTTTTTTTTCTATGCATTTCCTCATTTCTGTAATGAGTTAGATAAATCTGTGTGATTTTTTTATTGAATTGATTACAATTAATGCATGACATAAAATAAATCAAATCAAGTAATTTAGCAAATGGCTTTTGCTAGACCCATCAAAGAACATTTGAGCAGCTTGGTGACTGGACTGAAAAAGCTGCTGGGCAAGAAATTATCTTTTAGATTTATGCAAACATGTAATTTGGAACAATTTGGCCAAACAGGTGGAAAGACGTTATTAATATTACTTAAAACTAGCTTTTTTGTTGGAACATGGAAGGTGTGCAAGAGATACTCTACCCCAAGCATGTCCAAAGTATGGACCACAGAGCACATGCAACCTCTTGTTAACTTTATTCTAGTTCCCAGTCACTTTTAAAAAGTCTATCAAAACAGCCCACCAGCAGTGTTGCCTGTAGCTGTTATGTTGGGGGGGTTGGTGCAGGACCAAAATGCAGAGACGGGAGGCAAGTGGTTCCAAAAACAAGGGATTTTTTAATATAACAATAGGTGCTGCAAAGCAACAAAACCAAAGAAGCAACTGGCAGGGTAACCAGGCTGACAGGGAACCAAACAGTATGGACTAGCAAAGACGAAGGCAGAGACAAGACACATGTACAAACAGGACTGACGAGACAAACCATATGTGGAGATTGGGACTAGGAAGTAAAACTCAAACTAAGACAAGTAGGAGGAAACCTTCAAAATAAGACAGGAAGTTGAATTAAAGGAAAACAGAACCCAAACCCCAACATGTGTCCAAAAAAAAGTAAAAAATAAACCCATTTCCATCAGAACAGGGCAGCAGGGATTTTAAAAGCTAGTCAAACCAAATATGGTCTGCTTGTCACAATGCATAAAGTGCTATTAGCAAAGCAGCACTTGTGGAGTGATTTGTTTTATGTTGGTAAAGTTTGGCAATTAATTCATCCATCTATTTCCTAAACTTGCTTAATTCCTTTTAGGGTCAGTGACGCCTTTACCAGCCACTGTTGAGCAGGGTTAGTGTAAACCCTGGATATGTTAAAAGTCCATTCCAGGTCTATGCAAGCACACGCAATCACATAAACACCTAAAGGCAATTAAGAATCACCAATTGAACTAAGAATCCTGTTTTTTGGACTCTAGGAGGAAGTTAGGGTGCCTGGATAAACCCCTAGAGGGGTTAGAACCAGTGGGCTTCTCGCTGTGAGGCAAGATTGCTTACCAAGACACCGCCATGCAGCCTAGGTTTGCTGTTTTAATACAAATAATTGATACTTTCAAGTCTAGCAAAAGGCACTTTTTTTTGTTACTGTTGATGCAAAATTAAAATCTACTCAAGACTTTAATGCTTTCTTTTTTTTTAGTGATCCTTTATATATTTCTCTGTTTTATATATATATATATATATATATATAAATCTATAAAACAACTTGACAAGTAAAAAAAAAAGACTTTGATGAAGATTGCTTGGAAGCTTGCTTGAAAATTGAGTTAGAAGTAGCTTGACAGATGGGTTGTACCACCACAAAATTGAATTTATGTGTGCATTTTTGTTAACACACCATCAAAGAGTAAATATATGACAATCCTAATAGGTTATTAGAGCTCCTATCGCAGATGATGGATGGAATTAAAGTAATTGCCACTGTGTTTAAATCAGTTATAGAAAACTGCTGCACAGACGCGTGACAAATAACTAGGAGACATCTAGCAAACACTTTTTTTTGTATGAGCATGTTTGTGTGTAAAATTACTTTTTGACATTTATTCATTATCAACAATCTATTTGATAACTTGAAAGCAGAAACTTCACCTTTCAGTTCACATGTCACTTTTTACAGTAGGAATGTATTTTAAAAAGAACAAGGTGATGTGTGTGTGTGGGTGCGTGTGTTTGTGTGTGCGTGTGTGGGGGGGATTATTGTTTAAACATGGCTAAGGTTATTTTTTAATACTTGCCCAAAAAATGTTTCATTTTATTTTGTATTGTAAATGTCATGGCTGACAACGTAAATAGAGCCAGACGCTGAAACCCGAAAAGATCACGCTCCAAGCCTGTTGGCGATGAAGGATTTTATTGCTCTTGAAGATGAACGGGAATCCGTGGAGTTGGAGTTCCGCAGGAGGCTTTGACGAGGATCTGACCGGGAGGTAAGTATCCCTCTTATTGTGGTGGAGTCCTTGAGGTTTGGTCTCGGAGATCTGGCGGAGCGTCGGAGGAGTGTGGCTCGTGGCTCGGCGAGGCTGGAAGGCTTGGAGTGGTGATGACTGGAGTGATCGAGGCGGAAACTGGACCCAGGCAGGCGTTTGGTTGCTGAGGTTTGTCCTAAAGACAGGAATGACAACTTGAGTCAAAATTTCAGGCGTAATCAGAGGTTCACTAGAAAAGGAGGAGCATGACACCAGGTACTTCACCATAGTTGGCATCGAATTGGCGATGAATACTGGAAACCGGCCATCTGATATAGTGCAGGGTTAATGATGGAAGTGCCAGCAGCTTAGTCCAATCAGTGGGAGGAGTGGAAGCGAAGGGAAGGGAAGGGGGGGGGGGGGGGACTCCCGGGGTACCATGACAGTAAAGTTTGTACAGATCTCTTCAATGACCAAGAGAATAAAATACAACATCCAAATACCATTGCATTACAGGTTTCTGGAGGGGTATAAATATAAACTAAGGCATTGTTTTTGCTGTTCTTAGTGTTTTTTTCTAAATTATAAATACTCAAGGATTTTTCCATTTTGGGTCATGGCTTCTCTGTACTGAGGCCACAACATTTTTGTGTCTTTTTCCTGTTTACACTATGAATTTTTTTCTCGTTTTGTGTACCGAAGCAAAACTGATTGTGTTGTGTTTGCCTTTAAACCTCCACTTGATCTTGGTCATCATGATCAATGTCGTGAACCTGTGATAATTAATTTAGGTGTACGATTTGACAGCAGAATGACATTTGACAAATGGAGTGATTCAATTGGTTATGCTAGCTTTCTCCAGCTCAGCCTTTTAGCTAAAAAAATGGCCTTTGGTGTGTTGGTGTGAACCAGTTCAGCCTTAACCAATTACAACTGGTGCAAATTCGGTTGCAGGAATGTTCAAAGACAGAGCTCCATCACTACCATTTTGCAGTGCCTCCACTTGCTTTCTGTTCAGCTTAGAAATGGTTTCAAACATTTACTATTTGTTTTTATAAGTAGTTAATGATTTTGCCCCCTTTTGTTGATGTGAACTTTCAGATTTTAATGCACAGAGCCAAGTTTTACATTGCGCTCAACAGCAGGTGCAGGAGCTCCTGCATGCTCGAGGTAGTGGGGAATTTTCAGTCACCTTTGGCCTTTCCATTTTGTACGTCTTTTTTTTTATTATATTTTATTTTTTATTTTTTTACTTTTTCTTGAAAAAAGGTTTGGTGCCATCAGTGCAATACATTGGAATTGGCTGACTAATTGTGTGGTTTGTTGTTTCTTTTTTGTTTTTATAACCACATATTTTTTTCTTTTCTTTTTCTGGCCTAGAGAGTTTATTTAGGGAACAGTGTGCTATAGCATTTATTTATCGTCTAAAATTGGTCAAAATCTGCTAAGAAAGCATCTGTCTTAGTCTTATTCAGAAAGCTGCACTGGTGCAATCATTTCAGGTGACTCTGTAACTCTGCCTCGGGGTATTTTTTGCCCTATGCTTGTGTGTATATCTGTGTGACTCCGCTCACTCAGCTGGAAGCAGCTGACCCCTCCAAGCCTGTGCCCTGGCTGTAGTCCCAACCAAACCAAAGGGCTTTTCTTTGTAATATCCCAGCTCTAACCCCAATTCATAACTGTCTCATGTTCAATCTCTCATTTCCACCCAGATTTAAGGGGTCTGTTGTTTCATTTTCCCCCAGCCTGTTTCTTACCCCACAAAGGAATTTATCTCTTTCTTCTGTCCTGTTTGTCTGCTGGTAATAAATCTACGACCGAAAAGTACTTATTTAAATTCTTAAAATGTGTTTTCTAAATATTTAAAAGTAAAGCTTATGTCGCATCTCTTTCATCTTTTTCAAATCAAGCTGCATTCATTACTAAAGGTATAACAATACAAAAATCAAAGAGAAAGGTTTTGGAGATAATACCCTGTATTTTTTTAACTGACAGTAGGGCATTCAAATAAAAAACACTGGGTAAATCATTAGAAAAATCAATATAAAACTTACTTTGAAATGTTGGGACGCAAAAAAAAAAAAAAAAAAAAAAAGAATATGAAAAGTTCCTAACCAAGTTGAAAAATGTAATGAAAATACATAAATCACGGAGCTGTTAATGACAAGAACAATTATGTCTGTCTCTAGTTGCTTTTCACTGTCCTTGTAATTCCTGGCCAATGAGTGAAGAGATCTTTAGTTTCACGGTTTTGTTCACAAGCTTTAGTCCGGAACATGAATGTCCCCTTGACGGCAATCTGAATACCGACCAAACACAAGGTTCAGGACTTGATCCGGACCAAATTAACCCTTGTGCCATCTTAGATGACCCCGCCCTTACATTGATGTGTTATTCCTACCATGACAAACGTGGATAAAGGTGAAGAGGATTCCATGTAATCCATGGACACCAGTTAGATCACAAATCATTGAAGAAAAAAGGTTCAGCGCACTGTCTAGTTGGTCTAGATCAGGGGTCGGCAACCCATGGCTCCGGAGCCACATGTGGCTCTTTCATCCATCTGTTGTGGCTCCCTGTGACTTTGGAAAATAATGAGTATTTTATAATAATTACCGTAATTTCCGGACTACAAGCCGCTACTTTTTTCCTGCGCTTACAGTCCTGCGGCTTATTCAGTGACGCGGCTAATTATTGGATTTTATTGGCGGCCGCCGTGTACGTATTTTTGGACACAGTGAATGGTTTGATTTCTCTAACATCAAACACAAGTCATTTGTTTTTCAACACACCTCTAAGCAGCCAAACAGCATGGACCTCACTTCAGGTCTTAGACACTTCAGTCATGGTTCAACAAAACGAAACATGCATGTCCAGCCGCATCCCAGAATCCTTTGGTGCCATTAGACCCAACGTGCACGTGATCGCCGCTACAATATGATGAAGCTTTCAAGTTAAAAGCAATCGTTAAAAGCAGCATGAAAAAATCACCAACGGGTTTGGAAAAGCCGGTCAGCTGCGTGACGGAGAGAACAGCGCATGCTCAGGAGTGAATTTACCTCTGAGTCATAGTGACACGGCTGGCTGCACGTAAATATGTGGCAATAATATCAGCCTTTATTTTGTCGGGACAGGACTGGAAACACAAATTGACGTGGTCGTGTTAACGGTTTCTAAGGACTGAGCAGAGATTTGCATTGAAACGCTCACAGCCTCCGTGTGAGCTGGAGACTGCGTGTCGTGTGAGCTGCGGGGCCGATGGCAGTCTGAAGGCTCCCACACGTAACAACGCATCCGCCCCTCATACACAAAACGTACAGTATTAAGTCCGATTGCTCTGCACAGACACGATTTGCTCCGTCCACCGGCGCAATGGGGACGAAGCGCTCCTCCCTGTAGCCGCGCTGGCCAGAGCTGTCGGAGTAGATAGGAAGGGGAGACAAGGAGCGCGCGGGAGCGCGGAGGCGTCGAGCCATTCTGCAGGCTGCAGCCAGGGCTTACTCGAGGCGTCCGCGGAGCAAGTGTTTGTTGTGGAAGGAAACTCCTGACCCACGCGCCGCGAGGAGGCGCGCGTATCGCGCTGAGGCGCGCGCTTTTCAGTCGTCGCTGCTTTATTTTACTAGCGTGTTTTTTAAACAGCCCTGTTACTCCCATAACGCTGCCGCGACACAAGCGGAAGGAGAGCTTTACCCGTTCACCCCTCCATGCACTGCTGCTCATTCTTAAACACGTACAACAGAATGGCGAGCCGGGCGTTGGCCCCGCCTTTAGCCCCTAAGACTAATGGGAAATGGGGGATCGCGGATGTAAATTTCCTCATCATAACTGAGGGATGTAATGTTGATTATATGGTTACTGTTTGTAATTTTATGTGTGATACCTAGATTGTCAATAAGTTAAAAAAAAATAATAAAAATAAAAACCATAACTGAGGAACTTGTGAACAGAATAGAGGTGCATACTGTTTGGCAGATGCAGATATACTCAAAGACATGAGCCTGAGGCAAAAATGACTCCACCCACTGTGTGCTAATAAATCACACTTACACTCTGAGTCAGGAAGTGATCCGTCAGGGTAACAATGTTGCCTAATTCCTGCGGCTTGTACCCCGACGCGGCTTGTGTATGTATAAAATTAGTTAAACACGTGAAAATGGGTGGGTGCGGCTAATAATCGGGTGCGCTTTGTAGTCCGGAATTTACGGTAAATTTTATTTTAGTTTTTTCATTTTTCATGGCATTTCAAAGGCGCTGCTGGCTCCGCACGATGCGCGTGCCACGTAAAAAACAGCTTCGTAATGAGCTTGTATTTATCGGGCGAGACCTGCAGAGCTAATAGCAGGGAGAGGCACGCGGGGCGGCTTCAATAAACACTCCGATCTTCTGCCGGGAACTTGACGTGCCGTGGGGCAGAGACCAACTCGCTGATGACAGACTGAGAGTTCGCGCCAGCGTTGCCAGATAGAGTCACAGGTTTCCAGCCGAAAAGTCATCTGAAAACCGCCAGACCCAGCCAAAAACCGCCCAACACAGCTTTTGTTGATGTTTTTTTTTCATACTGGACTGATAAAATAAACGATTTTTCTAAATAAAAGATAGTTCAGACTAAAAATAAAATGTGTACAATATTGAATATTTCTTCAGCAGGCCGCCTTCTTTCATTCATTTGCTTAACCCGCTCGATCCCCGCTATAACCTGCGTCCGGCTCTTTCATCCTTGTGCTGCGCTGGAGCGACCCGACTACCGTATTTAGCGCTCTCTGTGTAGGACACACTGAGGAGCGCGGGGGAAACCAACTCTCAGCTGCAGAGGATATGAACAGGTGAACAGGTAGAGAGGAAAAGCAGGTAAAGAGGCGGAGGAGGGGCTTTGGCTTCAAACTCTGTCAGAGAGATGCAAACACGGGCATCAGATTCAGACGCAGCTTTCCCTGCAGGAGTTGAAGCAGAGACTTTCTCTGGGATGATTTTATGAACTCACACATGGAAACATGATTACCAAGTAGAACTCTTCAAAATAATAATCCTGATCTCTCCACATTCTCAGTGTCTACCATGCATTGATAAACACATCGCTCCATGCAGCGATCAGACCAGAACCAGTAACTCCTCCCAACACGGCCGCGGTATCATCCTTTAAAGAACATAATGTGCATTTGCAGCGGTCTATGCTTCAGACGATCTCCGATTGGCCAATCTACATGTCAATCAAGTCCCGTACTTCTCAGTGAGGATTTTGATTGGCTGGTGGATTTTAAAGAAGTACTTTTTTATTAAAATCTTTTCTGGCCCGCGATCTACTCATGTCATTGAAGATCGACCGGTAGATCGCGATCGACGTAATGAGCACCTTTGAATAATATATACATGCATAATATATAATGATGTCAAAACGGGTTGTGGCTCCGGGAGCTTTCTTTTTTATTAGGGGCGGTCCCAAATGGCTCTTTGAGTAAAAAAGGTTGCCGACCCCTGGTCTAGATGATCAAACTCCCAATCTTAAAGTGCCTAGGATAGCACAAAGGCTGGGTCCAGACCAACGGTTTTCCCAGTCTGAATAAACTCTTAGACTATTAGGATCTAATCAGGCTTTGATTTTTTTCAATAAAGCCTAATTGTCTTAACTGCAGTTTCATAACACCCCATAGAAGAGAGTGAGGGTCAACAGCAAGCCCTTGATCTTTTGAGATGTCAGAACAGAAGATGTCAAACTATCTATGTACACCAGTCTGGACTCGGGCAATCATAGCTTAAAGCACCTACAATAACTATTTTTCTATTTTTTTATAAGCACTTTTATTGGCTTACATTACATTCACCATGTGTTGAGTATACACAGTGCATCAGTGTCTCTCGTATTCCTGCAAACCCAACTCAAAAGGGCCGGAAACAGAAGATTTTGAGTGCAAATCGCTTTTCAGCTATAAAAAAACAAAATCCCCGGACAGGGCCTGATCTCTGGATTCCAGCTGTGATCAGCTGCCCTTTGGTTCTTATATGAAGGGATTTTCCTGGATCAGCAGGACAGGAGAGGGACTTTGAGGTTTTCTGAGTTGTGTGGAGAGCTTTGTTGTTGTTTTTTTCCTCCCACCTTGACATCACAGAAAGACGGAAAATACGGAAGATTCTGCGTTTGTGTTTTGAGCTGAACTAATTGAGTCCCTTAAAAATATCGCTGCCTTGACTTCAGAACAGAGTTGGCAAAAAAAAAAAAAAAACACACACACACGAACAGACAGATGCACAAATCCAAACACATACACAAGTGTTTCCCCTTGTGTCTTTTTGTGCCAACCGTAATCCGGCCCCACCAGCTGTGAAAAAGAGGCAGACAGAGAAGGAGAGAATCTCCTCCTTCTACTATGTTCCAATTCACTTTTCAATTTCAAGGTGCTTCATTGGCAAGGCTGTGCCAGACAGATGCCAGGGTCTTTAACGCAAAGGAAAAAGTGATTTAAATGCAAAAACAAAAATAAAACTTTACTATAATCTGCAGAGCAACACCATCAGGACAATAACAGCAAGCACTTGTGATATTTAAATTTGCATTCCATTCATTTTTTTTTCTTTACTTGCCACCTCAGAGGCCAAGAATAGGGGTGTATGTGTGTGGTGGCACCTAAGAATTTTCCATTCCTTTTCTAATTGTGGTGGGCCATTGAAAATACTCCACTAAATTGTGTAAACATTTGTGAAGGCAAAGGAGAGGCAGCAATGGAACACTGATCACAGAAAACGAGTTTCAAAAAATTATTGGGCCCCTTTGATTGTCTAATGTCCTCTTACCCCCATGAAGATCTGACTACAGAGATGCAATGTGAGTCAAAAACAATTCTTTTTGAAAATAAATGTTTGACATGATGAAACCATGTAAGAGCATTTGAGAAACAAAATGGTCATTGCAAGCAATTAACAATTCATAGAAATGGTGGTGCCTTCTTAAACAGATTACTGTAGGTTTTTGGAGTATACGTTATATCATTTATTTTTTTTTTATTTTTTTGCATAGTTCGGCCAGGGGTGCCACTTATATGTGATTTGTAAAATATGAAAATAGCCTCATATATGTTATTTATCCACTAACAACTGGTTGCTCTTTATTGGTTGTTTCCCAGTCAACACTGGTAGTCATTGTAGGTGTGTTTAGTCCAGAACAACAGGACTAAAATGGCTACCGTAGCCGGTGGTCACGTGATCTAAATCCAGTTAGAATGTAGCAACAGATGAACTGTGGCTAAATGTAGAGCAATATTTGTTGAGTTACCAAACAGAAAAAGGGTCCAACCCCCCTACTTGTTACATTTATTTTAACAAAGCTGAAAACATGTTTTACATGCTTTTCTGTGTCTCAATATGCGGCATGCGCTGCTGAGTGTCAGGTTCTGGGCCAGGGCGGTTGTTGGGTTTTGTTTTGACACTTCCGGTTTGTTTGTTTTTCCTCTGCTCGTTTGTTCTGTCTTTACCTTATTGGTCTCACCTGTTGCTGAATCACCTGGAGGGTATTTAGCCTGCACTGATCCTGTCCCTGTCACGGGATCGTTTTGGATTGTTGTTACGATCGTGAGTAATAAACCTACGATTTGACTACGAGTCCCTGCGTCTGCGCCTGTGTCCTCAACTACGAGTTTCCTGACATTACGATCCCGTCACCATGGACCCAGCAGACGCGGACAGTTCGCGTTCAGAGTTCTCCAGCCAGGAGAAAGTGCTCCGCCAGCAGGAGGAGCAGATGAACTACTTACGGAGGGGTATGCTGGAGATGGCCAACCGCCAGGAGCAGCAGCTGATTGCGATAGGGGGTCGCATCGATCAGCGAGCGCAACAGCTCCAGCAGCCGTCGCCGGTGCAGCCGTCCTCCTCCGCATCCGCCCCGATGGCTGCTAGCCAGACGTCCTTCGCTCCTACGGTTCCGCTGGCTCGACCGGAGAGGTTCTCCGGTGCGTCGGGGGACTGTCGGGTGTTCATCACCCAGTGCGAGCTGAACTTCGAGCTGCAAGCGGCCGCTTATCCCACGGATCGCGCCAAGGTGGCGTTTATCGTTTCACATCTTACCGACAGAGCCGCCGCTTGGGCCACGGCGGAGTGGCAGCGCGGGTCCGCCTCCTGCGCTTCGCTCCCGGCCTTCCTGGAGGCGTTCACCCAGGTGTTCCAACATACGAGGCCGGGTAGGGAGGCTGCCCGGGCATTGATGCGGCTGCGCCAGGGGAGGCGCCGAGTGGCGGATTACGCCATTGACTTCCGGACTCTCGCGGCCGAGAGCGCATGGAATCCCTCGGCGCTTATTGACGCTTTCCTGGAGGGCCTGTCGGGGGAGCTAAAGGACCAACTCGCTCCGCTGGATCTGCCCGCCACTTTAGAGGGACTCATCGCCCTGGCAATCCGGATCGATAACCGGCTGCAGGACCGTCGGCGGGAGCGCCGCTCCGATTCATCCTCTCCAGGGGGAGGCGGTGGCGATCCGGCTCCACATCTTTCTGACATTTTTTCTGTTCCCATAGAAAACCCCACACTTCCGTTGGAGGAGCCTATGTGTTTGGGCCGTGGTCTCCTCTCTTCTTCCGAGCGGAAGCGGCGGATGACGGCTGGTGAGTGCCTTTACTGCGGCAAGCGGGGTCATTTCTGCAAGGACTGCCCAAAAGCCACCGCTCGTCATTAAGTGTGGGCACGTTGACGAGCGGAGGTTTGGCGCCCACCGGTTCTGATGCCAGAACCTGTTTGTTAGAAGGGCTTCTTCTGTTTCGGACTGGGGAGATTCCTATTCGGGCCTTGTTGGATTCTGGGTCTGAGCAGAACCTCCTGGACGCCGAGCTGGCAAAATAGGCCGGGTTCCTGACCGAGACGTTGCCCCGCCCCTTGCAGGTGGTCTCCCTGAATGGTGCTTCTGTTGCCACTATCACTCAGGTAACGAAGCCCATTCACCTTATTATTTCCGGCAACCACCATGAGTTCACTCGTTTCTTTATTTTTGACTCCCCCCATAACCCCGTTGTGTTGGGATTCCCCTTGTTATCTACTCACAATCCAGTAGTGGACTGGGTCACTAGTCGCGTTGTCGGTTGGAGTACTTACTGCCATAAGACCTGTTTGCGCTCTGCTCGACGTCCAGGGGCTCATCCCGCTGCCCCAGTTGGGCAGCCGCCCTCACCTGACCTCTCCGCTGTTCCGCCGGAGTACCATGACTTAGGGGGGGTGTTTTCTAAATGCCAGGCTCTCTCCTTGCCGCCGCACAGGCCCTATGACTGCGCCATTGAACTGCGGGCCGGTGCCCCTCTGCCTAAGGGCCGACTGTTCAATCTATCGAGGCCTGAGAGGGAGACCATGGAACAGTACGTGGCGGAGTCGTTGAAGGCGGGTCTCATCAGACCCTCCTCTTCCCCCCTGGGAGCTGGGTTTTTCTTTGTGGGCAAGAAGGACGGCTCCTTGCGGCCATGTATTGACTATAGGGGGCTGAACGCTATTACGGTTAAAAATCGTTATCCTCTTCCCCTGATGAACTCGGCGTTCGAATCCCTGCAGGAGGCTAGGATTTTTACCAAGTTGGACTTGCGGAACACCTACCACCTGGTGCGTATCAGGCAGGGTGATGAGTGGAAGACCGCATTCAACACCCCGCTGGGTCACTACGAGTATTTGGTGATGCCTTTTGGTCTGTCTAACGCCCTGGCTGTGTTCCAGGGCATGATAAATGATGTGCTCCGCGATTTTCTTCATCATTTTGTCTTTGTTTATCTAGACGACATTCTTATTTTTTCACGGAACCCGGACGAACATCGGCGGCATGTTCGGCTGGTTGCTGCCGTGGGTTGAGTATGCCCATAACTCGTTGACTTCATCTGCTTCAGGCATGTCCCCGTTTGAATGTTCTCTGGGCTACCAACCCCCGCTATTGCTCGAGCAGGAGAAGGAGGTGGCCGTTCCCTCAGTCCAACACCTCTTCCGCCGATGCAGACGCATTTGGAGGGAGGCCCGTGCTGCCCTTCAACGCTCATCCGCAAACAACAAGCGGCTGGCTGACCGGCAGCGGTTGCGAGCTCCCACCTACGTGCCGGGTCAGTCTGTCCTTTTGTCCACAGCCAATATCAAGTTGAGGACTGAGTCAAGGAAGCTGTCGCCTCGGTTCATCGGTCCGTTCGAGGTGGTGAAGGTGGTCAATCCTGTGGCGGTCCAGCTGCGTTTGCAACGGACTATGCGTGTCCACCCAGTTTTCCATGTGTCCCAGATCAAGCCCCTCTCCACGAGTAGCCTCCATCAGACCACTCCCCCGCCTCCCCCTCCTCGTGTCATCGACGGACACCCGACCTGGACGATCAGTCGCCTGATGGACGTCCGGCGTCGGGGACGAGGTCTTCAGTACCTCGTGGATTGGCGGGGTTACGGTCCTCAGGAGAGGTCCTGGGAGCCTGCCTCCTACGTCCTGGACCGGGACATGAAGCGGGATTTCCACCGCCGGCACCCTGACAAGCCTGGTGGTGCGCCCAGGGGCGCTCCTTGAGGATGGGGTACTGTCAGGTTCTGGGCCAGGGCGGTTGTTGGGTTTTGTTTTGACACTTCCGGTTTGTTTGTTTTTCCTCTGCTCGTTTGTTCTGTCTTTACCTTATTGGTCTCACCTGTTGCTGAATCACCTGGAGGGTATTTAGCCTGCACTGATCCTGTCCCTGTCACGGGATCGTTTTGGATTGTTGTTACGATCGTGAGTAATAAACCTACGATTTGACTACGAGTCCCTGCGTCTGCGCCTGTGTCCTCAACCACGAGTTTCCTGACACTGAGACGTCATCCTAAAAGCTACCTTGTAGTTCCTTATCAGAATTCTCTCAAAATAATGCCATAACACCACCATGGTGAGACACAGCAGCTCATTGGAATGTGGTTGGATGAATGCAGGCTCCTCAAAACAAGTTTTTATGTGACACACATTGCTTCTCACTGTTTTCCAGACCATGAATATGTCATAAACACTCATCAGTGTAGGTTCTTGGCCGTCTTTTTGCCAGAAACTGCCCTGCAGCATGACTCCCCCGGACCAAAAAAGTGTGGAGCCTAAAGTTGATGTAGGTGTTTAAAATTGGACAGCAAAATATAAAGTTTAAATGAACTAGCCCAAGAAGGACTCCAAAGGGCAGGACTAATTTCTGTCTCTAGTTACTTTGACCCACCCTGGTAATTCCAGACTAATGAGTGAAGGGATTTTTGTTCACGTTTGGTTTGAATCAGGAAAGTCACCTTGACGGCAGTCTGAATACAGACTAATTGCAGGGTTCAGAGCTCAATCCAGACCAAATTAAGGGGGCTGGCTCAGGAACAAATGGTTTTCCAGTGTGAACACACCCTTGTACTCCGGAATGACTTATAGATAGTTAGTTCTTCTTTATTATGCTTTTCTTTGGCTCCTGTGACTAATACGGCGGGGCAGATCTGGTTGTAAATGTCAACCACAGTAATTTTGGACATCACTTAACATGTGTATTTATTTCACCATTTGCTGGTGACCAGCCCCCCAAATGACTACATGATTTCACATAAAAAGGATGAGAAAAGAGAGTGAGAAAGAGAAATGATGATGAGATAGATGGGATTGTGTAAGTTGGGGAAAGTGTCAGTCTTTTGGTATGCAAATGTATCCGTTGAAACAGACGCATGTCTCACTGCACATAACCTGTAGCTCAAAACAAACATTACTTGTGTAAAAAAACAACAACACAGCAATCTCCAAAACAGCACTTACGAAAAATGTGGTCTTTTAAAAATAAGTCTGAATTTTGCAACTGATTATTGATTACCTGTTCACCAGTCAGTTTAGGCACTTTCCATTCGTCACAAGGCCTTAAAACAAGGCCGTAAAACCGCCCACAACAGCATTTACAGTAACAGTCATCTGGACAAATGAGTGGCAGCTCAACCTCACTCCTGTATACAAAATCCTCACTTGCAGTGCATTTAGCAAGATTATTAAACATTTTGGGGCTGCAAGAAGGCCCGTAGTTCAAGTCCCAGCTGGGGGACCTTAAACAGAACAGAAATGGGGGGAAAAACTCCTGTGTGGAGTTTGCATGTTCTCCCGGTGCATGCATGTTTTTTTTTCCAGGGACTTCAGCTTCATAGGTTAATTGGTTACTCTAAATTGTCCCTAGGTGTGAATGTGAGTGTGAATGGGCGTGTGATTTGTGGCCCTGCGACAGACTGGCGACCTGTCCAGGATGTCCCCTGCCCTTGCCCAGGAGTGCCCAGGATAGGGTCCGGCAGCCCCGTGACTCCAAAATGCACAAAGCGGGTCCAGAAGATGAATGAAATTAATGAATGAGTATTAAACTTCAAAAAATTTGTAATCACCAAAACCCTATTCTTTCAAAATAAAAGTTGTGCTTCTTTTTTTCCTTAGTAGCAAGTAAATAGTTCAACTGTACAGTCTATATGTTTTACTTCAATCAGCATCCAGAGTTGGCACTGGAAACGAATGCTAATAACTGTCTGCCCATTCCTTTTTTTCTTTCAACAACAATAAAAACACATTTCATTTATAAGGGACCTTTCAAAACTTTCAAGGTAGCTTCTCTCTGAAGGTTTTTTTTTTTCTTTTCCTAAGTTTAAATACGAAAAGCCGCTAAGACCAAAAGTAGTGGACATAGGAACAGTCACAGTCAGACAATAGCACAAAGCTGTGCTATGCTCACTCAGTTCTTTTCCAGAAGAAAATAGCTCAAGTCAGTGGTATCCTCCATTATCACAAGTTCTTATCTAATCTTAGGATATACTTGTCACCACAGCATAAAGTGTTCTGGTTGGCCTTGATGTTACACAGTGAGATCTCATTCTCTAACACATTAGTCTGTTTCAGGTTGCTTACAGAAAATGGCAGCCTGGTTTTCGTTTTTTTATGGCCTTGGGCAGATTTCCTAGAACCTGAGAATGTTATGGTGCCTGTTAGTCTCCTCCCCCTCCTGCTCTGCACCAGACCCCACCAGCTGGGACCAATTCACCTCATCACCTGCTTCAGCTCTTAAGGAGATTCAGCCCCGGTATCCAACGCCAGTTCGTTGCCCCTTATGGTGACTGAACCTGGTCTCAGTCTAAGTTCATGTTTATGCGTTCAAGTCTTGCCTCGACTCTAACTGATCTCTCCCTGCCTCAGGATTCCAGCCTTCAAGTGTCTCCAGTGGGGAAGTCAGTCCGATCCCTCCAGAAGCCCTGTGAAAACTTCAAGCTCAGTAAAGCCGCCCTACTACACACAGCCACGCCACAAGCCGCTGTGCTCACCAGCTTCTTACCAAGCCATCACCATCTCTCCTGGAAGGAAAATAAAAACTCTTACTTACCTCTCTCCAACCACTGTCCTCATTCTGGGTTCCAGCATCTGGGTCTGTCCACATTACAAGTCATGACAGAGAACACATGATTGAATAAAAATTTTAATACAATACACAATACTGCGAAGTGGCAAAGTGTGCCATCAATACTACCTACCTGTAATTATTGCAGCCCAATTTAGGTAATGTGGAAAGCAGAAGAGTAGTTATCAGATCTAGAAGTAGCTTTATTGAATTAAATTCTTAAAACTAATATAACATTCCATTTCTGTGGCAAGCCTGAAGAAAAAATACACCAAAGAACCAAAAACAAATTAGATACCATGGTTGTTTGATGATGATCTGATCCACATTGGATAAATGAACAATTACAAAATCAGGAAATTCTCCGTTGAAATGTGATCATCAGAAAATTCTGCCCAACATGATAGGCTACAATATGCGTTAATATGTAATAACCAACTTTACACTTCCTGTAACCTCACTCTTTTTTTTTTTAACTCCCACTTTTGAAAACTAAACAATTTGGAAAAGCTGGAAATGATAGAAGGCTCAGCGGTTCGATTCCCTCAGTAGCTTACCATCACCAAATATGAATGAGGAGTGAATGAATAATTGACACATTATAAGCATCTGTTTTAAAAAAAAAAAGCTTAGATAAATCCAATCCATTATTAGCCACGCAGCACTGAATTTAAAAAACAAAAACAAAAAAAAACAAAAATAGGAAGACATTAGAAAGAAAAAAAGCAGTACATAATACAGATACATTGTTGCTAGTGGGTCTAAGTTTACAACAGTTTGCAACACATGCATACATCCAGAATCTTGTTTGTAAAGTTACACTGTCACTATGCACACACACTATACACAATACGTGGGACACAGATAAAATATTCTTCCCTTTTCCATTGGTATTACTCTTAAAGATGTCTGCTCAAAAAATATGCAGTGGGGTTGCAGCTTAATATTTTGAAAATACTGAAGAATATCCAACTGAACTTGTCGTACTAGATCAGCAGTAGAGGTGGGTGACTTCTTCTGATTAGCAGAAGCTGTTTTCACTGTGAACTGAATATGGAAAGACTGGCTAATGACGTATTATTTTCACTCAAGGAGTTCCAAAAAAAAAAAAAAAGCCAAAGCAAGTTAGAAAGTAGTCTTCACTTCCACAAGATGATGCATAATACAATCAGAGAGAAAATGTGCGGTTTAGTAAATAACACAAGAAGGGTTGTTACTACTTTTGCTCATCTGGCTGCTTGTTTTAGAACATGCAGTCTGTAGGTTGGTGTTTTTAGTTTTTTTTGTGCAGGCTAGTAGAAACCGATTCAACTTTAACTTAAAATGAGTCAGCATCAATTTCTGAGATGCTACAGCAGGAATGAGGCTGCACGGTGGTGCAGTGGTTAGCGCTCTTGCCTCACAGCAAGAAGGCCCCCAGTTCAAGTCCTGGCTGGGGGACCTGAAAAACACAACATCTATGGGGGACTTTTCTGTGTGGAGTTTGCATGTTCTCCCTGTGCATGCGTGGGTTCTCTCTCTGGGATCTCTGGCTTCCTCCCACCATCCAAAAACATGCTTCACAGGTTAATTGGTTAATCTAAATTGTCCATAGGTGTGAGAGTGAATGGGTGTGTGATTGTGGACAGACTGGCGACCTGTCCAGGATGTCCCCTGCCTTCACCTACAAGTGGCCGGGATAGGCTCCGGCAGCCCCGTGAACCCGAAAGGGAAAAACGGCAGAAGATGAATGCCCCGTTTTTTTTTCATTTAGTGCTGTTGCAATAAATGTGTTGTGTTTTATTCTTGGTCTCTGCCTTGTTTGTGTCTTTCAATCAATGTTTTAAAAAACACAATAATTCCTAAAACAAATAGAAACATAATAAATAAAAATTAAAAAAATAAAAAGATAAAAGCAAATATGAACAATCACCTAAAATCAAGTCAAGTTTCCTAGAATTTCAATCATTTCAATCGAAAAAATAAAGTACAAGCTCTCAACACCGAGTGTTGTGCAGTCTGATGGCTCGTGGGACAAAATACTTTCTAAGTCTGTCCGTGGTGAAGCATTGGGATAAAAATCTGACGCTGAAGCTGCTCTTCCTCTTCCTGAAGGCCTCATGAAGAGGGTATGCAACATTGTCCATGATTGCCTGAAGTCTGGACAATGCCCGTTGTTCGGCCACCTCCTCCCCTGTGGCCAGCTCACAACAGAACAAGCCGTCCTGATGATTTTGTTTAATCGGGTCAGGTTTTGCTTGCTTGTGCTGCACCAGCACACCACAGCGTACAGCAGAGCATTTTCGATGACTGTTTGATAAAACATACTGAGAAGCTTGGTGGAGATGTTAAAAGATGCCAGCTTTCGCAGGAAGTACATCCTGGTTTGACATTTTTTACTGAGCAGGATGGTGTTCTCATTCCAATCCAGTTTCTTGTCCAACACCACTCCCAGGTATTTATAAGACGTGACCATCTCCACCAGGTCACCGTTTATCCATATTTGCTGGGAGAGGAGGGGTTGTTTTCTGAAGTCCAGAATTAGTTCTTTGGTTTTTCTGATGTTTAGCTGTAGCTGGCTCTGCTTGGACCAAAAAACAAAATCCTGCACCAGCTGCCTGTACTCCACCTCCTTGTCTTCCTTAATGCAGGCCACAATGATGGTATCATCTGACAATTTCTTTATGTGGCAAGCCTCTGCGTTGTATTTGAAGTCAGTTGTGTGCAGAGTAACATTGGAGAAAGAACTGTGCCTTGAGGTTCTCCCACACTGCTGCAAAGTGTTCTGGAAAGGCTGGCCCCCATTTTGAAAAATAATACCTGTCCTTCAGGTAGTCCATAATTCTGGATGTTAAGTATGGCTCAACTGACATACTCCTGAGTTTTTCCTGCAGTATAGAGTGTTGGATTGTGTCAAATGCGCTGGAGAAATAAAAAAAACAGCATTCTCACTGCACACCCCCTTCATCAAGGTAAGACAAAGTGCGGTGGAGGAGATGCAGGACAGCATCCTCCACTCCCACCCTCTCCCTATACTCAAACCGCAGTGGATCCTGGGCATGTTGCACCTGTGGCTTCAACAACTGCAACACTGACCGCTCCAACGTTTTCATTATATGAGAGGTCAGTGCTATTGGTCTGTAGTCCTTATTATCCCTAGGCTGCTTGGCCTTGGGCAGAGGAATGATGCATGAGGGCTGGAGAAGACCTCCTAGCTCATCTGCACATGTCTTCAGGAGCCTGGGGCACAAACCATCTGGGCCTGCTGCTTTCCTGGTCTTTAGTTTCTTCAGCTTTCTTCTTACCTGATGTTCAGTAAGAGAGGTTTAATGAGGGAGAGCAGATACTACCAGTCCAGGTTCATTTGTAGAATGAGGAGGAAATAAAGGGGAACAAGATGAGGTAGGTGGGGGGGTTGCGGATGAATTAAACCTATTGAAATGATTGTTTAGATCATTGGCTCGCTCCACACTGTCTCCTCCCAATGCAGGCCCTTTTTTACACCTTGTGTGTCATGACACTCTTAGCGTGAGGACCCAGACGCTGGAACCCAGAAGGATGACAGTTTAGTGTTTTTGATGAGAAAAGGATTTATTGTTTCTCCAGGGATGGTTGCGGTATTGTTGGAGGAGGTCCAGACTTGAGGACAGCTGGTGGCATGGCTGGAGGGCCTAGTGCGGTTTGTGAGCCGTGGAGTCTTCTTGCTTCTTCTGAGCAACAGAATGGCAGGGCGCGCTGACGTCACTCGTGAGATGATGAAAATCCTGTAGCAGAGAGCAAGGATTAATACAAGGCTGAGAGCAATGCAAGAGCATGAGAACAAAAACTGAAGACCAGGCTTAGTCACCATAAGGGGTAACGAACTGGCGTTGAACTGATGAGTGAGGTCTCCTCTTAAGCAGCATGGCAGATGAGGTGAGTGGCGTCAGCTGGTGGCAATCAGGGAGCAGAGCAGGCAGAGCTGGAGGGGGAGGAGTCTGACAGGCACCATGACACTGTGATTGCTTTCATTCTATCCCATGCTTCTTTTAAATTGTTTGTTCTCAATTTCCCCTCTATCTTTGCTTTGTAGTTTATATAGAACTTCTCAGACAGCAACTCAACTCAGCTTGCACAGGTTTTTTCTTTTCCAGATTCTTTTCTTTGTAGGCTCTCTTTTTCTTGTTGAGGACCTCCTTCGTCTCTTTGGTGATCCAAGGTTTGTTATTTGCATAACACACTACGAGTCTGTGCTGTAAAAACAATGTGCTGTCAAAACAATCTCTAAGCTCCTCCTCCGCCACTGGTGTCCACTTCCTTACCATTCTGGTTGATGGAGGCTCCCGCTTCACCAGGGGTGTGTACCTGGGTTGTAGAGAGATCATTGTGTGATCTGATTTGATGAGAGGGGGCAGGGGCGTGGCTTTGTGTGCCTCCTCGATGTTGGTATAGAGTAGGTCGATTGTGTTGTTGCCGTGTGTAGTACAGCACGTATTGACACATAGATGGATGGCAGTAATGAGTCCAGAGTGATGTGATTAAAGTCCTCTGAGATAGATTAGATAGATAGATAGATAGATAGATAGATAGATAGATAGATAGATAGATAGATAGATAGATAGATAGATAGATAGATAGATAGATAGATAGATAGATAGATAGATAGATAGATAGATAGATAGATGACTTTATTAATCCCACAATGGGGAAATTTCATTTCTTTGGCAGCAACACGACATTCAGAAATAATCTATATAATATAACATCAATAAAGGACATCACAAATGACATTTATATTAGATAATTAAAAATATTACTAAAATTATTATGAAAAATTATTATCAAAAATGAGATTCTTATTAAATAAAGAAATAAATATTAAATAAATAAATACAGCTGCAAAAGTGTAAAAAACATGCGGTCTGCAAAACATGTAAACTGTAAAAAAACATTACAATTTTTTTCAAAATACAGAAATAACTAATGAAGTTCACACCAAAAACAAAAACAAACAACTGTTCAGGAACAAAAAACAATTTAAAATTGAAAAACAACAACTACAACAAAAGTAAATGAATCAATGACTAAACAGAAAAACACCCCTGGGACCGTGGAGTGTCACTTTGACACGGTGTTGTACAGTCTGATGGCTGTGGGGAGGAATGACCTGCGGTAGCGCTCCTTCTTACACTGAGGGTGCAACAGTCTTGTGCTGAAGGAGCTGGTCAGCGCCTCTACAGTTTTGTGCAGGGGGTGGGAGGGGTTATCCATGATGGATGTCAGCTTAGCTAACATCCTCCTGTCCGCCACCTCCTCGATGGACTCAAGTGTGCAGCCCAGGACAGAGCCGGCCCTCCTAACCAGTTTGTTAAGCCTCTTCAAGTCTCTGCCTGCACTGCCACCCGCCCAGCACACAACTCCATAAAGGACCACTGAGGCCACCACAGTGTCGTAAAAGGTCCTCAGCAGCTGTCTGCACACGCCAAAGGACCTCAGTCTCCTCAGCAGGTGAAGGCGACTCTGGCCCCTCCTGTACAGAGCATCCGTGTTGTCGGACCAGTCCAGTCTGTTGTTCAGGTGAACACCCAGATATTTAAATGTGTCCACGACCTCAATGTCTGAACCCTGGATGTTCACCGGTGACTGTGATGGTGAGGACCTCCTGAAGTCCAGGATCAGCTCCTTTGTCTTGCTGGTGTTAAGCAGCAGGTGGTTAACTTCACACCAGCTAACAAAGTCAGAGATGACCCCCCTGTACTCCTGCTCATCCCCCCTGATACACAGCCCACAATGGCACTGTCGTCTGAGAACTTCTGCAGATGACAGTGGTGGGAGTCGTAGATGAAGTCTGATGTGTACAGGGTAAACAGGAATGGGGAGAGCACAGTCCCTTGAGGTGCCTCCGTGCTGCAGACCACCACATCAGACACACAGTCACGCAGCCTCACAAACTGTGGCCTGTCTGTGAGGTAGTTGATGGTCCAAGCAACCAGATGTTGGTCCACACCTGCAACCTCCAGCTTCCTCCTCAGCAGTGATGGCTGAATTGTGTCTAAAGCACTGGAGAAATCAAAAAACATGACTCTCACAGTGCTCCCAGGGGCCTCCAGGTGAGACAGGGCCCGATGCTGCAGGTAGATGATGGCGTCATCCACCCTGATGCCTGGTCGATATGCAAACTGCAGCGGGTCCAGTGCTGAGCTCACCTGAGTGCGGAGATGGCTGAGGATGATCCTCTCCATAGCCTTCATCAGGTGGGAAGTCAAGGCGACAGGTCTGAAGTGGTTCGGTTCCGTAGGACGAGGTACCTTTGGAACCGGAACCAGGCAGGAAGTCCTCCAGAGGACTGGTACCTTCTCCAGTCTGAGGCTCATATTAAATATGAACAGCATCACCACACAGAGCTGGTCTGCACACTCCCTGAGGAGCCTGGAGGTGATGCTGTCAGGGCCTGTTGCCTTCCTGGCCTTTGTTCTCCTTAACTCCATCCTAACCTGATTCAGGGTGAGGCAGAGGGGGGTTGGAGGATGGGTGGGCGGTGGCTGGTCTGGTGCTGTGAGTCGTTGGGGGGGTGCCTTTGCTTCTGTTGGAAGAAGGGGAGAGTGGACTGTTTGGTGCTGAGGTGGTAACAGCTGCAGCTGGGAGGAGACGCCTGAGCTGGAAAGGTGTGAAGAGGGGGCCGTGTGGGTGGAGACTGGGGGCTGGGCAGAATCAAATCTGTTAAAAGAACAGGTTCAGTTCATTTGGCCAAGCTTGGTCACCTGTGACCTGGCGACCATTTCCAGCCTCAGCATGTCCTGAGATGTGTTTTAGACCCCTCCACACATCACGGATGTTGTTCTGTTCCAGGCGCTGCTCCAGCTTCTTCCTGTAGCAGTCCTTGCACTTCCTGATCTTATATTTCAGGTCCCTCTGTACTCTGCGTAGCTCCTCCTTGTCCCCAGAGAGAAAAGCCCTCTTCTTTTCATTTAGGAGGGTCTTCAGCTCAGGAGTGACCCAGGGCTTATTGTTGGAAAAACACTGCACTGATTTTGTTTGCACTGTTTTCCACACAAAAATTCACATAGTCCGTGATGCAGTCAGTAAGACTGTCAATGTCCTCCCCGTGTGGACTGCAGAGAACGTCCCAGTCTGTGGTGCTAAAACAGTCCCTTAGTCGCTCTGTTACCTCCTCAGTCCAGATCTTCACCGTTTTAATCCATGGTTTCTGCTGTTTCACCACTGGAGTGTACGCAGAGGAGAGATGGACCAGGTTGTGATCAGAGCGTCCTAAAGGGGGGAGGGGGGCAGAAGCATATGCATTCTTGATGTTAGCATAGAAAAGGTCCAGAGTTTTTCTGTCCCTCGTATGACATATGACAGTTCACATACTGGGTGAAGTTGGACAGGGTGGCGGAGAGGGGGGTGCATGCATGGTTAAAGTCCCCAGAAATCAGGATCAGGGCCTGTGGGTGTTGTGTCTGCAGCTGGATGTCGGGATTTAAGATCCATTACTGCAGTGACCACAGTCTCCTGCGCCGTCTCCATGTGCGCTCCTGGTGGGATGTAAACACAGACGGCCAGTACCTGTTTAAACTCCCGGCGTAAGTATTAAGGCCGGATACTAACGGCTAGCAGCTCACAGTCTTTGGAGCAGATTGTTGTTTTTACTGTGAAGTGTCCGGGGTTGCACCACCTATTGTTTATGTACAATATGATGCCACCACCTTTGCTCTTGCCACATGCTGCAGTGTTTCTGACCGCATGCACTGTGGAGAAGCCGGGTAAATCCACATTGCAATCCGGAATGTTAGCTGTTATCCAAGTCTCTGTTAGCATGATTAGGCAGCTCTCCCGGTAGATTTGTTGGCTCCTCACCAATGCAAAGAGTTGAATCCACATTCCCCATGATCACAGATGGAATAGGTGGCTTGTATCTCCGCCGACGTTCCCGTTTGGCTTTAGCTCTCGCCTTTAACTTTGCTCCAGCATGGGGTCCCCTGTATCGCCTTTTCACTTCAGGAGGAATGTTATGTTTTAATCCAGCACCGTTCTTCTTTGAAGCCAAAAGTTCAGTTCTCGAATAAACCAGTCTCTGGGGGTAAATGTCCTTATTCACGTACTTCCATGCATTACATTCATTCCATACATTCCAAACAGCAGCAGACCAGCTGCCATGCTGCTGCATCGGCGCCATGATCAAAGAAGGTTAGTTGGTTGGACAGGATACTTGAGCTTAGAAAGTTTCTTTCAATATTTGTCTTTCTGTCACCGATATACAAAGACTTATGCTACATTTATTTACTTATGCTCACATCAGGCTCGGAAACACGCATTCAAGCAACCAAATACAATAAAAAGTCTTATGTAAACGCACATATGCGTTTTCCGCAATCAAAAGCTTTGTGTTCATGGGTCGCTACGCACTTATTTCTTTCCGATTTTTGGCTCTACGTGCAAAATGTGCGGCCATTGAAAACGCGTTGAACAAGTTGAACTTTATTTGGGACTTTGGTTTGCTAGTGATGTTTGGATAGCATCCTTTTAAATTCAACCGTTTGAAAATTTATCACGAAGAAGGAATTAATAATTGGGATTTGTGCCATGCAGCAATTATTTGACACCAAGTCTTTCATATATTTTAATACATCTGAAAGAAATATCCTGGAGGTAGATTTGCGAGATTTGCACTGCTTCGACATTTCGCACTAAGCCTCTTCCAACTGTGAATGCATTCGCTAGTATCGGGTGCAGACAGTCGAGTGTGAATACCATATGCTAAAAGCGTGTTCAAGAATACCCATTTAGTGCGCTCTTGAACACATCACATGCCCGGTGTGTACATAGCATTATAGTCATGAAAGCTATGGCCTTGGTATGATTTTGTGACTGTTGTGCCATCTCTTTCCTTCCTGCAATGCTTCTTGTTAGCTTTGACTTGCCAAATTCAAAAGTTTTACAAACAATTTGAAAGAGAGAAAGAAAAACTCAACATTATAAAGTTTGGGTGAGTGCTTAAAGGGGTTTGAATTTGTTGGTCAATATGCATACTCACACAAACATGACTGTGTACTTGTATTTGAAAGACATCCAAGAGTTCTTCGCCCTCTGAAAATGCTTGATGTGTCACATTTAAGGAGGAGAGCTGTTTCCCTCGATGTGCACGACAAGCTTGGCTCCATCATTAGACTTTTGCTCTGGAGAGCTTTGAAGAGAGAGGTCATTAGGAGTGGCTAACAAACATATGCATATGCCCCCTCTCACATATTCAGTGCTTTCAAATTTACATGCTTTAATGAGATTATTCATTTGCCGTAACATGAGAAGATAATATTTCTGATGTATGAGAGGACATGGCTTGGTTTTAGCTTGAAAGCTTTTGTATATCTACATATAAAGTCTTCTTGTTTTGAGAAAACATTACATTTACAGCATGAAAGAGTGGTGAACTAATTGATAATATTAAGTGGATTTCATGCTCATGATTTCTAATGTCAGAATCCATTTTTTGTTTAGTTTCTTTTGCAGGTCATATTTTTCGGTTTTACTTTTTCAATATAGAACATATTTTTTTTGCAAAGTCCTGCTAAAATACTAGATAGATAGATAGATAGATGACTTTATTAATCCCACAATGGGGAAATTTCATTTCTGTGGCAGCAACACGACATTCAGAAATAATCTATATAATATAACATCAATAAAGGACATCACAAATGACATTTATATTAGATAATCAAAAATATTACTAAAATTATTATGAAAAATTATTATCAAAAATGAGATTCTTATTAAATAAAGAAATAAATATTAAATAAATACAGCTGCAAAAGTGTAAAAAACATGCGGTCTGCAAAACATGTAAACTGATAATAATAGACTAACTAATAATAGATGTAATGTTATTTATCACAAAAATCAACATCTTAAAGTACATTAAAAGAGGTACAACAATCTTTCCCTCTAAATACAGATCAAAGAGGCAAGAGGATAAACTACAATGTAAGAAACGGAAGAAATCATGAAGGAAACAAAAAAAAAGATTGTTTTGCTGTCAAATTCATGCTTCCTTCCTTCATTCCTGGAAATGTACTGTCCCAAAAGATACATTCAGTTCATAGCCTGAGGCCAAACAACATCCTGTGCCAATTAGGAGACTTGCTCAATTATAAATACAGACAAACTGAGACTACTTCTTTATTACCCTTAACCCATCTTGTACACCCAATGGAGGAAAATCATTGCTCCCAAAAGGACACAATGGTTTTGTTAGCTTCATTCCAGACTAATTTGTACACAGTTAAGTCCCCCTTGTTTTCACTCAACTTTATTCATTTTTTATAACCCTAAACATAATAGTAATGCATGATTTTCTTATTATCAATCTGATTCATCTAAATTGAGACAACATATTAAAAAAGTGAAGTTTTTTGATGATTTACTATTTTTTCTCAGATTTTTTTTTCTGTAAGAAGTGTAAAAAGATTTGAGAATTTCTGCAAAAGTTACTAAGTTGGAAATTCTTCGGTAGAAAGTGGTCAGAGTCCGTAACCCTTGTGCTATCCTTGGCCCTTTAACATTGGGAGTTGGGTCATCTAGACCCACTAGACAGTGCTCTGAACCTTTTTTCTTCAAAGATTTGTGATCTTCACTGGTGTCCGTGGATTACATGAAATCTTTACACCTTTATCCACCTTTGTCATGGTAGGGAGAACACGTCAATTTAAAGGTGGGGTCATCTAAGATAGCACAAGGGTTAAAGTTAAAATGTGTTCATATTATTTATCCATATTATTATTATTTATTTAAATAAAAACCAAAATTTCTTCTTGTAGTGAGTAAAAATGAAAGGACTTATTAAAATTTAACACAATGAGTGTTTTACTGTGAAAATGAAAATAAATTGATTGAGATCTCTGTACTGCTGATCATTTTAAAAATGACAAAAAGTAACAAACGTATTATACACACCTTAATTTGTTTTTGTTGTGATTTTAATATAATTTAAGACGTTTTTAAGTGAGATTGTCTCAATCTTGATAATCATGAAATAAAACCATACTTGACAGGTTAAAATTAAAGTTCAAAACACACAGTTTAAGTTGTGAATTAAAATTTTGTTTGTATTACAGACCATAAGAGAAATCAAGAAAACTATAAAAATTAGGACCTGATTACTGAGATGATAGCTCACCTCAATACCAACCAGCCTGTCCAAATATGGACTGTTTCAAATAGGTTTGTGGCCCTTTCACATTTTAATTGTGTAATAAAACATGTGACTACAAAAAATATATATCTTTAACCCCTTCCTGCTGTATGTTGTTAATTCATAGTGTTCCATTTCATCCAGGACTCCACTACATTTACCATTACTCTGAATGCTAAATAATGTGTGTGTGTGTGTGTGTGTGTGTGGGGGGGGGGGGGGGGGTCATTAAGTATTGTTGAACTGACTTAAAGTTTATTTGAATTTAAACCAGTATTCAAGCTCCATTATTTTTTTAGGGAGGGTTCAGGTGCTACACTGAATTCTGTTAAAATTAACATTTGCAAAATTCTGGCATTATCAAACTTTACTAATATTCTCTATTACATCTATGGTTTTAATCAATTGAAGTAATAGTAATCGTGGGCTAAATAACTATTTGTATATCCTGTCCCTGAATTATTTTCAAGAATCAGTTTAATTTTATTTATGGATAAATCATTAGAATGATCCTTCATAAAACAGTAACAACTAACTGGGAATAAAAAGATTGTAGTTTTATGCATACCAAGCATTTCTTTAACTGGAAATGACACACAACGCACTTTATGCTTTAATGCTGTACTTTAAAGCATTGGTTGTCTCCTTTCAGTTGTCAGCATATTTCATCCTGATGTTTATTGCAAAGTTTGTATGCACGTATTTGCCACACGTGGAAGTTGCACCTCACGGCAATAAACATGAGATATAACTTTATGTTGTGTGCAGTGTCCCTCCACAAGCCCGAAATGCACACAAAAATGAGAAAAAACGCTGTTACATCAAGGAGGGTTGTTCTTTTTCCTAGGTTCATCTAAACATCTAACATGTAGCAAGGAAATGTGATTGAAAATCAAAATAAGAATGGGAAAATATACTTTGCTAATTGTTTATAAGAAAAATACTCAAAGAAAGCTGTTTAAGCTTAACAGGCATAACACACATTTATGATATCCACCAGAACTTATTTAACAATAGCTGCTGTAACATTTGCAAAATGTCTTTGGATGGATCAAAGATCGGATTAGAGTTGAACTCTGTACATGGGCCCAGAAAAATGTTATCAGATTTAAACAAACATTTACATACACCACACTTTAGTTCGGAATAACTCAATTTGACATGTGTAGAACTATCTAAAATACCGGAAACGGGCGAAGAAGAAATAGTGAGTTTCATTGTAAAAAAGCAAAGAGCAAGATGATCTTCTAAATGTCCTTTTATTATTAAGACTATTATTAAGTGCCTGTTCACTCATAATTGTCTAAATATGTGTGGCCAGTGCTTTATACTTGGCCAAACGGAGCAGGGAGAAGGGTTAGGATTAGGTTAATACGTGCCAACAACATTTAGCATCGGGTGTACTTAAAAGTGCTGGCAATGCTGCAATGTGCATCTTGGCTGCACGTAAATACTATGCAGTTCATTCGTAGGTCTGTTGTGGAGCATCCTGCACGGAAGGCGGATTGCGTAAGGAGGCTGGGTACGGCGGGCGCAGATGCGACTCTGGACGAGCGCCGGGCCCTTATCACTTTCTTCCCAGCTGCAGCCCCACAGTCAGAGGTGGGCCTAAAAATATGTAGGCATGACCTGTGGTGTTTTAAGTTTGCGAGTATTGCAAGGAGGATCGCAGGTTTGGTCCCCGCCTTGCCCACCCATGTGTCGAGGTGTCTTCAGGCAAGACACTGATCCCCACGTTGTTCCTGTTTGTTACAGGCTGGTACTATTGTAAGGCAGCGGAGCTGCCATCAGCGTGTGACAATAAAGGATGGAGACGCCAGGGAAGACCTAGGACCCGCTGGAGAGTCTATGTCCCTTGGCTGGACTGGCAACGCCTCAGGATTCTCCCTGAGGAGCTTAAATAAGTGGAGGAATGTCTGGGCGTCTTTGCTTAGGCTGTTGCCTTTGCAACTCAACCCTAAATGAGAAGAAAATTAAGTGATTTAATCGAAGGCTAAAGAACACATATGTTGCTTTCGCAGTTTCTTCTTTAATCTCCTTTTCTAATTCAAGAAGACCCACCATTTCAGTTCAGTTATTTGTAACTCTGAATTGATCTTTAATGTCAGCATAATAGAAATATGGGTAAGCAAGAATTTAATTGATGAAAAGAATAAAGAATGAATGCATGAATGTACCTCTTTGAGGTTTCAAGAAATGTTGATGGGTATTTTAGTCTCTATATAGATGGAATCTATGCATTATAAAATTTAATTAATAAAGTTATGTTCATAGAATGTTTTTATTCAACTAAGATTTAATGAAAAACTTAGTTTCATTTGTGAAATAAATACTGAAATGTTTAAATATCACATTCACTACATGCATTAATAAAGACATACATCTCCAAGGTTATAAGAAGCGAACTCTTTCTTTTTTTTACCATAGTTCCTTAGCTTTGCAGTCTCCTATCTATTGTAACTGCAGGGTTTGTATTTTTTTAAGTAACCTCTAAAATGACTTTAAAAAAAAAAAAAAAACTGTTAAATTTGATTGTTTATTTAATGTACCATAACATGAGGCAGGCCCACATCTGTTTGATTAGAACTGAAGCTAAATTTTGCTTACAAAATATTTCCGTTATTTCAATTTTGACTTTGAAAAAAAAGCTCTAGGTCTCTTTTGGTGATAAAGTATTCCAACAAAAGCTGGCAGATGCGTCTGTCATGGTATGGACATTTTGTTGTGTCGGTATGCACACATGTGAGTCAGCAAGAAGTGGAAGTTATTTAGATGGAGAAGCTTTCTTTTTTTTTCGATAACACCCTTCAGCAGCTCCAACCCATATTGACTTCCCAGACTCATCTATTCTCATTTATTAGATGATGTCAAAACTCCATGGCAACCACTCAACCAGTAGCCCTGGGCTTGCTAACCAGAAAGAAGTAGAAAACAGGAGCGCTATAAGTACACAAACACACACAACCATTGAACCGGAACTCTGATTGTGACATGTGTGTCTGTTTCTGTGTTGAGGATACTGTTGAAATACTAAAAGATGACAAAAAAACTTGACATAGATCTCAAAATTGCATTTGAAAAAAAAAAATTGGGAAATTGGTGCAACACGTGTGCGTAATTAATAGCTATGTCCGAATTCCTTTACTACTACATAGTGCAGTGTTTTTCAACCTTTTTTGAGCCAAGTCACACTTTTTCCTTGACAAAAAATCCCGCGGCACACTAGCATCGAAAAATTAAAAAAGGAGAAACTATAGTCTGTATTGATATACAGTCCCTCTGCAATCTCACGTGCATTTGGGTGATAATTGTGGCAGAAAAACCTGGAAGCTGCAGCTGTTTTTTTCTAAAAGGTTTAAAAAAGTTAAGTCAGTTTTCATGTCATGATTACAGCTGGCAGCTGCTCCCTCCTCCTCCTCCTGGGCAATCACCTGGATCTCAGCTGTTGTCTGTTTGTAATTTGTGTTTGTGTATTTAGGTTCCTGTCCCTGTGGTTTCTGTGTCGCAGTGTCCTGTTTGTTCAGTGTCACTGATGTTTGTTTCCTCGAGTTTTCGAGTAAATCTTTGACTACTCAACGTTTGGCTTTCGAGTCTTTCCTGCATTTGGGTTACTCAGTTACGAGCCGTAACATTTCAGTAATATTTTTCAACCAAATTATTTGAAATTTTACCCTGGTAGTTGTTTTACCCTTCATTTTATTAACATGCAATTTATGTAACCTTACAAATAATAATAATGGATTGGATTTTTCTGCGCTTTTCCAGATGCTCAAAGTGCTTAGGTTGTGTCCATTATTCATTCACTCCTCATTCATACTTGGTGATGGTAAGCTACTGCTGTAGCCATAGCTGCCCTGGGGCAGACGGACAGAGGCGTGGCTGCCAGTTTGTGCCGACGGCCCCTCTGACCATCACTGGGATCATACATGCACATTCACACACCAGTGGAGCCACACTGGAGGCAAGGAGGGTGAAGTGTCTTGCCCAAAGACACAACGACATTTGGCCGGTGGGAGCGGGGATCGAACCACCGACCCTTTGATCATCGGACGACCTGCTCAACCGCCTGAGCCACTGTCGCCCTCCAATATAAATATATATATATATATATATATATATATATATATTTTCTTTCTAAATAGTGATTTATATATTTTTTATATTTATTTCAATGTTAGTGTGAAGGCAACTGTAATTTTTCAACGAATCATATGATCACAATATGTTTGATACATTTTACACAAAAAGACCAACATTATTTTTATTTTTTCTGCAGCTGCACAAAAAGTGAACACGTTGAAGTTTTATTAGTTTTTCTTTTGTCCTAATCAAAGACGAAGTCTTTGAAAACTTTAACAAAAATGTTGTATTTCTTTTTAGATGATTAAATTGTTTCAATTTAGCTTAAATGTGTCTAAAATATGCTTAAAAGTTTAATTGTGTCTGTTGGCCTCTTCACCTTAAGCCTGTTTCTTAAATGTTGTAATTATTTATTCTTAAGTTTAACATATAAAATAATCCAGACGTTGTTAGAAAAGTGTTTCAGTTAGAAAGATGACTTGGACCAAACTCTGGGATGTTTGGCTGTTAATAAACACAAACCTTGAAGCAGAAGTAAACTGTTGACCTCTGATTTCATCAAGAATATTTAAAAACTATTTGATGTGTGTTCGTTGTGCTCTCAAGGCGTTTAACAGGGAACACTCATTGTACGCTGAGACGCTGTCACTTTAACCCGATGCATCATGGGAGATGTAGTGCGAAACATTTGCAGACAGACTCTCTGAGCTTTATTATTTTGATCACTTTTGATCATTATTTTGAGCTACACCGCTAAAGACGAGCTCTAGCTGCTATTTTTGTTGGAACTGAAAGACTTACAGAGCAGAATCGGAACATGGAAGTGAAGACTTTAACCACTTCTGATTGGTCAGATTGATAACGTGTGATAAGACCTCCAAGAATGATTGGCAGAGACAGTTGAAGGGGCGCGGTACCACCATTTTTATCAAAATGTCTTTAATAGAATCAACTTAACACAAAGAAAAAAGTATTTTATGATCTCATTCCTAACTACTCAGTGTTTTTTCAGGGCCTGTTTGGATGAACACAGAGCTGATATCCTGGAGAGGGTAAATGTTTTTAGATTAGTGAATGATTAATTTCCCACGGCCCACCTGACCATCTCCCACGGCACACTGGTTGAAAAACAATGACATAGTGCACTATATATACGGCTTTCGCCATTTTGTAGTGCTGTCTGAATCGCTGCTTAAAAACCAGTGTGCATCAATCCTCACTAGTTTGGGGAATATAGACTACAATAGATTGCTTTTGAAATTTTTTTGCAAAGAAGAAACTGGTGTTTAATCTGAGAATACTGCATTCTGGGATAAACCACACCAGACAGGAGCTGTGCAAACATTGAAGCTACAACACATTGGAACAGGGTGTAAGAGGATGGCAGCCATGGAGAACTGTAACTAATGCCTTAGTCATAACTGCCCTTTCAGGTGGATACGGGCTGTGTGTGGGCAAATTTGTATGAGAAAGCAGGTGGCCCGCACAAAATTTTAAGATTGAAATCCACTCTGTGAGCCTGTAGAGCAAAAATATTCATCATTCTGTTTTTCTATGGGCATGCTGGGGACGACAGGCCGTAATAAAACACTTTAACAACACTTAAGGGTAAGTAGGGTTGAAGTAGTTGTGATAGAGGCACATCATAGAAAATGTATTATTTTTCAAGCTCCCTGGTTATACTGTTCAAGTGAATGGTGTGGACTCTTTGTGGACTCAGTGCTCATAGTCTGACTCTTGGAAATAATAGAGTTAGATAATCAGAGCATGTTTGTGTGGACGTCCTACAGTCGCCCCACCATCACTTACGACCTGCGCCCCCATGCACGCTTAGTAAGGAGCCAGAATGCGCACCTCACTAATTTCTCGAGTGAGGCGTAATATTGACATCACTCATAAATGTTTGTAATTAACATTATTCTTGTAAATGCTTAATGATACACTTACTATACGTGCAATAATCAAACATTCCATTTTTATGATGTCCCTTAAGGTCACTGCATGAGCCTCAAGGAAACTGCAAGACACACATGCGCTCCCTTTAAGATGCGGCCATACTTGTCTACGACCCCCTACAGACCTGCACAACCCACAAACCTGCAGCACCCCTACAGGTCAACCCCCCATAAAGGTGCATGTGACTAAGGCATACATGGCTGCCATGGTCCCCAGGGACATCTTTGACAGGTATAGGCCTGCGACTCAAATGTGAAGATGGGAAGGTTCAAAATTATCCTTTCAAGATTCTGAGGATTCTGAAATATCATACGAATACACTGACAGCATATGAAGGTTTCATTGACAGATATAGCACTCCCAACTCTTTGCAACATCAAGATAAGATAAAGAGGAAAATCCTAAGAAACATTGAGGTTTGACAGATGAATAAGTGTGAAAAGTGAAAGCAAAGGTGGCATCTGTGGTGAAGTTTAATTCACACAGTAGAAGAATGATTAGCACTTTCCAAAAACAACATATGTGATGATCTCCTGTGACAACATCTGAAACTGGTTACTAAAAATAAAAAGGAAAATAATAAGTTACATTGCACATGCTTTATGCTAAATTGTATTGTAATGCTTGCAGAAAATACATTGGAAAACAAAAACAAAAATCACACATATCAGAAAAAGCAAACAGACCTATAAGGTGACAGTAATTTTTTTTTCTTCTTTCAATGGCTTTAAGTTTATCATCTAAATGACAAAATGATAATGTTGTAAATTCGACAGACTATTGAAATACTAAATAAAAAATTAAGGCATGTTTTAAAATGCCTGCAAGGGAAAACTTTATTTGCACTTGTGTGCAATTATTTATTTTCCTTTGGGATAATTACTCAACAATTTTATGTGTGGTTGTTATTTGTGTTGTGTGGGGAAAGTCGCTTCTAACTGTTATATTTATACTGTCATAGTTATATTTTAGAAAATTGTCAAACTTTAATATTTTTGAAATTGCTCAGACAAAGTTATAATTATTTGTAAATTAATTTAATTTAATTATATTGCCCCCCTGCCTCTTCTTCTATTTCAGTCAGTTAATCACTTATCACTGTGTGGCGATTGATAATCTCCATTTTAAATTGACTCATTTTAATTAATCTAATTCATTTTTTATTCTCTTTAGTCTTTCTTGGAAAATCCCTTTAATTATCTATGCAATATCGTTTTTTAAAGTTTTCTTTCAAAACAATTGTTAAATTATTATCCCTGAGAATAAATAATAAAAACTTGTTAAAACATAAACTAAACATTAACTGTGACAAAAGTATTGTGAAACATTTGGCAGGAAGGGAATCATTTGTTAAAATCAAACCGATGTGTGTTTTTTGGAAAACCTGCTATTGTAAGTATTTAAAACGTACTTATTCAAACTGTACAAAATTACAAACAAAAAAATTAGTTTTCTATTTACTCCCTTAAAATGTTTTATTAAGTAATAAAGAGCCCACCTCTGTGGTCCTACACAGAGTTTAATTGTTTTATCTCTTGTACAGCATTACTTCATTACCAACATTATCACGGTCAAAATATGTGAAGCATGTAAGCTTTAGTCACATGCATCCGTATGAATGTTACATGTTTTTGAGTTGTCCAGGGCTGTGGAGGGTTGTAGACAGGAGCAGCCTCATCTTAAAGGGAGTGCAAACGTTTATTGCAGTTCCATTGAGGCTCATATGGCTACTTTAACCCTTGTGCTATCCTAGGCACTTCAACATTTGGAGTTGGGTCATCTAGACCCACTAGACAGTGCTCTGAAGCTTTTTTCTTCAATGATTTGTGATCTTCACTGGTGTCCATGGATTACATGAAATCTTTCCACCTTTATCCACCTTTGTCATGGTAGGAATAACACGTCAAAGTAAGGGTGGGGTCATCTAAGATAGCACAAGGGTTAAATGATATATGTTTGTTGTGCATATGGTAAGTGTACCATGAAGTATTCCTAAACCCAGTGTAAATTACACACACATATGACATACAGATGATGTTGTCATAAGGTGCCCTAATGCCACACTTTATTCGTTGGTTAGTGCAAGTTCTGGCTCCTTACTGACCCTGCATGAATGCAGCATGGGGTGGGCAGGTGATATTTTGTAGCACACCAGAGGGGATGCTCACACAAACTATGTTCTGTTGTTTAATTTCCTAAATTCTTACGGTCTGGATGCATGCAATGAGCATCCTTTTATCAAGTGAACAGCTCTTACAGACCCTTAACTCGGTCTGCAGCATCTTAGGGGTGAAAAACAAAGAAAAATCAGTACGGCACACCTGCATCTCATCTAGTTCCTCCTCACTTACCCTGGCGCCTCGTTTTAGTGTTCAAAACAACCTGTCGCTTGCAGCATGTCTGTTGAAAAACATGAACATTTTAAATAAGTATTAGGACTTGAAATAAGTATTAAGACTGTAGTGACTATGCCAGAAAATCAGGCAAACAGAAACACTGAATGTGGGTGCCTTTTCTCAGATACAAGAAAACTAAATCCAGTATTAAGAAAAAAATAAAGATCTGGCTGTTGAATGCTGTCATTTCCCTTCAGGACTTTTTTAAATGTATCCAAATCGATTATCTTTCAAAATCATGTCCTACGCAATGAAATGTGCTGATAATGTAACTGTTGACAGGCATATCAAACGTTATCAGGAAAGTAGACCTGCTAAATTGCTGCAGATTTATTTTTTTGCTATCAGGAAACAAGGAGCTGTCAGATCTAATCTAAAGATATACTTTGAGAGGTAAAATCAGGTTTTGACAGAGGGAACCCTATCATTACGACAGAGCATCTAGTACTTCAGAGACTACAAAGGTGACAAAGATTTTTTACTTCAAAAAAATGAAAAGAATCAACACTGCTTAGATAAAGGTGTTAAATTCAAAGCATTTATATGCAGCACTCAATATTGTAATCTGGCTGTAAAACATCAGGACGCAATGTAGTGTCAACCCCAAAGAATCTAGCAAGACTGGTATTACAACAAGAACCCTCTGAAACTGGAAGGTATGTACAGCCATCTTCACTCTTTCAAGCATTGGGTCAAAATGATTTTATTGGGCCTTGGATCCAAAAAGTAAATAAATAAAACAATCATAATTCATGCTTCTTTTACTTTCAAGAGGTCCTGGATTTCTTAAATCAAGTCTTCAGTCCACCTTCAAAATACCCAGCAGGTCAATGGAGAACTCCATAAACACAGCTTTGCCTCAAGAGAGCTTAGATGTAACTGTTACAGAGGGAATGCACTTTTAACAACAACGCTCATGTTAGAAAGCTGTTTGTAGATTTTTGTTCTCCATTTAAAAGCAGGGAGACTGGAGGCCAGCCTGACTTTCAATTATAACTTACTTCACAGCATACATGGAACTGCTGAAACAAGTATGATCTTGTTTTAAACTTCCAACTTTAGATCCTAAAAGGAGCACAGCCGCCTTAAAAAGCTGGAAAAGGCAATCTAAAAAAAAAAGTAAACTAATTGACTAAAGAGTGGAAATAGGTGGGAAAGTAAAAGAAAAGCACGGAAAGGACAAAAAATTGGCTTAACTTCTAAACTGATGAACTAAGAATTCTTTAAGTCCTCCTATGACTTTTTTTTGTTTTTAATAAAACGTTTCTAGTTTGGTTTTAATTATGATTATGATATTTTTTTAACCAAAATCCCACAGCCTAAATACTTAGAAAATTTCTACATTTACATTTTTTAACCTAAAACTGAGACTGTTAGTTTATGAAACTTTCCTGTTTACTTCTTGCCAGCCGTGGTCATCGGCACAGGAGAGCTGCTCAAGCTTGCCTGGTTCCGATCTGCTCCTGGCTCAGACCTGCTCACAAAAATACAACTGCTGGTTGACAGACGACTTCATCATGCAGAGGTTCTGCATGATGAGGCTTTTATTGACTTCTCATTCATACTCCTTCAACACGCACTGTCATTTAAGAAGAACTTCACATCCCATAACAGACCCTGGTCTGCGTTCACAGACACGCCCCCTCCACGTGTTCACGCTGGTCTCCTCCTTCTGCCGGTGTTAAAGGCACCACGAAAATCTTAGAATATAATAGGTGTTTTACTAAACCATAGAGAGCCGCAGAACAGAGATGAAAGAACCACATGTAGCTCCAGAGCAGCAGGTTGCCGACCCCTGGTCTAAGCCAGAAGAAGTAACACTCAAGGTGAAAAAAAAATCAAAGAATAGCTGAAAATGTACAAATTATACCCAATGTAAGTTTTTTTTTATATATATATTAGGAAAAATGAATTGTTGAGTATTAATGAGTCAATACTCTTCAATGCTGCTCCAGTTGAGTTGGAGCATCAATTGGAGCTCCAATTCTAAATACGATTGAGAACTGACCAGATGCAGAAGAATACCTTCACTGCAACATTCAGGCTGGAAAATTAGAGTTTGGTTAGAAGGTAGGGGATATGTACAAAAAAAGGCAATTATCTTTTCTTTTTTTTCCAAATAATCTCTCAGAGAATTAGCTTAATATTTTATGTGACAAAAATGTTTTCACCACCAATTAAAACCTAGCGGGCTGGCTAATTATCTTGCTGTGGTTAACACATTTTTGTTTTGCCTGCTAGGTTTAGTTTTGGGCATTGGACTAAGGAAATTAAATTAAAGAGAAGAATATTCAAAATTCTGAATAATAAATGTCAACATAGATATTAAATTTGAAACAGAGACCAGAGGATAGAAGAGCAGCACACAGAAGTCCTTCTCAGCATTGCAGCTAAACATGCGCAGCAGGAAGAGAATAAACTAAAAACATGCTCAGGAGGAATAAAACGTGTTAATACATTTTATGTGACATTGCCTGTAAGACCAGAGATGGGAGAAGAGAAATTATTCACCCAAAGAAGTAATTTATCTATAGTATAGAAAATATATTATTTGTTTGATGATAGTCATGATTATAAATCCATGTTTATTAATGTGCCAAATTATTTAGATGTAAGTGAAGATGCTTTGTAAAAGTTATGACATACAACAATTTACTGATTTGAGAAAATACAAAGACATCTTGTAAACATGCACTTTTTCCCCTTTCGCTACACTGCTTCAAAAAGGAGATCAAAGACGCCCTTTGGCTACTGTTTACTGCTAGTTTTATAGTCATACAGCAACTGTTGAGGCATGGCAGGTTCAGTAAAGTCTAATTCGTATGCAAGATAATTTGCCAAACGCACATAAACACAAGCTGCAGTAAAACAGTGAAATCACAATTAAATTCTACAAATCCTAAGTAATCAATAAAAATCACTGGAGTAAAAATGAAGGACTTCAGTTGTTAAGCAATGATCTGAGAAATGAAAAAGAAGCTTGTCTCACATCAGCAGGGCTATTCCAGATTACAGCTCTACAAAAATAAAAATTGGTAGCTAGCCTCCACATGCCCATCTCCAATAGAATTTCATTGGATACTATAGATTGTTAAAGTAAATGTTTTACACAAATGACAAATGCTATTATGTTGTTGTTCAAATGTAAGTTGGCATAGTGAATCAGCTTTCACTTGCCGGATGTCCTTCCTGACAAAACGCTGTATTTTATGGGGGCTAGGGACAGCCACAGAGAGACCCAGACTTGGGCACCCTTGTGGCTACATACAGTAGTTAGGTAGTAGCATGAAGGGTCTTGCTCAAGGACAGAATGACAAAAGCTACGTTAAAAGAATTATTATTGAAATAGAGTTCCACTTGCAGATGTAAATCAGATATCTGAATCTAACCTGGCTCCACAGAATTTTGTCCGAGGTGGGTCGCCACTAAGGACAGCTTGACAAACTGTTTAGAGCATTGGGACAACTCTTAAACTTGTGTGACAATATGCATGTTAAAAAACTATCTCTATGGTCAGAACACTTTCAAGGTTTCGTGTTGCTAAATTTTTGTAACAATAATAGGGGAATAATTGTAAATAATCAACTTATTTGACTTAGTAGATTAATCGATTTTTATATTCCTATGATCCAACTAGGTCGATCTGAGGAAATGTGTTAATTGAATCAAATCAACCTATACCATTCAAAAATTGTTTCAAAATAAATACATTAAATTGATCCGTAAATTACATATTGAAAAATACTATTTGGATTAAGGTACGGTAGGCTTATTTTATATTATTTTATAAAGGTAAAAGCAACCGAGTGCGATTACCTGGATCGATTTTAGGTCAGGGAATTGCATCGTTCAAAAATAACCTATATTGACTTCGTATCATGTCAGTAACCACGAATTATAATGTCAATCGTATTGTTGTTAAAACGAATCGCTACACCTCTAGTCATGCCGAATATTATGTGTAGGTTAAGCGTTACAGATGTGACGCTTCCAAAAGCAGACAAAGGTGGATCATTTGCTTTGTTTGAATGTGTTTCTGTTAAGTTGCTCAGACGCTCTATGTTACAACCAGTGAACACTTTTACTAATGTATGACTCTAATGTCCCATTCCAATCATATTTTGATCTTGTGCAAAAGCATTCCTATTGGTCTTTTAATTATAAGTGTGCTGTTTTTAGGCAAAATGAAAAACCTGTAACATTTTCTAGGACATTGTTTGTTCAGTGTGTCAGGAGTTCATCAGGAATACTTTAGGAGTTGTTAGCAAGACAGTTGGCCCCAAAGTAAGCCCCGCTGATATCCCACCATCCCCCACAACCCCAAGCTAATATTTTCAAAGTGTTGGAGCTAGCCAGCTGAACAGTTTTGAGCCAGATGCCAAACTGGATAAGGAAAACTAAGATGTTTATGGATCTATTTGTCTGCAAATGGATGAATCAGAATGGAATGGAGCACTAAGACTTTAGCCCGCCCATTTTCCTTGCATCGCAAAAGAGAGCTTTTTCAAAGATTTTTTTAAACTGCTCCTGATTCATAATTTTTTTTTAAAGTAGGGGCATTATATAACATTAAAAATGCAAATATACAAGATTACAGCATTTAGGCCAATTTATATCCTTAGTCCCTATAGAACAGGTTGATGGTCTTTAAGTAAAAATACAAGTTAAATTAACACAAAAAAGAAAACAGTAGGCAGACAGCGGAAGATACAGAAACAACACAGGTAAGGTTGTCAATAAAAAAACGCAATAGCAAATTCATAAACTTAGATCTAACAAGTAAGGGAAAAATAATAATACAGATACAATAAAAATGTATGGAAGCTGTTTTTACTGTCTAAAAGCCATGATTTTATCTGTTTGCTGAATGAGCTCAGCGTTGCCGGTTTTCTTATGGTCCTGGGAAATGGGTGCCAGGTTTGAGATGCTCTGTAGGCGAACACAGCCTGACTGAATGTGCTCTTCCTGAGGAGAAAAGTTCAATCACCCCTTAAAACTACTCTGGTAGCCCTGCCTTTGTTTTTTATGATACATTTCATTTTTGAGTCAATTGATGCAACTACGTTGTGAAAATGAAAAAGCAATTCTGTAAATCCATTTTATCAGTCAAATTAGATATATCTAATTGAATTTTTCTACGCATTTACTAAAGAACTTATTGAAAATGAAATTTCCAATACCATTTTCTTTATCATTTTAATTAGGTGACAGAATGAGCGGTGTTGAAGGAGAAAAAGAAAAAAAGCAGTTTGGCGAATTGTTTTTTCATTTTAATTTTGAGTCAACAAATACAGCTTCGTTTTGAAAATGAAAAACCATTTCTGGTATTGACTTTTTTTAAATTATGCAACAGAAAAACTTCCATAGTCTTTGACATAATTATCCCAGTTGTGTTTTTTGAGTAAATGACAGTGACAGTGGGCTTTGGGCTCTCTGTCTAAAACTTTTAGGGCTTGTTTATGGAGTGTTTTGATGGGTTTTAGAGTTGTTATGTTGCCTGATGCCTGGTAAAGCAGTAAGATAAAAATGAAATGTTCATTACATCAAAACACAGTTTAGCAGACTCTAAAGTTGTGTTGTTCCTGATATATCTATTGGATATGTTAAATTAAAATTTTGTTAAGAGTTTTCTTTACATGGTGTTCAAAATCAAGCTGTGAGTCTAAAATTACTCCAAGGTATTTGAATTATTGGACCACTTGAAGTCTTTGACCTCCATGATGTTGGGGTCTGTTTCAATACATTCATACAGTTTAAGACACGTCTAGATGTATGTGAGCGTTGCAACAATGTATTTACATTGTTCATGACTGATTTTAGCTGTTGTGCAGCTTGATCTTTGTTTTGTGCATAAAAATATATATCAGCATCATAAGCATATAACTGACAGGTTACATATACTATTTGAATAAAGAATTACTCAGAAGTGCAGTTTTAATAGCTTGGTTCTTTTTATCTATGCCCTCCATTATAAGAAAAATGTTACAAGAATGTTAAAAACACACGCAAAAAAACAGTTTTCATTGGAGTGGGATTTTAACTATTGGGTTTTTTGTGCGGTAAATGAAACCACTCTAACCACTCTTCTAAGACCGTGTCAAAAAAAGATAACTTAGAAATTATCAACCTCTTAAGATGGTCATTATTTGAATACAATATTTCTGACCTTGATGCCTCTTTTTCTCATTGCTAACATTTACCTTGTAAAAATTCTTGAGTGGAGTTTTAGAATTCAGTGAGCTTCAAGTCTCTTGACACTAGTGACAAGCTACCTGGGAACCAACGAGAGCTCCTACTTCATTTGGTCTGGCAGACTGCATCTGGTCTCCCCTCTGTTCAAACAGATTCCCACCTGGACTTGTGCATGCTGGCACAGTTACAAATATTTGTTTAATGTGGGGCGGGTTTATTACATCACTACTTCAAAGCTCATTTGCATTTGCTCATTTTGGGGGCACCCTCAGTCCACCAAAAGAAAACCAAAGGCTACAAAACAAAAGGTAAAAAAAGTTGCAATTTTACAGTGGAAAACATTCACAGAAATGGGCTCTAATCATTCAAAAGAACAATTGTGAGAGGATTTCTTTGCAATCTCTCTCTCTCTCTCTCTCTCTCTCTCTCTCTCGCTGTCTCTCTCTCTCTGTCTCTCTCTCTCTCTGCCAAGAGCGGGCATGGCATTGACTCCCTGATCCATATCACCAGGATCTACAGTACTGACATTGGGATGTCATTCGGGCTCCAGAAATACAGCCGGATGGTGACAATGACAGGCAAGGTAGTCCACACAGGAGGGTCTCGCTCCCAGAAGGAACAATAGCAGACATTGAGGACAGTTAAAGGTACCTTGGAAATCCACAGGCAAATGGCAACCTGGAGCAGGCAACAAGGAAAGCGGCAACAGCTTAATACCTCCAACGAGTAAGGCAAGTCCTGAAAAGCCAGCTCAATGGCAAAAATAAGACCTGGTCAATAAACAGCTACGCACTGCCAGTTATCAGATACCCTGCAGGAATAATAAGATGGCCAAAGGAAGAGATACAGATCAGGGATATTTAAACACGAAAGCTCCTCACCATGCATGGAAGGTTCCATCCCAAATCCAGCACCATGGGACTGTAAGGAGGCCGAGGACTAGTGAGCGTAGAAGCCACTATCCGGGATGAAACATCCAAGATGCATGAATACATCAAGCTCAAGGCCCCAACTGACAGTGTGCTCAGTGAATGTCTCAGGCAATGGAGAACAGAGGATGCAGTGCTGAAGGACAGATCCTCATGGGAGGACAAACCTCTGCATGGGATTACCACCGGACCATAACTGAAGTGGCTGATATCAAAAAGTTCTACCAATGGCTAGAAAGGGCTGGCCTACAGGACAGCACTGAAGCACTCATCCTGGCAGCTCAGGAACAAGCCCTGAGCACCAGAGCGATAGAGGCTCAGATCTACCACACCAGACAAGACCCAAGGTGTAGGCTGTGCAAAGAGGCGCCTGAAACAATCCAGCACATAACTGCAGGATGTAAGATGCTGGCAGGGAAAGCATACATGGAGCACCACAATCAAGTGGCTGGAATAATATACAGGATCATATGTGCAGAATATGGACTGGAAACCCCAAGGTCAAAATGGGAAACACCTCCGAAGGTGGTAGAGAATGAGAGGGCAAAGATCCTGTGGGACTTCCAGATCCAGACTGATAGGATGGTAATGGCAAACCAACCAGACATTGTAGTGGTGGATAAAGAACAGAGGAAAACGGTTGTGGTGGATGTGGCAGTGCCAAGCGATGGGAACATCAGGAAGAAGGAACATGAGAAACTGGAGAAATACCAGGGACTCCGAGAAGAACTGGAGAAAGCCTGGAAGCCTGTAAAGTGAAGGTGACAGTGGTCCTGTGGTAATTGGAGCACTCGGGGCAGTAACCCCCAAGCTGGAGGAGTGGCTACAACAGATACCTGAAAAGACCTCAGACCTCTCAGTTCAGAAAAGCTCAGTGCTAGGAACAGCTAAGATAATGCGCAGGACCCTCAAGCTCCCAGGCCTCTGGTAGAATCTGTCCCACCGAAGAGACTTTCAGTTTCCGTTTGTTCAACAAAACAAGTTAAAAAAAAGTGTTGTGTCAGCATAACCTTAAATCCTAGACATCCTGCATGTCACTTCTGATGTAATCCAAGTATGTCATAGTTTTCGTTCTGCTGTTATTCCTACTTTGTTATCCCATAGAGAATCCTTCTTTTTTTTTAATTCTACCCCATTTTATAACTTGTGCACATCATTTCTTGTATTGCTTTGCTTGTTGCTTTATTGTTTGCCCAGGAACACCCAAAGGAAGATGAGGAGGTTGGGGTTTAGGTTGCACTGACCTTTTTTATGTGCTCATTTTAGCAATTTCCCTCCTGCTCATTAGGCTTGGTGCTTGAAAGGAAAACTTGAGTTGTTTCTGAACACAACCGTTGGTATTAGACTCCATTATAGGTAAGTACCTAATCTGGTCACAATATCGCTTACAGAGTTTTCCTTCTAATTTTATTTTAGGAACAGGGAGTTGAATTTATGGTTACAACAGAACAGAGCAAATTGCAGTATATGATGTCTACATTTTTATTATGCTTTGGGGTATAGGCATAGGAGCCTTTTTAAAGTGTGCAGAGCACAATATATTTGATAAATACTGCTTTTTATTTTTCCAGTCTCTCTCCTACAATGCCTTAGTACAAACACACACAATTTTCTGCCAAGTCCCATGTGTGTGGCCCCTACGAGAAGCAAAGCTGAAAATCACTGCTATGATAAAAACGGGTCACTGATGGTTCACAATGCAGCCGCATTCCCTAGAAGCAGCGTAGATCTGTTCAAGCCGGTGTGGTGCAAGTTTTTTCGTTTTTTTGTCTTTTCAATGTCAAGTGCTGTAAAAAGCAGCCTAAATAATAAGTCCCTATTATCCCATTTTGTGACCCTTTAATTGAGTTGTGGAACTGAGTGCAGGATTTTTTTGTTTGCTTGTCAAAAAAATGTCATTTTTGTGCAATTTGGGACAAGACACAAAATTATTCTACCACTAAACATGTATAAAGAAAAAAGCTTTGTTATATTCTGAGATTCATTAAATTAGACTATCCAAACTGGAAAATGAACAAATGTGGACAAAATGTGAGCAAATAATATAATCAAGTCAAGCTGAAATCAGAAAATATGTATATAGAGAAATTGAACTAAAACAGTCAGATTCCAAGACAAATTTTTAAATATTAAACATGACAAAAAAACAACAAAAAAAACTACTGTCTAAAACTAAAAGAACCAAATGAGCTTCTTCATCATGGTAATTGTAAATGGATTGGAGGAGACCACAACAGTTAAAAAGCAAAACTAATTAAAAAAAAAGTAGAGATCTTTCTTTTCTTTTCTTTTAATTACAGCAAGGTATTTACTAAATAAAAACCGAAATAATAGCAAGCCTAAGTAACAAGTTATCATCACTCAGTGGAAGAAAGGGTTTTACCTAACTTAATTGAACAATTTTAAAATCTTTTGTTTCAAAGATAGTTTTTATGTCTATAAAATCACTTCTTTGAATTTTTAAATGGTCTTTTCTGTGGTTAAAAAAATAATAAGAAAACGTCTTAATAGAATATTACATTTGTTGAATATTTCATTTTAAATTTGGGCATATACACCCTCAAATAAACAGCAATCAACATATTTCTCTAGTAGTTTAGTAGATATATTTTTTTTTTGATGTGGCAGATCATTTTTGAAAGCGTAAAGTTCAGACTGTGACTTGGTGTTTACAGCATTTCTTTACTGTCGGTTCCACTGGAAATTTACTGATTAGCGTTTCACATTTTCTCACAGTGTTTGCTTTGTCCAGACCAAATCCTGTGCCTCAATTAAAAAAAAATCCCAGTTTTAGCTTTCCAACCGACTCTGATTTGACTCTAGATCTCTTCTCTGTTAGGAGTTCATGGTTAGTTCAATGACAAGTTTCCCAGGTCCAGCAGCTGTCTAACTAACTCTAATCAGCTAAAAATGTTTAGTTCTGATATCCTGTGTTTAGTTTTTTTTTTTTTTTTTTTTATCAAACTTGGCACCATGCAACACTTCTACATCCATCTCCTTTTTTTTCGGCCCAAAATGCTTCAATCTAGTTACTTCTGTCGCGGCATTGCAAAATCTATATGATGAACATGAGCTGCTGTTTTTCTCTTTTTAGTATGAGAAAAAGCTTTTTTTTTTTTTCCAAGGCTTTCCTGCCAAACTGCCCACAATATTTCAAGCATATATTGTTGTTAATGAATTGCAATATTTACTGTTTACTGAGGCCCGAACATTTTTTATAAATCTTTTATTACAATATTTGTGACTGATGAGGTGCATACAAAACTCCCCTTCTTTATAGCTTGAGTAAAACCTACTTTTTTGGTGACTCCCATGTCAAGAACAGAAAGCAAAACTAACTTAACTTGAACCCCAAAACATACAAAACACAAAACCAAGTCTGAAGCACTATTTCTGCAGTTATTGTCGTTTTATCAAATTAAATCTTATTAAGCATTAAGAGATGGCTTTTTTGTGATTATCTGAACTAAAGTTAATTCTTTATAGAATGTCAGTTTTATTTTAACAATGTTTTTTTTAATTACATTTTAATAAAAATAGCGTTTAATTATCCCTGTGGCTTTTCACAACACTGAAGCAAGTGTGATTCACTTAACACTTACAGAACACGCAGAACACATAAGGGGAACTGTTAAAAACGTTTTCTGTAGTCTGCATATAGTCTACAAGGCTTCCATAGATATAAGTATCATCATTTTTTCTTTAACCTCTTATAGATTTGATGCAAATGTCTTAGCTTGATTTGACAATAAAATACCTTTGATGAAATTGTAAAGATTTGAACTAATGTTCAACACTTTCATAAAAAACATATTTGACAAAAAAATGACTTTCAAACCCTTAACACTTGAGATGTCGCTTAAAAAGCACACGGTCTTTGATGTACCGTAACTCTTTAACCATTGATGCAATCAACGTCAATCAACTGAAACTGATGTGTTAATACCTGTGGATTTATATTGACTGTGTGAGCATTACTCTATCGTAAAGTGTAGTATATCAGCACAAAGCTGCTTTTTTTCCCAATGCAGAATCCACTGGAATTAATTGTGTTGTTAAAGATTCTTGGTAGTCCCAAGAATGTCAACATAGTATTGAACTCTATTAGTTACATGCTTATTGCTTGTTTAAAAGCAATAAGCATAAAATTGAGATCAAAATTGAGATAAAAACTGAAGATTGTGGCCTCATGGTTCAGCATTGTTGTTGACATGTTTTATTTTCAGCTTTTGTGGTTTTGGGTCCTTCACCAAGGGTTCATGATACAGAACATTTGTTGAAATGGTGTTTTCTTTCTTTCTTCTTTCCTCTTAATAAGGTTTTAGCATATATGTTTTCAGAAATGGGCTTTTTCAGTGTACTTTGTTTTACTTGTTATCATATTTATAGGGCCAATTGATATTTTAGCCAGAAAATGATTGGTCAACTCAGATTTTTCTTTGCAGTAAAAGCTTTCATTTGTGCTTTTTTGTTAATATGTAAAGGGAAGCAGAAAAAAAAAAAGTTTTGTGTTGTATACATTTGTTTTCCTCTGAGCTACCGTTTATCAGGAGGACAGCACTGGGGTGAGAAGGGTCTAGAGTGTGTTCAGTAAATTAGTAGTTCTCCTGGTTTGAGTGTGTTGAAAGTATGTGTTGTGTGAGTAGCCGTATTGACCACACACAGTAATAACCTTCAAGGTTAATTGACCAGAAGCTGAACACTTGTTCCTCCAACTGCACATTAAGGCTCGGGGTCTTCCTCCCACACGATCCTCTGACCAACACGAGATATTATTATCAGCTCCCTGTCATTCTGTCCCCTCCCATACCAGCTTTCTCTAAACGAAGGCCACAGAGAGACAAACACTACCCCGGAGAACCTTTGCTGGCTGGAAATAAGTAAGGAAGTACCAAGCAATTTGCAAGGACATGAGGGCAAATCTTCACTAATCAAGAAACGCCAGCTTGATCAGCTATGATTGCAGATGAGAGGCACAGGTTCTCAATTTTATTTTCTCCCACCCATCAACTTATATTTATTGCAATCAGACACACACATTTTAAGCAGCAGAGTTTATATTTAATGTAGAAATATTTAGAGATCTTGTAAAGCTAGTAGTACCCCAACACACAAACAAAAACCTGCTTAAGGCGCTGTCCAATCAGGAAGATAAGTGACATTTCTGTTGAAAACTCTCTGAACCAAACACAACTTGTCTTGATTTCAAATGACTGGTATGATGGCAAAGAAATGCACCTCACTATGTCTTTTCCACACAGGCGGTTTACATATCTTAATTAAGTTTGTATAAATGGATTTTTTCAAAGAGTAAAGAGTTAACTCTAATGAATAGATTTGAAGATTAACGAAGGACAAACATTTCAAATCACACAACATTCCTCTTATTCCTCAAAGACATGGTTTTTATACAAACTGTCAATTGCAAACTCTGAGTACTATTGCACTATTCAACATGTGTTTTAAATTATGTATGTTAGATTAGAAAAAGCAGTAAATAAACTAATCTCAGTTTGATTGGATTGGTCATAACAAATATAAAAATATAAAAGTGCCTAAATTTTCTTTTGTATTCATACCTTCATGTCCAGTGTTGGACTTAGCAGTTTGAGGGCCCCAGGCAAACAATAATATGGGGCCATCTGCAGCTACAAAATGTTAACTTCCTTACTCGTTCACTTTTAGACAACATCAATGTCAAGAATCCAAATGTTTTGATAAGAATTGAAAAACTGAAATCGCATTTAATGTTAAATGTTAAAAAAATGTATTTTATATATTATTATATACATTATTTTTACTTGGAAAAACATTACATTTTTTAAATACATTAATTTGTCAATCCCCCTTCCTAGTAGGAAAAAATGACGATTTCCTGTGTTTTTTTTAATTTGTCAGATTTCTCCTAAGAGGACAAAAAATTACTTTTTTTTTAAAATTCTGCTCTTGTTTTCCTTATTTTATCCATCTTCCAGCACTTTGGAAGTTTGCAAACAAGGGTCTTGCTTTCTCTTTGCTTTTTCCTCTTTTCACGGCCCGTCAGATCTCTATGCTTCATTTGACCACCTTTTTGAAATAGCTTTCAATCATCATTTAATATCTGACGTTGTTGCCAGATAGTCATGGTTTTCAGCCCATAAGTCATCTAAAAACCACCAGACCCAGCAAAATAAAAAAATAAAAAAATAAACATAAAAAATACAAATCACTGATTAATTAGCATTAATTAATCATTCATTATTTATTACTTCTTTATTTGATTGAAAGTCTAAATTTAACAAATTGTATGATTTTAAATCCACCATTTTTGCCAAAGATAAATATGAAATAATGGACTCCTTTGAACTTTACTAACAACAGGGGCGGAGCTACAGGGAGACAAGGGGGGTTGGGGCAGCTGCCACCCCAGAAAAAAGCCTTGGCCCCCCTACTTGCCACCTTAAACTGGATTCTCTCAAAATGCACCTAGAATACTTTCTTTATTTCTCCACTCCTTATCCACCTGTCACGGTTTGGGTTTATTTTGTATTGGTTTTTCCTTTATATCTTGTTCTGTCATGTTTGAGTTCTGTTTCCTGTTTTATTTTGAAAGGTTTCCTGTTTTGTCATGTTTTTGAGTTTTATTTCCTTTGTCCCAATCTGCCCTGATCATGTTCACCTGTGTCTTGTCATTCCTGTCTGTATTTAAGTCTTGTCTCTGCCTTCCTCTTGTGCTGTTCCACTAATGTCTTAATGTCGCTCATGTCGTGTCTTAACGTCTTCGTGTCGTAGCATCATTTATGTCTTGGATGTTGCCATGTTTCCTGTTCTTGCCAAGCCACAGTGAGTCTAGTTCAAGTATTGTTTCCTGCTCTGCAGCACTTTTTGTTCAATAAACTCTCTTGCCTTGGAACTGTGTGCCTCCTGCCTCTGCGTCTGGGTCCTACCTGCTCTCCAGCCCCCCCAACCCTGACACCACCTACTTCCAATACTGTATAACAACCTTTTTCAAGCATTAGTTTCGTGTGGGGACGGGCCATCCCATTCTTTTTCACAGAGACCAACTTGCAGTAGAGCGTCTTTTTTGGCTGACAACCTCGCAAAAATTTTCCAATCTAAGGTAAGTTGTGCAATGATAAAAATATGTACAAATTGATTACTTGTCTCACTAACACAAAGCAGTAGAGTACTTGTGATGAATATTTTTGAAGACATTTCACTTTTTCGCCCTCTAGTAAAAAAAAAGTACCACATCTAAATGCCGTTCAACACTAGTGTGTATTTTTCTTTAGAAACTGCTGTTCCACAGCGAATTTAGTCATTTTAGGCATTTTCTGTCAAGAACTGTTCTTTAGATCTGATCTAAAAAGGAACGTGGCTTCATTCTATAGAAAGCATCACTCCACCTGAGGACAGATGTCTCTGTGACTGTGTAGGAAAAGTGATAAAGAATTCCCTCCTAGACCAGCAGATGATTACAAAACCATGTTTTGCCGGATTTCAATTTGTTTGTGATCTTCATGGATGTAACTGTGTAAACACACTGGATAGATAAAAATGCTGCTCTTTTCTAAATTGATTTCCTTTTTCTCAACTATAGGTGATGAAATCAGCAGCAGTAAGTGGACAATTTATAGGAGCAGCAGTGATGAAGAGTCTGATGGGACGCATCACAAACATCTAAGCATCAAAACTGCAGCTCCTCTTATCTGTTTGAAAGGAAGAACCACGGAGGTTTAATTAATGTTGTACCCACACAAAACAACTGCTTTACTGCAGTTCACAGTTAGACTGAAGCAATACTCACGTTCTGCACTGAAAGAACAGTTACACTGAGTTTTGTCTTTATAATGTGTTTTTTTTTTTTTTTTTTTTTTTTTTTTTGTAGTTCATGGTTTATGAGTTCTGTCAGTCATTAGAGTTAAAATACTGGAAATGACTGTTGCATGAATAAACACATCTTCATACTGGAGATGGAAACAGGTGTATTTTCTTTTTTTCATACCATAGATGCTGCTTGTTGCCGATTAGCGACAAACTTAAAATTATATCTATTTTTTGCAATTGTTATAATGAATTAATAATTTAAATAATTAAATAGTTAATTGTTACTTTCAACTTTTTTAAGCATTTACTTAAATACAAAAACTTTATTTTCATAATTGCAGATACATTTAGGTGTTAAGGGGTGAAGAAATCCTCAATACAAGCTTTTTGAAGCATTGGAAATAGCACCTCAGCTAAAAGGACTGCTGTTTTTTTTTTTTATGTTTTCTTAATAATAATGATACAGTTTAAAACCATTTCATTTCTAATGGCTGTTCTCATTTGCCACCCTTCCAAAGACTTCTGCCCCAATGTCCCTTTATAAAATGTTTTAGATCTGCCACTGATTAACAACCTCAAAGGTTTTGCTTAAATATTAAGAACAATTAAAAAAAAAGGGAAAGTGAAATAAAAAAACAAATGAATAAACATAAGTTAAACTAGTTGTCATTTAACTTATTACCCTATCATGAATGTGGAAATTGTTCTTGTAGTTTTACTTTTCAAAAATCTAAGTCTACGTTCACACTGCAGGGCTTAATGCCCAATTCGGATTTCTTGAAAAATTCGAGGCCGTTCACATTTCCAATCAAATGCGAACTTTTGTGATCTCCTGTGTGACCGTGAAATGACCCAGAAGTGACCCGCATGCGCAGAAGAGTACTCAACGGTGAACGAAATCACTCGTTTGCGGAAGTAGGCAACGTTAACAATGGATGTCATCAACGCTGGGCTTATCCCCCAAAATGCGGTCCAGCTCTTCGTAAAATGGACAGGTGATACGTTGACAGCCACTTCGTTTGTTCCAGTCTTTAACCTCCTTGTATTTAGCTCGGAGGCTTTTTATTTTTCGCTGGCATTGGAGCTAGGATCGTCTGTACCCATGCTCGGCCATTTCACTGGAAAAAAATTTCAAAATGTTTTCCAGTTGCGATGAGAGCCCTTGAGTTTGGCCTGAATAGAGCTGTCACCCCAAATATTAATCAAATCAGTGACCTTGCTTCCCTGCCACTGACTGGTCTTAGCAGCATCGTCCGCCATGGTTGATGTTTATGTTCTCGTTCCCGCCTACTTCAACGCAGAATGATGACGTTTGTAGCGTAACAATGGCGTACGGGTTGGATTATGTTGCCTGGCCATTCAGAACGCAGGTCGCATTTCAAAAGATCGGATACGTATCGGATTCAGGACCCCATACTCAAGTGGCCTGGGTTGCATTTGAAAAAATCGGAATTGGGTCGTTTCAGCCTGCAGTGTGAACGTAGCCTATGTGAGGTAAAATATAAGCAAATGTTCTTGTTAAATTTAATTAAGGAGAGTCCAAAAAGTACTTTTTGTTTTTCTAATTGCGTATTAAAAGGAATTTTGCGTAACACCAGCAGTTAAAATCCTCCCAAACACCTAAATAGGGATTCATAAAAGAAATGATCTGTTGTTTATGTTAATATCACAAAAAGCTTGGTTGTTTTTCGGCTTCTCTATTCAGATCCAATCACACAGAAGGGGAGGACATGAAAGAAAAGTGTCTAGAGTGTAAAAAAATAATGATACGCTTTTCCGCTTTAAACTATTAGCATACGCTGAGTAAATTTAAGGAACAATTAACTCGACTTCACTCAGGATTCCATAATCTCTCGTGCGGCAGAGCTTGCAGCCTTGTGCTGATATGGAACGGGAAATATGCAAAATACAGCGATTTTGAGGATAAACATGATTAGAAACAAACTTTTCTGAAACAGGTTAGTGTGAACATATATTTATTTTATTATCAGTATGTTTTACATGTCATGAGGGCAGGTGAGGAAGATGACAGCTGGAACACTGCCAGTCAACAGCCTCTCCTGAGAGCACGCATTCCTGCTTGAAACATATTTCAACCAGGAACTAAAAGCTCTCAAACTGATCCCAAACCTGCCCAAAAAAGTCCATCCATCTAAAGCACAGTCTGGCAATGCTGCCTCTGCTCGCTAGCTTGCGAGTCTCTGGACTTGCTGTTGACTGGAACATACCATTGCTGCAAATGATGGACTTAAAATTTATTTTAGACGTTTTTATTAAATGTTCAGCTCGTGGCCCTCAGACAGATTGCCTAAAGGTAAGTCCGCCCTTGTTCGTGTCGATTAGGTTTTCTACACACCTGGTCCTGGATCTGATGTGTGATGACGACAATACCGATAATGACTTTGAAGAGACAACAGCAAATGTGGTACACATCTTCAAATTCCACACGCAACCTCCTACTACAATGTGACGGCAGAGAATAGTTTACAATCCTCATTGTTTTCACACAGTTCATACATTTCTGTTGCCCAATGTAAGTACACTGCAATGTTAATGTGGCTAATAATTTCTGAGTTATGCACAAACAGTGGAAAATAAGGGCATTTGATACTTCCTTTTGTTTTAAGAAAGGTCGAAAGTTTTGTTTATTTATTGATTTCAAACAGTCCCTGTGGGGACATTTATGTCTGCATCAATAGTGACAGGAATCACACAGTGAATGTATGAAATGTAAGTATTAGAAGTGGCAGAAATTCTGGACATTATAGTCCTTTGTTTTATTTCGTCCTTCGTTACAACACAATTAAGATAAAAAAAGTATTTGGTTATTATTTATGTTTTTTTAGGAAATAAAAGATGATCATTGTCGTCAGTGAACATATCTCCAAGGCTCTTAAGCATAATTAGGTGCCAGTGATATCGTTAAATGTGACCTTCAGTCTTATTTGAATTCAGACAGCATATTCTATGCAGGGCTAGGCTATTACATATGGATCACATAAAATATAAATAGCAGCATTAAGGCACAGCACCCTGGTGGAGCCTTTGGATTTGATTTCAAACCCTTCTTTTTGTTATTTTTTCCTGTTTAAATATTGTTCATGAGGTCGGTAATACCTGATAAATGTAAGCACTTCAAGCTGCAGTGCTTTTCAAATACAATAAAGGGTGGATGGTTGCTCATTTTTAGACCAACATTTTTGATGAACACAGCTGTCATCCATCCATCCATCCATCCATCGAACCAACCTATTTGTTACCATTGCTGTCCAGAAGATATTTTAAAGTATGTTTCTTAAACTGAATGGGTATGTATTGAATTCAAATAAATAAGAACAACATAATGCTCTTCATTTCCTTAACTGAAAATCAGGACTTGATTTTCTGCAAAATTGTACTGTCTGTTCATATTCTGTGGCCGCAGGGTTGCAAGCTTTTGTTTCCTTTTATTTTTTACCCTTGTTGAGAAGAGGGGGACAAATGCTGTTTGATTATGATATTGCGTTGCAAGTTTTTGGCTCAGGGCCCACCAGGCTGTTGCCTTAGGCCTGCTGGTTTGCCCAAAGTGACGCAGAACAGTAAAGGCAAACAGTAACAAACAAAAGCAAACACTCACTGACAGAAACAGAGCAACAAAGACTTAGACCCTAAAGCACAAACCAGCAGATAAGCTGGCTGCCCAATGCTTAAATCCCAGGGAATGTCTCCTCCTATTCCAACATCATTTTTCCTCTCCCATATGCCCTTTTTTCCTTGCTTTATAGATTTCCAGAGGGGGGCAAAAATTGATGCCCGTTGAAGAAGAGGTAGTATAAAAAGAAGAATAAGACAAGTTAGAAGATCTTATGGAAAGAAGAAAGAGGTGCAAAGGGAATGAGTGGGATGGTTGGAAAATGAAGAGGAAAAAAATGTGGAGAAGAGGGGATCACTGAGGACATGGCTGAAGGACAAATCACTATGGCAAAGTTAAAAGACTAATTTAATATGCTGGTCACAAAGAGCAAGGAATGTGTATGGGAAACAGAGAGACTTCAAAACATAACCCAGCAGACAATCCTTTAGGTGTCTTGATTATACGTATGGATTCATGGAGACTCTGCCCACCCAGCCTCCGTGTTCATGTTGTTTTATTTTTATTTTTTTAACTCCAGTATGCATTTTTGTGTGTGGTGCGTTCAAAGGTCTTGTTTGGCTCCCAGCTGTTCCTAAACCAGATTAGGAGAATAAGATGTTGTTACACAACCAATGAGTGTCCCATTGCCCTAAGCAAGCAGAGTAAGTCCATCATCTAATGACCCAACTACAATGAGGAAGAGGCATAAAGTGTTACAGTAAGTCATTGAGCTGTCTTGGTCCTGCTTGTATCCTATGTGTAACACTCATATCTTTGCCTTTTTTTATGTTAAGCCCACCGAAAAATTAGAAATGTCTTGTTTTTTGTAAAGATTATAGAAAATTGTGACACACGTGAAATACTGAGCTCTTACACACCAAAACTTTAGCATTACTCAACGTTTAATGATGAGAAAACACAATACTGAAATATAAATGGAGCTAAACTGATGATATTTCCACATGACATTTGTGCTGTTAGTTGATTGCACCTCACACATTCGGTGTCCTCTGATCTAGTTTTAATGTCAAGATGTGACCCGGTGACCTCATTAGAAACGGCTTAGGCTTTTGCGACACGTTTTTCTCCGTCTTTTCTTCAAGTTAGACACACACTTAGCCTGAGATAATTGCTCGTGTCTGAATGTGCCGGATAAGCTGACCCCATAAAACAATAGTACCACAGAGTGCCAAGAAAAAAAAAGTAGACTCTCTAAATGAGTTTTTATTTTGGGTGACATCCATTAGAAATGAAGTTGTATGTCATTGGGGACTTTGCCTTGGGCTGTGTCACAGGCTCATGTTGAGGTCAGGGCTTCCTAGATGTCAAAAGCTAACTCAGGACAAGATTCAAAGTAAGTGTCAGTCACAGGTCAGGCAGAGGACAAAATGAATAATTTATGCTGAAAAAGAAAGAGTTGACAGAAAAGATCATAAAAAGAGCAGTTTCCAAATGTCTGCAAATGTGATCTTTTCATCATCAACACAGTTATTAATTGTTTCAAAATACTTGGGTTTGGTAGCCTTCAACAGAAGATAATGCAAAAAGGGATTTCAAATCAGAAAGAAGAAGACAGGATTTGAATCTTATTAGGATTGAGAACACTCATTACACTTCTTTAAATGACATTATAGATTAGATTAGTTTTCTTACTTGAACTAGATCACATTTCGGGATGATCTTATGCAAAAGTTACAGTCTGCAATCTGTTTTCAGAAGAGATCATTCAAACTGTGTTTGTGTAGAATAAAAAAAGGCATCTAATGATGTTTGAATGAGCTGTCTTGTAAAACAATATGTGAGAATGGATGAAAGGTCTATTAGCAAAAATTGGAGGTAAGTGAAAAGTTTGGGATACATTAAGGGATCCCAATAAGTACATTTAAGGTGCTCATAGCCAGACAAATGACAGTTGAGATGATAGATTGTTAGGAGAGAAAAGTTCGACAGTGAAGCTTGAGTGGTTGTATTTTAAGGGTCCATGGGGCTAAATGTGCATGAGTGTGAGAGAAATGGTTGTTTCAAGTCACTGGAAAATCCTCGATGGCTCAATTACACAGCCATGTATGACCTGGGGGGACCGCTTGATAGGTCTATTAGCTCATAGTCAGAGTAACAATGCTGCCAGTGGGACATTTACTTTAACATACACCCTAAGTGCTTGAACATGCCAGCACACAGTTGTACACACAATAGCACACACATACACACACATTATTGAATGATTAAAGAAACCTATTGAGCTGAGCATGTATTGTTTGACATCACTGATGTGGAGATTTTCTCTGCAGAATTGGCCTAGTTTTTGAGGAACTTCAACATTATGCTGCACTTTTAATGAATTAATTGGTCTGGAGGCCACATAAAAAAATTACATGAAAAAAAATTCAAGGCGAACATAAGAGCATAGGTTTTAAAAGGGGGGGGGGGGGTATTTCCTTTTTAAGACTTATGGTTTAGAAAGGAGATCTGTTTTGAAGTATGTCAGTATAAACTGATAATAACTTGGTCAAAGCATCAAGCAACAAATGCAGTTAATTTTTAGGATGATCGCATTACCTGCTGCTGGTCAACCGGTATTGTATATTGTACCTTCATAATTAAAAAAAAAAAGGAAACATCTGGAAGGTACCCTCTTAAGTGACAACGTTGGTATAGTCGGCATAAGACTCTTGCAACGGATATAAAAATGTACTGTTGAACCCCATTTAAAAATATTAGGTGGAAAAGGCACAATCTGTAAAGGACAGTAAGTGTGTCTCTTCTTTTACATTGTTGTTGTGCAACAACAACGGGTTATGTTTTGAACAGAATGTGCCTTAGTGCCTGATAACATTTCGAACTAAACAAATTTGAATAAACTTCAAAAAAATTTCACTCAGAATCTGCCCTTCCCAAGGGGCAGTAACTGTCCACAAGAAATTTACAAATGGCTTGTAAAGATCACCCCCTATTTGGTCACGCTTTAGATTGGGGGGCTGCAAAACACTCAATAAACTGTTAATAAGAACATTGTTAATATGTTTATTAATCCCATACAAGCAATTTATAAATAGTTTGTGAATAGGATTAACAAATGCTAATAAATGTCTTTATAAACAGCTTAATACCACAGTACCCATGCTTGTTAATGTCTTATGAGTAGTTTATTAAAGAATATTTTAATGTATTTATAAACTGCATATTTAAACTTGTAAGACATTTACAAATGCTAATTAATGTACTCAAGCAATTTACTAAAACATTACTAGTGCTTGTTAATGTCTTATAAATAGTTTATTAAGGACTCTTATTACAAAGCGTTACCGATCATTTTCATTGTTAAATCCAAGAACCATATATTTGCTGAAAAACACAGCTAATTGTTAACGAATTGTGGCTATTATAGGGTGTCTGGGTATAAAGGTTTCTTCATAGCTGCTCGTTTTGCATATGCAATGGTTTCCTAGACATATCAAAAGAAACTTTTTCTTCAATTGATTGAAGTAGAGTTTATATTTGGTGAAAGCAAGCACATGAAGGTCATCATATTGATAGTCGTATTTGCTACAAAAGCAAACCTTTATGGAATTCCAGTCTGATTATGACAAATGGCGCTTTGTCGCTGTTGGTTGAAAATGTGAGATGACTGTCAGAGTTTGCCCAAGTAGAGGGAGTCTGTACCTAGACAAAAATCAATTAAAATCTAACTACGGTAATTAAATGTGCCCTCTATGTGTGTCTGTCTACGGAAATCTGAACACAACATGCTCGTTTTTTCTCCCATACTGATTCGATGGATTGAATTTGGCACAGGTGTGTCCTAACGTAGGCATGTTTGCCTCATGCAACACATATGTCGTTTGCATTCAGTGGATCAGGTTGTTGAGTTTGGCCTTTGGATTGTTGATTCACTTCTCTTCAGCTATGGCTGTGCAAAGTTTCTGGATATTGGCAGAAACTGGAAGATGCGGTTATATATGCTGGTCTGGAACATTCTACACATGCTGGTGACATCATGTAACTATGCTTGCCACCCAAGTAATATGGAGGACTGCATATTCAGGCTACTGCATAGGGTGTTGCTTTTGGATGAATGAGACTCAGATTCTCCTGGCATTACAAAAAGCCTTCAATGACATGCAGCTGCATTTGCTGTCCATAACTTATCCCTGCCCAGACCATAACCCCACCACCGCTGTACACTAAAACTATAGACAATTTAAAATTTAATATAAAATTGTTCGCGTCATCCAAAAATTCCTATGTATGTGTACGTGGGTGTCCTGCTTCAGAAAAAAAAGCAGAACAAAAGAAGCCAAGAGGGTTATTCAGCAAAAAATGAAAACTGTTTGATAAAGGAGTGTCCTTGCTGTCAAAACAAAAGTAGCATGCCACACCAGACTTTTTATTCATAGATACTTTTGTGCAAATTAAGTTCCCCTCAGATTAAAAAAAAATATACAATATGCAGTTGTACATATTGCTCATATGTTAAGAGTGCTGCCACTGAAATTGTGGTTTTCCCTAGTGATTTGAGAGTGAATAGTTTTACAAAAGTCCTCTCTAAGAAATAAGGACGTCAATATTTAAATGTGGTTGCTGGTGGGTATGTGTGTTTGATTTTGTTAAAACCATTTCTGGTAAGCCTGCTGCGTCATGTTAGCGGAGAACGAAGACAGACCCAGATGCTGGAACCCGGAAAGATCACGGACACTAGATCGTAGTCACTGTTTATTGTCCAAGAGGAAACTGAATTCAGGAGAAGTGTTCTGTCGCTGGAGGAGGAATCCGTGATGGAGTCTTGGGATGACGGAAGAGAATGAGTCCCAGTGGAGGAGGAAGTGAGTGCAGGATGCAGTCCAAGAAGGTGAGTGGCGTATTCCTAGTCCTGTTGTGATGTGCTGTCCACGTGTGGAGCAAACCCGTGGTGCTTGTCCCGTGGGATGATGGTGGCAGCTGCATGGCAAAAATCATGGTGTGGGTGGAGGTTGAGTCCTCAGGTGGAACCAGACAGAGAGTTGATGTGTGTTGGACCCAGGTCGGCAAAATTGAGAGTAGGACGCAGAGCTAGATAAAACTTCATGAAGTTCTAGAACAACCTGTGACCAAGTACTGCGCCATATAAAGCAAACAAACTGGCGATGAATACTGCAGTAGATTCTGCATGGAGAGGAAGAGGAGAGAAGGGGGGCAGGAGTGGATCCCCTCGGGGCATTATGACATGCTGGTTTCTATTATGTGCTTTTTTTGTTTGTTTTTGATTATAATTAAATGAATTGAAATAAGACAAATTTAGTATTAGTCTAATGTTATGTGATCCACAAGGAAAAGTTACCGGGACATGTCTTTTTCTTTTTGTTCTACCCTATTGCTGTGGAACTTCAAGCACATGTTACATGCATGTAGTTCAGATATATTTACATTTTTGAAAGAAGAAAAAAGAATCTTGTATTTATATTTTTTAGGTCTGAATCATAATGAATAATCTTTACACTGGGGGGGGGAATAGGCTGACATAGGTCCTGTCTTAAACAGATGTTGTAACATGTCCTTTGGCATATACACTGTAATGATGGCATATCTGCTGTCACGATGTGTGAAGGTCTGTGAAAAAAAATATTTCTTTCTCCTGCAGACTACAAACAATTTTTATGTTGGCACAATGTTTTATGTACCTGTCTGGTAGTGTGCTGTATTGGTTGTCTGCATCATCTTACTCTGGCTTTTGTCCTGTACTGTTTTCACTAGCTGGCTCACATAATGTGACTTTTATTTTTTTTGTGTGCTTTTGCATTATTCTTTTTTTATGTGACTGTGTTACACTGTGGAACTGAAAGCCTCTTGTAAATATTTTCTAAAAAAAGAAAAAAATAAGTATTATCTGTATATGTTCTTAAGATAAAATGAATGAATGAATACAATTTATTAGTTTAAGCCTTGTAAAATGACTGTTGAGAAATAATCTGGACAGAATTTGCAGTCATGTTAAACAAAAAGAAGTAGGCCTTTAGGAGAATTTTTTTTTTATTTCTTTGAATTATTATTATTTATTTTTTTTGCTTTCAGTTTACTCATCGCTGTTTGTTTTCAATGAAAGTATAGCACATTTCATATGTAATTCCTAAAATACATGAATTTTTATTTCTGTACATATGTCAAGTTTTAAATTTATTTAAAATGTGATCCATACTAGCTGATGTAAAACCTACAGGTTAACTGTATCAAGTTGGTTTCAACTCTAAATATTAAAAGAAAATGAACTCTACAGACATGTGGTGCAGGTATTATTTAGATGACTTTAATCATTTATAAAAAATCATTTTATGAGTTTTTCAGGGAATTCAACTGTCACCAGTAAATTATATGATAGCTAGTATTTGCATGTGTTAAATATAGACTCCGTGGTTTTATTTGACTAGGATTTGTCATTTAAGGCTCACAAATCTCAGGTGTGTAGAACTGCCTTTTTTCACATGCGGAATATAGCTAAGATCAGAAATATACTTTCTAAGAGTGATGCTGAAAAACTCATCCATGCGTTTGTTACGTCTAGACTGGATTACTGTAATACTTTGCTAGCAGCGTTTCCTAAGAGCTCCTTAAGAAGTCTCCAGCTTGTTCAGAATGCAGCAGCTAGATTGTTAGCAGGAACTAGCAGAAGAGATCACATCACTCCTGTGTCAGTTTCACTTCACTGGTTCCCAGTTGATTCTAGAATCAAGTTCAAGATCCTCCTGTTAACTTATAAGGCCTTACATGGAATGGCCCCGTCCTATATTAAGGACCTCATAGTCCCTTACCACCCAAACAGAACACTTCGCTCGCTAAATGCAGGACTGCTTGTGGTTCCTACAGTTAGTAAATGTACGGTTGGAGGTAGAGCGTTTAGCCACCAAGCTCCTGTTTTATGGAATAAACTTCCAGCTCATATAAGAGAGGCCGACACAATTTCTACATTCAAGTTAGACTTAAAACATTCCTCTTTGGACAGGCTTATTGTCAGACTAGTTAGTATTCAGAGATTATTTAACTTAATGTTAATGTGTTTAAATTAAAATTAATAACAATAACAATTTGTTTTTAGTAGGCTGCTAGAAGTTGAAGCTGGGGTAACTATGGTGCACTGGGGTTCTGTCCTCTTTTTTTATCATCTACTTCTACCCTCCTTCTATCCTTTATTCTTGATCATTGTTCATCATTTAGTTCCCCCTGTTTGGGGCAGTGCGATTCATGTGCTTTCCTTCTTTTCCCACTCCCCTCCTGGGGGATTGGGAAAAAACTACGTAGTTGTAGTGTTAGATATGTTAATTCTTCTCTATGAGTTCTGGTAAATCGCCTGTCCGTCCTGGGGGAGGATCCCTCCTTCATGTGGGGACCCGTGAGGTTTCTCCGTTTTTTCCAGAATCCATTTTTTTTAGGAGTTTTTCCTTACCGCGAAGGAGGGTCTAAGGGCAGGGATGTCCAGTTTAGTTTCCTCAGTTTGTTAGTTCTATTTAGTATTTTCCTATTGAATTCTATGTATTCATGATCCTTTTGATTGTATGTTTTACTTTTTCAATTACAGATATGAAGCCCATCGGGACAACTGTTGTTTTGAATTTGGGCTACACAAATAAAATTGAATTGAATTGAATAGTATTGGCATGTTTTTTTACGCTGCTTTTTACTCAATGTTATATTCCATCTCATTCCTCATCTCATTCCATCAGTTGACAAAAGTGGAAAGCACTGTCCAGGCGTACATTTTTGATCCAGATACCAGGCGAGATGAGGAAATAAAGACGTACAGGGATCTATTTTTCTGAGGTGGATGCATCAGAATGGAGCAAAGCAGGTAGCCTGTACCCCCCCTCCCCCAGCATGTTACATACATCACAAATATGACTTTTTTATTTTCAAACTGCATTTTTTTCTTCTGCTCCTGGTTCACGAATTGAATAGAGTTACTAACAAAATGAAGTTTTACGCTTAATTTTCTCAATATGACCTCCATCATCAGAAAAATGCGTCAAAAACATGTTAAAAACATTAAAAATGCTTATTTTTATCAGTAGGTCTTTAAGATGAATATCTACTTTTTACTATATAGTTCACTATTCTGCATGTTTCTTAAACTTCTACCTTGATTTTTTTCCTCACCTTTTTTTAAACTAATCTTAGTTACTCCGTAAAAAAAAAAAAAAAAACGGAGTTTGCTGTTTTTTTCCTTTGCTCCTTTGACTTTTATTGTTTGTGGGTTTTGTTCCCCTGTGTAGTTTTTCCCCCTCATGTGAGTCCTAACAACAATTAAACCTGCTTTGTAGGGCATGCTTGGGGAGAGGCATGCAGAGCGCATTAAGAGTGAGAGATACACATGAAGCAAAGCAACACAATGGGAAAAAGCAGCAGTGAGATGGAGTGGAGGCAACAAAAATTAATAAGAACATAAACAAGTCTCTCACCTCAGTTTCTTTCCCTCTCAGTCTCATATATGAACGTGGTGGTTCCTCTCTCCATACAAAACCCCATAGGCAATTTAAAGAAAGTAGGCCAAAATGAAATATGGCTGCAATATAGAAACACACATACACAGCAGCCTGATTGGACCCTGTTGTATGTGCACATGAACGAAAGCGTGTGCAGGGGAGCAAGTGAGAAAGAAAGCACGAGTTCAGGGACACTAAATGTGCTGCGAGACAGTTAAGGGTTTTATTAAGATTGAATAGGAAGAAAGATTTCAAATGAAATTTTATGCCAGTGAAATGTCTGTATAATCTATCCTCCTCTTTCTCGCTCTTTTTCTTCTCCCATGCAAATGCCCACACACAGAGACACGGAGGATTGTGGCTACCCTGTAGTCACACTACATTTGCACTTTCCTAACCTCTTAGCCACCAGCATTTTGTGGCATAAACAGACTAAATCCTTAATAATCTGACTGACAGCCATAAGGACTGTGTTGACTTACACTGTTAGAGTAAAGCCTGACCCAAATATGTTTGTAGGCTTCCATGAATGTGAACTATTAATGATGTGTTGTAATGCATGACTGCACAAAAACTAAAAAGCACAGAGTTTTGAAAACAAAAGGGGAACAGGGCAGCCTCAGCTGGTAAAAAGACCTGACAGTTTTTCTCTGTTTAAGACTTGAAACTAACAATAGGAAAAGTAACAAACACTCCTATTAAAGGGGGATTCTTGTCTTTATAGTATTTATTGATTTCAAAGAGTGTAATTTAACACAGGTTTTAATGTGGAAGCTTTATTCACCAACACACACTCACTGGCAACTTTATTAGGCACACCTGTCCAGCAGCTCGTTAATGCAAATTTCCAATCAGCCAATCACATGGCATCAATTCAATCAATCGAGTAATCAAACTTTATTTATAAAAAGGTGATTTTCATGGGTTGCAGTTCAAAGCACTTTACAATTAAAAACAACAACAACAAAATCCAAAAAAAAAACAATTATTTTGCCCCCCATTCAGCACAATTGAAACACATGGGTGAGCACCAAGTTAACATCCACTGACCAATCTAGCAGCCCTGATACCCTCCTGAGAACCGAGGAAAAAAAGTGTCTTACAATTTCTGTTTTACTGTGATTTCCTATCTATTTGGGCATAAATAAACACCTTACAATTTTATTTTTTTAAAAAATGTTTTTTATTTCAATTTCCCAACACGTCCACTGTAGAGGACAACAGGACGATATTTCTGTGAAAACAGAAGTCAATTTGGAAAATCAGAAAAAAGGAGCAGATTAAAGCTTTAGAGTGAAATTCACCCAAAAAACATTAAATTTTGTTCTAAAACAATAAAATTCTGCATCACTCTTTTGTTACATGATGGAACATCTGCTACAGAGGATGATCGACCGGTAAATTGAGAACTTTGCTTATTGGCTCAGCTCTCTCCTCACCACAACGAACCGGTACATCAACCGCATACCTATGGACGCCGCTCTGATCCGCCTGTCAATCTCATGCTCCTGTCTTCCCTTACTCATGATCAAGACTCCAAGATATTTAAACTTCTCCACCTGGGGCAGGGACACTCCACCCACATAGAGATGGCAAACTACCTTTCTTTGGTCGAGAACCATGGCCCCAGATTTAGCGGTGCTGACCCTCATCCCAGCCGCTTCACACTCGGCCACAAACCGCCCCAATGCATGCTTGAGGTCCCAGCTTGATGAAGCCAACAGGACAACATCATCTGCAAAGAGCAAAGATGAAATCCTGTGGTCCCCAAACCAGACCCCCTCCGGCCCCTGCCTGTGCCCTAGAAATTCTGTCCATAAAAACTATGAACAGAATCGGTGATAAAGGGCAGACCTGCCGGACTCCAACGTGCACCGGGAACAGGTTTGTCTTACTGCCGGCTATGCGAACCAAGCTCTTGCTCCGGTCATGCAGAGACCGGACAGCCCTCAGTAAGGCTCCCCGGACCCCATACTCCCATAGCACCCTCCACAGGATACGGGGGACGCGGTCGAACGCCTTCTCCAAATTCACAAAACACATCTGCACTGAATGAGCGAACTCCTGCATTCCCTCCAGCACCCTAGAGAGGGTGTAGAGCTGTTATACTGTTCCACGACCAGGAAGGAAATGAACTGTTGTTCCTGGATCTGAGGTTCGACTATCGGACCGACTGTCTTCTCCAGTACTGTGGCCTATAGACTTTCCCAGGGAGGCTGAGGAGTGTGATTCCCCGGTAGTTGGAACACAACTAAATCAAAAACAGGTCCTCAAAAATGTTATCAATGTACTGTGAAAAGTAAGAGATTGGACTCCGGTATTCACAAACTTTGGCGTCATCTTGATAGGCAGGGCGCCCTGCTAGCACAGGTGTAAACCTGTTATGATGGACGTTTAAAAAACACAAAAAAATCAAGTTAATTAAAAAAAAAAGGTTATTTTTTACCTAAACCTCATCCTTTTTATCATCTGAAAGCTCCAAATCTGAATCTCTCTCAACTATCTGGTATAGATTCCTCTCTGATTCACTTTTAACTTCTAAAATCATGTGCAGTCATTAAATACATTAAAATGGTCCCGGTGCGGACATTTATTAAACGCCTGCTGTTTTAAAACCGAAAACATGAAACTTTTTTCAGATCTAAAAATATTGTTCTTAACATGTTTATGACCAAGAATATATATAATTATCATGGTAAAAAAAGGAATATATACATAATATTTGACTTGCCTTTCACCTTTCCATAAAATTAGGTAAATGGTATTGCAGCCATCTTTGTAGATGTAAAACTTAAAGTTCCCAGCATGCAAACTCATCACATGACACATCAATGGAAAGCCCATGATGTCCTCTACAGAGTAGAATGGGATTTGGAAAGGTATCTCTTAATCCCTTCGAAATATACAGGTAAACACAATGTCCACTATAGAGGACATAAATGACTGGGCCTGGTCTCAGGAGGATACAAAAGATCCCCACAAGAAACACTGGCGCTAAAATCCTAATAAAAAGACGGGTAAAAACAGATGCATAAAATTTATTTAAATGCATACAATTAAAAGTACGTTTTAAAAAAAAAATAAAAAAAATAATTAAAATTATTTTTTTTATAATGATAACTAAGATTATCTAAAAGTTATGTCAAAAAGGCCAAAAGACCATCGCTGGAGAAGCAAAGGGTTGCTTTCATGTCAATATGGAACAAACTCTCTGGGAAATGTTTCCAGCACCCTGTTGAATCTATGCCACCAAGGATTAAGGCAGTTCTGAAGGCAAAAGGTGTCAAACCCAGTACTAGCAAGGTGTCCCTAAATAAAATGGCTGGTAAGTGTATATTTCTGATTCAGATGAAATTATCTGAGAATAAAAATAGCAAAAAATAAGACAGATAGAAGAAAAGAAAATAAATGAAAAAAAAGAAAAGAAAATAGAGACCATCATTCAGTGTAAGCAGTTTTTCTGTGATTAAAGTGACTTTGTGCATTTAGCAGCAGTCTTATTTATCGAGGGTGGGTTGTATATATATATATATATATATATATATATATATATATATATATATATGTATATATATATATAATATATATATATATACATATATATAATACAACCTAAAGACACTATATATATTATATATATATACATATATATAATACAACCTAAAGACACTATATATATATATATATATATATATATATATATCAGTGACGTGCGGTGAGGTTAATGGCTGGTGAGGCACTGACGTCATCAGTCAGATTTACAAACATATGAACCATGAATATAAATAACTGAGTAACTTATTCACCATTTGATTGACAACAGTTAACGTTTTGTTTAAAATATAATTTCAACATGTTTTTTTTTTCATATACAAACTGCAGCATAGAAAAAAGCACAAACGTTATTATCGTCTTACCTTTAGTTGTAAATAAAGTCCATACGCCGCTCCTTCTGAAGAAAATGACTTGCCGCTTGCTATCACTTCTTCTAGTATTTTTAGCGTCATAATCTCAGGGCTCACCGGCGCCCCCTAACACGAGGCACGAGAACTGCAACATGAGGCACGAGAATGTCTGGCCTCACCCAGCGGCTTTTTCGCCGTCGTTTAGCGCTCAGCACAAGAAACACGTCCCTCACATACAGTTATTTATAAAAACAAGCACTGTGCATCATATACATCTGCTAAATTATTTAAACTCAGCTCATATAGTACAAGTGATTGAACCGACATACAGAGAGACAGCAGTACCGTCTGACTGCATAGGTATTGCGCAATCCAAGGTGAGGCTCAGCGGGCTGATGCCTCATCGCAGGTCACTTAGTATCTGAACGGCAAATGCGGAAATTCAGCGATTTTGAAAAGAAAAAACACCCAAAAATGGTACATTTAAATGGAAAATGACCGCAAAGCACAACTTACTGATTAAATATAATAATTGAATTTATTTTTTCTCTTTTCTTCCCATAATGACAGGTGAGGCTGTGCCTCACCTGCCTCTCCTGACTGCACGTCACTGATATATATATAGTGTCTTTAGGTTGTGTGTGTGTTTGTGTGTGTGTGTGGGGGGGGGGGTTGGGGGTAATCCTTTGGGACTTATAGCGGAGTGGAGTTTGTGAGATCATATATGCATGAGGTTCCCACGAACCAAATAACCTAGACATTGATAGTGGCCATCAGTTACCAGCATCTATCCATTTTACTGAAAATCATAGGACATTTCTAGCAGTGACGTGCAGTCAGGAGAGGCAGGTGAGGCTGTGCCTCACCTGTCATTATGGGAAGAAAAGAGAAAAAATAAATTAAATTATTATATTTAATCAGTAATTTGTGCTTTGCAGTCATTTTGCATTTAAATGTAACATTTTTGGGTGTTTTTTCTTTTGAAAATCGCTGAATATCCGCATTTGCCGTTCAGATACTAAGTGACGTGCGATGAGGCACCAGCCCGCTGAGCCTCACCTTGGATTGCGCAATACCTATGCAGTCAGACGGTACTGCTGTCTCTCTGTATGTCGGTTCAATCACTTGTACTATATGAGCTGGGTTTACATAATTTAGCAGATGTATATGATGTACAGTGTTTGTTTTTATAAATAACTGTATGTGAGGGACGTGTTTCTTGTGCTGAGCGCTAAACGCCGGCAAAAAAGCCGCTGGGTGAGGCCAGACATTCTCGTGCCTCATGATAGGGGGCGCCGGTGAGCCCTGAGATTATGACGCTAAAAAATACTAGAAGAAGTGATAGCAAGCGGCAAGTCATTTTCTTCAGAAGGAGCAGCGTATGGACTTTACTTACAAGTAAAGGTAAGATGATAATAAGGTTTGTGCTTTTTCTATGCTGCAGTTTGTATATGAAAAAAAAACATGTTGAAATGATATTTTAAACAAAACACGTTAACTGTTGTCAATCAAATGGTGAATAAGTTACTCAGTATGTTTTTTTTCCAACTTTATTGAACAAAGTATTAACATACAAAATCCAGCATCAATGAATGAATCAGATAGCATCAGCAGTGGTAGTCAATGTCATCAATCCAAACTTATTGAATCATCTCAAGTAAAAAATATAAAATAAAATTATCAGAAATATATCCAAAATAGAATTTGCTGATAGACAAATAAAGTATCTTAAAATATATAAAAGGGGATTACAAGATAATAATAATATTTACAATACAAAGTTTTCTTAGAGGGGATTACTTATCAAACAAAAAAGCACAAATTGTTTCAGTCTTACTTGTTTTGGGTGTGTTAATTTTTTTTAATATAGTCGTAAAACTGGAGCAACTCGATCTTAAATATGGTGAAATTGGGAGTTGTTTTTTTTTATTTTATTTATTTATTTTTATTTTTATTCTGCACTTATGAATGTAAAATTTGGAATCGAGAAGTAACAAATTAATACTTTTTTCTACTTTTTTAACATCCGAATTAAAATATGCGACTATTTGTTTCAAATTTAAAACAATGTTACAGTTTAATTTGCTGTTTACAAAGCATTCTAATTGGTTCCAAAATTCACGGGAAAATTTACAAAAGTATAAAAGATGAAGAACTGATTCAGGGAAGTTTCTCAGTATGGTTCATATGTTTGTAAATCTGACTGATGACGTCAGTGCCTCACCAGCCGTTAATCCCACCGCACGTCACTGATTTCTAGGATACTTGGACTTACACGCATAATAAAAAACCCTTCAGTATAACCACAATCTATCTGTAGTCAAATTTGAGGATGAGGGTTTTGCTCAAGGTTACCAACAAAAGAGGGGTAAACAAACACTGCTAGAAAATCTGTCCTACTCAGGTTCAAGTCTGCAAGTTTCAGGACTTCAAACATTAAAACATACCACCACCTCCTTTAGGGTCTTGATACGTAAGCTAATATTTGAACTAACCCTCTACAAACATAGTCACGGGGCCCCAGTTTAGCATAATTAACTGTTGTGGTATTATAACCCAAAACTTGATGTCCAAGCATGTATACGCCAGGGTGTAAGAAGTGAAGAAAACAGGGGACACTTGGATGATGTTTCCGACAGAGATCAGAAACAACAAAGGCCAAAGTTGACACTTGTCAAAGGGGCCACAGGTAATACTGTGTTTCTGTTGTATGTAAGCTGTCCAAATCTATGACACAAATGTTTAGGTAGAAATCTTAGTGAGCAGGAAACGCCCAATTTTATTACTGATCTTCTTTTATGTGTAACTAAGCAACTATTGAGAACCAAGGTCTCAACAGTGTAAAGAGAGAAATGTAAGTAGTTTAAAAAAAGGGTAAACACAGGATAAACACGCTGTTGGTTAATAGAGAATGAGACATGAATGGGAATGTTTTCATCACTTCACAACTTGTAGAGGACTCTAATAATGAGAGTAACTTATAAAGAGAAAAATAATCAGCAGAAATATATAAGGGCATGGAAAAAATTGGGTTTAGCTTAGAAATGCATTTACTGTTTGGCCATTTCAAATTGAAGCTTTAGCTCCTGTGTTGATGTACTTTAAATTACCGCAAGCAGAGAAGAACAGCTTTGTTCTGATATGCAACACTTTACAGTGGTGAAAGGTTAACGCAACTTAAACCAGCTGATTCTGATGCAGCCGAATGGAGTAAAGCTTCTTTTCTCCGTATAAGAACCCATTCAAATTAGATATCTAGTACAGAAAGTCAAAGAGTTAAGGTAGTTTAAAGAGCACATGCTATTTTGGTTGTCACCGGCAAGTTACAGGGTTAGCAAATTGTTATTTTAAATCCTACTGAGGTGGTTTGTGTTTGATAACTGTATTTACATGTAGGAAGTTGTACAGTCAACTGAGCTTGTTCTAGAAAAGCACAACCGTGGGAGTATTTCAGGCAGGCAACTCGAGCAGTGCGTTTACCTGGTTACTCCTCCCTGCGGGCGGTTCAGCCTAATTAACTCACCTGTTCACTGTCCTACTTAAGTTCCAGGTGTGCGGTCCAATCCCTCTTCATCCTTTTCCGCGAGCTCTGCGTTCGTTCGCTCCACCCTCCTCCCCTGCTTCCACCTGTGAGCTCCGTCAGGGGTAGTCTAATACCCAAAGTTTTCTATGGAGATCTTTGTTTCATGTCTCTGAACGGAGCCTTATGCCAAACTAAAAGAAAAATGGAAATGAACATTCCTTTACTGCATGAGTTGTCTGACTGAAATACCGATTATGTAATTACCAGCACTATTATCTCTTTCATTTTTCATATTTTTGTAAATATTATGAATGTGAAATTTGCCAAATGAGACTAAAAAAGGGATTACAATATTTGTACCGCCCTTGTTTGAACTGCTGTGTTTCTGTCTCAGTTCCTCCGAAGTACAAATGCATTGCATTAAAAATGAGTAGGGCATCATTCATAAAAGCACAAAATTCATAACTATGACAACATCTTGTATGTTTTTGATTAAAAATAATTCATCTCACTGGAGGATGAGTCTTATGTTTAATTCACTCCAAAAATGTCACAGGAGTGTTACAGCAGCAGGACGTCTTACAGACAACCTTTTAAAATTGTTGTTTCACACCAAAGACGTCAGAACTGCATTCAGACTGTGCAGACAGGTCAATGCTGCAACGCTGAAAAAAAGAACTTCAATATGAATTTAATTCTCCCTTATAGCGAGTCATTCATTGGACATGTGTATGACATGTGAGTTATGAGATTGATTCAAACAGAAATCTTACTAACTCAATGCTATTGTTAAACAGTGCTGCTGCTTTGGTGAAAACAAGGGGTATAAACAAAGGTTTTCAGCCATCAACCACAGTTTGTAATGAATTGAACAAAACATCACAATTTGCCCATATTTATTTTTGAATAAAATCCATCACTTTTCATTGTAACAGTAAAATTGTGTCCATAGAAAGAGAAGAAGTAAAAGATGTACAAGGGAAAAAAAAGCACTTTAAAGTTCTGGTCTACTTAGAGGAAGGAAACTAATAGAAAGCATTTTAGATGTTTATGTCTCCGTGGCAGAGATGGAAAGTGAAATGTGTGTGGAAAATCACCATAATCGAAGAAAGACCCCTTAGGGCAGGGGTCAGGAACCTTTTTGGCCGAGAGAGCCATAAACGCCACATATTTTTAAATGTAATTTCGTAAGAGCCCTACAATATGTTTAAAACTAAAAATACAAGTGAATGTGTGCATTTTATGTACTTTTAACACTTTTAAAGTACAATAAGTCTGTGGATTCTTTTTAATAACATTGTTATTGTAGCGGACTGAGTTGGACTGGGTGGCTGTTGGGTTCTAAGTTCCGGAGGTCATTGAACACAACAAGCAGTGATGCTGGTTTGCCCACAGATCTGTCGCTCAGCCTGCCGTTGGGGAGTTTGGACCAATGGTGTTCAGCTATGGGCCGAATAAGGGAAATAAGAGGGCTGGTGTGGGAGCGGGGGAACACAAAGTAGGGGGGAGCGCTCTCAGCGGGAGAGATTCACTAGTTGTTGAATTGGTTGTACAGAGTTGGTTACGGCGTACAATAACCAGAATAAAAAACCTCAAAAGAGGTTAAGTCTCCGTGTCTCAGTGTGGGAATGACGCTACATTATGCTGTTGCTAATAAATGATGAGTATTTCTTAGCATTAATGTGACTTCTGGTGCTGCATGGAGGTTTTGCTGATGGTCTTGTCTGGTTGATACGTGGTGAGTTTCAGCTTTATGCAGGCGTTGAGACTTCCATCCGTTAAACCTTATCATATTGGTTGGTCTTAATGTTCTTTAGATGTGACAAAGGCTGCTCACATGCATACGTGGAGCCAAACATTGTCAGTACAGCAATACTCACATGCTCCATGTGGTATGTGATGGGCAGCGTGTTCTAATATGTGAGGTTTCACCTTGCTGCCGGCGGCCAATAGCCCTCCTCTTTTCAAAGACGGGAGACAATCTGCTGGGACGGCAATTCACAAGTTTCAAGCCGTTACAGATTTGGGGTTTTGATGCGAGGTTTTACGGTTTTGATGCGCAATACATTAGACGCTGAATTGACATCATACGTTACAACTGGCATCGCATCGCGCCCGAGAAGGACTGCTTTAATGAAACTTTTTTTTCTTTTAATAATTCAAGATTTGTCCACGAGCCAGATGTGGCCATCAAAAGAGCCAGATATGGCTCATGAGCCATAGGCTCCCAACCCCTGAGTTAGGGCAATGTTTAACTGTGAGTTACACTCCAAAAGACATTCCTTTTTTTTATCATTTCTGCACTTGTATAGTGTTGTGACATTCACAATTGAGACGGAATAAACAACAATTGTTTGTAATTCACTGGTTTGTTACAGAATGAAAATCATATTCTTTGTCTCAGTGAAATACCCTCAGTGAAACTGTACAGTGAAAAAGTCTCCATTGTTGGCATGGCTATGTCCTCACATAGGTTTTTGTTGTGTTTGATTGCAAAATCTGGCTTTTTTCTAGAACCAGCCACTAAACTGTAAGACCAGTTACAAGTACATAAACATACACACAAAACCAAGGCAAACATGCAAAACAATAGAAAGAAGTGTTCGGGTATGCACCAGAGTTGAGCTGCTATTCCTCTGCATCAATCTAAGAAGTCAGTTGAGGTTGTCTGGACATCAGGGGAGAATGGAACCCAAATCCCTTTCTTGGGAAACATTATGAGAATATTCAGCCAAAGAATAATAGCTGGAACTTGTGGCCTGGAAGAGGGACTGGACCAGTCTTTCACCCACACACACACACAGGGATAATAGAGGTATAGATGGATGAGCTACTAGCTGTCTCAGTTTTATGATCCAATTCCATCTGTTTCACACTTCACCAGTTTTAACTTTAAACCTATTAGCCATTAAACTCACAAGGTAGTTTCACGTTTACATTGTTGTGTTTTGTCACAAACATACAGTAATAGGTTTTTTCTTGCAAAACACTCATCTCTGCTGCTCACCCAACAAATGCATCTTTCTTATACACACTTAAATGGGTATTGAACAAGCTCTATAAGATTTATTGCCAAGAGGCAGTTTTACAACAAAGAAATAATCTATAAAGACAAATTGCTTACTTTTTGTGCTAAGTTTATTTGACAGCTATAGGAAGTAGAAATTTCGCTGGTTCATCTCAAGGTTTGTGTGCGCACATGTTTAGAGACATAAACAACTACACTGTATAATTGTCTTGGACTTTCCTGTTTACGATCATTATTGCAGTGTTTTCCAGCATACATCGCCACTATCTGTCTTTGCAAAGAGTTACTGGTTTCACAAAAACAAATGCATAATGGCCACATTCTAGTGGTTCAAAACAGGAAAGTAAATCAAACAAAACAGACTTGTATGTCTTTAAAGGATTGTGGAGTTAAAACAAAGCAATCCCAAAAGACTTAGTCTAACTTTTACAACCGGATCCCTTAAAATGAACCTTGATTGCAACTTCCTTCAATTGAAAACTTGGTATTGACATTATGTCTTAGCCATCTAACGTGGCTCTAAACTTTTACTCTAAACTTAGACTAAGTCTTTTGGGTGCACAAGGATGATGAAGGTTTGCAATGCTATACTTGTAGAGGTCACAAACAAGACCTTAAACTGTCAATTTTTAAATAAAACACAGACAGATCAGTGGTGATCTAATCCAGTATCTTCTATGTTGGACTTTTAGTACCATTTTACTCTAGGCTTTCACACTGAATGCATGTTATATTTACTTTATTGCTTATTTTTCAACTGTATTTTTTCAATCTGACTTCAAAACAGCAGAACAACATGGCAACAGGGCAAGGGTGAAATTGACTTGTGTGTTGGGGGGGGGGGGGGGGGGGGGAGTTGTTTCAGTCCACAACCTATTTTGAGGGTACTGGAATGAGAGGCAGTCTTTCAAAGGCTTGTCATTTCTTTATTTAACCACCTAATCCCTCATGGTATGTAATTAGGGAAAATATGATGCTGTGTTGCATTTCAAAGAAGCTGCTTGTTTGGTTCCCACCTTGTCTATATTTCTGTGTTCATCCAGTGTTCATGCTACCTTTCTGCTTGACTTTATGAAGCAGGGCCTCCCCTCGCTCCCCCCTTTTCTTCTGACTTGCTGTCCATATTTACAGCGGTTTGGCTTGTCGGGGGAGCAACAGAGAAATAAAGAGGTGAGTCGAGAGAGAACAAAATATTTAAGAAAAGTGCTCAACAAATTGACATTTTTAAGTCAAGTGATACCTGATTATAGCAGTGTTTTTCAACCAGTGTGCCGCAGCACACTAGTGTGCCGTGGGAGATGGTCAAGTGTGCCGTGGGAAATTGCCCTCATTAACTGATTTAACAACATTATCCATCTCCAGGATTTCAGTTCTTTGTTCATCCCTACAGGCCCTGATAAAACACTAAGAAATTAGGAATATGAAAGATCATAAAATACTTTTTTCTTTGTGTTTATTTGATTCTATTAAATACATTTTGATAAGAATGACGATACCGCGATTTAGCCGCAGCTTCAGCTGTGTTAGGAAAAGTTCTGCCCCTTTAACTGTCTCCACCAATCATTCTTGGGATCTTAATCACATGTCATCAGTCTGACCAATCAGAAGTGGTTAAAGTTTTCACTTCCTTGTTCTAAATTCTGCTGAAAAAGTCTCTCAGTTCTAAGAAAAATACCAGCTAAAGCTCGTCTTAAGCGGTGTAGTTTTCCACAGAATCCGGTGTCGGACCGTGGAACAAGAGAACAAAACAATGAAGCTCAGAGATGCTAGTCTTTCAGCGTTTGGCGGATTATTGAACTACATCTCCCATCATGCATTGGGTTAAAGTGACAGTGTGAGCGTCTGGGCGCACGACTCTCTCCTCTTAACGTCGTGAAACAACGACCACAGATCAAACAGTTTTTAAATCTTTTAACTTAACTTTTATCACATCTTAAAAAAAAAACAGCTGCAGCTTCCAGCTTTTTCTGCCACAATTATCACAAAAATGCATGTGCGACCATGGAGGGACTGTTGATCAATACAGACCGAGTTTCTCCTTTTTTTTTTTTCTTTTTTTGAATGCCGGTGTGCCGCGGGATTTTTGTCTAGGTTGAAGTGTGCCGTGGCTCAAAAAAGGTTGAAAACACTGTATTATAGTATGCACCATTTAAATAAAAATGCATTTATTAAATTGACATTAACCTGTCTACTATCCTCAGCCTGTTTTTCCAAAATGGTGTATCAGTGTTCTTATGTTACTGTTTATTTTCCAACTGCAGATGTGCTAAAAATAACATACAACCGCACACACATGCACATGCACGCACACACAAACTAAAGCAGGATAAGCAAACCTATTGAGTTCTGCTGAACATTCTTTGGAAGTTGATCTTTCTCTCTGGATAAGACTGCAAGAGAAAAAAATACATATACACACACACACACACACACAAAAATGCTGATAGAATGAGCGGTCAGTGCTCTGCGAGATAAACAAGGGGCAGTGCACAGGAAGTATCATTAAAGTAATTAACAGTTTACTGTTGTGTCCAGTATGTCAGATATGGACACATTTCCAATCCCAAAGTAACAGAAAGTCATAGAAGGTAGCAGTTATTGAAATTGTTATCTTTTAAAAAAAATGACTACATGTGTTTTTAGGGCATTTTTGCAACCTTAGACCACTCTATTGTTGTTATTATTATTATTATTATTATTATTATTATTATTATTATTATTTTAAGTCATTTTTGAGATGTTTGGCAGTCCTAAACCACAAGTAAGCAACTTTGAAAAGTAAAGTAGTATAATCGTTGAAATACTTTTAACATTGCATTGTTCTGAAACCTCAATCTGTTTGCTTTTACAAAATGCAATTTTAATATATTATTGAGACTACCGCAAGAAACAGATGTCCCTGATTTTGGAATGCAAATTAGAATTGTTGTCATTTTATATAAACCTATTAGCCCTTTGTAAACACACGGGCTCATGTGAAGAAGTAATTACTGCGTAAAGATTGCAGCCTTGTGGGTGGTGGACTGGGACAGTCCAGCAAGCCCTGGACAGAGGGCGTGATTCTTAATTCCATCACTCACTGTTGTGAGATCCACTAGTCCACACATGCACACACACACACACACACACAGAATCTCCTGTCAAGGTAAGACACCGCAAAAGCTTTATGCAATTTCGCAGGAGTTAATTTCCTTTTTTCTAAGTCGCTTGTTTGCGTGTCTGTGTGAGCGTGTCTACCCTCAGAGTCGCGCGTCCAAACAGCTGCGCGCCGCTTCCCTCCTTAAGCTTCCCATTTGTTTACTCTGCGCCTCTTTAAAAGTAAAGCGGCTTTCCGAATTAGCGGCACGTGCAATTAGTTGCTTTTCATAGTCGTCGCAACCCCGGTGTCGCTTAAATTTGAGGATTACGGACGTTGCTGAAGTGACACATTCAGGCTGCAATCCTCTCTGTCTGCCCGCTTTGCCGTGCGCAAAGGCTCACACGCAAACACAGAAAAAGCACCGTTGATTGAGCATCCCTATACTTTGCACAGAGCACACACTGGAGACTGTCAAATTAGTCTAGAAAAAGAGACTTCACCATATTAAACTTTATTCAATTTTTTGAATTAATACACAAGAAAACAAAGGGTTCTTTTTCCCCCTTAATGTTTAATTATTAATATCATGATGTCAAATACTGAGCATGTAGAGTTTTGCCAGAAAGCAGGTCATATTTTGCACCTGCATGCTCTCCCTCTGCAGCCACGGCTTTATAATGTGTGCAGAATGCGCTTTTCTTGGTTTTGTGTAAAAAGAAAAAAAAGTACCTTTGATGTCTCTGAAAAGAATGTCACCTTGAAGGCAGCACACATAACTATATCATCTCAGTGTACTTCTCTGCACTGATGCTGCCACCATGAAGGCGTAAATCACCTTTGTCAAGGCCACTGCTACAACCCGAGTCCTCAAACACCCTGGCTTTTGCACCTGTTGCTGATAACAGGACCGTCTTTTTTGGTGTATAGCATAGACACACACACACACACACAAAGAACCGCTAAACCCTTACACCTTATTTTAGGGGTGGTCAGTTTTATATGCCTCAGGATCCCATATTGTTGGTCAGCTGGCTGTAGAGTGTTTGCACTGGAAGGGGTGTCCAGTCCAAAGTGGGCAGTTCAGTCAAATTTCAGGTGTGTAGATAATATGAGGACAACACACTACAATATACTGTCTTTTTTTCTGCACCATAAATCTTTGAAGTGTGACGGAGACACATATGCTTACTGTTTTGAAAATTCCCTTATTTTCTCATCCTTTTTTGCTTAAAAAAAGCTACTGTAGAACGTTCTTTGGTATTGTACTATCAAGTCTTTTGCCATAAAACTAGGCCTTTTTTTTTGGTTAAAGTCACTACCCAGTTTTTCTAACCCATAAACAGATGAGCTTTTGCTCCAGTTCTTTCAACAATTTTAACTCTTCAACTGTTAACGACAATAATGTGATTCCAGTAGATTATAAAGTGGAAAAAGCCCTCTGTGTTTGTAATGTGTTGCATATTGTTGCCAAGCCGATATGAAAAGCTGTTTTTCACAATGTCAGAATCATCTGATTTACGTTGATTTGATGGTCAAGGAGTTATCCTAGGTTGAAGAACAGTTGTCACTGGTGACATTTCTGGACCCAGGTGGAATTATATGGTATTGACTTGAGAAGTAAAACCAAGTGCATAACTCTGCTCCCCATTGATCTCACCTACAGTATGTAGTCTCTCATTGTTGTGACTGTGTGCAGTGTGTACTAGGAGCACAATTGCCTCCATCATTCTACGGGTGACATGCATATTTTAAAACGGCACGAGACACTAATCAGTCTCATGAAGTGCTCCCCGAAATTATTCATGCAACACACACAGTATGTGTGGATGAGAAAACAACAAACAAACAAAAACAATTTCTTTCTAGTCCTGAATTCATTTGAGTTATTCTGACCAAACTTAGGTTCTGCATTTTACCTCGTTTATTGCTGCATCCTCTGTCCTGTTTAGTTTTGCCCATCAGTGATTCATTGTTAAAGTTTAATGTACTTGTTTCCATCACCACAGCTGTTCCTTGTTTCTAATTTGTGTCTTTCAGTGTGTCACCCTGCATGGTTTTAAGTAGATTTGGCCAGATCCTGGTGATGTTTTTTGCCTTGTTTCTGTCACTTTTTCTTTTTTCCAAGAAAACTGAGTATTTAGTGTCTATCTGCCTCCTTCATTTAGAGAGGGCATCAGCCTCCACACTCTGCATAACTAATGTTTATGTAAAAAACAAAACAAAAACATTTTTAACGTATGTGACATTTCAAATCAGTCTTTTATTGTTTACTTGTAACTTGTTGTGATTTGGAGTATAACTTGTTGTTATTTGAAATATTTTTCAGTAGAACACTAGGCACAATGCAAGTCTACGTGTTATGCAAGACCAATTATTCTGCAAGAATTTGTTCATTGTTTTCAACAAGCGCAAGTCATGTGTTTAAAACATAACCGTGTTTCTTTTCTTTTTTCCCTCCAAGCTTCTCCATGGCCTCATTCATTTGGTGTTCGCGCTTTGCAGTTCTTCTTCTGCTACTTCACATCCTGACTGTATCGTTTGCCACACGAGATGACCTTGTAATCAACACCACACATGGGAAAGTTCAGGGGAAGTTGATATCAGTGCTGGGGGGTGAAGTAAGAGCATTTCTCGGAATTCCTTATGGAAAACCTCCCCTTGGGAAACTGAGATTCAGAGCTCCAGAGCCAGCAGAGAAGTGGGAGGCCGTGAAAGATGCCACAAAATTCCCAAATTCCTGCTATCAGATGCCCGACACGGCCTTTCCAGGTAGAATCCTGTTTTATGTCCACATAGATAAAAAAATAATACATTGAGGCTATATGCATAACACTTTGAAGCATTTATGTTTTTGTCAGCAATGTGAAATGCTTGTATTTAGTACAAAAAGTGTTCAGCAAACAGACTTTGCTATTCAGTCAGGTTCTGTACTCTTTTGGCCAGGAGTACCCCCTTGTATTTTTATTACTGCTAAAAGTGCATCAAATCAAATTTAAAATATTTATAATCCAATAAAATAGAAATTGCATTGTGTAAAATAAATTTTCAGATAATTTTTTTTTAGGTATACTTGATAAAGGAATGTTATTTTTTAATTGTTTGCTTTTCTTTATATAGTGAGTAGTCGAGTACCACTAACTAAAGGATTAATATAATTGTCCAGCCAGCAAGGAAAAGTGGGCCCCAGATGGTTAAAAAGTGGGCAGAAAATGTGGCCCCCAGATGGGATCTGTCCACAGTTTCCATGGTGGCCCCACCTGTGTTTGCCCACATTGGCTTATGTGGACACACAGAGGGGCTGGATCGAATGCTAGCCAGCCGCCTGGTGGACAACTTAGCTGTCCACCAGGTGGCCTAGTATCCCTGTTGCCCCAGCCGACAGTCTGATGGACAGCACTGAGTGCCCTCTTAAGCCAATCTGGGCAAACACATGTGGGGCCACCATGAAAACTGTGGACAAACCCATCTGGGGCCCACTTGGCCTTGCAAGCTAGGTGGTGACAGGTGTCTAATATAGTCCACCTCATAGATTTACTATCATAGCATACTATACTGTCTAATTTAGACAACAAAAGTTTCATGGAGCATATTTTAATCCCTGCTTTTTTAAATGCCGCTTTGGGGTTGTTTATTTGTGAGGAAATAACATAATACATTTAGAAGCTTAAAAAAGCTATTTTTCCATATTATAGCCCCTTTAAAGACAAATCAAAAGGATAACTACAATACTTTTTTTCTATATTTTTACCTTTTGACATATCCCTTCAGGCACTGCCACAGCAAATTAGCTTTCACTGATTTGATCCCCTATGCTGGGCTGGGGACAGGCACAGTGGAGACCCAGACTTGCCCCCTCTAATGGCTACATAGTTAGGCAGTACCTCAATGGGTCTTGCCCAAGGATCCGCATGGGATGGAGCTATTTGTGCCCTTGGAAAACAAACTGCATTTGGCTGTATTTTTTCTACCTATGGTCTTTACTGTTTTTCTTTTCATAAAAATGTTTTGAGGTCACTAAAATGTCATTCTATCCTGCACCCCTCCTACAAAACCTCTTCAGGTTGTACGCTTGAGTTCTTCCGTTTCTTTCAGGATTGGTTTCACTTTTCTTTTTTTTTTTTCTACTTAAAGATTTTAACTTAAAACGTTTGAAGCACAATCATAAAAGAGAGTGCAAAAAAGAGACAAGAAAGTTAAAGACAGAAGCCTTTGTGCTCTTACAGGAGCACTAGACCAACTTTTAAGTGGCCCTTTGGGCCTAGTGAGTCTACTGATACTGAAGCAGTGCTCCAGCGAAAGATGGACTGCGGCTGGGTCATTGGTACAGAAATATTTATAGACATGGCCATCTGTTAGGGATTGTTGAAAGCCAACTACAACCAATGCCAAACATATGTTAAATGCCTAAACACACCCTCATTTAGATATGGTACCACAAATAGATGCTCACATAAGGCATCGGCCATTGACTCTGGTTCTGCTTTAAGCTTCCCTTTCTAAAAGGAATCTTGAATCTAATTCAATACTTCTGGTTAAGACACATTTATCCTAAAGGTCCATATACAGTATTTCTATGTCTCAATTAAGTTTTATTTCTCTGCTTGAATGGACCCTTGACATAGTTTGCAGTAAAGGCTTAAAGGCAAGTGTGAGCAGATATATAGGTCTCTGTGAGTTGCTTGATTGCACCAGTAAGTCTCAACTGACAGTGTTGTTTTATATTTTTATTTTATTGTGTCCCAGGGTTTCAAGGTGCAGAGATGTGGAACCCAAACACCCCTCTGAGTGAAGACTGTCTGTATCTTAATGTCTGGACCCCGGTTTTCAACAAAACCCAGCCCTTACCATCAGCTCCTGTGCTTGTTTGGATACATGGTGGAGGCTTTGTCACAGGAACATCAACCATTGATCTTTACCATGGTCATATTTTGAGCAAATCTGAGGGTGTTGTAGTAGTGTCAATAAATTATAGGTAGGTTTTTTTTTTATCATTAAATAGTTGTGTGGCTTCGTTTAAAGCCACCCTAAAACACACATATATCACATACTATTTGGAGTTGAATGTTTTACAAGGAAAACATTTAAGATAACTTCCAAATTTTAAAAGGAGGGGCCATCTGAGAATGCTTAGCCCAGGTAAAAAAAAAAAATCCTATAACTACATTTCCGACCCTACAGTGGTTGCTGAACATATCATATCACAGGCCATAATTAGCTGAAAACTCTACAAAAAATCAGTATCATTGGAGAAACTTTAAAAGAACCCCTGTAATATGGAGGCACAACTTAAGGTTAAAAGATTATATCTGAACAAAAGAGATTTCTAAACAATCTGAAGATCAAAATTCTATAGCTTGATATTGATTGTGCAGGAGAATACCAAACACGGCTTGTATCAGTTATTGGTCAGGAAATGTTCTAAACAAAGTTGAGCTTTATTTTAGCTACGTTTTATTTGTTCGGTTTGCATTAGTATCCTGTAAGTGTATACTCTTTCTGGCAGAAAATTGATTTGTTCTATGGATAAAACATTGTTATGCCCAATTAGAATCTAGGAGAAAAACAAGGTTTAGCATCCGTTTTCATTTACATCTTTCATCTTATCCCTGCTTGTCAATAATAGACTGGGAGCCTTCGGTTTCCTGTCCCTTCCCGACAATAAAAACATTCGAGGGAATGCAGGTTTGCTGGACCAGAGCTTAGCCCTTAGATGGGTTTCGAGTAACATTGCTGCATTTGGAGGGGATCCTTCAAAGGTTTCTTGATATTCTCTCAAATCATGAATACAAAGTGAATGAGATCTTGACTGTAATAATAAAACTCTGTTTTATTCAGGTGACTCTGTTTGGGGAGAGTGCTGGGGCAGCGTCTGTTGGCTTCCATCTGCTTTCTCCAGCAAGCCATGGCTTTTTCCAAAGGGCTGTGATGCAGAGTGGCTGTCCAAATGCACCCTGGGCCACCGTCAACCAAAAGGATTTATGGGACAGGTCTGTGTGCATTTCAGGTCAAGGTTTTTATCCAAAAAAATGTTGATTTAAAAAAAAAAAAATGAAACCCTTCACCTTCACACACAAAACCTTCACATTTTTGTGCCAATAAACAGAAATCTTCTTTGAAATTTAAAATGATTAAATGTTCAACCGTCCCTCAGCATGCATTCATTTCCCATCACTCCTTTCAATGTCTAAGGAGGGGACTCATAGGTGGAGCATCAAAGTATTCATTTTAACAACATTTAAATTAGGTTGGAGCTTAAAAATGTCCTATAACCTAGATTAAGGCTATAAGGTTATCCCTGGGTTTTACCTATTATTTTACGTAGTTTTCTTTCTTGACAGAAAGTATTTTAAACCCCAGAAACTTTGTTTAGTTGCTGTTGTTTCATATTTTCTTTAGTTTTAGTGCTGTTCTAAAGTTTTTGCTCCAAGATCAGACCTGCAGAAAATATCAGGCAGTCATTTTAAGGGATTAAAAGAAAAAAAATAAAATATATATATATATATATATATATATATATATATATATATATATATATATATATATATATATATATATATATATATATATATATATATATATATATATATATATATATATATATATATATATATATACCAGGAATAATTATGTGTTCAGAGGGTTTCGTAAAAATGATACGGTTTCCTTTTACAGAAAATTTGACCATTTGTATCATGGAGAGATGTAGCAAACATTGATTTGAAAGAAAGCAAGATCCTTAAAAATATGTCATTCTCCAGATGGAATTGTTTTGAAGTTGGCAAATCATCATTTATTACTTTTTCCTTCCTCAACATCCAGGTCCATGATGCTGTCCAAAGCTCTGGGATGTCCCATGTCTAATCGAGGTCTTCTTGAAACATGTCTGCAGCAGGCTGATGCTAAAAAAATCACTGCAAAGCAATATGATATTATCACAAAGCCCCCACTCCTTAATTTTCCGTTTGGCCCTACTGTTGATGGCGTATTCCTCACAGCTGAAGTGGAGGTATGTTTGGAAATTGTTTTCTTAAAGGTTTTTCTTCAAGTTAATGGAAGTTTGGATTATACTTTTCCTTTGGTGATTATTTACCTGTCAGTACTTTTAAATTTAATCTATTAGACTAAAAAAGCTATATTTATTTTACTAACGAGGTATTTAGATCACAATATTTCATTAATGCAAATTTTTTATTGATCAATTTCTGTTTGCAGAAACTGCTCACTGGTGGTAATCTTCCAAAGAAGGAGCTGATGATTGGATTGAACAAAGATGAAGGGACATGCTTTCTTGTTTATGGATCTCCCGGTTTTTCCATCACTGGCCAGAGCCTCATCTCAAGAAGGGATTTCCTTGCTGGTGTCAATTTAACATTAACCAATGCACATAGCATCATAAAGGAAGCAGTAATTTTTGAATACACTGACTGGACCGATAAGGAAAGCCGGATGAAAAATCGAGACTCCATTGGCCAACTGGTTGGAGATCAGATGTTTGTTTGCCCTGTAGTGGACTTTGCCAACAAGTGAGAAAAAATTCCTGGTTCAAAAGATATCTTTTGGGACTGATAAAAGTTAATGTTAAACCAACAAAAAAGAAAACATTATTTTTCTTTTACTTAATCTTAGGGAAAAAAACATTAGAAAGGTTGTTTTTTTCATATATTTTAGGTTTCCTTATATCTCAATTTTGATGTAAACAAACATTTTCAGTTGTGTTTTTTTATCTGTCAGTGTTTTTATACATTTATTTTCTGTTTTAATTTATACAGTTTTAATGTACAGTGTTCCCCCGCTTATTCGCGTGTCACTGCTTGCGGTTTCACGTATTCGCAGATTTCTTTTCTGTCACGTAACTCGTGTGGTTCATCACAAAAACTCAGACAACTCAAGACGCTTGCATTAGACTTTTGTACAAGAAGGTGCTGCGCATGACAGAGAGATACTCTTAATGTGCGTTATAAAGTATGGTAGTTAATTGCTCTGAATAAAGAAAAAAACTCTTTTTGTTGAGCAATATTTCAATGTTACTTAAAAAATGTTTTACAAAGCATTTGAAATATTTGAGAAGGTTTTTTCTAAGGATCGGGGACGGCCCACATGCTGGGTTGTGGTTCTCCGTATTTACGACTTTGCCGTATTTACAGGTGTCTCTGGTCCGTAACTCTGCGAATACAGGGGGGAATACTGTCTGTATATGTGTGTGTGTATATATATATATATATATATAAAATGCAAGAAATACTGTTAATTGTTTTCTTCCTTTTTCGTAGGTACTCACAAAATGGTGGTAAAACTTTCTTTTATTTTTTTGACCACCGCTCGTCTCTGATGTCCTGGCCTGAATGGATGGGAGTGGCTCATGGTTATGAGATAGAATTTGTATTTGGAATGCCCCTAAACACATCTCTTGGATACACAAAGAATGAAGTCAATATGACAAAAAAAATTATGAAACACTGGACCAACTTTGCTCGCACTGGGTAGGTTGACTGCATAATTCATTGGTCACTTCAAACGCCTTCAGCATATTGGTCCTGTTCTGTTCTTTTTGTCCCAACTTTTTAGACAACCAGGGATTGATGGAGCTGCCTGGCCACATTTTACTGCTCAACAGGAGTATGTGACTCTGAACTACAACCATCCAGAAAAAAAGATGATGATCAAACCCAAAGAGTGCCAGCTTTGGAACAGCATTCTGCCGCAAATACAACATATCTCAGGTTAGACGCACACAGCTAAAACAAATGTTTAATCCACATCCAAGCAGTCGAGAGATCCCAATACAAATATGATGTAGGAGGTATTTTGTCAGGTTATCCTGTGGAGGCGTTCTGCCTTATTTAGCCTCTGGTGGAGAATTACAATACAGATCTGCTCCGCCAATGTTCAAACAGTTTAGGAGGTCTGGGAAGGAGGAGTAGAGGGTCAATCTTTCCTTCACTGCGCACTGCTGATATGTAAGATGAATAATGCTGTCACACCTCCAGACTGACCCTCCTCTATGATCAGGCTGTGATAAAAATGATTATGCAATGGATTCACTTTCTTGATTTAGTTTATTGACGTCAGCATGAAAAAGACAAAGACGTTTTGCCACTCCAGTTGGAAAATGCTCAAACATCAGTCATCAGCTTTGTTTTTAGAGCCTTTTTTCATTGCATCTGTATAACTTCATAGAAGTAACATTGTAACACTCAAATACACTCACACATTTACACATGTGGAACAAGTTGAAACACAAATAGTTACAAAATAAATCTGAGTTTGACAAAAACTAAAGTGTAGTTGTTTAATTATTGTGGAAGAGAGACAAGAGAAACACTGGGAATGTAGATAAAATCAATAAACTGAAACCTAAATAATATACAGAGGTCCCTCGTATATTGTGGGGGTTACATTTTAAAAATAACCTGTAATAGATGAAATCTGCAAAGTTATCTGCAAAATTAAGGAAATTTACTTTCCTTAATTACTATAGATGTTTTTTTAGGTTGTAAAACTCCCAGTATCCACGCACCTTTTACCTTTACTTTAATTATTCAATTCATATAATAATATGTAATTCCCGATACGATTCATAGTTGATATTGGTTAATTGTGAATGTTTCGATTCACTGTCTTAAAATCGATCCAGAATATCTTTAGCCAAAACTTGAACCAGTGTGATTCAAAGATAAATACCTGAGTACTGAACAGTGCAGGTGAACTTTTCCAGATCCCTTGTATTTTTTTTAAGATAATCAAGTTGTAAACTAAATATTTTTACAAAGAACAAGTAAAAAAATATAGGCAAATCCATTTACCTTTTAGTTCCATAAAGTTTAGTAAAAAATTAATCCAAAGGGAAAACTATTAGAACATTCTACCACACTATGGTAAATTCAGTGTTTCCACACACTGGACTGTAATGATGGCTAGATCGGTTTTTGGTGTCATCACATGCGTGTTGTCTGCTGTGGTGAAAAGTTAGAGGAAGTTTCTTAATTGTAACTTGTTTTGTTTTCTTTGTTTTTTTTCTTTTTAATCTGGCTTTTCGTTTAGTGATTAACAGCAGGACTGCGAAAGATGAATTGCGTTATTGCAAAGAACCACTGTCACCAACAATGACGTTGTAAGAAGACTGGGAATGACCTATGACTGACAGTAGCACGCTCTGCATTACCAATAATGTGTCATAGTCTAAATAGATGCTTTTTAACCCACAAGGAAACTCATGATGTATTTCAGTCATGTCTTATCATAATTATGACTTGTTGGTATTTTTGACCATGTCTGCATTATACTAGCTCATTATATTTCAGAAAGTAAAATAAAATCAAATAGCCAAAAATTTGCCATGAAATGGATGTCTGTACACACTGAATAGTTTGACACTATAGTTATTTTTTCTGTTTTGTTCTGTATCAAGATGAACTAAATAGTTTCTCTCTTTTTCTGCAGATGAGATGGAGTCTTGTGGTGGAAGTGGGACTATTCTTCACTGTAACATTTTTTTACTTCTCATATTAGTGGTTAAAAGTTTAGTGTGTTAAATCGTCGAATCTTATTTAACAAATGGGGGGCACTTATGTGAACAAGCCTGACAGGATTTGAGATCCCTATACCTTTAAGAGATATAGTGCCACAAGTTAAAGGCCACAACTCACTTCTGGAATAAAAAGAAAGGGCAACTAATCCAACCACAGGACCATTTGATATACTAGAGAAGTTAACCCTTTTATTTGCCTGTCAACTGGTCTACAGCCTCATGAAAACAGAGATGCCAAAAGAAAAACAGATGTGGTGCAGTTTTTATGAATACACATTCAAATTATTAAAAATATGGCAGGTGACAGGTTTTTAAACACTCAGGTTATTAAACTAAGTTTTTTTTACATTTAGAGTAGATTCATATCAGGCTCAGGTATGCAAGAGCAAAAACCAGTAAAAAGATGATCAAACCAGCAGATTCAGAAGAAGAAAATTATAAGGTGGGAATGGAAACAACTGCAAAAGAAGTGTGTTAAAAAGCAGCAGTGGGTGATTAAGTGCAGCGCTGTTTGGCTGGATGCAAAAAAAAATGATAAATATGATTTAAAAAGTAACAAAGTCTGGCTAAACATAAAACAAATGAAAAACAGACAAGTAAACAGAAAAAAACCCCCACTAACTTACAGCTACAAAAGTAAAGAAAACAGCAGCAAGAAACCCTGAAATGACTACTTTATTCCCCAGAAAGAAATGGAATAATATAAAATCCGTTATTCATGATAATGAACAAAAAATGATCAATCACCACACCATATGAAAAAGACATGGAAAACAAAAGATTAGCAAAGGAGATGGGATGACTGGAGAGACCCTTGTATGGAATTAAGGGAATTAAGCCTTATTATTCTTACCATGACATGTCATTTATTCATTTAATAAAATGTATAGAAATTATATATATAATGCTTCATTAATTACTACATTTGTTACAGAGAAAATAATAAATAAACATTATTACAATGCCAGCATGTTTCGTCTTGTGTTACAGTATGTAAAACTATATTTAAAAAAAATGTGGTGCAAAGTGACAAAGCTAGACTAAAGAGAAAAAGAAAACATGACAACTGAAGAAAAGAGACAACAAACCAACAATGTGAACACTTTAGTTTCTACAGAAATGCCACTATTGCATTTTGAATCAATACTTTTCCTTTTCACAGAAAGAAACATAAACTTAAAATTCAACAGAAAAGCACAGAACACTTTTTTAAAACAATGTTTTCTTAAAAAAAAGGGAAATAAATATACATGTACTTTGAATGATAAATAACAAATACAAATTTAAACCAGACATGATGGAATACTTACTGACATATTTGCTATATTTTAATTAAGGAAATGATTTCATAAATGACTTGAATCCTACCAAATTAATACATTTTACAGCTAAGTCATGACCACTAAAAAAATTTTGAAAATACTCTACGATGTCCTTTTTGAATATTAAAATCATGGTGCCCTGTACTGAAAAGCAATTTTCTAACTGCAGGGGAAACTGCAGCAGCATTTTCTCCCAGATGATCAACACACTGATTTATTTTTCCCCAGAAGAGAGAACCGCTTAGATAAGTTTTGATGGTTACTGAATGCTGGCCTAAAGCTTTAGCCCTGGTAAGGCTGCAAACACAGAAGAAGTTTTAAAGTGTTTGCACACATTTCCAGAACATTCAGAGAATGTTTAAAACCGAAACTTATATTTGAGTTATTCCTGTTACTTACTAACCCAAATTCCTTTATAATGTTGGTTTTCTCGTCGTGTCTCCACACTTTCGTACTGCAAACTCAATTCATGTTTTGTTTATAAAAGGCAACTTTTGTCCTCCTGTCTATGATACTCATTCATTCAGTCAGTCAGTCAGTCAGTCAGTCAGTCAGTCAGTCAGTCAGTCAGTCATTCATCTTCTGAACCCATTTTGTCCCTTTCCGGGTCACGGGGCTGCCGGATACTATCCCGGCGGAATAAAGACAAAATTTTAGTAGAAAACTGATACAGTGATCCCTCGCTATAACACGGTTTACTTTTCACGGTTTCGCTACTTCACGGATTTGCATCGTGCATTATGTTCTGCCTTCTGATTGGCTAAAAAGTCACTTTGCTTCTTCTCTACCTGTGCGTCAATAACGTTGCAGTTTAATATGTGCACGTACGTAAAACAGCTCGCCAAATTAACATTATGTACGTGCAAATTGTTCAGTTTTTTTTCGAGTTTTTCTAAAACCCATAGAAAAAAAGAGCGACAACAGCTGTCAATCACTATGTTCTTCTCCCGAACAAACACAGCTGCACAAAGAAGAAGAGAAGAAGAAGAGAAGAAGAAAACTGCAGAGAGGAGTCAGGATGCATCAGTTCAGTCTGAAGAGCAGTGAAATACACCTGAGTCACTATTTGTCCCACTGTACTTTGTATTTTTTCATAATCATTTTAAATTTTCTCCCGTTTAATCCAATTACTCGGGTCGCGGTGGGCGGGGCTAATCTCCGCGATTTGAAGCCTTCTGTTCACATCGATGATTAAAATTATTATTTGACCGTTACAGTACAGAAGATATTTGTTAAAGAAACGTTTCCAAAAGTACTTTTATTTGTGAAACAAATGCTTGAGCCTGTAAAATGGTCTGTTCTTTCTTTTCAATGTATAATAGAGTATTTAATTGTATATTCTTCTTCTTTCTCTTTCGGCTTTTCCCATCAGGGGTCGCCACAGCGAATCATCTTTTTCCACCTCACTCTATCATGGACATCTTCTACCCTAACATTAGCCAACTTCATGTCCTCTGTTAAGACATCCATGTATCTCCTCTTTGGCCGTCCTCTTGCCCTCCTGCCAGGCAGCTCCATCTCCAACATCCTTCTACCAATATATCCACTATCCCTCCTCTGAACATGTCCAAACCATCTCAGTCTGGCTTCTCTGACTTTGTCGCTGATACAGGCAACATGAGCCGTCCCTCTGATGTACTCGTTCCTTATCCTGTCTAACCTGGTCACTCCTAAGGAGAACCTCAACATCTTCATCTCTGCTACCTCCATCTCAGCCTCTTGTCTCTGTCTCACTGCTACCGTCTCTAACCCATAGAGCAGAGCTGGTCTCACCACTGTCTTGTACACCTTTCCTTTGAGTCTTGCTGACACTCTTCTGTCACACAACACTCCTGACACTTTCCTCCAACCGCTCCAACCTGCCTGCACTCGCCTCTTCACCTCTTTTCCACACTCCCCATCACACTGAACTGTTGACCCCAAGTACTTAAACTCCTGCACCTTCTCCACCTCAGCCCCCTGTAACCTAACGCTTCTACCTTGATCCCTCTCGTTCAGACACATGTATTCTGTCTTACTACGACTGACCTTCATGCCTCTTCTTTCCAGAGCAAACCTCCACCTCTCTAGCTGTTCCTCCACCTGCTCTCTACTCTCACTGCAAATTACGATGTCATCCGCAAACATCATTGTCCAGGGAGATTCCTGTCTTACCTCGTCTGTCAGCCTGTCCATCAGCATAGCAAACAAAAAAGGACTCAAAGCTGATCCTTGGTGTAGTCCCACCTCCACCTTGAACTCCTCTGTCTGACCTACAGCACATCTCACCACCGTCATACTTCTCTCATACATGTCCTGAACTACTCTGACATACTTCTCTGCCACTCCAGACGACCTCATACAGTACCACAGCTCCTCCCTCGGCACCCTGTCATACGCCTTCTCTAAATCTATGAACACACAATGCAGCTCCTTCTGACCATCTCTGTACTTTTCCATCAACATTCTCAAAGCAAAAATGGCATCAGTGGTGCTCTTACGGGGCATGAAACCATACTGCTGCTCACAAATCTCCACCTTCTTCCTAAGCCTGGCTTCCACTACTCTTTCCCACAGCTTCATTGTGTGGCTCATCAACTTTATTCCTCTATAGTTGCTGCAGTTCTGCGTGTCACCCTTGTTCTTAAAGATCGGGACCAGAACGCTTCTCCTCCATTCCTCGGGCATCTTCTCACTCTCTAGAATCCTATTGAACAACCTTGTTAGAAATTCCACTGCTGTCTCTCCTAAGCACTTCCATACCTCCACAGGTACGTCATCAGGACCAACGGCCTTTCCGCTCTTCATCCTTTTCAGAGCCTTCCTAACCTCCTCCTTTCCAATCTCTGCTACTTCCTGCTCCACAACAACCACATCTTCCTCCCTTCTTTCCCTGTAATTTTCCTCGTTCATCAGCTCCTCATAATACTCCTTCCATCTTTTCTGTACACTCTCCTGGGTTGTTAGCACCTTTCCATCTCTGTCCTTAATGACCCTTATCTGTTGCACGTCCTTCCCATCTCTGTCTCTCTGTCTGGCTAGCCTGTACAAGTCCTTCTCTCCTTCCTTTGTGTCTAGCCTGTCATATAGCTCATCGTAAGCTTTCTGTTTGGCCTTTGCCACCTCTCTCTTCACTCTACCCTGCGCTTCCTTGTACTCCTGTCTACCGTCCTCAGTCCTTTCTACATCCCACTTCTTTTTAGCCAACCTCTTCCTCTGGACGCATTCCTGTACTTCCTCATTCCACCACCAAGTCTCTTTACCGTCTTTCCTCTTTCCAGATGACACACCAAGCACCTTCCTACCTGTTTCCCTGATAATCTCTGCTGTAGTTTCCCAGTTATCTGGAAGCTCATCCTGACCACCCAGGACCTGCCTCAACTTCTGCCTAAATTCCTCACAAGTTTCTTCATTCTGTAGCTTCCACCACTTGGTCTTCTTTTCTGTTTTCCCTCTCTTCTTCTTCCTGACCTCCAGAGTCATCTTACACACCACCATGCGGTGCTGTCTGGCTACACTCTCTCCTACCACCACTTTGCAGTCATTAACCTCTCTCAAATGACCTCGTCTACATAGGATGTAGTCCACCTGAGTACTCCTACCTCCACTTCTGTATGTCACTCTATGTTCCTCTCTCTTCTGGAAGTAAGTGTTGATTACAGCCATTTCCATCCTCTTTGCAAAGTCCACCACCATCTGTCCCTCCAGATTCCTTTCCTTCACACCAAACCTGCCCATCACCTCCTCATCACCTCTGTTGCCCTCACCAACATGCCCATTAAAGTCTGCTCCAATAACAACTCTCTCTCCTCTGGGGATACTCTCGATGACCTCATCCAACTCACTCCAGAATCTCTCCTTCACTTCTAACTCACAGCCAACCTGTGGCGCATACCCACTGACTACATTCACCATCACCCCTTCAATTTCTAACTTTAGGCTCATCATCCTGCATGTCTGAGACTCTTTTCACCTCTAGAACACTGTTTACAAACTCCCCCTTCAGAATCACTCCTACCCCGTTTCTCTTCCTATCAACACCATGATAGAACAGTTTGTATCCTCCTCCAATACTACGTGCCTTGCTGCCCTTCCACCTTGTCTCCTGCACACACAGTACATCTACCTTCCTTCTCTCCATCATGTCTGCCAGCTCTCTGCCTTTCCCTGTCATTGTGCCAACGTTAAGAGTCCCTATTCTCAAACCTATGTTCCTGCCTTTTCCCTTCTCTCTCTGGCCACGGACCCTTCTGCCTCCCCTCTTTCTTCGACCAACAGTAGTCAAATTTCCACCGACACCCTGTAGGTTAACAGCATCGGTGGCGGTCGTTGTTAACCCGGGCCTCGACCGATCCGGTATGTCTAAAGTGTTGTGGATGATTCGCATGGTTATTTTGGCAATTTTTACGCCGGATGCCCTTCCTGACGCAACCCTCTCTATTTATCCGGGCTTGGGACCGGCACAGAAGTAACTGGCTTGCAACCCCTGTGGCTAGATTATATTAATAATCTATTAATAATAATATATATATATATATATATAATAATATATTAATTGTAAGAAAAAACAAAGGTTTCTACTTCACGGATTTTGCCTATCACGGGTTCTTTTTGGAACGTAACCCCCGCGAAAAACAAGGGTTTACTGTATACAAAACTATGAGCGTCATGTATAAAAATTACTATCAATGTGATTTACCACCAGTTGCAGATTTCATTTACAGTGCATAGTATGTGAAAATGATTTTCTATTATGTACCCATGTCTACTTCAAAACATACAAAATGTTTATGAAGAGTCCAGTTTAGATTGGTAATCCCATAACAGGAGGTACTGCAAATATCCACTAGAGTTGACAAAAAGGGGATAATGACTTTGGCTGTGGGTTGTCATAACAAGACTCATCATTCATGTAGGACAGCTGATTAGAGAATGGCTACTGAGTTTGACAGGTAAAGAAAAATAGTGGGGAAAAAAGTAAGGTGTAGATGTAGCACTTCCACAGAAAACTGAATCAGAGAGTAAGGAGTTAATGAACAGAGGGAATGCATGCAGAAGTGGATGAAAAAGAATAAGACTTCAAAAAATAAACAGCAGAATGAGTTGTTTTTATGTAGACTGAGAAAAATAAACATGCATGTCTAGGAAGCAATGGAAGAGAGAGAAAAAAACTCCCAGTAAGAGTAATGAAAAACTGAAGAGTTCCAGAATGAGAAGGGATTTTGTGACAGCGACTGATAGTAGGCGAGGCTTTTAGTCACCGGGACTCTGATGACTTAAATCAAAGGCGCAGAATTGCATCATTCCATGAAAATTGAAAGCAGGCCTCAAAAGATCTTTTCAAAATCAATTTTTACGACCAGGGTATTGCCAACTTTGGGAAAAAAAGATTTTCAGCAGAGGCACAAACACTCTTGAGTCTAAAAACAATATTCAATATATTAGAATAATTAGTTCCAGATTTTCCATTTTAGTACTTTTGGTCTTGAGGAACATTTTTCCCATATATAAATATTAAAGAAAGTTGTTCCTGTTATCCTAAAGCTCAACCATACAGCACCCATGTTCCCTGGTACCCATGATGGAGTTTTCACCTATTTTCTCAGAAATATAAAAAATGTACATGCATATTGTGGGAGCCGGTTTAGCTTGTGCTGGTTTGCAGCGCCTTCCGTCCGTGAAACCAGGGTTCGACACCGGGCTGCTCCCTGTTCCCTTCTCTACTTCTGTTCCGGTCCCAAGCCCGGTTGCTTTGAGAGGGTTGCGTCAGGAAGGGCATCTGGCGTAAAATATTGCCAAGTTTACCGTGCGACCTGTTCGCTGTGGCGACCCCTGATGGGTAAAGCCAAAAGGGAAACAACATATACATGCATACTGTCTGATTTTTTTCATTGTTACATTCAATTTACTCCAAAAGAGTGATATTATTTAGTAGGTCTGTTTCTAAGGTAAAATTTGTAGTTAAAAAAACGGTTCTAGTTATTTAGGAAGATCCTTCAGGCTGTACAAGTGAACTGCTTCAGTTTGTGACATATTCCTTTTAGAGGCTTCCAACATGTTGAGCACAACTGAAAAATGAAGCCTGAAGTGGAGCAACTGAAGTGAATGGTGTTTTTCAGCATCCTAGTCACAATCTGAAAATAGTCAAATGGGTGAAACAAAGAAAAGCTGTTGCTGGGACTAACTTCAAGTACCCCCCCTGTGCCAAAAAAAGCAAAAAAACAACCAAAAAAAAAGAAGCAATTTTTTAAACCCAAGTTAAAAAAATAAAAATAGAATGACTTCCCAAACACACACTCATGTTTTACCTGAAAATACATTAACTGATCATTTAGAGACCAGTGTCTTCGTAACTTCTTTCCCAGTAAAGTTGCACTCTTTACACCGGAGTCAATGAGGAAGTTGCTTCCTTTTCTAAATGACAATATTGTAGTCTTTTGATTTATTTTACTTCTGAGTTGGCTTCCAGTCAAGATAAAGACTCTGGTAACTTTTAAACAGAAGCTCGAGGGGGCAAACAAATTTAGCAAATATGTGAAAAAAGTGTCTAATAATTGTTTCCCCTAAAGAGCAGTAAAGGTTCGGAGGGAAAAGATAAAAATGTGACCATAAGCGTGAAGGAGAAGAAATCAAATGTAGATCAAGAGCAACTTTTTAGTACAATCTGTAAATACACATCTGCTATTTACAGCTCATGGGCAGCGAGCTGTAACTCTGATACAGAGACACAAACTACACAAAAAAAGACGGATAACAAAAAGGGCAAATCGAGTTTCTGTTTTGTTATTTTATGGAAAAATATTCCTTTACCAAAAGTGCAAAGCAGGATCAGCAGATAATTTTTACAAAAGGAAGCAGTATGAAGAAAAAAGAAAAGCATTCAGGGGTGGTCTATTGTTGCGACAAAGTGTAGTTCCCAATAATTAAAAAAAAAAAAAAAAAACAAGGTTCAAAGTAAAACCAAAGTTAAAAGCCTGAGAAAATAAATAAAAATACATGCTGCAAAAAATCAGCAAAAGATAATGCCTTTTACAATCTAGGGAGGCCATTTTGGTGAATGACAAGAATCAGTGCTGTTTCTGTGTCATGATGTCGCTTCACAAGAAATCTTAGAACAAATCATTTCTGTGCACATTACCATGCAGTTGTTATGAAAGTGTCTTTAAAGAGACAAAAGTTAAGGTACAGATTTATGTAAGAAAAAAAAATAGACTTTTTATTGATTAAGATTAAAACAATTGTTGGAAATTATCTCAGAGAGAATCTAATGATAAGTTAAAGCTGCTGTTATTGGGACTGATAGCTTACCACTATTGTTCTTTTAGGTACTGTAAAGTTGTACCTAAAATATAATTGTGTTGTTCTACCATGGAAAAAAGAAAATGCCTTAAAATAGATCAACATGCTCAATAAATATGTAGTGAAAAATGTCATCTATACTACTTTAGCTTAAGTGAAGATAGTCTTTGCAATTTACATTTGAAAAAGAGCAATTTTCCATTTAAAACTGCACCTAATAATACATTCAAATATTTTCTAATCAAAGAGAAGCAGGTTTTATTTTATTGAAGTGCTCTTGTAGTGTATGTACAATGCTAAAATCTTTTAAGTCATTTTTTCAAAATTGGAGGGTTTTCTTTTAAACAACGTTCCCTTTTTATGTACATATAGTAAGAGTGAAGCTCTTGAAACTAAATACAACTGTTGCAATAGTGAGTAAAAGTTCAAAAGAATCCCTGGTACTGAAACAAAAGCTTAGTAAAACTTAAAAAAGAAACGAATGATAAAAAACAACAATCCTCATTTGTTTTAGACAGCAAGTTGCAGGCTGATAATCTTAATTTGCATTCAAATGCATTACTGTCCACACATTGTCATCTAACCTCACAACTATGATTTATATAAGAAAAAAAAAAACTAGCAATGATGAACATCTTAAATTTTACTTTTAAAATACAAAAAAAGGGTTATGTTTAATTAGTCACTCACATCGTCTCAGGAAAAATCTTCAGAGCAAATGTGTTTTAAAAAAAAAACATTCATTCACAGCTTTTCATCCCGTCAACTTAATACATTGCATGATAGGCTGATAAAAACAAAACTGCATTTCTCTCTTTATCTGTGCATTTCTCAGTGCAGTTTGCCAAGCGACTTAGTGCTGAGCTGCTTTCTTTTCAATACTGCTGATTAAAAATGTCTGATGCATCAACACAACAAAGCTGATTACAGATTTAGTTTCCCTGAGCAAAGGTTTTCAAAGAAAGTGAAAGACGTGAGCAGTATCTGAACACTCAAAGTCAAAGCAACTGAAACGTGTTACGCCGAGTGCCTTCAGTGATATGCACTTCTACTTCTATGCAAACTCATTTAAGTGTATCTAAGTTTCAAATGGAAACTTCTGAGAAAAGAAATTGAAAAAAAAAACAAGGATTTGAAGATTGAGGATTTGTGTTTGTGAGATCAATGAAATTTAATAAACTTTTGTAATGGGATTACAGACTTTTCATTGAAAGTGTTGCTCGAATGCGAGTTTCTGAGCCGGATGTGAACGTTCCATTACAGGTCAACTATAAAATTTGCTTGTCATAAGTTCTTCTCTGACAAAACCCTCAAGAGTAAAATCAAGATCATCCTTTGTACTGCGAAAAAAAAGAGAAAAAGTGTTGTGGCACTTCCTTAAACACAGTTTTCGTTCACAGTCTGTCACACACTTATTTCCCTCTGGCTAAATAGAGTCCCAACATGAAGTATCAGTTTAAGCTCTGCCCTAAAGCTGTGTGCACCCAGGTGCCTACTCCACACGGATGAGGGACGACAGCTGTCGCTGACGGAAAATGATCCGAGAAATACTCTGACCTATTTAGCCAAAGATTTTTGCTTTGAAGTCTTGTCGATAAAACAAACACGGTGGAAATACACATTAATCTTTTAGATGTTACTTCGCATAGAAACTCTATAATGCAGACCGAGCTTACAGGATTATTTCACTGCAGCCACTGATCCTTTCAGACACACTATTCTGACTTGTGTAATGGAGGTTAAAACCAACATTCTAGCTTCCCACACTGAATAAAACATGTTGACATGGATGATGGACTTTGTTTACTAAATTTAAACTAGTACAACAAGTGACCTCTAGAAAAAAAAGTGATTTAAGCTGGATTTCAATGGCACTTCTGAAAAACAAGTGTGATGTGAAACAAACCTACACACACACAGTATTCCTTCATTTATTCTAAAAATAACCCAGAATGGGGGAAGTCTGTAAAGCCCAACTTTACAAAATTATTTAGCAGTAATAATCTTTAAAAGCACAAAGAATATCAATCAGCATGGTAAATTAGCAAAAAGTCTAGCCAAAACTTTGTGTAAACTGTTCAAAACAGTTCTGCAAAAGGAACAAAGCTGGGGTTAAAAATGCCTTCCTGTGTGGTTTTGCTGACACCTGAGATTTTGAACACCCAGTACAAAAAAAATGTGTTTTTTGTGTGTGTTTTTAACATGATCTTCTGGCTGTCCTTAAGAAGCAGTCAAAAAGGAAATTCTGTTGGAAAAAAATCTTGCTGGCGTGACACAGAAGCTACAACCGCAAGCCCCAGCCTCCCTGCTCCTCTCCGTTCTGATGCATCTACTTGCAGACAAATAGATACATGTTTGTATTTGTTTTTGTTTGTCTGAGCTGACATCTGGCTCAAAACTGTACAGCTGGATATCTCCAAAATTGCTCACCATTTAGGTTGGGGGTGTGAGGGGATTTAAACTAGTGGGAGAGAGTGTAAAGAAATGCATAAGTAGAGTAGACTTACTCCTTGCCAACTTTGTAATGAACTACTGCTGCTCTGCAGAAAGTATGTCCTATACAATACAGGCTTTTGACATTGGCTAAAAACAGCATAATAAAAATTAAAAGACCACTGGGAACGATTTTAAACTTTATAAAAAATGATTGGGGTGGGACTTTAAGTATCTGACAAAAGTATTTTTTTTCATTTTTAATGACTTATTCTAAAATAAAAAGAACCAGCCGGTGGCACAGGTGGAATCTTGGTTTAAATGGAGACACCTGCTGCTCATTCAAACACTGAGTGGCCCAATGATAAATATTATAAAAACATGCTAACATTTCCTTAATGCAAATCTCCAAATCCAACATGTTTTTGTTTTTTTTGGTAGAACCTTGATCTCAAACTCCCAACAGGTGGAGTTTGATGAATATGCCAGTCAACACTATTCACTCCAGATAAAGAGTTCACATTCTCAAAGACTTAGAACTGTGAGGATTATTAGCTGGCTGCCAAATCCAGTTACATCCCTTCATTGGGCTGGGTTTGTGATTTATGGGATTATACTGTTAAGAACTCAATCTAGCCAAATGAAATTGGGAGGACAACTCTGGAAAGTCAGTACATTTACTGCAAAGTGGAACAATTTTAGATTAAAATAAACATTAAATGAAGTAGGTCAGAGAATTTGAACGGAAAGAACCTGTTGCAGCATCAAAACCACTTTTGTGTTTCAGAACATAAAAGGTCAGAGCCTGACATTGATCTCACTGGAACATCAAACTATGTTGAAAAGATAAATGGCGAGTTCTAAAGGATGACTAGGATCATTACATGCAACCCTTATGTTCTACTACGTATCTCTGTGCATTCAAGTGTTTGATGTTCTGTAAAGAAGAAATTTAAATTTCAAAAGATTCAGCAATTTACTGCCAATCCTGTAGACTTGAACATCACACTCATTCATATTCATGAAGCCAAGCCTTTTTAATCATGGTAAGAGCAAAACGGAGAAAAAAAAAAACACAAGATAAAAAAGAGATTATGATGCCGCACGAAACATAAAATTATGAAAACAAAATCTAAAGGGTTCAGCAAGCTTCAAGTCAATGCTCTCAATGTATTGCTGTTTTATTTTCCCACTGGAAAGAATGCAGCTTTTTGTGTTTACTGTCATAACAATTACTCATCCGTGTTGCAGGTATACTTAAAAAAAGTTGCTTGGTTCACTGACATAGAGTGCTATGCTTTGTGTTGAAGATGATTTAAAGGAAACACCTTTAATTGTAAATATATGAAAACTGACCAAATTTCTTTTTTATTTACCTACTTTAAAAAAAAGCTTTCGTAGCAGTGCGTGACTGTGTACCAACTCCTTCACGTGTCTTTACTTTAAACAGTATTAAAGTAAATTTGTTTTTTCATAGAAAGTGACATAAACAGAAAATCCCTTATCCCACCACGCCCCAGTGCTGTTTCAACACTGCAGTGGTACGAAAAAAAAAAAAAAAATACTATTCAAACAAAGTGGAAATCATGTTGATCCTGTGTGACCCAAATTCAACAAATAAATCCTTGCTTTGCATGACGAGGAGATTTTAATTTCAACCCATGTTGTAAAGCTCCAATATAGCCAAAAGATTATTGAAGCTGTTTAAAAAAAAAAGGAAACATGCTATCTTGAGTTTCCAAGGCTATCAGGACAGAAAGAGGAATCATTTGATCCTTGTTAGATCAGCCAAATAAAAGATTGTTACAACCCTATCCATGTTTTATTTGTATTTTTTATTGTGTGTGTGTGCATTTGTGAGTTTCAGCTCCTGCAGAGGTCCAGCCTCTCTATTGCTGATAACCACACCTTCTGCAGAACCGAGTGGGGCTCCAGTTCGCCAATCAGTACGCTGGGAGGGAGGTTTGAAAGCTCCCAGAAACCCATGCTTTACTGGTGGCTGACTTCCTGCATTGGAGGAATTTGTGTTTCAGCCTGCAACTGCTGTCTGCCTGGCAAAAGCTTGTGAAAGTCTGGTTTCCCTCCGTTTTAATTGGCATTTTTATTTTGCTCATTGTTTTACTTGTATTATTCCACTAGTCACCCCCTGTTTTTAATTTTTTTTTTCCAAGTTTCTTTATGGTACCAATTTCTCTTTTTTCTTCAAAGAGGGATTAACAAAGATAAAGCAAATAAGAAAAATGAACGCATGGGACCAAAACATTTAGCAAAAAAAGGTTAAAATAAAGTAATTTACTTAACAATAAAAAAACACACAAATCCCCATCTGTTTAATCAAAGGTGTTTCATTCCAGATTTAGCAAAACAATAAGTTTATGTTTTTTTTTTTTTTTAATGATCCAATATTTCATGTTTTCCCTTAAAACCATCTCATCAATTTATTCATTTTAAGTATTTTATAACTTGTTAAAGACGCACTCTGATGAAAATAGCGTTTTTGGAGTCCAAAAGCGTTTTGGTGTTCTTGTGGCATTTTTCTGAATATGGGGGACATATATTGAGAAAGTGAAAATTCTTGTGAATCAGGACCAGACAAAAATATGCAATTTGAAAAAGAGTGTACCTTAATTGTTGCCCTGGCGTGTGTTCCAAAAATGTGTCAGCCGGCTCGGCGATTATTAAACCCAGGCTTTTGTCTGGCCAAGCATCCCAGACAATAAGTCTCTTCCAGAAACAAAGAGCACAGCAAACTTTCTGACACCACATTATTGTTAATTCCTGATTCATCTATCCATTTATTGATATTGCTACCATAGCCTTTTGGACATCCTGTAGTCCTGGCGCTTCTCTTAGGCGCCCCGAAATACAATAAATGGTTTGAATTTTGTGCCATCTGCTTTGGCTGCCAACGTCATGGTGAAATGAGATTTCTTGTGACTGCGTGTTTTTATGGTTACACTCCTGCTGCCGGTTGGTTCGGCTGTTGTAGGTCCAGGCATGTCAAACCACGCAGATGTCTCATCCATTGCAATGATTCCACCTTCCATTCCATCTGCAGTTCGCTTATTAGAAACCCACATGACAAAAGAGACATGCTTGTTCTGGATCCAATAAGCCAGCATTGTCTTCCGACGTAGTGATAGCTGATAGCGCTTCATAAATTTGTCAAGCCAACAAGCACTTTCTTCGAACGTTTCTTCTTTCTTCGAAGCTTCAACAATTTCTGTATGAAAAATCCTCTTCGCTTTAGTTTGAATTACATTCCTGGAGACTCGCGCACCTTTTTGTCTTTGCTCAGTTATCCATGTTAACACAAGTTCTTCTGAATCTTCGTTTGCTTTCTTTGTACTTCCACTGACAATCGAATGCCGGTGCTGTCTTCTCCATATCACCCAGCTGCTTGCGCTTTTCTTTGACGTGCTTAGGATCCACCCCAAAATGTGTCGTGCAGATTCCTCTCCAAATGTTCGTTGTTGGATGCCACTGCACGAAGTTTAAAAGCTAAATCAAATAAGCGTTTCTTGGCTGTCGCTATGCTGGCTTAACCGTTACCATAGACACCCCCGCCTGACCCATGTCCAAGAAAACAACAGGTTTTTTTGGCTAAAAACAGATTATTCATAATTAAAAGACCCCTTTAAAAAAGACCAAAAAATGATCGAAATGGGATTTTAAATCTTCTTCTTTTAACTAAATGTTAGTTTGGCAGTTATAGGGACAAATTCAGAGTAACACATGGCTGGGTCTGTCTTGAAGCATCACCTCCAACACTGAAGGACAAGCTCTTCCTCCCACCTGCCTCCCACCTTGCTGCTTTTTTTGGGTGCTGTTAGGAGAGCCACAAGCCTGCCGCTTGTTCCACTTGTTCAGTGTGGGCGTGCTCTCCCCCGCTCAGATTACTGCTTTGGTGGTTGTGGTTGGATGAATTGCGACTGCCAGAAAAAGGACACGCCGCAGCAGAAAGGAGCCCCCCTGGAAGGTACTGCGTCTGTGGTGCCTTTATCACCCTGCTCGGGCATTTTGTTACCTGTGACTCCTACACACAGGGCTGTTGTTGTAATCCTACAAGCAGACTACAGTGTGAATGTAGCCCAACAATCCTTTTTGTGTGTGTTTTTTATTGGTTTTGTAAGTATTTTTTACATTTTGCTGTTTCCAGGACTTGGGGAATGTCCCTTGGTGTGGGAGCTGTTGGAATTTTCCCCTTCCTCTTCTTATGTTTCTTTCATTTTGTCACCCAGTAATGTGTATGTGGGGTTATCTTCTGGTGTGGGTATGCCTCCTTTTCACATCATTTTTTCTTATTCTAAGATCCGTGTTTAGCGAAAATAGACCCTTTAAAGATTCCTTACTGAGTCAAACTCTTGTCTTTAACCTTTGTAAGATTGAGCTTGTTTGTGACATTGAGGGTGATTTTAGTTCACGCCAAATGGACTAAAATCATTTGGAAGAATAATCAAAATGCAATAAAGTGCAATATGTACCCATTTGCTACCATCACTTTTCACCAGGCTACTGCAACATTCTGGTATCCCAGACAGGGGCACTTTAATTACAGGAGTGTGGGGACAGCAAGGAAGAGGCCACTCCCACTGAGCCTAGACAGTGACCAGGCTTTTAAGGCTTGTGTTGGTAAGATGAATGGTGGAAGCGTGGGCTATCTGCAACAGTTGCTGTGACGACAAAGGAAGCATCAACCTTTTCATAAGCCCTCTCCGAGCTATTGGGCAAATTCCACACGCAGGTCCATTCTGCCACATTAGGAAGATTTTGGATAAAAAATGGCATAACAAAGAATAAATGACATAATCCTAATTTCAAGATGTTTATCAGATAATGAGTTACATTTATGCGTTTGGTGATTCAGTTTGTTTTTAAAAACTGAATATCTCTTACCCATCCCTGTATGGAATACAATTCCCAAATCATTTTAGTAAAGATAAAGAAGTGGCATTGACAACACTAATAGTTAGAACTTTTACGACAGTTTAAGGAATTCATGAGAAATAAAGGTTAAAGCCCAAGAAGAACATACAGATTACACTGGGTGCATATAGGTGAAATAAAACCTCAGGGAGACGCTGGCATGTTTGTGCCAAATAAAAACTTAACAGAGAAACATAATTAGTTCAATGCAATACATGCATGTGTTGTTATTGTTTCCATAGAAAGTAAGAAAGTTGTAGTTGAGAGCATTATTGTTAAACATGTATCACCTGATCATCAGCATTTTTGTAAACACTTTTCAAATGAGAAATGACGTCTGTTTTCTGGGCTTTAAGTTCTCTTGTGTGTGTTATATCAAGAGGAAAAGAAAATGTAACAACTGTGGGCACCTTGCTCCTAAAAAATGTTCATGTAAATTCTAGTTAAAAATATACAAAAAGGGCCTTAGGCAAAAATAAAGGTCCCTTATAATATTTCACTTTATGTTATTAAAACTTTGAGATATTCAATTTGGCAGTACCCTGGAGCAGACTGGCGACCTGTTCAGGGTGTATCCCGCCTTCGCCAACAGTTGCGAGGTTGGCTCAAGCCGCAGCTCCAGACCTCAAAAGGGATTCAGCAAGTTCTGCAGACAGATAAATGGAATAAAGCAGTTATTAGTTTTTTTATTTTTATTTTCTCTTTTTATTAGGGGTTTAAAACTTGTTTTATGCTTATTTGAGTCCAATGCTGTATGAATACGATTTGTATTTCTTAATTTTTTAACAATTATTGTTTTGCCTTTCATATTTTTTCTATGATGCAATAGGCTGCAATTGGTAACAGAAGCGTTGTTTAAAATATTGTGTTTAAAATCTTTGTTTTGACCACAAACACACTTCAGAAACAAAAAACTACACAGAGCACAATTCGAAGCAACTCTAATAAAAATTTGAGTGAAAATGTGCTAAATTTTGCATATTGAATGAAGTAGTGGATCAGATTTATTTTCTAACCTATAAAGGTTCATTAGACAAAGTTTACATAAACCTTGTTTGCACTAGCAACAGGAACCTCTTGTTTTAATTTATGTTGGCATTACAGCCCAGCATAACCTCTATTGGAAAGAGAAAAAAAGGTGCACCATCATTTGAAATTATAACCTATCACATACATCAGTGTTTTTCAACCGGTGTGCCCCGGGAGATGGTCAAGTGTACCATGGGAAATTACCCATTTTCACTGATCTAAAAACATTTTCCATCTCCAGGATATCAGCTCTTTGTTCATCCAAACAGTCCCTGATAAAAACACTGAGTAGTTAGGATAATGAAAGATCATGAAATACTTTTTTCTTTGTGTTTATTTGATTCTATTAATGACACTGATAAAAATGGCGGTACTGCGATTTAGCCGCAGCTTCAGCTCTGTTTTTGGAAAAGTCCCGCCCCTTCAACTGTCTCTGCCAATCATTCTTGGAGGCTTAATTTTACGTCATCAGTCTGACCAATCAGAAGTGGTTAAAGTCTTCACTTCCTTGTTCCTTTCTGGCATCACTACATCTCCCATGATCCATTGTGTTAAAGTGAAAGCGTCTCAGCGTACGATGAGTCTTCCCTGTTAAATGTCTTGAAAGCACAATAAACAGACATCAAATAGTTTTTAAATATTCCTGATGAAATCAGAGGTCAACAGTTTAGTTCTGCTTCAAGGTTTGTGTTTATTAACAGGCAAACATCCCAGAGTTTGGTCCAAGTCATCTTTCTAACTCAAACACTTTTCTAACAACGTCTGGATTATTTTATATCTTAAATTTAAGAAGAAGTAATAACAACATTTAATAAACAGGATTAAGGTGAAGTGGCCAACAGACACAATTAAACTAAATTGAAACAATTTAATCATCTAAAAAGAAATAAAACATTTTTGTTAAAGTTTTCAAAGATTTCATTTTTGATTAAGACAAAAGAAAGACTAATAAAACTTCAACATGTTCACTTGTTGTGTAGCTACAGAAAACATAAATATAATGTTTATTGTTTTTGTGTCATATTGTTCAAGAATTACAGTTGCTTTTTTTGCACCAACATAATGAAATATATAAAAAAATAAGTAAATTACTATTTAGAAAGATTTTTTGAGTTTTTGTGAGAAAATGCATAGATCTATCTAGATTTTACAGTAATTCATAAAATGATTAGAAAATAGTATAATAAAAGAAAATGATGCTATTCTTCTTGATATTATAAGTAAGGGTTAATGGCTAACAAAGTGTGAATCATCAGAAATTAACACACGCCGTGGAAGCCTAAACTGTCCCGTGCAAAACGCAGAGAGGTTGCTTCCACGAAGTGTGTTAATATCTGATAATGCACACTTCGAAGGCCATTAACCCACTTATACCATGGTCATTTAGAGCAGAAATAAATATTTAACCAGTTTTTAGAATTTTATTCTTGTTATTTAAGATAAAAAGATATAAAGATCGCTTTTTTAACAAAAAGTGGACCATTTGTCAAATGGTGCGGTGCGTTGCCATGTTACCGTGACAACACACCACTTAGCTAGTTGAGCCCTCACCGACTTCGACTGCAGCGGCAAAGGAAAGCAACATACAATATATGCTAATAGTCACGACAGATTACATAAAGCATTAGTTTACAAAGAAAGTTCACCTGTTGCCGCTTGTTTTGTCCAAATGCTGAAGGAAAATTTTTCAAGAAGTGTTTTAAAGTTTTAAAGAACCCAGCGCAGTCACAAAGCTTAAATGTCTTAGACTTAAATGTGCTTTATCACTGTGGATTATAACTTTTTTAGTAGCCAATCAGAATCCAGTTCGGACTATGGTATATTTGCTGCTTGAAAACACTTATATATACAGAAAACGCACATGATGCATTTAATCCATTAAATATTATAGCTGGCAAATACAGTTTCATTTATTCATTGAAAAGGAGTGGGAAAAAGCAAATCCTGTCTAATTTAGGATTTTCTTTCCTAATTAAATAGCCTTGGTTGAGTAGCCCTTTGCATCCTTCCAGATAGATAATATAATAATAATAGATAACGTTTGCATCTATATACTGTAGTTCTTGTTCAGTAAAGAACCTTTCATGTTAAATTCAAAATCGGGACTCCTTTATGACATATTTTCTTTGTCAGAGAACCAGAGCAAAACCTGTTGTGAACATGAATGATTACACACAAATGAGATGTGAATGCAAAGACAAGGAAAAATTAGCTATTGACTTGATTATTTATACAAAATAAAGAATCAGAACTTGGGTTTGAAATATGAACGTGCGCATGGGTGACCATATTTGTGCGTGTGCTCTGTGTGAGTGCCGTGAGCCACGTCTTGGAGTGACAGAAGCAACGAGTAATCACAAACTGTCACATGCATTTATTCATTTTCATCTCAACAGAATCTACACAGAGCCCACAGAAAAAAAGAAAAGAAAAAAAACACGGCTGCATAAAGCTTGCATGATATATTTAGATCGACAGATCAAAGTGAAGCCTGACTAGACTAGATTTTTGCAAAAAACTTCAGCCTTCATCAAAATAACAGCAAAGTGATCCATTTACTGTATTTCCAATATGTTCAAACAGCCAAATTCCCGCCTTAAATTGTGCTTTCTCTTTCCCTTTCATTAGGGATTAATTCATTAAGGATTCATTTAATTTAGGTAGAAATCCAGAATCTGTCTAGATATCTAGATGTTCCCTCAAACATCCTGTCAGTAACACAGTCCTACATAATTACAATTTGGAAACCGTAAAACTGTCCAATCTGGGCTTTATTCGTGACTTGAAGAAGATAGAGATGTTCTAGTTTAAACACAAAACAACCTGGATTATCATGGACAGATGATTTTCTTTGATATGATTTTGATTTTACTAAATTCCCCTTCAGTGATTAATAAAGTGGATCTTGAATCTTGAATCTTGATATGTGGGATATTTTTTGAATCTGGCCACCAGAGTAAGCCATTTGGGTTCAGCCATGTCTTCCACCATGCCAGTGCATTAAAAAAAAGCCTCATCAGGCAGTAGATAATGTGTCACATTTCCCTTTGAGGCCAAAACAGTTTGAATAAACTTTAAACTGCTGTCTCATAAAGGAGTAATATAAAACCTCCATGGTGACCTCGAGGTGCATAAATGCTCTGTGTCACTTTAAAACTTAAACTCATGAAGCCAGAGTGGGACTTGGACTGATTCTTCAAAGACTTGAAACCAGACATGTAAAAAAAAACAAAAAAACTTCTTTTGAGCATCTTTGTTGGTTCAAGTTCTCACACTGAATACAAAATTAGAAAAGGGGAATTCAGACTGACAAAACTGATTAAAGTTAAAAGGGAAAAATATTCCATGCAAATTTCAGTGAAGCGGAGAAACTGCAGAGTTGATTAAATGTATTAAACACAAAGACTTGATCTGAAGGGATCGTTCAGTAGCATTATCCCGGATAAAAGGAATATCAAGATATGGATGTGCATGATAATAAACGATTTCTGCATTTTGCTTTCATTAACTATAAATAATTCCTGTTTTTTTTTTATTTTACAATAAACACAGTTGAGAGAACTCTTTAGGGTCCTTAAATGGGCAAAAGACAGTTGAATCAAAATATCCAAATTGTTTAACTCTTGAGTCAAGCAAAGTTGTCAGTACCAAAAAATACAGCAAACACAACACACTACACAACAAACAAAACACTTGACATTGTTCACAAAATGATGAATGGTACCCCCCCCCCCAAGAAAAAAAAAAGGATTTAGGATTTTATTATTTTTTTTTTAGTGTAAGCTCAGGTTCATATTTGTAGCATTTCATCATCTTGTCTCTGTGCGGGTCAGGCCAGAGGACTTTATCCACATCGTGGGTAATGTTCACCCTAGACACACAACAGGAAAAAAAAGATCTTGTGTGCCAGATCCAGCCTTAACATGACAAAATTGAAATGTCATCACAAGCCATGTCCATGGTCTGCAACAGGTTTTGTCTAGTGTATGGTTGTCTCCCTCTAAACGTCCCAATGACAAAAAGAAAAAACAATATTCAAATGGTTTAAGTAATGGGGACCAGGTGGAAGAAAACTAAAAAAATTGGGGATTTGTGTTGAACTACTGTCTGATGTGCGAACCTGTGTGAAAACTGACACTATAACAGACAACAACAAATTCTTCTCTTTTTTCTTTTCTTGTTGAATGTTCATTTGAAATGATGCAGATTGACTACTTGAACCTGCTGAGTTGAGGGTTGATCCATTGACCCGCATCCCTCACTGTTATTCCATTAACTAAAATATGGCCAATGACTATGGCCTGGAGCTCATTAAAAATGATTGTCCTTTGTCTGGGTCCAGGTCTTGGTGCAGGCCTGGGTCTTGAAGCAAGTATTGCTCTGTTAACTATCTTTGAAAAGCTGCTCAGTTGTTTTGCCTCTTTGAGTTAACTTTTTGCATTTTGTGTGTTGTGAATGCCAACTGTGTTTTTTAAAAGTGAGAATTGTCATGTGTTCTGCAAAAAGTGGATTAGAGTTTTACAAATAGTGTGTTAACGGCAAATTGTGTTATAGGTTTAGACCTAAAAGGGATGTTTTTGGGAAAAAAGTTAAAGCAATTCATCAAATGGTCACTCAGTGTTTTAGCAATTGGGACAAACTGTAAAAAAGTGTTTTTAAATGTGCAATTGATAAACCCAGTCTTATGTAAAATGCTGAAATTGCTGTTTTTGCACTCTTGCAGCTGTAGAATATTTATCAGTGCTCTAGATTTGTGGTAGGACCAAATTGACTTTTAGCTCAGTTGGATGAACTAAGAGATTATTTGCACAGTAAAAACATACCTTGTTTAGGGCAGCCCTATAAACCTCTTAATTTTTTTACTTTATAATCTAAGTCATTTTATTTTTCTATTTCAATAGGTATTTATGCAAATAATAGCTATAATAGCAATTTAATATTTGTATTCCAACAATTGAATTGAGTCTATATATCTGCAGTCATTGTACATGCAAATGACACGAGCTCCTTTCATGTTTCTAAGCAATGACAACACAAGAAAATAGCAAATGGAGCCATGGGGCTTGTTACTGTGCCCTTTATGTCTAGTTTCCTCTTGGGAGTTTAGATGAAAGTGTGTTGCCAATGCTGGTGGGAAAGAGCACTGATGCCATAGTTCACAATTAGAGAGGAAAGACAAATGTCTGGGTTTTTCTGGCTCTGTTTAGCAAACTTTGTGAACGGATGGAAAGATGATAAAACTATTAAAATGCACAAGCTTTCCTCAAGGGTTTCTTCCATTGTGTGTTACAACATGCATACAATGAACACAGAATGACTAATTTCAAATATAACAATTTCTGAACAAAACCCTTTTATGACGATGGCAATCAGAAAAACATGTTTACATCGGTTTCATCGAGTTAAAGATACATTTTTTGTAAACAGTGTTGTTGGGAAGATCAAAGTCATCAAAGACATCAATGTCTTTCCCACGCAAGTAATCGGACCCACTGGTTTAAAAAAAAAAAAGAAAATGTAGCAAGAGGGAATGAAACCCCCAATCCACAGACAACAAGGTTCTCCATAGTGTGTGGCTGCTTCTACATACAGTGCAGCACCCTAAAACAGAAGAGAGTCAAATCTGCTGGGTTTCTGCAACAAATGTGGTCACCATAAATAAAATTAATAGAAAAGAAAAAAAACTCAGAGACACACCCACTTTCACACACACACACACACACACCCACACACACACACACACACACACACACACACACATTTATAAGCATTTAGATCATATTATCTAAACAGCACAGTGTGAAATTAGAGTGCTCTGCATTTCTGCTTCACTTCTTTGAGCACACTATAACAAGGAACATTAAGTTGGCCTTGTTTTACATGAGCGTAGTGACGGTAAACTCACTGCACAGCTTGTATATTTTTGCTGGGTTCAAAGACGACAAAGATAGCCCGTGTAATAAATCAAGTATAATTAGTTTTTCTATTTTAAGGACTGCAATTCTATTGTCATGTCCAGGTCTCTGAGACCATTGTAGATTATTAATTCAAACTCAATTGAGTTCTGATGCTGATTTTATTGAATACTATAATTTGTTGTTTTACATCTTCCATTAAAGGCAAAGTCAGAGCCGCTGAAGCAGCAAAACCAACCACCATGCAATCAATGTTTTGGTCGAGAGATGCCTCTCTCTTACCTTTGTTTTTACCAGTATTCCCAATTCCCCAAAGTCTAAGTTCCATTTTCAACCTAACATAATCTGATGTGGGACACAAACCTTTGTGATTAACAATAGCTGCAGCTACTAAGAATGCAAATTACAACTATTCAAGAACACTACTGAGGACTTCATTCAGTAGTATCATGCAGCATCACTTGGTCTTAACTTTGCAGTCAAAAGCCTTCCTTAGGGTGACATAAAGAAAATGTTGTACGCTATATCCAAAACATCTAAATCTGAATAAATGCTGATAAATGAGACCACTGACAGTGTAATGTATAATCCTGTTACAACTAATAAAAACATGTACTATGCCGACATGTAAGGGTTAATGGCCAACGAAATGTGCGGTTATTACTTTTTAACGCACGCCGTGGCTTCCACAGCGTGCGTTTTAACCGTCCGACGCGAAGCGGAAGACGGTTAAAAAGTAATAAACGCACACTTCGAAGGTCATTAACCTGCTTATACCATGGTCAGTTACAAAAGCAATGCATATTAACCAGGTTTTAGTCCTTAATTCTTGTTTTTTTTCGATTTGGATCGCTTTTCTCACAAAAAGCGGACTATATGTTACGTGATGCGCATCACGTAACATCACATAACATCGCGTAGCACCACCGCTGCAGTCAAGATTCGGCGATATAAATATGCTGATCGTCCCGATGGGTTGAATAAAGCATCAGTTCAGAGAGTAAGTTCATCTCTTACCTTACCATTTCTTAGTGGCCAACAGACACAATAAAACTAAATTGAAACAATTTAATCATCTAAAGAGAAATAAAACATTTTTGTTTAAACAGCTGCAACTTCCAGCTTTTTCTGCCACAATTATCACAAAAATGCATGTGAGATTGCAGAGGGACTGTAGATCAATACAGACCGTGAGTTTCTCGTTTTTTAATTATTTTAATGCTGGTGTGCTGCAGGATTTTTGTCAAGGATAAAGTGTGACTTGGCTCAAAAAAGGTTGAAAAACACTGGTTTAATTCATGTAGATCATTTTGAAAAAAATAAAGATTTTTCATTTTCATTGCTGCCGCAGCAAATCAGCCTTCACTGAGTTGCACATTTGGTTTGGTAGAGACTTTTAATCCGAAGTCCTTTCCAGACACAACCCTGTATGACTATGGCAATGAGAAGACCCAGACTTAGGCCCCCTGCGGCTACACACACACATAGCCATGAGAGTGAAGGGTTTTGCCTACACTGGATTATTCTCATCATGCCCCTTGAGCCATTGGCTGGAAAACCATGCAAAACTACCTTTCTTTCTTGTTTTTTTTTTTTTTTTTACCTTTCTCTTGTGTAAGCTTACTGTTACCCTGTCTTGGGTTAACGGACCAATTTGGACCCTCATCTTTAATTCGCCATTATTTACCATCTGCATTTTTCTTCTGTTGGTAATGTTGTTTGGCTTCCTTATGCATGATATTATTAGTTTACATGCTTTTAGTCTTAACCCTTTTTTTCCCCAGCATACCTCTAAATTTTGAGGTCAGAAAAATTGTAAAATGTTCCTCTAAATAAATCATGTTAATAAACACAAGTTTGTTGAGTTACCTCCACTAAGGGATGATACATCACACATTTGAAATAAATTGTAATTAAATTATGTCTTATTTGTTTACCTTTTTTAACTTTTTCAGTGTTTGTGTCAGTTTGGTGATGATACATTAGCTGCAAAAAGGACAAACATTTTTTTCTTCTGCTCTTAGTTATAAAACTTGAATTTAAACACGAAAGAAAAAGCAAAATGATTCAGAACCAAAAAAATATACATTTGCAAGGTTAAAAAAAAAACAACCAATCAGGGAAATCTAGCCTCTATGTGCAAGAACCTCCAGTTAAACAGATCACCTTTCTGCTCTGATATTCATACGTCACTACCAAATCCAGGGCCCTGATCTGTTAAAGTTCAACCTGGTATAACTTTCTTTTTATACATGTCTATGAAGACTCTCATTCATTCAGATAGGATTAATCCTGATTTTTTTTGTACGTAGAACCTGAAACCGGTTGTAGAAACTTGTGTATCGATGTCTGAACATAAGAGTTTTGACACCGAAGCCCGAAACATGCATTTACATAGACCTGTCCTTAGGAGTGGTCAATTGAACGAGCGTTCCCATGGTCACTACGTAGCTTCAGGAGACCAGGCTTGTGGCAAAAACTCAAAGGTTTATTAAAAAAAAAAAAAAAAAAAAAAAAGCTTAAAATAATAACTGAAACAAAACAAAATCCATAATCTAAGTTAAAAAAAAAGCGGCGACAAAGCAGATGAACGGAAAATGAAGAACTGAAAACCAGACACTTAAATACATTGATGGTCATTAACCAAAATGAAGTCCGCTATGGAAGATCATCAACCTGACAGAACATCACCAAAACCTAATAATGTAATTGACTAAACCAAACCAAACCCAGGGACCCAATCCTCATAATGGAAGACAGCATCCTTAAGACTATCAGTCTAGATTATGAAAGGCAAATAAGGATCTCCTGGGAACAACGGTGAGAATCATTTCCACAAACTGAAAAAAATTGGAACAGTGTTGAACTTCAGGTCTGTCAAGTTTAGTCTTTACAATTCAACAAAAGTAATGATTCTGGGCAAAAATGGTATTTAAGTCCCAGTGAAAAACCACCAGAAAGATAGAACAAAAAATAATCCCACATTTGACCCAAAAAAATAGATTACCCCCATGACATTTAGAAGAATTCCTTGAGCTGACAAGACAAAAACTGAAACACATTTTTTAGATTTGTTTGTTTTATTTAACCAAACTGGTGCAGTGCACTGACAGGAAATAAATGTGGCAGTGTGAAAGATTCATGTTATCTGAACTCCACTATAAAAACAAGATTGTCCAGCCAATAGAGAGCAGGTACTGTCACAAAGAAACACTGCATAAGTGAGCAAATCCTAGCATGAAAATGTTGACATGTTCAAAATGTATTTATCCCAAAGTTCCAACAGGCAACAGATGCAGAATGGTGAGTTAAAAGGGTGAAAGCCACAAGGAGAAATGAGAGAAGCAGAAAAACAAACAGGACGTCAAAAAGTAGTGCCACAGATCCACACTACAATCAACTGTTGCCTACTTCTTGTGAAATATCTGACGGTTAAAATGAAATGAATAAATATAATGTATTTTACTAAACTAGATGTCTATACTGTTTAAATGCATACCTAAATGAAACAGTTTTCTGTATTCTGCAGGAAATAGAATTCAGTGTGGCCCTGTGTAAGGGAATCTGGAAGAAAATGACATTTTTAGATTGCACTAGTCATGAATGGGTGTACTGTGTCTTTTACTTTTTAAGAAATCTGCTATGGTGTCTAAGCTCAATTAAACTGCACGGAGCAAAGCAAGCTGGGGAATAGCCTCCATTTGCAAAATAAAATGGCAAATTCCAACTTGCTGTAGCAATATTTCTGAATTAGAGGAAGGACAAATGCACCTGGCAGAGAATCTTCAAGAATGTAGAACAGAAGATTTGATTTGCAAATAGAAAAAGAGCTGGGGGAGTTCAGATTTAGAATGTTTTGTGTTCTTCTCAATTAATTTTAAAACTACCACATCTTGTTTGACTTTCGACTGCTCCATTTTGGGGTCGCCTCAATCTAACCCTATGTTCAATGACACCAACCACCCTTTCGTCCTCCTATGCATCACGAATCACCTCTCTGATCTTATTCCAGGACTCTCTCCAACCTCAGCATGCTTATACCGACACAATCATTGTTCGTACTCTACAAGATATCCAAACCAGCACAATCTGCTGCCCTCCATTTATCTCCAAGCATCTGTCATGATCTGTTTCTCTGATAGATTCCTTCTTGAACCTATCCAACCTGGTCACTCCTAAAGAGAACCTCAACATCTTCATCTCTGCTATCTCCAGCTCTGCCACCTGTCTCTTTCTTTGAGTCTCTACACCAACAACATGGCTGCTCTCAACTCTGTTCTTTATGAAGAAAACAAAGCAGAAAGTCTAAAACTAAAATGACTAATTCTAACTATTATAACTGTACACTTGTAAGAAACAAAACCTGGATTACAGGCTAGCACAATACAATTTAAATGTAGTAATACCAAAAAAAAAAAAAAAAAAAAAACTAAAACCACTGTATCAAAGCCTAAATACAGACATACAATATGTCAATGAAAAACAACACAAATAGTAGTGAATAAAATTACTCTTTGGTAAATAAGTTGCTCATAATTAAGAAACAATAATGGTGATGTCAATGATTTCAGGCTTGATTGATTTTCTAACTGTAAAAAGACTGGACTATTTGCAAAAAAAAAAAAAAAGAATAAAGCATACTTCCATCTCTGGACTGATGGACATCAACAAATCTTTCTTTTGGCTCTGATGGATGTGCAGAGGCTGTTATACTAAATGTTCCCTTTTTAGTTAATTCATTTCTTGTTTGTAATTTGTGAGGGTTCTAAAACTCAACTTCTTGAACATAGGTGATTGCCTTTGAGATTGCTGACCGATAAGGTGTCTGCCTAGGAGGGGTGTCCATACAGACTTTTGATCAGCTACTGAAAAAGATTTGACTTAAAACACCTGACTGTTTACACCCATGTAAATAAGGCTTACATTTAAATAGTTAAAAAGAAAAAAAGGAATGATGTGTTGATCCAAAGCTGGGTTAAAATGGCCAGACCTGGCAACAACCTGTCGTTATTCACACCGTTGTTGTAAACCTAAAACAAAAAAGTGTGTTTTTGTGTCAGAACTGTAAATCTTCTCTTACAAATATGTGCTCCCTCAACCTTATGGCTTGAATTTCACTCCAGCAAACACCACCAGCTGTGGCTCCATATTTAGACAGGCTTGTGCTTTCATAATTATCTCAGCTGGACTCCATTCAAGTGGTAGAAGCACTGCAAGGACTGTTGAGAACACAGGAACAAACCAGAGCTTGCTTGAAAAAGACAAGAATATTTAAAAGAAACACACAACTATGTGGGAATACTCACACAATTATGATAAAACCATTTGTTTCTTTGGCTACGTTCACACTGCAGGGCTTAATGCTCAATTCTGATTTTATGAAAAAATACGCATTTTTTGCAACACAATTCCAACTCTAAGCTAGAGGAAAGTCTTTGTCCATAATGGTTTATTTTTCTGATCACACTGTTGTACAGCGCTGTTATAAAATGAAAACAGGGGAGTTTAGTGAGCTGCATTGCAAAGATGCAATGTTGCATCAGCTTTTTTCTAGTGTTGTTGAACAAAAACAAAATACATTATTGAAAAATATGTTGCATCAGAGCGGCTCATCATGATGATCTCCATATTTCTTCAAAGAAAACCTGTATTTTCAACTTTATTAAAAATATCAGTTCATGTGACATCTTTATTGCATCAACATTAGTGAAGAGCATCCACTGTTTGTTCACTTCAGAGAACCAGCACAAAACATATTAGAATAACATCTACATTCTGATCTCCATTATTGTTAATATTCATCATTGTTCATATTTCAGTTATTTACCAACGTTATTTCTGCTTCTTGGTCTTCTCATAACTTTTCCCAATGTATCCAACAATGTGTTTCCCTTGAATCCATTTTAGTTTAAAATCAAAAATTTCTGTAAATGGAAAAAACGCTAAAGCAAAATTTAACAAAGGCTGTTAGAGCCACAGTGCACCAAATGTACAAAAGTAAAATTAATATATTTGGTCAACTAAATTATTATGTTGTGTATCATGTGTAATTTGTCCTTGAAATTTAAAAGGGAAATATATAATTTACAACTACAACATGTTCAAAACTCAGCTGCCAGAATTATCACGGAAACGCCATCCATCCAACACATCACACCTGTTCTGCAGCAGCTCCATTGGCTGCCGAGTTCAAACATAATTATATACAAAATATTTCTCCTCATTTTTAAATCCATCCACAAACTAGATACCTGTCGGATCTTTTCCATGTCGTCACACCCACCCGTAACGTCAGATCCTCCCCCTCTGTCATGGTGCCTCTGTCAGATCTCCTCCCCCTTCCCTCCCCTCTCTGCTCTCTATCCTGATCACCACCAGCTGTGGATCCTCAACTCGTCAACCTGTAGGTCTTCTTAAGGAGATCCACTACCAGCATTCATCGCCAGTTCGTTGCTCCTCTACGGTGCTTAGTCTGGTCGCTCTTGTACTTTGCTTATGAAAGTTTGCATCAGGCTAATCTCATGTTTACGCCTCGCCTGCAGGAATTACCTACCACGAGGATCCACCTGGTTTCCATTATCAGAGCTACTTCCACGCCACGGCTTCATAGTGACCGTTCATCTTACCAAGTCCTTCAAGCAAGTTCTCTGCCGATACCCTCCAGCCACGCCACAGCCCAACACTTCAATCCTCATCGTACCACGCTTCCACAGGACTTCAAATCTAAAGCCATCATCGGCTCTACGTCCAGGAAAATAAATCTCTTTGAACTTACCTGCTCATTCTCCTGTGATCCTTCCGGGTTCCAGCGTCTGGGTCTGTCTCGGTTTTCGAAATCATGACACCCTCCCTTCATCTGGATGTCCCCACTGCTCGCCTCGTCTCTATTGGCTCTCTATCACAATTCACCAAGAAACTTAAAATCGACCTTTTCCAACTTGCCTATTTCCCCTCATGACTGACATTGTTGGCCTATTTTAAAATGCATATATTACTGTACATTTTATTGTTTTTTTGTTGCTTTTAACTTTCACTATTATGTATGGCGACCTTGGGTTCCTAGTAAGGCACCTAACAAATATTTTTTTTTTAAATTTTATCTTTATAATTTATATAATAATTTGTAATCAACTGTGGCTCTTAGTGAGAAAGGAAGAAGGGAAGGAACCATTTTGGAACCACACTGAGCTAAATTAGCACAGTTGAATCGTTTGAAATTGTGTTTTTAAGACAATCACCCAAAAATGTTTGAATCATTAAACATTTTGAAAAGAATTCTTGGACATTCATAAGTGCTTTTGTTTTGTGAGTTATGCACTTTTCTAAACAAAGAAAAACAGGATTGGATAGTAATAATAATACAACGTGAAGACCCTTCTTATTTTTCAATTCCTTCTTTCAGTATAAAACATTAGAATGTTCTTATAAAGCAATTACAACTAACAATGTTAAATCTGCTGCAATGTTTTTTAATAGATCACATCCAAAGAAACTAAAGAAAGAGTGAGTCCATATTCAATATTTAGTAAAAAATAATGAAAATTTAAACCATGGTGCAGGAGATTTTGGTGCAAAAACCACACTCATTGAGTAGGTATGCTGTCTAATTCTCTTCTTTTACGCATATAAGATCTTGTAGTGGCCATTTTATAATTATTTTTGTTATCAACACACATCTTTTTCACCTCATGTTTGAACATATCCAAACTCGGTCAGATGATCAAAAAAAGACCAGTGAGACGCTTCCTCGTAGGTATTTGGGCTGAGTCTCCTCTCTGGAATGTGCTTTGCTCCTTTGTAGTTTTTATTGCAGAGATGAGATTCAAATTTTTTATAATCAGTGAGCATTTAAAACATTTTTGTACAGCCATGGAGCTTGCATGTGATTCCCATGACTGACAATCATGGGACACTGCAAAAAAGCAAAGCAGAAAGCCTACAACATTTTTACAAGCCTTCTCTCTTATAACATAGGCGTACCCTTATTGCAGAACGTACATGGCTTCAGGGAGATTCGTGGTTCTGTTGAGGAAGATGGAGAAATTCTGTTCGCCTCTCAATTGCCGAGTCCTCTTTTGATTTCTCATACCTTTGTCTGTATAAGAAAAAGTTAATATTTAAATCCACACATTCTGGGATGCTTTGTGGGTTTGCATCCACTGTGTGATTAAAGCCCCATAGTAGGATCTCTAATGTTGATTGCAGCAGGAACAATTTACTGAAACTAGATCAGATAAAAACACAATTTTTGAAATCCTGTGTGATTTGCTTTTGGGACTGAAATAAAGTAAATATATACAAGTGCTTCTGTGATGCAAAAGAAAAAAAGAAGTCAATTTTGGAAATGTTTACTTTTGCTCTGCTGAACTACTAGACCACATCATTAGTTGTGGTGTTTGTAATCTAGACTAATTTAGAGAGACAAATTCAAATTTGCTCTAACAGTCTTTGGTCCTCATGTTAACATCAAATGTTTAACCTCAATGTTTTTGTTTTTTTCTAAATGACCAAAAAAAAAAAAAAAAAACCAAAGCAATAACTGTAAAAACCAAAATTTAAAAACAGGTTTAATGCAGCCCAGAAGAACATGAACAAATTAGTGTACTTAGAGGTCTATCTGGTGAAGTAAAAAAGGAAAAATAAATCATCTGATTGCACAACTTTCTGTTTGGTGTTTGTGCATGTGTATTGCACATCATTGCTACACAAGCATAAACAGTTAGACTAGCATTTCAGCAACTGAGGTGAATCCCATTTCAGTTTGGCAAAAGTTAAAGCTGGAAATGTTACATTAAAGTAAATAGTTACTTTTTGCTTTTTGTTTTGTATTCCAATGAGCAGAGGCGGGGGGTTTTCTGCATTTACAATATGTTTCCCATCTCAAATGAGGCACTATTTTTAAAAGAAAATTTCAAAGGAAGTTAAGTTAAAAGAAGACCACCATTTCTAAGTCACTGAGTGTGATTGTTTGTAGGAACATACCTATTTCCCTATTTTCCTTTGTGTTTCCAATTAGAATTAAATGTTACAACACAAAAATGATGGAATGAATGTGATGCTTTCATAGAAGTGCTAATTTATGGCATCGGTCTCAGTCTCTCATCAGCATCTCTTTCTGGGCAGGAGAAAAATTGGTCTTATTTAATCAATTTTTTTGCAGCATACCTTTTTGGAGAACACATGACATGTCTGTAGTTTTTTTAGCAACTTTTATTTTTGTAGTCTCTATACAAAGTATAGAGTAGTACAGATATCATTTGTCACACTGAGACCAAGGGGTGCAAGGGGGAGTACAGACAATAGAAAACAAACCAACCTTCCCTAAGGAAAAAAAACAAACAAACCCCAGATTAGGACAACCATAGAAGTTGACATCCAAAACCACAAAATGGAAATGTAAAGAATAAAGGGCTTCATTAATCTGACAGTGGGAAAATGTCTGTTTGAAACCTGTAAATCTGCAACTGAAAGCAAGCAAGGTGCCTCTAAAACACAAGGCAGGAAATGAAGTGCGTGCAAGCAGCTATGCCCCGGTTCACCGATAACCACAGGAGAAGGGGCAGAACATAAGAACCATGGCCAGTCTGGACAGAAAGAGAAAAATGAACCATAAGCATCCGTGGACTCCCTCAATGGAAACGTTGATGAGCTCCTGGACAATTTTAACTCTATTTGTGTGGGCATTTTAGATGTTATTGCTCCATTTAAGGTTAAATGCTGTAAACCGGCCCCGGAGCCTTGGATCAACGAACGCACTCGTGCGCTCAGACGCTCCTGCCGTCGTGCGGAGCGTAAATGGAAGAAAGACGGGCTTCATGTTTCAGTACAGATTTTTAAAAACTCCTTGACTGAGTATCAGGCTGCTGTGAAAAGTTCCAAGACCCAGTTTATGTTGAATGTTGTGTCTGAGAACATCAGCAAGCCTAAGGTCCTTTTTAATTCTTTAAAGTCTCTTTTAAGTCCTGGGGATTTATCCTGCCTGACTCCTTCTGTTTTACTCTGTGAACAGTTTTTAACATTTTTTACTGACAAGGTCAGTGCCGTCAGGTTTTTACCCTCCGCTTGTACCCATGACCCCTCTGTTTTAACGTCATAGCACTGAAAACCGCTCTGCTCAGGGTGAGCAATGACCTTCTTTTAGCTGTGGATTCTGGGGCCTCCACTGTTTTAATTCTTTTAGATCTTACTGCTGCTTTCGACACAGTGGATCACAGTGTTTTATTATTCCAACTGGAGCACTCTGTTGGTGTGAAGGGCACAGCACTCAGTTGGTTCAAGTCGTATTTATGTGGCAGGAGTTTTTCTGTCCAAGTTGGACAGTACTCTTATCCAGAAGCTCCACTCAAGCATGGTGTACCCCAGGGCTCAGTTTTAGGCCCTCTTTTATTCTCGCTCTATCTGGTGCGACTGGGGTCCATTTTTAGGAAATATAATGTTTCCTTCCACTGCTATGCCGACGACATCCAGATCTATGTTCCCTTAAAGTCTGGAGGAGCTGAGGGTCTGGGCAATTTACAGAAGTGCTTGGCAGAAATCAAATCCTGGATGGAGCTGAACTTCCTCTGTCTGAACAAAAACAAGACAGAGGTGTTCGTTTTTGGAAAGACTGACTTGCTGACAGGCTGCTGTAGTGCTGTTGGCCCCCTGGACCCCTCAGATGCTCCTTTTATTAAGAATCTTGGGGTAAACCTTGACAGGCATTTTAAATTTGACAGGCAGCTCAGTGCAGTAGTCCAGTCTAGTCTTTATCACTTGAGGCTAATAAGAAAAGTTAAGCCATATCTACCTCCTCATGCTGTGGAACAAGTGATTCATGCTTTAATCTTCTCCAGACTAGACTACTGTAACTCTCTCTACAGTGGTATTGACCAGTCCCTGCTCCGCCGTCTCCAGCTGGTTCAGAATTCGGCGGCCCGCCTGTTAACGGGGACCAGACGGTGTGAGCATATCACTCCACTTTTACACTCTCTTCACTGGCTGCCAGTGTCTTTTAGGATCACTTTTAAGATTTTACTTTTGGTTTTTAAATGTTTGGCATGTCTGGCACCGCGGTATCTCTCTGAGCTGTTACATGTGTATCGTCCACGTCGAGTCCTAAGATCTGAAGATCAAATGCTTTTAATAGTTCCCAGGACTCGGCTTGTGACTCCTTTCAGTTGCAGGTCCTAAACTCTGCAATGCTCTCCCCTTCTCTGTGAGGTCAGCCAGAACCGTCAGTGATTTTAAGTCACTTTTAAAACTCATCTTTTTAGCCAGGCTTTTAACTCCAGTGAGCGGATTTATTGGGTCAGCTTGTAAATTTTATTCTTTTACTGTTTTATTGTTTCATTGCTTTTATTGATTCTTTATTGTATCATATTGTCTCTGATTTTATGTGATTTTATGTTAAGCACTTTGGTTGCTTCTGCTTAAAAAGTGCAATACAAATTATAAATTGATTGATTGATAGGCATAACAAATAACTGAAAATGTGTCCCAGGAACAATACAGCTGTTGTGGACAGCAGGGAGTAGTGACCATACGTTCACCTTGAAACCCAGATGAAAACTAGAAAACCAAAGATGAACTGGAGACAGGAACCAACCTTCCTCATACTGGTAGCACTAGGTATTTACAGCTGGAACACTGATCTAAACAACTATTTATGAGGGGCCGTATAAGACATTATTTATTCTGAACCATTCACATTCATACATTCTTGCTCTCACATTCATATATACTCTCTTGCACATCCATATATTCTCTCTCTCGCATGCATATATATTCTCTTACGCATACTTACATTCTCACTTGCACATCCATATATTCTCTCTCTCGCATGCATATATATTACTTTACACATACATACATTCTCACTCTCATTGTCACTCTTAAAAAAGAATGTATGTATGTGAAAGACAAGTATATATGTACGTGTGAGGAAGAGTTTATATGTGCGTGTGAGAGAGGAGTATGCATGAAACGGAAGTGACTTTGCATGAAAAGGAAGGCACTTTGAATGAAAAGGAAGGCACTTTGCATGAAACGGAAGGCAGATGATTTCTCGTGCTCTGATTGGACGAGAGGCCGCCACCTCCCATTTTGAACACACTGTAAACCCTAACACTTGTACTGACTCATAACTATTAAGGTAACACAACTTAAATGTTATTTTGTAGTTGATTCAACTATAAAGTATTAAGCTCTATCAAGATTTTTTCAAATTTAACTTAACAGTGCCAAATATTTTAAAGCTTATTTGTATCTAGCACTCAAAAATTTTAAGATCCCTGAAGTAGCGTCATGACGTCATCACGTACTGGTGGGAGGGTCTTTCGTTTTCTCAACGTTAACTCAGGTGGCCATGTTGGATTTGCCGAATGCGAGTATGCGACGTTTGAAATTGAAAGTCGAGCATTTTATTTTTCTGCAAAGCATTGCGATTTCGTCCCGCTTTAAGACGCCCCAACCTCGGGTTTTTTTTTCCATCCGCCTCATCGCTGATGGTGCCGTCTTGTCTTCAGCCCTGATTTAATTTGGTAAGTTAAGTATCGTTCATGGTTTATTTTGAATGAATGCTTTGAAAATGCTCTTATACTACCGTAAATGTGGTTTACTGTTGTTTAAACATATGTTTGTTACGATTGTTTTAGAGCTTAATGTGGCAATGTATACATGATTAGTTTGTCATAGCAGACGTATGGCGAGCCAAACCCAAAATGCATTTCTGCCCGTAAGTTACGACAGTGATGAGTTGTTTTTTTTTTTCAGTGGTAGAAATGACCTGTTATGCTGCAATCACACTAAACGTGATCCGCGTGTGAAATTCACGTTGGAGGCCTCTGTCTGTGGCTAAAGTTTGCTGCTGGACACATGTCCAAAAATGTCACTCAAAGCCTCTAACGGTTGTGTGGGAGGAGCTACCGCCAACAGTTTTAAGCCTGGTTGCTACATGGAAGCATTGGGTTTTGAATGCAGCTTTAAGCTTTTATAAATCACTTATCTCCATTATAAAAAGGTTTTTGTAAAAATAAATTAATCAACGTGCTCGTGTTGTGTTCAGGTACCGAACTACAGAGTGTTCAGTGTTTCACCTCCAGGTAGACGCCAAGGCCAGCCAGGTAACTTGTCTCCTGATCAGTTATTTGTCTAGAGCTATTTTAAAAAAACAAAAAATGCAATAGTTTGTGTAGTGCAATAAATGTTTTTTGATCAGAATATAATTGAAACATTTTTTAACATTGAAAAATCTCTTTTGGACTTTTTCAGATACTGAACTTCAGAAAGTTCACCAGAAAGTCACCATTTCACCAGAAAAGAGGTGTCAGTGGGTGAGTTTTATACTTATTTAATATATTCATCCTGAACTATTACCATTATTAGATTTATACGGCAGCATGGAAACATTTATGCACATTTTAACTAGCCAAAGGTCTAAATAGAGTTGAAATTATTTACAATTTAACTAAACATATTAAGATTGCAGGCTGAAGGTGGCACAATGGAATGGAGGTGCAAGTTGTGTTCTGTTACTTTGGCACTATGCAGTACTACATATAATACTGCAGTACTACATAGCCAATATTCCAAAGTGTTTCCACTGCCATGTATGTGGAGACACTTTGGAATATTGTCATGTCTTTATGACAGTATATTACAATAATAAAATGATGTTGCATTAGCACCATTCCATCATTTGAAACCATGAAAACTCATCTGTCAAGATCTGAAATGGATTTATGTAGAGTAGATGCAGTCAGAGGAAATTGTGTAACTGTGAATTGTGTAATTGTTTGTGTAACTTAAAGCTGCCCTTTTCTGAGACTAAGTCCACCAATACAGACAGGAACTGGCCAGCTTGGTTAGGATTTATGACCTCCAGGTGAATTTCTAATGTGCATAATTCAAAAACGGATAACAAATCATTTGTAAACAGCTGTAAGAAGCTAAGGTGTAACTTGCCTTAAAAATGACTTTGGGTCTTTGACCTGAAGTGGATTATGCCATGAACACTGTATTGTCCTCTTACTAGAAATAAACATCTAGAAAAGGTATCATTTTATTATTTCTTAAAGTTCCTTAAATAAATATTGGAAGAGTTGCTCTGCATTTGCTTCAATGGTAATGGATATTTCTTTTTATTCTTTTAGGACCAGCATGACGTGAACATGAGACGGGCACTTGTCCTCCTTGCCCTTCCTGTTTATCTGCATGAAGATGCCTCCAACTTCTTCAAGACCTGTACAGTAAGTGCACACGACTCCCTGTCAATGATTTTCACTAATCCTTTAATATTGATTGAGATTTTATTGAGTGACATAATAAATAGGGCAATTGTTTGTAGTTTGTAAACTGAGTGATATTTTTAAATGGTTTTAAAAATGAGACGGAAGATGAAAGGCGAACATCAGGGACTCCTGATTGGAAGGAGTGGAGTTTCGTTTACCTTTTCTGCTCCTGATCCATCATTATTTGAATAAAGAAAAATGAAGCTTTAGTCTTAAATTATTTTATAAATGTCCTCCTTCAGAAAAATGCTAAAGAACTTTTTAAAAACACAATTTTAATTGGAGTTGGTCCTTAAAACATCATAGCCAGTTGATTAAAAGCTAATAAAATGTTAGCATGAAAAGATTCCCATTGACAGATGGCAGTAATGTCAGTTTTGGACATTAGTGTGATGAATATCTTTGAGGGTCTGAACTCATCTGTGTTTTTTGTTTTGTATTTTCCAGAATACCAGACCTCACAGACACTGCTGTGGGTATCTTCTCAGTTGTCGTGGTGACGCTCCTGATGCTGCGTCAGTGGTCCCACAGATCTGGCTGACTAATGTCTTCTACTCTTCGGGGACATCTATGCTCTGGACCTACAGCACCCCAAAAAACTTGAACTTGCCTTCATATTTATTTAGAATGCTGTCTTGAGCCTTGAGGACAGCAAACCACTGAAAGGACATTTATTGACGCTGAAGAATGTTTCGTTGAGTGAGTCTTCCAGAATGGACTATTTGTTGGTTTAAGTGTTATGTAACTAATGTGTTTTGTTGTGATCATTTGCTTTTTCTGCCGTACAATACAAAACCAACTCTTTTTGTCAATATGTTGTGTGGCACTCTTATAATGCAGTTTTATTGCACTGATTGTTTCTTCATCCTCTTGATATTTGGGCTTTTTTTTTTAAAGAGCAATTAAAAAAAGTGTATTAAGCAATCACTATTGTGTGGCCTTCACGTTTGTTGGTTTTTATCAATGTTAGCTTTTAAAATGTAGTGGGGCAGTATCAATATCTCTGTTTAGAATACATTTTAAGCTGAAGAATTTTAAATATTTTCAATGCTACACATTTAATGAGTTAGAGAATTTATAAAGCATTTTAGGGAATTTTACATATTTTATGAGTTGAGTAATATAAAAATATAGTTAGTTAAAGCGTTTTTTAGTTGGAAAATATTAAAAACTTTAAGTAAATAATCTCTCTTTTATAAGTTGAGGAATCTTAATATTTTTTATATGAATTAAGACAAATTTAAGCCAACTGACAATATGAATTTTAATAAATGTTAACTTAAAAGTTTCAATAATATAACTTAACTGTTGCGTAAATTGTTACACAATAATTTTTAAGTTCAGTCAACTTGCTAGGGATTACGGTGCAGACGCTAACATGAACCAGCAAGAAATCCCAAATTAACAGACTTGTGGTGTGGAAAGGTATGTTTTTCAGCTAGCAGTAATAATCAAAGTATCCGTTCTCTGTTTCAAAATGAGATTGCCACAAAACCGTATGTTATCTCATACGCGAACAGCTTTGGATGTAGAATTCAGTGGGAAAAGGTTTGGACCCTGCCACAAAAGTATTTCATCACCAATAAAATCAGAGAAATTTCTTTCAAAATTCTTCACAAATTTTATCCAGTGAAACATTTCTTTACTAAGTTTAAAAAAGATCTGGACATAAACTGTTCATTCTGTCATTCCTCACCAGAAACTGTGCCTCATCTTATTTGGTTTTGCCTTTTCACTCAACTATTTTGGAAAGATGATATAAGATTTTATAAGAACTCATCTATGTGAAGATTATAGATTATTTTACGAGCATATTATTTTTGGATATTTTACAGAAGGAAGACTTAATGCAGAAAAATATATGTAGTTAATTTACTTATAATTATGGCTTAATACTTTATCCACAAGTGTAAATATGCCAACAAAAAAACAGTGTTTTATGTTTTTCAGAAAGAAATGTTTTAACAGTATTAAATCTTCCACTAACAAAAAAGCTGTCAGAACAGTTGAAACATGGTCTCTCCTGAAACTTTAACAGATTCCTTTGCCTTATTATTTTTGTTTTCTTTTTGCATAACCTGTTTTACATGGTTATCATTATGTTTTTTTGTTCATTCTCATGGCGAACGTGAAGATTGTATTTTGCACACAGTGGAGTTTTGTGTTTGGTATTTTGTATGTGCAAGATATTGTTAATAAAGTTTATTTTTTTTAAAAAACGAACCGGCAAGAAGGAGCCACGGGGGTCCTGCAGCAGGACATCGGAACCTTAACAAATATTTCATCTCCACCTCACCGTTGCCTTTTTTAAGAAATGACAGCTGGTTTTCCCACATTTATATGTAGTTATGGATCGAAAACAAGAGGAATTTGTTTTAATGTAAATGCGTGTTCCAGCGTCTACAGGAAGTGTCGCCCATAATTCACGCAAAGGCTCATGGGGGCTAGGAATAAGGTGGATACGGATTTTCTGTTTCGGTGGCACTTCTATTACCATTATTGGTATTTGAGACATTCCTTTGTGTCTCTAGAGATGCAGACAGATTTGTGACCACTTGAGGTGAAGATAAAATATTTCTTAAGGTTCCGATGGCCTGCTGCCGGACCTCCGTGGGTCCTTCTTATTGGTTCATGTTAGCGTCTGTTCAAAATGGGAGGTGGCGGCCTCTCGTCCAATCAGAGCACGAGAAATCATCTGCCTTCCGTTTCATGCAAAGTGCCTTCCTTTTCATTCAAAGTGCCTTCCTTTTCATGCAAAGTCACTTCCGTTTCATGCATACTCCTCTCTCACACACACATATAAACTCTTCCTCACACGTACATATATACTTGTCTTTCACATACATACATTCTTTTTTAAGAGTGACAATGAGAGTGAGAATGTATGTATGTGTAAAGTAATATATATGCATGCGAGAGAGAGAATATATGGATGTGCAAGTGAGAATATATGTATGCGTAAGAGAATATATGTATGCGAAAGAGAGTATATATGTATGTGCAAGAGAGAATATATGTATGCGTAAGAGAATATATGTATGCGAAAGAGAGTATATATGACTGTGAGAGCAAGAATGTATGAATGTGAGAGCAAGAATGTATGAATGTGAATGGTTCAGAATAAATAATGTCTTATACGGCCCCTCATAACTATTTGTGGTTGTTTGTGGTCATTAAACCCATTTACTTGCACACCAAATATGTCGTCATTATGGTTTCACTTTAATCATCGTATTTTATAAATGTAGACAGTATAATCTCATTGTAGCAGCTGGGTGGCTCAGTTGGCTGCATGTAGGTCTGGAGCGATTGTCTTCCAGGCGGCATATGAGCTTCATCCAGTGTGGGTCCTTGGGCAAGGCTTCACACTATTGCCTAACTATGCAGCAACAAGGGGGACCAAGTCTGGGTCTTTGTTTCTGGCTTTATGTTTCTTTACGCTCAAAGACCCTTATTCGGTTTCTTCACTCACTCTTTTCTCCCTAAAGAAACTTTCTAAATATGTCTTTTTGTTTGGTTTTCACGAGTTTTTTTTGCTTTGGGCTACTCATTTAGCAATCTGTGTAGCTGCATAAAGTCACGTGACGCGTCCAAACAGACGGATTTGGCGAACATAATCCGGCAGTTTTCCAAAATAAAAACTTCCTTCAGTATCAGAAAATAAACAAAAACATAAATAATCAAAGTTAGTGCATGCATTTTTTTTCTCTCTGTGGCCCGGTACCAAGTGGCCTGCAGACCGGCAGACTGGTCAGATAAATAGTTAATGTCTTTCTTCCTAACTCAAATATGCTACCACAACCATGCTGTTCTGTTGGATAATGTCCATTAGGAAAAATGTTTTGTGTGACATGTGAGCCTTTTTCTGATGGCTTAACAATGTTAACTGAAAGCTTTGGAGTCTCCAGCAGAAGACAATGTTACATCTAGATTCTGCTGAAATATGAATTTATTTTCTTGTTCTTGGTTGCAATCATTCAACAAGTCCAGCTTAAACAGTCCAGTTGTAAGTAATCGCCGTTTTGGCTGCTGAACTCTGCAATAACAATCATTATTGTTGAGTTCTTTATTAGGACTAGTTAATGCCCTCTTGGCTTGATTTGTGGGTTTTATGGTCTTTTCTTTTTGTATGACATTGAAACATTACTAATTACAGATCTTATACTTTTCAATAACCAATTACTTTCCATTTTTCAAAAAGTACAGCCCTTATTACCTCATATATTACAATCAGTAATGTCCCACATTTTCAAAGAACAAAGTATGGCCTCAGAGTATTCCAATAAATTTTATTATTTGAATTTTTGAAACTATATTTGAATACTAAAAGTGATAATGAAGGCTGATTAGATCATAAATCACGTATAACTGATAGTCTATAATCCTGACTCACCTCACTTTTATTCACCTTGGCACAATTCTTTTCTTTCTTTTTTTTTCTTCATTGGATCTTCCCAGTGGCTTCATACTCCAGGCTGTGTTGGCTGTTCTTTGGGTGGACAGCTGCCATCACTAAACATTCAGATATGTCCGACTTTGGAGTTATATGCATACCTTACTCGTAGACTTCAAATGTTTGCTTTCTTAACATTTTCAGCAGTTGAACTTTGTGATCAGATTGCAAAAGTGTCTCACGCAACTGTGTATTTTTAGCAAAATCCAAAAATATCTATTTCTCCAAAATAGAAGATGTTAATCAGCATCCTGAGACTCTCGATCTACAGGATGAGTCATACTTGCTATTTTGGTCGTTGCAGTTCAGTTTGGAGCCTGTGTGCATATGGCCCTTCAGAACTCAGTTTTCCCCAGCTTCCTCTTAAAAGTACGTGCTTCTTTTAAAATTCTCACTCCCACCTAGGTCCATATCAAAAATAACATGTAATCATTGTTGTAAAAGAAAAAAAAATATGTAAAGTATAACTGTAATAGAAACATGCAAAAAGAAAAAAAATCAACATTTTTTTTATCCTTGTTATACCCTGTACAGAATGGATTTGTCAGTGTGAGTTTTTGGCCATGTAGATGTACTTAGGATTGTTTATTTTTGGAATTTTCAAATAACATACTTTTTCTAGGGACTTTATTGCACTTTAGATCCTAATTAAGCATGAATTTCATATCGGCCCAGCATGTTTTAAAGGGCCTATATATATATAGTTATTGTTGATATTTTCTTTAAATATTATTCACTTTATGTGCAGATTTTTTTTTATCATAATCTATCAGATTTTGTTTAAGAGAATCAACTACGACCACTAAACAATAAGAATTGATCTGCCTTACTAGTTGCTCTGAATCAACAAAGAAGATAATGATTTGTGGCATCACCGAGGTTCTTCAGACAGAAAAGCTTCTGGTTTTTTTGGCAGTCATGGAGGGCATGAAGACCTTACTGAGGTTTCAGTCAATTATAAAAGTCTTGTTAAATTTGAGCAAACCTTTATAAAACAACAGAAAATGAAACATTTCCTCTAACATATGTTCCTTTTCTAACATTAATGTTGTGTATCATCTTCCGCACATTATCTGTGCCTTTGCTGAGCAGCAGTGAACACAGTAAATGGGGCATGTGCTTTAAAAAAAAAGCAGCATATCTATCCAAACTAAAATCAATTCACAATAATTATTTATCTTAAACTGTCTGCTATAAAACTGAAAATGTATTGTTCATCGTAAAGCCTCCAGATGGCGCTGTGATCTACTAGGTGTCTCCATTCCCACACTATTCAATAGTTTGATTGTGGAACCTCCATTGGCTTGTGCTGTAAGCATGTGACTCTGGATGGAGCCATAGCGTCCCCACATACCTCTGCTCTTCGCTGTAGAGTTCATAGCCTCACCTCAGTGTGAGTCATCCAAGCTGAGTGCTGTGTGTCCTCAAGTCGGTCATGTTTACACTTAGAAAATGAATCCAGTTATTTTGATTGATTTAGATGTTTTGAGACTTCAAGCACTCTATATTACTACATTTACATTTTATTTGTCTTGTCTTACTCGATCTACAACAATTGCTAATTTCCAGGTGGAAATTAGCTATTTCTGCCCTCCAGGAGGAGGGCAGAAATAGCTAATATACTGTTCCTGGGAAACAGTGGTACTGTTCCTGGGAAATAGTGGTACTGTTCCTGCCAACTTTTGAAGGTTAAGATCACTTTGTTCTTTTAAAAATATTCTAAAAACTCAATCATAATAATTGTTTTATTCAGTAATAGATTGAATTAAACATTCCATTAGTAAATAAAACAAAGGAGACTGGTTTGTCTCCAAAGTCAAGAAAAAGAAAATCTAAAGGGCGGAGATGTTATATGATTGTTCATTTTCAAATGTCTGTAATCCCAAAGTTCCACTATATTCTTATGTTTTTATAAGACATTTTTTGTGATTAAATTCTTAGATTGTTCAATTGAAACTTGCGAAACCGACATAGGGGCTGACTTACAAAGATTTGAAAAAAAGAATGCAAAACTATGCACACACAAATAGGTTGAACATACCCTATGGTTGGGATTTGTGGGTGATTTACAAAGAATTATTACACAAACATTAAGGGCACAAATTACAGTACTTAATTGTGGATTTTTGGAGCTCGAGTTAAAATAATGCAATGGAAAATAGAGAATGAGCACCAAGAACAGGGTAATGGTTGAACAAATGAAATAGCGTGCAAGTCTTGCAGATGGTCTGCCATCCATCATCCACAAGTTGCATCCAAGAAGAGCCTTAAAGTTCAACTCCAATGATCTTTTGATCTATTGTTAAAGGGTTTCCAGTTGCCTTTGAACTATGATTATGCCACTTTTAGTCAACAAAAAGAAGGACATACGACATATTTCTGAAGAGCGGCAGTGGTTTCTTAGAAATTGTGGGCGGGGCTGTTGATGCGGAGGAAGCCTGACCTCATTTACCATCATCCCTTCAAGCTAAGTTTAGCGGTGCAACAAAAATGGAGAATTGGAGCCATTCAGCCGTACAGTTTTGAGCCAGATAACAGCTTGGATGAGAAAAAAAACAAAGACATACATGGATGTATTTGTCTGCAAGTGGATGCATCAGAATGAAGCGGAGCAGGAAGCTTGTGGTCCACTGATTGCCGCACCTACCAGAAATGCCGAACTTTGGAGCTTAATTTTCTTTACATACGTCCTCCATCATCAAAGAAAACCCTCAAGAACATGTTAAAACATCAAAAACAGCATTTTCATTGGAGCGATTTTTTTAAGACAGGACACTCAGATCATTGCAGTGCACAGTCGGCAGCTGAGGATGGACCATATTGCTCTCATGAGCCCACAAGCGCTGCAGCCTGGGCTTGGAGAGGAACAAGAACCCAATAGAGATGCAGGAAAGGAGCCTCCTTTCTAAACAATGACCAGCCCCGTTTTGCCGATGGGACCTGGCTTTTGGATGTAAAAGAAAGACGCAGTGGCTGCAATCCTGCTTATTGTTACATTATTTACACTGGTCTGTTTCATCCCTTCCTCTCAGGTTTTTATGTATCTGACAGAAATTTTCATGCTGTTAATTCACTGATTGCCCTAAACAGATTGGCAGTCCTATTTTACCCATTCGACTATCACAGTCCAGTTTATAAATCATGTGTTATATGGTTTTGTGTCAGTGAAGTGCGGTGAGGTTGATGGCTGGTGAGGCACCTACTCCTCTGGAGACAGATTTACAATTATAAGAACAGAATATTTAACTTTGACCCTCAGTAACTATTTCTGGTATTTTTCCAACTTCAAATTCTGGTGCTTTAATGTTATCAAATGATGTATGTGAAAATGTTCAGAAAAATAATTATTTTAGGCCTAAAATTTAGTTTTACTTACATTTTTTTCCACTTAGTCCCATGTTATGTTTAAAAAACAACTATTACCTTTTGAGTCTACACGCTGATCCTTCTCCACAGAAAGCTCTAAGATATGCTGTAAAAGTCTTATTTTCCGTTATTTTAACGAGTCTCTCCCTCTCATTGGAGACAGACATCCTCGGTCTGTTCTGTTTCTACGTCACCAGTGTAGCTACAAAGCAGCTGTCAGCTCACGTCTGCCCCCTGTTGGTGAGGCCAGCCTCATCTGCTGCATTTTCTGCAGGCCTATAGCAGCGTTCTCACTGCACGTCTCTGTTAAAACAGAGTCCTGCCTTCAAACATGAGCACCACACAGGTACCCGAGCCTCATCCGGAGTTTCCGCTCTGTATGTGATCGCGCAACACTCAAATTCTGCAATTTTAACCTCAGAAACTGTGGAAAACCTGTTGAGTTCACTGAAATAGGATCTTTAAAACAAATCAGTTGAAAAAAATATTTACTTAATTTACCTTTGTCTAGTTTATCACGATCATGACAGGTGAGGCTGTGCCTCATCTGACCGCACGTCACTGTTTTCCGTTCACCCTCCAGTATACACACAGTTTTACACATGAAAACCTTTGGTAGCCTAAATTAGTCCTAAGTTATAAACAAGCTGTCAGTTGGGATTCATTTAGACTGTAGGAGTGTCCTACCTGACATGTAAAACAGGATTTATTCATCTTTGACTCATTTATCTACATAGCAAAGAATTGATTCATGTCAACCCTACCCACAACATCGTTTCAACTTGTGGTGGTTCACTGTTTTGAAATTTGGCATAAGCCATTAGCACTCACCTTTGAATTTACAATGATTTTCTTTCTCTATTTTTGTAAGAATAGATTGAACTTTTTGTTTTGTTTATACAACATCAAAATATCAATATGTTTACCATCTTTCTTCCCTACCATCAGCTAAGGTCATTCTTATAGTAGTAGAAATAATAGGCACAAGATTTAAGAAAAAAAACAATAAGAGTTATTTAATAAAAAAAACAACAGATTTGGATATGTTTATTACCTTCCTTCCCCTCTTTTATGTGACAATTTAAGTATTTGCTGGTAGCGTTTTGACGCAGTTAAGTGAGGGTTCCGTTGTTTATTAACTAGATCTTTTGACTCTTTTAATATATTTTTTTATATTTTATATATTTTTATATATTTTTTTTTCTTCAATTTTAAAAAGGACAGTGTGTCGTAGAATCAAGACATTGGAAATGGTAGAGTGTGCCTCTAAAACCTGCAATGACTGAGGTAAATATAAAAAATATTTTTTATGCATACCTTTTTATGCATACCTTTACCTCCAGGTCTGGGATACCAATTGTGGGAACAAGGCTCAATTTGGTGTCTGAGTATGTTTGAAATTGCCCCAAAATATGTCTTCCAAATCTCTTCCAGGTTTGGGCACAACCAAAACATGTAGGCAAGGTTACATGGAGTTTTTGAGTATAGATTACACCTGTCTATGACATTTGGGTATATTTTTGCGAGTCATGATTTGATGCAGATTTTCTTCCTCAGCACCTTACATATTACAGCTTTGTTTGTGTATTCTGAATAAAGACTAAAAAGAATAGATGCAAATAAAACTTAAGTCTGGCTTTCTTTTTATCAGCTAATTGAAATTCTGGTTAAATGAAATCAGCCAAAACTGTCAGTTTTGCCATTTTGTTGCACAAAGCTATCTTGAACCAGTATAAAAAAGATAAAATTAAAGTGATTATCTAAAAACAAATACTTTTTCTTTGATATCAGAAATTTGCTTTGCTGCATGAAGAAATGCAAGTCAACATGGGGTATTGTCAGCGGAAAAATGCTAAATAAGCTTCAAGGTAGAGAAGGTATGTACTAGCTTCCTGTGAAGTAGCTAAAGGCTCTGCCTTCCAGGAAAATGGAAAACTGGGAGATCTTTGGGAGTTTTTATTTGTATTTTATTTTTTAATTAAGGACTATCAGGATAAAACTGAAGGGGAAAGAAAATCCATTTTTGGTTTCAGGATGGATAAATTCAGTTTGATAAACATGATCTGAATATTTGCTGCTGGATTCCAGACTCACTTTAGGACTTTTAGGAAAAAAGGAGGTGCAAAAACATACAGTGTGAAAAGTCACTTTCACTAAAAACGGTTGGTAAAGTTGGTTTTACGTTCAGTGCAATTTTACTTTCCATTGGTGAGAGTCAACATTTTGTGTACACAAGCAGAATGTTTGTATTTTCGCATTTTTGTTTCTCTTTCTGTCTATACGCCTTACACTGACCTGCAACATTGCAGAGGGACTGCTATAATCCAGACAATCTACTTGCAAAGTGTTTGAGAAGTGCTGGGGCTTAAATTGCCATTTACTTTCATTGTCCCTGGAGATTGGGTTTTTAGCCTTGTGTGAAAGAGTGCAAAAGCTATAAGAGTGCTCAGAATAGAAAACCAATTATTTGCTTTCATGGTTGTTGAAGTTTAATACATGAAGGATACTTGTGGGCACCATAGATTCATCTGACTAAATTCGCAAAGGTTCTTCACATATTGATTTATGGCAACGGTCAGAATAACGTCAACATGTAATATGAGTTCTGTATAAATCAGTCTTAGCCATGCTTCTCTTAGCCTTGTCAGCTCCATCATCACTTTCCAGGGTGAGGTTTACTAGAGAGAAACAATATGTGATGGATGCCAGCAAGTGGAGATTTGGACTGCAAATAATGATTCTTGGTGAAAAGTTCCACAGCCTTGTAATTGTCAGGTGATTTTTCATTAGTTGTTTAATCTATATGACACAGGGACAAAGCTGAACATTACTAAGTGAAGATGCTGGCATCATTTAGCATTTCTGTAAACCCCGTTTTGTCATTAGAGTCACCAGAGTTCTTTGGTTCATAGATTCAGAAATCCTGTTTTCGTAATGTGACATGGAACTACAAAGCCTCAGAGGCCAGATCAATAATTGGACAGCTAATTTCTTTTTTTTTTTCTGTGTTCACATTGCAAGCTAGAAACTAATGCAGAGCAGTTTTACTTGCAGTATATCTTATCACTTTTTCCACTATGGGATAGTTTACAGTATAATTAATGTCTAAATTGAAATAAAATGATTGGTTTGTTTTTGTGCGTGTTAGCTGCAAAAACGCCAAAAAGGTAAAAGAAAACGAATAATAATTTCAAAGAGCATGCTTTGTGCTTTCCATTTTTCTCCAAAGAAACCCTGACTCATTAAGTGGCAACAGCTCAGTGACAGAGGGAGTCCCAGAAAGCTATTTCAGTGTGACAGCTTGCCAATTTGGAATGGAAGGACCCCAAAACTAAAGCAGCTTAAAATAACATAGGCACAAACAGTGGTATTAGTCACAGCCTGTGCTTTAACTGCTAACATATAATAAAGATTTCTAAGTATCTCCTGCTGTATTTAATTTCACATAAATACTTTTAGACAATCTCCTTATGATGACTTCATTGTATTAATGCTGCAATTACCTCACCAGCACTAAAAAAGAAGGCATAATTAATCAAATTTGATGTTTTTTAACAAGTTCTCAATTGGGCTAATATCTTTAGAAAATAATCTATAAATTGAAATAGTTTATATTTTTATTGTGCTGAGTCTTGAGAAATACCTTAATTTGCATGTGTTTGCTCATTTGACTGGTACATTTGCTTTTGCCCTGACATCATACATGCCTACTGGCTCAAGAAACTCATCACACTCCACGAGCACCTGGCAGCACAAAAGAACCAGCTGCTAAGAAATGGGACTCACCCCGAATGGCTAACAGATCCTAATCCAGAAGGATCCCAGTCCCATCCAACTACCGGCCAATAACCTGTCTCTCCACAACATGGAAGCTCATGTCAGGCATCCTTGCAACCAAGATAAATATGCACGTGGATCAATACATGAGCAACACACAGAAGGGCATTGGTAGAGACTCCAGAGGAGCCAAACACCAACTCCTGGTTGACAGAACAGTCGCTCAAGACTGCAAGTCACGACACACCAACCTGTGCACAGCCTGGATTGTTTACAAGAAAGCCTATGACTCAATGCCATACACATGGATCACTGAATGCTTGGAGTCGTACAACATCAACAGGACTCTAAGAAACTTCATAGGAAACTCAATGAAGCTGTGGAAAACCACCCTTGAAGCCAATGGGAAGCCATTTGCACAAGTGTTGTGCAAGTGGCTTGTCCCCACTGCTGTTCTGCATAGATCTGAACCCCCTCAGCCGAATAATCAACAAGACTGGCTATGGATACAGACTAAGAAATGGGGCCAACATCAGCCACCTCCTCTACATGGATGACATCAAGCTATATGCTAAGAGCGAGCTTGACATTGACTCCCTGATCCATACCACCAGGATCAACAGTACTGACATTGGGATGTCATTCGGGCTCGAGAAATGTAGCCGGGTGGTGACAAAAAGAAGGCAAGGTAGTCCACACAGGAGGGGGTCTCACTCCCAGAAGGAACACTAGCAGAAGTTTAGGACAGTTACAAGTACCTTGGAATTCCGCAGGCAAATGGCAACCTGGAGCAGGCAACAAGGAAAGCGGCAACAGCTAAATACCTCCAACGAGTAAGGCAAGTCCTGAGAAGCCAGCTCAATGTCAAAAATAAGACCGAGGCAATAAACAGCGACACACTGCCAGTTATCAGATACCCTGCAGGAATAATAAAATGGCCAAAGGAAGAGATACAGACCACGGATGTTAAAACACGAAAGCTCCTCACCATGCATGGAGGGTTCCATCCCAAATCCAGCACCCTGAACTGTAAGGAGGCCGAGGACTAGTGAGCGTAGAAGCCACTATCCAGGATGAAACATCCAAGATGCATGAATACATCAAGCTCAAGGCCCCAACTGACAGTGTGCTCAGTGAATGTCTCAGGCAATGGAGAACAGAGGATACAGTACTGGAGGACAGATCTTCATGGGAGGACAAACCCCTGCATGGGATGTACCACCGGACCATAACTGAAGTGGCTGATATCAAGAAGTCCTACCAATGGCTAGAAAGGGCTGGCCTACAGGACAGCTAAGATACTGCTCCCAGGCCTCAGTAGAGGACCCGAGCTTGGAGGAGAAACCACCCGGCCCTCTCACCCTCCGCGGGTGGTTTCTCCTCCAAGCTCGGGTCCTCTACCAGAGGCCTGGGAGCTTGAGGGTCCTGCGCAGTATCTTAGCTGTTCCTAGCACTGCGCTTTTCTGGACTGAGAGGTCTGAGGTCTTTCCAGGTATCTGTTGTAGCCACTCCTCCAGCTTGGGGGTTACTGCCCCGAGTGCTCCAATTACCACAGGCACCACTGTCACCTTCACTTTCCATGCTTTCTCCAGTTCTTCTCTAAGTCCCTGGTATTTCTCCAGTTTCTGTATATATATTTGGTGCACTTAGCTCAAAAGCACAGCTTTTTACAATGCCCCGCTTTAGCGAAATGAGGAAAAGTCTGTTTAGTTTCTACAATTTTCCCTGTCTCTTTCTTAGAAGTTTCCACAAGTCAGAAACAGCTTTATTCAACTGAATCTTCATTTTCTGTAAAATGTTTACAGCTAGTTTAAACTTAGACTTTGTGATGAAGATTTTCCCTTGAGCATCAAAGTGGATGCTAACAATCGGTCGCTAACTTCAGCCGCATCCTTATTTTAAGTTGTGTTCGAATAATAATACTAAATAAAATGACACAACCATCCTGAAACTGGTATTTTCAAATATAATAATAAACATGAAGCCACCGTATCTGCAACTTTATTATCTGTGTGTGAAACCTTCAAAACAGTCGCCGCGTGTATAGGCAAAGGGGCTTCTGGTACGTGGGACAAACTGTCTAAATAAATCTCTATGTCAAGGAAAACTCCTGGTTTTGTCTCTAAATAGCAGCATTATTTTTCTTTAAAGTCGAAGGCTCTTCCTCGGTTTCCTCACTGCTTCTTTTCTCCCCAAAGAATATTTCCAAATATGTTATATTGTTTGGTTTTTATTTGCTTTCAGGCGTTCAGCTACTAACTTTGTGGTCCGAGCAGCTGCGTAAAGTCACGTGATGCCTCAAGACAGACGGATCTGATGAACAGAATCCGGTGGATTTTCAAAGAAAAATTTCCTTCAGTATTAGAAAATAAACAAAACGAAAATAATCTGAGTTAGCATATGTATTTTACTTTCTTCCTGCAGCCTGGTACCAAGCGACCCACAGACCAGTACCGGTCTGATTGGGGACCATTGGTCTACAAAACGACACAGATTTTTGATTTGGACTACAAATGACATAATCATAAGACCACTGTGAACACTTAAAACAGACCAAAAGAAGATTTGAGGTTGACTTTGAAAGGAACATTTATCCTATTTAATCATATTAGTCATTTTATTTCAGTGCAATGCATGCTTACATCTAAACTTGTAATGCGAAGAAATGCAAGCCAAAGTCAGAGCATTATAGCAGTTGTTTGTAAGATAGCACTACTGACATTCACTTAGTCAGAACAGATGTTTTATTTAAAAAAACAAAACAATGACAAGCATCTTTTCTTGCATGTTATTTCAAGAGCTTATTCTCTTTAGTCGGGTGAATTAGCAAAGTCTCAGTTTTCAATACTCCCCAGCAGAGTGAAGCTTGATTCTTTTCTCATGCTTTGGTAAGAACAGAAAAATATTGGTTTTGTCCAGTTTTCTTAAGGTTAGAGGGACAAAAAAAAAACTGGGGTTTTCTATAGCCTGCAACAAATCGTAAACATTGGTGAAAATTGACCTTTTTATCTGAAACGTCTTTCAAAGATTTGTCATCTTTGTCCAAAAGCCAAACTAAATTATTATTAACCCTATATAAACAATCATATCATATTTAATACATACATCCTTAAAAGCCTATTAATTATAAAATGGTCAATTTGTTCTAATCTGTAGTTCATCATCAATCCACTAGGGGCAGTTCACGGTCTTTCCTGCTCATTGAAAAAAATGGCTGCTCATGTAAAATCTCAAAAATGCTTTAGGCAGAAAAGGTTTTGCTTATTTTACAAAATTTATAGTGAGATTAACTCATCTATTGTCATTCTTTTTTATGACTACTTGTATTGCTAGAAAGCAATACAATTTGAATTTTGAATTTGAGACAGTGGGTAAATGAGGTAAATAAGGTGCTCTTTTCCTGGACACACATTTAGATATTTTTGCATCTTAAACTAACATTGTTGTGAGAAAAAACTACTAAGTCATTCAACATATTATAGTTGATATTATTTATATCTCATAAAGAAATGATAATGCAAATTTGTTTTTGTGGATTTCGTCAAAAGGTATAGAAAATATTTAAAAGACCTACTCCAATGAAAATGTTTTTTTTGGAGTTTTCAACATGTTCTTGTATAATTCTACCCGTGATGGAGAACATAGACAAAATAATTTAAGATTAGAACTGATTTGAATGATCCGGATGTTTTTTTATTCATATCAGAATTAATCAGGAGCAGATGAAAAAGCCCTTCTTTGTGACGCAGCGTAAAAAAGAATTGGCAGGCCAAAGTTTACCTGCTCTGCTTCATTCTGATGCATCCACTTGTAGACGACTAGATCCATTTAGCCTACATCTTCATTTTCTTTATCCAAGCTGGCATCTGGCTCAAAACTGTAGGGCTGGATAGCTTTAGTATTGCTCACCATTTTTGTTGGACTTATAATGTTAGTTTTGGGATGTGAGCTAATGGGAGAGAGTGTAAACAAAGGAATGATGGCATATCAGCAGAGGCTTTCTTCTGCACCAGGAGTCCCACTCACAACTCAGAGGCGAATTTTTGATGCACTCCAGCCGCACTGCATAAACCGTGTCCTAGAAAACCGCACTTTTTATTTTATTTAAAATTTTGGTTAAAAAAACAGCATAATCATAATTAAAGGCTGCTGGGAACCCTTTTACAACAGATCAAGAGATAGTTGGAGTTGGACTTTAAATCCCCAAACATTGAATTTTTCTGTACATTTTTTAATATAGTGGGCTTTAAAGGGTTGCTTTGGCTTCTGTGATTCAGTGGAAAACTAGAAGTGTGACTTTGAGAGATTACTGTTTTATAGAACCAGTTTGTTAAAATTGTCACTGACAAAAATAATAAATATCAGACTGTTCAGTAGTCTGAACAATACAGAATTTATCATCATTCTTAGTACAGTTGTTGGTAGTTACCCCAATGTGTCTAAAGAAAAAAATATGCTATTTGGATAATCCATAAAGCTGGATTCCTCTCACCAGAAACAAACTCCCAAAGGTCCAGCAGCGCTAACAGGATACTATGTGTTAACCCTTTCAAATTCATAATCCATCAGGGGGAGGAGCATATAGGGGGAGAGTAGAAGCAGCAGAGGGCAAATAAAAAGTTTTTTTTGCAAACATTTTGCCATTGATCATTCAGCAAATGGCACAAGACACTAGGCTGCTAAATTCTACTTAATAAAAGGTAAAAATAAAATCCAAAATATACACAGTGTAATGTCTCTAATTTGGGAGATAACAAAGAGTGATTCAGCTTTTCAAAATAACAATGTTTTATTTATTATTTAGGAAAGCCTCAAATTTTCAAAATGTGTTTAGGAGACATTTCAAACATTTTAAATGTTCAAACATTTATGTCAAATTATCAATTAATAAGACGTTTTGCTGTGTTGTGATCAAATCATTATGAGAACTGGACCTGGTGAGTGTGACATCACCCATAGAAAACTGCTTACTTCCAGATCACACGAAATGAAGTCAATTTTGTGGCAATTTTTTCGCAACATGGACGCCACCATGTTGGAGCTAGACATCGTCATCAAGCAATGATTGGTTCAGGTCGAGTAACCGTTTCTATGGCAATCACTCTCCCTAATCAGGAGTGAGCTACCAGTTAAATTTGAACTACAAAAAATTTGTCAAGCTGTCAACGTTTGAAACGATTAACAGGGGGGGCAGCAGGCACCACACACTTATATTGAGGCATCTGATTGTTCAGTTAATAAATTGATTAACTTGCAATTAAGAAAAACAAACAAAACAAAAGGATTATCGTAATAATAATAATAATGGATTAGATTTATCTGGGCTTTTCCAGACGCTCAAAGTGCTTACATTGTGGCCATTATTCATTCACTCCTCATTCATACTTGGTGATGGTAAGCTACGGTTGTAGCCACAGCTGCCCTGGGGCAGACTGACAGAGGCGTGGCTGCCATTTCGCGCCTACGGCCCCTCTGACCATCACCAGGATCATACATGCACATTCATACACCAATGGAGCCACACTGGAGGCAAGGAGGGTGAAGTGTCTTGCCCAAGGACACAACGACATTTGGCTGGTGGGAGCGGGGAATCGAACCGCCAACCCTTCGATCATTGGACGACCCGCTCAACCAGCAAACTAAAGTCTCTGGACTTGGGCCCTTCTTGAATTAAACAGGGGCGCTGCCATATTGGATAACTAGTGCTGCCATCTATGGGATAAAGCAAAACCCATGCAAGAGAGGCACAAGTCCAGGAATCTTGCACGTAACCCTTGTGCTATCTTAGGCACTTTACCATTGGGAGTTGGGTCATCTAGACCCTCTAGACAGTTCGCTGAACCTTTTTTCTTCAATGAAATGTGATCTTCACTGGTGTCCATGGATTACATGAAATCTTTCCACCTTTATCCACCTTTGTCATGGTAGGAATAACACATCTAAGATAGCACAAGGGTTAATGCATTTTCAATGTCAAGCATAGTCAAACATTACAACGGATTTGGGACTTTTTTGCACATAATCAGATAGCTTTTCTCTTGAAGACCATAGAACATATAATATCTCTGTTTTGAAAAGTTGTGGACTTGGGCCCCTTTTGAACTAACCGATTCAAATAGAACAGCTGGTTAATTCTCTATAGACGGGTTTTGGGCTTTTTGGAGCACATGAGTACTGCCTGTTTGGAATTCTTATTTAGACAATGAATCAAAGGCCCACAAAGAATTATTGAGATTACATAAAAGCTTATTGGTGCTTTTTAAGGCACAATATGTTACCCCAATGGGTAAATTTATAAGTAACACCTTCCAGCCTTACACAGTGCCTTTGGACTTTTGCACCCTGGGTGTGGTGTCATTTAGCAATCAGGATGGAAAAAAAAAAGCTACAGTTTCTCTCTCGCAGCTATCAGAGTACACATGAAAGAACGATAAAATGATTTCTGCCCTGCTGCCAGCTGTTCAAAGCACGGTTTAACCGACATTTTTATCCTTTAATGTTCATTGCACTTTTGTCTTATCTGATGCTCCGTTGTTACATAAATAAGAATAGCAGATGCACCTTTTTTTTTATGCATTGTGTTTAATGGACAATTATGTTGCACAATGACAACAAGATTGGGATTCTTATCTTGTTTGCTGTTTTCCGCCAGTCCTACTGGATAATATCAGTTATCATAGTGTCCCAATCAAACTTTGTCCCCTGTCTTAAAGAGTTACTTAAGCCATCAAAAAAAGGTTCTTGGTTTTTTTGGTCAAATATTCCTTTTCTACAACCAACAGCACTGTTGACTCTTTAAAAAGGGGAAAGAAAAGATTAAACTTTTTTTGGTCAAACTTACAACCAATCTTGCAATTATGGCAAGTAGAACTTTTCACTGCATGTATATTTTTGTATATTTCTGTTTTTTTTTAACCTATTATCCTTGGAGTAAGTGCAAATATGAGAACACTCCATTATACATTGAAATTTAAGAGCCGTTCGGTACAACCTCAATATGTGTCTGTGACCATTGAGAAGCTCCACTGGAGCAATGGGAGCGAAGGGCACCACAAGTGCTTATACAAGGATGGCTTTTGAAACTCAGAGGTCCTTAAGACTAACCTCGATGCTAACACTACCTATTTGAATCAAAAACAACCTGGTAGCACTTACACTGACATGTAAACATTTTTGTTTTTGTTTGTTTGTTTGTTTTTTTCCAGAGTGTACCCTTTAAATTCGGGTGGTAAAGACTATTCGATGAATCGGTTAATATTACTATGATCCAACTAGCTTGATGTGCCTGAGGCAACTTGTTAATCAAATCAAACTGACCTTTACTATTATTAAATCAGCATAATCATTATTAGAAATAAATTAATCATAACTGATTTCAGAATATATCATTTGGATTTAAATACGTGCATCACAGGGGAAAAAAATGATCCTCCACCATCGCAATCCAATGTGTGGAAACACTTTGAATTTTACAAAGATGTGACCATACAGTGCGGTAGAATGTTCTGTTTGTTTTCATTTGGATAAATAGTGGGCTGAACTTTGTGAACTAAAATGTGAATGAATTTGCCATTAATTCTTGTTTACTTGTTTGTTCGTACACATATTTAAATTACACTTGATTATCTTAAAAGAAAAGAATGTGGAAAACTTCAACTGCTCTGTTCAGTACCCAGGTGTTTCTCTCTGAGTCATTCTGGTTGAAATTTTGGCTAAAGATGTCCAGGATCCATTTTAGGTCAATGAATCGGATTGCTCAAACTAAACAAATATGGACCATGAATCTTATATGTAACCACAAATTATGATATGAATCAAATCATTGACAAAATGAATTGTTACACCTTCACGTCAAACTCTTTCAATTACTTCGTTATTTGCCATTTAGTTAAAACTGCACCTTTTTCATTTATTAGTTATCACCACATCCCTTTAGAACTAGCAGCCCACTCTCTCTGAAGAATTAACCAAAACTCGCCGAAGACCAAAGCTTATCCTGTGTCCAAAATATTGTAGAGATGACCCAGTTCCTTATTTTTTTGTACTTTTTCCCAACAATCCAAAACAGGGATGCAAAGAAAATTATGTCAAGAGAGCATGTCAGTAGTGACCACACTTACTGTTTCAGATCTTCTGACATCAGCTGTCTAAATGCCTCAGTAAAATGTGAAAGAAGTAAAAACCATTTTAGATTTTTTCATTCCTTACCAGCATCACTTAAAGTCAAGCTAAAGAAATGCTACTTTTACAGTGAAATGGTAGGAACTGACAAAATATTTTCTGGTGCACTGGGACATAAAAACAATCAACTTACCTTGGCGAAGGTGAAATGTATTTGGGCCAAGGTTTTGACAATCCAAACAACAAAATTCCAACTTAATAAATTTGAACTTGACTGTTTACGCTGAATGATCATCATCCTATTTTGCCCTCCCTTTCCTTCTAAAATGCGGAAACGCAGCAACATTCAAAGCTAATGAAAATACATCAAAGGAAAGTAAAAGAAGGAAGATAAATCCCAAGGAGAAGCTCCTATGAATTCCAATGTTTGCTCCCGTGAGTCTTAAGAAAAGTTTTTGTCCTTTCCTCGCTCTTTCTCCAACTGTTTGACTGCCTTTAGTTTATTTACATTCATTTCGCGATATATATGTAATTTTAGGGTGAAAACTGAAATAATGTGTGTCTTTACTTCCTTTATCTGTGGAAAATGAAATTTTAATCTCATTCAAAAATATCCATGTGCATTTTTTCCTACGCTTTTGTAATTTACCCCAAAAGTCTAATCAAGGCAACAGAAATTGTTTTCCTGTGTCTGTGTGCTTCTCCAGGGACAGCGGCGTGTGAGATTTAGGTCTCTCCATAGATGTGTTGCAGGTATTTTTGCACCGACAGTTTGAGGCTATAGCAAACAGAGTCATAGCAGGGAAAAAGGGAAGCTACTCAACTCCATGTCTGTGTGTGTGTGTCCAAAAACTGAGGGAGAGTGTGATCAAGCCACCTAGGCTTTAGGGGAGGACGCCATCTGGCCACGGGCTCAGCGTGACTGCAAGAAGACAAACAAAACGAGCACGACTGAAAGGTCTCCACTCAAACACAGCTGCATGCATGCGCGTCTACACGCAGACAAATTAATCAGTGCTAATTGTCTCTTGAGGTCAATGATCTGATTGAGGTCAGTAAATATTTGTGCGAGATGTTCTGCAATGAAAAGCCTGCTTATGAAATAAAAAAAGAGGGAACATTCAAAGCGTTTGTAAGTAATTAGTCCTTATTGATGGTCTATGAAATATGATACAATTGAATTGTCACCATATAAAACTGGCAGCACATGCAGGTGGAGGATGGCAGAGGTTACTGATTTTGTCTGCAGATTCATAGGAAGGATAAGCAAACTTTTGGTTGTTATTCATTAAGGAAAAAAATTTCAACAACTTTATCAACAAAGAAGTGGACTGAGACATTTAATGGTTTGTCCTTTTTTTATGGAAAAAAAAATCCACCTTGACACTTGTCCTGCTGCAACTAACAATTTTAACAATCATCTGGGATTATGAGACCATATTACATTTAGTGCATCTCAGTTAAGTCCTGAAATCTTTATCTTTCAGCTAAAGGAAAACCAAGCTGCTGAGAAATTTCTCACTGGGGAGACATATACAGAAAGCGGCTGTTTGTGAAACAGTCAAAGGAAAATCTAAACTTCACAAGCAACATTCACACTGCCCTCAAGCAGCCACTTCCAATAAAAGTCTATGTAACGTAAACGTGTGTTTCGGGCTTCTGCATCCAAAATTGTTGCATTCACATATAGCTAAACAAGTTTCCACAAAACATTTTTGTGCGGTCTTCGAATGCACATTAAAAGTTAAAGCGGCTCAAGCTTTTGCCAATCAGAGACTCGGATTTGGTAACGACGCATGGTTGACATCCCCTTTAATTCATGGAGGTTCCAGACGTTTGAAAATTGATCATGGAAGAGAAAAACAATAATTGCAGTTTGTGCCCGGCTGGAATTATATGACACCAAGTCCTTCATGTATAGAGCTGGGAAAGAAAAAAACCTCGAAAAAGATTTTCGAGATTTGCACATTTTCGCACCAAACCTATTCCAACTGTAGGTGGCGGACATGCGCTGGTAAACAGTAAGAAAAAAAACAAGGCCCTTCCTTCCGGCTTGCCCAAAACACCATGGCTGATTGTCACATTCAAGAATGCACACTGTGTTCTAAAAAAAAAAGCAGATTGTGTTGAATAGAAATGTAGTAATGTGAAGCTGCCATTCAAAATAAACAAAATTATATCTGATAAATGCCAACCATTAAGTGATTAAAAACTAAATTAATAAAAAAAGAAAAACAATGCACAAAGCAAAAATAGGTTCTGTAAATATATAGTAGAATTGTCCAAAACAAAAGATCTTCATTGCTCCTCTTTTACCATTTCTAATGTACAGGATACAGAGTAAGTGTTATCTGTTTAATGTGTTTTGAAAAGAAAACTGTAGTTTGAAAATTAACTAGATCAATCCAAGCTTGTCCTTTTTACTAGCCTCTGGAAACGTTACTGTTACTAAGTGGTACAATCAGAATCAGCTTTATTGACCAAGTATGAGGGCACGCACAAGGACAAGGTAAACAAGGTTAAAAAAAAGAAAAGGAAAACAATATGTACAACATTTCAGTTGTTTTAAAAGTTTTAATGTGGGGGGGAATGCGATCTTTGTGGCGGGTGGCTTTAGCATGCAGTGCGCTCCCTGGCCTGAAGGGAGCAGTCGAAACAGACTGTGTGGAGATTTTACCAGCCCACTTCCTAACCCAGGAGCGGTACAGGTCCCTGAATGGAGGGACAGTTAGAACCGATAGTCCTCTCTGCAGACCTGATGGTTCTCTGCAGTCTGTCTCAGTCATGTCTGGTTGCAGTTCCAAACCAGACCGTGATGGATGTGGTCAGGACAGACTGGATTACTGCAGTGTACAAGATGGTCAGCAGCCACTGAGAAACATTGCATTTCTTAAACTTAACAAAAGCAAACAGGAAGTACAACCTCTCCCGGTCTTTCTTTTTGAAGGAGTCTGTGTGGGAGCTCTACTTCAATTCCTGTAAGATGCTCGTCCCCAGGAACCTGTGTGAGTCTACTAAGGGGACAGTTCTATTGAGGATTGGAAGGGGTTGGTGTTCTTTCGGAATTCCACTGTCATCTCTACAGTCTTGAGTGGGTTAGCTCCAGGTGGACTGGCTGTTCCACTTGTCTCCATCCTGATTCAGTCTAATGATGGTGGTGTTGTCTGCAGATTTCAGGAGTTTCAGAGAAGGGACTCCTGACGTACAGTCTTTGGTTTAAAAGGAAAAGAGCATTGGGAATTGAGAGCTTGTGTTTCTTTTTCTGTCTTGCTTTCTGTTTTTTTTTTTTTTTATAAAAGGTTGGTCATTGTAAAAATTTGATTCGGTCTTGACTCAGAACCTCCTGTTCATTCATAACTTTAAAGCTTCCGAAATGAGACATTGTGTCTCAGTGTTGTGTCTCACATCACCTTATCATCACCTTATACAGACTTGGATTTCTGGAATTGCTATTTGGAAACCCAAATAGCAATTCAAAGGAGTAAAAAGGAAAGGATATTCTGAACTGTCTTAGGTTTTGATGGAAAAGTCCTGGGAGATCTCCTTTTTACCTTCCTCTGTGTTTTGATCATGTAAGGTATGTTGCTTTTTAAGTCTAGCTTTTTTTCTTCTTTTGGCATTCTTTGAATTCAGCCATGTTCTGTTTTCAAATCTGTTTACCTCATTCACACCAGGACTTCTATTTAATTATCCACAACTGTTTCCTTGAAGTCCATTGTTTGGATTTTTTTTTTTTTTTTTTGGCTGTTGACTGCCAGATTCTCTATTCATTATGTCATGTCGTGTTTCAGGTTTTTTGTTTGACACATTTTACTTCATGCTGGCTTTTTTCTCATCTATTCAGTTTAAGTTGGGTTCCTTTCACAACCATTGGTTTTTTGCTTTTGGATCCTCCATAAACCTCCATTCCCCACATTTCAATACAAAATTGCTGTAAAATATCATCAGTGTTTTATGGTCTGGCAAACAAGCACCTAAAAACACAAAATGACATTGAAAGTGTTGAAAATCTATGAACAACTTGGAAAAATAAATAAATGTGGAACCACTTTAAAGCCTTTTCAAAAACAGTAAAGATGAAATTGTTTATTTGAATTTTCTTGAACCTTGACTTTAACAGTGTTACTTAAACTTTAGCGTGACTAACACAAATTTAAAAAGGCTGTTCATGTTTACTTGAGCAGAGAGATGCCGCCTCATTCACTGCATGAAGGGACAAAGGAGGCTGCAGAGGCGGAGACGGACAAAATGCAGAAACAAGGACAAACAGGACAGAATGTTCCCTGTTAAGTCGTTATATTTCATTTTCTCACAGTGGAAGCAATTAATAATAAACTTTGCATTACCACAACGTTTGTAATCCTTTTGTGCTGTGTTCCAACAATGCCATAAACTCAAGTTACAGTGGTGATATGAGCTCAGTGATGAGCCGACAAGGACACACAATGTCGTTTTGTGTTTGTGTGGATTTGTGAGTGTGTGAGAGGGACCTAATGAGGAACACAAGAGGGAAAACACATGTTGATGTTTTACGTTTTGATATTTTATCCTCCTGAACTTTGTTCTTTCCAGTATTACACAAAGCTATGACCAAGAAATAGTGTTCAGTGGCCAAAGGGTACACAAAAGAAATTAACCTAAAAAGATTCACAAAAGCAAACCCTGGTGTCACAGTTGACTTATTGCACTATCCCTTATTTTGGCTAATCCTGCGAGAGTCCGTCTCTACAGAGGAAACTTAATATCTCAAAGGCACATAAGGGTTTAGCTTCATTTATAGTAGAAATAAAATTCTCCTGGCTTCTGGTGAAGAAAAAAAATGTCTGCAATGCTGAAAGTGAGGCTTGTTCAAATTGAATAAACTGATCTCCTTATAGAACTCTTTTCTGTTCTGCTTTTCAGGTCAAACTTCGACCGTGCTGCTGCTTCTTAATTCCTACGCCAGAGAGGACTCTCTCTGTGGAAACAGATTGAAATTTCAAACAAGGCCAAGCACTGAACTACAAAGCCAAACTTTTAACGCTAAATCAGCTGTGGATCCCTTATTCTCCCAATCTTCTTTATTTCCCGATCTACTGCTTCTTAACAAATGTCATTACTCAGCACCTTTCTAAACCCCTAATGTCTTTTGTGAAGGACAAACCTCTGAGTACATCATTAAATGAAAAAGAAATCGCTCACATAACATTTTTGGTCCGTTTTGTTTCCAAGATGGTTTCAATTAATGTCTTTAAAAATGCCTTTTGTGGTCATTTTTGACTAGTGAGCACCAAGAGCTAAATGGTAGTTTTTTTTTTTTGTTTTTTTTTTCTCCATCACACAAAGTTATCTTTTAAATTCACAAGTTTTCCACAAAACCAAATCATATAATATTGTTGCTGTTAATGGAGGACATTCTGATCATAAATCACTCTTAAAACCACTTAGGGTATTTCTTCAACCCAAATCTTGGGATGTATGTTTAGGTTTATTTTTAATATTATTATTTTTCTTTTTATAACGGTTTCATCTTAACCCCTTTTTTATCCTGGGTTAAAATAACCATATAAATTTATATATATATATATATATATATATATATATATATATATATATATATATATATATATATATATATATATATCAACAGGTTTCCAAAACACAAAAAGAGGCTTCAACAAAAGTCCTGAATAATTTCATATTTTTTTCTTTTTCTTTTGCACCAGTGAATAACTAGAATGTGAAAAAAGACCAAAATTTGGCTTTTTTGACACTTACATGAAACTCTGTAAGACAGGAACCCACACAGAGAGGGCTTTGCCAGAACACAGACTGGCAGAAATGAAGCAGGCAGCCAGTCGGCCATACAGGCAGCCCATCAGGTAGAAAGAGTAGCAGCCAGCCAGGTGGGGATGTAAGTGGACAACAAGAAAGGCAGACCAGTGACACATTGGTTACACTGACTCAAGCAGTCAACCAAACTGACAGGAGGAAAGACAGGTGGACAGACGCACAGAAAAATAGGGAATTATTTGACTACGGGTGGGCTGCTTGAGACCCCCAATGACAATCACAAGAGCAGTTATGGAGAGTTTTGAAAGAAAAAAAAAGTTTCGATTTTTTAACCTTCTCTTATTACCATATACGGTATCACCCAGTTACCACAGAAAGTCATTTCAATCTCATTTGAGCAACATTTACATATATGCTAACAGCTTTTTATGCTAACTATTTAATATGAAAGAATGATTTGTTGCTATGCAGCCAAAGGGACAACATGAAAGGAGCAGATCTTTTCTGCTGAATATTTACGACATGTTTCCACAAACAGATGGCATCTCTCTGCTGGTACGGTACTGTACACTTTAGTGGTGCATCTCTGTGACGGTTTTCATTTGGAGCTGTGCTTGATTGTGAATCCCTCCACCCCCTCTTTTGGTTATGGAGCTATATGCTGTCTGCAAAGACAAAGTTGTCACTGACATGCCTTTATCATCCACTGATGACCTTAAAATGTCAGCGATGCTTACGCTGACTTTAATGTCTCTTGCCGTGTCCAAAGAACTTCAGTCACTCCCTCTGACTTTAGCTTCACCACTACAAATTACAACTTCCTCTCCTTTAGTTTAATTTTCATGAAATTTGCAGCAGGAGCAAGATGATAATGTTTGCCAGAGCCTCCTTTGAATACAAAAATTCCAACTGATTCGTCTTTCTGATATAGAAAGTTGTTTTAATCCACTTTCATAGAATTAATTAGTTGATAACACTGAGGGCTGAAGGGCCCTCTGAGAGTTCTCATAACTTATTCTATTTGTGTTGCAATAAGACATTTTAACCACTTTCACTTCTAGGAGCAGCTGAGCTTGGAAGAACACATGTCAACTCCATTGATCACTGTCCATGGTATGACGTGTGACTGTAAGGTTGAAATGGTGATCTCGTTAGCCCCAATCTGTACTTTGTACTCCACTACTCCTCCAAATGACAAACTCTGTCCAGTATATGTCCTGCAAGCTAAATGCAGGGTTAGTGGAAGCCTTCTGTCAGCCTATGTGACAGCTGACAGACTCGTGGGGTGAATGATGGCACTTCACCAAGAAGAATGGCAGTTTTACACACCACCAGCTGCTCCCCAACACTATCTTCTAACCTCCTTTGTATCGATGTGTAACACAGTGTTTGGAAGTGTTCTAACATGGATTGTTTTCTCAGTTTGCATAACTGATTAACACGAAAAAAATACTTTTATTTTTTGGTCATTTTCCTTCTTTTTTAGAGGCTTTTTAAGAGTAAATACGATAAAACACATTAGCCAAGGATGCAGTGACGAGCTGTGGAGCAAGTGGGAATAACATTAAAGAGCTCATGAGCCCAATGAGGCTACAGTTAAGGCTACAAGCATGCAACATATTCAATTATTACCTATATATCCATCAAATGAATATGTCCCCAAAGTGTCATCATTCAATCCAGCATGACATGGAAGTAGTAAATCCTATTAGGAAGCAATGGCGACTGGGACTTGTCTTTAGGCGTTTGCCAAATGCCCCGCCAGTGAAATATGCATGAAATCAATAAATCACAGCAGAATTCTCTTCAGCTCTTTTAGGTGAGTTTGCCACACACACATCTGAACACCCTTTTCTCCCTCCAAAGAAATCTGTTAAATGACAGCCGCGAATCTGCTCAAATGCGTCATAGAGGCACCATGTTCAATAACCAGACGCACAGTAAGAAAACCACTGCCCTCCACTGCAATCAGCCCGCTGTGAGCAAAGCTGCGGAACCTGGAGGGGCCACAGTCCTGCTTTGGAGGGGCGACGTGACTGAACGCGGGCTTCTGTTGCCCGCTGGAGGTGAGTCTGGGGACGGCAGGAGGAACGGCGCGCGCTGTGTGGACAGCGGCCGCCACCCTCAAGGTTTCCACAGATGGGGTGGGGGCGGCTGTGTGGCACACACAAGCTTATGCCCGACTCCCCCACGAGAAACAGAGTATAATTGGCATCTTTAATGTTTCAAAAATATATCACAGACAGATGATTACACGGAGAGAGAACGTGCGCCATCCACAGGTTTGGCAGTCTGTCTCACACACCCTGCGTGGCGCGTTCCCGAGCTCTTATTTATTTAAATCTCCTTCACGAGCGCGACCCCGCAGCGAAAGCTCTCTCCTCTCTCCCCCTTCTCTCCTCACTTCGCTTCCTTTCCTCCTCTCGACAGCATCCAGAACTATAGCGCAGCCGTTCCCATCTATCCTTTGGCTCCCCACCTCCTCTTTCTCTCCCTGCCAGATCTCTCTGCTCTGCATCTCTCGTCCCTTCATCACCCTCTCCGCCTTGGTCTTGCACTTCTCTGACGCACGACAGGGCACGGGAGCCGCAAAGACAGAAAGACAGGGGGAAACAGCGGCGGATGACTGAGGCAGCGCAGATTTTCATCCACATGCCCATGCTGCTGGTGCTGCTGCTACGCTGGACAGAGACGCGCAGCCAGATTCGGGTTGAAAAAGCCCTCACCCGGCTACTGTGTTGTTGAGCGCAGACTCAGGAGGAGAAGGAAGAAAAGAAGGGGAAAAAAGGTGGAAAAAGTGCAAGTGGACGAGCAGAAGTCGAGGAATTGTGCGTTATTTAAGCAAACTGCTCGTTAAAAAAAGCGGGGGAGCGGAGGACATAAAAGAGGGAAAGCCAGATTTTCACGGGGGAGTGAGTGGGAGAGATCTCATTCGCATCACGTTTTCATTTCTCCTCTTTGCCTCAGCCAAAGAGAGAGGGTGAGGAAACAGGGACCGGGGGGGAGGACGAGAGAAAGAGAAGGAGCCATAGATTGATCTAACGAGATCCAAGCAAGTTCTCTGTTCCTGATGCTTTCCAATTGCACTGCGCAACTAAGGTGAGCAGTTTAAGGCTGTTTCCGTATGTACCACAAGGATCACCTTTAAGTGAGGTGTGTGTGCGTGCGTGCGCAGTTTTAGTGGTTGTTGGTGTGTGCATAGCCATGGACACGCGCTCTCTGCACACCAGTTATAATGATCAGATTGACTTATCAAAACCTGCTTCTTATTTTAGCTGCTTTTTGCTTATGTCATGGGGAAAAAACGTTCCTTCCTTACGCTCAGCATGCATTCAACCTCCCTCTCTGTTGTCATTCCAAGGTTTTTATTCTTTTATCCACTTTTTTAATGTTATTTTTGTGACATGAACAGATCCATTAAATCTAGGAACTTGTTTACCACGATCAGCTCATACTAACTTGGTTATACTGCTGCTGGGGAGAACTACGCTTCAGAGAAATCCATGGCTCGTTACGCATCTCTGTCTGTATATCTCCGAAGCGCTCCGTTTCTTTTTAACGCCTCTATCATCCTCTTTTCTCGTCCTTCCTCACGCAGCCCGGCATCGGACGGCGAGCGGGACGCACAGTGGAACAACAGAACACATCACAGGAGGAGATGTGAAGTTGGAATCCCACAAAACTAAGTACGTTTACCAGCCGATCTGACACAACCCAAGGGATTTTGGTGGCACAAAAATATTCCCAATATATATATATATATTCTTTTAATATATATTTGTTTCGCATCCTGACATTTGATTGCTGTTGTGGAGACGTTAATCCTGGAGGATTACACGGGGAGGAACGGTTAAAAACAATGACGGTTTACATCAAAGATATGTGTGTGTGTATATATATATATATATATAATATATATAAATAAATAAATAAATAATATATATATATATATATATATATATATATATATATATATATATATATATATATATATTTAGCTTAACTATCACGTATCTTTCTATATTTATTTGGATTACATACACCCTCGTTTTCTCCACATTTTTCTGTCCTATGCCACTCGGTCGGCTTGTTGCTTTCAGAACCATGGACAGCGGCGGAGCTCATCCCTGGATTTTTTACACTTTCTTTCTTGCGTGAGATGGCTCGTGAGGATTGTGGACAGATGATCACTCAGGAGACAAAATATTTGAAACATGTTTTTGATGTGTATGTGTGCGCATGCACGCGTACGAATGTGAAAGAGAGATTGAGAAGTCAGAGAAGGCTGGAAAAAAAGTGCTAATAATTTCATCAAAGAGACACGGATAAATCATATTGTTGGTTCAAAGTATTTACAACCAGATCTACATTCTTGAATAATTTGATATGTTTGAGTCATCATCACAACCATGCCTCATAACTGCACTCAACTTCCTCCACTGTGCTCTTCTTTTTTGCTGTTGTTCATCTCACAAAAGATAACAGTCTATCTAAATGCTTTGCGGACAGGATTAGGTTGTAACATCTTTTATAAAGTTCAGATCTTCTTGAAATATTCAATGTTTGATCCAAGAAAAACACAATGATTTCCTCAGACGTTAAGTTTCTGAAAGGTTTCTATTTACGATCATTTTCGTTGAATGACCTATAGACACGCAAAATATGACCTGTATAGCCATATTGTGTATTTTTATGTATTGGACATGTATAAGTATTGTAATTTGATCATACATGAGTCATTAAATGAGAAAATAACTAACCACTTTGACATCTACTCAGATATTTAGTCAGACCCTTCACAAATCTAAATTTTTCCCACCATTAATTATCATAAGTCAAATCCAATTTCCAGTGTTACCTTTAGAGAACAATTTTTAATTTTCTTGCAGTTTTCTGGATACTCATATGGGCTACTTGTCTTAAAATACAGATGGGTGTCCTTGTTACATAATGAATAAAGCTGGGGAATAATGTCTCCCCATGGCTGCCCTTACCAACCCACGGTTGCCTTCGTTTATTCAGGGCGATACGCATCTCTGCTGTGATTTATTGCAACCGTACCAACACCTCTCTTGTATAATAAATGGTGTTTCTGCCTCTACAGTGAAGTAAACTGCCTGAGTGTAGATATTTGTTTGTGTGACTTGGTATCATATTATCCTATCAAGAGTGCCTGCCTTATATTTAGTTTGAAAGAGCCAGCAGTATTGCAGAATCTGAAGTGATATCCTCCATTGTTCTATAATTCATCGGTATTCATTTTAAAGCCAGTTTCCATTCGACTGAAACTAATGCACATCTCACTTTTCTCTCCTCCTTTCTGTCACCTCAAACTAAATTTACGACGGTGTGTGTGTGTGATCTCTCCACACTTTTCCTCACCTCCCTTGTATTGTCTTTCTCTGTTGCAGTGTTGTGAAGTGGCTCTGTCCCTGGAGCCAAGACTTCATCCCCCTGGTGTCAGCAAGGATGCTGTGGGTTACCTTGCTGAGCACCATAGCCTTAGGATGGACCACGCCAATCCCACTACTAGAGGACTCGGAGGAGATTGACGAGCCCTGCTTTGAACCGTGCTACTGCGAGGTGAAGGAGGGCATCTTCCACGTCCACTGTGACAGTAAAGGATTTACAAATGTCAGCCAGATTTCCCAGATATGGAGCCAACCGTTCAAGCTAAATCTCCAGAGAAACTCAATGAGGAAGCTCTACTTCAACAGCTTCCTCCATCTTAACAATGCTATATCTATCAACCTGGGTAACAACGCCCTGCAAGACATCCATGCTGGGGCTTTCAATGGCTTGGGAATACTCAAACGGCTGTTTCTCCATGAAAACAAGCTCGAGGTTTTCCGGAACGACACATTTCTCGGGTTGGAGAGTTTAGAGTATCTTCAGGCTGACTACAATGTCATCAAAAGGATTGAAAGTGGTGCATTTAGACATCTCCATAAACTAAGAGTTCTTATACTGAATGACAATCTGATCCCTGTGCTCCCCAATTATCTTTTTCGATCCATTTCCCTCACACATTTGGACCTAAGAGGAAACAGACTAAAGACGTTGCCTTATAAGGGGACACTGGAGTATATTGGAAGGAGTTTAATGGAAATCCAGCTAGAGGAGAACCCTTGGAACTGTGTGTGTGAGATTGTCCAGCTAAAAACGTGGCTGGAGAGAATCCCTTATACAGCTTTGGTGGGTGAGATTACATGCGAGTACCCATTTCACTTACATGGCAAAGACTTACGGGAAATCAAACGGAGTGAGCTCTGTCCTCTGCTCTCTGATGCAGAGATTGAAGCCAAGCTGGGAATTCCCAGAGTTCCGTTCAACAACGAGAACACTTGGCCCACTAAACCTTCCTCAATGCTCTCGTCCTTCCATAACACAGCCTCCTCTGTGGAGTACAAGGAGAGAGTTGTGAAGCCTACCAAACGACCGCGGCCCACGAAAAACCCACCAACTCCACGTAGCATCTACCCAGGAATCAACCAGCCCCCTATCGCTGGTTACCAAACAAGACCTCCCATTCCAATCATTTGTCCCGCTGGATGTATTTGCAATCTTCACATCAATGACCTGGGACTAACAGTAAACTGTAAAGAGAAAGGCTTTCACAACATTTCCGAGCTCCTGCCACGACCCCTCAATGCCAAGAAATTATACCTCAGTGAAAACCTGATTCAAAAAATATACCGCTCAGATTTCTGGAACTTTTCAAGTTTGGATTTACTACATTTAGGGAACAATCGGATATCATATGTTCAGGAGGGTGCCTTCATCAATCTACCCAACCTAAAGAGTCTATACCTGAACGGGAATGACATAGAGCAGCTCACTCCCGGCATGTTTCGAGGACTTCAGATGTTGAGTTATCTTTATTTTGAATATAATGTCATTAAAGAGATACAGCCTCACTCTTTCTCCCTAATGCCAAACCTCCAGCTAGTCTTTCTCAATGGCAACCTGCTGCACTCCCTCCCCACCCATGTTTTTGCTGGAACAAACCTCGCTCGGCTCAGCCTCCGCAACAATTATTTTCTTTCCCTGCCTGTGGATGGTGTCCTGGAGCATCTCAGCTCCATTGTCCAGATTGATCTCCATCAGAACCCTTGGGACTGCTCCTGTGATATAATTCCCCTCAAACAATGGCTGGAAAAGCTCTCCTCTGTCATTGTGGTTGCTGAGGTGATCTGCAAAACACCTGAATTTGCTTTTGGAAAGGACCTCCGTTCGCTTGAGGTTGAGGTCATCTGTCCTGAGCTTAGGTATTCTTCAGGCCCCTCCCCGGCTATGCCTGGCGGGGATGACCTCACCACAGGGAAATCTGGCATGGAGGAGGCAGGTGGGAGAGGTGCCGTTCCGCTGTCAGTGCTCATTCTCAGCCTGCTCATCCTCTTCATCTCAGCTGTGTTTGTGGCAGCTGGGCTTTTCGCTTTTGTTCTCCGCCGCAGGAAGAAGCTACCCTTTCGGAAACGCTCGGAAGTGGATCTGACCGGGATTCCAATGCAGTGTAGGATTTTTGAGGACCCGCCCAGGCAAAACAGTGCTGGGAATACCAGCACACCGGAGAAGCCAATGGCCAGTATGCACACGCACACGAGTCACACACATGCTCACGGGCATGTGTATGATTATATCCCCCATCCGGTGACTCAAATGTGTAACAACCCCATTTATAAGCCAAGGGAGGGGGAAATAGGAGAAGAGGAAAGGGCACAGTTTGCAGAAAAAAGAGACAACGGCTGCAGCAGCAGCAGCTTCAGAACCTTGTTAGAGAAAGAGAAAGAATGGACCCTGGCGGTCTCCAACTCTCAGCTCAACACCATTGTCACAGTCAACCACACCACAGCTGATATAGCAGGATTTCATGAGAATGGAGGGCTCTGCCCTACAGTAATTGACAGTCAGAGGCCCACACCCACAGTGGGCTTTGTAGACTGTTTATATGGGACCGTACCTAAATTAAAGGACGTGCATGTTGCGCATGCACACCCACCAGGCATGCATTACCCAGACTTGCAGCAGGATGCACGGCTGAAGGAGACATTGCTGTTCACGGCAGGGAAAGGCTGTTACCCGGACCCTTCTCAAAGTGATTACCTTGAGTTAAGGGCCAAACTTCAAACCAAGCCGGATTACCTCGAGGTCTTGGAAAAATCGTACCGGTTTTAACATATATAGCCCTTTTGGAAGATTTAAAAATATATATATAAAAAAAAAAAAAAAGATTATGTACTTTGTCACCGTCAAAATAATAAAAAAAATAAAAAAAATAAACTAAACCCAGTATTAAAGACAAAACTTGAAAAATAAGCATGGCATAAAAAGTATTACCTTAAAGTTACAATACCCCCCTTCCCCCACATGCACCAACTGAAGAAGACGTCATTCTCAGATATTTCAATTAAGTGCCTTTTTTTCAAAGTAGCCAGCAATGTTAACAACCGTTATTTTTATAATATATGAATATCTCTAAATGTCCACATCATTGCAAAAGAGAAACAAAAGAGGGCATTGAGGTTCAAAACATATTCACATACATCTGCCAGTAAAATCCGTTTTTACTGAGTTACCATGGTACCAGTTATCATAAAGACAGACGGGAGCTGGACGTCTCCCTAGACTTGGAGTTGTTCTTTTTTTTTTATTTTCTTTTTTATCCACAAATAGGATGTACAAACATGTGGAGGCTGTACTCATAACGTTTGTATTAAAAATATTAAAAGATAGAGAAAAAAAACACACACACACATATTATATTTATATATATATATATATATATATATATATATATATATATATACTTATATCAAAGTGAACTGCAGTTTGCTGCATGCACTTGCTTTAGTGCAGGAAGTGAGAGGATTTAAACAGAACTATTATGAACAGAGATACTGCAAAACCTTTATGGGTCAGTGTTCTATTTAATATTTTTTAATCTTATTAATATGGTTGTTACTATCAACAAGGACAATTGTCATTATCAGGGTGCCTCTCACACAAAGGATTCACCTACTTCTGGAGGGTAATAAAACATTTGTGTATATTGTGATGAGACAAGCTGAAGGGTTTCTTGATATTTCCACACACTTTGTTAAGAGTCCCTCTGCTTCCCCGTCATTGCTTCTGGATTCCCCATCACCACCCACTAACAGCTTTGTAGGAGGCACTTTTAATGTTTTTCTCTCTCACAAGGATTTGAAGAGCAATGTGCATATATTTATTCTGTAATTTCAGTGAAGAATTTAATTGTAAAGGTAATGTTAAATCATTGTATAGTGATTATGCGTCTGGTATAGCCTTCTTAATAAAATCAAGCTCTTTAAACAAATGATGAAAGGATTGATGACATGGGAACGCAAGCTGTATTAACGGGCCTTTTTACAAATGCACTTTTAAAAAGGCCTGTTAAAGATTTGCCTCTGTCAACAGCTGGTGATGCAATGAAACGGTACCAGGCTGGCAGCTTCTCGAAACACAGCATCCAACCTCAACTGCTATTAAATATCCATTTGGATTTAAGTTTAGGCAAGTCATTTTTAAAAGTGGTAGCATTATGTTTAGATATCGTTTGTTTAGTCCGGCAATATTTATGTCTCAATATACATGAATAGTCAAAGATTTTTTTTCCCCTGGCAAAAGTTGTTTCTAGATTGATATAGGCTGGTGCTCAAAAAGACAAATAGCACCAGAACAAGAGGAGTGAACATTGCTTATGTTGAAGTGGATCGTTCAAGAGTGACAGCGAATCAGAGGCAAACTGCAATTGTCATTATCTGAATGGGTATTGCTGATGTAGGAAAATAAACAGTAATTGAGAGGCTGAATGGAAATCTGATTGGAAGACGCAATTTCAATTTGCACATGTAATTAGTCCCTCGTCCTCTAAAGGGACTGTCTTTTTACAGGATACTAGAGGGCCACCAAAATGTGTTGGGATTGAATTAACTATTTTTATATGAATTACATTAAAACATATAATAGCGTTATGCACAAAAGTTTATCCTTATCGATTATTGATCATGACAGCCAGATCAACTGTTTTTATTATCTATATATATATAGAGAGAGAGAGAGAGAGAGAGATTTTTTTATTTAAAAACTGGACTGAGTGAAATGTATTGTTTTTTTTTTTTTTCATATATGGGAAACTTATTGTAAATAAAAGCAACTTACGGTTGCTGACAATTCAAAGAGAGTACTCAATTATTTCTGCGTTTTTTGTTTCTTCTTTCCTACATCTTCTTTTGGGATTGGCAATTATTAATTTATTTTTTGATCCAAATCACTTGGGGGTTAATGAATCCCAAATGTTCTTCTACTTCACAGCATGAATCATCATTTGATGAATTTAGCTCTTTATGGCATTTCACACATTGATTTTTAGGCTGGGGCATTTCAGGAGCAAAATCAGACGAAAAAAAACAAAAAAAACAGCTTGAACTGGTTAAAAAAAAGACCAAAAAAAAGCCACATCACCGCAATTAGGTTTATTTTTCTTTACCAGAGTGACAACTTGGGAAAATAAATATGACTTAATGTCTATAGATTTGTAAATGTTTAAAGAGGGAAAGTGATATATATATATTTTTTTCCAAGGCATGGGGTGCGCTTTTGTTCAATTCTTTTCTGTTTACTAGGAGTGGTTGCAAATTGGTGTTATAGCTTCTCAAATGTGTCAACTAACACTAAGTATGTAACACATTACTTTCCTTAATGTTAAAGGAGAAACATTAGATAGCGTGGAGCAATCATCTCCTATAATGGTCATCAGTGATCCAGTCAATGAGCCTGCATTACATTGAAATTTCTCCCTTGTGTTGTGTTATTGTTACTTTTTTTTCTGGCGGCTATTGTTGCTCATTTGAGAGGACACCTTAATATAAAGAAATCTGGAAGCATGGATGTACACTGGCGAGACTCCTTTTGTTTTTCTGCTTTTACAAAACTGCATATTGCTTTATTCTCATGTATTTAATGCTTGAACAGAAATTTGTCCTAATTTCTTTTTTCTCTTTACGACTCACACACATGCACATGACTGCAGACACAGTACCTTCCTCTCCCTGAGTGCAACGTCAGACTATAAGCTCAGCATTTTCAGTGTGCACTCTGATTGATTAAACATAATGTTAACTCCAAGACTGAATGCCCATCCACTACCAAATGAATATATAAATAAAGTTTTGGAATCATTGATCATTTTTGCTTTAGTTGATATCTCGACAACCCTTACCCTCCTGGCCCATCATCCACCCACTCCCATATTTCTTAAATGAGTCCTGGGCTTTCACCCACGTTTTATCCCATGCAGAATGGTTTTATCCCAATACATTATCCTGCTATCCTGCACCAAAGTCAGCAAGTCATTTCATAAGTTGGTGGAATATGACTAATGAAAAGGATGGGTGGCTCAATGTTTTTCTTTTATCAGTATGAAATGGAAAAACAATGCATTTCTTTGATTGATACAAACTTTTTGGTGATTTATTACAGTTTTCGGTAGTGAGACACAGTTTTCCTTCCTATTCTTTTGCTTATTTGTGTTCCAGTGTCAGTATTGTCATCCTCTCTTCTGACGCTCAGGTGTTTTACTGTTTTTTTTTTACTTTTTCTTGGGTATTTGTGTGTCTATGTTTAAATCATTCATTGATTTTACCTGCTCTTCATCCTCTTTTACTATTTGACACCAATAAAACATGGCATAAACTATGTAATGTACACCAAAACCATTACATACTTTTAAGAATACTGACTCCTAATGAGTTTATCTGGGGTTTTTGTACAATAACACACAAATGAAGCCTGATTAGCTTTGGCAATGCATTGATATGATGAGTGGTATGCTACAGTAAGATTCTGAAAGTCCTTTTTTCGGTACATTAATGACTAATTACTATTATTAATCATAATCTATTAATAACTGTTTTTTTTAAATGCTACCAGTGGGTAATTTCTGTTTCACATATTTATCTAAAGAAATTCAGCAGTGCATGTACATTACCATTCATGATATAATTAATAATGGTATCTGATTGGAAGACTCAGTGTGACATTGCCGTTTCAAATTAGGACATTTTAAAGATGTGAGATACCGTAAGCCTATTAAAGAAAGTGCCGCTTCTGACACAGTTTCAGTGAACAAAGTCGTTTTCTTTAAATTTACAAGGAAATTATGTGAAGAGGAGAATGAGACAGGGCAGAAGCAGTATGTAATTTCAAGCTTGGTGCGATGTTCTATTCTCTGTCTTTTAAATTGTTGCTCTGGATGTGTTTTACCCTCCAGCTGCTGCTGGCTGATAGACGAGGAAAACAGCGCTCACATCCATATGCGTCTGTTTTTCGCTTCCTGTATGAGAATTTTTTTTTTTTTTCTCACAAGCCAAAATTAACTCGCTATTAAATTTAGGGTGTCAGTGCAGAGTGAACTGTGGGAGCAATTAAAGAATTGGGAGTGAGAAATCTCTTTGAAATCACTGATGGGAGAAGAAAGTGCACAGACAGCTCAGAAAACCTATGAGAACAGGGCGCAATCGTTAAGGGACCATAAAGAAAACAGCACCCAGAGGAAGTTGCAGTCATGTCCTTTTTGTCCTTGAAAGAAGCTGCAATTGTCCAATTAACCAACAGAAGAGTCCAAAGAAAAGAGTTAGGAAGATATTTATTGCATTGCATATTTTATATTTTGGGTATGTGCTCGCTTGTGCTTGTTTTTTTTTATTTTTTTCCTTCTATTTTTTTCTGTGGGAAAAGGGGAATTATCTCCAGTTTGCTGAAAAGCCAATATGCCTCTGACCATGGTGCTGAAGCTGCAAAATATTGCAGGTGCAGCACAGAAAAAGGCACGTTCCCCTTTCAGTGGTGTGTGATTACGATAGTTGGTTGATGTGGCAAATGCTTTCTTGCCTGTGCTTCTCTGTCTATCTTTGCAAAGTGCAGATACTAAATCATGGCTGTGTTTCTTTAAATATAGGGGGTTACTCTGTTTAGTGCTGAATGGTGCATCTGATGGACGCTCAGCACAACATCAGCCGTAATATGGTAAAACCTCTTCTCCAAAGTCGGAAACAAAAACCAGAAGCACTCCAAAGGAGAGAGAAAAAAAAAACAGTTTGCCGACTCTCTGGATCATGAAAAAAAAACCTTTTCCCTCACAGTTTCACTCTGCTGCAGTGCAGGAGCTCAACTGACCCAGCATGTGAGCAGGAGGAGAGGTGAACTAGAAAAAGGAAGGAGTGCAGAAAGCACAAGTGAGAGAATGAGGGTGATCCTCAGCTCTCTGCTGCCGTCTGTGCTCCAAAGCTTTCGTATCGTTTGCTTAGCGAATTCTGGCTCCCCAGAGATTTTGGCCGTCTCTTATAAATATAAAAATACTGCAAGTTATAAAAAAAAAAAAGTTGCAGTTGTTTTTTTGTTTTGTTTTTTTGCTTTGCAGCTCAACAGTGTGCTTGCTGTGAAAGCTCCTGTGCCAAATTTAGATTTAAAAAAAAGTTATCAGTCATTCCAGAAAATAGAGCAGGAAGCATAATTTTACATAGTAGAAAATGGAGAACAGTGTCAATAGAAAATCAGCTTTTTTTTAGTTTACTCCTATATTTGTCCATTCATTATTTGTCTTTAAGAAAAAACAAATGTTGACAACGAGATTCACCATGATAACACCTAAATTCAGCTTATCCTGTTTTGTCCTATTTTTTCTGTTTTCATATTGACTCATCTTTCCTTTATTCATCTACCATGTCTCTACATCTAGGGACCACTTTTTCCTCATATCTGTTCTTTTACTCTGAAAAGCAAAAATCCTGACCTGCTGACCTCGCTGCTGCTGCTCATGGCTTGGAGGGATGACATTGCTCTGATGCATTTCAGTCGGGTTGCCTGTCTGTGAGGGTTTGTGTCTGCTGGTGTGTGCAAAAATATAAAAAAGTAACAAATTTTTCACTCAAAAAAAAACCTTTTGAAATTCCTCCCAACAAAATTACATTTAAATTTAAAATAAAGATTTATCTCGTTTGAAAAATAGAACTGACATTGAAAATGATCTGTTTTGAGCAACGTGTTTGAAATATAGCAGCTTTCCTCACATCCTGAACGGTGTAGTTGGCCAGGCCCTCGTACTGTTCGCTTGTTAGGCTGATGTTTGGAGTGCAAAATCCTTTTCATGTTAAGCATCCTTCAGGGGCCTTGCTGCTGCGTCAGATTTTGGGATGCCAGAGATTTAGTGGAAGCGAGATCTCACTCCTGATTTGAAACAAAAGCATCAAAGCACGTGTGAAATTTATGGCTGTAAAACCACCCTGGAATCATGTAAAACAGATGGCTCAGCCAACACACTCCAGTGTGAATGACACTGGAACTGTCAATGAAAAGGAAACGGAGTGAAAAAAGAAGGAAAGGTAGTGACTGCAGAAAAAAAAGAAAACAGAGATAAAAGGCGGGAGCTGGCTCATTTTCAATCTGTTTTTCTTGCAGCTTTTAATGCACAGATTGGCTGTTCACACAGCTTATGTGGGCGCGGATGGAGCCTCCCACGCTAATGCTTTAAAAATGTAGACTAAAGCAAAGCACATTTGCATGTATTATAAATTATTCATGTTTTTAGGAGGGTCACCATTATGCAAATCCAAATTTACCAGGTCATGTAAAGGGTTGTGTCATATCTTATGATACCATGGGCTGTACAAATATTGCCTTAATATATTGTTGTGCACATGCATAAAATATCCGCCTTTTTACTTAGAAATAAATAAAAATTAAAAAAGCTCACAGTTATGTTTCCACACGCAGCCCAAATTCTTTTTTTTTTAACACTGCAGCAACAACTACTGTCACCTAAACCAACAGTCGCCTAAAAATTAAGTGATTTATGTTGTATGTTTTAATCCAGTGTGTCTCATTTATGAAGGTCTTTTTGCAGAACATTTATTTAAGCAGGGAAGTTGTTAGGAGCAATTTCCTATTTTTTATAAAGACAGTTGGAAACTAAAGCCAAAGCTTCCTCAGTAGAAAGCAAGAAAAGACACATTAGATATTCAATCAACAATAATTCAAAAGTATTTGCCTCTTTAGTAGAAGATATATTGGTTTGATTTATTTGTGCATTTATGTTTTATTTATGGGGCTCACCTGGGAGTCTTTTATCAGGGTGTGTGACTTATTTATCTTTTTTTTTTCTTCAGACTTAAACTTTAAAAACTCCAAGACATAGACGTTTTAAATGCATCTCTAATTTTGTATTTTTTCGTGGTAGAAAAATAAATCTTATTTTTATCACTGAAACACACTTGCAACCACATAAAACAGTGCCTACTTATCATGAAGTAATAATTCCCTTCTACTTTTAAACTTATCAAAGGTTTTGCTTTTCATTTTCACAAATATATTGGTCTGATTTCTGCATGATTTATAGTATGGATGACCTCTGAGGACACAGCACCAACGTTTTCGCTCCCACTGTTTTGTTAGTCAACTGTTTCTCCTTGGTTAGTGAGCCTAATCGCATTTTTTGAGTCTGCATGGCCCTGACTTGGATTCGGTGTGCGCGTGTAATGATGTGGATCTGTCATTGTGCTTGTGAAGCGCTCTGTAAAAAGTACTGCAGCAAAGAGGGAGCAATTTGTGGAGTGCTTTGCCTAATGAGGAAGGATCACTTGCATTGTTAGCTTTAGCGCAGCTCTACAGGAGTTAGCTTAATTAAGGCCAGACAGTATTTAAAGGATCAGCAATCTCCCACACATCCATGCACACATGCAGAACATCTACATATGTGTTTGGATCAGAAATCCCTGGACAGTTTGGTTCAACTCTCTTAAAGCGTTCTCTTAAATCATACTACTAAACTGAGATGATTAACTCGTTTTTATTCTATTTCTAATGTGTTTGTAATCTTGGTCAGACATGTAGGACATAACAGAAAGAAAGTAAATAATGGTGCCCTAGATATCTTAATTTTGATGACTTTTTGTAACTGGTTTGGCTTCCTGACTATTTTGGGGGGGTTGTCCAATATATATATTTTTTGTCTTATTCCACCAAAAACTACATTTCCCACAACCCCACCCCTTCATGTTTGGTATCACGGAAAAGTTCCAAAATGTCCTCTGTAGATACCAAAATGAGTTAGTGCAGTTGTATGCAGTGGTCGGATGATATTCAGGTTTAGAACTGTCCTCACCAGAGGACAATTTACAATCTTGGTGGACAGGACATTTATAGTTTCCAGGAAAGATAAACATCCCAAAGTCAAAAACAGCTCAAATTCAAAGAAGAGAAAAATAATGCAGACGAGTTCCACAAATTTTCTGGATAAAAGTCTATTCATACCAAAGTAAAATAAAAATTTGAAGATGTGATAATTTAGCAATGAATAATGTTCCATCTAAAGATGACTGAAGTCATCAGGTGTCACACATGGACATTTGTAAAATATCTGTGATAGTGTACAAACTGTCTCAGTGACTGGACTGACGCATAATTGCTGAAGAAAGGTTTAGGTTTAGTGATGTGTATGTTTGCACTATCTGCTGTTTCCTTGTCTGTTTGTTTCTATGAGCAAAGGCTGTATAGATATGTGGAGAGAATCCATAATGCAGAGCTATAATTCATGCAGGTTGCTGATTCATGGTCATAGTCAGGAAAAACAACAGATTTCTGGGTTCTTGTATGTTTGCAAAGGTGCTGCTTTTGCACAGCAGTGTGTTTTCCCCTCAGCATTTTATCCTGAAACAGTGTTTTATTTTCAGCTCGTGCTTATCTTTCCATTTCCTGGATGACTTTTACTTGAGAGGCTCTAAATCTCAAACTCTGTCTTAAATCAAAAACAAAAGATGTATCACATCTGTCTAAAAATTTCATTTAACAGCTGTTACTTTAATTAATAAAATATGATCAATCTTATGATGTGTATACATATTCTGTATATACACATTATATACGTATTCTATACATTAAATGTATATTATATGTATGTATACAGATAATTTACATATAATTTACAAATTCAAAATAATGATATATATATTTTTAAAACTGTAAATCACTTGCAGCTGATGCTGTTGTACTGAAAAGCTGAGGGAGTCACGGACCACACTACTTAAATGGAAGAAAAGTGGGGGGAAAAAAGATTATTTATTTAAAAAAAATAAAAATAGAAAGAGAGCATCAAGCTTAGCCTTTTGTCAACTTGAACCTTAAATGAAAACAGACAACCTGGAAAAAAAACTGCAGAAATAGAACAAACTAAAGCACAACATGATCCAATTAAGAACATAAACCTCAGGTGTCACAAGCTGATGAGGAAATAAAATGAATGATAACAAAACCAAAAAACAGAAATTTAAAGAGAAAAAAAAAAAACAACGAAAACAAAGATGAGAAACTAGCACAAATTCCGAAAAACCTATGAAGTCTAAACGTCAGATCATTTCCTCACTTGAATCAATTGTTTAGTTAATGTGTTTAGTTAATGTTAACATATTTTATGATCTGGGTTAATCGGTTTCCTCCTGCAATCTAAGCAGATAAATGTTAGCTGAACTGGTGATTTTGAATTGTCCATGAGTGCGTATTGTTGTTTACCCTCGCGTGTCCCTACAGAGTGAAGTGGTTATTTGTACTGTGTGCAGACCTGTCCTCTGAGACAAGCTCCAGCCCTGAAAGACAAAGTCGCTATGGAAAAATGACCTAAAAATTCCTCCTACATTTTATGAAGACCTTCTCTGTTTAATGACAGTAATACACTAACTGCATATATTGCTTTATTAAGACTTCGTATCACATGTATTTCGACAGCACCCTGGTGTGTTTGATAAAAATAATTTTCCAGTGTGATAAATGTAGGTTTTATCTTATCTTTAAAATGTTTTAGTATTACTGTTAATTAATGTCAATTTTTTGGTCTATTTTAGAAATTATCTCAAGTAGAAGGCACATCAAACTATTAGACTTTATTAACTGCGTCCATAATAACTCCACAACTTGTTTGTAACACGTTACATGTTAGCATATTTGTAATAACACCCAATAGACAGAGCACCGTGTTCAACATCAGTAGTTCAACATCAGTAAACACAACCGCAATTAATCCATATAGAAGACATTCCAGATTATAAATCTGCTTTACAGTGAAGAAAATACGGTAAACAATTTCTTAAGAGTGGACTTGGAAATATGATTTTTTAAATAATAAATTCTGTGAATAGTCAAAAATCAAACATGTTTAAGTATGACGTTTTTGGAAAAATGATACATATTTGTATTTTAAGCACATTTTGTTGTAACCAGTGACACAGTCTTTTATATGCAGCGGGCGGTGATGCTCTCAACAGGAATGCATGTGTGAGCATCAGTAGTTATTAGTTCTGTACACGAGGCTGCCGTGGTGAAAGGTGAGTCTCTTGATTTCCAAATGAGCAGCTCATCATTTAGCATGTGCTAACACGGGCATCATTATCGGCCCAGCTGCTCAACACAACCTGAATAACTAAGTATGATGGAAAAAGCTCAGCATGACTTTGATAGATCATGAATAATATTCTAGCTTTTTAGAGCTTTTAGAAGCATGAAGCCAGATTTTCCAGAAGTGTGAGTGAGAGTGCAGTTGCATCAATGTGTGTGCTTTTTTTAAAAAAAAAAAAAAAAACTATTTGTATTTTTTTTTTTCCAGATATTGTTACTTTGTTACTTTTACTTCTGAAATCCCATTAAATGACTTATGGTGAACAATACATCAGAGTAAGAAAAAAAATGTTTTTTCTCTAAATTAATGGGTGTGTTTGAATGACTGCATGGACAAGTTAGTATGGTGGCGTAGAAAAGAAGAAGTCAGAAAAGATCCCACTCACTACACCCCATAAGCTGCTGTCACTCCTCTTTTCGGTATCTCTTCTTCCACTGTGGATAGTTTTTTTTTTTCCTCACCATTTTGCCTTGAAAGGAGAGGAAAGAGTGTGATAAGAAGCTAGGGGGAGAAGAGGGAACGCTGATAAGAAGAAAAGGCGAAGAGAAGAGAGGATAGGAGATAAACAGCACAGACACTGCAGACAAGTGAAATTATGGACACCAGGCTCAAGAGTAAAGGGGCAGACTGTGGAGAAGAAGTGAGGTAATGTAAAGGGCAGGGACTATTTTTAAGTGGCTGATGTATGAGCATGCTTAACTGCTTCAGATGAAAAAATTTCTGGGCTTCATGAATAATTTAGCTTCAAGAATGACAGTGTGGCAAAGAGAAGAGCAGAGTCGATGATGGACAGGCGGCTGAGGAGGAACCTTAAAATGCAAAACAGGACCTTCTATAAGTGCGGTTGGCTCTGTCTCTGACTGTGGAAACTCTGGTGATTTATAATAATTTTCTCTGTTCATTACACAAAATGATGCTCATAAAAAAAAAAGAAAAAGAAAACAAGAGGTGGATTGTGCAATGGAGCCGCTGGTTCATTTAATTGGAACATTTAGCTAACTTTGCAACATCAGTTTTCTGACTGAGGAAAGAATTGGAGGCAGATAAGCCATCAGCCGAAGGGCAGACGAAGGAGGGTAATAATGAGTGACAGCAATGCACATGTAGCAGTCACAGTCCTCTGGGAATCTGTGAGGCAAAACCGTGTTTCCCTCAGCAGTTGTTTTGTCGTATCTAAAAAGCAGCAAATAAAGTCCCTCTTTTTTTTTTTTTACTACAGGTTCTTCCTCTGTCTTTCTTTTCCTCCTTCACCTCTCATCTTTATCCCTTCTTCCATGTCTTGAAGCGGCAGTCGCTACTTTTGATGGATCATTCAGGTCTGCAGGGTTGAGAGCCAGGTTGATGTAAGAAACTGAGAGAATGAACGGCGTGCCATGCAAACCTGTGTGTGTGTGTGTGTGCTCAAAAGTCAGAATTGAAGAGACAGCATCCCACTCTTTTATTTCCCAGCATTCTCCCCTCTCTTTCTTCCATGCTGCCTTCCTTTGTACCTTTATGATCATCTGCAGATACTCTAACCCCACACAGTTTTTTTTTGTTCTTTTTTAACAACTTTACATTGACTGTTGGGGCGCATCAACAGCCTTCAGGCTAAAGAAAAGAGCTGTGACAAGGACAGCTGTGATAACAATAAGTCCAAAACAGATGTGGAGTAGGAATAAAAAGCGTGCTTCAGTGCATTTACAGAAATAAAAGCACAAGAAAAGGTTTATTTTATTGAACCTGGGAACACATTTGTTATTTTTCTAGCACAAGCAGAGAATTTTTTTGCCACCACATTTATCTAAAATGTATCCATCTTCACTTAAATAACCCTGTAGCTTATCATTTTACGATGCCTTCACATTAAATTATGCATTTTATCTTTGTGTCCTCAAGCTACTAGCATGTTTTACACAGTGAATACTCTCATTCAAATATGAGCGACAAGCATAGATGCTGTGCACAACTCTAAATAAAGTACTGAAGAGCTTAAGGTAGAGTGTGTTTGTTGCAGTGATCTTTGGTGAGTCAGAACGAAGGGCAGGAAACTATTGATTACTGCCAGAGGTACTTAAACCATCTGCCTAAGAGTTAAAATAGCTCTTTAACATTGTAAAAGTGCTTCAACATCTGGTGTAACCTTTCACGTTTTACTTTACCTGGTCATATTTAAGCTTGTGCAATAATTTAAATTAGATTTTTCTGTTTTTGTTTTCCCTTGTGAACTCTTAGCTGGATGACTAAATGTTCAAACAGGCATAAGTAAAACGAGCCAAGGTCCTTAAGAGGTTGCAGTGAACTAACGCTGAGGTTTTGGCCAGAAGCGCTTGGCTATTTCTGGCAGTTGAAGGCAGCTCCTACAACGTAGGTGGCAGAAGGGGAGGGGTCATAAACTCTTGAATCACTTCTAAATTTGTGACTAAAGAAAAACATGGTTTCTAAGAAAAGGAAATAAGCTGTTTGTTAAATATATTTGTGCACAACAGCCCAAACTGTGAGCTGAATTTTTGTATAAGATATTTTTACAAATGTCCATCCATCTTTAACACCTACTTAGCGCTGTTCCGCATCATGGGGTTGCTGGAGTCCATCCCAGCTACTTCATGTGAGTCTGATCTCCAATTCAGTTTCAGAATTGAAAGATTTTTTAAGAAGTTGACATTGCCCAGAACCGGTAAGTCCAAAACATTGATTATTTTACATTTGGTGAGGTAGAAATGTGTAAGGGAAGGCCATCAAGCTGAATATTTTTATTACGATTAATTTTCATTTCTCTTCATGAATGCTAACAAGTATTGCTGATATGACTTTGCCTTTCATATTTGCAGGTGCGACAGAGTATTAAGACCACCATTAAAAAATAAATAAAATACAATAATAATAAATGTATAAGAATGAAGTCATACGTTTATGAAAAAGTCATCATCAACCAAGATGAAAAAGCCATGTATTTTCAAATAATATACTTGGCTGTGTGAACCTCCATCTATATTGCATGCCGCCGAAATTCATCAATGCAGCCATTTATGTCTGTTTTTTTAAACATATGAATCTATAAGCTAAATAATGCATTTGGTCCTCTGTTACTGTACTCCAGACAGTGTAAACGGCACCCTGGAAATCCATTCCTTTTGGGTCAAGAATCTTCTTCTGAAAAAGTCCAGTTTCCTGCAATTTCTTCTCAATTTCCTGACAGTCTTGTTTAATAAAACAACACTGAATCACTGAAAAACTTAGTATTTACTTATTTTAGAAACCAATGTTGAATGAAGGCCCATGGTCTACATCTCCCATGCTGAAACACAATATTTGTTCCTTTTTTGTTGTTGCTCATATTTTCTAAGCTAACAGACTTTGCATCATAAATGTAAAACTTTGATTTCGTAATTTCTTAATTTTTCATAACATGTGAAATGATAAATTTATTATTGTTAAATATTGACTATTTTACTTATAATTCTACAACTTTATTCTCGTAAAATTCCAACTTTTCTCATATAATTTTATGACTTAGTTTTAGTAAAATTACGAGCGTTTTCTCATAATTTTTCGAGTCTATTAAATTATCCTTAAATTATCAATTTTTTGATGTGTATGTATTACAGACACACCGTCCCATTTATTTGAATGACAAGGTGTGTCCAAGTTTTTGGTCTGTACTATATATATATACATATATATATATGAAAAAAGAAAGAAAAATCCCTCTCACCCTCCGCAGGTGGTTTCTCCTCCAAGCTCGGGTCCTCTACCAGAGGCCTGGGAGCTTGAGGGTCCTGCGCAGTATTTTAGCTGTTCCTAGCACTGCGCTTTTCTGGACTGAGAAGTCTGAAGTCTTTCCAGGTATCTGTTGTAGCCACTCCTCCAGCTTGGGGGTTACTGCCCCGAGTGCTCCAATTACCACAGGCACCACTGTCACCTTCACTTTCCATGCTTTCTCCAGTTCTTCTCTGAGTCCCTGGTATTTCTCCAGTTTCTCATGTTCCTTCTTCCTGATGTTCCCATCGCTTGGCACTGCCATATCCACCACAATGGCTTTCCTCTGTTCTTTATCCACCACTACAATGTCTGGTTGGTTAGCCATTACCATCCTATCAGTCTGGATCTGGAAGTCCCACAGGATCTTTGCCATCTCATTCTCTACCACCTCCGGAGGTGTTTCCCATTTGGACCTTGGGGTTTCCAGTCCATATTCTGCACACATGTTCCTGTATATTATTCCAGCCACTTGATTGTGGCGCTCCATGTATGCTTTACCTGCCAGCATCTTACATCCTGCAGTTAGTGATGGATTGTTTCAGGCACCTCTTTGCACAGCCTACACCTTGGGTCTTGTCTGGTGTGGTAGATCTAAGCCTCAATTGCTCTGGTGCTCAGAGCTTGTTCCTGATGGATGTGTGTTTCAGTGCTGTCCTACAGGCCAGCCCTTTTTAGCCATTGCTAGGACTTCTTGATATCAGCCACTTGAGTTAAGGTCTGGTGGTACATCCCATGCAGGATTTGTCCTCCCATGAGTATCTGTCCTCCAACACTGTGTAAACCAGTTCATTGGTTTCTGTGATTATTGTGGTAGGAATTGCCCTCAATGCTTCATTCACAGCTTCCAGGAGACTTTCAGGCAGTACATCACTTAACCATAGTAGCTGGTGTTGGGTTTGCCCAGTGTTTATTCTAGACATGATTTTGTCTTTCAGTTCGGTTGCTGCCTCGCTCAGCGTATCTGTGGTTGTTGGGGCTTTGTACCCAAGCTCAGTGTGGGAGTGTGGCATAGCCTCCTCTCTGACCTATAGATATCTATCTATCTATCTATCTATCTATCTATCTATCTATCTATCTATCTATCTATCTATCTATCTATCTATCTATCTATCTATCTATCTATCTATCTATCTATCTATCTATCTATCTATCTATCTATCTATCTATCTATCTATCTATCTATCTATCTATATATCAGTGACGTGCAGTCAGGAGAGGCATGGGAAGAAAAGAGAAAAACTAAATTCAATTATTATATTTAATCAGTAATTTGTGCTTTGCAGTCATTTTCCATTTAAATGTACCATTTTTGGGTGTTTTTTCTTTTCAAAATCGCTGAATTTCCACATTTGCCGTTTAGATACTAAGAAGTGACGTTCGATGAGGCACCAGACCGCTGAGCCTCACCTGGGATTGCGCAATACCTATGCAGTCATACGGTACTGCTGTCTCTCTGTATGTCGGTTCAATCACTTGTACTATATGAGCTGGGTTTACATAATTTAGCAGATGTATGTGATGTACAGTATTTGTTTTTATGAATAACTGTATGTGAGGGACGTGTTTCTTGTGCTGAGCGCTAAACGCCGGCGAAAAAGCCGCTGGGTGAGGCCAGACATTCTCGTGCGTCATGTTAGGGGGCGCCGGTGAGCCCTGAGATTATGACGCTAAAAAATAATAGAAGAAGTGATAGCAAGCGGCAAGTCATTTTCTTCAGAAGGAGCGGCGTATGGACTTTATTTACAAGTAAAGGTAAGACGATAATAAGTTTTGTGCTTTTTTCTATGCTGCAGTTTGTATATGAAAAAAAACATGTTAAAATGATATTTTAAACAAAACACGTTAACTGTTGTCAATCAAATGGTGAATAAGTTACTCAGTATGGTTCATATGTTTGTAAATCTGACTGATGACGTCAGTGCCTCACCAGCCATTAACCTCACCGCACGTCACTGATATATATATATATATATATATATATATATATATATATATATATATATATATATATATATATATATATATATATAATATGGGATTAAGGTTAACCATTTTCTGCTATGGTTAGTTATTTATACAATTTTTAGAATTTTTTTCATTGAAAAACATGGATTGTACTAATTACACTTAATTTAATCACTTGCAGTACACAGTTGCTGTTCAGTGGATGGCTCCTAATCAAAAACTGTCATAAAAATTGACAAATGAACCCATACGCTTGTTGTTTTTTTTGTTTTGTTTTTAATCCACCTTCTTGTCTGGAACTTAACCAAAACCCTGGACAACTAACTGTGACTGTTCCCTAGCCTGCAATTTTCAACAAACAACCTAGGTTTATTTAACACCAAGCCAACTAGTGGTTACCCCGTGAACCACCATGACCTTTGTTACTTTTAATTTTAAAACCTGTTTCAAACAGGAAGTCAAAGTGTTGTATATTACAATAAGATTTTTCTCGATTTCTTTAGGTTAAGAAACCCATTTTTTTACAAGAATATTTTGTTAAATGAAAAAAAAAGTTATCTACTAAAGCATCACAACCAACACTTTTCTATACTCTTGTGTCTGTTTCTGTTTGGGTGTGTATGTGTGTGGACGCCGTGAGGCTGAGATTAGATTGGTGTTGTGAGGCCTGATTGAAACACTCCTATGGATTGAACCGGACATCAGTAAAGTCTGACATGGCAGAAGGCTACTGCTGAGCTTGCACCGCTTTATTTATCACCCCACGGTGAGTGTGTCTGTGTGTGTGTGTGTTCACATATTCAAGCATCTTACAACGAAATCTGTGCACCCAGCGTATAAAAAGAGGGGACAGGAGACGTGATTTCATGGAAACACACCTGTCTTTGGAACTCTGGACTCAGTTCAAGATGTACATTTGTGCTACTCTGTTTAGATGTGATGTATATTTTTTTCATGACAAGGACAGTGGTGACATTGTGGAGAGAATGGCAATGAAGTGTGCGTTCATTGGTCTTTTGTGTCCATGTGCAGGGGCATGTGTATGTTGTATAACACAAGGACAGTGTTGCAGAGACGTGCTGCATGCTGATTAAGTGAAGTCGAAGAGAGGGCCTCTGTGTTGGCAGAGCCTCTCAGTAACAACAAGTCATTCACCTAATTTAGGACACACACTTACACACATGCACGTTCCCCATCAGAATCTCTCGGATAGCGCTTCGTGCAAAAGCTGCAACTCAAGATGCTTTTTTTTAAAAAGCTGCAGTGCTGTACTTTCTGCTCTTTAAATTTGAATTATTTTCCTAGTTATTATTACTGTCATGGAGAAATATGAATAATCTATGATGTTTCATGAACTAAATCAGTGGATAGGTCATTAGAAAGAGAAGCTGGAAGGAGATGGAAAAGTGGAATTAAGGGAAGATAATTGATAGAGGCAGCAAAGACAGAGATGGAGGACGGGAAAGATCAATATAGTCTGTACTTTGAGAACAGAGAAATGCATACTAAGGAGCAGCAGTAGGAGTAGAAAGAGAAGAGAGCAACTTCTCACGTTTTATGTGTAGACTCTTGGTAAGAAACAAGAAGGTGAGAAACAGGGGAGCAGAAGAGGTGACGATGAAGGTGAGACACTTAAAGTCATCCTCAGCGATGGTGAAAGAATTCTGCAAGGAGCAATTCTGAACTAAAGATAACAAAAGATAGAGAGAAAAAATGTGACCAGAGATGAGTTGTAGGGCTGGAAAGTAAGGGTGAGAGACAAAACAGGGATTTTGCAGCTTTCTTCCCTAAAATAGGCGCTGCTATCTTTCTTTCTTTTTTTTTTCTTCTTTTCTTTCTTTCTTTCACACCTAGTATAAGCAAGCATACACACACTTGTGTCTAACTAGCTCTGTTATGCTGCAGCAAGCTTTTGGCACCTGTAAAACTTTTATTTGCTTATGTTGCCATGGCAACGGGTACACTCCTTACTGCTGCCCACAAACTCCCTGACTACCAGCCGTATATGGGAGAGAGCTCTGAAAAAGGCTAAAAAGGAAAGAGAGTGAGGAAGGAGAGACTAGTTAAGTAAAAAGAAGAAACAATTCATTTCCATATAGATTACAATTTTAATTTGATTGGACTGCGTATATAGGGATTTCATTATTGTACATTATTTTTTATACAATGATCCCTCGCTATAACGCGGTTTACTTTTCACGGTTTCGCTACTTCACGGATTTGCATCGTGCATTGTGTTCTGCATTCTGATTGGATAAAAAGTCACTCCGCTTCTTCTCTACTTGTGCATCAATAACGTTGCAGTTTAATATGTACACGTACGTAAATCAGCTTGCCAAATTTACAACACGTACGTGCAAATCATCTTGCAATTTCGAGTGTTTCTAAAACCCATAGAAAAAAGAGCGACAACAACTGCCTATCACTATGTTCTTCTCCCGAACAAACACTGCTGCACCGCGGGCTTCAAAAGAAGAAAACACTGCAGAGTGGAGTCAGGATGCAGCGGCTCAGTCTGAAGAGCAGTGAAATACACCTGAGTTACTATTTGTCTGAATGTACTGTGTATTTTTTTCAAAATCATTTTAAATTTTCTCCGGTTTAATCCAATTACTCGGGTCGCGGTGGGCGGGGCTAATCTCCGCAATTTGAAGCCTTCCGTTCACATTGATGATTAAAATTATTATTTGACAGTACAGTACAGTAGTTATTTTTTTAAAAAAAACGTTTCTGAAGTACTTTTATTTGTGAAACAAATGCTTGAGCCTGTAAAATGTATAATTGAGTGTTTAATTGTATAATAATTGTAAGAAAAAATAAAGGTTTCTACTTCACGGATTTTGCCTGTCACGGGTTCTTTTTGGAACGTAACCCCCGCGAAAAACAAGGGTTTACTGTGTATATAAATATATACATATGTGTATATAAATATATACATATACATATATATACATATATATATATATACATGTGTATATACATATATATAGATATATATATGTATGTATCAGACTGGACTGTTCACCACATCCACTCAGGTGAGGAGGGAGCTGGAGAGGCTCAACCAGCGAAAGGCTGCTGGACCTGATGGCATTAGTCCTCGGGTACAAGAACTGCTCCAGCCAGCTATGTGGTGTACTCCAGCACCTTTACAACCTGAGCCTTCACCTTCAGAGTATCCCAATGCTATGGTAGACTTCCTGCCTCATCCCGGTGCCAAAGAAAAACCATTCTGAGGTCCCTAGTGATTACAGACTTATAGCACTGACCTCCCATGTTATGAAGGTCATGGAGTGGCTGGGTTGTCGCACCTCAGACCCCTGTTGAGCCCCTTGCAAAACCCTCTGCAGTTTGCACACCAACCCAAGGTTGGAGTGGATGATGCACTGATATACCTGAGGTATATATAAGATTTTTGAGAGTTCTAGAGTTTTCGACTGTATATTGTCCGCCTGTTTATTTTTTCTTTTCTCCCCTGTATATTTTGTGTCTTGTGTTTACTTTATCTTTTATCTCTTATCCTGTTTCTGTGGTGCTGCTACTACAACTAAATTTCCCTTTGGTGATTAATAAAGTTGATCCTGATTCTTGAAATAGACACTCTGCAGGACAACCTGGTTGGATACTTGCAGAGTCAGAAACTGAAGCCTTGGCTCTGCGCTCCAAGGACCACCGCGCCGCACCCAGAACTAAATAGGATGGGATAATCAGGCTGGATGTAGTTGAGTCCCCACCTTCCTCTCTCTGATGTAGACGAGACAGAGCGTCTGGCTTGGTGTTCTTGCTGCCTGGACGATAAGAGAGGTTGAAGGCGAAATGATCAAAAAAAAGAGCCCACCGTGCCTGACGAGGACATAAACGTTTGGCAGTCCTAATATACTCCAAGTTCTTGTGGTCCGTCCACACAAGAAATGGTCTTTCAGCACCCTACAGCCAGTGACGGCACTCCTCAAGTGCTAATTTGACAGCAAGTAGTTCTCTGTTCCCAATGTCGTAATTTCTTTCTGCAGGAGTCAGGACGGGAGCTGTAGAGAAGCGTCTTTTCAGCTCGGTAAACGCTCTATCTGCTTCCCCAGATAAAAGGTACCTTAGCCAATGTTAGTCCATACAGGGGTGCAGCCACGTTAGCAAATCCTAGAAAACGCTACACCTGTTTGCGTTCGGTAGAAACAGGCCACTCCAGAACAGCCTTCACCTTATCGTCATCCATAAGCACATTTGGTGTGCGTGATGTGGAATTCACACTACTATGCCTTGCAGTACAGCTTGTTTTCCAAGGAGGCGCTGGAGTACGACTCTGACGTGCTGCACATGGGTCTCGAGATCTGGAGAGAAGACCAAAATGTCGTCCAAATAAACAAACACAAACTTATTTAACATGTGCTTTAGCACATCGTTGATCAAACTCTGAAAAACGGAAGGTGCATTCGTGAGACCGAAAGGCATGACCAAATATTCGAAGTGGCCATTAGGGGTGTTAAAGGCGGTCTTCCACTCGTCCCCCTTTCGAATAAGGACTAGATTGTACGCGCTTCGGAGGTTGCAATTTGGTGAAGATCTGGGTCCCTCTTAATTGATCAAAGGCAGTCTGTAAAAGAGGTAAAAGGTACGTGTTCTGAGCAGTGATGCTGTTTAACCCCTGTTATCAATGCAAGTCCCTAAACCCCCGCCTCGTTTGCCCACAAAGAAAAATCCTGCACGAAAAGAAGAGGGACGAATGATGCCAGCCTGGAGACCCTCCTGGATGTACGGGGCGGTGGATCACCCAAAGGAAGTAGCAGACGAGGACAGGGGCTGGTGTTGCTGCGTCGCCCGTTCCAGCATCCTCCAATCAATACGCACTGCGAGGTTAATCAGCTCCTCCGGGATCTCCCTCGCCGCCAGCTGATCCTTGAGGACGCTGGAGAGACCCTGAAGAATCACGTCCACTAGCGCTTCGTCCAGCCAGCGGGTGCTGGCAGCCAGAGTCCGGAACTCCACGGCGTAGTCCGAGGCGCTGTGCAGCTCCGAAGCCGTTATTAGTACAATGAAAAATGAATATTTTTACCCATCTGACCATAACTAATACTGGGTTAATGATTCAATATATTGACCCTTAATTCTGCAATCATTTTTAATGTGAAGCATTTAGCTGTCAGATTGAATCAAATTCTGAAGTCTGACACCTGAAAGCACAGTGGGAAAAATAAAAGAGCAAATATTGAAGACATATATCATATCAATGTAAAGAGACATTCATTGAGGAAGAAAAATCCCCATTTAGTTCATTGGACATGTAAAAACCTAAATAAATACTCATTTAAAAGCAGCAAAGTTTGAAAAATGAAAGTTATTCATTTTTTACTGCTCCCAGTATTCTTTTTCTACAGCTCTTCTGAAGACTGGTCTTCACAAAGGTACACAGTTTATTTCATGCACATTATGTAAGACTGGCAAATAGATAATAAAACTTTTATTTTTTTAATTTCCAAGAACTTAAAAAGGATGACCATGCAAAAACCAAGGAGTTAATCATTATCCTTTAAAGCAGCTATCATTGGTTATCTGCTCATTTTATGAGTGTTTACTTGACAAGGTTACTGTCATGAACTCTCAGAAGTCCTAAGTCCGTCTCCCTTAAAACGTGCAGTGAATCACAGAAGAAACGAAAGGCGTTCAGACACAGGGAGGTGTGTTGTTGATGGGCTAATGTGTATGTTCATCATACGGGGAGGGGGGGTTGTAAAAGCTATAGGCAACAACTGGAAATGCTTTAATCTCTCTAATGTTGAACAGACATTTGAACATTTTTCAGTTAGATCTAGCTTTTGCTAGCCAATAAATGAAAGAAAAAATGTTCTTGATTAAAAAAGCCCCATGTCCCCCTTCAGAATTTTCTAATTTGCTCCAAATTGATAGTAAAGTTTTATCTATTTATTTAGTTTCAGTAAGAGTAATTTGTTTTATTTATAAAGCAGGTTGAAAAAGGTTGATTGTAAAATCATCCTCATGAACTGAGAAAGGAAAGCAGTAAAAAATATGATCTGGTTGCTCAAAAATACCTCATCTTTGGTGGCCGGGGCTGTGTGAGTTCTTCCTGAGGGTGCTGTGTGGTGGGATCCCAGGGAGAGGTTGCTGTAGTTCTCTGCATCCTTAGCATCACCTGAACCTCCCTGCTGCCTCTGCTGCATTACGTCAGTCCTTAGTTGTAGCACTGATGGACGCATCCGACAGAACATCTGAATAAAGAGGATGCCTTGCATTTCTGAAAGATAGAGTTGAGGGATTGGGAGGGTCATCGACTTCCGAAGAAGCCTAACAGGGTGCTCTGTCACAATCTTGTCAAGAAAATAAAAGAAAACAAAATACTCCTGCTCAATTAAACTGTATGTAAATTTTGTGAAATTAAAAAAAAAATGAATGTATCACCTCATGGCCCCAGTGCTATTTATGTAAACAAAAAAAAGAGGAGAAAAAAAAAGTCTGACTTGATAAGATCAATTGAAGTCTTATTGCAATTCAACCATATTCCAGTTGAAATACAGCTTCAAAAAATTCAGTGTCTCCATTCCAGTTTAAACTAATTTGTTTTTTTCCCATTTGTTTTAGTTAAAAGAAGAAGAAAAAAGTCTGGCTACAGAAGGTAGAAATTTTTATTATCTTGCCTCTCCTGAGTTTTCCTAAAGTGGATGCCAAAACATCGTCCACACAAACATTGTCAGGAAATTCATTCCTGAGATTCACAGCTCCAAACCCCAATTTTTTTTTCTTTTCTCTTTTGTTGGAGCCTTAAATTAAAATAAGTATGAGATTTTAGGACCAAAGGACAAAAGTTTGCAGTCCTCCATATATCCATGTGTGACAAATAAATAGAGAAATATTCAAATGTTAGCCTGAATCAGTTTACTGCTTTGACCTTAAATTTGACCTTTTCATCCCTGTAATGTCCTTTCAAAATAGATCATTTTATAACAACCCTTTGAGCCTTAAAGGACTTGATTACCTTGGTTTTTGAAAAGTTAAAGACAAATTCAGCTCAAAGTTATCTCTGCAGCTGGTGTATTTCACAACCCTCCAATAGATGTACTTAAACAGATGTCCCAAATTCTCTTAATTAAATTTGTGAAGAATCTCATAATGTGTTTGCTTTGGAGAGCTAAAGGAAAACAGCACTGACGTGAATGAAGGCTCTTTGTCATCCTGGTTTTGTTGCTGAAAAGAAACCATATGTTGTTTTACTTTATCAACAATGGGGGAAACACAAAATTGAACCTTCTTTGTGAAAGGATCTCTCCTCTAAGTCTACACCTTGAATTATTTTCAAAGTAAGAGGGATTCTTCTCATTTATTCTGACACAAGTTTCTTTGCAGTTTTCTGTGTGTAAGCAAGAGTGAAATAAATTAGAAAACCAAACTCCGTCTTATTTTCTGATCTTTTTTTTTTAAAGAAAAGCTCATAAAAGGAGTTTTCTTAGCCTGTCTGTCTGTGTTCTGTATCTCTACATCGGTTCCTTTCTGCTCTTCATATCTTATCTGACACTCTCTAACTTAACTTGCCTAGTCATTCTTAGAGTTCAATTAGGGTTAGGGGTTTTATTCCAAAAGAAATACATTCTCTAAACTATCTTTTTCCAAATGGATTGTCACTTTCAGATACACAGAAGATGGCTTGATGGTTAAGCTGATAGTCTGGCTGTAGTTGAATAGCATTGCATACTTAATATGTTTCAGAGGAGCAGATTTGAGGGTCAGTTATGGGAAGCTTCTGAAATGCATCTGGCATTTGTGGTGATACCACATCACTGGAGTAGTGATGATCAACAATGACTAGAAAGATCAGCTGAACCGTAATGCTATCGTGCTTATGGCGATCAGACTGGTGGACAGCAGTTCTTTGTTGAATCAAAATAGGATCATGTGACCAGCAAGGATGCAGCCAAACAAAAAGGAAAGACTGTGTTTACAGTTTCCTTCTTGATTTCTGCTAGTTAGACAAAAGTTTCAATAGGGATGTACTTCGGAATTAACTGCCAATGGAACAATAAATTCATTGTTTCAAGCCAATCATAAGACATTCTGCTTAATTAAAGGGCTTACGCCATGCTTTTCTTAAGCATTTAGAGTAAACTATATCCATGATAATATATTACCTTTCGCACACTGTTTTATGAAATAGGTTTTATTTTTGCTGTTACTCAGAAGTAAGACGACTCGATCTTTATGGCACCGCCCATTTCATGACGTAGACCTAGAGTCAGTGTCTGCGTTTCGGCAACAAAAAACAACAACATCAGTACTTTTGCTAAGATGGATGTGTGCATATTGTGCATATGCACATCGTTTAGCCGATCACCGCTAGCTCTGCGGAGAAAGTGGGGGTGTGTGTTAGCCTGGGGGCGGTGCCGGTTCTTCAGTTCTTCCCCCATCTACGTCACAATGTGAGAACCCCCTCGTTTTTGTGGCTTGGCGGGGGCTTGTGTTTAAAGAGCAGGTTTTTAGAGGAATGCTTGAAAGGAACAAAATATCGCTTTGGGGTTGTTGTTTTTTGTGAGGAAATAGCATTATGATACACTTAAAAGTTTAAAAAAAAAGTTGATTTAGCGTAAGATAGACCATTTAAGTATTTGATAAAACAAATCCTTCCAAGTTTATACAAATAATCCTCTAAAAATAACGTCAGACTTGCATCATCAGCAAACTCTGGTGTTTAATTTATTTTATGGTACTTCATGACACTTGAAATAGCATTTCATATTAAAAATAGAAGGATATAGAGGGAAAAAAGTATGAATAAGAATCTGCTTGATAAACTGAACACGGAACTGTGTCCTATACATACAAAAAAGTAACAGCTCAAGAAAATGTTTAGCTTTTCGACAAAGATTCTTTTACATGGTATAAATACACGCAAAAAAAAGCACAATATTAATAATTATATGTTTTAGTTAATGCTTATATGTGAAGTAAACATATTTTAGTAAAAGCTATAGCATTTATGAATGTTAGTCATTATGAATGAACCGTCTCCCTATAGCATGTGTCACTGCAGAAATGTGGTAAATGTCATACAACACTGCAAGGCAGTGCAAAAATATGAAAGCATCTCTTACCTTCAATATTCGAAGGACTTTGCAAATATCAACATAAATCTGAGCCAACTGACCTTTAAACCTCACATGGTCCATTATTACTGTAATAAATCTAGCTTCGAAATGTAACTGTGATATAGAGATTTTGAAAAACGATGATCTCACATTCATTACGAGACCTGCTGATGAGTATTCACTTATTTCATGTTTGTTTATTTCTCTCATTTATGATAGATCCAAGATTCTAAATATTACTTAGTATATATACAGCTGCTTGGCTGCTACCTTTTTCAGATCTGACTTTTTCAACGGTTCGATCAATACAGGGGAGGGAATTTTCATCCTCAGTTTGCTCTATTGAAGGTGGATTTTTTTAGTGCATTCAAGAAGAAAAACACTGGAAATTAGCAGTGTGAGGGCGGAATTAGATTTCTGAGAGAACGCTCGGTCATAATGACATGAGCAACACCGCCAAAGCTCTGCTAATTAGCCCCCGTCACATGATGTGCATGTGGTATCATTCAGTTATTTATTTATGTATGTATTTGTGTTTTATCTTCTTCATTGAGCTACTAAGGCAATACAATATTACTTCTCGACTACTAGAACTATTTGTCAAGGCTGAAACAGTCATCTGTCAGATTGTGATAACTTTGTGCTCAGTAGCTCATTAATCTGCATTCTTAGGTTATTACTGTCACAATAAGGAGTAAAGCTCTTGATAGTCTGAACAGATATTCATATGAATGTACAAGGACACAGTCACTCACATATTCGTTTTCAAATGGTTTTTAAAGATCGGTGTGCAGAGAAAGGTGGCTTTTTTGGCCTGCACACGTATATGGATCATGAAATAAGAATTATTTGTTTATTCATCTGTTTTTTATTCTTTAAAACGGAATAAAAAGGAATGAAAACGATGAACTCCAAACAATTGCTGTTGTAACCATGCCAACTCTACTGTTGATATGGAGTCAGTTCAAGATCCAATTTATTTCTGTTGCACATCTATTTTATTTCACTTCAGGGCTGTTTTATTTTACTTATTTGCAAACCAGCCATTTATAACCAGCGTTGTCTCAAGACACCATTCAAAGAAAGTAAGAAAACATGTCTCCCCATGGAGTTTACAAAATGCAGGTGATTAAGTTTAAAGCTTTACATTAAAAGGAATTAAAAAAAAGTAGTGCATGCACAAATGAAAACATACCTAGTAAAAAACTTTGGTGCAGTATTTAGCTGGGATATAGTTTACCCCTTGCTAATAGTCTTTGGAGATTTGACCATTAAACATGTTTGCTTATGAAGCACAATCCATAAAAAAAGAGATTTCTTTTACATAAAGTGAGTTCCAAAATAAGGTCCATAAAAACAGTGTTTTGTTCATGCATGACAGACAAGTAGTCACAAAAGCTAAGTACGCTCCACTTTCATTGAGCATCATCACACGCGTTTGTCTGTACTGCTTTCACATGCCACTACTCTTGTATATTGTAAAGGAGCTCACTGACAGTGAACCTCTGCATCATTGGTATACGTGTCAAGTAAAAATCTGCTTTTGATTAGATTCATTTAATTTTACTTCAGGACGAAAAAGACTTAAGACTTAAAAAGACAACGTTTGGCCTGTGAGTGTTGATCATTTTTTCTACTTAGATTTTTGAGTATTTGTGTTCTGCTTCACTCATGTTCACAAACTAAACTTATGACAATTACTTTTAATTCCTCACTGCCAGATTTAATGGTCTTTTGTTGCAGCAGTTTCTTTTTTTTTTCTTTTTTTTTGTAATTTTTTAGTTCAAGTTCTATGTTTTCATTTAATTGGTTGAAAATACATTATGCATTTTGTTTATTTAGTCATTGTTTTCTTAATCACCATTAAGATTTGTACTTGGCAGACATTGACACAACATATGTGCCTTCTACTGATCCCATTTGTGAATGGGGTTGGAGATTCTGCAGTCAAAACTCTGCCACAACCAATGGCTTAACCTCTTAAAGGCATTTAGATTTTTTCAGCCTTTCAGCGTCTTGCAGTTATCAAAATTCTTTTGTCATCAAAGAACCAGGTGGGCTCCCAATCTTGTGGAGACTCGCCTAAAAGGTAGTGGCAAAATGTATTCAGACTTAAAATAAAGAATACTGTTTTTTATTTGTTCAGCTAACATAACTATGTGTGTGGCCCTGACTGACAGAGTGTCTAGGAAGTAGTCCACCTCTGGGACAGGATTCAGCAACCTCATGACCCCCACGGGGATTAAGTGGCTTTGGAAAATGGATGGATAGAACTATATGTGTAAGCTTTTCTGGGTATGATTCTACAACTGCTCCACTGTTTTTGGGGGCTCTGCAGGGCTCTTTATCTCCTTCCTCCAGGGTCCATTTAGAGAGAACACACAGTTTTCTGTCACATTTATTTTGACGATAATTAGAAATATTAACATATTAAAAAAATGTGTTCTGTCAAACCGCTTTTGTCTAGTTAACAAATCCCACCCAAGACTGGATGGCCCTAAACATTTAAGCCTTAATGACAAAACATGAAATTGATGGTGTTTGGTGTGAGTAGCTCCTGTTAACCCTAGACCCTACCTGTGTCCCCTGGCTCCACATTTACAGTGGTGGACGGAATTGTTGGTACCCCTCAGTTACAGAAAGAAAGTCCACAATGCTCACTGAAATGACTTGAAACGTTCAAAAGTAACAATAAATTAAAATTTCTTGAAAATTAAATAATCAAAATCAGCCATTACTTTTAAGTTGTTGATTAACAGAATTATTAAAAAGAAGTAGGAACAGAAGAACGTTTTATATATAACATTTAGCCTCAAATACAGAAGGGGTTTATACAAATATACACTTTGTGTGTCAGAAGATTCGTAACCCCCTATTGTAACAGTAAAATCTATCCAACACAATAGGCCTTCAGCTCTGATCTGCTTGATCTGCTGTTGGACAGGACAAGTAAAAAAAAAAAAAAAATCAAAAAACAACAACTCTCCAATCTGGGTTTTTATATGGACAGTAATCTTAAACTTTACTTCCAAATTAGCACTATGGTAAAGTCTAGTGTCTTTCTTTTGAGGCCATGGGTGAAGATCAAACAGCTTTTGTCACAACTGCAATTTGAGGCAATAATCCCTGCTTTCATCACATTTCAGCTGGGAGACTGTAACTCCCTTTATGTTGGTGTCAGCCTGCCATCCCTCTTGCATCTCCAGCTGGTCCAGAATGCTGCTACTTTTATTCTGGTAAAAAACGGGACCACACCACCCCCATCCTGGCTTTTGTTCACTGGACCCCTGTACATTTTTGAGTTTATGTTTTTTTTTTTTTCTTTAATTCTTTAAATTATCGTACACTGCTGTACCTCTCTAAGCATATCTTACCCTAGACAATTGTCCGGTGCCTCAAGTCTGCTGATCAGTTTCTCCTGAATGTACTGAGTTCAAAGAGAAGGCTCGAGTGGGAGGCATTTTTTCAATCTGTGCTCCAAATCTGTGGTATATCTTACAACAGAGCATTCAGCAAGCATCTTCAATGTCCATTTTTGAAAAAACAAATCCATCCTATAATTATTTTTGCGTGGCAAGAATCAGCAGGAGACTTGGTGAGTTTTCTTTTTCCTTTTCCCTCTGTTACTATTTTATTATGTATTCTTGTAATAGTTTTAACCTTTTCATTGTTGATTGATTGATTGTGTTCAACATTTGATATTCTTCTACACAAAAAGTAGGAACATTTGTGTTTGAGGGTCAGATATTCTTGTCAGATATTGTTACCCTATCTTGATTATCTTTTGATCTATTTTATAAGCTATTTTTTAAAAAGCCGTTTTTAGCCAAAATGTAAAAAGAAAAAAGGTATAGTTTTCTATGACATAGTTTCTGCAGAGCTGCAGTAGTTCGTTAGTAATTCACTTCTGTGTTGTGGGCGACTGTTGGCACGGAGTAAACCTTTTCGTTACTTCTCCTGATCCTTTTTTTTTACACACTCTGTAGATAGTTTACAACCCCTATCAACTCCAACCTAACATTAACAGTCCAACAAAAATGGCAAGCAAAACTGTAGCTATCCAGCCATAAAATTCTGAGCCAGATCAGACGAGGAAAACAGAGACATACATGGATCTAATTGTCTGTAAGTGGATGCTTTGGAATGGAGCAGAGTAGGGACCTTGTAGTTCAACGGCTGTATCACCCACGTCACTGCTTCAAGCTTTTTCAAACAGCATTTTTTCGACATCAAAAACCACATGTGCATTTCACAAGGAAAGTGGGACCTCGGACCATCTGTCCCCTACGCCATCCCTGGTAGGGGGTATTGGGCCCTTGGCCACGGTGGCCGTGTTCCCTGGGTGCTGACTTCCTGGGCCAGGCAGTCCTCTCTCCATGCAGGGAAAGGGATCTCTGAGTTCTCTGGCAAGACCAAGAGCCAGGGATCACATATCACATCACATCTGAGCCTGGGGGTGTCCATGTCCCTGTGGTGTAGGTTCTGGTCCTTGCCCCTGAGCGCTGGGCTTGCCAAATTTCCAACTGTGGGCGAGCCTGGTAGGGTCATGTTTACAACACTTCTTGTGGACCCCCTCTTCCCCTGGGTGTCCACCTCCTGGGCGGGAATGGCTGGCCCCTGCCTTGTTCTCTCCTGGACCAACCGTAGGCGGGGTGGGTGGCTGCCTGGAGAGCGGGGCAGGTCTCCCTTGGGGGGTCCTGGCTCGTACCTGGGGTTGGGGTGGGGGATGCCCAGAACTCCTGGGTGGTGGTGGTGGGCTCGTCTGAGGCTGTGGGCGCTCTTCTGGGGCGGGGCCCCGCGTTGGGCCCTCACGGTGCGGCGGGGGTCTACTCTCTGTCCCCCTTTGCCCCTCTGCTCTCTGGCTCTGGGGGCCCCCGTGGCGGTCCTGCAGGCCCTGGCCTGGGTGGCGGACGTGATCACCCGGGTGGCAGTTGATCTTTATCTGCTACCGGGCGGGTGTTGGAGTTTCCTGGCTGCTGCAGCGAGGGTCTTGGTGTGGGGATGACTGGGCACTCTCCCTCCTTCTTTTCACATTCCATCATCCACTTTAGAAGAACATCAACACTAACTCGAGCACAGTTGTTAGCTCACCTTTGCACACTTTGCGTGATCGAATGAAATATTTCATACTAGTTGGTTTGAATGCATAAGTATGCGTGTGTGAACATTATTTGCATTTTGTACATGTTGACATGTGAACATTTTTGAGCCAACATATGTGTTTATAAAATTCGAGTGTGTGTGTGGACAGGCCCCGCCCTTATAGACATGTATTAGCTCTGAACCTCACTGTAATGATTATGACCGTCCAGCAACTTGTTGCTTTATGCTGCTTCATGGTCCCCCCCCCCAATTACCCTCCTATCCCCCACTCTCTAATATCCCTCTCTCTTCTTCCCCCCTTCCCTTTTCCGTCCGGTCCAACACAAAAGAGTTTCAAATATGATAAAAATGAATAAAGTTTGGCTTAGATTACAAAAGGGGTTTATTCAGACATACCTCTGCTTTGTCAGAAGATTCATAACCCTTTTTGTTATAGTAAAATATGTCCAACACAAGAGGCCTTCAGCTCTCATCTGTTTGCCCAGCTGTTGGACAGGACAAGTAAAAAAGTGTGACATTTGTTTTCACAGGAGTGGATCATTGGAAAAGTAAACACAACTTACACCCCATATAATTTATTGCTTAGAAATATTGCTCCAACATTTAAATATTTTTCTCCTATATATATATATATATATATATATATATATATATATATATATATATATATATATATATACATATATATATATATATATATATATATATATATATATATATATATATATTTTTTTTTTTTTTTTGTGCTAATTTAAGTTTCTGTTGTTCTCCTTTTTTTTCAAACAGTTTTTTAGGTGTCATTTGTCTCCAAGGTAAGCATGCAAAAAAAAGCTAATTAAAAAGCATAGTTGAAGGACTATGTTATCCGATATTTTCTTGCTAAGCTCTTTCGTACGGAAAAAATAAATCTCCTAATTTTGCAGATTAATTACAAAAGAGGAAAATACAAGTAAAGTAAACACATCATTTTTACATAAATGAAACATGTTTTTGTCTTTTGTTCTAAATGAGCACCTTTTGAGTATCATGGCACGTAAAAAAATATCCATGATCATCATTAGGTAATTTACAGGCATAAGGTTATATAATAATGTACATTTTTTAACACTGTGGAAAATAACCCTGATGGTGGGATAGATAATAGCTAGCTGACAAATCAATTTTAAACCACACTCACTTTATGACATAGGAGATTGTTAACTCACTCTGGGGCTGCTCACATAAACACACAGAGATAAGGAGTAAAGGGGTGGTGGTTCTCTGATAAGTTTTTACCCCGGGTTTATAAAAACGCTGTCACACTTGAACTGGGAGTCACCTCTCCCCAGACGGCAGAGACAAGCAAGGTAAGTTTGAAGCTTCAGGCTGACAAGACAGTGACCTCCAAAAAATAACAACATGGTTTTTTTTTACATTTGAAATTGTAGTTTATGTACGCTGGAGCGAGTAAACACTCTTTTCTACATGAATCATAGTGTCAGTTGAGGATGTAGCATGCAAGCAACATTTTAGTCATTACCCAATACAAGATGATCGATTAGACGAACTACTAATGCATTTTCAATTTATCTTTTTATGGGAGCAAACCTCTAAAATAAAGATTTCGTTTAAACTTTTCTTGCTGTCAGAAGTGAGTTTTAAAGAAACATGCTATTTTTATCCATAACAACAAATTCACTGAGGCTACAAGCAGTAGGCTTCATAGACACCGAGCATGTGATGCACATACTTGAATGTGCTACATGAGCAATCTTGAATACGCTTTTAGCATGTCGTGCTCACATTGAACTGTCGCTACCCAGTACGAGCAGATGTATCGGGTATCGACTCTAGTTGGAAGAGGCTTGGTGGGAAATGTCAAAGCACTGCAAATCTTGCACAGTGCTTATTATTTTAACAGTTCTGCTTCGATACATGAAAGACTTGGTGTCACGTTGCACGAATTGCAATCATTAATGTCTACCTTGTGATCAATTTCCAAAAGGTCAGCAATTCTGGAATTAAAGAAGGACCATGCATTTGTCACTATCAAATATAATTGCATGGTTGCTCGAAATTCAAGTTGTTTAACTTTTGACATCGGTTCAATGGACTTAAACCCTTTTGTAACAATGCATTACCAAGTCCAAATCGCACATAAATGTCTTTTTACAAAGTTTTTTTTTATTGGAAGTAGTGACGTAAACGTGTTTCTGAGCATGGTGTAAACGTGGCTTCAGATGGATATGTGCTTCTCAGCGCAGTCCCCTTTACTGCATTGCAAAGAACAAATGTGCAGTTTTGACATTTGAGGATGCACGTGTATTGCAATGCTCAGTTGGCAACGGCAAGTATCGGCTGTCTCAAAGCTATTTTGAGGAGAAGCACGAGCTGAAAGAGGAGCAGTGAGTCTGCATGAAGTGTTTGCGCTGCTGTTTCTGATGTTTCGTGTCTTTGTGTGTTACACTACATGTGTGCAGGAGCTTTTCAGCGCTCGACTGTGATGTGTAGCTGACTGCAAACAAACAGGGGCATGCGCACGTCTGGCTCTCTGTCTCACTGTGCCCTCAGCTGCTCTTCACAGCGCATTAACCACAATGGCTTTGAGCCTCTCGTGCATCCAAACAGACACATGCCCACAGACTTTCACCCTGTTTTTTTTGTTTTTTTCTGGAAAAAGTAAACTGAGCGAAGTATAAATGGAGAAGTGAAATTACAATTGATCTATGAACAGGTTGCCTTTGTTTTATAGACTTTGCTTTTCAGGACAAAGTCAATTTTTTCTATACTCAAAATAACAATTATTTCAAATATGATCTTAATTTTTTTTTTTTTTTTTGGGTAGAGTTGATGTTAACAATTGTCAGTTATTAACCTTGCATTTCCAGTAAGTATGTGCTTTTCTTAACATGGTTTTAGATGGGGAAAAGGCGGTTCTCCAGTATGGAGGTGACCCTCCTGGTCCTCTTTGTGTTGATGACTGCAACAGCTGTCACCATGATCGCTCTGTACTTCACAAGAGAACCTAAATCCATCCAAGATGGTAAAATGAAACCCCCCAACACTTACAGTAAAACACACCTTTTGAATCAAACAAAAGAATTATTTCAAGATTCTGTTTTTGATTTTATTTTTTGCTTTTTGGTTTAATTATAACACACAATTTTACAAAAAACTATTTTTTGTAGACAGTTAAAAAAAAAAGAAAAAGATAAATTATTATCTTAAATTATAATAGAGCTGGGAGACCAGAAATAAATAAGAGCCAGTAAAAAAAAAAGTATTTTTCTCAAAGAATTATTTTTCAGTTTTATGAAAAAGTGATTGTAAAATAGAAAATAAGCAAAGAAAATCAAGTTGTGTCTTTAGAAGAACAAAAGACAGAAAATAACAACAATAACAGGAATTTTCTTGGAACCAAAAAACAGCCTCAAAGTTGATTTCTCTTAGTCTTTAAGTAAAATATAACAAAGTTCAACCATTAGAGGGATGATGAAACATGATACAATACCATAGCAAACCTTAAATGAGCTTTAGTAGAAACATTTTGCGGTCCTGCAGAGTGGCATGTGGATGGCATGTTGCCAAATCCTGTTCTTAGCCCTTGTGCTATCTTAGATGACCCCACCCTTACATTGACGTGTTCTCCCTACCATGACAAAGGTGGATAAAGGTGGAAAGATTTCATGTAATCCATGGACACCAGTGAAGATCACAAATCATTGAAGAAAAAAGGTTCAGCGCACTGTCTAGTGGGTGTAGATGACCCAACTCCCAATGGTAAAGTGCCTAGGATAGCACAAGGGGTTACGGCAACAGAGCTGTAAAAACTGCCAAAGTCTGTTTTATGACTCACACCAAGACATTGCCTTTAAAACTTGAAGCTTTGAATGCCGTCTGCTTTACGATGAAAGACTGGAAATGAACAGTTGGATTTTAAAGGTCTGGCTGTGGAACTGCGTACCTGAGTTATTGTCATCAGCTGCTTACGTAACTCTGTAGTTATGGACATGTTACAGAAACAAAATGTAAAACTCATCATGAAAAAAAACAAAAAAAATACATAAAAAAAAAACCCAACTATATTACTTCACATTGTGTCAAATCCTTCATTGTGTCCTTTTTTGACAGAAACAAATGAGGGATTCATTCCTGTTTGTCCGAACGTTGCTCAGGCTGAGAGGGTGGACTGTTTTCCTGAAACTGGAGCATCACAGGTCTGATAAAAAGCCCATTTCAATAGATTTGGTCAACACTGGTATTGAAACTGATCATACTGATTATGCCACTAGTTCCATTGATTTCTCTTGCAAAGCTTGTACTACCAGTACTATGGTCATAGTGGCTGTGTGAATAATGACAAAAAGGATTTCAATCTTTTCCCACAGCTGACGTGTGAGCAGCGCGGCTGCTGCTGGAGCCCTCTGGATACCCCAAATGTTCCCTGGTGCTTTTTCTCATCCAACCATGGTTACACAGCGCACTCAGTGAAACACCCAAATCCCCATGGTAAATCTGTGCCCCCCCCCCCCCCTTTTTGTTATCCTGCTTTCACACGCGTGTGCTCACTCACTGATGGAAATGTTTGACTTTCTGTTTGTTTTCTGACTGCACCACATTCCCAATGTTTTTCTGGTGTTCCTCGCATCAATAATTATGTGCATTTTTGTAGGTTTTGCAAGGTCAAAAATTTAAAAGAAGAAAACATTTTTGGATGAATCTTTCAGTAATTTAGAAAAGGATTTCTAAAAGGCTATGATTTTAAAGTTTTGCATTAATTCTATCTATTTTTTGGGATTCCTTCATAACAAAAGTTAGCCTAAATGATTCTCTCTCATGAGGAAAAGCATAAAAGTCATGTATTTTTCAACACCAGGATTCCAAAGATTTTTGCCAACTGCAGTTTCTTTGCGTAGAATGTGAATTTAAAATATCATTATAAAGTGTGCCTGATTTTGTAGAGATCACAGCTGAGCTGAGCAGAATGCCCTCTCCATCTTTGTTTGGTGCGGATATACAGCAGCTGTCATTCCACGCCGAAATGCAGACAAGCAATCGTCTTCGATTTAAGGTAACCAAAGTCAGGCAGCAGCTCATTCTTCCTCTGTCTCATCAACACAGTGCTCTTTTTACATTCCAAACTCTGATTATATATAAAAAAAAGGGGGGAAATATTTTATAATATTGAATAAACATTTTTAAATCACTATGTGTAAACATAAAATTGGATAATATTGGAAGAAAACAAATGTGCGTGGTGCAGACATGAAAGACACAACAGATGCATGAGTGTCTTATTATTTTCTTTCAGATATTTGATGCCCAGCAGAAGAGGTTTGAGGTACCTCATGAACACATCAACACCGTCACAAGTAACCCATCGACCCCCATCAGCGATGCACTAGAAATCACTAATGAACCCTTCGGCCTCATTGTGCGCAGAAAAGAGAACAAAAAAGTCCTGTGAGTAATTACCCAGCCTTTTTGACTTTGAAGTTTTAAGTAATTATTGCTTTTTTTACATTAGTCCATGTAGGAAATTCAAAGAAATATAAAAGAGCACTTATTTACCATGTTATATCAAAGTACAAGACTGCACGAGGTAATTTACCGCATCTGCTACACTTTATTATGTTTTATATTATGCTGTGCATGTTGCATCAGCAAGTTTTTGCAGCTTAACATCTGCTGTTCATGCCAACATTGATATGCATCGTTTTTATTATACGAATCTGATAAAAAAATAAAAATAAAAAAACTATAAAACAAAGGTTTTTATTTTCACAGTTTTTAAACCTTAAACTGTGCGGTGCGTTTTTGTAAAATTTTGTGAGCAGAGACAAAAACATATTTAAAAGGTATGACTTTAACAAACAATTTGGTCAAAAAATCTTTTGTAATAAAATTCTTCGATGGAACTGAAATATTTGACTTAAAAATATTTTTTTTTAAACAGGATGTTATTGTAATTTTATTTTTTTCAACAGAACATGTTTGAACACAAAATTGCAGATTAAACATGGATAACAGCACGGTTTAATAGAGAAAGTTTTTTTTTATGTTTTCATTTTATGAGCAGTTTTTAGTGGTTGACAGTTGTTTGAAGTGTTATAGACTTTAGAGCACAATTCACTGGTTAGATGAATTTGTTTTTAGTTGCTTTGAGTTTAAATACAGATGTTCTTACTTGCATGAGTTAAACTAAAGCCATAAACTAAAAGAAACAACTCAAAACAACTCCCTTTTTTTGTTTTTTGTTCCTCATTTCTATTTTTCAGAACTGAATTTGGCCATTATATATCTATTAAATCCTTCAGCCATGCAAATATCAAAATTGTCTCATTTTAGCCAAACTGAATTCTCAGTGTCATAACGTATAAAAGCAAACTTTTCCCAACAATAACTTCAGTGTTCTTGCACCTATGGACAAGACTGAGCTATGTTATTATTCAGCTCAGAAAAACCCAGTGTGCACACTAAGTTATAGTGATTTAGGTGTTTTTACCAGAATTTATTTGAGCTACTTTTATGAAAAAATGTTTGCTGTTTGCAGTTTCATCACAAAAATGCAATCAAAAAACATAATAAAAGTGGTTGTCCTTTTTCTGTTACTAATAGATTTAGCTATTTACTTGTTTGTTTGTCTTTGCAGCTTCAGAATCGAATGCTGTTTTATGTTTTTTGAAAGAGAAGATACAAACTGTCAGGAAGGTTGTTTCAGCTTGATGGGATACTCTGTCTTCTTCCGGCTGTGCTCTCATTAAAGCCTACTGAACATATGCTCATCTCCTTTCTGATGTCCGCTTTTCCCGCTTTGCATTTTCTCCTCCATGTGTCTTTCATAATTTGTGAAGCAAATATTGATTCCTTGTTGTTTTTGTTTTGTTGTTCTTTCATTCAACCCGTCTAGGTTTGACACTACATTTGCACCACTGGTTTTTGCAGACCAGTTCCTCCAGCTGTCTGCCAAGCTTCCATCTCATAATATTTATGGTCTTGGTGAACATGTCCATCAGAACTATCGCCATGACACAAACTGGAGGACTTGGCCCATTTTTAGCAGAGACGCCTTCCCCAATGGGGTATGGGGGACACAAAGAAATGTGACTTTGGTCAACAAGTTTAACCCTGAAAAAGTCCCTTCATCCCTTTTTTTTGTTTTTTGTAGGGAACCCATAACCTTTATGGACATTATCCCTTCTTCCTCTGTCTGGAAGATAACAGTGGGAACTCTTTTGGGGTTTTTCTTCTGAACAGCAATGCTATGGGTAAAGAAACACAATGCACATTTTGACTGCAAGCAGCTGTCTGCAAGGATATTAATGCACAAAATACACTTTGTTAGCTGATTGCAATAAAGTTCTGACAAACAATTGCTGTGTTTTGCTTCTTTGCAGAGGTGACTCTGCAGCCTGCCCCGGCTGTGACCTACAGGACCATCGGTGGAATCCTTGACTTCTTCATTTTTTTCGGAGAAACACCAGAACAAGTTGTGCAGGAGTTTGAAGAGGTGAACCTTACATTTTCATTTGATTCTGAATTATTTGTAAAATTGTAAGCTGTTTTGTTGGTACAATAAGTAAAAGGGCATGTTTTTCACAGTTGATCGGCCGGCCAGTCATCCCTCCCTACTGGTCGCTGGGTTTCCAGCTGTCCCGCTGGAACTACGGGAGCCTGAGTGAGGTCAAGAAAACAGTGGAGAGGAACCGTGCAGTGGGACTTCCATATGTAAGATTTAGTCTTGTAGTTTTTGTATTTTCTCAGCAATGCAGTATTGGCAACAGGTAATCATACATAAATGTTCAAACTCTAATATTTGTGTTTTATTACCTATACAATATTTAAATCTTTTTTTATTTAAGATCCAAATAAAGGGAAACAAGAAACTCTCAAGTTGGATTAAGTTAAAGCAGTTGAATAGAATCTGTTATTTAAGAAAGATAAAGCCACGGAAGATAGTATTACAGAAGGACAAAACATAAGTAAAAAAAACAAACAAAAAAAAGTAAATAGATCATAATATTTTGATTTGAAAATGTTTCTGTTTTATACCAAAAAAATAAGCATGGAAAGCCTAGTCTACTTTTGATCCAAATATGCAGCAAACCATGTTGGCTCCAAAAATAACTTTACCTTAGCATCTACTTGAAATCCAAAACATTACTATTTTTTTTTTCAAAGCTGTAAATAAATTCAGGCATCAGAAATGTAACTATTATCTTACCTGTTGATTTCTTATCTTTTGCACCTGTTTTTGAAACTTGAACCACGGATCGACCACTATTTAGTTCCAGTGGAAAACACATAAACAGCAACACTATCTGCTAAAACCTTCTATGAGGTTTGAAGCAGAAGATTGGCAGGCAGTCAGAGCGATAGAGGTGGCCTTTAGCTTGGACAGGGTAATCCAGCTTTTTGTCAAGTAATAGAAAGTCTGCTGGGCTTTGAAAATTCAATCCCAGAACCACTATTTCTCAAGAGGGAACGTTATCGTTGATCACGGATACATTGACCAAGTTCCTTTCATTATCTCATTCATCCTCGTCTGAATGTTAAAACTACTTCAACACCTCATTCCTACTGAGACGTTTGATAAATAGCAGTTCTGCTTGACATTTCCTTCTGTATGAATCTTGCTGCTTATCTTTGTTGAGCCTGCAAAGGTGACAAACGGCACAAAGTCCCCTCCATTATAGGAACTGATGATTGATAAACTGTTTTTTTTTTCTAAACTGGTCAGCGAAATTTTAATCTTAATTGTTGTATGCCCTCATAAAACAAGCAACTGTTTAACAATGTAGCAGTTATTACACCGGTCAAGGCTATGATTTGAACTAAGCTTGAACCAAGCCTTATCGAATAATCACACACAAATAAATATCAAGCTCATCTCTGTATTTTACTCCGGTAATCTCCAGTTTGTGTTTCATATCCACAGACATTAGGCACCTGCGGCTTTCGCTGCTGTTGTACTCAGGAACATGTTTGATAAGCGCTAGATAGACCGCAGGTGGTATTATCACCTTCTCCTTTATATATCTGGAAATAATTACCGTTGCAGGAAGGAACTGGCTGAGCGCTCTCAACCATTTGCTCCACTGATATGAAGCAGATTTTGGCAGGATTTTGACAGTGAAAAGGCACAAAGTAAAAAGAGAGTACTAATGCATCTTAATGCATCAGCAAAGAACATTAAAATAATTTCATGAGTTATTCAAATTTGGGAAAATCTATTACGTAGGAGAAATAAAAACATTTTACGGTGGAAATGTCCTAATAGAAACACAAGTGAATGCATTAAAATTAGATTGTCATCCCAAAAAGCATATTTTTATGAAGTTTTTGTCTGCCTAAATATATATATATATATATATATATATATATATATATATATATATATATATATATATATATATATATATATATATATATATATATATATATATATATATATATATATGTTTATTTCAACCACAGGACATCCAGTACACTGATATAGACTACATGGAGGAAAAGAAAGATTTCACCTATGACAAGGTGAACTTCAAAGACCTGCCCACATTTGCTGACTACCTGCATGAGAAGGGCCAAAAGTACATCCTCATCTTGGTAAGTATTCATTTCTATCCAACTTTTTAAGTAATACTTTTTGACTGTAATGAGGTTTGGCAACATTTGTTCCATATTATTGAGCTTGCAATAAGAAAAAGTAAAATCAATTGCATGTAATGCCTAAACCATAAAATAAATCAGCTTCCAGACCAATGCAAAAAGCAAAGACTAAGGTTACACGAAATAACCCGCCTAACCCAATGACACTATAAATATTGAAACCAGCCATGCAGCCATGCTTGAAAGTTGTAGTGATATAATTGGCTGCTTGATCCTCATTAAAGACAGTAAAATGTATGTTTTTTTTATTGTGTCATTTTAATAAATGTGCTCTCTGTCCCCAAGGATCCTGCCATAGCCACCAGTAAGTTGATAGGAGATGTTGCATACGGATCATACGATCGTGGAACTGCGAAGAATGCCTGGGTCACAGAATCAGATGGGAAAACTCATTTAGTTGGAGAGGTGAGCAAGAGTTTTTCACTTGTTTTTGTTTTATCAAGGAGGATATGTCTGCAAAGTCAAATTCTTTGCTTTAGCTGAATGTGAAGTACAAGTACGCATAGGCTTGTTTCTTTTGTTGTACCCTGAGTAGTTGTATCGCTCAGTAAAATGTTTTTTTTACAGAGCACTTCACACACCTTTGTTAACTCTTGGTACCAAAAAATACCTTTGATGTAACCTAAAAAGACGTCTAGACACAAAAACTTCAAATGAGTACTGCTGCAGTCTCATACATGATTTTTTTATTTTACCATGACTACGTCAATTTTGGTGATTCAAGTTATATAAAATACAGTTTAAAGATACACAAGTTTACAATATGGTGGCATATAAAAAATATATGGGATTTCTTAAATTTTTAAATACAGTGCAATTTTAACATTATACTAAAACATATTTTTTATTGTAAGAAAATATTGACCTGCACCACCTCACTTTTTTTGCAACCAACTATAAGAAACTATTTCCAGCTCTTTTGGCCTCTGCTTAAAATGCCCCTGTAAATTTTATTTTTACTCCCCTGGATATTTTGGTCTACTCCATTGACTCTCTTTGCTTCTCTTCCTTTCTGTGGTCCACTGGACAGTCTCTGTGTTCACACTGTGTGAAAGCACAGCAGGGTTTTCTCACTGGTAAAGAAAAAAAAAAAGGCCCACATTTTCCCACTGACCAGGATTCTGTTGTCTGAAATTTGGTGAGCTTCACAAATGAAGCAGAGTATCCAAGGAAAACAAATAACAACAAAAATCTCCCTAAACTACTTTAGTTTGACATACTTGGTGTTTGGGTTAAGATCGACCCTTTTTCAGGTTTGGTTTTAGTGGCATTTATGCACCTGCAGAGATTCTGGCTGTTGGATCCATCACTTAATACACCAGCTTAAAAATGAAAACCTTTGTTTCATTAACTGTTTTTCTTTTTTTTTTCTTCGCAGTTTTCTAAAACACATCTCATTTGTGTGCGGTTGCTTCATGCCTTGTATCTTACAACTAATGTCAGAAGCTCAACTATTAGTTGTTATTCCTATCACAGGGCAAAGGTTTTTTTTAAAGAATCTCCACCCTGCAGTGAGTTGAAGTGCAGAGCAAAAAGTACACTCCTCCTGCGCTTTTGCGATGCTGCATTTGATTACACACACGATTAAGCCTGGCCCCTCTGCTAATCGCCTTTTTCATGGTACTTATGAACAGGTCAAACGCATGCAGTGATTCCAGAACGTTCCTGAGTCCTGGAATGTTCTGAGTCGACACATGGCAAATTAGATGTGCAGACGTTTGTATGTCTGCTGGTGAGAAAGAATCACAAAAGGAGAAAAGAATTTAGTTCTGTGCACCTGCTAAAAAATTTCTTTGCCCATATTGTACACATATGACTAATCCTAGTGTTTTTATTGTCTGATAGCACATGTTTGTATTGAAAGCAGTCAAATCATTTAAAAAGACATTTAAAAGGGGTTTAACAATTCATTTCAACTATGATTCTGTTTGTATCATAATTTGCTGTTGCCGAGAAAATTCATAGTCAGTGTTGGTTAATTTTGAACAATCTGATTCACTGAGCTAAAATTAATCCAGGGCATCATTCCCCAAATAAATCAATTTTTGGGACTAACTGTGAAATATCTGAATACTGAACAGTGCAGGTGAAGTTTTCCAGATTCCTTGTATTACTTGCAAGATAATCAAGTGTAAATTAAATATGTATACAAACAAACAAGTAAACAAGAACTAATTGCAAATCTATTATTGTTTTTGTTTTATAAATTTCAGCCCACTGTTGTTTTTACACATCAAAATGATACATGGTCACATGTAAAGTCTTTCCACACATTGAACTGGAATGATGGACTGATCATGTTTTGCTGCCATCACACATGTGTTGTCTGCTGTGATGACACTTAGTTGTTATTACCTTATGGGGGCTAATGGTATTAAGGTCGATTCGATTAACCCTTGTGCTATCTTAGATGACCCCACCCTTACATTGACGTGTTCTCCCTACCATGACAAAGGTGGATAAAGGTGGAAAGATTTCATGTAATCCATGGACACCAGTGAAGATCACAAATCATTGAAGAAAAAAGCTTCAGAGCACTGTAGTGGGTCTAGATGACCCACTCCCAATGGTAAAGTGCCTAGGATAGCTGGTTGGATCGTAGGAATAGAAATTGATTCATTGTTGAATTGTTACATTCCCTATATTTACAATTTTTCTTTGAATGTTTTACTAATATAAGAGAAACATAGTGACAGGCGTACATATTGTCTGCTTTAAACACCACTAAGATGAGGATAAAAGCTACTGCAGTTGGCTCACATGTTCCAGTGTCTGAGTAAGTGATCGCAAAGCCTCAACTGTACACATAAACATTTCTCGACAGGAAAAAAAAATGAATAGGAGTAAACAAAGCAGCTTGGAGAGGACAGAGTCTGTGTTGGTGTAAATGTGAAGGTTACAGACAGAAACATGAGCAGACAGACAGGCACAGATAATAGATTAGAGGGAAATGTGCAGGGAGACGGACTGACTGGCTTACTGATTAAGTGACAGAGATATGGGCAGGAAACGAGTCACACAGAGATGCATGAGACAGAGAGACACATAATAAGGTACAGAGAACAAAAGCCCAGCCGAGGAGGTATGGGATGCGTTCTAGGAGAACAGAGACAAGCGGAATGACAGAGAAAACATCATACGGTGCAGTAAAAGAGAGAAACAGGCGGCTAAAATTTCATTTTTCGCTGCACCTCTAAAGAAAGCCCTTTTTCCAAGTGTTTGAACTTTTGTCAGGGATAGCGGAAACCTTAAACTGACAAAACCTGGAAGGAAGGATTTTGAAAAAGAAAAGATGGCATCAGAAACAGTTTATCAAAAAGCTCCTGACCTTGGAATTTTGACCGCCTGCCAAGAACACCCACCTATAAATCTGTGTATATTCACGCGAGCATACATAAGCATGATTCATGCCTTTGCCACAGACTAGGTTGAAAAGTTATTGCTGGTGGAAGTGGAGGCATACGATGGCGCGTATGGCACAACCTTGAGTTCTAATATATCTGTGCGCCCACAGAAGAAAATGTACGCACACACCTCCTCACACGCAGGAAATCTCTGCCTCTGTCTGTTGATTATTCATTTCTCTCAATACATGTCATTAGGGTTGACTTCTAACACACAGTCACGTCTGGAGATTTTTATTGCATTATCGATTCCTGTTTTTCTCTGTTCTCTTCCCCAACCAGTCAGCCTTTTCATCCGCTTTCTCCTTTGCCATCTCCCCCTCATCAATCCAGCCTTTTCGCTGAGTTCCTTTCCCCCCGCCTCCCTTTTTTCTTTGTCATTCCTACATCTCTGAGCTGTTTTGCTGACACCCCCATGGGCACTTTATTTTTTATTTTATTTTTTTTTTAGCCTCCATGGAGCTCAGCGCACCAGTTCAGCTGATTATGCTCAGTCACACAGTGAGCATGAGGTTAAAGACATCATGCAGAGACATTTAAGACTGAAAAAAAAAAAAGAATTACTTTAATGCCAGTAAGCATAGAATATGAATAAAAAGAAAAAGGAAGAGGAGCAGCAGGGGGTTAATGGTTAGCAAGGAGCAGACATCATTTACCTTTTAGCATTTGTAACTCTTTTGAAGTAACGTTAGATTTTGTAAAACCTTAACTATAGATTGCTAATTTATTTATTTATTTATTTTCTACTTAAACTATAAAACTTCCCAGAAATACGCATAATCTTACATGGAAACCGGTCAAAATAAACCTTTTATTGACTTGGTGTAAAAACAAAAAGGTAATGATAAAATAAAAAAAATAAAAAATAAACATAAAATAGGAATATTCTTGCACTATTCCTGATCAATAATTTTGCATATGATTGAACTTAAAGTAAAAGTGACCATCAAGGTGTTTGTGAATTAACGGTTTTGGACTTTTCTGTCTTCACAGGTCTGGCCAGGAGAGACAGTATTTCCAGATTATACCAGCCAAAACTGCATCGATTGGTGGGTGGATGAGTATGATCGACTTTACAAGGAGGTCAAACACGACGCTCTGTGGATTGTAAGTCCGAAAACATAAACTTCACTTAGTAATTAGCCGCTCAAAAGAAAGAAAACCAGAACTGAGCAGCTGATTCTGACGCCTGCATATTAATACATTATATGTGTTATCAGATACTAGAAAATAAAAGAAGAAATAAAAGTCATAATAGAGTTTATGTGTTGTATTATTGTTTTAAGTTGCATATCTCACATTTGATCTTTTTTTAGGACATGAATGAGGTGGCTAATTTCAAGCAGGGATCAAGTAAGGGCTGCAGTGTCAACAAGCTAAACTACCCTCCTTACACTCCAAGTAAGATCAATGTTTATATTCATGAATAGACATGTGTATGTCATTTCACTTTTTTGATTTGTGGTGAAACTTTAAAAAAAGATACTATTTAAAGTCACAACTTGAGCATTGACTTTCAGCTAAAAGATTTACAATTCCATCTGCAGCCTTGATCCAAAATGATGTGCTAAAGTAAAAAAGGAATGATAGCTACAGAGCTAAATAAACACTTAATGGACACAGTAGATGTGCACTAAATTGTGGCTAAATCACTGATTTTGGATACATAAAAAACAAGCTTGTAAAACTATGTACAGTACATAAAGTTATACTTTATTTATTTACTTATTTATTTTACAAAAACCTGTTTGTCAAATCTTGCGAGTTGCACAGCAACGTTGCACTTGAATTGAAGAACCAGTGGTTCAACAACTTCTCCATTGTGAACTTGCAGTTTCTCCTAATGCTCCTGTTACTGCCTCTGGAGTCGGTGGTGTAACCGAAATAGCAACACTGTTGTATGAAGGTGCAGCTCGCGGCACGGCACAGCGAAGCGGAAAAAAATGGGTTAGGGAGAGGTTCCCCTGAATGGGTTTCAGGTTCAGGTTCAGTGGAAAACTAATCCAAAACAGTAGGTCCCAGGAGAAGAATCCTGAAAATGACTCCTCTGCAACGTTTCAACTGGCTGCATGATAGGAGCTGTAGAACACATGCATCTATGATCCTTTTTTTTTAATGCTTTCCTTCTTCTTCATTGTTGCCACTCTTCACAGCAGTACAGCTCAGTGTCACCTACATTGCCCCCACCCTGCATCCTCATCCCTCCACCTCCTTTACTCTGCTCCATTTTTTCTTTTTTTTTCAGCCTTCCATTTACTTTGCCCATCTTCTCATCTCTTTCATGTCCTATCTTCTCCAGGGATTTTAGATGACCTGATGTACAGTAAGACCTTGTGCATGGATGCAAAGCAGGCCTGGGGGAACCACTATGATGTCCACAGTCTGTATGGCTACTCTATGGTGCTGGCTACTGAACAGTGAGTACATCTATCAAAATTAGGGGGACTGATTTAGGGATTTTTAGCTGTCACTGTCACCTTAAAACAGTAAGTCAAAATGTATATCTTGCTCTGAAGGAAACACATGATATTTACACCCAGACATCACTGACGAGCAGAGAAATGATAGGGTTAGCGAGTTTAGTGCATTTCACTGACTTGTGCCCTGCTCTAAATCTTAGACTTTGTCTTTTTTACGGACAAATTGTAAGTTGGATCCCATGAGCAGAAATATGTTCTAATGAGCTCGGCTCCCTGAGTGCTTGGATGAATTCCTCATCTAGATCTAATGCTGGAACCGTTTAATGGCTCATTATGTTCACAAACCTACAAAGGAACACCAACGTGAGCGTGGCATATTCTCACTGAGGCATGGAAATCTCTATGGATTATGAATATCAACCAGATGACAGCTCACGTGCACGCCTGATGACAAATATTTGTGCGCGTATACTTAAAATTCACTTAATTTATGACGTGTATTATTTAGGAAAATCCTGTATTTTTGGTCAAATGTGGTTTTTTTCTAGATTGTGAATTATAATTGGGAAACATTAAGGTCCATTAGATTAGATTTCATTTGTATGAAATCATACATGGATACGTCAGCGCAAAGCAATTTGGGGAGAAGCAGAGGAGATTTACCAGACCGTGGCAGATTCCCCCTTTAGACCATCAAAATGGTATAGCCATGATCGTCCAACGATTGCATTTGAGCCACATTAGCAAGTCATGTCCAAATTTTAAAATCAACATACATGTACAGAAGTTTTAAAGCAAATCTATGGTCAGCTTTGTGCCAAGTGTATCATCCCAATGAATGCATATTACCTCAAAATACATTTTAAAAAAGTTGATCATCTTACTTTTAAATATCTCTCTTCATTCTGTCTTATAAGGCATATTATTGGGAGGAGATGTACTTTGTATATCATTGTTACCATTGAGATCGTTCCCTCAATGAATCTCCAGAATAAAAAGGGAAAATAAAAATAGCCACCTTATTTCTGATAAAGTTTCCTCACCGAGTTCTTCTTTTCTCTGCACCACAGAGCCCTGCAGCGAGTGTTTGGAGGAAACCGCACCCTGATGCTGACCCGCTCCTCCTTTCCAGGAGTTGGAAAATACTCAGGTCACTGGCTGGGAGACAACGGAGCCAACTGGAATGACATCAAATGGGCCATTCCTGGCATGCTGGAATTTGGTCTGTTTGGAGTCCCCTATGTGAGTACAAAACCCTTAGTTCATGTCATTATTGAAGTAAAAAAAAAAAAAAAGAAAGAAAGAAAGAAAGAAAAGTGACAACATCCTGGGAGGTTTCCATGACACAACATTAGAGAGAACAAACAATTTAATTCTGTCAGAAAGAAATCTTTTCCAGTTTCAAATGTCACAGAAATCCTCAGGTTTTTTTTTTTTTTTTGGTGACATTTATTTTAATCCCCTCTCCAATTTGTCATCTGTTTACCTTGTGATTAAACAAATATTTTTCAACAATAAATGACTTACTTTTAACGGCAGGTACAACAAACAGTTATTAACTCCCACCTTCTAATGCTTTCAATTTGCCAAGTGGCTTTGTGGTCTGTTGATTAAGATTTAACCTGAAGGCCAAAGAACAGAATGTAGAGCTTAGTAAAAACAGTAAAAAAAATAAGAATTTATAAAACTCAGTTTGGGGCAGAAGCTAGTTGCTGCCAGAATGTGTTCAGGTTTAGATCAAACACAAGAAAAGAAATAAAAAAACTTGGGAGACTAACAACACACACTCCTCCAGTGCTAAACATCAGGTGGTCCATATGCCAACTTTGTCAGGTGGAACCACCAGATTTTAGGTTTCATAAAACCTATCTAGACAAAACCAGAAAAATCAGATAATATGGAGTTTGGATTCATTTTCTGCCCCTGAAGTTTGTTGACATGGATGCAGGCAGATAGAGATCTGGGGCCTCATTTATAAACGTTGCGTACGCACAAAAGAAGGCGTACGCCACTCTCTACGCAATAGTTGAGATTTATAAAAAGCAAACTTGACGGGAAAATGTGCGGTCCTTCACGCAAGCTCTGACCCATGCGTACGCACAAAAACGGGTGAAATGAGAAACGGCGACACCGTCGGCAGATGGAAGAAACACGTGAAAGTGACAGTGTGTGCCAAATTGTGCTGGCATGTGCTGTGCTACACAATGTGGCACAGCTTAAAAACGTGCCTCTACCCCCTGGCGCTGATTGCTGTGTTGGCCCCGACCCTGAACCCCATCCCCACGCATTTGAGCCAATTGCTGCTGCTGTGCGCCAGCGCTTGGAAGTGATGCGTCGCTTGTAAAGAAAAAGAGGTGTGGAAAATATTATTTATTTAAGCATTCCCTCATCGTGCAGTTTATTTCAGTCAGGGCGATCTTGATTTCGCCCAACTCCTTGGCAAACCTCTCTGATTGAACTACTGACTTCCCTCTGCATTTCAAGGACTGCATCGGTGAGGACGCGTCCACTGCTGGAGGGTTGAGAGCCGCGTGCCGTGGAGACGCTGGGGCCAGACGGCTGCTCAGCTGCAACATCGTAACCACTGGCCCCGCTGGAACACCCAGCAACTAAAATAAAATTGTTCTATATTAATAATCTGTAATTGTGTAGCCTGCATACATGTGACTTGACTGCATTCATTTGAATTATTTCTCTTACCTGTGTCACCCTGACCCTGGCGCGTCGGCGTCCCCTCCGTCTCAGTCAGGTGACTGAGGCGGAGGAGGACGCCGATAAGGGGGACTTAATAGGGATTCCCCAATAATAGCGGCCAGTTTCTCATCAAGAGGGGTCAGCTCCGGTCCCCCCCCACCCCACCCCCCCACGTGGCGGACACACTCTGCCGATGCAGCGCTAGACGTTTTTTTGCCTCGACTTTGATGTCCGATCATTTCTTTCATTTCTTTTTTATTTCGGCCACGGTCCGAGGTTGTGAGGCTACAGCATTTACGGCGTCTGCCACCGTTTGCCACAAGTGCCTTTTTGGCATTAGTAATGCCCACACCGTGCCCTCCAAACAACACTTTTCTCCTCTTTTCCACCTCGCCAACGATAACTTCTACTTCACATTGAGTGAAGTTACGTTTTTTTGATTTCCCCTCTGTGTTTGCCATGATTTAGCAAGCCATGAATATTAATTTGTGGGCGTTTCACGGACTATTTATGGGCAACTATGGGCGTGTCATGTAGCCGCAAAAGCTGCGCTGCATTTAGAATCGGTTGTGATTTATAAAGGGAAAGATGCGTAGGATGTGCGTGCGCACGGTTTAATAAATCCAAATATTTCTGTGCGTACGCACGTCCTATGTTTCATCCGTACGCCACTTCTGACGCAAATCCTACGCAAAGTTTTATAAATGAGGCCCCTGGCGTTTGACCTGAATCTATTTTTCTGACTCTGAAAAAGGTCAAGACCACTAATCTGTTGTATGACAATATTTGTTTTAATAAAAAACATCCTTTTAGTCATCATTTTACATAAAGTTCCTCAATATTTGTTCACATTCATGGGTATTTATGTTTAATGTTGCAAGCAAAACCACATAACAACGTTTGTATTCAGACAGGTTTTGGCAAAACATGAACCCTCTGTTTGCAAATTTGTTTCAGATCGGTGCTGACATTTGTGGATTCTTTGATGATTCATCCGAAGAGTTATGTCGTCGCTGGATGCAAGTGGGGGCTTTTTATCCATTTAGCCGAAACCACAACGCCGAGGGCTACAAGGTAGTGTAAAGGCACTTTGTCCAGCAGTTCTTATATTAGACTGTCAGTTTTAGATTTATGTTTTGCGCAGCCACAGTTTGGTCTAAAGTGCTCCAGGGTATACCCTTCATTTCATAACAATGTACAGGTGCTATAAAGTCCAGGCGGTTAAAAATATAAACTTCATTCTTCCTCCATAGAGGCTTCCATGGCACAAACACTTGTACAATTGCTTTATGAAATGGGAGCAGTGGGACCTCTGATTCAAGGTCTAACTCTATAAATGTGAGTTTTTTGAGGGTCCTCAGCAACAGTGAGGATTGAAGCAGCTGTGCCTGCGGTAAAACGCGTTGAAAAAAGTCAAATGTTATCAAATTCAAAGCTGTACTCCTTCCTTAAACAAATCGGATTTGTTTCAAAATGGGGATGAAAATTTGTGCCATGTTGCCACAACACGAGGCGCCATATGGTGGATTCGGAATCAGGATGCTGCAAAATATCGCTCAGGTTTGAGCTTAGATGCCCTACGGGCAACAGATGGAGGAGTTATCTCTCTACCTGCACCTCTCCACCTCCAGCTGTGGGTTTAGGAGAAAATATTGGTCACAAGCGAGTCCACTCTAACAGGGTTCTGTTAGCCAAATGAATGTCTAAAGCCTGACAGCCAATTATTTGCCCAAAGAATTTGGATGAAATAAGGAGACTATCTGTAGGCTTTGCTGATTGGACTAAATAAGGTTTCCACCAAACACATTTAACAACACACAGCTAGTCTGCAAAAAATAAAACAACTTTAAAACTATATTTTTACACCAAACACACTATTAAACTTTTTTTTTTTTTGGTGACACTTGCAGTGGTGGAGCCAGATCATTTTATATGTGGGTGGGACTTTAGAAGGGTGGCAAATGGGTTAAAATTAACATAAAAGTATGTTAAAATATGTAAAACACATCATTTAAAGGCAGCATTTTATTAAAACACAGGTATTGTTGTTTTTGCAATGTTTAAAGAAGCTTTTATTGATGATTTCCCAAAATTCTGTCAATATTAGTACTAATATTGACTCAAAGTGAATGACCAATGACAGCTTTTCTTCCTGATTTCAAACACCTTTTCTTGCTTGATGAATCCCTACAGCTTGTATTGTACTTTGTAGTTCCTCTGGCAACAGTTTTGACCCATTGCATTGTGACATTTTGAATGGAAATAGCAGGTTTACTATTATTATTATGAGAGCTATAACAATCACATGTCAGATGAGAGTCTGCGTGCCACTGTGAGACATGAAAAGTGGCTGCTGAGTCGAAAACAGGGTTGAATTATTTTTGAAGTTGCCGTACTTTTATAGATGACACAAATAACTTGGGAGAAAAGTCAGTCTTGAGAACCGAACCGCATGGAAATTCATCCTTTAACTTGAATCCTCAGGTGACGTTTCCACGCTCATCACTGCAGCAGAAAATAGCCACGTCGAGTAGTGGAATGGATTTAAATTTAGACTGTGTCAGTACGTGTTTGGAAATGAAGGGACGGATGGCAGCCGGCTTGCTGGAGGACAGGGGCAGGAGGATGACGGCGATGATGATGATGATGATGATGAATTTGATGTATGACTGCCACTAAAACGAGACAGTTAACGTGTGACCTTTGCTTTTCTCTAATCATGGCACTCATGAAATGCCCACACTCCCAGACCAAACGTACACAATCACACACGTTCTCATCAGACTCTGAGGTGCCGAGGGCGTAAATGATTAGCTAGATTAGGGAAGCAGGACCAGTTAGTAACTAATCACCTTCCTGCTCACCACTACCACGGAAATGAAATCATGCTGCTTTTTCTTTTTGTTCTTTTTTTTCCCAACTAAATCTACTTTTAGATGAGTCCTATGTAAAGCTAATTTCATCTTTATCCATTATGAATGAGGTTAACGGCCACTTATTCATTAAAGTTAAACTGTTCAAAAAAATGGTACTGGTTTTTTTGTTTAAATTACTTTCAAGCTCAGGCATATGCAATAATTTCCCCCGATTCAGTTGTCTTTTCGTCAAATGAGCCTAACCCTTTCCTTATTTGTTCTTCAGTCTAAAAACAGACAACATTTGTGTAAGTAACTCGTCTCTATGATCGGTTTGCAGCCCCAGGACCCAGCTTCATACGGTGCATCCTCTCTCCTGGTCGCGACATCCAAGCATTACCTGAGCATACGCTACACCCTCCTGCCTTACCTCTACACACTCTTCTACAAAGCGCACACTTCAGGAGACACCGTTGTACGACCTCTCCTGCATGAGTAAGTCATTTCAATGAAAAGGTTGTCCAATAGGAATATATCAATTCACAATTTAAAACCGAACTGTATGTTGCAACATAATACTGAATCATGGGTAAATTAAATTGTTGCATCCCTACAGCGTATGTGTACATTGAAATTGACACATCTTGTGCTAAATAGAGGGATTTATTATTTATTGTTTTATTACATGACACCTGGTTTAGTATGAGGGTTTTCTTCCCTGTTGTAGTTTTTGTTGTTTTGTAAACACAAATCATATATTGACCCGAAACGAAACCCAAAAGTCGAGTTTTGAACCGGTGAGAGTGAATCGTTGCATCCTTATTGTCCAATGACTGTCAATTTTCACACACATGAATCATTACAGTCCAAATAGATTCAAATTAAGATTAGGGTGATGTGTCTGGTGGTAATTCAAATGTTAAAACTATGGTGTAAGAAAAGATCTTAAGAGATTCCAGATAAACAAGCTGTCATGAGTACAAGTCAGCAATTTTTAGGACAAGACACATCCTAAAAGTGCGATACATGGTGAAAAGTTCTGGTGTTTAATTTCGGTGAACAGAAAGTATCTCAAAAAGGTGAAAATGATGACTCATCAGTGTTGAGGATCACTCCTGAGTAAACATGTTTGAATGTTCCCATGTGATCATTGGGAAAGATTCTGTAAACCCATGAACCAGCTTGAGTTCAGACTCAGCTCTCCCTTGAAAATGATGATGAGCGTCATATCATTCCGGCCCACACATCAAGAGAATCGACAGTTAATGGCAGCAGAAACTCTCAAAGCTCTCAAAGAGACCAAGCGGCATTGAGGATTCTGCTGAGAGAGCCGATCCACCAAAGCAAAATAATTGCTCTCTGCTTAATGAGTTTTACTAAGGAGTGGATTTGAACCTCTTAGGCCAGCGAGTCTCTGTGTTGCTATCATCTCAAATGCATAGAACAAACATGCAAGTTCCCCCAAATGCCATGAAATCTTCCTCTTGATGCTGCACAACCCAAGTGCCCAGAACAAAAATAAATAAATAAATGAGCTGAGATGTTAGCGAGATATTTCACTAAAACACATACAATCATTCATTTTGAATGATTTATTTAACAAACATTAAATGATGTAAAAAAAAATCTAAGACAGCATCTAAAATATTACTATGTGTACATCGGTCATCTCAGTTCTGCTAAATTCGTAGAAAATACTTACCAGGCATCAAAAAAATAAAAAGATAATCAAAAACAGCTTATCCTGATGAATGGAGCAAACAGGAAGTGTTGTCTGTTGTACAGTGACAATATTTTAACCTCTTTTCCTCTAAAGGTTCTACTCTGACAGTGATACCTGGGCGGTGGACCGCCAGTTTCTTTGGGGAAAGTACCTGCTCATCACACCGGTGCTGGATCCGGTAAATATTCAACTCAAAACAAAACCAAAAAAAAGAAGAAAAGAAAAAAACAAAACATACATATTTGTTGAGATTCTCCATAAAAAATCTGCTGCAGGACTACAAATCCATCATATAGAACCCATCAGATGGAGCAGAAAAAGAAATGTTCCAGCAGATGAGATGATCTGTTACGAATACACATCCACACACACCCTGACCTCCACTGGGAAAACATGACATAGGATTTTCTTTGTTGCCCTCCTCCTCTCTCATCCCTCTTTCTCTTCTCTCTCAAATCCTTCCTCTTTTCTCAGTTCTAATGAGAGCGCTGACCTCATTACCGGCAGATTAGAAGAGTTGGAAGTGTCTGCGCTTGTGTTTGTTTCAGTGTCCGTTTCTGTGTGTTCCTGATCTGCGCATGTGTGCTAGCACCTTTGCACACATGTAAACCTATCTGACTACGCTTATATGAATTTCTATATTCATATTCATGGTAATCATTCATGACAAAGTACCTGAAATAATAATTAGCAACTTAGCACAGCCTCTTGTGGATTGCAAGAGTGAAAGCAAGTGGGATACTTTGAGACACAAATCACATTTGTGCAACAAAAAAAAAGAGCCGAATGGTGACAGACTTGGGAAAAATGGGATATTTTATTATGAGGGGCCGTATAAGACATTATTTATTCTGAACCATTCACATTCATACATTCTTGCTCTCACAGTCATATATACTCTCTTTCGCATACATATATTCTCTTACGCATCCATATATTCTCTCTCTCACATTCATACATTCTTGCTCTCACAGTCATATATACTCTCTTTCGCATACATATATTCTCACTTGCACATCCATATATTCTCTCTCTCGCATGCATATATATTCTCTTACGCATTCATATATTCTCACTTGCACATCCATATATTCTCTCTCTCGCATGCATATATATTACTTTACACATACATACATTCTCCCTCTCATTGTCACTCTTAAAAAAGAATGTATGTATGTGAAAGACAAGTATATATGAACGTGTGAGGAAGAGTTTATATGTGTGTGTGAGAGAGGAGTATGCATGAAACGGAAGTTACTTTGCATGAAAAGGAAGGCACTTTGAATGAAAAGGAAGGCACTTTGAATGAAACGGAAGGCAGATGATTTCTCGTGCTCTGATTGGACGAGAGGCCGCCACCTCCCATTTTGAACAGACGCTAACACGAACCAATAAGAAGGCCATCGGAACCTTAAGAAATATTTTATCTTCACCTCAAGTGGTCACAAATCTGTCTGCATCTCTAGAGACACAAAGGAATGTCTCAAATACCAATAATGGTAATAGAAGTGCCACCGAAACAGAAAATCCGTATCCACCTTATTCCTAGCCCCCATGAGCCTTTGCGTGAATTATGGGCGACACTTCCTGTAGACGCTGGAACACGCATTTACATTAAAACAAATTCCTCTTGTTTTCGATCCATAACTACATATAAATGTGGGAAAACCAGCTGTCATTTCTTAAAAAAGGCAACGGTGAGGTGGAGATGAAATATTTGTTAAGGTTCCGATGGCTGCAGGACCCCCGTGGCTACTTCTTGCCGGTTCGTTTTTTTAAAAAAATAAACTTTATTAACAATATCTTGCACATACAAAATACCAAACACAAAACTCCACTGTGTGCAAAATACAATCTTCACGTTCGCCATGAGAATGAACAAAAAAACATAATGATAACCATGTAAAACAGGTTATGCAAAAAGAAAACAAAAATAATAAGGCAAAGGAATCTGTTAAAGTTTCAGGAGAGACCATGTTTCAACTGTTCTGACAGCTTTTTTGTTAGTGGAAGATTTAATACTGTTCAAATACAAAACCATTTCTTTCTGAAAAACATAAAACACGGTTTTTTTGTTGGCATATTTACATTTGTGTATAAAGTATTTAGCCATAATTATAAGTAAATTAACTACATATATTTTTTCTGCATTAAGTCTTTCTTGTGTAAAATATCCAAAAATAATATGCTCGTAAAATAATCTATAATCTTCACATAGATGAGTTCTTATAAAATGTATCACATCTTTCCAAAATAGTTGAGTGAAAGAGCAAAACCAAATAAGATGAGGCACAGTTTCTGGTGAGGAATGACAGAATGAACAGTTTATGTCCAGATCTTTTTTAAACTTAGTAAAGAAATGTTTCACTGGATAAAATTTGTGAAGAATTTTGAAAGAAATTTCTCTGATTTTATTGGTGATGAAATACTTTTGTGGCAGGGTCCAAACCTTTTCCCACTGAATTCTACATCCAAAGCTGTTCCAGTATGAGATAACATACGGTTTTGTGGCAATCTCATTTTGAAACAGAGAACGGATACTTTGATTATTCCTGCTAGCTGAAAAACATACCTTTCCACAACACAAGTCTGTTAATTTGGGATTTCTTGCTTGTTCATGTTAGCGTCTGCACTGTAATCCCTAGCGAGTTGACTGAATTTAAAAATTATTTTGTAACAGATTACGCAACAGTTAAGTTATATTATTAAAACTTTTAAGTTAACATTTATTAAAATTCATATTGTCAGTTGGCTTACATTTGTATTATTTCATATAAAAAATATTAAGATTCCTCAACTTATAAAAGACAGATTATTTACTTAAAGTTTTTAATATTTTCCAACTAAAAAACGCTTTAACTATATTTTTATATTACTCAACTCATAAAATATGTAAAATTCACTCAAATGCTTTATAAATTCTTTAACTCATTAAATGTGTAGCATTGAAAATATTTAAAATTCTTCAGCTTAAAATGTATTCTAAACAGAGATATTGATACTGCCCCACTACATTTTAAAGGCTAACATTGATAAAAACCAACAAACGTGAAGGCCACACAATAGTGATTGCATAATACACTTTTTTTAATTGCTCTTTAAAAAAAAGCACAAATATCAAGAGGATGAAGAAACAATAAGTGCAATAAAACTGCATTATAAGAGTGCCACACAACATATTGACAAAAAGAGTTGGTTTTGTATTTTACGGCAGAAAAAGCAAATGATCACAACAAAACACATTAGTAGCATAACACTTAAACCAACAAATAGTCCATTCTGGAAGACTCACTCAACGAAACATTCTTCAGCGTCAATAAATGTCCTTTCAGTGGTTTGCTGTCCTCAAGGCTCAAGACAGCATTCTGAATAAATATGAAGGCAAGTTCAAGTTTTTTGGGGTGCTGTAGGTCCAGAGCATAGATGTCCCCGAAGAGTTAGAAGAGATTAGTCAGCCAGATCTGTGGGACCACTGACGGCAGCATCCGGAGCGTCACCACGACAACTGAGAAGATACCCACAGCAGTGTCTGTGAGGTCTGGTATTCTGGAAAATACAAAACAAAAAACACAGATGAGTTCAGACCCTCAAAGATATTCATCACACTAATGTCCAGAACTGACATTCCTGCCATCTGTCAATGGGAATCTTTTCATGCTAACATTCTGTTAGCTTTTAATCAACTGGCTATGATGTCTTAAGGACCAACTCCAATTAAAATTGTGTTTTTAAAAAGTTCTTTAGCATTTTTCTGAAGGAGGACATTTATAAAATAATTTAAGACTAAAGCTTCATTTTTCTTTATTCAAATAATGATGGATCAGGAGCAGAAAAGGTAAACGAAACTCCACTCCTTCCAATCAGGAGTCCCTGATGTTCGCCTTTCATCTTCCGTCTCAGTTTTAAAACCATTTAAAAATATCACTCAGTTTACAAACTACAAACAATTGCCCTATTTATTATGTCACTCAATAAAATCTCAATCAATATTAAAGGATTAGTGAAAACCATTGACAGGGAGTCGTGTACACTTACTGTACAGGTCTTGAAGAAGTTGGAGGCATCTTCATGCAGATAAACAGGAAGTGCAAGGAGGACAAGTGCCCGTCTCATGTTCACGTCATGCTGGTCCTAAAAGAATAAAAAGAAATATCCATTACCTTTGAAGCAAATGCAGAGCAAACACTTCCAATATTTACTTAAGGAACTTTAAGAAATAATAAAATGATACCTTTTCTAGATGTCTATTTCTAGTAAGAGGACAATACAGTGTTTATGTCATGATCCACTTCAGGTCAAAGACCCAAAGTCATTTGAAGGCAAGTTACACCTTGGCTTCTTACAGCTGTTTACAAATGATTTGTTATCCGTTTTTGAATTATGCACATTAGAAATTCACCTGGAGGTCATAAATCCTAACCAAGCTGGCCAGTTCCTGTCTGTTTTGGTGGACTTAGTCTCAGAAAAGGGCAGCTTTAAGTTACACAAACATGTAAAAACTGCACAATTTCCTCTAACTGCATCTACTCTACATAAATCCATTTCAGATCTTGACAGATGAGTTTTCATGGTTTCAAATGATGGAATGGTGCTAATGCAACATCATTTTATTATTGTAATATACTGTCATAAAGACATGACAGTATTCCAAAGTGTCTCCACATACATGGCAGTGGAAACACTTTGGAATATTGGCTATGTAGTACTGCAGTATTATATGTAGTACTGCATAGTGCCAAAGTAACAGAACACAACTTGCACCTCCATTCCATTGTGCCACCTTCAGCCTGCAATCTAAATATGTTTAGTTAAATTGTAAATAATTTCAACTCTATTTAGACCTTTGGCTAGTTAAAATGTGCATAAATGTTTCCATGCTGCTGTATAAATCTAATAATGGTAATAGTTCAGGATGAATGTATTAAATAAGTATAAAACTCACCCACTGACAGGTCTTTTCTGGTGAAATGGTGACTTTCTGGTGAACTTTCTGAAGTTCAGTATCTGAAAAAGTCCAAAAGAGATTTTTCAATGTTAAAAAATGTTTCAATTATATTCTGATCAAAAAACATTTATTGCACTACACAACCTATTGCATTTTTTGTTTTTGTAAAATAGCTCTAGACAAATAACTGATCAGGAGACAAGTTACCTGGCTGGCCTTGGCGTCTACCTGGAGGTGAAACACTGAACACTCTGTAGTTCGGTACCTGAACACAACACGAGCACGTTGATTAATTTATTTTTACAAAAACCTTTTTTATAACGGAGATCAGTGATTTATAAAAGCTTAAAGCTGCATTCAAAACCCAATGCTTCCATGTAGCAACCAGGCTTAAAACTGTTGGCGGTAGCTCCTCCCACACAACCGTTAGAGGCTTTGAGTGACATTTTTGGACAAATGTCCAGCAGCAAACTTTAGCCACAGACAGAGGCCTCCAACGCGAATTTCACACGCGGATCATGTTTAGTGTGATTGCAGCATAACAGATCATTTCTACCTCTGAAAAAAAAAAAACCTCATCACTGTCGTAACTTACGGGCAGAAATGCATTTTGGGTTTGGCTCGCCATACGTCTGCTATGACAAACTAATCATGTATACATTTCCACATTAATCTCTAAAACAATCATAACACACATATGTTTAAACAACAGTAAACCACATTTACGGTAGTATAAGAGCATTTTTAAAGCATTCATTCATAAACCATGAACGATACTTACCAAATTAAATCAGGGCTGAAGACAAGACGGCACCATCAGCGATGAGGCGGATGAAAAAAAAACCCGAGGTTGGGGCGTCTTGAAACGGGACGAAATCGCAACGCTTTGCAGAAAAATAAAATGCTCGACTTTCAATTTCAAACGTCGCATACTCGCATTCGGCAAATCCAACATGGCCACCTGAGCTAACGTAGAGAAAACGAAAGACCCTCCCACCAGTACGTGATGACGTCATAACGCTACTTCACGGATCTTAAAATTTTTGAGTGCCAGATACAAATAAGCTTTAAAATATTTAGCACTGTTAAGTTAAATTTGAAAAAATCTTGATAGAGCTTAATACTTTATAGTTGAATCAACTACAAAATGACATTTAAGTTGTGTAACCTTAATAGTTATGAGTCAGTACAAGTGATAGGGTTTAGAGTGTGTTCAAAATGGGAGGTGGCGGCCTCTCGTCCAATCAGAGCACGAGAAATCATCTGCCTTCCGTTTCATTCAAAGTGCCTTCCTTTTCATTCAAAGTGCCTTCCTTTTCATGCAAAGTAACTTCCGTTTCATGCATACTCCTCTCTCACACACACATATAAACTCTTCCTCACACGTTCATATATACTTGTCTTTCACATACATACATTCTTTTTTAAGAGTGACAATGAGAGTGAGAATGTATGTATGTGTAAAGTAATATATATGCATGCGAGATAGAGAATATATGGATGTGCAAGTGAGAATATATGAATGCGTAAGAGAATATATATGCATGCGAGAGAGAGAATATATGGATGTGCAAGTGAGAATATATGTATGCGAAAGAGAGTATATATGACTGTGAGAGCAAGAATGTATGAATGTGAGAGAGAGAATATATGGATGCGTAAGAGAATATATGTATGCGAAAGAGAGTATATATGACTGTGAGAGCAAGAATGTATGAATGTGAGAGAGAGAATATATGGATGCGTAAGAGAATATATGTATGCGAAAGAGAGTATATATGACTGTGAGAGCAAGAATGTATGAATGTGAATGGTTCAGAATAAATAATGTCTTATACGGCCCCTCATATTTTATTAGCAGAAGTTATCAAACACTTCTTTTCCTACTTTTTGTCCCCCCAAAAAAATGGTTTGTCTTTTGAACTTTTTGGTGTTTGGTGTGGGACCACTCTCTAGGCTTTAAAGCTAAAACTGGTTTGGATCTGCACTATTCGTGCACTATGGCAACAGAGGGTGAAAAGGTGCCTGCTACTTAAATATATATATAGTTGTAAAAAACCTTAATAGCATGGTTTGACTATTCGACAACTCCACCAAAGAGTTTTACAAACACACACAGACACTACAGACACAGACTCCAGACCAAGCAATTAATAATGTCTCCTCCATGCTCAATTTTCAAACGGTTGGCACTTCAGTAATTTAAAAAGGACGCCATCCATACATCACTATCAAACCTGAGTCCCTGATTGGTCAAAGTTCAACTGGTTTAATTTTCAATGCACAGTCAACGTGACGTGCATTTTGTCCGTAGAGCCTAAAAAAGGTTGAAGAAAGAGCAGACTTTTTTTTTTAAAAAACAGGAACCCAAAATGCACATATATCTTCATTTATATGCACTTTGTATTGGAAGTGGTCGTTTGCTTGCGAGTTTCTAAGGATGATGGGAACATAGCTAAAGAATTGATTAAGATGCAAAGTGTTTAACATTTAGTTTTTAAAAAGAGCAACTAGTGACCAACAGTTTTATTCTGAATAGTTAAAATGACCCTGTCCATCTAAAGTATGGAGTCTGTGAGGGAGCTGCAGAGCTGCAGTGTCATGGTGTAGTCCCTGAGGGGAACAACACGCTCTCCAACTAACAGATGCCAGGCTTTGTTCTTGCTTCTTCTCTATCAGTCTCTTTGTTTATCCCTCTGCCTGTGAGCAACATTTCACTAATGATGCTCTTTCTTTATCATATAGATCAGTCGATGCAATAGCTTTGCTCTCTGTGACTGACAAAGAGGATCTCCTTTTCTCTCTTTCTCTATGCTGTCTTTGTCTCCATGCCCATCCCTCTGCTTCCGTTTTCGCCGGTCCTTTCGTCAAGCTCTGGCTTCCGCCTGAGTTCTGTTAATCAGCTGCACTCAACTCACCCTGATGACCGCGTTCCACTGCTTTAAATCATCTCTCCGCAAGCTCCCCCATTCTTCGGCCTGTCATCAAGCTCAGCTACCATGCGACCACTCTGCCAGGACGAAGCTTTGGCCCACATGATCAAATCTTACCTTATGGCTAGCTGAGTATCAGAGCAGCCCATGAGAATGCACGCCTTATGGTGTGTCCGTCTCAATTACAGTTAGCAGCCATGCTACGTCCTGCAAACCCAAATCATTAATCAGCAGGGTGAATGATAGGCGTTGTTAACAAATCAGACACCAGAAAACGAGCTATTGAAGGAGCATTTATTGCCCCGGGCTGTCAAGCCACAGGCGATCATAGGTAGGCAGGTAGGCCGTTGAAAAGAGAAAAAAAAAAACTATAATTTATTTAGATGTTAACTATGACAAAACAATTTTTTTTTTTTTTACCTTTCTTAGTGTTCAGTGGAAAATTTTTCTTGCTAAATTTGTGATATGACTGAAAGGTTTAAGAAGTATAAAGCTTTTTCTTAGTCCTATCACTAAGTCTATATATGTTTCCCTATTTACTTGTCCCCCACACTCCTTGTTGTTTGACAATATTAACAAGCCTCTAAGGGGTCTCAGCATAATGGATGCAGCCGCTGGCTGTGACAGACATAGGAAGGGAGATGCTGGTGCCAACAGTTGCTTTGATAGATTGCTGTGACATAACCAGTCGACACAAAGTATTTCACATTTTAGTATTTTTTGAAAGAACTGATAGTATTTTTTTTTTCTTTTCTTTTACTGTGTCCTCTGAGTTTATCTCCCTTCTTTCCTCTGTTGTTCCCTGTCAGAGAGCACGGGAAAGTGACAATGCTATCAAAGGCTTGGCACGCATCTATTGATTGCTCCTGTCTGTCCACCACCTTAAGCCATCAAAGGCTGTCACCTATCAATTGTCTCTTGGTGCTGTCTGCTCCATCATCTGTTGCGTCACAGCACTGGAGATGAAATGTCACTGGGGCTTTGGACGAAACTTTATATTTGATGATGGCAGTTTAAAAATAGCGTTCTCTTTTCTTTGCCACGAGCCTGCGATGATGTATTCCATCAGAAGCCATCCATACTCGCTTTGCTGCCTGTTATTGTGTCTCTCCTCATTTTTAGCCTCTCTATATTAAAGTGTCGGGGAGCTGAAGCGCCCATTACCGACTGCAGACGTACGACATGCTCTCACACAAAGCAATCAGCTAACACTTTATAATGGATCCACTGTATAGATCACAGTCCTGCACTTGTAGATGAACTCATTCACAACAAGCATGAAAACTGCGCGAGAACAAATATGGAAAGGCTCTTTTATCCTTGTTTTCTGCAGGGTGTGGAAAGCGTGCAGGGATATTTCCCAGATGCTGTGTGGTACGACTATGAGACGGTAAGATATTCTCTCTTCTTAAAATGTGGTTCTTCACCTGTGGTCTGGAGGCCACCTGTTATTAAAAAGTGTGGTATTTTCTGAAAAGCTATATAAAAAGCTCTGAATTAAGCTTTTTTCTTTTTCTTTTTTTTCTTATAAATACCACACCTAAGGTGAAATGCAGCATAAACCAACTAACTATGGAAACATTGTTGTTTCATACATAAATCATACAGTTTTATCTAACAGATGTTGATATCAGTGCATCACAGAAGGGCATGGTCACAGACAAAAAGGAGCATCTTTTTAGAGTTCCAGTCTGGGAGACCAGAGCGATAAGATATTTGTGAGAGTGATGACAAAGAGAGAAGCAACAAGGAAGGGAGGAAAGAGACAATCTCCCTGACAAAGAGATAAAATGAGTTCTGAGCTCTGTTGGGACCTTATTTGGGCATCACAGTTGCGATGTAGAGTGGCTACTGATCTGATGGGCGATTAGATTGGCCGTCTTCCCTCTTGCTTGTCTGGCCTGGTTGGTCCCCTGTGATTATCTGGGTAAAGGGGCGCGTGGGGGGGTGGGGGGGGGGGGGGGGGGGCACTGATAAAAGTGAAAATGACCATGAAAAGCAAGGTAAAAAGGAAACTCTCAGGAGAAAATGTAAAGTACACAGTCTGGAAAAAGAAAATAGCGCAAGTAATGGACAAAGTACAAAACAGACAGAAAGGGAAACCTGTGATGAAGGAGAGCATGAGAAAGAGATAGGAGTGAAAAACTACAGAAAGTAGAGAAGTGACAAGATGAGAGGACTGTAGAGTAGAACCAAGAGGAGGAACAGAAGACAGGCCAAGAGAAGACCTCTTTAAGGCAGACAATGAGGTGAAGATAGGATCTGAAATTGCTTATAGACGCTCCACTAACTCTGGCCCACACACACGCCCATACTGTAAGGCATAAAAAAAAAGGTTATAAAAAAGAGACGCTCACATGAAAACACACACAGACACACGCGTCCTCACTGGGAACAGGCTGAAAGAAAAAAGTAATAAGAAAAATTAGGGCACCACAGGCGAGGCTAAATGAATGTAGGAAGGTAGAAAGAGGAGGAAGAAAAGATAGCTCAAAAGTGTTTGAAAGTGGTCAGGAGGATTCATCCCTCAGGGAATTAAAAATTAACTGGAACACAGTCGGGATTTTCACAGGAACAAATGCAGGGACACAAAGACAGTGAGTGACAGTGAGGGATAGAAATGATGACACGTTTCTGCTCCTCTTAAATGAACACAAAGAGCCACAGTCACAGATTATATCATCATAATTTGAAGGACAACTTATTGCACAGGGTCTCCCATTCATTTCAGTCTCTGCAGGTCCCGATTGTATTCAGGCACAAACAATGCATTTAAGGCTTCTTCACTTTGTCTTTTAAACATCAGAGTTCATTGTGGGTGAAGGTTCTCATTCATCCACCCGATGTTGTCTTGAAGTTGAGCCATAGCAGAGGGTCTTAAAATCTTCTTCCTTGAAATGATTCACCGCTCATCCAAGTGGCTCCATCAGTCTTTGTGGTGCAGGATTCAGTCCACATTTGTATCCTCCAGGTGGGTCACCCATATTCCTGCAAATGGACGACTCATTAATGGGAAACAAAAGAGAAACTAGAGTGCAATGCCTCTCCTCTTTTAACCCCTATAGCCCCATCACATGGTCTTTGGCTGTGGTCGCGGTGGAGTTTAGTGAATGTTATTGGGTTACAAAAAGACAAAGATAGACAGCGATCACTGACATCACTTAGTCATCATTTGCACAAAGAGGCAATCCAGGCTACATTTTTTGGCTCTGAGCAAATGTGCTAAATACGGAGATGTGCATTAAGTTTTTTAAATCTGTTGATTTTCAATTCAGTGCATGCTAAATATATTGAAAATACGGTAACCGCAGAGTATTTTTAATATGTAGTCTTGAATTCTGAATACATGGATACTTTGACTCGATTAACAGAAACGCTTAAAAAAAGAGCATCAGCAAAAGAAAAAAGCATGAAAACACTAAAACGGTGACTTGTGGCAACTTGCTATTCAAAAAAACTTTGTGGAAATCTACTGTAGGTTTGAAAAACTGCATCCCTTATTTGACAGTTGAGATTCAGTACGTTTATATCCCATTCATCTAAAGCCGTGATTTCCCTTTTGGGGTTGCCAGAGCCTATCCTAACTATGGGCAAAGGCGGGGTTCATTCTGGATGGTTCATCAGACAATTGCAGGGCAACACAGAGACAAATAATCAAACGTACTCATTCACACCCAGGGAGAATTTTAAGTTATCACCTAGCTATAGCAGCGCCCAGAGAAAGCCCATACATACACGAAGGGAGCATGCAAACTCTAAACAGAGAGGTCCCAGCTGGGAGCTGAACTAGGGCCTTCTTGCTGTGAGGCGAGAATGCTAAACACTGCACTACTGTGCAGCCCAGGTTTTTTATACACTTGTAACAACTGATATCCAGTCATCCGCTCTAGCTTAATCGAATGCGAGACCACTTTCCTGACATGAGGTGGTTTACAAGGACTGCCCTGCAGACGATGCAAACATTTCCAGTGTTTCAAAATTTCCTGTTGTCTGCTTTAACAGCGGGAGCGGCTCGGACAACGCAAAACACACGTGGAGCTGTTTCTGCCAGCCGATAAGCTCGGCCTACACATTAGAGGCGGGGCAATTCTCCCAACGCAGGAACCTGACGTCACCACCACACACAGGTGCACGCACGGCCCGTTTACATGCCGATCACAGCATCTTTTCACAGTAGACTGATATTTAAATGCATGTGTATTCAAACAGGCTTTTAACTTGCTCAATAACATTCGTGTGATTATGTACACCTTTCTAGCCGACTCAGACCCATGGGGTTGATTATCGCTCTTGATGACAACAACCAGGCAACTGGGGAGCTATTCTGGGACGACGGAGATTCAAGAGGTATTACTGTTTTGGAGACAGTGCTACAGATAGAAGTCCTTCCTTCTGTATAACAGAAATAATGACTTTAGTCCACAGAAATGCCAGTTATTTTATATCACTAACCTGAGCAACTGAATCATCTTGTCTTCCAGCAACCGTTGAAAATGGCAAATACATCCACTATGACTTCTCTGTTGTCGATGTAAGTTTTCTTCACAAGCAGCAACACTTCAGATCGGGCCCACATATTCCCTCTGATCTGAGCTTGTGTTCAAAGTTGAAAATCACTTGAGGCTTTGCCCTTCTCAGTCCAGATCACCGAGCTTGATTGATCCATGTTGTGCTGCTAAAGCTTTGTTGGATCAAGTGCCCCATGCTGGTGCCTTACACTGAAGTAAAGGGCTGCCTTACATGTTTAATGTATGAGAGAAAGATGTTCTTCTTGTAGCAGCACTCTGCTTTGAGGGATGTCGGCAAAGGAAATCCATTACAGCAGTCGTTTTACAGAAATGAGTGCACAGATTTCACGAGTCCACAACCATTACTTTTGATGTTAGCTGTGGCTATTAATGTACAGTCAGTATTACATGTTATTACTGCATAACTATTGCAAAAGTATTTCTTTAAAAACTTTCGAGACAAGGCAAAAAAGAAGATCTAGACAGGAAATGTATTAAAAATCACTTTTCAGGAGGTCTTTATTGCGTTAAAGTTAAAAAAAAATGGGGTTTGTGTTTCTTTTCAGAACGTTCTGGCGATGGACGTGACGAACGCCGGCTATAGCGACCCAAACAACCTTAAGTTTGAGACCATCACTGTCCTCGGGGTGCCCCATGCTCCCAGCGCCGTCTTTGTGATTCATATTGGCCCTGGAGGGGCTTCGGACCCTGTCGAGATAAAAAACACCAGCATTCATCATGATGCAACCAAGGAGGTAAACACACAATACAAAAATATAAGTCAGCTCCAATTATGGTCAACCCAACAAGTCCAGTATAATAGTCGTTTGCTTTATTTTTTTAAAACTTAAAATTAGAAAACTGTGTCATTAAATTTGACATTTTTTGGGGGGCTACTTACAACAGGGCCAGTTCTGTGTTAAATGTGGTTCAAAAGGCGACAAATACAAAAACAAAAAAGAAAATAAACGATTTGATCCTCTTTTTTTTGGAATATGTGAAAGGCTGCACAACATCTACTGCAACCACACATCTGTCATTTCCTTAAGTAAGATTATGTGTTAAAGAACCGAGCCTGTAGGTTTTAGTGCTTGTCTTTATGTGTAAGAAATGATTCCGACTGAGGACATATGAGGGCAAAAAAAAAAAATAAAAATACTGCTGTCTGCATGGCTGGGGAGCAGAAGAGGTATGACGAGGAGGTGGAAGAAAGGAAACAGAAAAAAGAGCAATGAATCTCCAGGAAGCACTCATGGTTATAAGAAAAAAAAAGGCAAAAGTCTGTGAAGTGTCAGGAGGCCCGACGACATAGAGCTGCGGAGACTCGCTTTGAGAGTGTTTGTATTCATTCATGCGCACACATGCCCGTGTGGATGTGGCTGCGGATGCTTTTGTATAGATCCCCAAGGTCTCTCACACAAGCATGCTTTTATCAAATGACTCTCTGTGGTAATCATTTCCTGGGGGTGAAGGGTAAATGTGCTGTTAAACTTAAACTGTGGCTTGTCATGATCATCTGTCTTCATACCCCCAGTCTGGACCTTGAATGTTCCTCACAGCTGACAAAAAAATCTTAGACCTGTAGTGACTGCTATAGTAGAAACGTGAGGGTTTTGTAGTCTGATTTGTTGATTTTTTTTGGAAGCTTTACTATCAACTTTTCTTCTTCACTTTATACCTATGATACCTTCAATATTTGGAATAGTTTCTATTTTAACATCTTTGTTTTTCAGACCTTTTATTTATATTTCCTCCTGGATTTTTAATCTTTACATTTTGGTTAAGCTACATTTTCCCTTCCCCATTTTATTTGGACAGAGGCTATTTAGTGGTTTTCTGCATTATCTTTAATTCAATATCTTTTATGTATCAACAAAAAGTTCAAATTCTGCAGTGTTTACTTGAGCTTTAATGATTTATCAAAAGTTAGGGAGCTGTTTGTGGGAAACTACTTGCAGCTTCCAAAGTAATTAGGAGGGTAAACAGCAGCCAGGTGCTGCTATTCAAATAGACTTGATTAATTTATTAACACCAACTGTGATCGCCTCTTTCAAAGACCAACTTTTGGCAGTCTGCTGCTCAAGAGCACGCATGAACAGTAATGCCGCGAGAAGAAGATGGCAGAGAAGACAGGCTTTGGTTGCAGCCACTGAAATGGTCATTAAAAAACAGTATTAAAAATATTGTGTTTCTGCAAGAGAAAGAAAAAAAAAAACAATTTTATCTCTTTAAAGAGCACGGCAAAGATTTTGAAGTTACCAGAAAAAACAACAACAATGTGCTCAACATTGCAAAGCTACAGGGAGAATGTCTGGCCAAAATGCAAAGCAGCCGTTTTGGCAGAACTCAGACAGCAGAAATAGATTGATGCACGATGCAAAGCAGAGATATTGACTTAGGATGGTACTTGATTTGGTTTACATTTTAGAAAAACGGTTCACTAAACATTTTTAAGAGTAAAATCATTGACTGTATATAAGAACTGGACACAGTGACCCTTCACTCTCCAAACAGGAAGTGCCCGCTGGCTCCAAGATCTCATAGACTTCTATTGAGAATAAACAGCAAACATTTTTTTGTCAGAATAATCATTCTGGCTCTGCTACCTTTTTCCTTGTCTTTTCACTGTTCTAGATAATCCTCTTTTTTTGTCATTATATTTGTTTCTGTAGTTCAAGTTATTTAAGTATTTATTTAATTTTTGTTAATTTAGTTTATTTAAGTCAAAAACTAGCCAATCAGATTGTTCAACGACAGTAGCCCGCTGGCCCCCACGTCCATTTTTCAAAGCCTTGAAGCGCTTTAAGTGGTAAGGGGTGTGGTCTTCCAGCAAACTCACTCCTGGTTGACATGACTGGTTGCTATAGAAATGTTCGCTTAAACTGATTCGGACCAATCATTGCTTAGGTCTATTGTAGATTTCTGAATCCAACCAGGTGACGTCTGTATTGACAAAAAAAAATGTCTGAACCGACGTAACCCTTGTGCTATCCTAGGCACTTTAACATTGGGAGTTGGGTCATCTAGACCCACTAGACAGTGCTCTGAACCTTTTTTCTTCAATGATTTGTGAACCTCACTGGTGTCCATGGATTACATGAAATCTTTCCACCTTTGTTCACCTTTGTCATGGTAGGGAGAACACATCAATGTAAGGGTGGGGTCATCTAAGATAGCACAGGGGTTCATTTGGTTGGAGCCAGATGTTTTTATGTAGTGAATGAAATGTGGGTATTTTGTAACATAAAGCACTTCCACAACAAAACAGGTAAAATGTTGTAGTAAAAGACTCCAGTTTGACTAATGCTGTGGTCATATTAAATCAGGTTTAAATTAACAACTATACATATAATTACAAATAATTACATACAATTAACATAATTAACCATCTATTTGCTGTTGCTGATGACTGTGGGTTCACAGGAATCTTTATGTAAAGTTGAGACCGTCTTCTGTGTCAAAGGGATGTAGAAACATTTCTTCACAATTTTTGGTGTGTTTATCATTACACCAAATTTGATTGTTTTTTTTCTTTTCTTTTTGTCCTAAACAAGGTGCTGACGCTGAATGACCTCAGCTTGACTCTAGGAGAAAGCTACAAAGTGCAGTGGGATTCTGTGACATTGGATTATCAACGTGTGGACTGCCATCCAGAAGAAAATTCAAATGAGGCTGAATGCAAGAAGAGAGGCTGTCTGTGGGAAGTACGAAGACCTTTTCTTAGATAATGCTATAATACCATTTTTCTGTACTGTGAAAACAGTTAAAGGTGTTTTCTCTCTGCTTTGTTTAAGGTAAGCGCTGCTGAAAATGTTCCGTGGTGCTTTTATCCAGATGACTACGGCTACAACGTTTTAAACTATGCAGAAACTACTACAGGCATCAGAGTTGATATCAATCGGAACACGAGGTACAGAAGCAGTGGTCGTCCAGATTCACCAGACATCGATAGCCTCCGTGTAGAGATTAACTATCATACCGGTGACATGCTCCAATTTAAGGTTTGTGATTAATGCAATGCTCAGCATGTTCATTCGGTCTCACTCCCTTATTTTGCTCTGCCTCTCTGCCGAGTTCCCCCTACATAAAATCCCATGTTGAAACTAACATACTCACATCTTCTCCTCATACAGATCTGGGATCCAAGCACTGAGCGTTTTGAGGTTCCTGTGCCGCTGACGGTTCCTTCTACTCCTGAAAGTGACGAGGACAAGAGGCTGTACAGAGTTTCTGTCACCGAAAGTCCATTTGGTATCCAGGTTGTAAGGAAAAGCACAGGAACCACAGTGTGAGTATTCTGTTATTGAATCTATTATTAGTATTTTTTTATTGCTAAGCCTTTATTGTGAATTTCCTAAAATACTTTGGGTAAGCATTGGTTTGTGTTGTTGTGTATGTTCTTGTTTTTCTAAGCTTAAATTCTAAAAGGTAACCATTAAGACTCCAATTAAAAATAAAATAAAAATGATGATATACGTAGTATTTATCCTAAAAGTCTGACTTTATGTAAAGTTCAAGTAATGTGAGTCCAATTTATGTGAATTATTGCTTGAACTCCCTTTTTCTTATGGGCCCCTTTCATTTCTCAGCTGGGACTCTTCCATGCCAGGTTTTATCTTCTCCAATATGTTCATTCAAATATCAACCAAACTGTCATCCAAGTTTGTCTATGGGTTTGGGGAGACCGAACACACCAGCTTCAAGCATGACCTCGACTACCACACCTGGGGTATGTTCGCCAAGGACCAGCCTCCAGGAGTGAGTATCACACTGAATCACATTCCACTCCCGCATTTACTGAAGTCAAACCACATTTTTAAGGCAAACCAGCAGATTGTAGGATCAAATGATGTTACATTTATTAAGGAACAATGCCAAGCAAAATGTACTAAAAGAAAAACAAGAGGACTTTTCTATTAAAGCAGCACAATTATATATTCGGTAAGATCAGGCTAATTGAGGTAAAACCTGCATCCGCTTACAAAGTTTTTGCACAATTTACAGCAAGTTTTTTGATCTTTACAAACTGGTAAATCTCAGTTTCCAAAGGATTTATAGAAAACAAATATCAAGAACAAGCAAAGGACTCTAAAGTTAGAGGAAGTGAGGTGTATGTGCTCAGTGATCTGAACATATGAGGTTTTGAATGATAGATGCAGATAATAGAGAATACATAGAATGCCATCTTGCTGATGCACCTTCTGTCGTGCATTGAGAGCAAAACACTTCAAAAAAGATCTGGCTAATTCACGTAATCTGAAAGAAAGTGTTCTTGGTGCTCAACAGCTGTTTATGATCACAAAACTCAATACAAACTAATTGGTACCCATCTTGATTGTTTACATTTGTTCATGAATGGAATAAATATCTACTCTTTGCACAATTGCTAACCAAATTCCTTTGTAGCGAAGAGCTAATCACTTCATGGTATGGTTAAATGTCATTCCAATCACCAATAATCAGGCTGAGATGTAATTAAAAAATAATAAACGGCAGTTTCCTACAAAGGAGACAGGAGCTTAGAAAAAAAAATGGTGGATGGGGAGAAGGTTTATGTAGAAAAATATCTTCTGTTTTATATGGAACATTAACTGACAAATTGCTTGCATAAAAATAGATTCCTTACAAAAAAGTTGAACTATTTAAAGACCCACTCCAATGAAAATTGTGTTTTTGGTGTTTTCAACATCTTGTTTCTGTTGAAGGAGGACTTTTTTTTTTAGGAAAATTGAACTCAAAATTGTATTACTGACTATTTTTCCCCCTTAAAGTGCAAATAAAAATACACTTAAAAGAAGATCAAATTTCTTACATATAAAATACACAGGGCGGGCTACAAGCTCCCTGCTCCGCTCTTTTCCGATGCATTTGCTTGTAGACGACTAGATCCATGTTCGCCTTTGTTTTACTAATCTGGCTGAAAACTTTACTACATCAATATTGGGAGCACTTTGAAAATAGCTCAAAACATGTTCACTGTGGGTCTTCAATGCAATTTTGCAAAGAAATTAATTGTGCAGCTGTTTTGATAATGTGAATTGATAAATAGTTTGACTGAAGATGTGAGGGGGGAGGGTAGCTATCTGCAAGAAACTCAAAGAAGAAAGTAACAATTTTCAAGAGTAAAATGGAAAGGTGGAAGAGGACAGTATCGGAAAAAAGCATGACTGGTGCCATGTTTGCCCCCAAGTTGTGTCCATGCAGCTCTGAGTCTGTCCAGCAATAATCTTAAAACAAAAACAAAAAAGGAATCATTGAGACATTGCACAGATGTTAATTAATGTCCTTGCCAAACAACTTTCCCATTCTTAGAAATGTTGTGTTGCTTGATATCAATTATGCATGAATGCATCACTTTACAGAGTATATTTAACATCAAACCCCAGGGACAGACTGCAAAGGTGACTTGTGAGCAGCCTTCTGATTTTAAACTTGTCTTAATCTCTTTGTGTCACTTTGATGTGGCTGTCTTTGATGTGAACCACAGTTATGGAGTGTCATCATGTTTTCCCCTACGGTGTCAGGGCCAGATAGGATGAGGCTTCGATCTGACATCAGCATTTTTAAGCATAATTGCTGAGCTGTCAGGACGGCTCCATAGCGTTCATACAAATGCTGTTGTGCCCCCTCAAAGAGAGGTGAGCATGCTAATGAAAAAATAATAATAATAAAACTAAATTCAACCAATATAACATGTGGAAGAGTGGAAACCCTGACTTCTTGATGCATGTTCAGGTTTGGTAAAAAAAGATTTAACAGTTTATCAGGGAAGCTTTTCCTTTTTCTGTTTTTAATGCAGCAAAAAGAAAAGCTGTCACACACTGACACATGCAGCCACCTGTTGTCCGTGGATAAGCAAATGCCGTTTTTGCTTCCAAAGCCGGAGTTGTCAAGCACCATAGCAGGGCTGCAACGGCCAACACGGGAGAAAAAAGGGTTAGACAAAAGTGACATTAAGTCAGAGGCAGCTCTCAGAGCTGCTGAATTGCAATTTAACAGCTTCTCATGTATCAGAAGTGCAAGTGGCTGATAGAATGTGACATGCCCATGAGTTATCATCACAGGATGGTGACATCTGCAAGAGGCAGATTCCCTCTCCTCCACCACCTTTCCATCTGCTCTTCCTCAGTCACTGTCTAGTTCCATGATAATCTAAGTGCTGAAACAAGAGCGGTATTCTCTCAATATTTACAAGAGGATCACTCAGCATCATTGCTCATTCATGCTGGAGCAATATGTGCTTCCTATATGGATAATTACTGAACCAAACTACGGCGTGCAAATCTGACTTCTCAAGCTGCCAGTTGTCTTCTCTGAAAACCCATAATCAGAGATGTACTGTCAAGCGGAAAGAAAAGTGCTCAAGTAGAAACAAAGCCCTCATATAAACCAGACACATCACAGAAGCCCCTCAGTGTTTCAATCATCTTGTTTTATATGTCTCTTTGTTTGTTTTTCCTCCTCTGCGTCAGTACAAGATGAATTGCTATGGAGTTCATCCTTTCTACATGGGGCTGGAGAACACCGGCGACGCTCACGGTGTGCTGCTGCTCAACAGCAATGCCATGGGTGAGACACACGTGCAATGAGCAGCTCAGATGCTTCAGCCAGCCCTCCCTGCATGTGCTTATTATCACAATTACTTTAATAAATGGTGCCTATGATCAGTCAAGCAGACAGATATTCTGCTAGTGCATCCCTTTTTTACAAGGAAAGAGTAAGCAGAACACAGCAGGAATGAATATTCCGGCGATAAAGGCAGACAGTAAATATTTTACACTTGTTATGTATTGTCCTTTCAAACTTTATAATAAACCTAAAACATATGGGAAACGATATGCATTAGATGAACTAAAACTTGTCTTGAATTTCAAGAGGAACTAGTTTAAACAGGGAGCTTTGCACAGCACATGGAAATACATACATATATTGTGTGTTTAAAGTCATCATCTCTAAACAAAAGACATAGTATTTTTTTTTTTTTATTCTATCAATAAAGAACGTAGTAAAAAAGGTGTCAAAACTTGCAAAAATTGTTGAAAAACCTTGGTTTGAAAAGCTAAATAAATTAATTAAAAACATATTTACTAAAGTGGTTTGAAAACAAAATAAATGATATTTAAAGATTTATTTGTGCTTACCTTTTTCATTTTATTTCCTTTATTTTCCTTTTGTTCATCAGTAAAAGGTTTTTAAGCCAAGATCTTTGATTGTATGTGTCTGTCAACAGTTGTATGACAAAAAAAGTTGAAAAAAACAGCCCTGAAATCTGAGTGACATCATTTACTGAAAGAATCAGTTTACTTCCTGGAGTTTGTTTGCTTAACTGAGCTTCCTGCCGTGCAACATTGTCTCCAACTAGGAAATGTACACAGAGAAAAACAGCATGTCAGTGACATCTGATTGCCTACCAATACCACTAATTGTTGTTTTAATTTTACCCCTGACACATTGTTTTTCTCCTCACAAAAACACTTTTCTCTCTGTTTGTTTTTTAGCCCTGAATCTTATCACACAAACTCTCAAAACTGTGTTTGACACTGATTCTTTCAATGGACCTAAATGCTTTATTTACATTGCATGCAGATGTGACATTCCAGCCCACTCCATCCTTAACCTACCGGACTATTGGAGGCATCCTGGATTTCTACATGGTCCTGGGACCCACTCCTGAGATGGTTGTGCAAGAATACACTAGTGTAAGTGCTCTCATATTCCACTTTTTTGAACGTCTCCATGTGTGTGTGTGTGTGCCTTGTGTCTGGCCCTGTGCCGCTGTTGATGGACTGCAGCAGCTGGGAGTTGGTCGCTTCATTGCGCTCTCCCATTTAGCCAATCTAAACACACATGCATCCACGGAAAATGAAACAAATGCCTGAAAGATGCTGCTCCAGTTTCCTGCAAAGCGACTTGTTTCGTGTGTGCGTATGTTGAGCTGCTTTGACATTTCATCCTTTTTCTTAACAGCTGGTTGGACGACCTGTTTTACCTGCTTATTGGTCCCTTGGGTTCCAACTCTGTCGCTACGGTTACGCCAATGACTCAGAAATAGAAAACCTTTATACTGACATGAAAAAAGCGGGAATACCTTACGTAAGTACTGCATTTCTCTTTTGAGAAATCAAACATTCATTATAAGTCAAACTAAGCAGATGTTATAGTCAAATTTTGCATAGAAAAAAAAAATATAGATTTCAAGCGACCTGATGGAAGGAAATTGTTTTTCAGTCAAAGCTGTTTCTATTACTCCTATTTTGCTTAACCTATTACCGTAACAACCAGCAATTTTCTTGAATATTTCATGTGTTGAATATTCTGAAAAAAGTTAAGTAACTGAAAGTGTCGGTTGCCATCCTTCTTTTGGACTTAATAGTTTCCCGCTCTTATGCATTGCGCATTTCCAGGTTATTTCCTAAACAGTAGATTTACCACGCAGTTAGGACTTTGACATTGCAACCTGGCAAAATCTTTTCTTAGAAACTTTGCCAGGTCGATTCCCTTTTTTTTTTCTTATCCAAGCTGATTTTCCATCTTAAAAGGAACAGATTGAGTTTTGATCTTGACTTCAGATTTTTTTTTTTTTTTCATAGAAATAGGCAGACGAAACCACTAGCAAGTCATTTACTGTTCACCAGGTTTAATTTAAAAACAATTTACATCAATTGTATTTACATGAAAATTCCACAACTACCTGCAATGCACGAACATTATCCTTAGTTTAGAGCAGTGCTTCTCAATTATTTTTTGCCAGGCCCCCCCTAGGAAAAGAAAATGTTTCGCGCCCCCCCTGACCCCCCCCCCCCCCCATAACCCCCCCCCACACACACACACACACACAGACACACTCGCGCGGTGACAATACATCAGGTCAGTATCTATAAAATTTGTATACCTAAAATTGTATCTTTTAACACTAACAAAAGAAAAAAGCAAAATAAATCCACTTTCAACAAATATTAACTTTATTTAGCCACAGAAACCCTGTTCTAGTCTAAAACAGAAAAGAAGCTGAAAGTACCTGAAATAAAAAAAATCTGTCATTCCTTATTTAAACTAGAAACATTTTGACCAACTGAACCATTTGATGCTGAAAAAAATAATTCAATCAATAAATAATATTAAATCTAAATTGATCTGAAACATTAACACAGCAGCACCAATATATTTAACGTTTTTAGTCTGAAGAAATAGGTAAAAACGTGCTGATTTTTTTTTTCTAAATGACGGATTGTTTATTTCTGATCTCATAAAAGTGCAGCTGTTTTCCTGCATTACCTGCTGTCTTTATGTCTGTCTGACACTAACTAAACCACAGGCAGACAAAGAAAACATGGATGGAAAATAAAGACACGTCATCAAAATGTCTACAATAGTTCATAAAGAATGACATTGTTAGCATGAGCTTAGGAATCTAAGGGCAGCGGTGATCTTGGGCAACAGGCAGCGGTAGCAGTGGTCCGCGTGCCCCGATTCCCCTGGCAGACAGGGCCCACACCACCCCTCCCCTTTCGTTCTCACTCGCGCAGCCGCGGACAGACAGAACAGACAATAGGAACCGAATAGTGGACCAGATTATTTTCCAAGCACTGAGCCGCTGTCACTGCTGCCCCCACGTTAAATTTGCGCACCGGACAAACCTGTGCCTAAAACCGCCACCACCGCGCGCCCCCCCTGGCATCGCTTCGTGCCCCCCCCTGGGGGCGCGCCCCACTATTTGAGAAGCACTGGTTTAGAGTAAGTGCAGAGAAATTGATGTCATACAGGTAGTCCCTTCCACAACAACAAGTGGTTTAATTGTCCTTGTATGAACAAATCAAATCTGAAAGCTTGTTCCTGTCCACTTTAGACTGTGTTACAGACTCATGCACTCACTGCAACATCAAGGGTTGCATTTACCATATTGCCTGCCCAGATTTGGAATATAATTACTGGAGGCAGCCCCTAACTGCATTATATGTGATGATATGACCTTGTCATTGGTTATTAGGATGTAGCTTGTAGACTTGGATTACCTTTGGTACATCCACTTAAAATCCCATGACAACTGTAATTTCATTGTGAGTCCAGTCCATTGTAGGCTGCACAATTTCTACATTTTTCTATCTGCTTGCTCTCTTAAAATGAAAGTAAGCTCCTTTTTGTTTCAAAGAAGAGCTCAGGGCAGTCATTTCCAAACAATGCAAGAGGAAACATCACCATCCTCTATGCACCACAATGCAGAACTCTATTGATTCCAGAATTTACCATTAATGCATTCATAAAGAAAAATGGGCCTTTGTTACACATGATGTACTATTTTAGCACTTAAATTCATTGTACCTGAAATTGTACTGGATAATAAAGGCAGTTCATTCATTCATTCATAAAAACATGCCACATAACTTGCAAAATCATTCCACTCATTGCTAAAACTATCTCTTCCTACTTCTGTTTTAGGACGTTATTTTTTTGAAAAAATGTTTTATTAAAAGTTGTCGTTCGAATGAAAGGGACATGCAGAAAACTGTTCATTCAGGTTTGCATCAATGTGCATAACTGGTATGTCCCACAGGATGTCCAGTATGCAGATATTGACTACATGGAGCGTCAGCTGGACTTTGTGTTGGACTCAGAGTTTCAAGGACTTCCAGCTCTCGTAGACCAAATGAGAGCAGAGGGCATGCGATTCATCTTCATTCTGGTAATCAAATCATTATTTAGTTCGAGTTACAATGACATTCTGAAATTGTTTTGATACAAAACGTGACAGTTTAAAGCCAACACTGTTCCATTATTGGTGTTTTTTTTAGGATCCAGCCATTTCCGGGAATGAGACAAACTATCCCGCTTTTGAGAGAGGAGTGGCTCAAGATGTCTTCATCAAATGGCCTAAAGAGCTTGGTGATGGAATAGTATGGGGAAAGGTAAGAACCATAAATTCTTACACAGTGTGTGAAAGCACAGTTTTGCTTACTTTTTTTTTCTTGTTGTTTTGTTTGATAGGTCTGGCCTGATTTCCCAAATGTAACAGTGGATGAAGATCTTGACTGGGAAACTCAAGTGCAGGTACATTTCTGTTTTTCATGCATTTACTTGGTGCATAGTATATATATATACATTTACTCGACAATTTGCTGTTTGAAATAAATGGTTTTTTGATGTATTTACATCATTTGTCTTCGATAGATTTACAGATCTTATGCAGCATTTCCAGACTTCTTCCGCTCGCAAACAGCAGCCTGGTGGCATCAAGAAATCCAGGATTTTTATACCAATGTAATGAAGTTTGATGGCCTTTGGATTGTAAGTATGCTTAGTAATGGAATTGTCTGTTGAAACTTCTTTGCTGACTTTCCCACTGGATTCATAACTTGAACTCCTCTTTAAACTAAAGGACATGAATGAGCCTGCCAGTTTTGTTCATGGCACAGTAGGAGGGACATGTCTTGGAGAGAATCTTCTAGAATTTCCTCCATATATGCCACGTGAGAAACCTTTTCCACTTTCTCTTTTTGATTGCTGTAAAATGAAGATCCTATACCCGAAGAAATCTGTAGACTTATTCTGATTTCTTTGGATCTAAAGCCCTGGAGAGCAAGGAAGAAGGCTTAAAACACAAGACCCTCTGCATGAACAGCGAGCAAATTCTCAGTGATGGAAAGAGAGTCAAGCACTATGATGTGCACAACCTGTATGGATGGTCCCACACCAAACCCACCTACGAGTGAGTGCTGTCATATGTGTGTGATCACTTTGTGTATTTATAATAGTTTTTTTAGATGAACTTTTGAATTTATCTATGACTTACTGCATTAAATGTCCCCTAAGGTAGACACAAAAAATGTACTAAAGTTCCCAAAAATCTGAGTATAATTAGAAATATTAAAAAAGAAGAACATCATTCTAATGCCACACAAATATTAAGAACTCAAAGCTCTCATTGCTGATGCATTTAAGGAGGGTAAAAAAGGCCTTAGGAGAGAGATAACTGTTATATTCCCTTCCACAAATCTGGTTCTCATCAAATCTTAATGGTAATAATTGCCGGTGCAAAAGTTCATTGGTCCCCATAGCGAGCTTTTGCTCTCACAACAGACTGTGGAGTTAACCACAGAAAAGCCTGGGGATGCTCATCTCCTGAGCTCAGTGACAGAAACGTGTGTTGTTTCAATTTATCCTTGAGGTTTCAAATACTTCCCATTTTGAGAAATATATTTTAGTGGCTAATGACATGCATAAAATGACTTTATTTAAAAGGACAGCTACACCATGCTATCTACTTTAAACAAACCCTTGGGGTTTTCCTTTCTGTTCAGTGCCTTGCTGGATGTGACGGGTAAAAGGGGCATTGTGGTGACCAGATCCACCTACCCCTCCAGTGGGAAATGGGCAGGACATTGGCTGGGTGACAACAATTCCAGCTGGGACCAACTTTACAAATCTATTATTGGTAAATGCTGTTATTTACATCGCAAAACAGGGTTTCTTTTGTTTATACATGAATAGTTTGCGGTTACAGTCTTTCGGCTTCTATTCCTCTGTGTGCCAGGTTTATGCAGAAAAAAAGGTCATATTTTTTTGTCTGTCTTTGCTCTGCAGGTATGATGGAGTTCAGCCTGTTTGGCATTCCCTACGTAAGTATTGGCATCTGAACAGTTATTTGGCCAAAATAAAATTTTCTTGATGTGACATTGTTCTCTCTAAATAGATTAAAGCTGCTTGCACAATGCTTTTCTCTTTGCTTGACCTACTAATAAAAAAAGCACCTGTGTAATTGCACCTAAAGCGTGCCATTACATGCCTCACCCCAGCTGAAAAACCTTGTTTTATTCACAGTATCTAACAATTAACAGAAAGGAACAGCAATCTAACTTATTTAACTGTGTTCTCTGCCATCACTTATTTACCTGTTTTTTCTCTTCATTTACATTTTTTCCCCATCACCCATTCATTTTCTTTAATCTGGCATCTTCAAAAACTGTTTGTAAAATAGTTTTAAGCCTTTTTACGTTGGGTCAGAACATTTTGACAAACCCAATCCTCATTATAGCCGTGTCTGTCCCCTTCACATCAACTTACGCCCACACTTTTGTCTTTTTCAGACTGGAGCAGACATTTGTGGCTTCTTTAACGAAGCTGATTATGAGATGTGCCTTCGTTGGATGCAGTTGGGCGCTTTCTATCCATACTCACGCAACCACAATGGCAAGGGTAACCCTGTAAGTGACTTCACACTCTATTTGCAGCATTTCACTTTTCTATCCTTGAAAATAGAATTTGGAGAAGTGATACTACATATAGTGATTCGGCAATTTTTTTTTTTCTATTTTTAAAATCTTCACCATTGTACCTCTTTAATTTGAGCCTGATGTAAATCTGCGCCCACACACTCTGAGAAGGATAGACCTGTATCTCGGTGTGGTGTCGCTGGCATTCACTCGTGTGGTGACCTTTAAGAGCGCTGGAACACAACTAAGAAATTCAATAAGACCCGTCCGGAGATCGATCCCACCAGGCAAAATTTCTCCGCATAGGAGTCTGCAATACAAGACAGGGCACTTGTGTGGGTGGGTGTGTGTGAATCTATGTGGGTGCATGTCTGTGCTTCTTAATGGCATAAGAGGGGATAAGATTGAATTTTTCAAGGTGATCTGGGCACAATACTCAACACCACCCAACATCTGCTACACACACTTTGATCCTGATCATTTAATGACTTCTACATGCCTGTTTGAAGATGCATGAAGCCAAAAATGCTAATCATGATAACAAACAATGAGCCATTATACAGCAGAAGTATAGTATGCTAAAATAACCTCTTCAGAGAAGGAAATTAACTCATAGAATTGAAAAAATTTGACCGGATGTCCGCTGTTTAACAATATAAAGTTAGTATACACAAAAGCTATGAGGATAAAAAATATAAGATGCAATGTTTGAACATTTTCCCTCATTTGCGTACATAAAAAAAAACAAACAACCAAATAAACTGAAAAAGCTGCAAAGCTGTATACTGCACAAGGGCATCCAGAGAAAAAAATAAGAGCATTTCTGCAGAGTCATTCGCTTCACCTCATCTCGCCCAGTGCCTCTTTGCCCTCAGACAACCATCACTGTTGACCTCCACATCTTTCCACTGCTCCGGCAATATACTGCTGGTTTCAAAGTCATATCAGAGCAAAATTAATTAAACCAGGAAGGTCCCCCTCTCATCCCCTGTTTCAGCTAAGGAGCCATATTGGAGTTGTGCATATTGGTAATTATCTGGGCCGTCATATTACAGTACCCAAGATATTTTTTCTGCAGATCTGAGTTTTGCAATATAAACACAACAACAACAATCATAGTAAATGTCAGTTAAATGTGGAGGAGAAGATTCAAAACAACTCTGACATGAAATTATTTATTTTAATTGCTTCATGTACTTCACATACATTATATTTCCTTTATTAGACTGAAGACGTTGCTTTACATTCGGCTGTATAGCTAATTCAAATCAGATTTTTTGTTAACCCTGTAACACCGGAGCTTTAGCCCCACCATTTACATTCTTTGAACTACCGTAATTTTTTAATCATTTACACAACGTAATTCCAGTGGATTCTGAAGTGGAGAAAAAGCAGCTTTGAGCTGATATGCAAGACTTTACAGTAGCAAGGTGTTTACGCAGTTAACGAAAATCAGCTGATTCTGATGCAGAGAGAAGAGTCTATGGACCGATATGCAATGCTTGACTGCTCTGTCGTCAAAACCTTAAGTTTCGAACAGTATATAAAGTATCGGGATTTGAGGTGGTCAATGCTGATGGAGTGAACTTGGAAGTGGACCAGCATCACCCTGGATAAGGCTGAACATCTATCTTTCTCTGAATTAATAAAAAGAAGACACCAAGTCAAACTCTTATTCAAGTTTTGATAAGGCAGCACACTGTGCTTGGTGAATTCCAAGAACTGCAATTCATGTTTGGGGGCATTTTTTCACAAACCATTTAAATAAAAAACAGAAGTCAATTCCTTGTTAAACGCATGGCATCTGTGGTCATATTCTTTAGACATTAGTTTTGTGAAGCGCTTACATCAAAGTAAACAAACAGAAAGTCATAACTTAGTAAACTTTTTAAATCATAAAATAATAGAAATCCAGAATGCAGTGATTTGCTGTTAGGCATCTACTGAGTAACCACTGTGCCACAGTTAATAACCAAGATAAAAAATGATCTAGCAGAACTGCAGCTGGGAAGAAAATCTCTTTATTGCTTTATAGCTCACTTTAAAGGTTTGTGCGAATGCATCATATTCCTTGTAATTTTTTCTCAACATAAAAATACTGGCAGCATGAAAACTCACATGCACCACATAGTCATTTACATACGCAAGAGTCTTTAAACCCAAACACTTACCGTACACAGCAACAAAAAAAGGGAGCATATGGTGCCGACACACTGTGAGCGCGAAATCCTCATAATCTTTTGTGTGTGTATGCACATAGATTCAAAATAGCATGCATATGTCAGTGTTTTCTTTCTATTAACGTTGACTTTTTTTCTTACTTGTCCGGGCTGTTTGTGTTTCCTTTTTTGATTATAGAGACAAGACCCTGTCGCTTGGGATGACAGATTTGCCACCATATCCAAGGACGTCTTGAACATCCGTTACACCTTGTTGCCCTATCTGTACACATTAATGTTTGAGGCACATACCCAAGGAAGCACCGTTGTCAGACCAGTGTTACATGAGTAAGCACCAATGCAAAACATACTTCCTGCAGCTTTTTTGTGGTTTTATGAAATATGTTTTTTCTATTATTTGGGCATCTTTTTTTTTAAACCAAAGAGTTGTAAGTAAGCATGTGCACAGTATCCAGGGCTGGACTTTCAGTAGCACATGTTTCCAGCCCAGGCTAATAGTGGCTCTTTGCTTTTGTAACAGGTTTACAAATGACAAAACTACATGGGACATCCATAGACAGTTCCTCTGGGGACCTGCCCTACTTATCAGTCCAGCTCTAGATGCGGTATGCTCCCCCATACAAATGCTGGAATTTTTTATTTATTAATATTATTTGTAACATTTGGTATACAAAACCTTTTTGCAGTTCTCCTTTCACATCTTGCTTAATTTGTTTTGACTCGTTTGTACTTTTTGTGCTGACAGGGACAAACGGTGGTCAATGGCTACCTTCCAGTTGCACGCTGGTATGACTACCACTCTGTAAGTAATAGACAGAAACCATTTAATACTAACTGTTGTTGGTTGCATATAATCTAAGATGGACTTAGATGTTCCAGCACAGCACGTGCAATACTTCCATAATTTAAGTGATGGTTACTGCCAGCTCCTGAGTATAATCATGCATGCAGACGACTCTCCACTCTGAGCATTTAGGCAGCTGTTAACCAATGTTCAAGGGAATAATTCTAAAGAATGGTGAAAAATAGTCAAAGTAAAATACAATTATTATTAACTAACATAACAAATCAATAGATTAAATATTAGCAAGAAAACTGATGGCCTTATTGACCCTTAGCAAAACTGAAGACAATTTTGCCAAAATATCTAATGCAAAAGTTTATAATATGTATGTCTGCTTTAAACTATTCAATGACACAGGTAGTCATTATTAGCCACTTAAAAATAGCGTGTGATCGTGCTTTAGTAAAATATTGTTTCCTGATGTCTCTAGGCTCAAGATGTCGGGGTCCGTGGCAAGTGGTTAACCATGCAGACACCCCTTGAACGTATCAACCTTCATGTCAGAGGGGGCTACATTTTGCCCTGGCAGAAACCAGAGAGCAATACAAAATTGAGGTAAGTGCATGTTTGCTCCTGATGGCAACAAGTAATCTAGCTGATGAGGATGATTATAGAAAAACTGAAAACATTTTTCTCTTTTATTTGATTAAAACTATTTTGTCTGACACAACATGGGCCTTAACATGGCGTTAATAACTAACCGAAATAATGCATTACCCTTTAAGGCCTGAAATTGTTTACATTAGTATGTCTAAGACAGTTGGGAGAATTCTCAAGTTGTCAGAAACTTGTTCTTAAAATTATAACCTGCTGGAAAAACATTTGGTTAATTAAACCTGTCATTTAGAATGCACACAAGTCTTCTGCAACAATTATTCTGTCATTGCTGCTGATGTATTAAACCTAACAAATAGTGGGGAGGTGGCCCTTCAGAGACCCTCCTGATTAAAACAAATGTCACCTGTGATCATTGTTGTGGGTTGAAAGAGGCACTGTGAGACTGAGAGAGTGAGACAGTGACACGTCCTGCAGCAGTGTGATCAGGTGGATCCTTCCAGCAAGGATGTTAATTTATGTCCTCTCAGCAGCAGGGCAGAAATAGACGCTGTCCTTCAGAAATCCGCTCTAACCCTCTTCATCCTCTCTGTTTTAGCCGAAAGAATCCTCTAGGACTGATCGTTGCCTTGAGTGACAGTGGGACTGCTGAAGGATCATTCTTCTGGGATGACGGAGAAGGCATAGGTGAGTGAAAGGTCACTCTTCAACTGTGACACCCCTTCTTTCATCATGTCATGGCACATCTATGTGAGATCTGTTACTCACACTTACGACAAAATCTTGCGTAATTAAACAACCTTAAGATAGAGCAACCAGTCTTGCACCCTGACTCTCCATGTGTTTTAAGCTTTACATGAAAAAGTTTGTTTTTTAAAGTCTTACTTGATTGCTTTTCAACATCCTTTTATTTGAAAAAAAAGCAACAAAAGAAGCAATCAAAGTTTCTCAATACAAAAAACTGTGAGATTATCGATTTTATAATTTTTTAAAGATGCTGTCAATGTGTGTGGAATAAAAAAAAAATACTTAATGTGATTTATCTGATAAAGGTGACTCATTTGGGTACTTAAAGAAATCTGAAGGTGAAAATGACAAAACCTAAATTTGTCCCACAATGATGAACAAAGAACCTGTTATTTTTATTTTATTATGTAAAATTAACCTTTTTTTTTATCATCAAATAAACCAGGCTAACCAAAAGTGTCTTTTTACATGTTTCTGCCCATTCTTTTGATTGCACAGATTTGGTCCCTAAAGTGTTTTTGTTAGAAGAGGCACTCCTCTGTGAATTGACCGTTTCTGTTTGGACAAAAAGAGAGAGATAAAGAATGAATGAAGGAATGCATGGAGAGTCTGTGACATAAACTGTTGGAGTAATCCCCCGTGTAGCTGCCTCGAGATATGTGTTCCATCAGTTTCTTTTTTTCTGCTATTCCCCCTTGCATACCTTTCCATGTCTTCCTCATAGCTTGTTAATGCCTTTTTTGGATCCATTTTCTTTTATATTGTGTGAATTTTCTCTCTCTCTTTTTTTTATTCCACACCTCTTGGTTTCAAACCAGTGGAAAAAAAAAACATTACTCCTTCACTCATTTGTTATAAATGTTCCATCTTTCTTGCAGCCAGTTGATTATTCCATGCGGTTCAGTGTCATTCCCATTTGTTTCACACTTTTATTGCTCCTCATCTCTTTCTCGCTCAGATCAGCCATGAACAAACTTAAGAGAGAAATTATTACCGAGTGAATATCCTGTCACTGATTTTCAATTTTTTTTGGTCATTTATTTGATTTTACAGAAAGTTAAGTGCTATATTGAGTCAAGATATCAATAACTGTTATTTCCTCTTTTTTTTTTTAGACACGGTGGAGCAGAAGAAGTATCTCCATGCAACCTTTTCCACGGCATCGGTGAGTTCAGTTCTGATTTTAGCACGACAAAGACAGCAATTCAGCTTTAGCAAAAAGAGAAAATACAACTTACCTTGTGCGTTGTGTTTTCTGCACTTTAGGGAACATCGGATTAGGATTACAAAGCGCACCCTCAATAAATGGTGTTTTTTTGAAATTATGTCAAATGTAAGGCGCACCAAACTACAAGAAGAGTCAGGGATAAGTCTGTCAGTCAGTCATGCATTGTTAATTGGGTTCACATTAAATCTAGAACGTGTATATGACACACTGCATGTTAGCCACCTTAAAGTATTAGCCGTGTTAGCATATTCAAAATAGCACTAACTCCGAACACGTAATAGCCGATACTGCTAAAACAAACCTGTGACTACACTAACTCCCAATGTTGATAGTAAAACGTAAAAGAACACAATCTGACACTGCTACATGTGAGCCACATTACTTATGATAAACACCCAACCTTGGTTAGAACTTGTAAAAATACAGACTATTATTTTGATAGAACACGTAGCTCTCAGTAAGAACCACCAGCATTAACCATACATAAGGCACTCAGGATTATAAGGCATATTCTCATTTTTCTTTTTAAAACAAAACAAAAACAAGACTTTTAAGTGTCCCTTTTAGTGCCTTGAGATATAATAGTATCATTGCTGGTACAGCACATTTCACTCTCATTGATTGAAGTTCAGCCTTTTTGTATTTTTTATAACATTAGCCTATTAAGAAGCCACATTATTACACAAGCGTCTTTATTATAAAAGTCAACATTTTAGCTATCGGGGTTAACTGCTAAACAAACAATTTGACCACAAAAGTGCTTACTTCTTTCTTTTTTTTTTTTTTTTTGTCATGGTCGAGACATATTCTTGGATAACAACTTCAGAACTCATTGTGCTCAGAATGTTGAAGGGTCGTTCAGAGAGCATGACACATTATTTTCACACATGATTGGCCACTAGACTGTCCGGACTTCAACCCTATTGAGAGCCTCTGGGACATGCTGCTTCTCTTCTGTCATGATTAAAAGATCTTCTCTGCCTTTTGACCGCTCCCCTCAGGAGTCGAGAATCATCCGCCTCCGTCTAACCCTCTCCTATGCATCCTCATTCTCTACATTAGCTCCCCTTTGGTCTTCCTCTTTCCTAGTAGCTCCAACTTCAGTGTTGTTTGACCAACATCATCACTGTTCCTCCTCTCGACATGTCTAAGCCATCTCAACCTGCTTCCCTGTATTTATCTCCAAGACATTTACCTTTAGCAGTTCCTCCAATGTCTTCATTCCTGATTATATCCATCCTGGTTACTCCTAAAGAGAACCATAACATCGTAATCTCTGCTACCTCCAGCTCTGCCTTCTGTCTCTTTCTCAGAGCCTCTAAACCAACAACATAGCTGCTCAGTCACCTTTCTTTTCATTCTTGCTGACACCCTTTGTTCAGCATCACACCTGAAACCTTCCTTGACCTGCTTGCACACGCCTCTTCACCTCCCTACATGATCTGTTCTGGACTGTTGACTCTAAGTACCTAAAGTCCTCCACGGTCTTCAGTTCCACGGTAAACCATAGCAATCAAACCACAATACAGTAATTAGAAAAGGAATTTATTGCATATGACAAGGAAATAAATTATCATAATTATCTTTTGTCTGTGATAAATAAATAAAAAATAGTTTAAAACAATGCTTTGTTAGTAACTCATTTTACTTAAGCTTTTTAAAAACTGTCCAAGCACTTATTGTACGCAAATTACTGTCATCTGTGTTTCGCAAAGGCCAGCACATACACAAGAACCCAATCCCATATACACCCTCACACATTCATGTGCACACATTTACATCATACAGTTATTGCAGCCAAACATCTGTGGCAGTCCTCTGCCTACCATCAGGCTCAATCCAAAGCAATTTCACACGACCATAAAACAGACACGGAGTCTGGCAGTCAAAGAAGAGGGGAGCGACAGAGGAAAAGAGCTCCAGTGTGTGTGATGTGCTCAGTTTGTGTGTCTGTTCTTGTGTGTGAACATGTGAACTGACAGATGTGAGAAGATGAGGATAGGTTGTCCAATGAAGCAATTACTGCCTGGCAGATTAGCACATCATATGCCATTTTGGATGGAGTACATATACATACAGTTGTGTGTATGTGTGCTTTTGTTTGTGCTCCAGAATCTTCATGTCTCTTCCATTTTCTTCTGGGCTTTCAGTGGCTTATGTTTATGAATCTGTAGCATATGACTACTGGTGTGGGTCTACTGTTTGGCGTGCCAAGGCAAATACAAAAAAGAAAATTCTCAATAATGCAGGCTCAAAGCGATGGCAAATAAAATCTACACATATGAAAAACAATATGAACCTATAAAATGACTAAAATTACAATTGCTGGAAAAAATTACTGTTGTGAGTTCTGCTGCAACTTAAAAATAAATGTACATTTTAGTAAAGACATGAATCAAGATATTTATATGTTTAATGGTTGTAACTTTTCTGTTTTTTTTCCTAGAACACTTTGACCAACAAAGTTGTCCACAATGGTCTGAATCCTGAAGATCGCCTGACTCTGGGTTCGGTGAAGGTCTGGGGCACAGGCACTGAAAAGATCACTGAAGTCACTCTGACAGACTCCACTGGGAAGATTCATCAAGTGATTCCACAGCAGAACATCTACACTCAGGTCAGTGGGGTTTTGTCAGTGGCATTTTAGGACTTTTATACCCCAGTTTTCCTGCTAATCAAATGTTAAAGTCATGTTAGGTTTGCAGATATCCTCTAAAGGAAAGAAAAAAAAAACAGTCCAGTAATAAAGGTTAGAGAGACCTTCTTTAGAACACAAAAAACATGGATAACTGCAGATCTTTTATAATTTTGATTTATAAATTGATTGAAGTTTTTATATTATTGTTTGGTAATTGGTGTGAATTGTGCATATGTCACTAATCAGTCAGACTGGTTTAATGCATGGCCGTTATGTCTTTGTGAGCAGTATTTTTTTTTCTATCTTAACAGAACAACCGTATTTGAGTTGAGTGATTTGTTTCAGTGCCAGTACTAAAAAAACAAAAAAAACTAAAGGTTGTCACAGTCTTTACGCAACTCCATGCAAGCCTGCAGTTTGTCAACAATAGCAACAATCAACTCAGGTTTTTGACAAAATTCTGTTACATTGTCCTTCATTTTGCAACAGAGAAAATGTGTGATCTTAAGTACTGACTCAGGAAAGGCAGTTAAAACTGGTGGATAGCAGTCATCCACCAGCTGCAAGATCAGAAATATGATCCCTGGTTTCCCCAGTTCATATTCTAACCTACCCTGGGGCACGAAACTGAACACCAAGTTTTAAAATGATGTTTCGATTAGTCAGCAAGACATTCAAAACCTCATATAAATACTGTCCACTGACCATAACCTACTGAAATGGCTTACTGGAAGGATATTTCTGATTCGTATTTCAGAGAATATAAGCTATGATGCAAGTCAGAGCCATGTTTTTTCTGTCTAAGTTTCCTTTAAAAACATACAACTATGTTTTTTTTTTAAATTATAATTATTATTATATGGAGTTTGTGTTGTATTTAAATATGCCAAATCAAAAGCACTTAAAGCTATTTTATGCACAAACTAACCAAAAAAGTCCCTTTTTTGAAACCAAAATTCTACGAACTCACCTTATTGTTGGTAACTTTAACAGAAAAACATCAAACATGAAGGGTGTCAAGAAAATAAACTGTACAGCAGTAATGGTCCAAAAATGCAAACACAGACCTCTACAGCTAATAAATAAGACGGCGACAGAGAAAGCGACAGATCTGATGGGAATGGAAAAAGGAGGCCGTTGCACTACAGTAAAGCTCGCTCCTTTGACCTTTTGTAAAATATTCCTCCGACGGTTGTGTACTCAGTGAACTTGAAAGCTACTACAACTATATCTTGTAGAGTTGCAGGTTAAAAATGTCACAGTTGTAGATTGTTGTGGATGTTTCAGAAGATGGAAATAGAGAAGCAAAAAACAAAACAAAAAAGAAAGCCTACCACTGCAGATGAAAATCCGAATGACAGAAGGAGGATGTGTTAGAAACGCAATGCTGAGCTGGGAATAATGAAATGACAGCAGTACGTTCCTTTTTCCTGGGAAGAGGGACAGAAAAGACGGGACAGAGAAAGAAAAAACAGTGAGAACTAAATGGTGCAGAAAGACAAAGAAAGAACAAAAGCAAGACGGATTACATGAGGGCAAAGATGATATAGCATGCGCACCGGCAATAAATGTTTTTAAAGCACAAGACAATTCATTTATCTCCTAAAATGCCTGCAAGGGTGACAACTTAAAGAATAAGCAGCTGGGGGGGTGGGTTAAATACAGTCAGGGAAGACAGTTTATTCTGTCATGATCTAAACATAATGTTTGTTACCTAAAGAGAAACAGTTTTTTGCTGTTGTTTTTTTTTGGGCAGAATTTTCTTTTATTTCATAATTTGTGCACATAAAATTGATCATAACTCACACATGATACTTAACAAGAAAAAACTAAATATTACATTTATTCATAAATAATGTCCCTTTGAATGAACACACTCATTAAGCCATGTCTTTCCTCTCCACATTTCTTCCTGCAGGAGCTGATCATTGATGTCACAGTGCTGGCTGTTTATTTGGATCTTCCTTTTACCATCGAGTGGAAGTCTGTTGTCTGAATTTATTTAAAGTGTAAAATAATTTATCCATGCATCATGGTCCATCAAGATCAATCTTTATGGAAAAAATAACACAATGTAACATATGGAAACATGTTGTTTTATTTTTATTAATTACTGTGTTTTCAAATGAAACTCAAATAAAAGCTTTTTTCCCCTCCAAAACACTATTGTTCTTTCTTTGTACTTTGCTGTACTAATTTCGGAAACTTTAAAAGCTATGATGGTGACACATTCCTGGTGTATGTGGAAGGCAAATGTGACATTAAAAATAGTTTAGGATTTAAAAAAGAAGTTTATCATTCTGTGAAACAAAGGTTATAATCACTGTTGCTGTTCTTGTGGAAATAAGTCCCATTTACTGACTTCAGCACAAAGTCTTGCTTCCATAATTGGTCGTAAATATGACTTTAAGATAAAGTAAAAATAAAAAAAGCCCAAGTTTGAGCCTTTCTTGACTTTAAAGAACAATTTATTGTTGGCACTGTGTTCATTCATCAGCATAAGTAACAAACAGAGCAGTTGTTAATTAGAAGTTAAAGTGGAGTGAAGTGCGAGGTTATTTACGAGTTGAAGCCTGCTGTGAAAGATTTCCTTTTAGGATAGAGCCCTGATGAGAACAATGGATTCCCTCCAGCAGACCACATATTAAGCATTAAAGGATGGTCAGAAACGCACACGTTCCAAAAAAAAATATCAAAGGGCACAGCTGCAGACACTCACACAAACACTCCATACGCATTAAATCCAAACCAGAGTCAGCACAGAGTCAAGATTTGCCAATTGCCCAGACCATCCATGCAGAAAAGGATTTAAATATCACTGAAAACGGGGCAGTGATGATTGCATCACTTCTGGATCAGCTGAGCTAATTAAAAGCCTCTGGTGGCTAAGTAATTCGCTATTCCTGATCCTATACACAGTGACAAATATCATCCTGCATGCATGAGTGCCAGAATTTTTCCTCCCTAAATGTTATAAAATAATGTGATCTTTGCTCACAATGGCTTTCAGCTAATTAAAGAGGATAATATATATATAAAAAAACAACAACGCCTTTTTAGATACATTTAAGTGAATCTAAAATCCCCCATTTTTGGAGATTACATTTACTTATAGTAAAGGACAAACAGAAGGCACTGCATTGCTCCCCAACCATATGCCTATCACTCATTCTATTTTGTCCATCCGGTGTCTCCACCATCTGTGCAGTCAAGCTCAGTCTCCCCCGTTTTATTTTAAATTTATTGCGTTTAGTGTTTCCACTTCAGTGCTAGTTTTTAATGGTTTCCCTGCTTGGTCCAGCTCCATTCTATGACCAAGGCAAACTCACATTGCTGACCAAATTCCAGAGCACACTTCACTCAAGCCCACATTGCAAACTAGGTTCCTGTCCTCAACTTTGCTTCAGTTCAGTCAAGTCTTTGTTCAAACTTTAATTTTCTCTTTGATGATTTTTTTTCCCCCAGACCTACCTCATAAACTACACCTAACATGGGCTTCCTCAAACTCTGCCTAAAAAGGACTACAAAATCCTCTTATCTGGATCTGACTGATTTATTCAAGATTGGGAAAATCGCATTGCAATACTTTTATTAAATATGGGACTCCCACAAGTCAGGATCCTTAAAGGGTCTGAGACCAAGACGAGAATTAATCACCATATACAGTACCTGTCTGGGGTGTCCCCTGCCTTCGCCCACAAGTGGCCGGGATAGGCTCCGGCACCCCCGTGACCCCGAAGGGGATGAAATGGCAGAAGAATAAGAAGATACAGCACGTGTGACTGGGACTGTGTTTATTTACTATTATTGTGAGGCCTGTAAGAACTGTAAGAAAGTGGACAACCGAGAATCAACTCAGGACATGGCAGATCGCTACTAAAGATTTATTGATGAATTTGGTTGGCAGGACATGAATCTTTGCTTCCCTACAAGAAGCAGTGGAAGAAGGCTTGCATGGTATTGAGTCCAGGAAAAATCTGTAATTCAATGGGAAAATCCACTTAACCCTTGTGCTATCCTAGCCATTTTAACATTGGGAGTTGGCTCATCTAGACCCACTAGACCAGGGGTGGCCAACCCTGGTCCTCAAGAGCCTCAACCCTGCCTGTTTTCCAGCTCTCCCTGGTCTGCTTGATGCTGAAAACCTAAATCAGGTGTATTCAGTCAATCAGGATGGGAAATCACTTGAGTCAGCTAATAAACAGCAAGCTGGTGAGGGAGAGCTGGAAACAGGCAGGGTTGAGGCTCTTGAGGACCAGGGTTGGCCACCCCTGCACTATACAGTGCTCTGAACCTTTTTTCTTCAATGATTTGTGATCTTCACTGATGTCCATGGATTACATGATATCTTTCCACCTTTATCCACCTTTGTCATGGTAGGGAGAACACATCAATGTATGGGTGCGGTCATCTAAGATAGCTCAAGGGTTATCTTGTTCCGCACGGCAAAGTTTGTTGTCAAAAAAGAAACAGAAGACATACACAGAGAGCTGTGGAAAGTAAAGATGACTTGATTGAAGACACCAGGCAAAGTTGTGGTTGGAAATGTAGATGGGTCAGAAATAGGAACTTGAAGATTGGTGGAACCAGTAGATAATGCACTACAACCTGGCAATGCTAGACTGGAGTGGAGAAGTATGAAGGGACACACAGGTGAGACAAATGAGCTTGGTTGTGCTTGATGCGGAATGTCAGGTGCGTACGTCAATTATGCCTCCAGTATAATTTCACTACAAGTGTCCAATCCATATGTCTGAAGCTATGTTCATACCAGGTATGTGACACCCTTTCAAAAGTGCACCAAACACACATTCTTGAATGCACATTTAGGATATGATCTATTTGCTGGGTTATCGCTACCTGATACTAGCAACACATGTCCGCCACATATAGTTGGAGGAAGCTTGTTACGAAATGTTGAATCTTGCTACAGGCTTTTTCTTTCTCAACTCTATGGTCAGAAGCCTCATCTGAGATTGCTTGCATACGTTTTCCCTCCGTTGCCTCTCTGGTGTGTTGCGGTTTCCAGTATCATTCAGAGCAAAAGCCATAGTTCCCACGTTTGCCATTTCATTGGCACATTTATAAAATAGGCTACTCATTCTCACTTGAATCTGAGTTTTATTTTTTTTTTTTTAAGAGGTGTCCATCGATCATTGGCATTCCTTCACCAAAGGATGTATTAAGGTAAATGTATCTAGGTACTTCTGATGGTTTGTGTTAAAAAAAAAAGTGTAGAGTACAGTACAGACACAAAGTCATTCATTTGAATGAGAAGGTTTGTCTAAACTTTTTTTTGTCTGTACTGTACATATGTTTCAGTTTTTCATCTCAACTAGCAAAGGCTGACACTCATGATCCATGGTAGTAATTGTCAGGCTAAACAGTCAAAGTCTTTTATTTTGTTTGTGGTTAAGTGTTGCCATCACAACACACATTTCCAAGTTGACATTTATAAAGGACACACTGGAATTGCTGCTATTTTTCAGTTCATATACACACTCCACATACGCTCGCTGACAAGTAAATGGTGACTTTTAATCAGTGTTGGAAATGTAATTGTACAGTAATGTGGGAATCTTTCACATTTTGCAATGTTTGAATTTTAAGATATGTGTTTGTACACAAAAATAAAATTTTATAATAATAATGAATACAAAACTTTTTATGAGCTTATCAGAACAAAAAGGAAATTTCCACACAAGGCAATGACGATACAGTAAGAGTAATCTCTAGAAGTAGATTAGGAAGACTAGAATCTGGTAAGATAGAGGGAAGATGGGGATCACTGACATGGAGAAGGATCGGGTCAGGGAGAATAAAAGACTCGTGGATGAGAGTCAGACTCTGTACTGAGAGTGGAAATGGTTGGAAGGAGACGTAGTGGAGGGAAATGTCTTCTTGCTGGAGAAGTTCTGATTGAGGTCAGTTTTCCTACCAGATGAAGCACCGCTTTAATCACCCTCTTTCTGTCTCATCACCATGGAGGGACTGGCCTCATCAAGCAGTGAGACGGCGTGCCTGAAGACATACAGAGAGAGGAAATGTTACACGAGACACAAAATGTGAGCAAGTGGTGCTGAAGAGGGGAGCTGTGCAGGGTTACATCCTGTCAGAAGTAAGACATTAAATATATTGACATTTTCCCAAGTTGGAAGAAACAAAGACAGGAAGGAAAGTTAGAATAAAGCTTATTGCTTTAATGATTAGTATTAATTCTTTTTTATTGGTCAACCTTTTGTTATTATCTTAGTCATTCTCTCCAAACAATGACTTTTTTTCAAAGACTCATAAAGCCATACAAGGGGGATGGAGTATATATATATATATATATATATATATATATATATATATATATATATATATATATATATATATATATATATATATATATATATATATATACATATATATATATGCATTTGAAGATATATGCAATCTGTCCAAATTTGCACATTGTTTTTAAATAATTTATGTTATTTAAAAGAGCTCTGGAAAAGTATTTTGCGTTTATGTCACTGTAGTTTTGACCACCAGTCATAAAAACATGTTTCATGGTAACTGCTATATCTTATCTTGATGTCACATCACACGTAGGTCCGTGGACTCACTTAGAATGAGCCAGGAATGCTAATAATTTTTACACTTTGTGTAGTAAAGCAAAGTACAAAAGAAAGAAAAAGTACAGTCCAGCAGGTGCTCATTTTGTTGTGGTCAAAAAACTCTGACCTTAAAAAGAGCACCAAGGAAACCCGGTAATTCAGCTAGGTCTAGTGGTAACCTTTATTAATACAAAGCTGAACCTGCACAGTCCACAATGCCTACTCACACGGTATTTTTTGTGAACAATTATTCTGGTTGGTGGTGGGCTGCTTGTGGTTCATTACTCATAACGCATGACGCCATTTCCCGCTTTATATCCCTTTTATCATTTGTTTTACGGAAAGTCAGAAGACCATTCACATTCACTGGCATTCATATAATTGTGCCATGAAGTGGACTGTCCAAGGAATCAAAATGATTTAAAAATTGCCTTTTTTAAATCTTATACTAAAAATAATCCTGTTTCACAAACTACAACATTGGAGTGGTTTTGTGAACGTGACAATGACTCAATAGAGCACCTTTGGAATGTGGTGGAATGGAATATTGGTATACTAAATGTGCAGCCAGCAAATCTGCAGATACTGTGTCATACTATCGTGTCAATATGGACCAAACTCTCAGAGGAATGGTTCCAGCACCCTGTTCTATCTATGCCATCAAGGATTAAGGCAGTTTTGAAGGCAAAAGGGGGTCCAACCCGCTAATAAAGTTGCCAGTGAGTGTGTCTTGAAGGTGAAAACAGGCTTTTGCTAGTTAGTTATTTATTTACAACCCCAAAGCTGGCAGCTGTTGGAACTCCAAAATATGATTGAGGCGGTTTGAGCTACCTCAGTTTACTACAAAGAGTATTGTGTGTGGGAAAGCAACCTAGACTAGATTATGGTCTTAAGAGTTTTAGCCCATAAACTGAGTAAGAAAGCAACCCAAAAGAGTTTTCTTCTTCTTATTCCATTGCGTAAAATACTTTTAAACGTTTGTTTACAGTTTATAGCTAAAAGAAAAAAAAATACGTTGTGTACAAAATGTGCATTTTCACCTCAAACATTTGGACATTCTTATTTTACATTCCAAAAAAAATTTCTGTCAAGTGTTTGTAATTTTGTCCTTTTCTTTTCTTATCAGTATCAAATATCTACTTGTCTCAATAATTCTCCCTCTATTCTAACACCCCCGGTCTTTGTATATTTTTCTGTGTTACAGCGCCACCTGTGGTGCACAGATGGCCTGGAGCTGAAAGTAGTAGCAAATGAAAAGCACTCGATTTAAATGACCAAATACACCATTCTAAACACAAGTGTTTGAAAACGTTTCTTCACTCAAAGAACCAAAGAAATAGATGTGCTGGGGGCGCATATCCCATTATGCGAGATGCAGGTTTAACATTAGTGGCTGCAGTCGTCACATCACCACAGATTTATATCGATTTTGGAGAAATCTTTAAAGCCAACACATTAGGGGAGTGCAGCTTCACAGAAGGATTACTCAGCACAGCTGGAGGCTTCTTTGAAAGTGTTAGCATAATGCTGGAGACAGCCGAGGATGAGGAGAAGAGCCAAAGGAAGTAGACAAATAGAACAAGTGACAGTCTCTGAAAGTCAATAGAAAATCAAAAAGGTAATTTGAAAGAAAAAGAAAGGTTGTGAATTTAAGCAAATCCACAGGATATACAGAGAAGTAATTATGTTTTACTACTATCAAAAAAAGAAAAAATATAAAGCTAATGGTGTTGCCCTAACCAAACAAATGGAGGAGTAGGAAGACATCAAAGCATTAATACATTTGACTGACAGGATGATTGGGCTCAAGCTTGCATCATATTCCCTTAACAAGAGTGAAAAAATTAACTTAACTTTGTAGGTTTACTAACTAACTGAAACCTGTCAAAAAAAAAAAAAATCCATGCACCTATACAAAAAAAACATGTCCCATCAGTATTGCATTAACATAACTTATATGACACTTGAGATTGAAAGCAATTAGCCTGTCTACAATCATTCAAAGTGTACCATATACCCAAACGCTTGTGTGTGACTACAACATGTGTTTGTGTTTGTTTGTTTCAGGGTAGTTCATAGGAATGGCTGATACCAACATTTTTCTTTCGATATGATGATATATAGAACTTTTTTCTCTGTATCGATAAATACTTTTTCCACATTCCACACCAGAAGTCACATTACCAGTCCATTTAGATAAGTTGCTCTATTTTATCTAAAAAAAAGTATAATTTACATCTTGATTCTATCAGTTTTACTTCCCACTGATATCATTTTGGAAGCAAGTACCCAATGTGTTTTATAGATGCAGATCACTACAAGCATTTTATGTTCATCAACTAAAAGAAGAATCGGTGGATGTGACAATCAAATGGCCTAGTGCGGGGGTCGGCAAGCCGTGGCTCAGGAGCCGCATGCGGCTCTTTAGCGCTGCCCTAGTGGCTCTAAAATGGAGCATTTTAGAAAATTTTTGAAAATGTAAAAAGATGGGGGAGATAAATATATTTTTTGTTTTAATATGAGGAAAAACAAGACACAATCATTCTTAACATTTTCCAATGCTCTAAGAATATGTAGAATAAATATTGTAACGCCCAGCGCATACATCACTTGCAGCGGGAAATATGGGAGCCTAACTGTCAACAAGTTGAGCTGTCTATCAACTGGCTGCGCTGGAGAACTGTCCGTATCCCATACACTGCACGCCTTCGAACAGTCTCAGGGAGAAGGGGGCAGAAAGAGAAGCTGAGAACAAAATCCCCTTCCTAGCATAACAAGCATATCATTTTTGAACACGCACCACATTGAACATTGCACAGTGGTCATCAACCTCTCCCCCTTCCACACTCCTGGTGCAACATAAAGAAACAACATAACAGGAAGAATAAACTAAGGTGGAACAAAAAACTGCCATATGAAAAGAAACATGGGCAAAAAGAAACGCTCATGCTGAGCCCTAATTAGATCAGGAGACCACATCCCACAATCCCTTGCTGCTAATAGACCTAAAAATGCACATGACCGCCACTACAATTAAGTTTCAACATTTCTGTCAACGAAAATTTGTGTCATAGCCTGCGACACACGTTTCTACCAGCAGGGCTTTTTTTTTTTTTAAACATTTAGCGGACCGCTAGGTAGGTGGCTGATGTAAATGATCCACCGTCAGTTCCGTGCATTGCTTGATGAAGTTGAAAGCGAATATTCTGATCTTTACAACAAAGTCCGATGGCTTTCCAGGGGTGAGGTTTTCCGTCACTATGTCGGCAACGTGAAAACGTTACTGAAAAGCAAAGACTTGAACTACCCGCAATAGGAAGATACTCAGTGGCTCGAATAGCTGCACTATTTGGTGAACATGACTGTGACAAGCCACCTAAACGAGCTGAATGAAAGTCTCCAGGCGCCGCAAATGCTTGAAGCTGTTCTGTCATTCGAGCGCAGGCTGACTGTCATGGGGCACGCACGTTCCATTTTATTGTTTTGTGTTCCAATTCTCAAAATAAAAATGACATAAAAATCGGATTTCTTTGTTACATTTCTTTAATTTTATCAAAGCAATGAAACATAATTCATTAATATTGTAATGAAGTTAAACTTGCACAACAGAGCAGTCACGTGACGCGTCATTCTCCGCAAAATGCACTGCAGGGTAAATAAAACTTTTAATCGTTAGTGCTCATTATGTATTTGTAGTAACTTAGCCATTTTGATAGTAGGCTTATATAGATACATATTGCATGTGTTGCCTTCATTATAATGCTTAAATAGGCCTTTTAATATTTTGCGGCTCCAGACATGTTTGTTTTTTTCGTCCAATTTTGGGTTGCCGACCCCTGGCCTATTGGTACGTTTGGACTGGTTTGATGAAGCAATTTCATTTTAATCACATGCAGTTTAACCCTGTAACATTAGAGTTTTAGCTCCAGTGTTGACATTCTTTCAACTACCGTAACTTTTCAACCATCTGTAAAAATAACATTTATTGTAGCGGGTTCTGAAGTGGAGAAAAGCAGCCTTTTATTTATTTTTTTTCTATGCAGCACTGTACAGCAGTGAAGTCTTCTGAAAGGTGGCTATAACCATGTGACACGGAAGACCAAAAAAATATTCCTAAGAGAATTTTCACATATAAACTTGAAGCCTAAAGCTCTCAGAAGTTTTTACTAGCACAGTTGCATTGCGATGTTATATGCATTGTTCCACATATGTGTTTGTGTGTGTGAGGGTTGAAGACTAACAGGAAAAATGACTATTTACATAAAGAATTGAAATGCTGTAGGCTGACAAACTGGTGTTAGTATATATACACTGATGTGACCGAAAATGTGAGCATATGTTTATCCACTTATGCTCTAAATAAGGAAAGCCGTTGGTTTTATTTTTATGTTGTCAAACTAAAAATGTCACAGTTACAGAACATTCACTGGCAACACATGGTGACAAATCGATCATGTGCATTAAGCATGGGGCATCATGCTGATTGTTGCACATGCAGTCCAAATGTGTTCAGCTTTGCAAGCACTTTATCCCACCGAAGGGATAATGTGAGGCTGCAGTTACATGTGGGAGGAAAACAGACAAGGCCTCCTGCATAAATAGAAAACTGAAATGTTGGGTTGTGCCTGAATGGATTTTGTTTTACACATATTTTTATGCACCAAGTTGCTAGTATGAATATTGATTCATTACGCTTGCAGCAAAAAATTTTACACATCAGCTATAACCACTTAACTTTTTAAATTTTTTTATTTTTTTTATTTTCACCTAAAGGTTTTGCATGTCAGAGAAGACTTTTGATTATAACGCTGTTTGAGATTCTTAAAATTTCACAGCAGGTTTATCTGACACAAAAACAATGTAACTGTCATCTCAAATGTGCAGGGTTTTCTTTTTCTGAAATCAAGCCAAAGAGGAAATTATGTGCATATTTTTCAAGAAGTCAAAAATAATTAGCAACTACAATCTGATTTCATGCTGTTCAAAGCTTAGCACCTTCCTCTGAGCAGCAGGAGAAAGCAAAGATGATTACCATGCCATGAATTTGGAGGTGTGCAGGTTTCTTTTCTGTTGCTTGTCACTATATTATTGTGGTATACACTGTCTTCTTCTGTTGCTAACTTATACATGATGTTATTTATCCATCATGAATAACATCATGTCGATTAAAAACATATTTAAAAAAAACTGCCAGTGTGGCTATCTTAAATACTTATGGAAAATCAATTTTGGTCGTTTTTTTCCCTTACATATTTACAAATGGAAGTTCATGCAAAGCAGACTGATTATTTTAAGTTAGCTGCAACCTTGGGAGCACAAACAGTAAATGGCAAAGCTGCCATCAGTAAGATTGGGTTACACCAAATTATGTGAGTTTGTTTTAATCCCAAATGCCTTTTTTAGAAAAATGAATCTCTTGTAGAACATACGAATCCCAGCACAGCTGGCAAAAATGGAAACAAAATCATTTAAATTGTTAAAAAAAGAAAGAAAATAAAAAACTCAACTTAATCAAAGGTTAGATAGAAACCATTTTAATTAGTTGAGCATATATATATATATTTCAAATTGGTGGTATTTTCTCGATCTTTCTCCAAAAACAGTCTCAGAAGTTCCCACACACACATACATACATAAACATGCACTTGCCTTGCAAGCTACTGAGTCCCATCCAGGGTGCTGGGAGCAAAGCTTCCCTCTTGGTGTTGGCAATATTACTGAAGCTGTCACTATGGTGATGAAGTAGCAATGTATGCTTGTGTCCATGTGGAGCATCCACATTCCTAGGGAGGCAGCCATTTTCAGTTCAGTTTCAGTGCTTGGGAGCTCCCAGTGAATCCATTTTCATCTCCACCATATAACAAAAAACAATAGAAATTGTAACACAACTGGGAGTAATCTGATACATTGAAGCTGACTATGACAATGGGATCATCAGGAAAGTGCAGTTATGACGGTACAATAGAACACTTTTCAGGTGTCTTTGTGCATGATTTGATTTGTTTGTACAAACACACTTTTCTCGTAACACAATCAGCAGATTTACGTCAACTGCGCAAGCAGTTCACAACTGTAAAAGTGTTGCACATCAGCACAAGGCTACTCTTCTCTGCTTCAGGATCTGCTGGAATTATGTTAATTGCATACAGTTGAAGAGTTAATGTATAGACGAAAGAAAGTAAACACTGGAACTAAAGCTCTGACATTAAAGGGTTAACTTCTTTTTTTAAGCCACTTGTTCTCTCTTTCAAAGATGTGTTATGTTTCTGGGGTGACCTGCTTCTGTTGTGGTGTGGTGCTGAGTTTGAAATGAACTGTGGTTTCATGTTCGGTGAAAATCTTTCAGTTTTTCTGACACCTCTAACACATATGAAATGACGATGGAGCTTGTATGTTGGTTTTTCCACCCCCAATGCTCAGTCCTGTGATTTCTTCTTTTCCCAGCCTTCACCAAGGTCCATCTAGGATTTCTGCAGGTCCTGACCATTTTCTTGATGTGTTAGATGAGCAACAAAAACACCTTCTTAAAAAAAAAAACTGGTGCTGTGACTTTGAAGATCAGTAAACGAAACACAATACCCATTTTTCTCTCTCACAGAGACTCTAGCTATAAAAGGTTATTGCTTCAATGTTTTATCAAGCATGTTTTATCAAACATTTAATCAAATATGGATATTTGCCTCATGTACAAGTAGCTTAAAAATTTCCCTGTAGTTTCACTCACATCTATATACCTTATAGCCACCATCTACCAGTGATAAACTGAAAGACACATGTTGCAGAGCAGTAAAAACATGTTATCCTCTGACTCCATGACCCTGCTAAGAACTCACCTTTCAATTGCCCTCCCCACTTTTTTTTAGCTCTAGTCCATCATTTTGAGTTGGCATCACTCACATCCTTGACAGCAAATCAGGATAAATGGCAGATTTGGCCTGTCCCCTCACTGCTGTAGTATCCTATGGAAATCTGCGTCTGACGAAAACGAAGACAAAAAAAAAAAAAACATCTGAATAATGCAACAGCCTAAAAGCACTGCGGGACACAGCAGCAATGAGAAAATGACTGAGACAGAGAGGAGACTAGGTAAAGGCAAAAGGGAGACAAGTAACTAAGTTGAAAGTGAGGTTAAACAGAGAAAGCGAGTAAAATTCATTGGTAGATGGGGTGCAAATACGTTCGAGGGAACTTGAGGGATGCTTTGTGAAATGTGTGAGAAATAGAGCGAAAGACCACAAAGGTATGAATGAAGCGTAAAGAAGCAAAATGGAGAAAACTAAGACAGGTGTGTGAAAAACAAGACAAATGAAGAAAAGGAAAAGAAAGAAAACCCAGGGGGAACCAACACTGATTTAATTGTTGCAAAGAGGGAAAGAGGATGGCATTTTATTTTCTTTTTTCTTATCTTCTTTATTTGTCTAGCTTGTTGTCAATCTTGGTGGACTTTTTTTTTTCTTTGTTTGTTTTGTGGTTGTGGGGCTTTAACCAGACTTATCTTAGCTGGTATCTCTTACTTTCTCCGAGCTTCTGTCTTCTTTCTGTGACATCCTCATCCTGTTTGGCGTGCATCATTACTTCAAAAGAAAGAAAAAAAATCTGCTGATGTATTGTCTTCTCAAATACAGAAGTTCTAATTTAATTTAGTCTTTAGATGCCAGAAAAGAGAATACAAGAAGAGTGATATTTAGGGCCACTTTTCGGGGTGCTTAACCCATCTGACACCTTAGCTCAGGACCTCTGAAAATCAAAAGGTCATTACAAAGACTCTTAAAATTAAATTATTTTCTTTAACTTCTTGATTGTGTGTGTTTGGAAAATGCTACTTTATTTAAGTAGACAAATGAAATGCATCAGGTTGTCTGGAAGCATCAGGTCTGTCTCTGACATTTATCCTGCAATGTGTTTATACCTGGAAAATGTCAAAATTGGGATATGTTTTCCCTTTTTAATTAAGATAACTTACAGGCATGACTAAAATATTAGATTTATTCTGTGTTGTTCTTTATTGCTTTCTTTCATATATAAAAAAAATCAATAAGTACTTACGTAATACATTTAATCCACAGTAGTTATTTTGCAAGATAATCGGTTTGATGGCTTGTAAACAATGAGAGTTGCAAAGTTTTTAACCTTCCAGCTGCTTATTTAAACTAAAGGGATGACACGATGAGTATTTCTTAATAAATCTGGTTGTTTCATTTGACCAATATAAAAACGGAAAAACTGATTGTTATATTTAAAAAACGTTTTTTTTTTATTATTATTCAAGCTTGATGAAGGCATTGTTGTGCACCGACCGTTGACTGTAGCTCAACAGTGAACCTCATGCTGGTTTTTTTTCATGATGTGTGACAGGTGAACCAGGAAGATACCACTGTCAGTGACCTGTAAAGAGGAGAGGAGAGGAAAGCTGATGCAAATGATGGTGGAGCCCCACCATCACGCTTGCAAACCTTATTTTTTGTAAGTGTTTTTTTTTCCACTTTTTACCTTTACATATACATATATATATATATATATATATATATATATATATATATATATATATATATATATATATGTATGTATATATACATATATATATATATATATATATATATATATATATATATATATGTATGTATGTATATATACATATATATATATATATATATATATATATATATATATATATATATATATATATATATATATTATTATTATATATATATATATATATATATATATATATATATATATATATATTATATATATATATATATATATATATATATATATATATATATATATTGTATATATACATATATATATATATATATATATATATATATATATATATGTATGTATATATACATATATATATATATATATATATATATATATATATATATATATATGTATGTATATATATATATATATATATATATATATATATATATTATATATATATATATATATATATATATATATATATATATATATATATATATATATATATGTGTGTGTGTTTCTCTGTGTGATAATGATGTGATAATATCTATTTATTTATTATACATTTCTTCTTTATTCAAAAAATCAGTATTTTAAAAGATCTGACAGCCACCCATCTTCTTTTAGACTAGATTAATTTCATCCATCTGAACATTAGGAGGCAGGAACTCTTCTCATGTGTTGATTTTTATGCTAAAATTTTGGAAAAGGACAGAAAAGGATAGCAGGAGTGTAGATTAAAGGGGACATCCCACTGAATAATGCACCAACATCCACCACAGGCTTCTGTTTTGTGTTATTTATATATTTATTTTCAGGGAAGAACAGTGCATCCATTTCTCTTCTCTGGCAATTACTTTTAATTGGATAACCTTTTCGTTTGCTTGAGAGAACTATTTTTAACTTTGAAAGCACAAGGTGTGGAGGCACCCTGCGTTCCCTCAGGAGTAGCTCACTACATAGATAGCAAGAATGAAAGAGGGACTGTTAATATGGAAAGAAGATGCCAGAAGTGGGAGGGAAACGAGGAGAAGCACACGCACGAAACACATGAAAATAATGTGTTTAAAGAGATTTCAAACATAAAATAACAATTTTATTTTTAATTATAAAAATCTCTTATCAAATGTTCAAACCAACTTAAAATTAGGTCAGAGATCCACTGTGGAACATTGGTTAGAAGTCGAATCCCGACTGGGACCTTTTTGTGTGGAGTTTGCATACTCTCCCTGTGCATGAATTGGTTTTCTCTGAGAACTCTGGCTTCCTCCCACAGTCCAAAAACATGATCCATATGCCAGTTGATTCCTCTAAAGCAGTGTTTTTCAAACTTTTTTGAGCCACGGCACACTTTAACCTTGACAAAAATCCTGCGGCACACCACCATCGAAACATTAAAAAAAGGAGAAACTCATTGTCTGAATTGATCTACAGCCCCTCCGCAAGCATTTTTGTAATAGTTGTGGCAGAAAAAGCTGGAAGCTGCAGCTGTTTTTTCTAAAAGATGTTATAAAAGTTAAGTTAGAAGATTTAAAAACATTTTGATTTGTGTCCGTTGTGGTTTCAAGACGTTTAACCCTTTGTGCTATCCTAGGCACTTTAACATTGGGAGTTGGGTCATCTAGACCCACTAGACAGTGTGCTGAACCTTTTTTCTTCAATGATTTGTGACCTTCACTGGTGTCCATGGATTACATGAAATCTTTCCACCTTTATCCACCTTTGTCATGGTAGGGAGAACACCTCAATGTAAGTGTGGGGTCATCTAAGATAGCACAAGGGTTAACAAGTAAGACTCATTGTGCGCTGAGACACTGTCACTTTAACCCAATGCATCATGGGAGATGTGGTGTCTGTGCCGAACGCAGACAAAGTCGCGTCTCTGAGCTTCATTGTTTTTTTCACTTTTTCAATGGTCTGATACCGGAAAGCTACACCGCTAAAGACGAGCTTTAGATGTTTTTTTTTTTCTTTTTTTTTTTTTTTTTTCTTTTTTCCTTTTTTAACTTGTTCTGTCCAACAGCTGAGCAAACAGATTAGAGCTGAAGGCTTTTTGTGTTGGACAGGTTTTACTATCACAAAAAGAGGTTATATAGTTTCAAGAAACTAGAGTGTAGATTTGTATAAACCCCTTTTTGTCGTATTATTTTTTATTTATTTGTTACATTTAGTGTGTGTGGGGAGGGAGAGGGGAAGAATGTGAGGGGAGGGTGGAAGAGAGTAAAAGGAAGAAAGGTGAAAAGGTGGGGGATACAAGCACTGATTTGACTAAGTTATTAATTTAAGCTGTAACAATTATACCAGATCTGCTGGAAAGACGAATGTTACATCAAAGGTGAAAATCTGACACTAAGATGAGCGAGAAAAAAAAACTGTCCATCAATACACTGTAGGTAAGGAGGAGGGATGAAGCAGACAGGGAGCAGTGTGGAGTGTGCACGTGGGGGTGGAGATACATGCATGCTGCCGACGTGAACCGTGTGTTCATAAAGGGAGCCAGATCCTACCCAGCCAGACCAGCCAGACCGGGAGAGGGGAGGAGAGCCCCCCAGGCCAGAAGCCCCCCCAGCATCCGGACCCAGGCAGCCCGGGAGGGGAGGAGGAGGGGACCGCCCACCCCACCAGCCAGGCACAGAGAGGGCCCCCCTACAGGGGCCCCCCAATGCCCAGAGGCACAAGCGAACCCAGTGTCCGGCCCCCAGGCCACAAGACAGGAGCGCTTAGCCGTACCAGGCGGCAGCCATGGGGGCCACCGGGCGCCGGACACCGAGACAAAGGCCAGGGACGAAGCCAGGGCCCCCGGAACCCAAGAGCCGGCCACCACCCGACCGGCGCCCCGTCCCCGCAAGCCAGCCCAGGCCCGCGACCCTAGCAACCCAGGGATCGCCACGCACCCACAGCCACAGCCACCCCCCTAAAACCCTACGCACTACCACCCCCCCCGCCATAATATCTGACCCCCCCTCCCCAACCCTCTCAGTGCCCTCCCCTCTCTGTGATGGGGAGGGAAAGCCCCAGAGGGTCCCAGCGAGCCAGCCCCCAGGTCGGTCCTACCCATGCACTCACACACACATACTCACAATCATCTGGTTACCCTCCCTACCCCCGCCGCCAAGCAGCAACCCCCCCCCCCCAGCCGGCCGACCCCCAGCGCCGCATGCCCGACCCCTCCCGCAGCCGACAGGACACCCATAAGCCCGGCCGCCCTGAGAGGACCAGGCGGGTGAAGACCGGCCGCCCCCCCCCGACCCCACCCATGTATGGAGGTGTGGGAGTGCTGTGTGTGTGCTGCAGGTAAAATAGGAGGTCACCAGTGTGGGGGGATCCACCGCTGCCAAGCCGCAAAGCCCCCCACTCCGGAGTCCCTCTGTGAGTGGTGTGTATTTGCTGTGTGTGTGCTGCTAGCATGCAGTGTGTGTGTCTACAGAGGAAGTTAAAATTGTGGGGGGGCCAGCGAAAGGTGAGCACGGATGTTTCACCGTGCCCCCCTCCACCAGACCCTCTCCACAAGGCCCTAGATGAATCAGAGTGTCTAATATGCAAGTAAAAAGCGGGGAGGAGGGCGGGTGCCAACGAGAACCCAGAGAGGGGCATCCCCAGTGAGCCCCGCCAGCATACCCCTCCCATCCAGATCCCGGGGCCCTATGTGCCTGTGTGCAATATTTGTTTGGGTGAGAGCGGGGAGGAGCGGGCATTTTTGTTTTAACTGAGAGACTTTACGAGCTAAATCGGAATAAGGAAGTGAAGACTTTAACCACCTCTGATTGGTCAGTCTGATGACGTGTAATTAAGCCTCCAAAAATGATTGGTGGAGACAGTTAAAAGGGCGGGACTTTTCAGAAAACAGCCGTAGCCGCAGCTAAATCGCGGTACCATCATTCTTATCAAAATGTCTTTAATAGAATCAAATAAACACAAAGAAAAAAGTATTTTAATATCTTTCATATTCCTAACTACTCGTTAGGAATGTTTTTTCAAAACCTGTTTGGATGAACAAATAGCTGATATCCTGGAGATGGTAAATGTTTTTAGAACAGTTAATGAGGGCGATTTCCTACGGCACACCTGACCATCTACCACGGCAGCACACCGTTTGAAAAAATCTGCTCTAAAGGATCCCAAAGTGTGATTGTGTTTCCTGTGACAGACTGGCGACTTGTCCAGAGTGTACCCTGCCTTTGTCCAACTATAGCCGAGACAAGGCTCCAGAAAGCCCGTGACCTCGAGAGGGTCAAACATCTTTTGCTGCCACATTAGGAAATACACACTGCATGGTGACGTACTGGTTAGCACTCTGAAATCATACCAAGAGGGCCCTGTTTCAAATCCCAGCAGGGACCTTTCTGTGTTTGCATGCTCATCTTAGTGCATGTGTAGGGTTTCTCCAGGCGTTCCCACAGTCTAAAAACATACTTCATAGGGTGCTGAATGTCTCTAAATTGCCCCTAGGCATTAACTTGAGTGTGTGTTGCCCTGCAACAGACAGACTGGAACCCTGAAAGGGATTCAGCAGGTTTTGAAGATGGATGGATGGATTAAGAAGTACAACTTAATTACTGTAAGGAATATTTGTCAGGAAATAATGTAGGACCCAATACCTATCCTGGAGAAACAAATTATTAAACCATTAATTAAACTTAACCCGTGTGCTATCCTATGACCCCACCCTTACATTGACGTGTTCTCCCTACCATGACAAAGTTGGATAAAGGTGGAAAGATTTCATGTAATCCATGGACACTAGTGAAGATAACAAATCATTGAAGAAAAAAGGTTCAGCGCACTGCCTAGTGGGTCTAGATGACCCAACTCCCAATGTTAAAGTGCTTAGGATAGCACAAGAGCTAAACATGCCAAACCCTATGGATAAACAAAAAGGTGAAAAAGCAGGTAACCTGACAATCAGGAACTGAAAATGAGACGTCTATATACACCAGGGGTCATTAACACAAATCAAGACAGCTGCAGATGATCATCCATCTAAACCTGGTATGACTGACAATAAAAAAAACCAGAACATCACAAAAACCAAAGACAGAAATCACAAAATCCAAGTGCACTGTGCAACTCTTATTGCGCATCAATTAATTTTGTGGTTTACAAAAATATATAAGGTAATTTGTTAAAAAATGACTGAAAAACAGGAGAAGTTTTCTTTATTTTACCAAGACATATTCGTCGTCAGGGGGAAAAACACATATGAGTGATGAATATAAAAGCCACATAAACATATTCTGTGAATTTTTATTTGAGTGAAAAATCAAAGTAGACAGATAAAGTAACCTCTGCCAAGCAAATGTTCACTGATCTGTAAACTGCATAGGTGGATTTCATTATTCATAATGCATCAGTTAAGGATGCCTTTTTACTCAAGTTGTATGCTCCATCTGTCAGTTGTCTTTGGCACAACCAGAGTCTGTGGCTAGAGGCTGTCAAACAATCTGACGGATCTAATCATAGATGTGACTGCTTTACATGTCACTTCAGTCACGTCAATGTTCTTTCTTTTAATAAAATGTTTATTATTGTTGTAGAACTGGTTACCTCTACTTTGCTGTCGAATTCGGCTAGGAAATGACTGTAAAGAAAAATGAAAATTAAACAGGAACATTTTTGATTCTTGAAATCTTTTTTAGATATGTAAATAACATCAGATTGTTGTATGTGTGTGAGAGAGAGAGGGGGGGGGAGGGAGAGAGAGAGAGTGAGATAGATAGATAGATAGATAGATAGATAGATAGATAGATAGATAGATAGATAGATAGATAGATAGATAGATAGATAGATAGATAGATAGATAGATAGATAGATAGATAGATAGATAGATAGATAGATAGATAGATAGATAGATAGATAGATAGATAGATAGATAGATAGATAGATAGATAGATAGAGAGTACCTTTTTGATCCCAAGGGAACGTGCAAGTCCATCCATTGCTACAAATACTCACGATGCTAAAATGATATTAAAAATATTAAAATTGTTCAGTGTCCACCCCCTTGCCCCTCCTCTCCCAGTTGCATTGTAAAGTCTTGTTGCACTCGGTGCACAAAATTTCTTGAGCCTTTCTGTAGAGAATGGCAGAGGGCGAAGCCGGTCACCGAAGGCACTCCTTTGGTCAGCAAAGACTCTGTGTAGGGGGTGACCGGATGACATTCACTATGTTTCACTATGTCCAGTTTAGATAGCATCCTCCTCTCTGCCACCACCTCCACCATCTCCAGGTTTATCCCCACCACACAGCCTGCCCTCTTGATCAGGCGATTCAGTTTTTTAATGTCCTTTTTGTTCACGCAACCCCCCCAATACAGCACAGCATAAAACAGTTCATTGAAAACAACAGAGTGAGAAAACATAAGGAGCATTTCTGAGTAGATATTAAAAGAGGCAAGTCTTTTTAAGAGGGAGCACCTGCTCTCCCCTTTCCTGTCTATGGAGTCCATGTTCACCAATTCAGATTCTTGTCCAGCAGAACAGGTATTTATAGTTGTCAAAAACCTCCACCTTTGCTCCATCAATGATGACGGGCTGTTTGACCAAAGTCCATTACCATCTCCTTTGCCTTGGTGTTCAAGTGAAGGCAGTTTTGTTGGCTGCGGAGCACAAAGTCCTCCACTAGATGTCTGTAATCCCCCTCCTCAACCTTTTTGAATTGTGAATCTAACTAAAAATGACCAGAGCTGCCAAACACCACCATGTTTGTTTCCTTCTTTACCATCAACTAGGAATTGTGCTACTTAACCCAGAAAAGCAAACCTAATGTTTCAGATTTGTCACCTACACAGGATTCCTCACTGATTGCCAGTACAGGGCCGCTAAACTTTAGGTTTACCGTCAACCAAAATGTATAGTGCATAGATCAAATTCTTGATCAAATAACTTTACAAACGTCTGGTCTACACAAATGGAAGCAGTACAAAAAACTACAAGGTCAATGAGAGGATCCCTGCAATTGCTGGGAAAAACCTTCTGTTGCATGCAATGTTGTTCACTTATTTGCAGCAAAACTGTTAAGTTCCAACTATCTTTATCAGTTTCTTTAGCTTTATTTGTATCAGTAGCTCTGATGTTGCTGCTCCAACTGATTACAGTCCTGCAGATTTGCTCTTTCACAGTCACACATTCTGGTTGACACCACTTGTTTATAACACACACAACAAACCCTACTTCCTTTCCTTGTTGCCAAAGTTTCTCACTTTCTATGTGAGAGTCAGTCATCAGTGTTGGGCCTGCAGTATTGTAACCGTGTGGTGGTTACCGGTGTTGTGTGGCTCTGAGATGGAGTATCAAACTGTTGAGGATTTAGTGGCTGCTACTTTGCTCAACAGGAACCCCTTAGATATTCTATATTTATTTTATTTATTACTTAAAAAATAAATTCTCAATGCATTTATTCCATGAACTGAAGGCCATTCTACATACAAAAGGACTCATTGAAATTTCAAAAGCTTCATGAATATTAATTCTTGTTAGTAGTTGACTCCGCACATGTCCCTGACACACTTGTGCGCACTGTCCATTATTTGAGATTATTCAATGTGGTGAATATGTTTGCTGTTTTGCTCACAATAAAACACCGCATCAAAAAATAAGCAACACTGTGTGAGCAGTTCACTCCCCTGCAGAATAAGCTTTTTATTTATGGGTCCAGAAATCGGAAAATACACACATAACTGAGGATTAAAAAAATTACTATTCAGCAATCACAACATAGATTTAAGATGCACCTCATGTGACCTTCTTGGAGGCTGCTTCAGAGGACAGAGATTGTTGAGAACGGCTCATATTACTGCAAGACTCAGTGGATCATGACCCCAGATTCTTCCAAGGCTGAAAGGCAGGAGTCTCATTCATTCTTAATGCGTCCAATGCCCGGCACCTTACTTCTGCAACATATAGTATAGATTCCAGGTGAAGGTTGTTCAGAAAAAAATGACAACCTGAGTGCTTCCATGAGTCAGAACTGAAAATGTTACAAACGAACAAATGGCATTCGTTGTAATCACCCATATCATACATTCGGGACAGAATATTATACCCCTTATATGTAATTAAAATTCTAGGTGTATATATGTATATGTATATATATATATATATATATATATATATATGATAAATAAGATAAAGATGCTTTATTGATCCCAGCTTGGGAAATTGGGTTGTTGCAGCGTCAGCGTTAGGCTCAAGATACAAACATACAAACAATGGGTGACAACAGAACAATCAATCTGTTAGAAACATCCTTAAAAAACAGTTGGATTGAGGTAGGAAAGATCTCCTGTAGTGATTGGTGTGACAGCGAAGCTGCCTTAGCCTATTGGAGAAGGTGCTCCGCTGACCGTCAAGAACAGGATGGAGAGGATGCTCCAGATTATCCATGATGGGTATGAGCTTATTGATGGGTATGAGCCCTCCTCTCCATCAAGGCTTCAAACGTGTCCATCTTACATCCGATTACAGAGCCAGTTCTTCTGATCAGTTTGTTCAGTCTATTAGTGTCCCTGGCATGGCCCCTGGATGGGTACCAGTTCTAATAAAGGGTTGACTCACCTAGGAGTCAGCTGTGGCCACAGTCTCCTGGGGCCCACCACGCTCGCCGAAATCCTCAGGTATGTTGGTATCCAGCTCGAAGGGACCAAATTAATGTTGGGTTAAAACAACCTGCAACATCATAACAATTCAAAAAGGAAAGAAAGACAAACAGACAAAGGTACCTTTACGAGGAGAGCAGACAGAGATCTACCCAGTAAACAATCTCTCTCCACTCTGGCGCATATTCTGCTGTACTCCCCTTTTAATAAGTTGTTTTGGGTTTTCCCTAAGTTACACATGCGCTGAGCTCTAAGGAGGGGAAACAGATAAAAACGCAGTTGCAGCGCTATCAAAAACATTAATTGCAACATGTCCATCCTTCCACAGTCCTCTCACTTCATCTCCGGACCTGCAAAGCCTATTCTCACGGATAAACTAACACAGAGCGTCCTTCGTTTCATTTTAGACACAGCTAACACAGGTTCTCAGGAGAATGCTAAAAAAGACGCAAAGATAAACATTTTCTCCCAAGGGTGTCACCTCCACCTTCCTGTGAAACAGATTCGGACACACACACACTTCTGCAAACATGATTAAATCACCTATATATATAGCTAGGTGATGTATAAAATAAGCAAATATGAGATAACCTATATACATTATTCCAACAATATGCTGCCCCCCCCCCCCCCCCCAGCAGACCACCGAGAAGAGTGCTTGCCACAACAGACTGGTAGAAAATCTTGAGCATCCTGCTGCACACGATGAAGGACCTCAGTCTCCTCAGGAAGCAGGGTCTGCTGTTGGCCTTCTTGTACACAGCAGTGCTGTTGCTCAGTCTGTTGTTGATGGTTACTCCCAAGTACTTGTACTCCTCTACATCTGCCACATCTCTCCCCAAGATGCTGAGAAAGGAGGCAGAGGACTAGTGAGCGTGGAAGCCACTGCCTAGGATGAAACGTCCAAGGTTCATGAATACATCCAGCTCAAGGCCCCAACTGACAGTGTGCTCAGTGAATGTCTCAGACAATTTAGAGCACAGGATGCAGTGCTGGAGAACAGATCACAAGAGAACAAGTCCTTGCATGGAATGTACCACCCAACCATGGGCATGGTGCAGCGGTAGGGCGGTCGATCCATGATCGTAAGATTGCAGGTTTGATTCCCGCCTTGCACGCCCATGTGTTGAAGTGTCCTTGGGAAAGACACTGAACCCCACCTTGCCTCTGGTGGGAGGATGGCGCCAGTGTTCGGCAGCAGAGCCGCCATCAGTGTGTGAATGTGTGTGTGACTGGGTGAATGGGACTGTGACTGTAAAGCGCTTTGGGCCTTTGAAAGTGCTATACAAGTATCCGCCATTTACGATTTACCAACCATACAGTAACTGAAATGACTGATTTTAAGTTTCCTACCAATGGTTAGAAAGGACTGGTCTACAGGACAGCACTGAAGCGCTCATCCTGGCAGCTCAGGAACAAGCCCTGGGCACCAGAGCGATTGAGGCTCAGATCTACCACACCAGAGAAGACCCAAGGAGTAGACAGTGCAAAAAGGCACCTGAAACAATCCACACATAACTGCAGGGTATAAGATGCTGGCAGGGAAAGCATATATGGAGCTCCACAATCAAGTGGCTGGAATAAAAAACAGGAACACGTGCAGAATATGAACTGAAAGACCCAAAGTCAAAATGGGAAACTCCTCCAGAAGTGGTAGAGAATGAGAGAGCAAAGATCCTGTGGGAATTCCAGATACAGACTGACAGGATTGTAATGGCGAACCAACCAGTCAATGGAGTACTAGATAAAGAACAGAGGAAAGCTGTTGTGGTGGATATGGCAGTGCCAAGCAAATGGGAACATCAAGAAGGCACTTGAGAAACTGGAGAAATACCAGGGACTCAGAGAAGAAATGGGGAAGGAGCGACTTGCTAAAACACTATGGTTTATTTTTTGTCTCTCACTGCAAAAATACATATGAAGTGATTAAATATGTATGAGAAATAATAAAAAAATGTCTTGATTGAAAGAACATGATTTTTCTGATGAAAAATAATCTGCACATTTTTTTATATACTTGATCTGCATATGCTCTGGTGAATTCTGAAACAAGTGTTAAGTCTATTTACATAACTAATACTGTAATACTGTAATAATGTACTTCATCTTTGGCACGTGATTCATTGATACTTAAAGATTATTAATGACCTGACTCTGTGTTGTAAGTTATAAGAATATGATTAAAAGCTGTGAACCAAATAATGATAATTCATGTAAAGAAAATGATAATGTGGAACAGGGTTGGGATTACATAAATTTGATTCCTTTATAGCAATCTATGATATGATGACTTATTAACCTATGTTTGATACTTCTTTTTATGGATGTAAAGTTCTGTTGATTGTATTGTTTGTAAATGGTAAATGGAAGTGCATTTGGACATACAAGTTATTTTTTTATATATATTTAGCCGATACTATTTGGAACATACATCAATGTGTCACAGAAGGGCTCAAGTGACCTATGCTGATAAGAATGTTCCATCTTATGAGGGGCCGTATAAGACATTATTTATTCTGAACCATTCACATTCATACATTCTTGCTCTCACAGTCATATATACTCTCTTTCGCATACATATATTCTCTTACGCATCCATATATTCTCTCTCTCACATTCATACATTCTTGCTCTCACAGTCATATATACTCTCTTTCGCATACATATATTCTCTTACGCATCCATATATTCTCTCTCTTACATTCATACATTCTTGCTCTCACAGTCATATATACTCTCTTTCGCATACATATATTCTCTTACGCATCCATATATTCTCTCTCTCACATTCATACATTCTTGCTCTCACAGTCATATATACTCTCTTTCGCATACATATATTCTCTTACGCATCCATATATTCTCTCTCTCACATTCATACATTCTTGCTCTCACAGTCATATATACTCTCTTTCGCATACATATATTCTCACTTGCACATCCATATATTCTCTCTCTCGCATGCATATATATTACTTTACACATACATACATTCTCACTCTCATTGTCACTCTTAAAAAAGAATGTATGTATGTGAAAGACAAGTATACATGAACGTGTGAGGAAGAGTTTATATGTGTGTGTGAGAGAGGAGTATGCATGAAACGGAAGTGACTTTGCATGAAAAGGAAGGCACTTTGCATGAAACGGAAGGCAGATGATTTCTCGTGCTCTGATTGGACGAGAAGCCGCCACCTCCCATTTTGAACAGACGCTAACACGAACCAATAAGAAGGCCATCGGAACCTTAAGAAATATTTTATCTTCACCTCAAGTGGTCACAAATCTGTCTGCATCTCTAGAGACACAAAGGAATGTCTCAAATACCAATAATGGTAATAGAAGTGCCACCGAAACAGAAAATCCGTATCCACCTTATTCCTAGCCCCCATGAGCCTTTGCGTGAATTATGGGCGACACTTCCTGTAGACGCTGGAACACGCATTTAAATTAAAACAAATTCCTCTTGTTTTCGATCCATAACTACATATAAATGTGGGAAAACTAGCTGTCATTTCTTAAAAAAGGCAACGGTGAGGTGGAGATGAAATATTTGTTAAGGTTCCGATGGCTGCAGGACCCCCGTGGCTACTTCTTGCCGGTTCGTTTTTTTTAAAAAATAAACTTTATTAACAATATCTTGCACATACAAAATACCAAACACAAAACTCCACTGTGTGCAAAATACAATCTTCACGTTCGCCATGAGAATGAACAAAAAAAACATAATGATAACCATGTAAAACAGGTTATGCAAAAAGAAAACAAAAATAATAAGGCAAAGGAATCTGTTAAAGTTTCAGGAGAGACCATGTTTCAACTGTTCTGACAGCTTTTTTGTTAGTGGAAGATTTAATACTGTTCACATACAAAACCATTTCTTTCTGAAAAACATAAAACACGTTTTTTTTGTTGGCATATTTACACTTGTGTATAAAGTATTTAGCCATAATTATAAGTAAATTAACTGTCATGATTTGATTTTGTTGTCTTGTTTTGGTCCTTGTTCTGTCTTGTTTCTGTTTCCTGTTTTATTTTGAAAGTCTCCTGTCTTGTCTGGTTTCTTGAGTTTTACTTCCTTTGGTTCCCATTCAGCCCTGATCGTGTCCACCTGTGTCTTGTCTGCCCTGTCTGTATATAAGTCTTGTCTCTGCCTTCCTCCTGTGTTGGTCCATTATTCCTGTTCTGGTGTTCATGTCTTGTCATGCCATGTTCCTTGTTCTTTGTCTCATGCCACGTCACGTCACAGTGAGTTTTTGGTTTTGTCATCCTGCTCGGCAGCGTTTTTTGTTATAATTAAACCCCTTGCCCTTGAACCACGTGCCCCTGCCTCCGCATTTTGGGTCCTACCGGCTCTCGAGCCCCACCACCGTGACATTAACTACATATATTTTTTCTGCATTAAGTCTTTCTTGTGTAAAATATCCAAAAATAATATGCTCGTAAAATAATCTATAATCTTCACATAGATGAGTTCTTATAAAATGTATCACATCTTTCCAAAATAGTTGAGTGAAAGAGCAAAACCAAAAAAGATGAGGCACAGTTTCTGGTGAGGAATGACAGAATGAACAGTTTATGTCCAGATCTTTTTTTAAACTTAGTAAAGAAATGTTTCACTGGATAAAATTTGTGAAGAATTTTGAAAGAAATTTATCTGATTTTATTGGTGATGAAATACTTTTGTGGCAGGGTCCAAACCTTTTCCCACTGAATTCTACATCCAAAGCTGTTCCAGTATGAGATAACATACGGTTTTGTGGCAATCTCATTTTGAAACAGAGAACGGATACTTTGATTATTCCTGCTAGCTGAAAAACATACCTTTCCACACCACAAGTCTGTTAATTTGGGATTTCTTGCTTGTTCATGTTAGCGTCTGCACTGTAATCCCTAGCGAGTTGACTGAACTTAAATTATTTTGTAACAGATTACGCAACAGTTAAGTTATATTATTAAAACTTTTAAGTTAACATTTATTAAAATTCATATTGTCAGTTGGCTTACATTTGTATTATTTCATATAAAAAATATTAAGATTCCTCAACTTATAAAAGAGAGATTATTTACTTAAAGTTTTTAATATTTTCCAACTAAAAAACGCTTTAACTATATTTTTATATTACTCAACTCATAAAATATGTAAAATTCACTCAAATGCTTTATAAATTCTTTAACTCATTAAATTTGTAGCATTGAAAATATTTAAAATTCTGCAGCTTAAAATGTATTCTAAACAGAGATATTGATACTGCCCCACTACATTTTAAAGGCTAACATTGATAAAAACCAACAAACGTGAAGGCCACACAATAGTGATTGCATAATACACTTTTTTTAATTGCTCTTTAAAAAAAAAGCACAAATATCAAGAGGATGAAGAAACAATAAGTGCAATAAAACTGCATTATAAGAGTGCCACACAACATATTGACAAAAAGAGTTGGTTTTGTATTGTACGGCAGAAAAAGCATATGATCACAACAAAACACATTAGTTACATAACACTTAAACCAACAAATAGTCCATTCTGGAAGACTCACTCAACGAAACATTCTTCAGCGTCAATAAAGGTCCTTTCAGTGGTTTGCTGTCCTCAAGGCTCAAGACAGCATTCTGAATAAATATGAAGGCAAGTTCAAGTTTTTTGGGGTGCTGTAGGTCCAGAGCATAGATGTCCCCGAAGAGTTAGAAGAGATTAGTCAGGCAGATGTGTGGGACCACTGACGGCAGCATCAGGAGCATCACCACGACAACTGAGAAGATACCCACAGCAGTGTCTGTGAGGTCTGGTATTCTTGAAAATACAAAACAAAAAACACAGATGAGTTCAGACCCTCAAAGATATTCATCACACTAATGTCCAAAACTGACATTCCTGCCATCTGTCAATGGGAATCTTTTCAAGCTAACATTCTGTTAGCTTTTAATCGACTGGCTATGATGTTTTAAGGACCAACTCCAATTAAAATTGTGTTTTTAAAAAGTTCTTTAGCATTTTTCTGAAGGAGGACATTTATAAAATAATTTAAGACTAAAGCTTCATTTTTCTTTATTCAAATAATGATGGATCAGGAGCAGAAAAAGGTAAACGAAAATGTTCCCACTCCTTCCAATCAGGAGTCCCTGATGTTCGTCTCATCTTCCATCTCATTTTTAAAACCATTTAAAAATATCACTCAGTTTACAAACTACAAACAATTGCCCTATTTATTATGTCACTCAATAAAATCTCAATCAATATTAAAGGATTAGTGAAAACCATTGACAGGGAGTCGTTTGCACTTACTGTACAGGTCTTGAAGAAGTTGGAGGCATCTTCATGCAGATAAACAGGAAGGGCAAGGAGGACAAGTGCCCGTCTCATGTTCACGTCACGCTGGTCCTAAAAGAATAAAAAGAAATATCCATTACCATTGAAGCAAATGCAGAGCAAACACTTCCAATATTTATTTAAGGAACTTTAAGAAATAATAAAATGATACCTTTTCTAGATGTCTATTTCTAGTGAGAGTACAATACAGTGTTCATGGCATGATCCACTTCAGGTCAAAGACCCAAAGTCATTTTTAAGGCAAGTTACACCTTGGCTTCTTACAGCTGTTTACAAATGATTTGTTATCCGTTTTTGAATTATGCACATTAGAAATTCACCTGGAGGTCATAAATCCTAACCAAGCTGGCCAGTTCCTGTCTGTTTTGGTGGACTTAGTCTCAGAAAAGGGCAGCTTTAAGTTACACAAACATGTAAAAACTGCACAATTTCCTCTGACTGCATCTACTCTACATAAATCCATTTCAGATCTTGACAGATGAGTTTTCATGGTTTCAAATGATGGAATGGTGCTAATGCAACATCATTTTATTATTGTAATATACTGTCATAAAGACATGACAATATTCCAAAGTGTCTCCACATACATGGCAGTGGAAACACTTTGGAATATTTGCTATGTAGTACTGCAGTATTATATGTAGTACTGCATAGTGCCAAAGTAACAGAACACAACTTGCACCTCCATTCCATTGTGCCACCTTCAGCCTGCAATCTTAATATGTTTAGTTAAATTGTAAATAATTTCAACTCTATTTAGACCTTTGGCTAGTTAAAATGTGCATAAATGTTTCCATGCTGCCGTATAAATCTAATAATGGTAATAGTTCAGGATGAATATATTAAATAAGTATAAAACTCATCCACTGACACCTCTTTTCTGGTGAAATGGTGACTTTCTGGGGAACTTTCTGAAGTTCAGTATCTGAAAAAGTCCAAAAGAGATTTTTCAATGTTAAAAAATGTTTCAATTATATTCTGATCAAAAACCATTTATTGCACTACACAACCTATTGCATTTTTTGTTTTTTTAAAATAGCTCTAGACAAATAACTGATCAGGAGACAAGTTACCTGGCTGGCCTTGGCGTCTACCTGAGGTGAAACACTGAACACTCTGTAGTTCGGTACCTGAACACAACACGAGCACGTTGATTAATTTATTTTTACAAAAACCTTTTTTATAACGGAGATCAGTGATTTATAAAAGCTTAAAGCTGCATTCAAAACCCAATGCTTCCATGTAGCAACCAGGCTTAAAACTGTTGGCGGTAGCTCCTCCCACACAACCGTTAGAGGCTTTGAGTGACATTTTTGGACAAATGTCCAGCAGCAAACTTTAGCCACAGACAGAGGCCTCCAACGCGAATTTCACACGCGGATCATGTTTAGTGTGATTGCAGCATAACAGATCATTTCTACCTCTGAAAAAAAAAAAAAAAAACTCATCACTGTCGTAACTTACGGGCAGAAATGCATTTTGGGTTTGGCTCGCCATACGTCTGCTAATATGACAAACTAATCATGTATACATTTCCACATTAATCTCTAAAACAATCGTAACACACATATGTTTAAACAACAGTAAACCACATTTACGGTAGTATAAGAGCATTTTTAAAGCATTCATTCAAAATAAACCATGAACGATACTTACCAAATTAAATCAGGGCTGAAGACAAGACGGCACCATCAGCGATGAGGCGGATGAAAAAAAAAACCCGAGGTTGGGGCGTCTTGAAGCGGGACGAAATCGCAACGCTTTGCAGAAAAATAAAATGCTCAACTTTCAATTTCAAACGTCGCATACTCGCATTCGGCAAATCCAACATGGCCACCTGAGCTAACGTAGAGAAAACGAAAGACCCTCCCACCAGTACGTGATGACGTCATGACGCTACTTCAGGGATCTTAAAATTTTTGAGTGCTAGATACAAATAAGCTTTAAAATATTTAGCACTGTTAAGTTAAATTTGAAAAAATCTTGATAGAGCTTAATACTTTATAGTTGAATCAACTACAAAATGACATTTAAGTTGTGTAACCTTAATAGTTATGAGTCAGTACAAGTGATAGGGTTTAGAGTGTGTTCAAAATGGGAGGTGGCGGCCTCTCGTCCAATCAGAGCACGAGAAATCATCTGCCTTCCGTTTCATGCAAAGTGCCTTCCTTTTCATTCAAAGTGCCTTCCTTTTCATGCAAAGTCCCTTCCGTTTCATGCATACTCCTCTCTCACACACACATATAAACTCTTCCTCACACGTTCATATATACTTGTCTTTCACATACATACATTCTTTTTTAAGAGTGACAATGAGAGTGAGAATGTATGTATGTGTAAAGTAATATATATGCATGCGAGAGAGAGAATATATGAATGTGCAAGTGAGAATATATGTATGCGAAAGAGAATATATGTATGCGAAAGAGAGTATATATGACTGTGAGAGCAAGAATGTATGAATGTGAATGGTTCAGAATAAATAATGTCTTATACGGCCCCTCATACCATCTGTCTTTGTTCCTTTAGATATGTTTTCTATTTTTTCTTGTTTTATTTCTACCTATGAGTAGCATCTGTAGCATTTATCTGCATCACTGACAAACACACACAACAAAACATCTAAGCATTTAGGAATTATAGTTTCCAAAATGTTTTGGCAATGGTTTGAACATTTTTAACCCATCCACATTTTTGGGTAATTTTACTTCAAAATGTCCTTAGATTTTAGTTTGAAAAAAAGTTTGAAAAAAAAAAAAAAAAAAAGAAATAGTAATAGAGTTTGAAAAGAAATGATTACAAAGTACATGACCAGAAAATGTCATAGTCAAACCGTACCATTTCTGACATTATTCAAGCAGACTCGGTGTTCTATTTGAAATAAAAGAGAAGATCCAATTTGATTGCCTTTAATGATGCACATGGTGTTAGAAAGTACTTTATTTCATGGCAAAGTTTCAAATTTACTTGAAAAAATTGTTACTGTAATCATGTTGGCCTTTTTCTAAAGACCCAGTGCATTACGTGATATTAAATAAAAGTCTAAATAAAGTCTTCTCTTATCTTATCCTAAATCTTCTCTTTGACTGCATTTTTCATTTTGTCCAGTACAGTGCTGGTAATCTCTGTCTTTAATCTGAACAACTAAATATTCCTCTTTCTATGAGGATCGTATTCCGTTTGTTTCTCGTAGGTTTTGTGACTAACAGCACTGCATCACATTAAATCACTTCCCTGCTGCGACAAAAACCTGTGAGGGAAGGAAAGAGTAAAAGCAGAAATGAACAGAGATTTGCTGCTTCAGATAGTTAGTCCTTTGGGAAGTGTAATGGGCAAGGGCTCTTTAAAGTGTATCCCATCTGTCACAAATGTTCACTGCAGATGAACACAGATGACAGCATTTTGCATGGCTGTGATGAGGACTTTAAATATGGAGCCGGCAGGAGAGTGTGAGAGTAAGGCTGTTTGTATACACATGCAGCTACTGGTATCTGGGGTCACAAAGCAACAGGGCTGGAAACCTTTACTATCTCTTTAACAAAGGATACTTTACAAAAACACATATTAACTCATTTTGTATTGTGTCATTATTAACGAGTGTATAAGTTCTTCAGATGTAGATTTATAAAAAAAAAAAAGAACACATTCTCAGGCTATGGTTCTACAATGTGATGCAAATGTTTGTTTGTTTTTCATTCGGGGAAAATGACTGTATATAGAACTGGACTGGGTGAGTGTGATGTCAGCCATAGAAAATGACAAAATTAAGTAAATTCAGTCAACATTTTTTCAGAGGACTGATGCCACCATGTTGGAGCCAGACATCATAAGTGAGCAGTGATTGATCCTAGTAGATCTGAGTCAACAAATCTATGGCAACCACTCTCGCCAATCAGGAATGAGCTTAGTGGAAGTCCACACCCCTATCATTGAAAGTGAGCTTAGGAGAATCAGTCAACTCCAATGTTTTGTATGTTGGCGGTGGGGGCCAGCAGGCACCACATACTTTCATTGAGGTATCTGATTGGTCTGTTTATAATTTGATACAATGAATGAATGAAAGAATGAATGAATGAATCCATTCATTCATTCATTCATTCATTCATTATTAATTTAGAATAGGGTGGTCATTCAGCCCAGTTTTCTCATACAAAAAATGGGTGACAGAACTTTTTTTGTTTGTGTCCATTTTTAGTTTTAGGCAATCCAATGTAGCAGAAAGGAGCACACATTGTGGGATGGAGCTTCTGTTTTGCAGAGAATAAAGAAGCAAGTAACAATCACCCCAGTGCTACCGAACCCTTCAGTGCTCCTCCAACCTTCAGAAGCCACTGACACACAACTGATAAAACTTAATTAGACAATTGTGTCTCCCATCTTTCACATTATATACTTTTTGTAATACAACATTAGCTGTCACAAGCTCACTTAGGAAAATCTTTGTCCCCCTGCATCCCTTAGGTTACTGATGACAACAGTGCTGCTCTATCCACCCTTCATTATCTGCCTACCAATTCCTGGTGCCTCAAATTCATCTGAGTGGGCAGTTTGAAGCTGTTTCTGTGCTGTCGTTTCTGTGACCTTCCCAACCCTTGATGTCTTTAGAAAAAAGGAGAACCACATTAAGCCATGTAATCTTCTCAGTGTTTATTTGTTACACTTTGTGCACTTAAGGCAGAGTGCCTTCAGGGTTCTGCCACATTAAGTGGTTTCTTTGTCACTGTTTTCAAAGACTCTACGTACTGAGTAATTACTTAATAGCGGTCAATACCCAGCAAGTATGATGCTAAATGAGAAGCATTTACCCATTGTCCATTTGACACTTTCTTTTTTCTTCTTCTGTCTGTAGTAGCAGTACAGTAGCAGTGCTACTGAACCCATAATGCATCCACACAATCCTTGGGACATTGTAACATGGAGCAAGGCTTCTAAAAGTGAACCAAGTTATCTGTCCTGTCCAACAGCCATGCTAACAGAAAAAGGTGGGTGCCTCTTTGTTGGACAGACTTTAGAAGTTTTACTTCCACCCATGCATCCTTCTTCAGAACTTTCTGAATTCAGGGTCATGGGGTTGCTGGAGCCTGTCCCAGCTACTGTTGGCAAAAAACAGGATACACCCTGAATAGGTTGTGTTGAAGTGTCACACAATCACAAATTAACACCTATTAACTATTTAGAATCATCAATTAACTATAGAAACATTTCTTTGGATTTGTGGGAGAAACCTGGAGTGCCCGGAGAAAGCCCATGGCTGCATGGGGAAAACAGGCAAACTCCACACAGAAATGTCCCAGACGGGAATTGAACCAGGGCCTTCTCACTATGAAATTAGAGCACTAACAACCACCTAACCAGGCAGTAGTTATTGTCTTTTGGATTACAATTATTTTACCCTACTAGTTCTGGTCAAAGTTTAAAATAGCTAATTTTTCTGGCTTTTTGCATGTCGTTGTATTTTAGGTTGTCACAATAACCAAAAAAGGAAACAATGCACTTATACTACAAAAAACAAAAGTTTTTGTTTGTTTGCTCTGTTTTTACCCAATTTTAACGAATGAGTAGAACAGAAAAGTTGATCTGTGCAAAAACTAGAAAAAGAAGATATTTTCTTTTATGCAGAATTGTACTTTTATGGTTCTTTAATAAGTGCTTTCCATCTGTCTGATCCTCTCCTGCCAATCCGTCCTTACATTAGCTTGATTTTCACACTGACAATGAACAATTAAGCTTTTGTCATGTAAAATAGTTAACTTACAAGGATGTAATTATCTAACCTACCTTGCAGCACTGCCAAAATCCCGACCATATATTCAATGAAAGCATTGTCTGGTAAAATCCCCCGAATGTAAATGATAATGATAGCTTTTGTACTTAGCTGTATTTATATAAAATTACCACTGATGGAATGTCAGAAATGACTTAATGTCATGTCAGTGCCAGAATTTTTATAATAAAATGTATGTGCTAAGCTTCTCAACTTCTTTTGTGACAATCAGAGCTTGCACAATGAGCTGGAAATTATTACTTAAAAGTCAGTGTTGGTGTTAGATGGACTTTTCATGTGGTCCTAAACATTTTATATAACAAATCAAAAACACTTAGTAATCTACAGTATCATTAGCAGTTTAAACATAAAAATAACCTTTTATTTTGTTGGAGATTTTCAATCCCACACTTTTCTGGGCAAAATCTTTTCGAGTAGCACCAGTATTTTTTTCCTTTTCTTTTCTTTTCTCTGTTTTAAGCACCTAAAAAAATAATAAACAACATTTGCTCATATTTGCTTATTAAAGTGTGTATTTGCACCTTTATACAAGCTCACTTGAATGTAAAAGTTAGCTATATTTGCTATTTGCTGTCAATATTGTCTTGACATGTAGTTTAATACCAATATTTATGCAAAAAGGAGTGTATATTTGCATTGTACTCTCACTGGCCACTTCATTAGGCACACCTCTCCAGCTGCTCTCCAGCTGCTCGACAAATTTCTAATCAATCACATGGCAGCAACTTGTCATGTAGTCATGACCAAAACTATATGCTGCAGTTCAAACCAAGCATCAGAATGGGGGAGAAAGGTGATTTAAGTGACTGAACGCTGAGTGGTTGTTGGTTGCCAAACGGGCTGGTCTGAGGAATTAAAAAACTACTGATCCACTGGGATTTTCACTCACAACCTCAAGGGTTTACAGAAAATGGTCAGAAAAATAAGGATCCGTTGCACGGCAGTTCGGTGTGCAGAGATGCCTCATTGAGGTCAGAGGAGAATGGCCAGACTGGTTCCAGCTGATAGATAGGCAACAGTAACGTCCAACCTTGAGGCAGACAGGCTGCAGCAGCAGAAGATCACACCAGATATCAGTCCTCTTAGCCAAGAACAGGAAACTGAGGCTACAATTCACACACACTCACCAAAATTGGACAATAGAAGATCGGAAAAAACTGTTAGGTGAGTCTCGACAGGGTCAGAGTCTGGTGTCAACAACACGAAAACATGGATCCATCCTTACTTGAATCAACAGTTCAGGCTGGTGATGGGATAATGGTGAAGGGGATATTTTATTGGAACACTTTGGGCCCCTCAGTACCAGTTGAGAATCATTACAACACCACAGCCTACCTGAGTATTGTTGCTGACCATTTCCATCCCTTTATGACCACAGTGTACCCATCCTCTGATCGCTACTTCCAGCAGGAATATATGCCGTGTCGTAAAGCTGGAGTAACCTCAAACTGGTTTCTTGAACATGACAAAAAGTTCACTGGACGCAAATAGCCTCCACAATCACCAGATCTTAACCTAATAGATCACCTTTTGGATGTGGTGGAACGGGAGATTGGCATCATGGATGTACAGCCGACAAATCTACAGCATCTGTGTGATGCTTTCATGTCAGTATGGACCAAACTCTCTGAGGAATGTTTCCAGTACCTTGGTGAATCTATGCCATCAAGAAGTAAGGCAGTTCTTAAGGCAAAAGAGGTCAAAGCCAGTACTAGCAAGGTGCACCTAATAAAGTGTCCAGTGAGTTCAAATGAAAACTGGCTTGTTAAGACAAAATCCATTATTTGTCTGAAAAATTAAGGAAATTGAATACCTCCATTCAGTGTTCTACAAGTGCAGTAAAGTTTTGCTTGGAAAATCTTTCACCATATTGAGTGTTCATGCTTGGCTGCAATTTGGCTTCATGGTTTCCTGTACAGTCCCTACTGGGATTCAGACAGGTGTGCATGTCCATGTGTTTGCCCGTTTTTGTGTGAACAGGAAAGCTTTGTGAAGGTTCGAAGCAGGTTTTTTTTCAGCCTTCTCTCTCCTTCAAAGGTCTGATTTTTGTATGAATGCAAAGGATTGATTTGTGGTTCTCTGCTGAAATGCCTCTGCTTCAAGAAAGTCTCAATATCCATAACCAGCAGCCTGATATTCAAAAGTGTTAATGCTGTCAGTCGTTCTGGGTGAGTGTGCGTGTCTCTGTGAGCTTCGATCTAGCTTATTTTAAGCACTGCCTCTATTGTCGGTCCTTTTTTTGTCCTGCATTAACACAGCCCAGAAAAAACACACACAAATCAGCTGCTCAGGCACTCAAAGTCTCCAGATATCAGAATGCCAACAGACCTGTAACCATCAACAAATGCTCTTGTTTACGCTGGAGATGAATGAGACAGATCGCTGCTCAACTTGGCTAAATAGGTCCCCAAACACCAAGACAGGTGGTGTGTTTGGGTCTGTGGTTTTGTGAGAACAATGTGTGTATGTGGATAGTGTGTGGTTGCATGTATGCTTTGTAGATCTAGTGGCAGGTGGCACAATTTGTTTGTTTTGCCACCATACCCCTTAACTAACCCAGCATTTTCATTTTTCTCCATCATTTTCATTTCTTTTACCTTTCTCTGCTCCCCTCCATCACACTTTATCTTGTTTTGACTTGGAACAAATGTCTTTTGGAGAACAAAACTAGGCAATGCGCTTCTTGGCAATTTTCCCCCTGGCGTCATGTTTAACATTTTTTCGAAGTAAATATGCAAAACTGCATGGCCTCAACCCAGTCAATGTAATTGCAGCAAGATAGTTAAACTTACAAATATGCTGATATGCAGATGACTGTTGACTGGATCTGTTGAGAAAAGGAGAACATGCTCTTGTTTTCTCGAATTAATGAAATATTAACAGTCAATTTTGTGTATGTGTATGTTGAGGTGAGGAAAGTGTGACGATGTGTTTGCATATTTCACATGCTTGAACGAGTTCTTAAAAAAATGCAACAATAAAAATAAAGACAAAAGAAAAAAAGCCAGATTTTACTAAAGGAAGGAGGAGAAAACTTTCTTGAAAAGAAAAAAAAAAGAATTAAGTGTAGATAAATGTAGTTGGCAGGCAACAAACTATGTAATCCTCCTAAAAATAAGAGGGGAAAAAACATGTTTGAGTCACTAGTTTTAAAGGCACCTTTTTTTAAATTAGGGTTTAAATTTAAGTTAGAAAAAGGTTGTTTAATAGAAATTTAAAGATCTTGAATAGAAGCAGGGAGAGAAAACAGGGAAAGTAATAGATTTTGGAGACTGATACTCATCACTCTTGTAAAGTAACAAATATTTATGGTTTGTAAAAGGTAATGACAATACCTTGTGTCGTCTGGAAAGTCTGGAAAGTCTGGAAAGTCTTCCGTTCTTTTGAAAACCTGTGCCTGTATTTTTTCTTTGTTGGTACATTGGGAACACTTTATAATAAGGGTCCTCTTTATTAATGTTATTTAATGCATCATTAAGCATTAGTTAACTAAGACATTGTTAATTAATTCTTACTGAAGCATTAACACTTGTGCTATCCTAGGCACTTGACCATTGAGAGTTGGGTCATCTAGACCCACTAGACAGTGCGCTGAACCTTTTTTCTTCAATGATTTGTGATCTTCACTGGTGTCCATGGATTACATGAAATCTTTCCACCTTTATCCACCTTTGTCATGGTAGGGAGAACACATCAATGTAAGGGTGGGGTCATCAGATAGCACAAGGGTTAAGTAACATGAATAAATAACTATTATATAGTTAAATAATGTTTATTAATGCATTGATTCAGATGAATAAAGGGACCCTTATTGTAACATATTCCTGTTATATTTACTTTGATTCCTTGTGGGTTAGTTTAGTTATTTCGGTTGTTTTTAGGTTTCAGTCATTATACCTAGCAGGGGTTTCAAAACCTAAGGAGAGGGGCTATAAGACCTAAACTGAAAAAAGAGGTAAAATAAAGTAAGGAACAAACACCATGTTATGTTATTAACCCTTGTGCTATCTTAGATGACCCCACCCTTACATTGACGTGTTCTCCCTACCATGACAAAGGTGGATAAAGGTGGAAAGATTTCATGTATGGTAATCAGTGAAGATCACAAATCATTGAAGAAAAAAGGTTCAGAGCACTGTCTAGTGGGTCTAGATGACCCAACTCCCAATGTTAAAGTGCCTAGGATAGCACAAGGGTTAAACCTAAAAGCAGCAGATCTCCTGTCATTACGTGAGTTCCATCAAGAAATGTGCAAGTTTTAAATGGGGAACAGTGTGATTTCCCTATAACCATTTATTCAGGTATAAAGTTAACCCACCATACAGCTACATGCAAATGCACTTAAATAATAATATATTATTTTGCTTGACTAGACTTTAAATTGTGTCTAATACACAGGACCATTTGATGTATTTTACCAGATTTACATAAAATGACTATCCACTTTAACTTTACTGAAGAATTTTGATCCGTGCCTTTAAACAACCCAAGTGGAAACAGCACTTAACTGTCAGCACGCTCTACCAAAATAACACACATGAGGTATAAAAACCAGTATTTTGCCATATTTGTACCAGACGATGAGAGAGTTTATGCAAGCGGAGCTGTAAACATAAGGAGGTCACATTCAGAGCTGTCAGTCTCAGTTCATCTAAATGTTTTAAAAGAAAAATAAAATATTCACCCTACTTGCAATAGGACCTCGTCATCAAACATGCACACGACTCACTCTCAGGGCCTCGAAAAGCCAAGTGAATGGATATTACAATTGTACCTCATCTTTTTTAGCTATCAATTATGCAACCACCAAACAGTGTCAACTAGTGTTAGAGTTATAAAGAAGAAAGTGCTGTGAAGGATGTTGTTTTCTTCACAGATGTGTATTCTAAACACACATAAAAAGGAAAGTGTATGTTACTTAAAATTGAATGCAAAGTTCTATGAAGGTCCACGTACTCCTTTTTCCATACCCTAGATTACGACGTTCTGCATCCATGTTGTCATGTATTTTTAAGTAAATACAAAAATAAGATTAGAAAATTAATTGTAACCTCCATTTTAGCTACCAGGGGTCTGCAACCTTAAATGCTAAAAGAGCCATTTGGTCCAGGTTTTCTTACCAACCAAAATCTAGCTAGACCCGCAAAGAAGAAAAAAAAAAACTTTTTGTGACCATTAGGCTTTTTATTTGAACAATGAACCTTTTACATATATAAAACACTTGATTTATTATAATTTTCTTTGTATAGTAATTTTGTCTTTGCAAGCAGCACATCCAAGTTTCCTTCAAAATAAAATACACATTATGTCAAAAAGGAAACTCCTATTGCAGATGATTTATTTCAAATAAAAAATAAGAATTCAAGAAAGCCAAATCACACATAACCTTTTGTATCCTTGTGAATTTTGTAACCACCATCCTTTTTGTCTTTTTATATATCCATGGCAACGTTGGCGTAGAATCCAAATTTTAAAATAAATGTTCATGTGCTATAAGATTATTCTAATAGATACACTGCAAATTTTGTCAATCTACCTAAGATTATTAAACTTAAAACTAGCTGTAAAATCTTATTGATCTTGATTTTAGATAAAAACAGCAGCATGTGTAAGATTATTAAACTTGTTTTAAGAAAAATATGCATTACCTGTCTTGATCAGTTTGTAAATCTAGAAACTAGTCATTTTACATGCAAAACAAGAAAAAAACACTGCAAGCCTGATTTAAGGACAGGAAAATTTAAGTTTATTAAACTTGTTTTAAGAAAAAAATATGCATTACCTTTCTTTATCAGTTTGTAAATTTAGAAATTAATCATTCTTCATGCAAAACAAGAAAAAATACTGCAGGCCTGATTTAAGCACAGGGTAAGGTCTTCATTTAAGTTAATTTTAGATGATACCACATTATCTGATATCCAAAAATGTATTTGAATACTGATTTTTAATAGCTCATCCAATATTAATAGGATAAACAATAGATACATATTTTTTGTTTTTTACTGCAATATCATCATCAATATTATATTTAATCAAAATACTGATTTTGAAACGATGATAGCCAAGCATGTTTTCAGAATTTATAAACGTAAACAAGATTAGGTATAGCTATTTCATAAGCAAGAAGGTCTCTGTTAAAACAGTGTTAGCTAGTTGCTAGTGCTAGTTGCTAGCACTATGTTAGCTACTTCGTCACGTTTTTGTAAGTATGCAGTATATTTCATAAATATACTTTAAAATACAATTAAGGATATTTTGGTTCTGTTTAAACGTGTCAAATTTAATTTTTGTTTAGTTAAAATGTATTTCAGTGTTTAAGAAGTATGCTACTGTACTAAGCTAACTTGAGTTATTGCTAGCCCAATACTGCTCAACTGTAACTCAGTTTTATGCTAGGGTTGCCAGATTGGGCAGTTTCCCACCCAAATCGGCCAGTTTGTCATGTATGCTTGATGATCTTAATGTTTGAATGAAAACTTGCTGTTATTAAAAATTCTGATTTTAACATTTTTTAAGTTTGTGAGTTACTATTGTTGGCAGAAATTAAAACACAATTTGTGATCACTTCTAGTGAAGAAGGATAGTATGCAAGTACAAACCAGGCATTATAAAACTCTGCAGGAAATGTACACAAAGTAGAAGCCCAACGTAGCTGATGTATACCAGTTTTTTTATCTGGAGTTTCAGGTCATAAGAGAAGATACCAGAGCTTCATCCATCGTGGATATTTATCCAGAGAATTGCATCATGTAAGTATTATGTAAAAAGCATAAAGTAAAATTTTAAATGTTTATATATTTTTCACTACTTGGTTTGTCATTGCAGGTGCCTAGAGAAATGCATAGAGTCCTTGCTCCCCACAATGATGAATTCTTCGAGGAAGTCAGAATGAAATGGGAGGATTGCTGCGCCAGGGTCATTTTACGGAAGGCAAAGAAGGCAATAAAGCCACCAATCAACAGGGATAAAAGTAAGTTCATGCCTTTTTGATACATGTAGTTAGATGCGTGAATGCTTCTTCTCAAAAAAAACTTTGTTGTATGTGTTTCTTCTTCAAGAAGTACAATTCAATTTATTGTGTTTCAGTGGAAGCCAACTTTGCTCTGGTGAAGGCCCTTCCCATTCTCTTTCCCCCAGTGGCACCTCCATCAAAGAAACTGGGGTGTGCTAGTGAAGCTTTACTGCATGTTCAGGAGGTAAATTTTTATTTTTGCCCTAAGCAGATACATAAAGAAATTACTACATTGGAGATACTAAAGTAAATACGTTTTTTTCTGCTTTATAGTCAACAGAAGATCCAAACGTCCTCATCCAGAAGAAAGGCCTTTCAAGTCCAGTCTTGGTGTTCGATGGCTGTAGATGAATCGTTGCTATTGGTTTGATGCCAGTTACGTTTGAAAAAGAAAAGCTTCACCAGGGTCTGATTTTCTAAATGGCATATTATTACACACTACATCTGACATACACAAAATGCGTGGCCACCCTTTTGTCATTCAGACAGATCCTTCAGGATCCTATTCACAAGCGCGACATCACCACCACATGAAAGAGCATTAAAGTAAAGAATTTGTTGGAAGATGAACTGCTTTTGCAGTTTAATGTTTATGTCTGTTCTTTAGATGAGTATTCTAATTGTGTTGTTAAAGAAACTGTTGTTTTCCTAGAAAATTTGGGTACATTTGTAACACAAATCTCAGTTTGTAAGTTGAATAAAAGAATCGAAAAGTGAATTTGTTTTCATTCTTTTTAGTATTGAAACAAGAAAAAATATATTTTGCAACTGCTTGTTTCAAGATTTATTTTCTGAATTTTAGTGGGCAATACATTTTAATCAAGCTCCTATATCCTAGTTTCTAGTTTTTTTGTCTTAAATTACTGCTTAAAATAAGTGTTTTTGCCTAATTTCAAGATTTAACCAATTTACTATGGCTTTGATATTTTTACTTAAATCAAGACATCTTGTTAAGTAAAATTTACTAGCTGCACTGGCAGATAATTTGACTTATTTCTAGTCAATTTCTACTAAAAACAAGTCCTTTTTTTAGAATTAAGATAGTGGTTTTTGGCAGTGTAACCAATGTTACCATTATTTTCTCACTTTTCTGACATGTTACTTATTTTCTATAAATTACTTAATTAACTAAAATACATTAACAAACATTTATTACAAACATTAAAAAAGTTTTATGCATTGTTAGCATTTCTCTTCATAGCCAAAGAGTCACAAAGGAGGGATGAAGGAGCTGCATGAGGCTCCAGACTGCAGACCCTTGAGCTAAGATATGAGCTAGCCATGCAATTCTCTTAGCCAATTTAAAGGGCCTTGTTTTAATCAGTTGATCTACTATCTGAAGGGTTTTCTTTTTAAACTACTGTAGCAATTCAATTTAAACAAATAAATGACCTAGCTGCAAAAATATCAAGTTTTGCATTTTATTTCCAATTGCAAAGTGATCCTAATACATGGCCAGGAAAAGGTCGAGGCAGTTTGAAAGGTAAATTAATTCTTTGAAATGTTTGTTTTAAATTGGACTAAAAGCACAGTGTGTATTCTGATCTATTTGAATAACCTTTTTTTGTCTTACCTATTTTTCTAAAAAATATCTAACCTCCTTCTTATACACCTTTAAAACAGCACTCACTTTTCGTATTTAATCCAATTATTTGGATATGTATCAAAGTGCTGCTGTTCATTGCATCCAAAAACTCACTTTTTGGAAATATTTTGTGTCAGGCAAATAAATGTTGTGATTAATGCAGATCCAACCAATCGGTTGCCAGTACCACCCATATGAACAGTTTTTAAGGGATGCCTTAACAATACAGCAAAATGTCCCATTTTACTACATTCCATCACTTTAGTTATGCACTACTACCAACACTACCAGTGGGCAGTGGTTCTATATATCTATATTTAGTTATATAAAACCTCCTCACCTTTTTCAATATAAGGCTCATTAGATAAAAAGCAGGCTACATGAAAAGAAGCAGAACAGGTCATGAACGCAAATCAAGAAAATATGGAAGATAAATGACTGAGATGCAGGGACATTCCTCTTCATTAATCAGTGCGCCTCAGGCTACTTAAACTGAGAAGTACGTTTCCGATTTATTTCAGCACAGTCTCACTTAAGCCTCCTTTGTATCCAGCTTACCATCTCCCTCCATTTATTCGTACCTCTTAGGACCTCCAGCTTAACTTAAATGAATCTATAATCCATAGCTCCCCCTTTTTTTCATCAATGTTTCTACCAGTAAAGCATAAATAATAATTAGGAGGGATAGAACACAAAAAGTTAGGAGTTGCATTTGTGTGAAAACTTTCTAGCTGTAGTTCTCTTTTGCAATTTGACCTTTATCATGCCAAGAGATGGCAGGAATGCATTTTATTGTTTCTATGGAAAAAAAACAATGATAATTTTGCTGCACTAAAATTATAGAAAGTAAATTAAGATATTTAAGTCAGATTTTGACATGATCTCACGAGACTTGGCAGACCCAAATGCCGGAACCGAGAGGGGAGGGGGAAGATAGCTGTCAGAGGCACCATGACAGATTTTTTGACAAGTAGTTCCATCTTTTTTTTTAAACTGAGACCACTTACCTGGTATATTAAAATATTCCAAATGCTGCTAGTTGTAAAGTATTTATAGTGGACCTAAATGATCAGTATGTATCTTAAAAATTAAATTGGGCAGTAATTCTGCCCTACATTTAATAATATATGTTCTATTCTTACATATTATCCCTTATTTTGTGAGGAGGAGCCTTTGTCAAGGCTATGGCACAGTAGTAAAACCACTGGACCTGCAGAGTTCTTCCATCTGAGACCAAATTATGTCACAGTCCTGGAAGGACATCCAACATAAACACTGTCAAATACCAAAAATTACTTGAATGCAAATAAATTCACTGTAGTGACCCCATTATGGGCAGCAGCCAAAAGGCACTATTTTACCAGAAGGAGTCTCTTGGGGTTTCAAATCTCCTTCAAACTCCCCTCTTCATTCATAGTCAATTATTTCTTATTTTTATATTTATATTTTTTAAGAATCTTTGTTTTGAAAGACTTTGTCAGAAAACCAAAAAAAACAAAAAAAAAACGTAAAAACGAAATGTGTGATATGCTCATATTTTTTTTAGAAACTTCAGAAGTAACTGAATGGCTCAGTTGGGTGAGTGTAGGCCTGGTGTGCAGGAAACCAGAGTTTGCTTCCTTGGCGCATCCCACCTATAACCCCAACCACCTGTGCAAATCGGTGAAAGCTGATTCGCTTTGGCAACCCTGATGGAATATGCCAGAAGATGAATGACATTTTTAAAAAGGTAAGATGAATGTTTGAGTTTTGTTGATAACTGACGGTAAAAGTCTGATGACCGATTTACCTGCTAATGTTCCTTTCATGTGATCAACAATAAAGCTAAATGTTGATCAGAAATCTAGAGTTTTCCTCTTAAAAGTTACGGCAAATAAAGTACAGAACATGAATTTTGAAAATATACTAATTTGATTCATTTTTCTTTGATTGCACTATATTCTCCTTAAGAAATAGGTCATTTACAGCACACGTAATGTTTAGATTGCTAAAACATGGAAAACAGCTCAAATGCATTTGGGTTTACTACAATATCTGGAGGCAAAGTTTGGAACAATTGCAACCTAATGGCATAGACCTGCAGAGAGAGGGCTGCTGGTTCAAGATGTGGGGCTGGAGGGATTAAATCTGGGTTAAGTGTTTGTTTGTCCCCCTTTGAACAAGTTCCAATGTGAACCCATCTGAAGGTGAAAGGGTGTCTAGCTCATTGTTCTCAACTATGATCCTCGGGGCACATTGCCCTGCATGTTTTCCATCCTGCTCTGCTTATTATCAGGCTCTGCAGAAGCCTGACAATGACACTCATCAAAGGCAGGTGTGTTTGAGCAGAGTTGGATTCATAAATGCAGGACAATGTGCCCCGAGAACCAGGGTTGGAAAACACTGTCCTAGTTAATGGGAGTTCACTTTCAATAGAGTTCGCCATAAATAAAGGTAAAGAAAAAGGTTTATTGTTAATTGAACCGTGACAATTGACCCATTGGAATTGGTAGAAGAGGGAGCCACCTTCCCATCTGCTATCAAAAGCTGCAAAGGAAGAATTTAGGATTCTCATTCTGAGGGGCTTAATGCCTTAACTACAACATAAAGATCTCTAATACATAACAAAGTAAATAATTCTGGTATCCCATAAAATGAAATGCCCCAGGAGTTTGGAGACTGTCTTGTGGTTTCCATCAAGTGTTTCAAATGTCTTGGCATTTGTTAGGAAACTTGACAAGGTTGGACCTTTCAGCGGAGGTGAAATCTCAAGTATTCGTAAAAGGCTTGGGCTGAAAACACTCACTTCTGGACAGTACAACCCTGAATTAAACAATTGTGGCATTTATAGAAAAGAATACCAGCTTTCAGAATTCAGACGTGATAATATGCATCAATTGGAGGCAGATGAGGAACAGACAAACAATCTAAATAAAGTTGCGTTCACACCCAACGGGATTTGCGTGTCAGGAGCATCCAGTTTCAAATGTGAAGTTAATGTACAGACCAGACCAGAGATCCTGTGGCGTGAATTAATTGTTGGGCAAAGTGTGTCGGTTTAGCAGCAGCGTGTTTTCAGTGAGAGTTTAAAAATCTGAACTTTGGCAAAGAAGACGCAACACATCAGGGACTCAGTTTTGGCACGTGACGTGTTGATGACATGATCAGTGGGTGCAGTCCAAATCCAATATGAAGGAGAAACTGATCGTTTTCCACTTGAACTTTATTATATTTACGTAATATAAAAAGGTCCTCTAATTTCATTTTTTTTTCTTCTTTTTCTTCCCTCCTTAAACTAATGTGGGACAGCAAGACGGCAAACTGGGTCACAGAGAGGCGGAAGTGCCGCTGAAAGCAGCTGTCCCTCAGCTCTGGCAGTGGACGGTGAACCTCACTGCACTGGGAGAGTCTCATGAATTGGTCTCATGAACCGAGACATGGAGACGTCCTCTTTAAAATAAATGTGATCTCTCAAATTAAACCATGTTTTATGTGGATTGTAAATAATAAAAACAGAAACAGCTTCTTCTATAGCAAACAGGCTAAAAACCTTTAACAGTAGCTCCTGCCATATAAGTCTGGAAAATCTAGTTTATAAACAGATTTTTGGACAAGCGACGAACAGTGTATTTGACACGCAAATCAGTGTAAAAGCAGCCTTTTTCTTAGTGACAAAGTTCCTTTAGAAGTATTAAATTAGTAGCATTTATTAAAATTGTCAATAACTTCATGAAAAGATAGAGATATATTCTATATAATGTGTTTTAGCTCTTTGCCTATTTTCTCTTATCTTTTCCGTTTAATTTTGTGTTCTTGCTTGCTCATACAATTTCCCTGCAGGACTCCACTATGTATACAAACATTTCCACATAATAACTATCAAGACTTGTATATTTTAAAAAATGGATCTCCCTTTTTAACAAGACACCCATGAGGGTTGCTGTCGGTCACCTTTCCTCTTTAAGGAAAGGGGACTGAAGATGCTGTTAACAAGGCGAGCGATTTTAAGTTAACAAGGACATGTTATTTGCCTTCAGCTCTGCCAAATCATCTCCTCAATGAATCACATGCGCAGACACACACACACAACCCTTGTCAGTCACTGTGGTCCTCAAAATGATGCCAAATGAAGCAGAGCAGCATGCTTTCTGCTTTAATGTGCAAAGCTTTCATCTTTGAAAACAAAACATGCACCTGCAAAGAACAGGGGGAAAATAATTATACATTCCAGCAAAATCAAGGTAGAAATATTGCATTAATTATAAAATCTTGTTATTTGACTGCATCAATAAAAGACACATCAATGCGGACAAGTGTTTTCATTTGTTTCTTTTGGTTTTTGTTGGTTTCTTTGTCACCTGAATGACTTTCTGAAGGCCACTGTGGCATATACGTCTGCCCAGCAAACTACACAACAGTACATAAATACAAACAACAAATTCAGTGGCCCCGGTGGAGGAGACAGTAGCAACAAAGTCTGCTTTGTTCTAAGTGACTGCTTTAATCTTTAATGTTAGTTGGTTGCTGGTGGCAGCCAATGGCTTTTGGATTACTTCAGTGTTGTCACACCACAGAGGCAAGCCAAATAATATACCTCCCAGGGGCTAAAATAGACATGCTGCATCAAGCAAATTACAGACACCGTCATGCAAACACTCCAACATGGTCCAATATATTCACACTGAAAAAAAAAAAAACACACACACACGCATGGATCCATTCAGTCATGATAGGTCCTGCATAAAAGCTTACATTATTTCAAATGATATCCTTTACTATCAGTTTTACCTGTGCTAAGATAGAACATCATCACAGACTTTTGATAGAAGAGGCTTTATTATATGTAATTGGATTTGCTTTATTACACACGTTCACAAGAAAGCATAGGCAATTTGGCTTCAACCCTTAAACAATACATATGCTTTTTTAATATTGGCCAAAGACAATTTTGAAGAGTTTCCTTATAATCTCTACTGTCTTTAAGATAACTTTCACGAGTAAATGTTAACAATGACCCTCCAATCTGAGCATCATCAAGTCCAGAAAAAATCTTGGTAGTCTATAACTGTTAGTGTACTTCTGGATAATAACTATAGAAAACAATGAAATGGAAAAAGCTTTGCTACAGCATTAACCAAATGTATTTATGGGGCAAAACTTATTTTTCTTTCCTTGCCTCCACCATCAGAGGGGTGTACTGTAATTTTTTTTAAAGTCTGCCAAAATTGGCAAATTCAGGAGAAATTGATCAAATTAACAAGCGGTACTGACTTTTCAGAAAAAAAAGGGAAACACATTTAATAAATGTATTACATAGAACATCCAAACCCCTTCATTTAGAAACTCAGACTGATTGAAATCAAGCTCCCTTGTCTTTTCTGATTTAAAGCCAACAGATGTTGCAATTCCTCAAATGACCACTAGAGGTAAGCTTCAGAATGGAACAATTTCTTATTGATCCCTAAGTTAAGAACTCCAAATATAGGAAATAACAGCATTGTAGCACTCATCCTGGCAGCTCAGGAACAAGCCCTGGGCACCAAAGTGATTGAGGCTCAGATCTACCACACCAGAGAAGACCCAAGGAGTAGACAGTGCAAAGAGGCACCTGAAACAATCCAGCACATAACTGCATGGTGTAAGATGCTGACTAGGAAAGCATACATGGAACTCCATCACCATTGGCTGGAATAATATACAGGATCCCGTGTGCAGAATATGAACTGAAAAACCCAAAGTCAAAATGGGAAACACCTCCGAAGGTGGTAGAGAATGAGAAAGCAAAGATCCTGTGGGACTTCCAGATCCAGACTGATAGGATGGTAATGGTGAACGAACCAGACATTGTAGTGGTGGATAAAGAACAGAGGAAAGCCGTTGTGGTGGATGTGGCAGTGCCAAGCGATGGGAACATCAAGACGGCACTTGAGAATTTGGAGAAATACCAGGGACTCAGAGAAGAACTGGAGAAAGCATGGAAAGTGAAGGTGACAGTGGTACCTGTGGTAATTGGAGCACTCGGGGCAGTAACCCCCAAGCTGGAGGAGTGGCTACAACAGATCCCTGGAAAGACCTCAGACCTCTCAGTCCAGAAAAGCGCAGTGCTAGGAACAGCTAAGATACTGCAGGACTCTCAAGCTCCCAGGCCTCTGGTAGAGGACCCGAGCTTGGAGGAGAAACCACCCATGGAAGGGTGTATATACAGCATAAATAAAAAAATTAATATATATATATATTTTTTTCTTAATTTCACAAATTGTAATAATAATAATAAACTAAAATACAATGAACCTATTTTAGTTTTTATCTGTGTTGTTTCATGTGTTGTCATTATAGGATCTTGAGTGACTGCCCATCATTAAAGATCTCTCCAATCACCGCTACATATTTCCCAATAGTTTATGCTGATGTTGATGGACATGGTCCAAATTGCCTTCAACTTATTAAGCCTCAGTCAATGACTAAAATTCCTAAGGGGTCGGGAATGGTTGTTCTTCAAAATTAGTTTTTATAGTTTCATTTAGTTTGGAAGTGTTTGGCAAATTTTTATGTAGGCTCACATCTTTTGCACCAAAGCAACATGCCCAAATATGGTAATAGATAAACATTGTACCACAGCATAGATAAAGTCTAAATAGGGTTTAAATATTAAAACCTTTAGTTATATGTTTCCCATAGTCCCATTAGGCAGGTCAGTAAGGTTTAAGCAGAATTAAAAGGTTGTTTAAGAACAAGTTTGCATTCTGTATCACACACACACCAGAACATATACCTAGAGAGCTTTGGAAAATATTTTTAAAATTTATCAGGATAAGCAGAATAGACTAGAATAAACTACTGTTTTACTAGTCCAGGAACCTTTGAGCACAAAAGGTGGGAATAACTGTCTCCATACACATCACAGCCAAATGCTTAATAAAACATTAACCTTCCCTGCAGTGTTCTTTGCTTTTCCACAAGAAGATAACTTCTTGGCACTTGATGAACAACTAAGAGTTGCTTGTTACCAAACACCATATTTTAAATAGATGACAGAAAAACATGCATATTTTACAGTGCAAAACTGCACATATCCACTACTACACAACACTCAGCCACTGTCACTTTGTCACAGTTGCATTTTTAACAAGGCTGTTGCATTTTTCTTGGCACAAATACCTGAGGCAGTATAGGCCTATAAATAATAATTTCTCAGGTTTTGAGCAGATTAAATTGACTTTTGAAGAGGAAGACATTAGATAAAATGACATGTTGAGGGTCCTGCGCTGGAAATTTAGGGAGCATTCACACCCCGCGATGTTCCACTCAGGCCTTATGCATGAGTTCTGGCCTGGAACTACCAACCTGCGCCTCCGGCGCTCGGTTTTGTTGGAGAGGAGAACCAGTTAGGTGATGACCTGTCCAGATTGGATTCAAGTTCTTCCTTTAAAGTAAGTTGTGCATAGCACACTTTATTTTGATTTGGTTGGTTTGCTTGAAAAAACCTTTATAATTGAAGGTTTGCAGCTTAAGGGGAGGTGTGTTACGACCCCTGGTAGTGTCTGCTTGTTTTGGGTGTGTGTATGTGTTTGTGTTCTAGCTCCTGCACAGCTGCTGACTCCGCCCCTTCTGCAGTGCTGATTGAGGCTGCTACCAATTGCCTGGCTTGGAGGGAAACTTTAAAAGCTCCCGGGATCCTCTGCTCCAGTGGCGCCTGCATTCCTGAGTGGGAATTTGTTCCTTCAGCCTTCCCCTGCTGTGTCCCTGGCCTTAACTTAAAACCCTTGTGCTATGTTAGATGACCCCACCCTTACATTGAGGTGTTCTCCCTACCATGACAAAGGTGGATAAAGGTGGAAAGATTTCATGTAATCCATGGACACCAGTGAAGATCACAAATCATTGAAGAAAAAAGGTTCAGAGCACCGTCTAGTGGGTCTAGATCAGTGTTTTTCAACCTTTTCTGAGCCACGGCACACTTTAACCTTAAAAAAAATCCCGCGGCACACCAGCATCCAAAAATTTTAAAAAAGAAGGAGAAACTCATAGTCTGTATTGATCTACAGCCCCTCCACAATCTCACATGCATTTTTGAGATAATTGTTGCAGAAAAAGCTGGAAACTGCAGCTGTTTTTTTCTCTAAAAGATTCAATAAAAGTTAAGTTAGAAGATTTAAAAACAGTTTGATGTGTGTTCGTTGGTTTCAAGACGTTTAACGACAGATATCCTTGTGCCCTGTCACTCTCACAACCCAATGCATCATGGGAGATGTAGTGCATTAAACGGCCGGAGATCGGTTTTCGGAGCTTCATTGTTTTGTTCACTTGTTCCACGGTCTGATACCGGATTCTGTGGGGAGCTACAGCGCAAAAGACGAGCTTTAGCTGGTATTTTTGTTAGAACTGAGCGACTTTACGAGCTAAATCGGGACAAGGAAGTGAAGACTTTAAGCACTTCTGATTGGTCAGACTGATGACATGTGATTAAGCCCCTCAAGAATGATTGGTGGAGACAGTCAAAGGGACGGGACTTTTCCCAAATGCAGCCGGAGCTGCAGCTGAATCGCGGTACGGTCATTCTTATCAAAATGTCTTTAATAAAATAAAATAAACGCAAAGAAAAAGTATTTTACGATCTTTTATATTCCTAACTCCTCAGTGTTTTATCAGGGCCTGTTTGGATGAACACAGAGCTGAAATCCTGGAGATGGGAAATGTTTTTAGATCAGTTAATGAGGGCAATTTTCCACGGCACACTTGACCATCTCCCACGGCACACTAGTGTGCCGCGGCACACTGGTTGAAAAACACTGGTCTAGATGACCCAACTCCCAATCGTAAAGTGCCTAGGATAGCACAAGGGTAACGAAAGCCACTGGTTTCCCCCTTAGTTTGATTCTGGTTTTGTCCTTTTGTTACATTTACTCTTGTGGTCTTTTGTTTGCATTTTGAGTAATTTTGTGTCTTGCTTTAAACCCTGAGAATTTAATTTATACCATCATTTATTCCCCCTTTGGTGTCTTTTTGGTTTTTTCCCTTTAGTTCCCTTTGATTTTTTTGTGTCACTGAATAAACGGTTTTGTGGCCAATCTTAAAAACTGCCCAGTTATCTTAATTTTCTTTATGTTGCACATTTCTCCCTCCTTCCCTACGGTGGCCCTGAAGTGCAAAGCATTCCACAAATCACTCGATACAAAAACATTTGTAAGATCACAACAATTAAAAAAAAAAAAAAAAAAAGTTAAAAAGCAGCATAACATTTTAGAAAACAAAACAAAATTTCAGAAACCAAAACTTAAAAAACAAAAATGAAAAAAAAAAAAATTTCAGAAAACAAAATTAATTTCCAGGAAAAAAAATGAAATATTAAAAAATGAAAACATTTCAGAAAAAAAATGAAATATTAAAAAATGAAAACATTTCAGAAAAAAAATGAAATATTAAAAAATGAAAAACATTTCAGAACACAGAATTAATTTCCAGAAAACAAAACGAAATCTTCAAAAATGAAAAACATTTCCAAACCGGAAGAGGCAGGTACTATGGGACAACGCTGATTGGATGATGATGTTTGTCAATCATTTGAACTGAAAAGTATTTTAAATGAAGCGATGCCGGATTTTATCGTCCAAACAACAATGTAGTATAATAATCCACGTATTTCCCATTTATATATCAAATAAAGATTGCAGCAAACTGTTAATGAACTTTTAAATTCTTTTTTTAACATTTCGCCTGACACACGGTCACCCGGAAGTAGTTTGTGAGCACTTTTACTTTGAACGCTGTGCGCTAATGTCTACGGCTGCGAGGTTCACGCTGTCAATCATCTTCAGGTAAGAATCAATTCTGTGATCTTTTCTTTTGTCACTCACGTGTCTCTAAGGATGTTAATTTTAGGATGTTAATTAAAGTGCTGCTTTGAAAAGATAATTTTTTATCTTGCGCATGCGCAAAAGGAACCCGATGGAGACGAACCGTCTTCACATGATAGCCGTTCCCGTTTTCGGTGACAACATGAGAGAAAAAGCTCCGAGCCAGCCTGATTCTGTGATTTATACAGTAATTACAGTAATTATATGGCATTAGTGTTGCTAAAAATCGACTTTAAGACTGAAATCAGTAAACAAGTTCTTATGGGAAATAATATTAAAGTGCATTGTATATTTTTTGGACCATGCATATACATATACTGACACTTAAAAATGTACTTTAAAAGTTTATAAAATACTTAATTGAATTAACATGTGATATTTCTGCAGGTGAAGTTTCTCAAAGCGAAGTTCCAGAAAGGTTTGTGCTGCAGAAGAACAGATGGCAGCTCTACATGGGAATACAAAAAGACTAAAGTCATTCATATCATTGTGCAGTGTAAAGGCAAGTCACCATGATTTATGTGCAATGTAATCAATAAATATTATTTAACCTTAATATCTAATTTTTTTTTTTTTTAAATTGCAGGTCCTTAAAAAAAACGTCTTTAACCTGCTGCATAAGCCTGATTAGTTGTAAATGATGCAGTGGGGAGTGAAAAACGGAGCACAATTCCTGGCTTTAGCGTCGGGCTGATGATCTGGAAATCACATCTGAGGAATCGCATCAAACACTTGTACAACTCCAAACAACTTAATGTTCCTTTAAGCAAAACTCCAGTTTAAAATGTTCCTATTAGACTTGCTTCATTTAGGAGTTTTTCCATGTTTACCATTTTAGGTTTTAAAGCTTTATTAACAAAGTTGATGTTTGATTTTCAAAGCTGTTGTTTAGAAATGTTTCTTTGTCAATGAAAAAACTGAATGCTGATGTGAGGATTGTAATAATGGATATGAAAATAAACAAATTTGTTTCATAGCAATGCAGTATATTTATTGAAAACTTAACATGAATACGTTATTCAGTAACAGAAACAAAGAAACTGTTGTTGATTTCCCTTTATGGGCTTCTTCATGCAGTCAATCAAATGTTGCGTTTACATTCAGCATTTACTCAGCCTACCTGTCAGTCACATTTATTAGAGGAAAAAATGCATCTGGGAAAGTCTGTTTGTGCTTAACAACTATATCAAAAAGAGTCATGTCAGGGAAGGTTTGTCCACATTGCTGCTCAGCATCACATCCAGAGGAAGATGCACAGGTAAGGGGACGCCAGTTCCTGCTCGTACATGCTTGCAGCTTCCTCTGCCCTGGACACCAGCTCCATTGAAATACCTGACAGAAATAAATTAATAAATTAAAAATCCCTGACAGAAAAACATCAGCTGCCGTTCATCTTTCATTCAGGAAAAAGTTGAGTTCATCAAAATGAGGAGAAAATGGGTTAAACCAGAAATTCATTAGGGAGGGGTCAAAACACCAAACTCAGAATAAAGTACATTATTTCAGTCTTATAAAAAATACATTCTAAAACAATTTGGTATTCCTCCTCTGCCTGAAAGACTAAAACGTTTTTTTTAAAGATTTATTTTACACTACAGACTTTAGTTACACACCTGGACGTGTCTGATGATGAGCACATCCAGTCATTTACTGTCATGTTTCTGTGCACTGACACACTCTAAAGTCACAGATCTTAATAGTGTGAATAAGAAGCATTCATAAATGTTATTCTGAGACACAAACTGCTGCAGTTTACCTGACAACTTTGCTGATTTATGCGGCTGGTACACCTGTCTGAGAATCCTGCCCACGTGACCCCCCCTCTCCAGCTGATGAGGTAACCTGTCATTAACGTATGACTGAAGGATCTTGGATCTGTCTGTAAACACCCACCTAGAAATCACGTTTAACGCTACATTTATTAGATCAAACAAATGTGCCTCCATACCTTATCTGTGGATGGCGGGACTGCATTTCCTGATGTGCGCCGTCTTTAACAACCGTTTCTTCGCAGCTGCTGCTTCAGACAGAATCCTCCCACAGACATTTCGAAACATTTGTAAACCTGGTTGGTGTTGATAATTCTGCGTGCGTTCTGTCATCACATCCGCTAAATATTCAAAGATTAACGTTTAAGTTAACGTTTTATCGTCCTTCCCTTTCATTGTATACCTGCAGAACGGACGTCATCCACACAAATTACTTCCGGGTGACCGTTCTGCTTCAGAAGAAATATTAAAAAAATAATTTAAACCTTCATTATCTGTTTGCTGCATTTTTGATTTAATATGTAAATGGGAAATACGTGGATTATTATGGTACATTGTTGTTTGGACGATAAAATCCGGCATCGCTTCATTTAAAATACTTTTCAGTTCAAATGATTGACAAACATCATCATCCAATCAGCGTTGTCCCATAGTACCTGCCTCTTCCGGTTTGGAAATGTTTTTCATTTTTGAAGATTTCGTTTTGTTTTCTGGAAATTAATTCTGTGTTCTGAAATGTTTTTCATTTTTTAATATTTCATTTTTTTCTAAAATGTTTTCATTTTTTTGTATTTCATTTTGTTTTCTGGAAATTAATTTTGTTTTCTGAAATGTTTTAATTTTTTAATATTTCATTTTTTCTGAAATGATTTCATTTTTTAATATTTCTTTTTTTTTTCTGGAAATGAATTTTGTTTTCTGAAATGTTTTTTCTTTTTTTTCTTTTTTCTTTTTTATGTTTTCGTTTCTGAAATTATGTTTTGTTTTTCTAAAATGTAATACTGCTTTTTAAATAGTTGCTGTGATCTTAAAAATGTTTTTGTGTCGAGTTATTTGTTGAATGGTTTGCACTTCAGGGCCACCGTACCTTCCTGAAGAGCGACGTAACATGACACAATGGGAACTTAAATGATAGCAGGCACAATGCACTTGTGAAAGGTTAAACAGACCTGCCCTATCACACCAAGGCTTCAGAGTTTTGTCGGAGTTTCTTTTTTGCCCCAGATTTTGTTGTAATTCTCCTCCGGCCTCTGATATCAACACAACATTTTACAACATTCACTGGATATTTTTATTTATTTACTTTGACATTTTTCTGTAATCATTAGAAAATGAAACATCTAAAAAGCCAACCAATTTTAATCTGATTTCCCTATTCCCAAACTTACTCTAAGCGTCGACAGAATGTCTTGAACCTGTCAACAACTCCAAAGGTCTTCTGCCTCTGTCAGATATTCACACTGACATGCTGAGAAAAAGCTGCAGATATTAAAGTGTTTATGGAAATGCACAATAGTCAAAAGTACTTATATAAGGCATGTTATTGCAATGAATGTTTTTTTTTTGTTGTCATTAGCGATTGTTTTGGCTGAAGAACAACAGTCTGCAGTTGTAAAAAGAAAATAAAAAATTATTGAATTGGATTTTTACTTTTTTTTGGTCTTTCGAATTCCTTTGTGTCAGTCCTGTTCAGTTTTTTGTTTTTTATAAAAAGAGAATGTGACAAGGCAAATCCCATTTTGTATGTGTCACTATAGTAACATGGCTCTTGACCAGAGAAAGGTAGTTAACCCTCTTTGGGAGGGTGGCGTGCTCCTGCCCCAGGTGAAGGAGTTCATGGGGTCTTGCTCACGAGTGAGGGAAGATCGGAGCGTGAGATCGACAGGTGGATTGGTGTGAGAGAGGAAGGAGGGAAGACTGGGCATCTTTGCTTAGACCGCTGCCCTCACGACGGAAGATGGATCCATGGATACTCTGGTTACAAACTCAACCCTTGTAACAAAATACTCTAATTAGTTGTCTTTATAAAACCTTTCAGGGTAAATGATGTAAATATATCACTGCAAAAAATGCATATTGCCACTAAAACAAATGTTACCTTAACTTCTTTATTTCTCACACCTGCCTTACTGTGAAGATCTTCAAAACAATATTCAGTCCCTGCTATTACTGTGAAACAAATGTGGCACCTGTAAGCTATAGGTAGGGGTCAAAAACAACACAATATTTTTCTTTCATGCCACATATATAAAGTAGTACCAAGTCATGCCTGATGGTATTATAAAGATTCATAGGCAGACCATCATGGTTTTTTACTTTCTAAAACCATGTGTAGTTATGAATATCACCAGTCTGTATGAGAGAACAAAGAAACAGGAAAAAAACTTTTTTTATTTTATTTTATTAACTCTCCACTGTAAAGGAAGAAAATTCTGCTGTCAGAGTTAGGTGTGTGTTTGTGTACCATCGTTTTTGCACACAGCAATAACTAATAACATCACTTTGCAATGAAATTTATTCAGATGAGATCTGAAAATACATCATATTTCATATATCCATCAGAAGGCACTGACTAAATAAGAGGGAAAGGTGTGTGATGGATGCACAGATGATTGAGGGTTTGTTTATTTAGCTTTTTTTATTTCCCTGCAATAAGTCCCACTATTTTACTTCTTAATGGATGTGTCAATGACTGTTTATGTTGTCATCGCGCCATATTTTAAAGGAGGACTCCGCTTTTTAATAATCAAACCAGGTGAGTATTTGGGTTCATATTCAAAGACGGGACATTTCATTTTAAGGTAGTTTAGATAATGGTAAAAAAAAAGGTATTAAACTGTAAGGTGTGAGATTTTTTTGTTTTTTTCATTCACACAAATTTCTAGTGCTGGTTGCAAAGAAAAGTTATTGGAAATTCACAAATGGAAGACGCACGGTCAAAATTTAAGCAGCTGGCAAAATATCCTTGTGAAATTGTCCACATAATATTAGAGGAACTCAACTTGAAATAAATTACATTAATTCAGCTGACTTTTTTTGTGCATAGAATGCATGTGTATTAGAGACCTGAACACCAACAAATAAATCATAAATGCAAGTTTATTCAGCAAATTCGACAAGTAGCCACGCGGTGGCAATCATAATCGGGAGGCAGAAGTTGCATTTGTACACACCGCTCAGTGGTTGAAGAGGTTTTAAGAAAAAATGTATAATTTTACAGCAACCCAACGTCTTTATGACATTAAGTCAGTGGCGTATTTCAAGGTTGCGTGGTGGCAGTCGAGTGACAGCCAGGAAGGCAGTTGATAAATCCAAATTGATAATTTACTGACAGGAGGATCTCCAAAGTCCCCAAGAGCTTCTAATGATCGGCTGATTTTTAACTGCTACCCCCTAGCCACCGCCCTGGCCCAGTGCGTCCCACTGCCACTGTTCGATTACTATAAATCGCACGGCAGCAGCACTCGCACGCTCAATGAAATCACCTAGATATTTTACGTTTTCAATCATCCTGGAACACATAAAGTGTGAGTCTGTAATATTGAGCAAATATAATATATACATGCAGTATAAACATATTTTGTATAAGGCAGGTTTTCTACCCTTTTTTCTTTGTATGGAAATTAAAAACCTAAAAAGAAGCTTTTACATTTACATTAATAAACACATAAAAATATCCAATTAAATTGTTATTATTTGTGAGTGAGCTATGTTTTACAATTTACTTCAAATACAATATTTTATTAAATAATAGCAAATAAAGCAGACATTTTTGGGCATTTTTTTCAAAAACAAACGAAAATACAATCCTTCATATTAAATATTTAGAATTTATGTATTAGCTTTTCTAGCTTTTCTAAATAGTAATGTTTGAGGACATTGCTTCTGCTCTCCTTGCAATCTACTTTTTCACATTTTACATACCTCATGTGCAGGAAATATTTTGGACACGAAACAATATATTAAGCATTCTTTTGTCAGAGAAAAGAATTTTTTTTTTTCATAAACAGCAGACTGGTATGGAAGCAACCTTAGTAAATAGGATTAGGGCCATGCTGTCTTAAGGCCTGTTCACACCGGGACGAATTTCGCCGGCGATTTTCGCCGACGTTTAACGCCTCGTGACTAAAAAAAGGGCACCAATGAGAGTGTGCACACCGACGCGAAAAAACGCCACGCGTCAAAGCGTCAAAAAAAAAAAAGGCCTCGGGTTAGTTTTTTTTTTTTTGACGCCTCGCGTCGAAATCTATTCGACCAATGAGAACGGCGCTTTTGCACACATGTCTGGAGCTTCTGAAGTTACAGTAAAACACAACTTGGGGGCGCTCAAACACAAAACTGCCTTGCTGAGCACACATACCAGCGAAGAAGATAGACGCCAAGTAGCGTCTACACTGCCGCGAAGAAATATTGACGGACATTCTAAAATATCCCCGAACCAAGCACCAGTTGGAGCTACTGGTGCTTGAAATATTCATGTTTTCTTTGTATGATTCTGACAAGCGTGAATACTTGCTCTCTTCTTCTGAGTGAAAAGCGACTTTAAGAAGCGTAAAGTTGCGCAGCGCCACCTTGTGTACAGGAGTATTTCTGTTTACATTAAGCGCCATCTAATGTCAGGGAATGAAATTGCATGTTCGCTCGGCTCATCGTCAGCGAAAATCGCCTGGGTGTGAACACAAAAAACGTGGCGAAAAACGCTGGCGAATAACGCCTGGCGAATATTCTTCCCGGTGTGTACGGGCCTTTACACTCCTTACCCACTGCTTACTTTTTTGTCTCCGACTCAACAGCTAAATGTGGATAAATAAAGTTACAGAAATGATACTCTGCGCTTTTTTTTTTTTTTTTGGCAGCACAAAGTTGCAGAATCTGATGGGTATCGTAAAGTTTCTGTTTATTACAGCTGTCAGTCATCACTATAATTATCAGCACCAATAGGGAACTGCCTGCACATGGAGGAATACACACGCACAGAATCAGTCATGCGTAATTATGGTGTATGGAGGAAATATCTTGCAGTCAGCTATGGATCTGCATAGGGAGAGTCACAGTTTGACAGAATAATAACTGTCATTAAGGTACACAGACATGGGATTGTAGTTCTAACAAATTTCCAATCCTTTACCCATCATTACCTTAGCTGCATGGGGGTGTCTGTAGTTGTGCACGATGATGGAAAACATTATTTTAAGTGGGAGTCTGTAAATGTTATAACTGACTTTTTTTAAGGAGTGAGGATCAATATGCTTCTCCGGAACAAAGAATTGACCTTTTATTAGGGTCTGTCTTGCTTGAATAATGGTAGGGGATATCAAGTGATGCAGGAATTTCTTTCAGAGAAAGCAGAATTGTTCAATACTTCAAAATGGACGGTTGTTCCCTAATGCCAACTGCCGTTTTTATTATTATAATTCAAGGTTATATTTAGTTGCCATCAGAACTGAGGGTTTTTGGGGTTACTAATAAACGTCCATATTGTATTTGCTGTAATTGAGAGGGATATGTCGTAAATATTATGTTGAGAATGATGATAACACTTTACTCTGATGAAATACTGTCATACAAATGCTGAATACCTATTTTTATTAAAAAAATGTATATACATTTTCACAAAATTATTGCATTGGAAGCTTCTATGTGAGACCAATGAAGGGGAAGTTTGGGCACAAATGAAACTGATGTCTAATCCAATACCACTGCTAACTTCTTCGTCATCTCAAAATCGACCACAACAAAACATGATCCCGATTGTCAGAGCTTCTATCCAGATATGGTTCCAGTTTAGGAAACATTTTGCACTTCAACAAGCCAGCGGATTTTTCCCCATTTCCTCTAATCCATTGTTCCTGCCCTCTGTTACAGATAATGCCTTTAAAAGCTGGCATGTCAAAGGTCTAAAATTCTTCTATCAACTTTTTTCGGACAATGGTTTCTGTGCATTTGATAGCCTAATCAGGGATTACAACATATCCGCCTCACACATGTTCAGATATTTACAAATACGTAGTTTTTATAAAGACCCTTTACTCTTCATTTCCCTATTTACCGCCTAAAAATGAAGTGGACACCCTTTTAGAATTAGATCCTTTTGGCAAGAAAAGAATTTCAAACATTTACAAACTTTTGCTGGATATGAAACCTATTAAATGGATAAAAACCAAAACCAGATGGGAAAAAGATATTGGAGTCAATGTGTCGGAAGAAGAGTGGAAATCCTGTCTGACTCGTATTCACAGTACGTCACTCTGCATTCGTCATGGTCTGATTCAATTCAAAATACTTCACCGTCTCCATTATACAGGAGAGAGGCTAGCAAAGATTTTTCCAGGTGCCGATCCTGCCTGCCCGAGATGCAAACATGTACCAGCTACTGAGGGCCACATGATTTGGTCCTGCCCCAATCTACACAATTACTGGGGAAATATATTTCAGGTCCTGTCCCATATCTATGGAAAAGAACTGACACCTGACTTTCGGATTGGTATTTTTGGAATTATGACACCTCAACATAAAGCAAACAAATCTCAGGAAAATGCCATTGCATTTGCAACTCTACTCGCACGTAGATTGATTTTATTCCACTGGAAATCTGACAAAGCTCCGTCGGTTTCCCAATGGTTAAAATAGTTACTTTCCTTCCTGCCTTTAGAGAAGCTCAGATACAGGGTAAAATCAACTCAACAAAAATTTTCGGTGACGTGGCACCCCCTTATTGAATATGTGAAAACATTTACTTTTGACGTTTGAGGACTTGCATGTGGGAAATTGAGGCTGTTATCAATCATCTCTCTTTTGTTTCTCTTAGTGTTCCTTCATCTGTTTTTAGAGCCTAGGGTGGGTTGGGTGGGAGGTTTTTTTTATTTATTTTATTTTTTGTTTGTTTTGGTTTTCTTTTTGTCTGTTCTTGCTTATTTCTTAGTTATATTCTACTTTCTACCTGTTACCTGTTTATGTATAACAAAAATTTTTGTTTTTGTTTTTGTTTCCGGTCTATATCTATAAATATGAGCCCAACAATACTGTAACAGGATACTGTGAATGAAAAAGCTGACAAATAAAGTTTGAAAAAAAAATGTATATATATTTTTTTTTAAATAGGGTGTAGGTTAGTTAAAATTAAAATAAATGTAAAAAGAACAGTCAGTACTTCCTTAATTGTTTTTAGTGTTGGTCAACTTCTATTAGTTCTCGCCAGACTATCCTGTCCTGGTCTATGACCGCTTAAAGGTAAGCCAAAGTGTCCTATTCCTTGTAAAATTACAACTTGTTTATGAGAGAATTTTTAAATATGGCGTGATTGGATGTCCCTTCTTTGTCTTGCTTGGGTGTTTGTTTGTGGTAATTTTTTCCCCTTCTTACCTTTGGACATGAAAGAGGACTGGGAATTTCACTAACTGTTAGAGGCAGCTGGTGAGCCAACTGGTGACAGCAGGTAGGAGAGAGGGAAAGGGGGATTTGGGGTACAAGGACTGCTGAGCATCAGAGAAAAGGATGAATGCATCCAGCTATAACTCACACATGGATGAACAGCATGATCAGGGGCAACAGAAGGGACTGTGCAAGGGGCTAAAAACTAAAAAGTAAAACATACATTTTTAGATTTTTGAGGTAAACTGACATCTGTTTGTCAGTATGTGGCTCACAAAAATAGAGAAACAAATGAGATAACTCAAAAAGAAAATATTTTAATTTTGACATAAGTTAGTGACCTTGCAATAAACAAAAAAACACAGTTCTATTGGAAATGTAATTATTCCATAGGAATTATTTCATAATGTTATCTCTAATAAATTTTCTTGTTCCCCAAAACCTGTCTGTTAAATTTGTTTTCGAATATATTATTTACTCAATATTTATCAATTTGATGTATTTTTTACATGTATTATTTAAAATCTTTCTTTTAATTTATTTTGTTCCTTACATGTAGTATGATACTGCTGTTATTGCTTTAAATTGACGTTATTTAAGGATTTATGCTACTATTTTAGGTGTAAAATAATCATTAAGACTAAATATCTGGTTATCTCAGGTTTATGCATTGTTAAACAATAAATATCAGTTCATGCATATTAAAAAAACTTTATCAATTCATAAATTTGAATGTAATTTTTGTTGTTTCATTTCATTTGTAATCTGTTAATATAAACACATATACATGTAACACACTCATAGACATCTATGCATATGGGTGTTTCTACAGTAAAAACATTGTCATAATTTGAATTGACTTTAAGCATTATGTTAAATCTGTTCTTGTGTGTGAAAGTGAAAGATTGAAAGATAAAATTAAGAAAAGTGTATCGAAGTATTTAAATGTCATTCTTAAAAACATTTTTTTAAGTTGTTTTTGAATTTTCAGATAAATACAATTTCATATTCATATTTCAATTTTGTATTATTATTTTGTTATTTTACAATGTACATGAGTAATAATATTAGACTCTGTTCATTTAACAACTTCCTCACACCTTCAGGTGAGCCCCAGGGTTCTCTTTGGGGGCCTTTTCTCTTCATTTCCTACCCCCTTCCCCTTAGCAATATCTTCTGTTATTATTGTATTAATTTTTATTGCTTTACGCATGACACTGAGCTCCATTTATCAACCCATCACACAATAGCACATTATTAAATGTTATTATTAAAAAAAAAAAAACAATCTTACCCTGTCAGCATATTTCCATCTATCAAAATCTGTTGTCTCTGCCCCTTCCCTGCCGTTCTGCTTCTTTGATAAGAATAATTCACTTATGTTTAGTCTTTCTCATAAATCCTTCCATAACGTTTAAGTTGTTTAAATTCAGCTGCCCTGACCATCATCAATAGTCTTCAAAATGTCTCTTATTTTTGCAAGATTATCCACCCCTTTCCCAATATTGGTCTTTTTAATATCTCTGTTCTTTTGGAGCCTCTTCGTCTTTCCATCTCACAGCTTCTAATTACCACGGGCAACACTGTCACCTTCTCTTTCCATGCTTTCTACAGGTTTTCTATCAGTCCCAGGTATTTCTCTCAAGTTTCTCAAGTTCCTTCCTGATGTTTCCATCCAGTACTGCCACATCTACCACAACGGCTTTCCTCTCTCTCTTTACTGTATGTATGTTTGTATGTAAAGGCAGCACTGCAGCACAGATGTTTCATTTAACAAGAATAATTCAATAAACTCAGGAAAAAACATCAGTTTCAGAAAAGCTTCATCTGACTGAGGCTTCTGTTGTTTTTTTGCACACAGAAAATTTAAGTTACCCTGAAAAAAAACATTATAAAATTTCTCAAATTCAAACCCTTGATCTTATGTTTTTTTGGTGCATTTTCATGAGTTTGGAATCCTAATGATGTAAGCCCGGAATGGCTCACACTGTAAAGGCTTAAAAAGCCCCCTATTGAGTCATACTGTAGCTCTTTTTTTCTTTCTGGTGTCTTTGTTTAGGGAGCTGCAGCACATGCAATTTACTGCTACATTTCTGTTTTTATTTCTTCTTGTAATTTATTTTCCTTCTTTTTATGCTGCTCTAACTTTTCTGTAATTTATGTAAAGTCTTTTGAATTGCCTTTGACTATTTAAGGTGTTATCTAAAAAAAACTTCTCTGGCTTATCTAACTTGTTCAGAGGCAGCAAGAGGATGGATCTGCACTTACATCGCAAAATTTGTTTCAGTCACTCGTCACAGCAACATGCCAGTATCTGTAACACTTTATATTAAGATTCATTAACAAGCTTTGTTAACGCATTAACAAGCATTATAATAGAATTTTTAGGGTGTTAGTAAGTCTAATAAAGTTATTAAATGACTTAGTTAACACATTTACAGGCATTATTATTAAGATGATTTTAAGATGCTAATGATACATTTATTGGCATTATAGATGCCTAACAAATGTGTCAGTGTTAATAAGCTTATAAGATTTATTAACAACCTTTGTTGATAAATTAAGAAGGATTATTATTGTTTGGGGTTCTAGTAAGACATTTATTAGCATTATAGATGTCTTGCAAATACCTGAAAGTGTTAATAAAATTTATTAACATCTAAAGTCAGACCATTGTCTTCTAAATCCATATTACTGCTTTTGCATATAACTGCTTACAAGCTTAACAAATTTATTAATTAACTTTTTTAACAGTTTATTAATTGTTTTGCAGCACCTCATCTAAAGTGTGGACGTTTTTTAGCACAAACAACCACAAAGCATAAAGATTGTAAAAAGAACTTTATGACATTAAAACAGACTAAATTTACAAAACTCTTTCTGTAAAAGAAATATAATAATTTAATTCAGACACATTTTGAAAAACAAAACGAAACATAGGGACCAGTTTTGGATGGCTCTAGCATCATAGCTAATAAGGATAAAGTATTAGCAAACTATCCTGAGTGAAACATTCATTGCAAATCCCATCACCAGGAGACAATTCTCTGCATTCAATGCCAACTGCATTCAATCACTGTTGCCTTGCTCCCAAGTCCACTGGAAAGTTGCACAAGCCAGTCATTTTTGAAGACCGAAGGCAATAAACCTACAGGAGCCATGCTAACGCTAACACGCTAATGACCGACTGGTACAGAATCAAAGATGGGCAGGTCAACTAATGTCACCATTGGCTAATGAATCTGTCAATCAAACTCATCAGCAAAACAAACTTGCTCGCTTTCAGCCAATTGAATGGCCTCTTGGACTTTCTCTAAGCTTTCACACAGGTGACAAAAAAAGCCCCGCCCATCTTTGATTCTGTACCGGTCAGTCGTTGCTTCTTGAATGCTTTTCTGTGTCTTGTTACGCATTGTGCCTTCTTATTTATCCAATCTTTTAGTAAAGTATGAACCCTAGCAGACCCTGAGATCCTCTGGCACTGGTCTGTTAACCATTCCGATTGTAAAAACCAAAACCTACGGAGAAGCATCTCTTCAGCACTACGGCCCCCGTTTAGGGAACAGTCTGCCAGAGGACCTTAGAGCCGCAGAGAGCATTGACGTTTTTAAGAAAAGGCTAAAGACCCATCTTTTTAACCCGGCTTTCATCTAATTTTTTACTGCACCTATTTATTTATTTATTTATTTTTATTTATCCATTTTATCTTGTTTTATGAACTTACACTACAGTAGATTTTAATGTGTTATTTTAATTTTAATTTATCTTATTTCAATGTTTTATTGTTTTTATCAATATGTTTACTTTTACATTGTCTTTTTTATATATTCTTTCCAGTGCTTCCTCAGTTTGGACCTCTCCCTCTGGGTCGGTTGCTGTTCAGCCACTGTGGCTCTGGATTGGGACCTGCATCACCTCTTTGCTGTGGTGGAGCGGTCCCCGCCTGTGATGCTACATTTGGATGGTCATGCGGCGGTTCACAGAGAGGGAGGTTCCAATTATCAGCGTTTCCAACATCTTGTCATTGGAAGTTGCAGCAGCAACTCTCGTGTCCTGTTCACAACAGTAAACAGATTAACTAACCCTCCAACCCAGCTACCAATAGAACTGGTTTGCACACCCAAATGTAATGAGTTTGCTGTATTTTTTAATGACAAGGTTCACGGCATTAAAAAAGCCATCAACTCCACAACACATATCTATCCAACGGCCACCTACTCACTCTAAGCTGACTCACTTTGTACCTGTCACTGACCAAACTGTCCAAGAGACCATCACCCGTCTGAGCTCGTCTACATGCTGCCTTGATGTGTTACCCACTAGATTTCTAAAGTCTGTCCTGAACAGTGTGTTGCTATCAATTACTCAAATAGTCAACATGTCTCTTCAATCTGGAATATTTCCAGAGGCCTTAAAAACTGCAGTCATTAAACCTCTCCTGAAGAAAAGCGGTCTTGATCCCACTGTACTGAATAATTACAGACCTATCTCTAATCTGCCATTTTTAGGAAAAGTCCTTGAAAAAGTTGTCTACCAACAGCTCACTGATTTTCTCTTATTAAACAATTCATTTGATGTTTTCCAGTCAGGTTTTAGACCCCATCATAGCACAGAAACTGCTCTTATCAAGGTAACCAACGACATCCGCCTGAACACTGATGATGGCAAAGTCACTGTCTTAATCCTGCTAGACCTGAGTGCTGCCTTTGATACTGTTGATCATGGGATCCTTTTGCACAGACTCCAAGACTGGGTTGGCATCTCTGGATCTGTCCTAAGTTGGCTCAAGTCTTATCTGGAAGACAGGAAATACTTTGTTGAAATTGGGAGTTGTGTCTCAGACTACATGGCCTTGACTTGTGGTGTGCCCCAGGGATCGATCCTGGGACCCCTTCTGTTCAACCTCTACATGCTGCCACTAGGGCAGCTAATACGCAGTAATAACATATCTTATCACAACTATGCAGATGATACTCAGATTTATGTGTCACTGACAACAGGTGAATATGGGCCGGTGGATTCTCTCAACCACTGCCTCCAACAGATCAGTGCGTGGATGCAGAACAACTTTCTCCTGCTAAACTCAAACAAGACCGAAGTTATTATTTTTGGCCCAGAGAAACAAGAGAAAGTGTCAGCAGCTACCTTCATTCTCTGTCTCTAAAACCCTCAAATCAAGTCAGAAATCTAGGGGTAATCATGGACTCTGACCTGAACTTTAACAGCCATATCAAGTCAGTAACATCAGCGGCATTTTACCATCTGAAAAACATTGCCAAAATCAAAAACATAGTGTCAAAGCCAGACCTGGAGATACTTATTCATGCATTTGTCTCCAGTAGGTTAGACTACTGTAACGGCCTGCTCACCGGCCTCTCCAAACGAGCTGTAAAACAGCTTCAGTACATCCAGAATGCTGCTGCTTGAGTCCTGACCAGAACCAGGAAGTATGATCACATTAGTCCTGTGCTCAGGTCTCTGCACTGGCTCCCTGTACCTCAAAGAATAGACTTCAAAGCAGCTCTGCTTGTGTACAAGTCTCTCCATGGCCGAGCACCAAAGTACATCTCTGACATGTTAGTGCCATATGAACCATCTCGTACTCTGAGGACCTCAGGGGCCGGCCTCCTGTTGATTCCCAGAGTCAGAACTAAACAAGGGGAATCAGCGTTTCAATATTCTGCAGCTAAAATCTGGAACAGCCTCCCTGAAGTCATAAGACAGGCCTCTTCTGTGTTCATGTTCAAATCTAGACTTAAAACATTTCTGTTTAGCCGTGTATATGACTGAAAGGTTTCTTTTAAAGTAAATTTTACGTTGATTATTTCTATGATGTATTGTGATTTTAATGCATTTTTCTGTTTTGTGAAGCACCTTGAATTACTTTGTGTACGAATTGTGCTATACAAATAAACTTGCCTTGCCTTGCCTTGCCTTGTCTTTCCCCATCAATTACGGGGTGGGAGATGTGTAAGAAGTGGGGGGTTGTGTAGGTACGGGGAGGGGGGCCCTATTTTTATTTTTTTTCGTGCTTGTTTATTTTAATCTTCATGCCTGTTTTTATATTATTTATTTTGTTTTGTTTAAATGTAAAGCACTTTGTGTTATTCTTTTATATGAAAAGTGCTTTATAAATAAAGTTTGATTGATTGATTAATTGATCAGCACTGCAGTTGCTAGCATCCTCTGAGTTAAAGCAGACACGTGGCACGAATCCTTGCCTCCACCATACCAAAGTAACAAGTAAGAAGTATTGATCCAGTCGTTCAGAACTGATAATATGACGTTTTTAATAAGTTAACTGTCCGATGAAAATTGTAAAGAGCAGCACGTTCGTCATTCTCTGGTCTTTTTGACCCACCCTCTTAATTCCTGGCCAATGTCTAAAGAGATCTTGAGTCACATGGTTTTGTTTACAAGCTTTGGTCAGTAATAGAATGGTCTACTTAATGCCAGTATGAATGTAGACATATTCATGGTTCGGAACTCAATCTGGAACAAATTAAGCGGACTCAATATGGAAAAAAAAAAGATTTTCCTAGTCTGAATACACCCTAAAGTTACAATCGATGCACCGGACAATCTTAAAAACTTTTTTTTCGAGGAATAGGCTGCTCCTGCCATCTTTTTCAAAGTTGGTGCGCTGTTCTTTTTTTTCAAACACTTCCCTTGCTGCTACAGAACAGATGCGGAACAACTCCAACATATCAAGTGATGTTTGTCTGCAATTGCACGCTCCCACTTTGTTATTCAACTTATTACATTAAACACACAGCAATTCTTTATAAAACAAATAATATTGAGATCAACAAATGCACCTCTATTCAAAGTGTGATCAAAATCAATCACTCAGTTCTGCATTATGCAGTATGTATTTCCAAAAAACAAATGATCTTAAATAGTTTTGCAAAGTTTGAATTTGTGTCAAAATCCTCAGATGAAATGAAAAATAATTTCCTGAATTGAGTGAGGTGTCACCAATGAAACACGTGTTGGAACTGGAGCTTTTTCCTGGCTTTATCCAAATGCAGCTGAGAAATGTTTGGATATTAGTGGTATTTCACTCCTGCTGAACTTTGCATGGCTGGCCGTTGATTGACAGCAGAGTAATGAATAAATATGCATAAAAACATTTTGTGGTGCATTGAAATGTTGGGCAGGTGAGGGAAGTGAAGGGCAGACCAATTGATAGGAAGGAAAGAAATAAAAAAAAAGGTTGATTCCCTTTATACATTACACAAGTCACACATTGATTATATACACCTAAATGTTTTTCATCAAACATTTGTTCATGTTTTGAGTCAGTGTAACACTTAGCTTTAAGAGTAAATGCATCACCACTTAACTAGTTTTACAGTTAATGTACATTCATGTTTCAATTCTTATATTTTGTTGTAGAATATGTAACACAAAAGCAGTAACACTCGTTATGTTCAGATGAGACCGTGTGACACATGTTCAATAACGTGCATTCTCGAACTTGCGTTTAGCCCGTGTTGCTACCATGCACTGTCACAAGTCTGCCACCTGCAGTTGGAAGAGACTTGGTGAGAAGTGTTAAAGCAGTCCAAATATTGTGAATTTTTATTCAGGCTTTTTCTTTCACAGAGCTCTAGTCCAATATATGAAAGATGTGGTGTCATATAATTCCATACAACCTGCAATTTTTAATTTCTCCTCCATGGATAATTTTGAAACATTTGGCACTTCCATGAATTAAAGGGGACGCCATCCACACATAATTACCAAATCCAAGTCCCTGTTTGGATAAAGTTCAACTGGTTTAACTTTTAACGGGCATTCTATTGATGCACATTGTTTACGTAGAAGCTAAAAACGGTTGTAAACATTTAAGTAGCTTTGTTTTGCAGTGGATTGTAGAAAAATAAAAATAAAAGTATTGTTGGGAATGAGTTGGGCTGGATGGCTGTTGGGGTTCCGCTAAGTGCTCAGTGGAACTCAGTGAACGCACCACGCTCTGGGTTCTGTCATTCAACCTGTTGTCTGGGGTTTTAGGTGAATACAGTGAGGGGGACCTGGTGCATGAAATGGCATTAAGTTGTCTGAGGAGCATTTTTCTACCTATAACTAGATAAAAATAACAAACAAAAAAAAACTTTTTAGGACCATCTGTTGCTGTTAAGAGTTGTTGAAGAAAGCTGTACAGTGTTGGTTACAGCCTACAGTAACCACAAAATACAGAAATTTAAAACAGAACTGTCTCAGTGCGGGAAGGAGAGAGGGACGCTAGTCTATTCTATGTTATTTGGTTATCACGAGAAAACAAAATTTGGTTTTGCCTTAGTTCTGCGTGCTATTTTATTTTGAAGATGTCCTGCATGTCTTAGTTTTGAGTTTTACTTCGCTGGTCCCAATCTCCCATCTTCATTTTCGCCTTTGTTTCCTCAGTTCTGTGTGTATATATGTCTTGTCTCTGCCTTCCTCTGTGCTGGTCCATATTGTCTTCTTCCAAGTCTACCTGGGGGGTATTCCAGAAGGCACGCTTAAACTACCCTGACTTTAACCCTGAACTCTGGCTGAACTTGCTTACTCTGGGTATGTTGGTTCCAAAAGACCGGATATGAGTTAGCGTAATTACGCTAGACTTGGTCACCCTGGGTTAATGCGCTTGCACGACAAGTACATAAAGACATTCTCAATAGATCACCGATTTGCGGAGTCACCATGGAAATGCGTGGAGAAAAAAAGAGAGCGCTATACTTCCGTGAGACGGAGTCTGACATTTTAATGACGGCATATGATGATTAGACGCCCATCAAAAAAGTAACACAGCTGCATCATCAAAAGTAAGAGTTTCTGCTTGGAGAAAAATAATGGACAAAGTGGCATTACTTCCTACTTTCATTGTGACGGATACATATATATATATATATATATATATATATATATATATATATATATATATATATATATATATATATATATATATATATACATACGTATATATAAAACTCATCCAACTTTGCAGACTTAAATGAATTACTTCAATTGGTAACAAGTAATTGAGTTAAATTTATTCAACCTAATTTCTTACGTCTATCCAACTCAATAATTGTTTATACAACTCAAATTTGCATATTTATCTAACTGAATGTCATATTATTCCAAATCAATTAGATCTTTTTCCATCTTAATTTATAGTTCTTCTTGAACTAAGTTTGAGCCTGCAGATAGACTCATTTTTAATACAATAAAAGGAAAGAAACAATATAGATTCGCAATATGAATCAGAATGTCATTTACCATTTCTAGGACTTTAACATTAAACTACATAGCAGTAGGGGTGCTAAATATCCTCATGATCCTCTCACTCATGGTGCAGAAAGAATTAATTTAATTGAAAGTAAAATAACTGTCTGATAACTATGTGTTATTTTTAAGCTGACATAACTAAAAAAAATTATGTATCTTCACTGAAGCAAATAATCAAGTTAGATCAATGTAATATAGTTTATCTTTCCAACATCCATACGTGATCTTATCACCCTCTCATGGTGGAAAAAGTATTATCTGAGCTTCTTTATCCAATAAATGGACACACCATGCTGCTTCACCTTTCTGAAAACAAACTAACCTTCAACTAAACCTGCTCCAGGTTATCTCAGAGCGTGAGTTGCTATGGCAACTTGACATACTCTGAAACATACCTCTTTTTTTGGAACCGAAAGCTGAGGTTATCCGCTTCCTTAGCCTCAAACTTACCGTGGTAACTAGAATAACCTGCTTTCTGGAATACCCCCCTGGTTACACCGACAGTTGGTTTTGCTTGGTTTCCCTGCTCGGCAGTGCTTTTGTTTTTTCTTAGTACCACCTGCCTCCCGGCTCTGCATTTTGGGTCCTTCATCAACCCCCCTACCTGACAGGGTTAGGCACATCCAAATGCACTTATAAGTAATTCAATTGTTACTCTTAATAATGAATAGACACATTCACTGTCATGCATACACAAACTGACACAGAGTATAAAATATTAAGTTTGTCAAGGAGTTTAATAAATTGCTTAAAAGAGAGTGGGAAAAAAGAAAATTTATAAAATCCCACCCCTGTTTTTGTTTACTTAGTTTTGTATGTTCTTAACATAAACTATCATCAGTGTATCTAAACATATGTATATGCGTGTTTCAGGCTTCTGCGGTCAACACTTCTATGGTCATGCGTCATGACCGAAGTTTTTAAGTCTGTTTTTTGGCTCTACATGGAAAATGTATCGACCTTCAGAGCGCGACAAAAGTTAAACAAGTTGAGCTCTGACCAATCAGGGACTTGGCTTTGGCAGCGACATATGAGCATTGTCTTTTTCAAAACAGAAGTGCCAACAATTTAAAAATTGATCATGAAGGAGAAACGAATGATTGTAGTTTGTGTCCGCCGGAAGTATATTATACCAAGTCTTTCATATATCGGAATAAAGCTGTGAAAAACAAAAACAAAAAAGCCTGGAGCAAGATTGGCAATTCTTTGACATTTCGCACCAAATCTCTTTCAGCTGTGAGTACACAGTGGCGACATTCCATATGAAGAAAATATGCTAAAAGCGTGTTCAAAAACTTCTGTTAAGTGCCTTCTTAGACACGCCACACATGCCTAGTGTGTACATAGCATAAGTCAGTGCAGTAGTTCTCCTTGAAGTTTCATCTCAAAACAGTTTGTTTTCTATTTGCACAAGCTCAGCAGCGAGGACAAATCAGACGCATGAATAAAGAAAATAAATGTAAGAGCTTGTCCCTGACCAACACTTGTCACTTTTCTTTAATTGCATTTGGAGGATGCCTTGGCTATCTATCATTGCTTATTTAATTGTTGAGGAACACCTCCCAGCACATTTTACTGGTAATGCAGTCTACCCCTCCTCCATATCACTGAGCAACAGCACTTACCGAATCACTTTTGATGTCAAACATTTCGGGTGGCTGTGCCTCTGAGACGGAGTGGTTGACCTCTTAACATTTTAGGATTGCAGTTTGGGTTGATGAGCTGCCTGCCCATGTGTATTGTAGTGTCCTTAGGCAAGACATCAAGCTCTGCTGTTGGCTTGGTTAGTGACAGTGCATAGCCGCTCATTTTTTTCCTTAAAGAAGATGGGAATGTTTTATAACTGCCCGCTCTCATTCAATATAAAAATGAAAACATTTACCTTAACAATAAACATCTGGGGGGTATTCCAGAAGGCACGCTTAAACTACCCTGACTTTAACCCTGAACTCTGGCTAAAATCCGCCTGAACTTGCTTAATCTGGGTATGTCGGTTCCAAAACACCGGATATGAGTTGGCGTAATTACACTCCACTTGGTAACCCTGGGTTAATGCACATGCACGGCATGTACATAAAGACATTCTCAATGGACCACTGATTTGGGGAGTCACCGTGAAAACACATGGAGGAAAAAAAAGAGAGCGCAATACTCCAGTGAGACAGAGTTGGAGATTTTAATGATGGAGTCTGAGATTTTAATGAGGCCGTGTGAAGATTATATGCCCATCAAAATAGTAGTACGGCTGCAGGAAAAGAAAGAGTTTCTGCTTGGAGAAAAAGAACCGACAAAGTAAACACATGAGTTTCTATCTCATTTCTATTATCATTGTGACGCATATATATATAACTTATCCAACTTAAATGAATTACTTCAATTGGTAACAAGTAATTGAGGTCAATTTATTTAACCTAATTTATTACGTCTATCCAATTCGATAACTTTTTTTACAACTCAAATTTACATATTTATCTAACTAAATGTCATATTACTCCAATTTAATTAAATGTTTTTCCATCTTAATTTTCGTATTTCTTGAATTTTCATGTGTTTACAAAATAACTCTGCAAAACACAGTAAAACAGCTAAATAACTAAATACATTTGGACAAAAACCCACACTTAAACACAAATCCGTCCAGACAGGCAAAGGGAATGGTATCCCACAATTCCTTGCGGTGCCGATCTAAAGCAGCACCAAAGTTACACCTACCTAATTGAATTAATTTGAATGAAAGTACAATAACTGTCTGATAACTATGTGTTATTTTTAAGCTGACATAACTAAAAAAATGATTTCTCTCATCTGAAGCAAATAATTAATTTAGATCAATGTAAAAAAGTTTAACTCAACAACATCCATACGTGGTCTTATCACCTTCTCAAGGTGGAAAGAGTATTATCTGAGCTTCTTCATCCACTAAATCATCTTCAAATGGACACGCTATGCTGCTTCACCTCTCTGAAAACAAACTAACCTTCAACTAAACCTGCTCCAGACCAGGTTATGTTCAGAGCATGAGTTGCTATGGCAACTTGACATACCCTAAAACATACCTCAGTTTTTGGAACCGAAAGCTGAGGTTATCCGCTTCCTTAGCCTCAAACTTACCGTGGTAATTGGCATAACCTGCTTTCTGGAATACCCCCCTGAACCCACAGATATCTTCACTAAGACATTGTTTTGCCTTTTCTTGATTTGTAACATTTGTAGGTTTGGAGTTAGGACACCCAAGTGAACAGATTGTAGGTAAGTACAAGTTTACCTACTTGTGTTTGTGGACTCACATCCCCTAACCATAAGTGGAATGGATTGTCAATATGGAGCTCTAACAGCCAGAGTTGTGTCCCCCATCTTTTACTTTGGAACAAAAGGGTTTGCTTTGACAATCATGAAAAAAGGAGCCTCTTTTTAGCACTGTGTATGTTCTGAACTGTGCTGAAAATGTGAATTGAAGTGATTGTTTGCTGTTCCTCAGCATTCTCTTTTACACAGTTATACTTACACTTGTACAGTATTTTACTCCCCCTGTCTGCATCAAGACATGTGCAAGCTTGTCTTTGTCTCTAATGAGAGACTATTTTTGTAGTTCTATATTTTGACTTTATGTTGGGATGACAAGTTGAGGGGTTGAGGTTGCAATGCCTTGCTGATGTCATAAAGCAGTTTGCTTTTTGAGTTTCACACTCACAGATCCATATTGTTCTATCTGTTCCATGTTAGAACAGAGCTTGGGAGACTTTTGCAAGCAGGACCAGCATCCCGTACTCGAGAACAGAACAAGAGCAATGACTGCAAAAAAGAGCAACATCTTCTTTGGTTGGAACAAAGGGTGTGCTGGAAGAAAACCACAAGTATTTTTCATAAATTTAGCTAACTCAGAACATGTGCTTTAAAACTGCAAAGTATACTTGTTTGTTTTGAACATCTCTCTGACGGAATATATTTCAACTTAGTCTAAAATCAATGGACTAAAAGACTTTTGACAATGAAACACATTTGTTACAAGTGTTATCTTTGAGCATTTTTTAAAGAAACTTGTGCTCACTCTCTGTTCTGCGGGGTTCACAAACAGATCTGGTGCTGATCGTGCCACTTGGTGTGTATGTAGCTGTCGCACAGTGTTAGCGTTAGCTCCGTGGTCAAGCCAGAACTAGCTCTGACTTCCAGTGAGTTAACACCAGCTCATTAGTCAAGTAGAGCAGAGCAGTCACACCTCAACACACATGCTAATTTCTTATGTCTTCCACCCCCCCAGCCCCACCCCCAACTTTACTGCCTCACTTCATCTTAGTGTTTGTCCGTCTCTCCCTTTTATCTCATGCACTGTCTTCATTAACACATTGGCAAAAGTCCATAGACTCCAGTGTTTACTATACAAAACAGTTTGTTTACCAAGCATAAATAATGCATCAAGTATTGAGTATTTGCTAAATGAGATGGAAAATGGATATCTGTAATTATATAACAACTCATACAATACGGCATACTGAACTGAACTGAACTCACCGACTTTTTTTCTTATAATACTAGCCTGAACATTAAATGTGCTTTCTTATTCTCAATAATTCTCAATAAATTGCTCAGTTTCAACAAAATCCTTTAATCCAAGATGGGTATGAGTACACTACTTGAAAAAGTGTTGAGCAAAAAACTATTCAAATTATTAGTAATGCTGATTTTGTTTTCCCCATAAAGACCACTTAATGTTTTGTCATAGATTTTATCTCAGTGCAAAATTTATTATTTTATAAATTTTAATATTACATTAGGTAGTACCAACCTTAAAGTTTGTACTACCTAGGTACCTTGGGCATTCAGTGCAAAATGTGTGGGCAAATCGAAGAGCAAAATAAGTTAAAAACTATTTCAGTTCCTGTAATTTTCTCATCGCTTATGCTATAACCAAACTCCAATCTTGTTGCTCCTCCGACTTTGTTTCTCAGCTGCTTGATTTTCATTGCTCTTTCTCTTTGTCATCCTATTGTTTCATTCCATTGCCATTCTTTTTCTCTGCCTGTGACATTGTTAATGCTAATCCCACTAGGAAGTTAATTACGGACTGGTCTAATGGCATGAAGTAATTATAGAACTCCAATGAGAATTCACCGGTCACCCCTAATGCCTCTTTCTACCCACGCCCAATACATCTACTCTTGTTTTCTCCTGATACCAGTCTGTCTTTTCCTCTCCATGTCCCTCTTTCAGGTACATTTTTCAATTTCTAAAGTTTTGTGAAAAATATAAAAAGATTAATACACATATTGTTGCCAAGACTTTTTAGCCCCTAATTAATTAGAAAGATGGAAATGAGTATTCTGCAAATATGGGTCCTCTCATTTGAAACTAATTAGATATAAGTCGTACAGAAAGGCAGTTATATGTAGTAACCAAAAATGTATTTGCACCAATTATTGGAAATATTTCTTTGGTTTCTTTTTTTTTCATGTTAAAGGTGCCATCAATACGTTGAACAGTTTAAGACTTTCAGTTTTCTGGTTTTGGTTGTCACCAAAAATAATATACTTGATGAATATTACCTTGGAAGGCAAAGTCCATATTTGTCCACTGATCTGTTTTTTTCCTATAAGGTTTACTTATTGATTTCTTTTAGTTTACAGTTTTTCTAGTTTTGTCAAGACACTTTTCTTGAAAGCTGCTCTCCTTTTCTTAAAACTGTGAACACAAAACCCAATATTCAAGCTACAGTCACAAAACTTCAAATCTTCTTGCAAAACCAAACTTTCACCCTAAAAAAATTTCAATCTGTGGTCAAAACTCAACTTTTCTGTGAAATCGTGCCCCGAGTTATTCAAACTTAAAGCAACATTGGAGAGTCACTAAACACTATGTAGAAAAGAGAAAACAGAATGCTCAGGACATGAAGGTGGAGAAATGAACAGTTTTTTGTTGACTGTAGGCTAAATGCATGTTGCAGCAAACTTGTACAAAAATAAAAAATGAAAAGAAATAGTGTGCGTAGCACTTGTAAAAATGAACTAGCGTTTTTCACTTTTGTACAAATGAAAATAAAGTACAAAAATATACAAATCAGTTACTTATGCTAAGTTAAATAATCAGCAGCACCATGTCTCCGAACTGGGTCAGGGTACAGGGCTTCATCCATATCACAGGCCACATTTGTCTGGCTAGGCAATGGGGGAAAAAACCTCTGGCACCCCTATGTCACCACATGCAAATTCCATAGCTTTGGAGGAGATTTTCCCTGGTTTAGGTTTGGTTTTTATATACCTTCCACCGCCATGAGGAGAAGAATTCCTCAATAGGGTTTAGGAAATGGAGTACAGTGGAAGGCAAAGATCGATATTGAAATCCAATTGAACCACTCTCTAACCTGAAGGGCTCTGTGAAAACTCACATTGTCCCAAACAACAATGTAGACAGGATGCTCATCCTGCTGCCCTAACAGCTGGATGCACGTCTATTTTTTTCTGTTGTAGTTTTAATCATGGTTTCGTTTTTTTTTGTGTTGTTGGATTTGCCTTGAGTAAGTTTGCAAAAAACACCACAGTTCTTGGCTGGTTGTGGAGGAGTGAGGTCATTGTGCTGTCTTTCTTACAGACGAACAATCATTTACAGTAACTATGTTTTACGGTGACCAAAAAAATATATATGTACTAGATTTAAAGTAGTAAATGTACAAGTTTTTTTTCTCGTTAATTTACATGATTTAAAGTCTTAAATTTACAAGATTAATGTTGAATTGAGCATATGAGCAGACAATACAGCAAGTGAAAACCACGGAGAAAAGCAGACCGACTAAACTTAGTTGAACAGGTAGGCTGAATGTTTATTGATCCTGTTTCAAATGTTTGGAAGCTCATTTGTTTAATTTAGAATTTATTAATGTTTTATTTATTGCTTGGTGGTTTACAGGATCTCTGCAGCCGTTGATGAAGCCATCGGTATCCCTGCTGCTGTCCACTTCAATCCTTTCTTCCTCCATGAAAGACAAGCCGTCTGAGAAGGCCCACTTTCTGGCATTTTTTGACGTTCTTATGCTAACAGACTATTTTCATTCATCTTTGTTGTTTTATGTTGAAGCGAGACGTTTTATCTGGAGGAGGAGATGTATGTAAGACTGTTTTTGTTCCACTTTGGTATTGTGCGCATGACAGGTCCATGACGTAATGAGACAAATGGACTTCTGGGAGCGTGAATGATGATAGCAGAATAAAGTAGCAGTCATGTACACCCAAACGTGTCTCTAAGCTCTTATTTTACATATGAAACTCCGCTTTACCGATACCGAACCTGGAATTTGAACGGAACCACAAATTGGATTTTGAGTCGCTAAATGGTTCAGAATCTCTTTGTTTTTGAAACCTATTAAGAAATAAAAGCTTCATAAAACGCTCCACATCTTTCACCTTTAAGCTAGGCTCCAATAAACAGACAACTCTGGTGTTTTTTCTCGTTAATTCATTACTTTTTTTCGTGTATATTTACGACTTTAAAGTTGCAATTAAAAACTTTGTATTTGTTTAAAAAATTAAAAACTCTGTCATACAGAACAATCACTAAAGCTTGAAATATTAATTGTTTGCACTGCTTGAACTGAATTAGCCTTAAAAGTTTGAAAACAGCCTGATTTATATGAAGTATGAACATCATAGTGTTTCTGAGCATTCCTTTTACCCCTCCTGTGCACTGCGGGTTGTTTGCGTCAGATGCACAGTTGTTGCAGTTCCTCAAGTGTAATGCTGGGCTGACTATGGTGCCAAGGATTTTACATTTGATGTTAAAAAGATGAATAAATACATCTTATCTGCAAGTTTCCTTCAAAAGAAGTCCAGTAGACGTCAATACTAGACGTTTGGAGTAATACTCTGTGGGGGGCTGACATTGGATGCCCAACAGGGCTTAGATAACATGTGGCTTGGATGGGTCTTTGTGGAGTTGGGAGGCACTGTCGGGACGTGCTCGACCCTTGACTGTACAGACCTTAACAAAAAAAGCAAAAAAATCCATTCCGTTTTTTTCCATCATGACGCCAATCAAATGTTAGCAAAATGCTTATAGATTTTTTTTATAAATCAAGATCAACCTGTGTAATGTCGTTCCTAATGAGTTGGAGATAAATACATTTTCATTGATCCAAACAAATGGCACATCAAAGAATGAGACAAGTTGGTTCATACAGGTCATATATTTTTTTAAAAAAAAGAGAAACAAACATGATAATCTTGAGCATTTTTGCTGAATTTCACCAAAACACACACAGACAAGTCTCACCCATCTTCTTAACCCCGTTATTCACTCAACAGTCCAGATTTGTGTCGTATCTTTTCGTAATTCCCATTATGGTGGTATTAAATTCTGTTGGAAGCATTTTAGGGGCTTAGTGTCTTAGTGACTCTATTGCCAATCAGCTTTGCTGTTCTTCTCCTGGGAAGTCTTGTTCCAAAAAAAAAACAGAGGCTTGTAAACAGAATTCTTATTGTCAGTACAGCCCAACCTATAGCTTAAAATAGTAATCTGACAGCTGTAGCGCAGAGGCAGAGCAATCGACCTCTGATTGGAAGGTTACAGGTGTGGTTCCTGCTTTTCCTGCCCATGTGTTGAAGTGTCCTTTGGCAAGACACTGAAACCCATATTGCTCCTGGTGGTCTGGCTAGCACTTTGCATGCCAGCTCTGCCACCATCTGTGTCTGCATGGGTAAATGGAACTTTACTTCTCCACTTGTTTAGGACTTATATCAGCATAAATGTATATGCCAACAACAAAGAATGTTTGATCTGAAAAAAGAAAAAAAACATGCTTTGTGGCCACTATAAATTTTATAATCTTTTCTTTCATTGTAAATCAAAGACAGTATCACTTTCCACGTGTTACCCTCATTTCTTAAAAAGGATTTGGCAGAATTTCTAAAACCTTGAGACAAAATAATTAACAAAAAATAAATAACAAAATACTTTCTAAACATGCTCGTTTTTGGTCAAGCCTATGGGGTTGCTGGAGCCTATCCCATATACCTTTGGGTAAAGGTGGGGTACAACGTGGATGGTTTTCTGGTCTATTGCAGGGCCACACAGAGACAAAAAGCCACACAGACTCACATGCAGACCTAAGGGGTAGTTTATAGTCACCATCTGTGGAAGTCACAACATTAAATATTTTATTTTTTGCCATTTAAATACAGTTAATTATAATCATTATCACCAATTTAAAACAGGAGACGATTGAAAATGTGTCAAAGTAGAATATGGCTAATACAGCAGACCAAATGTTTTTATCAAGGAAATAATAAAAGACAAAAAGAAAAGTTTAAATTTAGCCTGTCAATTATTGCGTGATATTTTCCAGGAAAATCATCCAGGAAAATCATCAGGTGGCCGTGCAGCGGCCTCTGCAATCGGGAGACTGCATTCGCACTTTTACACACCATGCAGTGGCAGAAGACGACCACAGAGGTTTTAAGGAAAAGTTCAAATTTTACATCGACCGGACGACCTGGCGATCATTCAGTTTGCCCCAGTGCGGTGAGCTTCACTCTGTCTGCAGGAACTGCCTCTTGAATGACAGCCGGCTTCCCCAGTGTTTCCATGTCTCTGTCACTCAGTTTAAAGACTAAAAATAAGAATAAAATTAGAGAACCTTTTTGTTATTGTGTTGATGCAAATAATAAAACTATCATAAAGTTCTGGAGACCCGAGCAGGGTGCCTCCCCAAGACACAGTGGATGTCCGTCTGTCTGCCAATCAGCCTTCCGGGGGCCGGCATATAGCCAGGGTGATCTAAACATTGAGACTCGACGCCCCTGGCATGGGAATAACGTGTGATGTGAACACAGCTTTACACTTTCATGATCATTTTCGTCTTCCTTAAGAATGAAATGACTGCAAATATTACTAAAATATCTTCAATTTCCAAGTTTATTCCAGTCCTTTTAAGAGGTTCTTTCAACAACCATTTCAGATCAGACAATATCCTGTAAAATTAAAATGTGGGATGCTTTTTATACACCCCCGGGTGGCGGCCAGTGGGACTTGATTTGGACTGTGGCTGTGCAGAGACATTTACACATAGTAAAATCAGAGCCACTGCTGGCTGGCGATCCAGGTTTCGCAGTGACGTCATCCCTTCCTGATTGACGACGACCTACGCCAACGATTAAAAAATAAAAATAAGGCGGCGGTAGCTTATCTTGAAGATTCTGCCCATGCCTCCCCATCGTGCTTTGACTGTTGTATATGTGACCGTAGAATTAAACAGGTAATGTTTTGCAGTTTTGTGAACAGATGACCGCTGAATTCTGGTATAAAGCAGTTTTCTACCAGCTTTTCTCAACTGATACCTATTTTTTTTAATTCAAGTCAAATATATAATAAATAGTGAAATTTAAAAGCAGTTAGAAAATGTCATTCCATCTTTTTCTCTGTTTGAGGTCAAAAACTTACCAGGAAGGAGCTTTAAATGCTTGAAAAATGGTGTCATAAAAATCCCAAGTATTGTATTAATTATAGTAATAAGATGGAAGAATGCTTTGTGCATTGTATGGCTTTACATAAATGTGGTTGGTGTTGGTTTCTCTGCATTTGTTTGTGTGCGTGACAGAGATGGATGGAGTTTCTGGTATGAAAACTTAAGTTAAATGTCATACATGTCTGTCACAACACACCTGCTCTCGCTGAGGTGTCTGCACTGACAGGCTGACATTTACACCCCCCAACACACCCACACGTGTATCTGAACAGACACACACACACCAATGAAAAGAAAACAGATGCTCATTTGCCTACAACAGGCCCAAATCCTTGAAAGGGAGAGATAATCACCTTTACGACAGCACTCATGACTTGTCTCAGAAAGACCCCAGGCTAAATGTTATTATACAGTTGATGTGGTAGCTAAAGTTACAGGATAATCCGCTTCACATTTACTTCACTTTCTAAATTTCTGGACTTAATTGAATTTTCAAAGCCACTGATTGTTTTGTTCCACGCTATTGTAGATCACACAGTCTTCGCACAACTGAATAATCTTCCTGTCAAGAAGCAGAGAGCACTTCATGATCTGCTTTGGTTCCATAACACATTGAACATATGTTTATGTAAGATATATGATCCTTCAGTATGTTTCTGAGCCAGTGATCACAGCTTTTTACACAAAAGCTGCATCAGCTGGACAAATCTTGCAGGACAACCTCAAAACTCCACCAAATCACTAATCACGTCTTGTATTCATATCCGCAGATATGTAAAGTAGCTCTCCTAACTAAAAAATGCTTTTAATTTGATCAGTATCAATCTACTGTGAAGAGCAAGCAGGCATGCTTTTTCCTAACTCATGCTATACAACACATTTAATTAGTAGTGATCCTGTGTGGACTATCCTTTTCTTTCTTGGTTACAAATTGATTTATTTCTTTCGGTTAAGGCCACTTTGCCTAATATGTAACACAACAACCCCTGCCCCCAAAAAATATAAACAAGTGTTTCATTTTTGTGAAATCAAGGAATTGTGACCTGTGATTAATTAATCTACTTTTAATCACAAAGTCACACATTGACAACATCACAACAGATCCCAACTCACTGGGAGCAATTCAAGAGCCGTATTCCGCTGAGTTTAAATGAAAAGTACACAGTTGGACTCTTTTTTTTTATATTAAAGAAAACAATGAAAAAAAAAAGCACTAATTTGTCTGCAAGTAATTTACCGAGATTAACATAATAATTTTACTGTCATGGTGCCTCTGTCAGCTCTCCTCCCCTCCCCTCTCTGCTCTGCTCCGGACGCGACCAGCTGGATCCACTCACCTCATCAGCGTACAGCCTTCTTATGGAGATCCATTACCAGCATTCAACGCCAGTTCGATGTTCCTCAATGGTGCATAGTCTGGTCGACTCATGTTTTCGGTCTTGTCTGAATATGCCTCGCTAATATCTATTCTCCGACTCACCTACAGGAAAGATCACCACGGGTCGCTGTCGTCTATCCATGCTCCTCGTTCGATCCTCGGATCCTGCTCAAACCAAATCCTCCGGTTACTGCCGCCGACCACTCCAGCCTGCCTTGCCTCCCAATCAAGGTTCCCGCTCCTCACAAGCCATCATAATCACTGACTATGAATTAAAACCTTTTCTACTTACCAGACGCTTCTCTGAGTTTTATTCCGGGTTCCAGCAATTGGGTCTGCCAAGTTCCATGAGATCATGACATTTACACCTCTATTTATAACCATATCGTAAGTATGTATATATATATTTGTACATGTACATAAAAGGATAGTTCATAATAAAAAGTAGGGTTTTTTTTGTCTGTTGGAGCACACATTTCTCAATTTCTCGAACTTCTTACATTTTATAATGTAAACTTTACACACCATGCCTATGTATGTGTTAACATAGTATTATTTTGCCTTAAATGTATAATATACTGGTATAATAGCTCTTTGCCACAAAAAAGAAACCTCCTTGTAAGTTCCAACATGCATAAATGCCAGAAGAAAAGGGAAAACATGGAGGATTTCAGTGCATTTATCCTGAGTTCAAGGTGTCATCTGCATGGCTTTTAAGCTTTTCACCAGTACAGATGCTACAGCTGGTTGGCAGTCCTTTTGAGTTCTCAGGTGTCTGTTTGGTTAAAAAAAGAAAAGAATAGAAAATGAAAGAAACAGCTGGGTCACTGGCAGTTTGAGAAACCCGAGTGCAGCCAGTGGCTGGACCTCACTTCAGAGGTCTCAGCTGGCAGTAAGCTGCTTAACCAGTGTCCAGGGAAATTTTCTGCAGGGAATGAAAAGTGGTTTTATGGAAAGGAGGATCATGCTGGACTTGTCATTACTCATATGGTAGAATGTTGTTCAGTGTAGAGCAGGAAAAAATAGAATTTACATAAAACCCATCCCTTTTTCAAAAAGAAAGCATACCATCCAGTAACTTCAATAAAATAATATGTAATACGATAGAATGGCAGCAGATGTATCCATTGGTCGGTTTAAGTTGTATATAGTATCAAGCCATTTTTTTATAGCTAGTTTTTCTATATTTATCTTGGGTTTCTGATGATTTTCAAAATTCAGGGTTACCAACGAGAAATACTGGCCCATGAAAGTGGTCATTGAAAACCTTCTCCTGGTGCTATTTCAGGGTTTTGACATGCTCTAAATCCTGACAAAAACTCCTCAAACAGATGACATGGAATAACTTCTCCAACCCTCTGAGTGGCAGAAAGGAGCACAAAAGCAGGTAGTTAGCAACTGCTGAATCTGTTTTATTGTTATGATGGTTCTTTATAAAGATTTAGCAAAAAGATGATCTGAGAAAATCACCCTCCTGGCACAACATCAAGTAGAAATGGTCTCCCTGAAACTTGAAAGAGAAACGGTGTAGGACGAGAGGGAACTAAGGTCAGCTCTGTGGCTGGTAGGTAACTGTGGGTGGCAGGTGCAGCCACTTATTCTCCTTTACAAGAGCTTTTAAAAATGGTAAAATTTTAATAGATGTCTCTGTAATGAAATTCTCCATAAAGGTTTCATTAAGTGGGCTGTAAAATAAATAAATAAACAAAAACCAATTCTCTAAGTTTACATTTAAAAAAAAAAAATATATTATTATTATGTACTCATCATTTTCGCTTTTTGTCTTTCAAGAGTTATGATTGTTGGCGATTAATAAAAAACTGAATACGTAACTATAGAGAGATAAGTTTGCAAAGGAACTCGTAAAAATAACAAAAAAAAAAAATTAAAGAACCGAATAAGAATCCAATCAAATAAGGTGACAAAGCAGTGGATCTGATAATAAAACTGAGGGCTACTTTAACAAATGAAGCAGCTGCTTTGATTAACACTAAAATCTGGAAAAGATAGACGGAACAAAGTGAAAAAAGTTTAAAACAAAAACACTACATCACAGATATTTAGAAGAAATGAGAGCTGCTTCATCCATAGTGGGACGCAGATGTATTAGCATCGTGGTGTTTTTAAGTGGAACAAAAGTGTAGAAAAGCACCTAAAAAAAATAAAAGCTTGACTAAAACTCACAATATGTGCTAATGGGAGGATGAGGGGTTGGATTCTCTTCATCTATTGGTGGCTACTCATTCCACCAAATTGCCCATAAAGGATTTTCATTTGGTGTGATTTAAGTGGAGCTGAGGTTTCAAACTGAGGTCACCAGACTCTCCTGGTCTGAAAAATGTCAGCGACTTTGAGCTGCTTTTCAATGGCTCAGCTTGCTCCATTTCCCAAAACAAGTCACTCCCATCTCAGATGATCAGGTTCAATCAATCGAATAGATCCTGGCAGGAAAAGTGTTTATTACTGTCAGTCCCCTCATCTACCAGCAAAGTGCTGGCTTTCTGCAAGCCCGTTCTGTTCTTTGGCCTGTTGTAACTGCACTTTGGAAAACACTACTGTCTGACGGCGGAGTTGTTTTTAGCCTGCTGGTTGTTGCTCCATCAATCACAGTTAAAATCACATTAGTGGCAGAAGAAAAGAAAATCCCCTATGCATGCAACTTTTTACACTAACTTTGTGTGCACCTTTATAAAATATGAAGCGAGTTAAGCATTTGCAGGCACAAATGCAGCTTTATTAAAAAAAGCTCTGTTGTGCACAGCACAGGTTTTTCTTTTTGCATTAAATTCAGTCTTTTGTATAAAAATGCTCTAAATGTCAAAAACGTGTAACCTTACTGTAATGATTATTAAAAACCATCAACTAACAAAAGGTAGCCATCAAAAGAGTTTAACATTAATTTAAATGGATACAACTGACATGCTGGATGAATAAAAATGTATTTGAAGAAGTGGATGTCCGCAAACATCAAACACAGCTCTGCCACCTTTAACACTAAAAGAGCCAACTGGTCTGGTTTCTTGCAGACCAAAAACTCAGCCAGACACGTCTCACGTTTAGAAAAATACATTTTATTTATGTTTTTGAGACCAAAATCCATTTATTTATAAAATTTAGCTTTTAAATATTCACAGTATATATATATATATATATATATATATATATATATATATATATATATATATATATATATATATATATATATATATATATATATATATATATATAAATAAATAAAATAAAAACGCCCCTCTCACCCTCCGCTAGTGGTTTCTCCTCCAAGCTCGGGTCCTCTACCAGAGGCCTGGGAGCTTGAGGGTCCTGCGCAGTATCTTAGCTGTTCCTAGCACTGCGCTTTTCTGGACTGAGAAGTCTGAAGTCTTTACAGGGATCTGTTGTAGCCACTCCTCCAGCTTGGGGGTTACTGCCCCGAGTGCTCCAATTACCACAGGCACCACTGTCACCTTCACTTTCCAGGCTTTCTCTAGTTCTGCTCTGAGTCCCTGGTATTTCTCCAGTTTCTCATGTTCCTTCTTCCTGATCTTCCCATCGCTTGGCACTGCCACATCCACCACAACGCAGCAAGTTTATTTAAATGAAAAATGCAAGAAAGATGTATCGAACATGACATCTGTGGCATATCAATATGCCTTTGGTGTGCTTTCATTTTTTCCCCCTGATTCACTATCAAATGTAATGAAATTTGTTGTTTAAAAAACAAAACAAACAATATAAATTCAATCAATAACTTTAAGAACTTTGCCCCTGAACAGTAACTAGACACTATTGTGCAGTAGAAGATAAGAAATGATGTGCTTTAAGTTCATTCTAATAATGAACCACTCTGAAGATAGAATAAACATTTTAGCATTATTTTGCTCTGTTTTCTGACATGTTAAAAAAATCTACATACATTAGAATACTTAGTTGACTAAGTTAAATTAAAAGTTAACCTGAAAAGCCCTATGCCCAACACTGGCCAGGTTAGGCTCTAACAGCCATATGACCCGAAAAAGTTATACGGCAGGCTTAGAAAATGGCCGAATGGAAAAAACAAAATGTTGTTTGTAGTATGTCTAATATTTTATATCTGTGCTTATTCAATAAATAAATTCAATAAAAGAGCCACATGTGGCTCTGGAACTTAAGGGGACAGACCCATGGGTTAGGAGAATGGCAGAACCAGAGAACTGTCCAGATAGACCCTCTACTGAGCAACCCTCTGCAAGTGCACTGCATCTCTGTGAACTCCACCCACAATTTCATGGAAAGAAGAAATGAAAAAGAGCAAAAACAGGGATTAATTTAGGGCTATCAGACATTCATGTTTTTGCTCTAAAAGATGACGAGTCATTTTCAGATTTGTCAGAAACGGGTCAAGCTTGTATAACAGGGTGAGTTGAATACAGACAAAGTGAAAAAAAATTGGTTATTTTAATCCACCTCACTCATGAACCTGAGAGCATGAAACCAGTAAAACACCAGACTGGTGAAATCAATACAAATAAATAGTTAAAGTACACATTTGAATAAAATCAATTAAAACAGGTCCATCAGCAGTTCCTTAGGAGTCCTTGGCAATCGTCTGGATCTTCTGCCAGGCAAGCTACACTCTCCTGGTCAGATTCCTTTTAACAATGAGGGACCTGGACTCCTATGAGTGTCTTCTGCATGTTTCTTACACACCAGGAAGGTCTTAAAATCCTCATTTTGGGGTGGACACGTGTGACTTCCCTCGCGGTCCTTCGGCTGTCTGGCATGCTGCACTCAAGTATGCCTTGTTCATTTGCTTGTTGCAACACCTTTGCAATGGCTGCAAGCTCATGTCAAAAGGATTTTGAATAACACTACACGGTGGTGAGCAGGATTGCTCTGCACAGGGACTCATAAACACAACACAAACACATAAGCCTGTGTTGCCTTTACTCACGTTGCAGAGAAGTTCTTGAGGTCCTAAAGCCGCTGTTTTTCAATGGATAAATCTGCATTGCACTTTGAAACTCTTCAGCAAATCTTTTCCAAAGTTTTCTGACCCAACAGCTAGACAAAGCAGTGTATTTCTTTCACAGACAGCAAAGCACATGCTTTTATAAATCCATACATTTAGAGAAGAAAAAAGGAATTTAAAAGAAAGAAACTATCTTAGTGAAAGTCAAAGACAAGTCAATGGAGTTAACAAGCCAAACATCCAGAACAAAGACAATCAAATTATCTATGTTTGTAATTCATTGTGCTTTTGTTTTATTTTTGACTTATTGAGGAGGGTCCATGGTTAGCAAGATTAATGCCATCCATCCATCTTCCTCCGCTGGTCGCTAAGAAGAGATGCCCAGACTTCCCTCGCCCCAGCCACTTCCTCCAGCTCCTCCAGCTCCAGCCGAGAGACGTAGTCTCTCCAGCGTGTCCTGGGTCTTCCCCAGGGCCTCCGCCCAGTGGAACATGCCCGGAACACCTCCCCAGTGAGGCGTCCAGTGCCCAAGCCACCGCAACTTGCTCCTTTCGATGTGGAGGAGAAGCGGTTCTACTCCGAGCTCTCCGCGAGTGACCGAGCTCGACACCCTATCTCTAAGGGAGCGCCCAGCCACCCTACAGAGAAAGCTCATTTCAGCCGCTTTTCAGCCGGAACCTTGTTCTTTCGGTCATGACCCAGAGCTCATGACCACAGGTGAGTGTTGGAACGAGGTTGATCAGTAAATTGAGAGCTTTGCTTTTTGGCTCAGTTCTCTCTTCACCACAACTGGGCGATACATCCGCCTGTCAATCTCACGCTCTGGTCTTCCCTCACTCGTGAACAAGACCCCCAGATATTTAAACTCCTCCACCTGGGGCAGGGACACTCCACCCACAGAGAGATGGCAAACTACCTTATAACTTGGCTTAGCAAGATTAATGGTGTATTCAGTTTTTTGTTCTGAACGAGTCCACTTAATTTGTTCCGGATCGAGTCCCGAACATTGCGTTTGGTCTGTATTAAGACTGCTCATTCTGTTACGGACCAAAGCTTGTAAACAAAACCATGTGACTAAAGATCTCTTCAGTCATTGGCCAGGAACTAAGAGGTTGGGTCAAAAAACAAGAGAAAGACGTGGACGTGCTGCGCTTTACAATTCTTAAAGTTAAATTATTAAAACTTAATATTTTGATTATCAGCTTTGAACGTCAGGAACAGAACTTTTTACTTGTTACTTTGGTATGGTGGAGGCATGCTCGTTCCACATGTGTGAATGCAAACAACTGCAGTGATGAGGAGACGTTGGGCATGAAGGTACACTGGTTAGGGTTTATGAAATATAGATTTTCAGAAAAACAGTTAGAAGCGATGTGTGTCATGTTAAAAATTGTTTTAATTAACCTGCATTCATCTGATCACATTTTAATAAGCTGCTGCGATTCATCCTTGTAGTGCTATGCCATTGCTTCTAAGAGAATTTTGTTAAAGAAACTACAAGGTAGCTTTTAGGGTGATGTCATAGGAGCTCTGAGCGTGTGCCATATAACAAGACACAGAAAAGCATGTAGGAAGTGTTTTCAGCTGTTTTAAGATAAACGTTCTAATAAGTAAACAGTTGGGTTCTTTTTTATGCTTGATAACACGACAATCTTTAAATCTATCCGCCTCCAAAGATGGGTCAGAGAGTGGTATCTGGTCCCGGACCAGGGTCTGCTTGGGTGAATTCAGACGGAAATGTTGCTCCTGATTATCGGTTGAAATGAACTTTGGTTCACTTAAAGCAAATCAAATGTATCCAGTCTAAATACAGCCTTAATTGCATTTGTTCACGCTTTAGATTAATGAATTAATGAAATCTTAAGTGGACTTTGGTTTATTAATGTTATACGTGTTCTATATGGCTATTTAAAATATTTTATAGTTTGGGTTATAAGTATGTTCAGTTTTTTACATAAGATCAATTTTGTACACGAAGTTATGCTGGGACTTTAACGTAGGCTTACTTTAGTCCAGCCCACAATCTAGAGGTGAATTTCTAAGGAGCTTCTGCTGCGCTGCAGAAAATAAGTCTTTAAAAACAACACAGGTTTTTAGATTTTTGCTAAAAACAGCACATTTAAAAGATAGCTGGGAACGATCTCACAATAGATCAAAATATAGTTGTATTAATTTAAAGTTAAAATATGTATATATTTTATTAACTTAATAATTTTGCATTTATGTGCTTTGTTCTGTTTAATTACGTTTAGTGATCTCCTTTATTTACCTATCCATTTAACTTAAATGTGGTCCACTCGTAAATCAATTTAACAGTAACTTACATTTTTGGTAATAATCCAAAATCAAATAATTTGTTTTGCAATTCTATCTTGCCAATATTTTTCTTCAATACCAAATACAGTATTTACTCTTTATTATAAATATTTGCACATACATTTTAACATGTATTCTGTGTGTGCTTGTGGGGTTCATTTGATTTAGTAACTGAATCTGGTCTGCTTGTTTTTTTTTTGTGAAAGACATTTGCAGTCAGCAGAAAAGAAACTGCTTACCCAAAACTATGCTGAGATTTGTTGTTTGTTTGTTACAGAAATGAGTGGCAGCTGGGTGAAAAGAGAGCCTCCTGGGTTACAGACCCAGAAAAAGGTGAGAGGGTGTTGCTTCTGTCTTTGAGCTGAGTAGATTTGTAAGCATGCAGTGGAAAACAATGAAAAAGGAAAAGCTTAGCGTTAATGGTTTAAAAAAGAACTCAACATCCGCTTCACCTCTTTCCAGCCAAAATCTATCATTGCAAAATATCACTGCTGATCAAAAATACCATGCCCACTGCTAAAAACATTTTTTCTTTTTTTATATCATGGACACAACTATTAAAGACCCTCTCCGATCATTCTTCAGCCTATTTTAAAAGTGTTCCAGTGCTCTTTTTATAGGAATATGCAGTTTTTAACCAACATCTAAACAACCTGTGACGTTTTCTAGTAAAAAGTTTCTGCAAAGCAGCAAAAGTTCAATGGTTGTGAGTTGTGGGCAGGGCCTGGAGCAACCCTGCCTAACTTTTCTTTCATGTCACAGAGAGCTCTTTGTTTATGCTCTCCCTCACCTCTTTCCTCTGCTAGCTTACAGCCCCTCACACCCCCATTCAGTCCAACAAATATGGTGACCAATATTGGAGCCATCCAGACGCACAGTTCTGAGCCAGATTCCAGCTCAGACAAGGAAAACGATGTCTACAATTGGATGCATCAGAATGGACTAGAGCAGGAAGTTTGTGGTCTGTCCAGCACATTTTCAAAAAAGCTCTTTTTTTAATGACATTTCTTTCATCTGCTGCTAATTCAGAATGATTTGAAAAAAGTCATATAATACAATACTTAGAAATGCAACGTTAAGCTTCATTTCTTCATACATGTCCTTCACCTTAAGAAAAATGCCAAAAGAACATGTTTAAAACACTAACAATATGGTTTTCATTGAAGTGGGTCTTTAAAAAATTGAATATTTCTTAAAATTTAGAATTAGGCTTGATAATACGAAAAGGAAAAGACATTCCTTTTTTTTTGGTTTGTTCATTTGCTAAAAGAGAACTTACAGTCCAAGGGAGCAAAGACAGTACTGCACATTACACGAACAGAGAGGTGAGCACACTCAGCCTTAGAGCATGTCAGAGGAAATTTGCTTCAGCTTCCTAAAAATTAGACAAAAAAATCTGTTTTAAACACTCCAGGGTGCCTGCACTGGGTCCATAGTTTTTAATATTTAGTTCATTCAAAACTAACAAATTGACTGATATTAATAAAAGAAAAGCATCACCAATAACTGTCGATTTAACATGTTTTCTAGTTATCGTGAACTAAGGACATGATAACATTAGTCACTTCTGTTCTGGTATAATAGCTGTAGTAAAAGATGTAACACTCTTTACATAAAAAAAGGGTTGCTGGTAATACATGGTAATTTTGCACCATACTGATGTCTGATGGGTAATTGGCTGAGAGACCTCTCCAAACAACTAAGTAATGAACTTTAATCTCATTGTCCTGCGACATAAATTTCACAGCTTAATTGCTTGTATTTGCAATCCACTTGAGCTAATGACCACAAGTAATTGTTGTGATGTAGATGGACACCTCTATATTTTATTCCAGCTGGTTCTTAAAAAAAAAAAAAAACACAAGCTACATTTTTCCATTTTGTTATTGATCGATCGGTTTGTTTATCAGTGGATTGATGGATATACTCTGTCAAAGGAAATAGTTCCTTCTCAGTTGCTCAGAGGACACAGTGACACCACTAACATAAAACATAAAAATAAATACAATGCAAATCCTACTAGAAAAGGTAGTAAAAACATAATTTGGTAGAAAAAAGGTGGCAGTGCTATAAATACAGTAATAAAAACAAAAAGAGTAACACTCATTTAGTGAAAAACAAATGCACATGGCCTACTGCCTCATTGCTAAAAAAGTACCATCAGATAATTAGCTTGATAGGTGTCTGTTGAAGAACTGATAAAGACTGTATGGTGATGACATATGTTACTTAATGCAGAATTGTTCGCTGGTTGTCTTGGTTTAGTTTGTAGGGTTTACTAAAATGATACGTTTCTTATTTTCTGTGTTCATTTTCACTTTGAAGATTCCACCCTCGAGCCACAGCCATAATGTGCACTAGAAGTATTTTCCCTCAAAGAAAAACAAACAGAAGCTGGTTGTTTGTACCTTCAAAACACAGACACGGCATGAACTTTTATCATGATGCATATGAGAGAAATGCACGTCACAATTGCACCACTTGTTTTTGGCTCCCACCATGTCTTCCACAGCTCCTGCATATTTTAATTGAAGCTGAAGTACGTTTCAACTCATTTAGAGTCATGTTTTTGGCTCAAAAGTTAAAATATTCATCCTACTCATAAAACATCACCATTTCACTGAAGGGAAAGGAAAAGCTATGCATAGCCCTCCGGCCCCAACCCCCGTTGACTATGTACATCTTTAATTGGGGAGACCACTCTGTGAAACTCAGTGGTTTTTCATGTATTCAGGACAAAAAAAATTCTCTAAGCAGCCCATGTGTCACTTGCAAATTAAGCAGTCAAAATGGCAGACAGAGTCATGGGAAAATCACAAGTTGTTTAGAGAAGTTTAGTCAATAAAATTAGATTTCAACTGCAAGCACATACTTGGAATCTACTAAATATTTTGTATTTTATGTTAACTTAGGTGAATGATGATCAAAAACACTGTCAAGAAGTTTTTTTGTTTTTTTTTAGCATGTTTTGGTGGAAAATGTCTTGATAAATCTATGATACGATGAATGTATTAAATGATACATCACTTTTATGGTCAAAGCAGGATCCAATGAGTCTCAGATGAATGTAATTCATTTAATAGTGCACTTCCACATGAAAAGAAAATGTTGCCTGAAGCCCGGAATTCTTTGTAGTAATAACTCATGCACAGTTAAAGAAACTGTACATAAATAAATCAAAAACTAAAAGTGAAGCAAAAAACTCAGATATTTTTGCTACTCTAACAAGACTAAAGACACTATATGAGTAACTAAAAAAAAAAAATCAACTTTATTCCACTAAAACGTCCTCCTGTAGTTTTTATTTGACTGAGAACATCTGATTGTGGTAATCATGGTTGGAAACATGATGGTCAGCACTTTCTGAGACATTTAAACAAATTGAAAACTATTTTATGAGTCAATTACGAAATAAGCAAAATGGTCTATGAGTTACAATAAACTTTTTGTGAATATGCACTGAAAGTAATTTCCAAAAACAAATGTTAAGATATATATTATAAAAAAAAGAAAACATTTGAAATTGTAGATTTAAAATGTTCTATTAAAAAAAAAAAAAAAAACTGTAGAGGTTTTTCTTTGTTGGAAGCTTATAAAGTCATAACCATTTTGTTTAATCTATGGATAAACCAGTGATAAATCAATTTAATAGAAAACTGTCTTTTTCTTGTTTTGCCTTTCCAACACATCAACATTTCGGTGTAGTTGCGAAATATTACAAAAAATTTTTGCCTAAACAAAATAGTAGTTATATAGTCTTGGGTTGAAAGAAATTGCTGGCCTTAAAAAATCTATCTTTTTATCTTTTTTTTTTTTTTTTGAACATGTTGGGACCCAGATTCAGATGCTCCCTGGGCCAAATCCAGCCCTCTGGCCTCATATTGCTTGTGTGTGCTGTGAATGATGATGATGAGTCCTAAGTCCACAGCCACCAAGGTAAAACAAGCCAAGAGACAAGCTTCCAAATATGCCCACACTCACAAAAACAGAGTCAAACTGGAGAAAAGGTCAGCAGGAGGTCGCTAGGTGGGCTTTAAAAAAATCACAAGCTGTGAAACCATATTAAAACTATATTAATAAATGCTGACTGCTATGTGTATTTAATATGTGAAGGGACCACAATGAACAAATAATTTGATAAAATTGGTAGCTAAAGTGACTGATTATATGGCTTAACCTTAAAAAAAACATTAAAAGAGTAAACAGGACAATTATTTTTTGCAAACATTATCCTAACTAAGATTAAATGTAAGGTCAATGCAGCAATAGGACTCTAAAGGCTCTTTATAAAACAACATGGATGCAATACCAATATTTTGCAGTTTTTGTTTCATTGTCTGTATGCACGTAAGCACAATTTAGGCAAGGTCAGTCTTTCTTTTTCCTTCCATAGTTGCCTTTCGTTGCTTTATTAGGTTCTCTACATGCTTTAAAAATTACACATCAATCTGGGGCATGCAAGGTTAAAAGTTTCACAGCAGATGGGAAAACCACAGTGGTTCCCATCAGGGATCAGTACTGTCTCCTGCCTTTTCCTTTCATTTTACCAATTACTCCTCTACTCCAACAACTATCAGAGCACCATCCACTTTATTCACTGATCTTAGTAGGACAAAAATGTGGGTAAAATGATTCAATCTGCACCAAAAAGGCACTTGTAAGTAAAAACCATCTATCTATCTATCCATCTATCCATCTATCCATCTATCCATCTATCCATCCATCCATCCCTCCATCCATCCATCCATCCATCCATCCATCCATCCATCCATAGGCAACTCAATAGTTTTAAAGAGAGATGTGTGGACCATTGGACGTATTTCCATAAGTAGGGCTCTCAACAGCTGCATCTGTTGCCAGTCTGAGGGAATATGGGGGCTGCTGCCAGACATTTGTGCAAGAGCCCCCAGAGGGCCCAGGCTTGGAACCATTACAACATTTGCTGGCAAAATCTGCAATTCCACACAGAAATCCACAGAAAAGTTTAAAGTGAAAATGAAGTCTACCTTGTAAACACATCAAGGTCAAAATGTCAACATAAACAACGAAAGTGTGAGGGCTGTGACAATTTTGTATGATTTCTGTATGTTTTCTTGGTTCTTGTCATGTTCAGTTTTCAGGCTTTGTGTGTTTTTCTTGTCATCCTAGTTGCACTATGTTCAAAGAACTGTCCACAGCTGTGTTTATTCATGTCAAGCATATACAAATATGACCTACACTTTTCTCCTTAACGCTTGTGCTATCCTATGGGGTCCAGATGACCCGATCCTTACATTGCTGTGTTATCCCTACCCCGCTTAAAAAAATGATTCAAGCCCCTCTTTCATGTAACACAATAAAATTCTGTTTGTTTTATTTAAAAATATTTATTTTAAAAGAATGTATCTACATTTAATTGACCTAACACAAAATTTATTAATAGTTTCACCTATAACTCCAGTAATCCAAAATAATTGAGTTCAAGTAAGGTCATGCTGTGTGCATGTTGAATGCTGTTTTCCTGTTTTTTCTTTATTTTTTTTGCCGTCTTACGGATACATTTTTTCACCTATTTTAACCATTAAACTATTAAAATGTTCAACTCTTTCGTCTAATGTCTGCTATGACTTTTGGTCCTTCAAATCATTCGAGAAAACTTTCGTTTGTGTTTTTCCACGTAAAAAACGTACTGTGGCATGAAATCGTTTCAACTCGACTTCTCCCAATAAAATTCTATTTCTTTATACCGGCGACTAAAAGTAAAAAGTATTAGCTCAGTGGATTAGTTAGCGGGATTAACATGCAGAGGTTATAAGTTTGAGGCCGGCTATAGACTGCTGTTGCATGATTTTTTTGCCTTGCCTTTCTTGATAAAATTGAGTTCGACTAACTCAATTATATTTCATTACATGGAAGAATTTTCTTTGAGGTGGGGTTACTATTGGATGGAAATTCTGCCCACAATTAAATTGAGTTTATCCAATGAGTTATTTTTTTGAGTGCATGACAATGGTGAATAAAGGTGAAGAGGATTTCATGTAATCCATGGACACCAGTGAAGATCATAAATCATTGAAGAAAAGGTTTAGCACACTGTCTAGTGGGTCTAGATGACCCAACTCCCAACGTTAAAGTACCTAGGATAGCACAAGGGTTAAAAGACCACTTCAGACATATGTTAGGTCTGCTTGAAACCTGAGGAACCCAGTTAAATTGAAGCGGAGACTTGTACAACTGGTGATTGAAACCATTTTTTGAACTACTACAAACATATTGTAACCTTTGAGCTATTCTAGGCACTTTAACATTGTCATCTAGACCCACAAGACAGTGCGCCAAACCTTTATTCTTCAATGATTTGTGATCTTCACTGGTGTCCATGGATTACATGAAATCCTCTCCACCTTTATCCGCCATATCACGGTGTGTATGGCGCCTGCAATGCGTCCTGCCGGAAGTCCCTCCAACGCATCGTGAGGGCAGCTGAGAGGATCATCGGAGCCCCCCTCCCCTCCGTCCAGGGAGGGGAGGGGGGCCTGCCTTACCTGGAAAGCCCCTCATTGCACCTGCATTGCAGATGACCCAACCCATCCATCCCACAGCTCCTTCAGTCTGCTGCCATCTGGGAGGAGACTATGTAGTCTTCAGGCCAGGACCAGCAGACTCAAAGACAGATTTCTCCACCAGGCTGTCAGGAAGCTGAACTCTCTCCCGGCCCTGCCCCCACTCCCCTCTTGTTGCCCCGTTGCTACCTTGCTCTGCTGAACCCTGACACACCCACGTCATCTACCTCATCAGCACTGAACTGCACCTTCCACCAGTCCACTGGTGCTGTAAAAAATGAAGTAAAAATGAGGAACTAAACTACAGTCACCTTATTTTTTCTCATTTTTACAGTCACTTTATTTTCAGTGACTTTATAGTCACCTCGTTTTTTTATTTGTTTGTTTTAATCTGTAATTTGAAGTTGATCCCCCGTTAGACTGGAGTTTGAAGAGAAACAGAATTTCAATTTCTATGTATGTGAAAACATTGTAGAGATTGACAATAAAGTTTACTTTGACTTTTGACTTGACCTTTGTCATGGTAGGGATAACACATCAATGTAAGGGTGGGGTCATCTGGACCCCAAAAGATAGCAAAAGGCTGTTTTTTCTTACATTGATTATGTAAAGGTTCATGGCCGATGAAGTGTGCATTATCACTTTTTAACGCACGCCGTGGAAGCCTGAACCTTCGCTTTGGACGGTTGCTTCCAAGAAGTGCGTTAAAAAGTGATAATGCACACTTTGATGGCCATTTACCCGCTTATACCATGGCCACTTACAAAAGAAATAAATAGTAACCAGTTTTTAGTCCTTAATTCTTGTTTTTTTTTCCAATTTGGATCGCTTTTCTCACAGAAAGCGAACTATTTGTTACTTGGTGCGGCACGTAACAAATAGTCCACGTCAACCCGCACAACAGCTAAAGGCAAGATTTGCTGATATAAAGCGATATATATATATGTATAAAGCGATATATATATATATATATATATATATATATATATATATATATATATATATATATATATATATATATATATATATATATATATATATATATATATATATTTGCTGATCTTTCCGATGGGTTGAATAAACCATCAGTTCAGAGAGAAAGTTCACCTCTTACCGCTTGTTTTTGTCCAGATGATGAAGAAAAAGGTTGTTTTAAAGAAGCCGGTGCAGTGATACAAAACATTTAAGCTAGGTGACCGGAGCTTCTTTTTTCACCGTGCGGTTATCCTGTGGTATATCACTTTTAATGCACACCCAGCAGCCAATCAGAATTGAGTATTCACCCGGACCATGGTCTAAAAGTGGTTTGAGTACCTATAAGTAGCAAATTTGTTCTGTTTACTTTTGTTTATTCAAGTATGAATTTTTTGTGTAAAAATCCAAATATTCCATCAGCCAAACCTTTATATGTCAGTGTGTGATTGACAGACTGCTAACACAATGGTGGACTTAACAATTTGGGTTCTTCTATGTTGAACTGTAGAAAAAGTCATGAAGCAAGGACAATGTTTTCTTATTTTCTAGTTAGACATGTTTATCCAAACTACTTTGTTGAAGTTATATGTGAGTCTACAACTACAAACATTAAATGTCAACATTAAAAATGAATAGACAATCCTTTTATACCTAGTAGGATTTTATTTTCTTTGTGAAATACTATTTGTCCATGTCAGCATGTCCAGTTAAAGATGATCTCTGCTCTGGGAATTTCTCCTTGCCTCTTTTAGAGTAAGCCTATTAGAGTTACATGTCTTCTTGGGTGCTATAAAGTATCTTTCTGTGGGTTTATGGAGCGAGATTTACAGCAATGATGTTCCAGCTTAACATGTCATGTCACAGTGATTGGGTTTATATGACATTAGAAATTAAAACGATTACAAGCACTACACTGTTGTGCACCAGTGGGTAGATTGGACTCACTTGAATTCATGGTTTCATAATAAGGATTTACTCAAAAATAAAAAAATAAAATAGTTTCTTGAAACAACTAAAACAGCTCTAGAGATATTCATTTGACTTATAATAAGGCATCTTTTCCAAATGTTTCAACATAGAATTAACTCTTCCATGACTGTAAATCTTCTAATGACATGGTTGTCTATTTATCTGTCAAAAACAACCTAACAGTAAACTCTGTTGCTTTGTTTCCATACTCTTAGCGTTAGCTCAGGGATGACATTGAGAACTGCAACTAGCATGGCATATTTCTTCATTTAGAGCAGGGGTCTCAAACTCAATTTACCTGGGGGCCACTGGAGGAGTCTGGGTGAGGCACAAAAAAAAACTTTTTTTAAAAAATTCCAATTGTTATTTTTTTAACACAAAATAAATAAATTAAAAACCAATGAAAAAAAAAAGAAATTAAGAATCAATAAGAAAATAAATTAATCACTAATACATAAATATTATAATAATCATGAAAATAATAATAATAATTAGATTTCTCTGTATGACTATATGTGGTTTCTTCAATCTTCTACATCTGCTGAATTCAGATTCAAATCTCTGTATTAACAGTTCTTTAACCTTTAACCTTCTTCTGAACATGAATTGTCCTGAAGAACATAAACTGTTCTTCTGAACATGGCTTCTCTTGCCTACTTGTTGCTGCTACAGACCTGGCAGCACCTCCTTCCGCATAGCCGAGCCACATTTGGCTTGATGGAGGAAGCAGTTGAGACCCTCAGTATTGCTTGTAGATGATCTTCACTAAGTCTGGACCAGTATTTGGACTTATTAAACTTCAAAATGGAGAAGAGCTTTTCACACAAGTATGTGCTCCCAAAAAGGCACATGGTCCCCTTGAACATTCGAGAAAGCAAAGGGAAACTGGGGGTCAATTCTCTCAAAAATTGCCCAAGCTTGTCTGTTTTTCCACTCCTCTCCCTGAACTTCGCTTTGGGTTCAGAGTTGCACTGCATGTCAATGAGCTCCATTTGAAGCACATGAGGGGCATCTTGCACATCAAAGGAGAAGGGGTCTGCAAAATTTTGAAATGTGGCTCTGTGCGTCTTGAAGTCTGCAAATCTGTGATCAAATTCCTTCTGTAGCTTCAAAATGACATCAACATACTTCTCACAACTGAATGGTGTGCCTGCATCTGCAAGTGCCTTGCATGCTGGGAAATGGCAAAGGTTTGTCTGAGAGAGCTGGGCTTTCCATAACACTAGTTTTGTGCAGAATGCTCTCACGTTGTCATAGGCAGCACTCATAAGTTGCCCCCGGTCCTTGTAACTTCTTGTTGAGTACATTAAAGCTCATGTGTGATATCCACAAGAAAAGCCAAGTCCGTGAGCCATTTGGGATCACTTAGCACAGGAACGGCCACTCCGTCCTTCTCCATGAAGGCTCTCACTTCTGCTCTCATCTCAAGAAATCTTTTCAATACGTTTCCCCTGCTGAGCCAACGTACCTCGGTAAAGTTTTTTCTCTAAAAAAAAGCACAGAACCTTTGGTGCTGTAAACAGACATGAAATTGTTAATCTTCAGGCATTTGCTGCAAAGGGCCTGCTGATGGATAATGCATTGCAGTGCAATGGCCTCCTCCGTACCCTCCTTTTCCAGTTTTTTTTTGAACAAGTGCCACCAGTCCATTTTTCCTCCCTGTCATTGATGGTGCTCCATCTGTTGTTATCCCAACAAGCATGTTCCATAGTATTTTGTTGTCACTGTCGCTTTGACTTCTCATTCAAGCAATTAACCGAAGGACAGTGAACGTCTTGTCACATGGAGAACGTCATTTCCGCTTTTGTAACCGCAGCACAGCGGTCGGCGGATAAAACCCCGGTAGCAGTCTCCTTTGCTTTTATGCTCGGTGTTCATGTCTTACATGATGACATGAACACCATTGCATTTTCAGATGGTAGAAAGTACAGAGATAGCGAGCGCAAAAAAAGGCGACTGCACACGGTCTGTTATACGCCGTTAAATGACAGCGTGCTGTTGCCGATGTCATTTGTTTTGACTACTTTAAAATCAATATATGTAATGATCAATGTGTGAGGCAATGGAAATACAATGCAAATAGCGCGATGGAAATAAAAAAATAATGACTCATAAATAACGGTGCAAGCCTATTGGTTCGGGTTACCGTTATTGCTGATGGACAGGTGTCCCCATGTGACTGCAGACTACATTAGGCTGCATTGAGCTCCTTACTTTTCTTTTATCCCGCCATGTACACATCACTTTGGGTTTTTTTTTTCAGAGAGAGAAATACCTCATATTAACTTTCTAAGTGCCATTGAAGTGTATAAATAAATAAACATACACACACTCATATTTAGATCTGTCTATTTTTATAATGTTTCACTGGGCAGCAACTTAAGAAAACTCTTTTTTAAAGTGTTCTGAACCAGGTTTTTTTCAGGATGGGTTTAACAGCTGACATTTTAAAAAGTGATGGGACAGTACCAGATGATAATGAGGAATGAATAATGGCGGTAATAAGCGGGAGAGAGGGAAGACAGGCTATAAATAAACTTTCATAGTAAGGCATGGGCCACAAACTATCATCCCGGGGGCCGCAATTTGCCCCCGGGCCGCGAGTTTGAGAACCCTGAGTTAGCTGGCACACTGACAGTTAAGTACGATCCTTGTACCGACTATAGTCTCAGTTCTGAGTCCGTGTACTGTATATTAGTGGACTTATGCCTAAATTCAGGCCTTTTGGTCAGTAGTATTTATAGTGACTTAACTACCAGTCTAAATGAAGGTTCTTTCAGTTGTACTGGATATGTTTAGTTTGGGTTGTACAAAAATTGAACAGAAGTGAAGGGTACCATTGAGAACAGTGCGTGCATGTCTATGTAGGTTTAGGTGTTCAGTACCTGCTACAAGACCCAGCATGACCGTAGTGAATAGATAGAACATTTGATTCAGAATACAGATGTAGGTGAGCTGTGGGACACTCAAACAGTCACTCTGTCTCTCATATGTACTCAGAGATTTATTCACTCGACTGAAAAATTAATAAGTTAAGAAGACAGTTTTTTTTCTCTGCTGGCTAAGTCTACAAAGACAGACAAAATGGAAATGACTGAGATTAATCAGTGAAGTTACTCCATCATTAAAGGTGTCTAAATTATATATGCTGGTACGAAGCAAATGGGTGCCTTGCTGCAAAGTTGCATGGCATACATTTTAAACTAGGACTTAATTTGAATTTACCCATCCTTTCTTGGTAGAACAGAGCTAAATCCTACAGGTCATGTTAACCTAGACTTGACTTGGTTTAAACTTTACATTTGTGGTTCTTTTTTGTTTCATCTACATCACTCAACAAGATTTTTATTTTTAACTTATTTTTATTTTTATTTAAGTCTCTTTTTTTTACTTTTACCTTGCCTGTGCCCTTTTGAGTCTTTGAAATATTTAACAGTTTCATTGATGACAAGAAACAAGTTATTTTCTGTTTATTCATTTCTACATGACTTTTAAAGTTTCATAATAGAACAAAGGTGAAGAAAGATGTTTAAAATGATCATTAAAACCCCAATTATAGGGTATTTTCTGTTCTAGAATATTGAAATGGGTTGATGTGTAAAAACTTTGGACTCAAAGTTTCAGCTGCCCCATTAACACAGACTAGAGAAGTTAGTGACACAGCTCTTCTTGTTACAATGTAATGTTCAGCAGTGAAAACTTGCTTGTTTTGACACTTGCAACCTGCCCACGTTTTATTTTTTATTTTTTTTAGAAAAATAACATGCCTAACATAACAACATCCACCTACAAACTTGCAAACCCACTTAAATGCAACTGCAAGAAAAGTCCCTAACAATAGTTTGGAAACTGGTCAATTTCACAGAAGTGATGACAACTGTTTGCTTTTGGAAGAAATGAAGATAATCAAAAATACGTACAGTACTGTAAGAACAAAAATAAAGCTGCAGAAACCAGAAAATTTTTCTTTACGGCTTGGCAAAAATCTTGCTTTCCTAGATGAACTGGTAAGGAAATAACTTTTGGTAATGATTCAACACCATGTATTGTAAATCTCAAGAATTTGAACTCATTAGGGGCAGTGATAGGAAAGAAGCTTTTTTTTATTATTATCATTGTTTAAATGTATTTTTAAATGTTAACACAGATTGACCTTTTTAACTTTTTAGAAACAGCTGTGTTTTTTCATCTGCTTCTAATCCCCAGCTAGGATGAGGGGGTTTTACGACACACTGTCCTTAGCTGATAAGTAATGCTGTTTGAACTGAAAACCCTCCCAAATGGTGGTCGCCATAAAACCCCCTCATCATCATATCCATGTCACTATTTTAATCATTGTGGTGCTATTTTTGATATGATTTTCTTCAAAAATCTGAACTGACTCAAGTGGGTGGTTATAAAACGACAATCCCAAATCAACAATAACTTACCAAATGAATATTGAGTCTCAAAGTTAACAGTAGTGAGCGATCTTGGTAGCAATTTCGGGCGGGCAACACAGGCAGGTGTTTATTTCGGTTACTCCCCTAGGGCGGTTCAGTTAATCAACTCACCTGTTCAGCGCCCTATTTTTAGTCCGGGTGTGTAACCCTTCTTTACAGCTTCTTTACGGCTTCCACCTGTGAACTCCGTTAGGGGTAGTTTTTACCCAAATGTTTATGGAAATTTGTCTCATGGAATTGCACAGAGTCTTATGTCAAACTAAAGAAATGTGAAATGCAAAGTTAAAGGAATGTGAAATGCAAAGTTAAAGGAATGTAAAATGCAAAGTTAAAGGATTGTGAAATGCAAAGTTGAAGGAATGTGGAATGTAAGTTAAAGGAATGTGGAATGCAAAGTTAAAGGAATTTGAATGCAAAACAAAGATATGAAAAATAAATAACATTATTACTGCATGAGTTGTCTGACTGAAATGTGTTTGTGGTGGTGTGGTGTGTTTTAGCTTAACAGTAAAGAGAATGAGTGGAAGTTTTTCAAGGATGCCTAAAGGTTTGAGATTTACTCTTAACTTAGCTGGAAAAGTAAAATGAAGAACTGGACTAAAGCTTGGATTTGCTTGAGAGAGCAGCAAAAACATTCAACTGTTAAATAAAATGTTACAGAAAACGTGCAAACTTTTGCTAGGTTGAAAGTTTTCGACGTTGTAGTTAGTGCATCATCCCATATTTACTAAAACAGAAACTACCACTAATGTACAGTAGTTAGCACTGAATTGTTTGCATAAAAAAATATTTGAAGCTTCTTTAAGCTATTTTTTATCCAAGGGAGTATCTAGAGCAGGCTCCCATCCAGTCACTAGCATTTAGCATCTCACTAGTAATGCCCAGAGGATAAACTGTCTATTCCAGAAGGTTTTGAGTAAAGACATCCCATTTGCCAGCCTCTGTAATCAAATGACTACCTGAGGGTAGGAATGATCTAATGGGTGGGCTGCATTAGGAGCTATAAGTTACTTCCCACATCGAATGAGCAGACGCCTTGTCATTTGCCTCTACAGCTGCTTAGTTAATACTGCTGGATTTTTTTTCATGACTGTATTCAACGTTGTCCTTTTTCCCTACACCATATGGATCTGCTTCTACGATGTCCTAGATTGTAAAACCAGCAGGATGATAAGTTGCACAAAAAGATTTACTCAGTCATGTACCACACGATTACGAAAAATGTGCCCGAGGCGCATGCATCACTGGGGTAAGGGAGTCATTTGCAAATCAGTAGGTTTGTGGTTCAATCCATGACCTCCGTAGTCCTCATGTCAAACTGCCCTTGAGCAAAGCCCTAAACCTCAGATTGCATCAAAGTGTGACTGAGTGTGTGATAGAGCAAATTCCCTGGCTGGGCTTAATGAACACCTGCAAGGATTTAGAAAGACTGTGAAAATCTGTCAAAGCAGCTTAAGATTTACAATAAAGCAGGATTTGAATGGCCCAAATGAAAGTTATGCTTGAGCTGACTTAAATTGTTCTAATGACAAACAGTCTGACTGTCTTTATAGGCAGATATTTATATTCTTTGCTTTTTCAAAAAGCTATTGGCCACCTTGATTTCCTGCATGGATGCATTTATGGCTTATGGTTCTAGAACCCCAGTATAGTATTGTGGAGTGAATGATCTCTGAAGAGTTGTAATTAGCTGTATCTTATTTCAACGTTCTTTCCCTTTGCACAATGTAACAAGTAACAATTATAGAAAAAATAACATTATCTGCATTATTACGCTAATTCTTTTTTCACAATTCCTTTTTTCCAAAATACTTTTTTCTAGACTGTTTTGGTGACAAAAACTTTGAAGTTTCCATCAGGGCAAACACTTGCACTTAACTTTTATGGGAAAAACAAAGGGATTCGCTCTTATTCAAAGAAGTTCACTATAATTTATAATGATTATTGGTGGATCACATATATGCATCTTTGTCCAAACAAAAAAAAGAGTGAGAACTAGCATGTCTAGTGAAATAATGGATATCCTACATTTTATTAGCCTAAGACATATGATAGCACATATGTTTTATCTTAATCATTGATTGTCAATGATTAATCATTTTCATGTCTTGTCTTAATGGTGTCATGTCCTGATTTGCCTCTATTTGGACACAGCTAACATTGTCTAGGTAAGTTCAATTTTAGTTTGTGTGTCCTGAAGCACATTAATTCAATAACAAGAATTGAGCAGCAACAGATGACCTTTATATAGCTGCAATTTAACTTGTAATTATTGCTTTAAATTGACCACAAACAAAACTCTTACTCAGACAAAATGAGCTGAGTCTTTCTACTCACAAAAAGGGTATATTCTTATTATGCATAGGGTTATTAATTGCATGAAAAATACATTTTATCATACCTATTGAATTGTACAAATCAGTGTTGTTGTCCTATACATGTGCATGATTTCAGAAAAAATCTTTACTTAAAAGTCATTTTAAGTCAGTTTTAATCAATTTGCTCATGCTTGTTAAATTATAGAAGGCAAAAGAACAGTGCAGTAAAATTTAGGAGTAAATAACTTAAAATATAAATAAATAATATTACCTAATTTCGTTAATGAAACAAACTTTATCCCTTAAAAAGTGAATCTCTGAAACAAATCTTCCTAATTTCTTCTGTCATCAAATTCCTTATAAAAATATGGAACTAATCGTTGCTAACACTCTTAAATTATTGTTCTTTACAATGAACAAAACTATGGTTATTAGAGAGGTGTTTGCATGTATAGTTGTGTTCATAATCTACAACGTTAGTTAAGTCTTTCTGTTTTTTTCCCTTATGAATGTTAAAGTTACATCAACCCAGCATTGACATAAGGAAAACACTCTTTTAATGGAGAGCTGAGGGCAGTACACAGGTATCTGATAGTCCACTAAAATTACATCATATTTTCTTGCAATGATTAATGAATATTCTTCAGTGTGTTTTATAGTATGAAATGCAATCCCTTTGGCACACTTTTAACAGAAAATGTAAAGGGTAAAAATGTATATATATTTATAATTTTGTAAGTCAAGTATGATAAAGATGAGAAGATCTATTCAACCTAAAACAAGATAAAACAGAAGGGTGAACGAAATGTGATCTGAAATGAACAACAGAATCCACAATCTTGCACACAAAAGAGACAATTAACCAGCATCAGCAAGCTTGGCTTCATGATTGTATAGAGGGGCATGTTAAAGCTTTGTTTATCAGGGAAAACGGAGCACTCTTGTCAAAACTGTAAAATAATCTGTATTTTCTTTGCTGCTCTCAATTTGTTTCTTTTACTGAAGCAGCTTTTTAGCTGATTGTTTGATCACAATACTGCAGGACAGGACAGGGAATTATACTTATAAATCTGTCAAATTAAGAAATTGTTGATGTGATCATCAACCTTTTTGAGGACAAATTTATCTTAGATTAACACCTTTATAGATTTTTATCTGAACTACTTAGTTGTACTGGCATTTGATACATTTTTTTTGTCTGTGTTGTGGTCTTGCAATGGAATGGTCAACTGTCAAGGGTGTTCACAGATTTGGCGTTCAGTAGCTAGCTGGGCAGGCTCCAGCATCCTGTGACCACAGCTGAAATAATGCTGCAAACAGACGGATGGATAAATGGAGGGATGGATGTTTGATGTGGCCATTCATTTGCAAAAAGTCCCAAAGAATCCCTACAGAAACATGGCTCTTGAATTGTCTTTCTTATTTCATATTTATTTATTTATTTTTATTAGTTTTTACCAAATTATATCCAACAATTTCATAGAGCTGCATGTTTCAGTTCATCTTCAATCCCATTAATTCTGTTTCATTTATAACTATTTAAGTAAGTGTATCTAATAAACTGGAGATTATTTTTAAGATTTAATCATCCATTCCCTTCATCCATCTTCTGAACTAACTGGATCCTTTTCAGGGGTGCTGGACCTTATCCCGGCTGCTGTAGGGCAAAGTCAGGGTACACCTTTTGACAAGTCGCCAGTCTGATGAAGAGCTAAACAATATTCACACATACAGGGACCATTTAAAATCTTCAATTAACCTAGGCAGCATGTTTTTAAACTGTGGGAGGAAGCCGGAGTGGCTGGAGAAAACCCGCATATGCACAAGGAGAACATGCAAACTGCTGTTATTTGCACTGCAGTATGTTAATGTGTTGTGGACTTTTAAACAATTGTCTATTCATAGTCAAGAAGTGCAACTATTTGAGTGCAGAATGGTGTTTATGTAAATATGTATCAGTTTGTTTGCACAAGTCTGGTTTTAGGTGAATCTCATCCCTTAAGTCTGAAGACTTCCGTCATTGTCACTCCAGTCCCTTCCATATTTCTCCTGCCTATGAAACTGGGACGTTTTATTTTATTTGCCTGCCATCAGCCAAGGTCTGGATGATTGATGGACCAACATCAGCCTCTCTCTGCCCATTTATCAGGTGCCCAGTCTTAAGGACAGCTAACTCTTCTTGCAGACAAACACTTAAATAAGAATGCATACCAGGAAAACATATCTTACACCTACTAACAATCAAGAGTGACCTGATATGGGCCTTGCAAAACACAGTTTTGGGGGTGTGTTGTATGATTGTATAGTGTGATTGTATAAACAAGGGCAGATTAAAAAAATAAATAAAAATTAAATACAGTTACACAAAAATGCTGGTGTTAAAGAATGTATATGATGAGTCATGCCTCATTTTCTACAACACTGTAATTTAAATCTATCTAAGAAAAGTTAGATTTTAAAATAATATTGATCGAACGAGTCATTCCATTGTATTGTATTGGCAAACAATACCATTAGTTAGTAACTAATGATGATACCTGGAAAATGAATGGAACACACTTGTTTTACTTTAACATGGATAGAACTAAAAATGCTATAGAATAGATTTTTGACCTTGATTGACTGGATAAAACAAATTAAACACAAAGAGATTTGGAGCAGAAAGTGAAAAACACTATCACTTATTAAGGTCAATCCCTTATGAAAGTTTCATAAAATATGCCTCGTAAGATGTCTGATAAGGAGGATTAGCACATGACATGACTGACACCAGGAAGGAGGCAGTAAACCAAAAATAAGATAAAACAAAAATCAGACGCTGAATCAGAGCCACTATCAAAGATATAGCACTTCAAATGGTGCTTAAATGCTGTGACTGCCATCAACTTTCTGGAGAAACTGCAGATTTTTTTTCTTGTCTAATGTAGACATTTATCAGTCAACTTTACCAGGTTGATTGATAGGTGTGACACCGTACTGTCAGGCAGTTGTCTTTTGATTGAAAAAAGAAAAAAAAACTGTCCCACAAGGTTAGCTCATAAAAGTGATCAGAGAATAAAAGCTGTAGTGATACTTTCACATTTTTATTAAGCTTTGTCCCAGAGATGTGTTGGAGTTTGTTCTTCTCCTTCTACCAGTCTGTTTTTTTGACTGCAGCCCCAAGGCAAGAATGGAAGAACAGTGAAATGGGTTAACAGTTAGTCTCCAAGCAACCACCAGTGTATAAGAGTTTGTTGGACAGCCACCTTGAAGGTATGTTTATGTTAAAGTTATTGACTGTAAAGATAATAGACTGATGTGTCTGGCCTAATTCAACTTTTAGGTATTAAATTAATGCAGCAAAATGAAAGATTGTTTGTGAGTACTGAAAGGATTTCTGTGTCTGAGTCTTTCAGGTACACGAGGGTCCCAAATGCTGACCTAAAGTTGGAAGGTAGTTTAAAATGATATACTGAAAATTTTTCAAATATCAAAATGATTTTATTTTGTAGCAATGTACTACATGGACATACTGAGAATTGTATAGAGACAAATGGTGTTTGGGGAAGACTGCTGTGATAGATAATGGGAGAGGAAGAAAGTTTGTGGTTAAGATGTCGCATAGAAAGAAGAATAAAAATGTGTTTTGATAGTCAAAGTTTGGAGACACAATACTTACTCAAGACAAATGTCTACTCATCAACTGGCAATGAGTGGAAACAGGGAAATATACCATGCAGGGACGAGCTGACGATTACTGTGGCATCAAGTTAATAAAGAGCCCAGGCCCTAAAAACACCAAAGAAAAGAAACGCACACAGACGTGTGATACTGTCAAATCCACTTAATTTCACTTTTCTTCTCCATCTAAAAAATATGAGTGAAGTAGATCACTTAGAAGATATATTAGAAACTATTGTGGACATGTGACCAGTCTTGGGTTGTAAGGTCTTCTATTTACAATCTGTGTCAGTGTACAGATGTGGTGGGACTTAAGACATCTTTTTTTTTTTTTTATTACCTGCAAAACCAAAACGATTTAGGGCGGAGATTGGAAAGGCTACAATGGTTTGAAAAAAAAAAAAAACCCACAAATTTACATATGTGTAATGTCGTATTCTCAGTAACTCGTTGATTAACATAAACTTAGAAGTCAACTTTTGTTCTATCAATAAAGGAATAGGAAAAACACTGACATGAAGCCCATGATTTACCATGAGTGTGATTTAGCACAGGAGGTGCAGATGAAGTGTAAAACAAGTGGGAATCAATGAGTGATGAGTGAAAGAAAAGTCAGCCACATGGCGTGAAGAGTCATTAATAGCTAATGACCAGTCAGCATGGATTTAATAGCTTTGTTAGTGTCACTGACACAGGAAAAATCCTTTAGCCTGACTTTTACAAAATAAAAAGAAGAAGAGAATTTTTTGATGCAGTAAGAGAGCTTAAAACATCCCTACAACAAGAGTTAGGAAGAACTGTTGTTTATTTAGTAAAATCTAAAAACTATAGGAATCTGCATGTTAATTAATACAGGAGGCCCAAGTGCTAGAAGGACTGATAATCCTATAAAACAGTGGTCCTCAACCTTTTTCAGGCCCCAGACTGGTTTAATGTCAGACAATAATTTCCCAGGCTCTGTATTACATTGAAATGGGTGTTCAATTTCTTCTTTTTTCTTTTTTTTTGCTTCCCGTTTCCTCAACTTTTTAGGGTAAAGTTTATCTTCATCCTCTGTAAAATATCTGCAGCTGTTTTAAACTTTACTTGGACACTAGATTTAGTGTGCGAACCATTAAAATATGATTTTGCTTTTTCCGTAACCCATAACTGTCAAAATGTAATTCTAATAAAATCAAATATATACTTTAGTCTTGTCCAACAATGGTGAAAAATAAATAGACGGTCACTAGAGCAGTTACTACCAGGTATCCAGTACAGACCAAACGTCTGGACACACCTTCTCATTCAAATGAATGTGAAGGTGTGTCCAAACATTTGGTCTGTACTGTATATAATCATGAATGTGAATCTGGCATTGAGGAACTTTATTAGCAGCACCCTCATAACATTATGCATTATTTTTATGGTGTGTTGGAAAAACGACTGGATACGCAAATCCACATGATTGTTTGAACAGTTAAGGACTGAGCGAGTAATGCTTTGAAAAGTTCGCACACCGCCCCAATGTCGCTGTGTGAGCTGGAAGTCGGAGCTCTTCTCGGACACGGTTCTCCTGCGTTCGGCAGCCGCTAACCCAGAGTGGCGGGACGGATGAGCAGTCTGAATTCTCCCACACATAACAAAAAAACAAAACGCAAACGTAACAAAGCATCCTCCTCCCCTCAAACACAAAGTTAGTAATCCGGCTGCTCTGCTCAATGAACAGTTCGCTCGGTCCACTGGCACCTGAGCCTGGACTGCGCAGGGTCCAGACGTCACGGGGCACAAAGCAAGCGCTCCTCCCCGCACCCCCCTCGTGAGGGGTGTAAAAGAGGGGAGAGGTGAAGAGCCAGGGGGGTGAGAGCGGAGCGGCGCTTCGCACCGGGCCTCCGCAGAGGAGCGGGTCGGTCCTGTTTGAACTCCAAAGCTTTCTCTGGAGCAAAAAACCGTCTATGCGTGACGTTAAACCAGAGCAGTAGTGACACACGATCGGAATGAACCGTTTACATGCAACACGATCGAATCAACAATCGGCATAACCCACCTATCTCAATCGGAAAGAAATTTTGATCCGAACGAGTCTGTGCGGGGCAGACTATTCCGACCGGCGTGTTAACATGACGCATTTTTCTTCTGATCAGGCGTTCATTCCGATTACTTTTGCCCATGTAAATGCAGCTAATGATTTAACCCATAAGAATTCAGGCCCACATTTTCTTAGAAATAAAATAAAGTGGAATATACCACACACCAAGTCAACCACAAAACAGAATTTGGATTTCTTTTTAAATGTAATTTTGTGTTTTGTTTCTGTTACACTGATGTAGCCATTGATTCTTTTGGGTTATGAAAATAAACAATAAAGGACGAAGAAAATCTTTACATTTCTTAAACGTTGACCAGGATGGGCTTAGTCAATGTGAAGCTTAGTTTTGGAATAATGAAAACTTGATCAGATCCCTTTCAACTATCATACTATCTAGGTTAACTCTTTAACAACAGAGATGTTGCCGGCGATACCTAAATAATACACACTCTTTGACAAACCGGGATTCTCTGACCGTTTACCCGATCAACGTGAATCAGCTTTGACGTGAAAAAAAGCAGCTTTGCGTATTAACTTTGCGGTATTATGCAGCACATCAATAATGTAAAGTGTTGCATAATGTTGCAAAGTTGCTTTTCTCCGTGACAGAAATGGTGGATTTACGCTGATTGTGTAAGCACGTCGCTTCTGTAAAGTAATGCATGTCAGCAGTTTTCTCCGCTTCAGAATCCGCTAGAGTTTTGTTTAATACGTAAACGGTTTAAAAGTTTTGGTATTCAAAAGAATGTCAACACTGGAGCTAAAGCTTTGTGTTAAAGGGTTAATGCACCAGTCATGGATGGCAGACAGACAAAGGATCCATGGAGAATCAGTTGGACCTGCACCTGCAAGCAAAGACGGGTTCAGCTGGAGTAGCAGAAGATACAGTGGAGATAGAGGCAGTGCCTCAAAGAGGGCCACTGGGAAGCCACACACAATTCAATTCAATTCAATTCAATTTTATTTGTATAGCCCAAAATCACAACAACAGTCGTCTCGATGGGCTTCGAAGTAAAACATGAACTTAAAAGGATCACGAATACAAAGAGTTCAATAGGAAAATACTAAAATGAACTAACAAACTGACTAAGCTATACTGGCATCCCTGCCCTTAGACCCCCCTTCGCGGTAAGGAAAAACTCCCAAAAAAAACAGATTCCGGAAAAAACGAAGAAACCTCAGGGGTGCCCACATGAAGGAGGGATCCTCCCCCAGGACGGACAGGCGATTTACCAGAACTCTTAGAGAAGGATTAACTTATCTAAATCTACAACTACATATATAAAAGTCCAGCAGACGAGCTTCATCCAGCCGTGGTTGTGGGGACAGTCAAGGGCGCGAGTCGAGCCGGAGACAGGAACCACAGCCAGGTGTAGGAGCAGGAGCAGAGACGAGGTACTCGGTCAGGTACAGAGCAGAGACGAGCCAGAGGCAGGATCCACAGCCAGGTGTAGGAGCAGGAGCGAAGGCGAGGTAAACGGTCAGGAACTGGAACACGGATGAGCCAACAGGAGTCTGGAAGCACTCCCACTCCCCAGGAGGGGAGAGGAAAAGAGGGACAATACATGAATCGCACTGTACCAAACAGAGGCATGGAGAACTAAATGATGAATTATGATCAAGAATAGAGGAGAGGAAGCGTAGAAGTAGAAAAGAAAAGAGGACAGAACCCCAGTGCACCATAGTTACCCCAGCTTCAACTTCTAGCAGCCTTTTAAAGGAAAAAGTTATTAAGTTTAATTTAAACAAATTAACATTAAGTTAAATAATCTCTAAATACTAACTAGTCTGACAATAAGCCTGTCCAAAGAGGAATGTTTTCAGTCTAACTTTGAATGTAGAAACTGAGTCGGCCTCTCTTACATGAGCTGGGAGTTTATTCCATAAGACAGGGGCTTGGTGACTAAACGCTCTACCTCCAACCGTACTTTTACTAATTCTAGGAACCACAAGCAGTCCTGCATTTTGCGAGCGAAGTGTTCTCATTGGTTGGTAAGGGACTATGAGGTCCTTAATATAGGACGGGGCCATTCCATGTAAGGCCTTATAGGTTAACAGGAGGATCTTGAACTTGATTCTAGAATCAACTGGGAGCCAATGGAGCGGAACCAACACAGGAGTGATGTGATCTCTTCTGCTAGTTCCTGCTAACAATCTTGCTGCTGCGTTCTGAACAAGCTGGAGACTTCTTAAGGAACTCTTAGGACACGCTGCTAACAAGGAGTTAGAGTAATCCAGCCTCGACGTAACAAATGCATGGATGAGTTTTTCAGCATCACTCTTAGAAAGTATATTTCTGATCTTAGCAATATTCCACAGGTGAAAAAAGGCAGTTCTACACGCCTGAGATATGTGAGCCTTAAATGATAAATCCTGGTCAAATAAAACACCAAGGTTTCTAACTGTGGAATTAGGGGCTATACTTATGCCATCCAGGGAGACTATCTGAGCAGACAGAGTATCTCTGAGGTTTTTAGGACCAAGTATAATGACCTCAGTTTTTTCTGGGTTCAAGAGGAGGTAATTAATTGTCATCCAGGTCTTGATGTCACTGATGCAGGCGTTCAGTTTCTCTATCTGGTCATTCTGGTCAGGCTTCATGGATAAATACAACTGCGTATCGTCGGCATAACAATGAAAATTAATGCTGTGTTTCCTGATTATGTTTCCCAGGGGTAGCATATAAAGCGTAAACAGGATCGGTCCCAAGACTGAGCCCTGTGGGACTCCATAGTTGACTCGAGTGCACTGAGAGGAATGGCCATTTACATTAACGAACTGATACCTATCGGACAGATAGGATTTAAACCACTGGAGAGCAGATCCTCTGATCCCTATGTCCTGCTCTAATCTATGGAGTAAAATACTGTGGTCGATAGTGTCAAAAGCTGCACTGAGGTCCAACAGGACCAGAATAGAAAGTAGTCCCTTTTCTGAGGCCAATAACAAGTCATTAGAGACTCTAACTAGTGCAGTTTCCGTACTGTGGTGAGGTCTAAACCCCGACTGAAAGTCTTCAAAGTGGCTGTTGTCCTGTAGGTGGCAGTAAAGGTGCTTAACTACAACTCTTTCTAAGATTTTAGAAATAAAGGGGAGGTTTGATATCGGTCTATAGTTGGCCAAGATGCTAGGATCCAAACTGGGCTTTTTCAGAAGAGGTTTAACAACTGCATATTTAAAAGACTGTGGCACGTAACCCGTTTCCAGAGAGGCATTTATCATTGTTAATATGGGATCATTAATTAGGGGAAAAGTTTCTTTAAAAAGTCTAGTGGGAATTGGGTCTAACAGACACGTTGAGGATTTGGAAGACGTAATAATTGATGTTATTTCCGCTTCATCCACAGCAGTGAAGCAGTCTAATGTTACAGAGGTTTCTATGGATGCCTCCATTTCTACCGCTTCAGCCTGTTCTGGGCTGATAGTAGGAATAACTTGATTTAACTTATGTCTAATATTTGAGATTTTACTATCGAAAAATGTAAGAAAATCATCAGAGCTGAGAGAAACAGGAACATGTGGTTCTACTGAGCTCCGACTGCGAGTTAATTTAGCAATAGTGCTAAAAAGAAATCTTGGGTTGTTTCCATTCTCTGATATTAAGGTTGAATAGTACTGGCTTCTAGCTCTACGCAGAGCTTTTTTATAATTTAATAGGCTATGTTTCCAGATATCCAGAGACTGCTCTGAACCGGAGCGGCGCCATTCTCTTTCCAACTTACGCGTTTCTTGTTTAAGAGAACGAGTTTCAGCGTTAAACCACGGTGCTACTCGGTTTTGTCTGACGAACTTAGGTTTCAAGGGGGCAACAACATCGAGTGTACTCCTGAGGGCTTGTAAGGCATCATTAACAAAGTGGTCATTTATACTAGGACTGATACTATGGGAGCTGGTCTCAGAGTATTTTCTCAGAATATCACTAAGTACTGGCTGAACTGTGTGTTTAAACTCAGACACAGAACGGTCAGTTAAGGTTCTTCTAAGCTGTTTCTTATTCACTGGTGCAGAAGGATGTTCCAGTGTAAACTGGAAGGTAATCAGAAAGTGATCAGAAATGATGGGGTTAAGAGGAAGGACACTCAGCTGGCTGATCTCTATACCATGGGTTAGAACAAGATCCAGGGTGTGCTTATGACAGTGAGTGGGTTCATTCACACTTTGGGTGAAACCAACATCATCTAATAAAGCTGCAAAAGCCTTTCCTAGGCAGTCACTGGGGTCATCAACATGAATGTTAAAATCCCCTAATATTATAATTTGATCAGAATGTAAGACAATAGTCGATAGGAAGTCGGAAAACTCAGTTAAAAATTCTGAATATGGGCCGGGGGGACGATAAATAATTATGAGTAAAACAGGTTTTGGAGTTTTCCTGTTTGGGTGACTTAAAGAAAATATGATGCTTTCAAATGAATTATAAGCATTTTTAACTTTAGGGCTGAGAAGTAAGCTAGACTGTGATATTACTGCCAAACCACCTCCTTTCCCTGAAATCCTGGATTTCTGATAGTTAGCATAAGTGGGGGGGGGTTGCTTCATTCAATCTAACATAGTCATCCTGTTGGAGCCTAGTTTCTGTTAAGGCTAAAAGACTGAGGTTGTTATCAATGATCAACTCATTGACTAAGAGGGACTTGGAGGAAATGGATCGAATGTTTAATAAACCGCATTTAATTACATCATAATTCTGCTTGTGAGTACTGCTGTCTGCCACTTTTAAGTTTCTATGACGCGCTCCTTTCATTTGTCTTTCAGCACATAAGCTAAAGCTCGGACCTGCTTGACTTTCCCTGCATGGGTTTTGCACCAGCACTAACCCTAAGGGAGGCTCAGAGGAGCGTTTTACACTGCTGCTCTGCGCCCGGGTCTCGTCTCTGGATTGTCAGGTTAACAGACTAAGGCTAGCAGAAATGTTTCTAGAAAGAAGAGCGGCACCGTCCCGAGTGGGATGGATGCAGTCTCTCCGCATGAGACCGGGCTTCCCCCAAAACGCGCTCCAGTTATCCACAAAACCAACGCCGTTTTCTGGGCACCATCTAGAAAGCCAGCGGTTAAATGATGGTAAGCGGCTGTACATTTCATCACTGACTAAGTTCGGCAGGGGACCAGAGAAAATTACAGTGTCGGACATCGTCTTAGCCAGTTTACACACCGAAGTTACGTTTAACTTAACCACCTCTGACTGTCTCCGTCGGGCATCATTACCGCCTGCGTGAATCACGACTCGACGGAACCTGGACTTATTCTGAGCTAACATCCTAAGGTTCCCCTCGATGTCACCAACTCTGGCCCCCGGATAACACCTGACTGTAGCCGCTGGGAGCTCCACGTTTCTAACTTCAGAAGAGCCTATAACCAGGGTTGAGTGTTCAGCGGGTGTGTCGCTGAGGGGGGAGAACCTATTACTAACGTGGAGTCTCGGGTGCTCTAAGTTTTTGCGTTTAGCACTACTACACAATGGTGGTATCAATGGTCTGACCGGCCTCAGCAAAACCCAGTTTAGCTTAACTGGACGTAAAATAATACTGTAACCTTTTCGACAGAAACATTGTGATGGCCACTTATACAGTGTTTGGTATGAGGCACTGTTTAAATGATCCGATAAAGCTTGTTAAAAGCTCGTCTACACTTCCAAAAAGAGCTATATTGTGTAAGGAAAACAAGCATGAAAAGACGCTCTATAGAGAGAAAGAAAGCAGCAGTAAATGTAGCATTAAATCTGCTCTCAGAGGGAGGAGAAATGGTTCCTTCCATCTTCCTCCTCCCTGCAGTTTTTTTTTCTCTCAGTGGCTCTGCACTGGGACCAATCAGTGTACTTTTGCTGAGGTGCAAGAATTTATATATGAGTCGGTGTGTGTAAGTATGTGCACTCAACAGCTGAAATGCTCAGCGGAGTTGTTTTAGGTATCAGAGGAGGGCGTGTGGTGAGCTACACCCTTTGAAGTAACTCATCTTGATGTCAGAGGACACCATTAGATGTTTTCTGTGTAGAGATGTGTGTGAATGGATGAAATAGTTGAATATCATGCATGTCTGCTCTATTTGTGTGTAGTCATTTTTTTCCTTATAATATAAAGTCACTATAAGCTTTGTTATTGGCCAAGCTCTCAGACTGGGAGTAAAGAACCACACTGTAATACCGACAACTAGTTTTATTTTCTTTCCCCCCAAAAATTGACATTTTATCTTTTGATTGCCAAAAAAGTCCTCAATTTTGGCATTATCCTAAAAAAAAATGTTAATAGGATAAAGCAAATATGTCAACCTATATTTTTCTACCTCTCAAAAGTGGCACTGTATATGACTTCTTTCATCCCGCTATACTTTTTGTTGGGATCAACATTGATGTGTCTAGTTGAAAAATCTGTCAAATCAATAAAAAACATACTACATAATTTAACCATGTAAATGATACAGGCTTTGCAAAAATAATTCTTGGCAAAATTCATTAGTTTATACCTTTTTTTCCAATAGGGACAGTTTATTTCCTGAACATATTCATTAACCACTGAAAATCAAATATCACATGACCTAAACTCCATTGCTAAAGGTATTTCATTGGGGAAGATCTCAAAGACTTTTTTGTGATACAGGAAGATGTGCATGAGAGTCCATGATGTTTGGTGGCTAGGCTCTGGGCTCTGGGCTCTAAGCTGACTTGACTTGATTGCTACTTTTAAGTTCTATGATTAAAAAACCTACGAGCTCATTGTACTGTTCAGGTTTATAGAGTATCTTAGACCCACACCACTCATAAGAAAGACAGCTAACACATGTTCACTGGTTCCAGAACCAACGTTTGGAATCCTTACTCCTCTATTAATCCTGTTTTATCAACGTATCTCTTCTGCAATTATGTCATTGAAATTAACCTCAGATATTTACACAGTCCATAAAAATAAACACAAAACATGTTTGATTTGAAATGACACTAGACAATGGGTCTAAAAGGGTCAGTACCAGCCCACATAAACCTCAAACGCGAGAGTCTGGTGGTTACGCCCTGGTCACATCCTGGTTGAGTGGGCCACTGATCAGTCACGGCAAATGTAGGTAATATAGTCTAGAGAAAATTCAAACTAAAAAGGAAAAATCTGTCCAACATGAAACTCAATGAAAATCGGCTGAAATAATGCAAAAATATCTGTTCAAGAAAAGATGAAAAAAAAAGAGTTTAGAAATGAATTAACGATGTCATTCTAATGACATAAAAAAGCGAAGACTTTCTTTGAAAAAAATACCTAGATTTTAAGGGTCCTAAACCCCTTTAGATCATTTTAATGTACAAGGAAAAATAAGGAATGTATATAAGCCAGCAATAGTGGACTGACAATGTGGCATGACAGTTGATGACACAACAAAGATATAAACAGAAAATGAATCATATTGGAGACTGAAAGCAAGTAAAAGAGAAATAAGAGAGCAGTCCCAGTGCATTTAATGTTTAGCAAGATTCTGAGGTTTGGTCTGTGAATTATGGATAGACAGGTGTTAAATATAGATGGGTCCTTCCTCCATCCTCAGCAGTGAAGTGTTTGAGGCAAGATTCATTTGTCCTTACACAGTGTAGCGGAGATAGAAGTACAAGACCTTTGTTTATGCATGGTCTTATTACTCAAGAAAAATACATCTTGCCTTTAACACATGGAATCATCGCCGGTGAAACCTAAACAACACACATCCTTTGACATATCGAAAACCTTCAACTTTTAATGCGATCAATGTGAATAAGCTGGTTCTGACATGAAAAGAAATACTTTTTATATCAGCTTTTTGCCATTATGCAACACTTTATGCAGTGCTTTACTAGCATAAAGCACAAAGCAGTTTTTTCTGTGATAGATTTAGCTGATTTTTTTTTAATGTTTCGGCACTTCATTACTGAAAAGTGTTATATTTCAGTACAAGGCTGCTTTTCTCTACCTTAGAAACTGCTGGAATTAACTGCGTAAACAGTTGAAGAGTAATGGTAGATGAAAAAATGTCAACGCTGGAGCTAAAGCTCTGATGTTAATGGGTTAACCTATTCAGTTAGTAAAATCCAAGCCATTTTTTGTTTACAATGTATTTGCAGTTACACAGCAAAATTGGGACAAATGCTTTAGGATCAAAAATAAAAAGCAAACTGTAGAGAAAAAAGTCTACATATTTCATTGAACAAACTCCCTCTTCTCTTGGTAAGAATCAATTTATGTGACTGTTATCGCACATTGAACAGCAAATAAAGCGCTCATCTAGGTTTTCAGTATAAAACCAGAGAGTGCCTTATCTGCAATGTAATAGCTTAACATCCTGGATGACCTAATTTCAGCTCAAATGATTTAGATTTCTCTTTTGGAGGTTATTGAACTAATCAGGATTTTGGCATGAAGAAGTTCAATCTTGAAACCATGAAAAAAAAAAGGAAGCATGACAATGATGCAAGTCTCGTTTGCATGTGGCCATGGGCAGAAGCAACTAGCAAGAAGGTATGAGTGTGATCTGAATTCTGTTGAACTTCTGCGGAAGGATTGGTAGTGTGCAACGATGCCTACTGATATGTTTAATCTCTCAAACGATAAAAATTAAAGAAGAACTCTGAATCCACTAATAAATAAAACATCTCATGACTCAGAACATAGACACTGGCTTAGAGATGTTATCAAAATATCTGCAGATTTGCCTTCATTGAGGGTGGTAAAAATCCTAGTGTGATGGAGATCCTCCAAAACCATATTTCTTAATAAGCAAAACACTGGATGATGATGGATGATGCAAAAATGTACAAAAACGTGAATTTACCTAAAGGGTTTTCACCCATTATCCTTCCCTGAAAGAATCACTGTTGACTTCTCTGGAATGTAATGTTTTTCTGACTCACTGCAACCTGCATTCCTGGCAGGATAGAGACGTTCTGCACAGGATAAGCTGGGGTGAAAGTTTTGTTTGAGGTTTGACCTTCTTCATTCAATACATGTAATAAACTTTAATTGATTTGGCATTACATGATTACAAAGGACAAAGTGATAACATACGTTTTCTTCCCAGATCTTGACAGGAAGCATGTCAAACTGTCCTTTTGATCTATGTGGTTTCATAATTATTTTAGTTGCAGATTCGAATGAGTTTCAACAACATGTATTTGTGTATTAATTAACTGCATGTTAAGATGAAATTGTAAATTTAAAGTTATGACCTAACCCTTATTTGAGAATTAGGAACTTAAAAAGTGCATGTAGTTTATGTACTATGACAACTATGTACTATGAGTCATAATTTTTATTCATTAAGAACTCAAACGTTGATGTCTAAACCTTTATTTAAGCTAAATTCACTTTCATTTGCAAACCTTGTTTTAGCACAAAAACTATTTCAACATTGATTGTATTTTTATATTCAAGCTAAATCCACATGAAATACATTGTATGTCTCATCCCATCACTGAATGCTAAAAATATTAAAGATAAATAATTTAGAGACATGTTCTTATTCTTCCTAAAAAGTTTAACTGTTTCTGACTGAAATATGAAGCTGTTAAAGCCCCTGCAGATGTTAGCTGGCCAATAGGTAAAGCTGCATTATAGATCAAAAGGTGATGCACACACCTAGAGGAAAAAAAAATGCTTTGTGGAAATTGAAAAAGAGAAGTTAGGAGAGCCACCACCTGTTTGGTGTAGTTCTGTTTTTTTTTCTAAGTCTCCTCAAATAACTAAATTTGAGCTCAGACCAACGTTTTCAATTGTATTTAACTACTCCAAAGGTCATCACAATTTTGTCTCTTATTTTATAGCTGATCAGATGGTCCTGTTTAAGACTGAACCCCTGAGAACTTAGTCTAGCTCGCTTGCCTGCAGGAATGGGCACCGTTTGGATTTTATCTGCTGCCAAACTGGTATTTTGGAAACAGTTTCTGTGCCTAAACAGGGATGGAACCGGTGCTTTAAAAAATAAAACAAAAACATGGCCATTTTTTTATAAAAACATTGAAGTGTGACGAAGCAGCGTCACAGGGTGAAGGAGAGCGCTTGAATGAGGGCTTTATAACATTTTTTTCTGTTGGTTTGCACTGCAGTGCTGCATCTCCGTTTTCACACACCGAAGTAAACACGGATGTCACCGCTCATCGCCATGACGATGGTCTTTGGAACATTAGAATCTTTTGCTGTTAAGTGCAGACAAACTTTTGCTTGCTGTGTCTTTGGCATTTTGACTGAAGCCCTGCACACCCTCACCCATTCTTAGGTCAACCCGCCACAATCGCTGGAAAGGAAAAATGATTGACTAATATTCTACAGCAAAGCAGAATAGAATATGAATAATACTAATAATAACAATTATTAACTTTATTTGTATAGCACCTTTCAAGATAAAAATTACAAAGTCCTTCACAGTAAAACGTTATAAAACACGGTTAAACACAGTAAAACGCAGAATTTAAAAAGAATTATAAAAATGCTATTTTAAAAAGATCTGTTTTTAGCTTCTTTTTAAAATAAAACACTGAGTCTGCAGATCTGAGGCTAAGAGGAAGGGAGTTTCAGAGGGATGGAGCCACTGCTGCAAAGGCTCTGTCACCTTTAGTCTTTAACCGGGTTCTCTTAACGACCAGCAAACCCTGGTCACATGATCTCAGGGATCTGCTGGAAGTGTACGGCTGCAAAAGGTCTTTTATATATGATTAACATGACCAAAATCTGCATATTAATACGGCAACGGTAGTATTGGATACCTCTGTAACTGTACTAACTTGGCATTGACTTTTAGAACCCATCCCTACTGGCCTTTCAACAATTTCTTTTTTGGCCGCACATGTCCTGTTGACCACCAGTTTTCTGCAGCATCTGGTCATAAGATCTGCACGAGACTTTGACCTCTCTTCTACACCTCTAAACTGAAGCTCCTCATTGGATTCAAAAGAGCCACCTTTGTCCAGGGAACTATATCTAAATGATTCTTAGCCTGCTAGTTAGACTGCTTCAAACTGTTGTGTTGTCTGATGGTAATTGAACCAGCCAATTTTATTTATCCCAACAGATACTTTAAACAGATCTTTGGATAACATTGTTTTTCCCTCAAACTGTTCTGAGAGTGTAACGGTTTCAGTTCATTTGTGTTTTGTTGCTGGATTTCCTGTTTTATTTTGTAGCATTTCCTGTTTTATTGTTGTCCCAAGTTTTACCTTTCCCCATCAGTCCTGAGTGTTTCCACCTGTGTCTTGTTCCTTTGTATGTATTTAAGTCTTGTCTTTCCCTTCCTCCTGTGCTGGTCCATATTGTGTTGTTCTCTGGTTTAGTGTTTTTCGAGTCTCTAGCCTGCCGTATGCAGTGGTTTTGTTTTTGTAGTTTGATTATTAAAGCCCCGTTTCACCTGCAACCTCCTGCCTCCTCTCCTCTCTGCGCCTGGGTACTCCCTCATCCTCTCCCCGTAACAGAGAGATTACTTTGCTCATCCACAAAACTTTGACACACCTTCAGGACAGATGCACTCTTATACATATTATAAGGAATTTTGACTCTTTATCCCTGTTCACATTTTCATGCTAATCTTGTGATAAACATCAAAGAAGCAGTTGTGGTCCATCTTGTTTGTAATTATAATTAGCGCCAGAAGAAATCTTACCTTCAAGAGTGTCGAGATTGACATTAGAAAAATTAAACTTTTTTAAAATCATTTTTTAGGGTTAAACAGATAAATCCTCATCAATTAGTGGCTTTTCCTTCTGTTAACCCTTGTGCTATCCTAGGCACTTTAACAATGGGAGTGGGGTCATCTAGACCCACTAGACGGTGCTCTGAACCTTTTCTCTTCAATGATTTGTGATCTTCACTGGTGTCCATGGATGACATGAAATCTTTCCACCTTTATCCACCTTTGTCATGGTAGGGAGAACACGTCAATGTAAGGGTGGGGTCATCTAAGAAAGCACAAGGGTTAAAGAAGGAGGTGCACCTTAGAGATCGAATCATCTAAGCTTTGTTTTTTACTTTTACAGTTATTACAGTAAAAATACTGATTGAGTTCAACATCTACAGTTACAGACCTAAAGCATGATAGGTTCAGGGATAACCCCATCAAATCTGAGACAACAGGAGCCCTTTGTTCAGGAGTGGGTCAGAATACCCGTCAACAGGAAAAGTCTCATCAACAGTTACAGAAACTGTTTGATCAATGCAGTAAACATTACGTTTGCCAACGTTTAGTTATTTCATTGGCCATTGTGATTTTTTTTTTTTATCTTTATTCTCACTAATAGACATTAAGCAATGATTCTGTCTACATGGGAATGTCACTGCAGACTGACATTTTGATTGGTTAGTCTCACCAACTAAACAACCTCTACTAAAATGCTGAGATGAAATGTTCTGTGAGAGAATAGAAGAAAGGCTGAGTGAAGGGAAAAAGGACTCAAACTGCAGAGCATTACTTTTTAATGAGCGACAGTCAATTTGAGTGCGGAGATTCAGTTCTAAGGAGGAGCAAAACATATTTATAGGCACAGTATTTTTGTTTTGTTTTTCCCATGCATGAAAACAATTCTGTGCGATCAGTGCAATGCATAAGCGAGACAACAAAGTTCAATCCTCTCAAATGAAAAAATAAATAATGATAAAAAATAACTCTGGTGTAAAAATGTATAGTGTTGCAAACCAGTTACCATTCAAAAGGAAAAGAAAAAAAAGAAAAAGCAAACGGCTGTTCTTACTGTATTTTCAGGACTTACTCAAAGATGTCATGCCCCCACCTGCTAGCAACTGGGAAAATCAACGGCATGTGTGTTGCTTAAAGGATGTATTAGAAGAGGATGACAGAGCCTTAACATTTTTACGTTTTTAGGGCATAGTGGATTTCTGAAAAATATATAGTTTTTTGTACGTTTGTTATTTTGTTAGTTTCCCACTACAAATTACACTCCTGAACAGTATGTGATGGACATGCACCCTAATTGCTACCCACCATTTAGAGCCAAAGGAAGAAATAGAAGAAGACAATAACGAAGAAAACAGGAGCAAGAACATGACACAAAGAAAGTCTATGAATAACCTGAGTTTATTAATTTTTACAGAAAAAAAACAATCTAACTGTTCTTAGACATATACAATGGAATCTAGACAGGCCCGCCTCTCCTTTCACCCATGACCAAAATGGCTGCCAAAGGACCGAACAGGAAGAATTGTTTGTTTAATTCCTTAATTTAACATGAACTGAACCTAACAGCAATGCTAAACAATGATACAAAAACCAAAACAAAAGTGAATGATTTTTGTCTCTTTACTGCATGATCTTCATATTTAAAAAAGAGCTTCAATGTGAAGGTACTCGCCTCTTCTGGCTGGCTCTGTGCTTGTTGACTGAAATGGATTGAGAGAAATAAAGAATTTGTTGCTGGTGAAACAAGTATTGCATTCCACCAGATGTCTGTGATGTGTCTTTGTAAGCATTTGAAATGCCCTTTTGTTAGTCAGTCATCTCACAGTCTTTCTGATATGATGGGAACTGAGAAAATTCCTTAGTTTTTGCAATGTTTCATTGAGCTAGCCTGGATGTGGGACCTTTTTCAAGTCTTCTGCAGTTGTATCAGCTGTCTTCTTACTTAAAAGAAGGAAATAGGCATTTAGCCAGAAATAAATAAATAAATAAACAAATAAACTGTAAAAAGCTTTTTTTTAAGCACAAAAGCATAAAGCTACCCATGTCCTTATCTTTGTGGTTCCCCTTTGACTCACAATCAGTCCTTACGTGTTCCTCGAAGCTATTGCTTAACAAACAAAAGCAGTCAATTGCATTTAAAGCCTTACGTCCAGGTGAGGTTTGTACTCAATGCTGTCAATAGAAAACTTGGTTAGCACATCACTAAAATAAAAGCACATAATGAGCCTGTCAAATCAATAGGTAATTACAATCACTTGAATGCACAACAGAGACAGAATGATCTGTGATGATAATTAAATAACCACCTCACAGAACAATTCAGTCACACCTTTTTTATGATTTTCAATGCCAATACACTTCTTTCATGTCAATATTGTTCTTCTTTATGTACAAAATATTTTTTTATCCAAGTCCATTTTTGGATTACAAAAAAAATATTCGTAGAGAAATTCAGCACACATTTAAATACGTTATCTAACTTTTACCTTTACAATTTTTGCAGTCTTGCAGTGAAAACATACAGTTTAAAGCCCTATTTGTTTATTATTTATTTATTTCAAAATAATGACAGGACACCTTATAATCCAGGGAGCCTTTTTGATTCTGATTGTGCTTACTGATGTCAAAGTGATTTTGAGAGAACACGGTGCAAAATGTCAGTCTGTTTTTCTTTTGTTTTGGTTTTTTACAAGTTGCAAACAAGGTTGGGTGTTGTTGTAAATGGGCTCATGTGGCTAACGAGTAGCACTGAATTGTGTTATTTTTATTTTTTTCGTGTTACTAACAAGGTCGGTACATAGCACAGTTACAGTAACATTTCTTTTGTGTGCATGTTGACATGTGGACATTTTTGCGGCTAGCAGGTGTGTTGATAATATTTGAGTGTGTGTGAACAGGCCCCGCCCTTTTTGTACTACATTTGAACCGTACCGTAACGATAAACAACCAGTAAACCTGTCTGCTCTATGCTGCTTCATGGTCTTACCCCCCTTCCCCTCCTATTATCACCCTCCTACCCCCCCCCTCTCTCTAACGTCCCTCTCTCTTCTTCCCCTCTTTCCTTTTCCGTCCGGTCCAACACCAAAGATTTTCAAACATGATTGAAATTAATAAATTTTGGCCTCAATTACAAAAGGGGTTTATTCAGACATACCTTTGGTTTGTCTGAAGATGAATAACCCCTCTTGTTAAAATAAAATATGACCAACACAAGAGGCCCTCAGCTCTCATCTGTTTGCCTAGCTGTTGGACAGGACAAGTTAAAAAAAAAAAAAAAATCATTTCTTTTAGTGGTATCAGTCTGCATTTTTCACATGTCGTGAACAAGGTTGGGAGTTACATATATTGCGAATACCTTAATGTGGATAACCTGTAGCATGTCACAAACAAGTTCCAGAGTTACTGTGAACACAGTTGAAAAAGTTTACCGACTAGTGGACTTATCTCTGACTCTTTTGTCTCTGGTAATGCACCTTATAGTTCGGTGCGCCCTATATACCACACAAATTTGAAAATAGACCATTCATTGATGATGTGCCCTTTAATCTGGTGTGACCTATAGTGCGGGAATATGGTACATTTGTATTTGTGTAGATGTGTGTAAATTTGTAGGCCATGCTGTGTTTCTGTTGTTGTGTTTAGTATAATTTTTTTTTCCACTACTGAGCTTCAGAAATTCTGTGTTTGGATAAATGTGTATAGAACCCTGATAACACTCAGTCTCCTAAAAAAAAGGGAGTGTTTGGATGCTTGATTTCATTATGTAGCACAACAGATATGCACTGACTGTAAGATAAAATTAGTTTTTATCTCAGCTTGACCTTCAGGAAAACAGATAGCGGTAAAAATGAAATTAAAGACAAATATTTATCTTCTCTTCTGACACTTGCAAACATTAAATTGCATTCTGAATGTATATGTCTATGACTGTTTGTGTAATACCACCCTTTCTTTTTCCCCTTTTTAGCTTTACCAGAATGAGTGCTTAAAGATAGATTATCAATTAATAGTAAAATAAAAAATAATAATAATTTTAAAATAAAATATTGACTCGGTGAAGGTCTTTATCCAGAAAGTTAGTTGTGCCACCTATACATGACAGGCTTCAGGAAGGATTTGAAGATGCTCATGCTGTTGCTAAGATACCCAAAGGTGCATGCCACAGCCCAGGTGAGCAGGCATAAATAGAGATTTTTTTTTCTTTCATCTTATGTAGGGTAGGTCAGCAAACAAGTGATTTGTTTGATCATAAAAAAAAAAAAAAACTTTGATGTTGGGAGAGGAGATATTACAAATATTTAGTTAGTACTTTGTAAATCTATCAAAGATGTCAGTCACATAGATGCTGTTTAAATATGTAACAGTCTGTAATATTAATACAGTTTTACTTCCTCAGCAATAAATATTGCTGCTGGAGCAGATATTTACCTCGCAAATCAGCAGATCCATTTCCTTAGAGTAAAATCCTTCTGGAGTCCAGCTTGCAAGACTGCCATTCACACAGCTTTGAAAGGGCATGTGAGGCTACATAGTTATTGGATAGCTTCACGTTGTGCACAGAACATATCTGGGCTTTAATAAGATCAGGGATGGCGCTCTTACTGCTAGTAAGAATAACTCAAACAGTTTTGGCCACATCATCAAAATATAAAAATGAATGCCGACAACCAAACATCACATTTACTGATATGACGATGTGTGATTAATTTGCACGATAGCATCATTCGTACAAGAGCATGTAACTTACATTATCCTTAAAAACACCTCCCAAACCATTTACCACAAGCAAGACAATTGTATATATATTTTTTTTTTATGACGTCCGTTACGGTGGCGGAACGGGCAACAATGGAACGCAAGACATACCTGATCTCGCTTTAGGATGCAGCTGCACCCGTCTATGGCCCTCTGGGCCCGAACGACCCCCTCTATGACACAATCAGATGATTTATGCTGATTGGGTAATCATTTCGCTTCTATAAAGTGTTGCATATACGTGCAAATTTGCTTTTTTTCTGCTTCAGAATGCGCTGGAATTGAGTAAATTACACCAACAGTTGAGGAGTTTTGGTAATTGAAAGAATGTCAACACTGAAGCTAAAGCTGCAGTGTTAACAAGTTCAAGCTACACCTGCCACTCAATATAGATACAATAAGGCAGGTCTACATTTCAGATATTCTCTTTAAAATTGGTAAAAATAAAAAAACCATGTTTTAAATGTTGAGCAGATTAGTAGGGGTGTGTTTTGGAAAGAGTCTGGCGATACGATATGTGTCCCGATACTGTAGCGAAACACATTTTCTTTCTTATATGTAAAAAGTCTGACTTAGAACAAACTCTACCTTTATTTCAATATGTCTACTATTGTAATAAAATCATACAATTTAATGTATTTAATGATCTCAATGTTAAGCACTGCAACTGTATCTCATATTTTAATTGCTTTTAATCAAGCAAATTCACAGTACTTTTATTTTGGTAACTTACAATATATAAAGGGAACTGTAAACATTGTCTGATTTCCACAGCAAAATATATTTCAATAAAAAAAAAGAAATGAATGAGCCTTTACCAATAAGGTTCTAAAAGTATGATTGAGGAAAAAAGTTCTGTTTGTTTTTCAACATTGCTTAATGTAGCTTCTCCAGTACTTTTAAACGGTTCACGAGCCTCAATGATGCTTCAAAAATAAAGGGAAAAAAAAAACACTAATTCTTTCAAGAGACAATAAAGTGTGATGATGAGGCAATGTGACAGGGTGAAGGAAAGTTACTTTAATGTGGTGAAGATGCTTTGTTTACATCACAGTCTGCACTGTCCCGCTGCAGCCCCGCTTTCTCACACGCGGACATAAACTAGTAACGCTCATCGACATTTTTTTCAGAGCGTTGTACACTCCCCCCTGATCTATCAGGTCGCTAAACTTGAATCTATTGCTGGGAGGTTCTGCAGAAGTTTGGCCTGCTTTGCTGATGGCATTTGCCTGGTGCCCCATGCATTAGCCGCCGTGCAGCTGCAGTGCTTCACTCGTTCTTATCTTAGCCTCCCTGCTACATATACATGATACTGGCAGCAACATGGCACAGAGTTTTGGTTTAGTAACCATTCTAAATAAAAACTAAATAGTTCATGTCTCATACCAACGAAACAAGCTGCCTCCAGCTGCAGTCTTCCTGTTTTCTTGTGTGGTGTGGTGCTGCTCGAAGAGGCACCGTGTGCTCTGCTGCCAACTAGCGGTCGGAGGTTGAAGTGGAAAACAAGAGTCAGACACTGAAGGACGCTCATGAATAATAAAAAAATATCGTCCAGACAGCAATTTGAATCGATGCAAGTATATCGCCAAATGAACTATTGTGATATATCGCCAAAACGCTTTTTTCTAACACCCCTACAGATTAGCATTGCTATACCTCAACTGGAGTTTTCCCTTATTGGTCAGAAAATGATTTCTACTTATGTATTAAAAAAATGTCTCAGGGCATTTGTTTCCCAGATTACCTGTGAAACATCTTAGATTGTAAAGTGTGCAATTTTCGATGTTATTATATACCCGTTCATGCATAAATCTACCAATTGATTCTCGAGCACGTTGTGTGACTAAGAACTTGCGTTTTTTCAAAACGACAAAGGAGACAACTGCACTTCTTCAGCAAACATTCAAATAAGCATGTGGTAAATGGAGGCTAACAATCTCCTCTAGGTGATGAAGTAATTTTCTCAGGCTTGACGTTGAATGTGAAATATCCATCAAAGTTAACGAAGGAAGACTTGCCATCTGGGCTTATTGTCTGCTGTCAAAGATATCCATGCTTCGGCTAGTAATGGCAGGGTGTACCTCACACCCCTTCTGTCTTTCCTTCTCTTTTTCTCCATTTATTGCTTTCCTGGCATAGCACTTTTTTTTCTTTTCTTCTCTTTTTGTTGCTTTTTCCTCCTCCTTCTCTGAAGTATCTGCCAGGCATAGAAGAGAAATGATTACTGAATGATTACTGGCTAAAAGACTGAATGGTACAGTTGACATTTTCCTGCCAGTACTGTACAGCAGAATCAGAGCCATGCTGACCTTCCCCTACAGCATACTGTTGCATTGTTAAAAGCTGGGAGGAACAGGTTGGTTATTGAGACCCCAAAGCTGACACAAGTCTTGGCACCTGTGTGTGTGTGTTACTTGGATATCCAGGTGTGCAGTGTGTGCTTCCATTCTCAACAGATACACAGTACACGAGGAAATATTTGGTTAAAATCAAATATTTTATTCAAACAGTATAGCTGAGGAGAAGCAACATCCAAGTAGTATTAGTGCATGCATGCTAACGTCTGGATTAGTGAACTTGTGCATGTGTGGATCCCACAGAATATTTGTTTTTATTAGAAATAAATATGCTGCACAACCCAAGAGAGACATGAATATGCATACATGGGCTCATGCAATCAGCCTAACTAGCTTCCACAAATTAGGGCTTAAGTTAGCATTAAATTAACTTTAGATTTATGCTGAGATGCTCTTAAAACAGTAAAAATAAACGCAGGAAAGTTTTTACTGACATTTCTGATTCAATATGCCTTGTGTGTTCTTCTAAATCTTCTAGAATGCACACATTATGAATAGAGATCAAATATTTGTCTGAAAATCTATTCTCTGTGAGCTCTGCCTATTTAGTTACTTTTCAAAAGGAATTGTTAAAAATGAATACTTGCACATAATTGATATGCTTGTTTTGATTAAGGTTAAAAAAATGATGGGCCATCAAAGTACACTTGATGAAAGCTGTAGTCGATTTGTGTTTAAAATGTATCATTGGAGTAGATTCACTGCAGCAGGATGATCATATGGCACAGGGTGTTTTATTTTGAAAGGAAATCATGCACCTTCGTGAAATGTAAAAAAATAAAAATATTGAACAGAATATATTTTCTTTTTATTTTACAGTATTTTGTTTATGCAAAAGAAGAATAGGTCAAAGCAGAGTTGTATTTTTCTAATGGGTTCAGTGAAGTTTTGCTGCTTCTACCGGGTCAGTGAGAAAAACAGGCCCGAATGGACCTTTTAGTATTGAAAGTTGCAGCCACAGGTGGGGCCAGCAAAACATTTCCTGATAAATCCAATCACAATTTATTCCTGAAGCCCAGTGTCAAACTTAAAGGGGTCCACAATGGAAAGCTAACTGGTAATCTATAAAAAATTCATTTAGAATAATCCCAAAAATAATTTTTGAATATTAATGTTTTACAATTATTATTTACAAGACTGAAATAATTTAGCATTTTTACAACAACTAAAAGACTTATGAGTGTTGGTAGGATTTTATGAGTTTAAAATGCCTGATTTTTTTTTTCTTTTACAAGCAATGTTTTCTATTGAATTGACTTAAAACGATTTAAATACAATTAAAACTTTATTGTGTCATCTTTGACGTTAATCTAGATTTGAATCTATTTCTGACTCAAAAAGATATCTGTAAAAAAATATAACCGAACATGTTTCCGATTTAAATAAATATTTTACAGGAACATAAAAAAGTGGCAGACCCAAAAAATTGTGTTTATGCTTTTATCAACTTATCTTCTTTCCTTCACCAAAAAAGGATCTCAAAGACGTGTCACAGATGCAATATGTAACATTTTGCGCATTTTCTACGTATGAAATTTTGGTATTTGGTGATACCATTCGTCGATGTGCGCAGATGTCTGTCGAGGGTTGGAAAATGAATCTTTACGTGAATTTGGCAATAGCTTTTCAAATTTGGGGAAAATGAAGAAGTACGCAGTTTATGCATAATTTACATAGTTTATACACAATTATTATGTCCACCTTACATAATTTTCCATGATGCTTGCGAGATATATTCGCAAAATTGTGGCTTTCCACAACCATTTCACATCTACGTATGTCTTACAGACTTTTCAACCTTGTACCACTGATGTATAACTTTTATATTGCCTATACGGCACACATATCACATTTAAATTACATAACTGGCTCACAAATTTTGGGCCAGATTTGGCTTTTACGAAGATTTACGTGGTCTTTGCATGGTTTATTCATACTTCTGTGGTTTTGACTTGGTCATTCGTGATACATCTGTTAAATTTCAAGAAAAGACCACAACCTTTCTTACTTTTTGCACGTTTATTAACATATGATCAATTGTCATCCATGCAATGTGCACAAAATGTACGTAGTGGCCGTGTGACATAGCCCTTGCACATAAATCCTTAAATAATTTGAAAACCTTTGAAAAAACAGCTATGCAGCCCTTAAATAAACTCATATCTTTGCCAACATGTATAAGTGGCTAAATAACAGCTTTAATGGCTCCCTATGAAGGCGTTCTGTGTGCTGGTTTTAAAGTTTAAAGTAGAGTTGCTTTCAAAAGGTCAAGAATGGGGAAAAAGTTGCTAAATAAGCAGACTTGCAACAGGCAAGTTACAGGGCAGGATTTTGGATTAAGGCCTTTGTTTCTCACTGAATCTGGTACAAGCAGCAGTCATGTCACAGAGCATGAGTTGTCCTTTCAAAACAGCAGAAATACTTGTCTAGGTTTGGCAGAATAAGCTAACAATGTTTTCACCAAATTCACCAACATGATCTGTAATAAATCTTACCAAATCCCAGAAACCTGCTGTTACAAATTATTATTTTTTTTAGCTTAATCACCACTGACTTCTTTTTTTTGGCCCTTTTTTTGTTTTTATTTTTGCAGATAGGTTCTGACCATCGAATGCAAATGAAACCTGGACTGAGCGACGTAACACTATAGAAAATGGCTTACTTCCAGCTCCAACAAAGTGAAGTCCATTCAGTCGCTTTTTCTCGAAACAGACACTGCCATGTTGGAGCCAGACCTCTTCAGTAAGCAGTGACTGATCTTATGAACAGGTAGTACAAAAGCAAGAACGGTTATTCTGACAAACATGATGACAGAGTAATACGTGTTTATTTCTCTACAGACATCTATGGGATTTTGGCTTCTTGGAGCCAGCAGGTACTTTTTACTTAAAATGTGAGGAGGGATGGGCCACTAATGCCAGGTCTCTTATTAAGTCAATGGTTCAGCTTTGGATATAGTACTCCGACTGTATTTCTTTTTCTTTTTTTCTATATCTGATCATTTTATCCAATGAAAAACCAAATCTCCTGTAGTGCAAATCTGCATAGCTGCAGGAAGTCCTGATACCTTGTTATCAAAGGAAATGCAGAGACACCAAAGCATCCTATCTGCATGGTAACATACCACAGACGAGACAAACACTGATACAGGAAAAGAGACTTATTTCACACCAGCTTTAAAAGCTCCACGTTTCCGTGCCCCATGTGCCAGCCTGGAAGAATTTCAATAGTTGACTTGAAATATTTCTGTCTGATGGCCATTTATTGGTTGAATGCTGTAAAGCATTCAACCCTTTGTTTTCCTGTTTCTCTTTATTTATTGGTTGAATGCTGTAAAGCATTCAACCCTTTGTTTTCCTGTTTCTCTTTATTTATTATTCTTTACGCCTATCTTCCGCCGTTTTTCGCCGCTTAACTCCTTCTACAATTTTTAACCGATTGTAACCATTCAACTTTTAAAATGTTCAGCTCTTTCTGCTTATTTGTGCTATGACTTTTGGTTTTTCAAATCCTTTTACTTTTTAAGATATTCCAGGTTTTCCGGGAATTTTTGCTCCATTGAAATACATGGAGAATTGTTCGTGCAGAAGTTCACAGCTAAACTCCTTCTACAATTTTTCACCTATTTTAACCGTTTGACTATGAAAATGTTCAGCTCTTTCATCTTATTCTAGCTATGACATTTTGTCCTTCAAATCCTTGAACTTTTCCAGATATTCCCGGATATTCCCGGATTTTCCAATTATTTTGCTCCATTGGCCACACCTTTGCTTCATTAAACAACTGTAACTTTAACATTCTTTTGGCTAGAGACACCGTTCAAATATTGAAATGTTCACAAGGTTTTGGACTTCAACATAAGGTTCAAAATTATTATGGGATGGCAACACCACCTACAGTTTGGCGGCCATTTTGTGCCAAAATGTGAGGCAATTTTAAACTTCTTCAAACTTTCACCTATTTTTACCATTCTACTATTACAATGTTCAACCCTTTCAGCTTATTCCTTTCAGCTATGACTTTTGGTCCTTCAAATCCTTGAACTTTTCCAGATATTCCCGGATTTTTCCAGATTTTCCAATCTTTTTGCTCCATTGGCCACACCTTTGCTTCTTTAAACAATTGTAACTTTAACATTCTTTTGGCTAGAGACACCGTTCGAATATTGAAATGTTCACAAGGTTTTGGACTTCAACATAAGGTTCTAGATTATTATGGGATGGCAACACCACCTACAGTTTGGCGGCCATTTTGTGCCAAAATGTGAGGCAATTTTAAACTTCTTCAAACTTTCACCTATTTTTACCATTCTACTATTACAATGTTCAACCCTTTCATCTTATTCCTTTCAGCTACGACTTTTAGTCTTTCAAATCTTTGAACTTTTCAAGATATTCCAAGATTTTCCAGGATTTTTGCCCCATTAAAATGCATAGGGAATTCTTGTGCTTAACCTCTTTTACAGGTTTTTACTTTTTTTAACCATTTTACTTTTAAAATGTTGAGCTCTTTCAGCTCAGTTCAGCCATTTATTTTACACATTAAGCTTTCTTTCAGCAATACAGCATTCAACCCTGCATTTTCTTCTGGAAATGCAGCTCCTTCTAGTTATTCTTTACGCCTATCTTCCGCCGTTTTTCGCCGCTTAACTCGTTCTACAATTTTTAACCGATTTTAACCATTCAACTTTTAAAATGTTCAGCTCTTTCAGCTCATTCCTGCTATGACTTTTGGTTTTTCAAATCCTTTTACTTTTTAAGATATTCCAGGTTTTCCGGGAATTTTTGTTCCATTGAAATACATGGAGAATTTTTCGTGCAGAAGTTCACAGCTAAACTCCTTCTACAATTTTTCACCTATTTTAACCGTTTGACTATGACAATGTTCAGCTCTTTCATCTTATTCTAGCTATGACATTTTGGTTCTTAAAATCCTTGAACTTTTCCAGATATTCCCGGATATTCCCGGATTTTCCAATCTTTTTGCTCCATTGGCCACACCTTTGCTTCTTTAAACAATTGTAACTTTAACATTCTTTTGGCTAGAGACACCGTTCAAATATTGAAATGTTCACAAGGATTTGGACTTCAACATAAGGTTCAAAATTATTATGGGATGGCAACACCACCTACAGTTTGGCGGCCATTTTGTGCCAAAATGTGAGGCAATTTTAAACTTCTTCAAACTTTCACCTATTTTTACCATTCTACTATTACAATGTTCAACCCTTTCATCTTATTCCTTTCAGCTATGACTTTTGGTCCTTCACATCTTTGAACTTTTCCAGATATTCCCGGATATTCCCAGATTTTCCAATCTTTTTGCTCCATTGGCCACACCTTTGCTTCTTTAAACAATTGTAACTTTAACATTTTTTTGGCTAGAGACACCGTTCAAATATTGAAATGTTCACAAGGTTTTGGACTTCAACATAAGGCTCAAAATTATTATGGGATGGCAACACCACCTACAGTTTGGCGGCCATTTTGTGCCAAAATGTGAGGCAATTTTAAACTTCTTCAAACTTTCACCTATTTTTACCATTCTACTATTACAATGTTCAACCCTTTCATCTTATTCCTTTCAGCTATGACTTTTGTCCTTCAAATCTTTGAACTTTTCAAGATTTTCCAGGATTTTTGCTCCATTAAAATGCATAGGGAATTCTTGTGCTTAACCTCTTTTACAGGTTTTTACTTTTTTTAACCATTTTACTTTTAAAATGTTGATCTCTTTCAGCTCAGTTCAGCCATTTATTTTACACATTAAGCTTTCTTTCAGCAATACAGCATTCAACCCTGCATTTTCTTCTGGAAATGCAGCTCCTTCTAGTTTATCTATTTTTTTAATACACAGTCTGATTTCTATTTAACTTTGTAAAGACTATGTGGCAATAAGTAGTTGCCATTAAATCAAATATTAACATGATTGCTCTGTGACTTCTTTGTTTAAAGCAAAAACATTAAAAAATACAAAAAAAAAACGTTTTAAGGGTAATAAATTTAACTTTCATAGAACACTCAATTAAAAGAGAAAGAAAAAAATAGAAAGGGCGTATGACAGAAGGAAGGAAAGTCTACTCTGGACAACATTGGAAGGGTTATCAAAAAACATCAAAAAATGGAAACAGTCCCTTCTGTGCCTCAATTCCTCTGAATAAATAGCACTTGTTTATGGAATGTTGATGTCATGGTTTGTGTTCCTTTGTGTTGGTTTTTGCTTTCCATCTTGTTTTTGTCATGTTTGAGTTCTGTTTCCTGTTTTATTTTGAAAGGTTTCCTGTTTTGTCATGTTCTTGAGTTTACTTCCTCTGTCCCAATCTGCCCTGATCATTTTCACCTGTGTCTTGTCATTCCTGTTTGTATTTAAGTCTTGTCTCTGCCTTCCTCTTGGGCTGGTCCATTAATTTATGTAATGTCTCTACCAGCGTTGCCAGATAGAGTCACAGTTTTCCAGCCCAAAAGTCATCTGAAAACCGCCAGACTCAGCCAAAAACCGCCCAACGGGGGGGGGGACAACTTTCAGCTGCAGAGGATGTGAACAGGTGAACAGGTAGAGAGGCGGGGGAGGGGCTTTGGCTTCAAACTCTGTCAGATAGAAACACGGGCGTCAGATTAAGACGCAGCTTTCACTGCGGAAGTTGAAGCAGAGACTTTCTCTGTGATGATTTTATGAACTCAAACATGGAAACATGATTACCAAATAGAACTCTTCAAAATAATAAACTTGATCTCTCCACATTCTCTGTGTCTACCATGCATTGATGTAAACAGACATCGCTCCATGCAGCGATCAGACCATAACTTTAGCTCCGCCTACACGCGACCGCGGTATCATCCTTTAAAGCAGTGTTTTTCAACCTTTTTTGAGCCACGGCACACTTTAACCGTGACAAAAATCCCGCGGCACACCAGCATCCCAAAAAAAAAAAAAAGCAGAAAATTCATGGTCTGTATTGATCGACCCCCCCCCCCCCCCCCTCACGTGGATTTTTGTGATAATTGTGGCAGAAAAAGCAGGAAGTTGCGGCTGTTTTTTTCTAAGAGATGAACCACCAGCTAAAGACGAGCTCTAGCTGGTATTTTTTTTTAGAACTGAGCGACATTATGGAAATCGGACACTGTGCCTCTATTTAAGATGTGGCTTTCTGAACTCACCAGGGGCCTGTTTCAGAAAGGAGGTTAAGTGTAAACTCTGAGTGCGTTAACCCTGAAATCAGGGAAACCCTGGGTTGTCCGTTTCAGAATGGGAGGTTTGTTAAACCAGAGAAAGCAGAGTGAGTCAAACCCGTTTCTGAAAGAGAGGTAACTTATACTCAGAGTCAGTGTCCATGGTTACTTATGCTGTGAACCTAACCTGGTCGGGAGCAGGTTTTATTCCCTAAACTCAAGGTTTCTGCCGGTCCCCTCCCCTATTTAAAGACGAAGAGGTATTTTTTGCTTTAACCTTCATTGCCCACATTTCCGTCACACAAAGCCTACATCCATGAAATTTGACCTGATTGAATTGTGTTTTTATACTTCATTTTTAGCTGCTGCCATGTTCTTTTAATTCCTGCAGGATTGCATCTACATGAAAATGAAATCAGGGACATTGAATTAGATTAATGTAACAATTACTTTTTGGAAACACAATTTGCTAAAACTGCTTACTTTCTTTATCCCATATAAACCTATACCAGTTGATCAATACAAGGGTAGACAAAAGTTCACTTTTAAAAACACAATTGCATGTATTAATATTAAACTGACCAACGTTTGCAAGAGGGGAAGGTTAATAGAAAAAGTCCTCTAAACATTACCAATGTTAAATGCATTTTCCCCCCAGATTGGTTCTGTACACTATGCAGCATTTCATGCAATTACACCAGGAATAACACTTCAAAAGTACACCTAAATATCGCCATTTTTTATTTCACACCTTACGCTATTTAGAAAGTTATTACAGCCAATATCTTTTATAACAATAATTTAAATGCAAACTTGCGCATTAACTTGAGCAGCTATGTTTTCCCACGCTAACTGTCTCTGTTTTGCAGATGCAGCGGTGTTGCTTGTCTTCCGGAATATGTGCTCATATTCACTGTAACTCTGCAGCAGCACGTCAAGTTCAGCTGGCGAAAAATATGCATACCTCTTTTTTTCCACGGTTGCCATGGTGACTCGTAATATCTGCGCTCCATTGATAATGGCTTCTTGTAGTCGCGGTGCGCACGCTTAACTCCGAATCAGTCTACTCAGAGTTGATTGACCTAACTCCGATCAGCTTCTCTGAAACAGAAAACTCAGAGTTGTTAATTTCTCGATTGACCAACTCAGAGTTCAAGTTAAACCTCAAAGTTGGTTGAACCTCCTTTCTGAAACGGGCCCCAGTGTTCTACACCTGGAAAGAATTCAATATGTCCTGGACAATAAGCTAAGTGTATTTTTTGACCTGTGGCAGCCCTTTTGGGATCATTTGACCAAGTGTAAAAAAGTTAAAACCCACCCACAACAGATTTAAGTGTGCCACTTTTTCTTTTTTTCTTTATTGCTTGGAAAATGATTTTGTCAAATTGCAGTGTAATACTAAGTTTCTTTGTGGTCTCTTATTCCTTGCCCTTGTTCTTGTGTGTCTGTTTTTTTCCAGTTTGTTTGTTTTTCCTTGTAGTTGTTGTTCAAATGTCTATTGTCCTGTGACAAAAAAAAAACTTTAATAAACATGTGTTTATAAAAAAGAAAAAAAAGTGGAAAAAAAAGTGGAAAAAGAACCATCAAGAAAAGGTGGCAAACTTTAAAAAGAAAAAAGAAAATCAGAACCATGGACAGCGCCTATGCATATTTTGTGTTGTCTGCTATGCATGCTTGAGCTAGTATATTTATAGTTCATAGTCTCAAGTTCATAGACAACATAAGATCCCTAACTCAGTGGGCATGAGATGGAGAAACGGGGTCTTTCTACGTAAAACAGACACTTTGCAAATCAGGGTTTGGGGATATACCAAAACTGTTCCAGAGGAGGTTTGGCTTTACTTTGCAGTGCAAGACTTTGGAGGTGATAAAAAAGACAGACTTCCAAAAGTTAGACAAGGAAGGGCAAGAACATGTAAAATGATAAAGCAGGTGAACTACTTTTGTCCCAAGTTGGGTCCATATTTGAGTACTGTATATTCATGACGACAAGAGCCAGCTCCTTTCTGGGAGTTGAGTACTTATTTATTTATTTACTTTCTTTCATTCATTTATTCATTCATTTACTTAACCTGCTTTTGTCCATTTCGCAGTCACTTGTGGGCGAAGGCGGGATAAAACCTGGACAGGTCGCCAATCTGAAGCTGGGATTTTCTTTCAACCACTTTTTTTTTCTCTTCCAGTGCACGTGTTTGCCCCATAGACATATATATTTGGTTTGTGCTGTGCACTGGGATTGGGGGGGGTTTGTTGATCGTGCAGCAGCACATGAACCGAGTTTGAGGGAGACAGAGAGAGCAACAGATGCAACGACAAACTAAATCAACACAAAAACGTAAAGTAAAGATAATGAATGAGACTGGAAAAAGAAGCAAAAATACGGAACCATTTCACTGTTATAGATAATATAATGGAAGAGTGTAGAGTCTGCAGGAAAATAGTTCCACCTAGAACCGGCTCCACAACCAACCTGCACTGGTACCTTCTCCAAAACAGGCCTGATCAACACTGATAGAAGAAACCAGATCATGTCCTCAAAGCTGAGACAGTTTAAAATGCCAACCTTTATTTTGAAGAAAAGTCTTTTTTGTTTTTTTCCATTTCGTTTCGTAAATTTTAAGTATTTAGTATTTTGCATTATGGTTGCAGTATTTTGCGTTGCTTTCCCTCAAAACAACACAAAACAAGGAAAAAGCTATAATTTAATATACTGATAGTTAAAAATTTAATTGTAAATAATTGTTTTTCTGTTTTTAACATGTCTTTTGAACATTTTACCTGGAAGGAATAATAGTATATACATATACATGTACACTTATATAAATGCACATTTTTTACATTATTCATTCATTTTGTGCATACCTTTATACAGTTGTTTATAACAAATTTTAAAAAAAGCAACAAAACAACCTAAAGAGCTGTTTGGGAGCCGAAAGAGCAGGTTCTTTTTAGTGAGCCGATCCAAAAGACTCTCTAAGAAGAGCCTTAACTGCCATCACTACAACTGAGCCATTCAGCAGCTTAAAAAAGTGTTTTAACACAAAAAAGACCAGGACAATAGATAATTGGATATGTGGATAGATAGATTTAAAGGATATGTCATCACATGCATCAATATCTTCAACATGAACATCTGTAATTCAATTACATTGTTATGCTGATAGAAAAGTTGGATGTGTCCTTCAACATTCCATTATGACTTGTCTTTCCATTTAGGGAATCGTTTCATATTTCATTGTACTGGGTCTTACACTCAAATTATGTTTTTTTTAAGTTTTTGCTTTTTTTTGTCTTTCTCATTAAATTATGCTTTTTTCGACTATTCCAAGAGAGAGCACGTTGACCAAAGCCAAGAACACTCGGTGAAAACGGAAATCCACTCAATCTATCCTTATTTGCCAATTTACTTTTAAAAATTTGGCAAATTTACATATTTCTTGTTTGTTTTTTTCCGTTTTTTCCTGAAGCATGCATTAATTATTTTTGGTCTAATTCAGTGCGTGCCAAGAGAAGGTCAATTTGGCAGTGATGCTTAATCACTCTCAAAATTTCCATTGGAAGGATCTTTTTTAGTAACAAAAACACATTTTATTGAACATTTAAAAAGGCTTTGCAACACAACCCACTTAATGACTCCATTATTTTTCTCGTTTAAAGTTACAACTAGGAAATAACGCTCTATAAAAAAAAAAGAAAAAGGAAATAACGCTTTCTTGTTTTTGTTTTATTTCTTGATATATTTTTGCTTATGAGACATTTTATTTTTGGTTTTATTTTATTTCAATACAAAGTTGCTAGTTTCAACCCAACAAACCCAGGTTCACACCTTGTATGTAAATTTGAACTCATAGTTAGCTTTTGGACAAACAGACCATTGTTCTTTTTTTATATATTTGATTTAGTTCTAAACACAAATGTGAGAGCTCATCCCAGATGTCTAAGGGTGAACATTAAAGAAGGATCCAAAAGAGAAATAATGAAGTTAGAGGAATATTACAGCATTTTGAGAACTTTTTGAAAACTTACGAATACTACACATTTGAAATAAAATACTTCTTCCACTTACTGTCTGACAGTTTTTTGACCCTGAAATTCAAAGTTTCAATCTGTCTTTGTAACACCCACCTTTCATGCTTGTTCTCTTTATTTCTTCCTGTCTATGAACTACAAAAGCAGCGAGAAACTAGAATTTCCTTTTGTATTTTTACTCTCTTGTGCCTTCTTTAGTTTCAGCTGTCTTTGGATGGAGTAACACACAAATGACAACCAAGCATAGAAAGGATTAAGTTGTTAAAAAAAAAAGTTCTTGAAACTCAGTACAAGTGATGATGGAGAGCCCACTCTATACCGCCTCCGGCCTATTTGCACATTTTCATTATTCACAATTAATTTGACTCATTTTCACAGAAAAATTAATGTCCTTTGCCTACCAACTTTCCTTGACCCATTGATGCCTTTAAGATACTCATCATCAACGACACACAAGTTCAAAGTCAGTCTTTTACAAAATAAAAAAAGAGAACACTTGAAACACATTTAATGAAAACAGATGATGAGAGGGTAGGAGGAGCTGAGGGGGGTGGTTCTGGATAGCTTGGAGAAATTGAGCTGTATTAACCCATAATCCGGTTAGTGATGACTTGGTGTTATCTAAGTCATTAATAGCATGCTTACTGTCTAATCTGCAAACCATCAAAAGAGAGCACTTTGCTTGCTTTAAGCACTACTGTGGTGATTTATGATCCCTCCTTTCGACAGTTTGATGGCGACAAACATGGGCAAGAAATTCCTGCAATTCATTCAAAATATTTAGGAGATAACCAAACTGCAAAAATATTTGCACAAAAAACGGTTTTTACTATGAGACATGGATATGTGTTTTAGTTAAGTTCCATAAAGAATTGTCCCTCTTTGGTTTGAACATTCATAGTGGAGCCAGTTAATAAAAGAAATGTGCATTTTCAGGTACAAGCATCAATTGGCATGAGTGCACCTTATGATCCTCTCTTTCAGAAAAGAATGTTAGCCTCAAGAAAAAATTCAAGATTTTAAAATACAGATACTAAACATAATAGTATTCTGTTGGTACAGTGGGACAAAAAAGTATTTAGTCAGCCAGCAATTTTGCAAGATTTCCCACTTAAAAAGATGAGAGGCTTCTGATTTTCCTCATAGGTATACCTCAACTATGGGACAAAATGGGGAAAAAAATCCAGGAAAACTGTCTGATTTGTTTTGTAAAAAAAATATGTGTAAATTATGGTGAAAAACAAGTATTTGGTCAATAACAAAAGTTCGACTCATTACTTAGTTATATACCCTTTGTTGGCAATGACATCAAAGAGCTGATTATAAAAGGTACAATGTTCCTGTTCTGCCTGATTGAATGACCCACTTTCATGTAATCAACCCTAGTCTACAATATAAAAACAGACTATGCACTGGGACGACAGAACTGACGCAGTTTGCGCCTTGACAGACGGGCTTCTCCTTCTACAGAAGTCTAACAAAAATGTGTGTGGCACTTCTCTTTGTTAAGAAATAGTCAAAAACCTGACACATAGGACACACTCCCAATCCTCTTCTGGATCATCAAGCTCTCTAGCAAACTTTAGATGGGCCTGTACATACTGGCTTTAGCAGGGGGACAAGTATGGCACTGCAGGATTTGACTCCCTGGTGGCATAGTGTGTTACTGATGGTAGCCTTTGTTACTTTGGTCCCAGCTCTCTGCAGGTCATTCTCTAGTTCACACTGTGTGGTTCTGAGATTTTTGCTTACCATTCGTGTTATCATTTTGACCCCATGGTGTAAGATATTGTGGGGAGCCCCAGATCAAGGGTCTTAAATGTCTTCAATTTCCTAATAAGTGCTCCCATAGTTATAATTTCTTCAAACCAAGCTGCTCACATATTGCAGATTCAGTCTTCCTAGCCAGGTCAACAAGGTAGTTTCTGTTGTCCTTAGACAGCGCTTTGGTCTTGGCAATAGTGGAGTTTGGAGTGTGACTGTTTGAGGTTGTGGACAGGTGTCTATTATATAGATAACCAGTTCAAACAGGTGTCTTTAATACAGGTAACGAGTGAAGGACAGAGGACCCTCTTACAGAAGAGGTTACGGTTCTGTGAGAACCAGAAATAATACTTCTTTGTAGGTGACCAAATACTTATTTTCCACCATAATTAAACAAAAATATTAATTATTGAAAAATCAGACAGTGGTTTTCTGGATTTTTTTCTTTCTCATTTTGTCTGTCATAGCTGAGGCAAACCTAGGAGGAAAATTACATGCCTCTCTCATCTTTTTTTTTTGCACAAGTGGTGGATGACTAAATACTTTGTTGCCCCACTGTGCCGCTCAAGTTTAAAGACTGCATTATGTGCAAAAACACCCCTTTGTTGAGAGTAGGGACAAAATACATTAAATGTTTGCAAAAATTATGTGTATGGACCATCTGTTACAATGCCCACCAATTGGGATTCTCACTGGTCATGTTAGGTGAGAGGCTGCGGCAGAGAGTGTAGTAGCTGTAGCGTCAGATGTTTTCGGAAAAGTCCCGCCCCTTTAACTGTCTCCACCAATCATTCTTGGAGGCTTAATCACACGTCATCAGTCTGACCAATCAGAAGTGGTTAAAGTCTTGACTTCCTTGTTCCGATTCTGATCATAAAGGCTGTGTCCGAATTACCGCCCTAACCCCTATATAGTGCACTATATAGTGCGGTCGCCATTTTGTAGTGCTGTCCGAATCTACAGTTCAAAAATCATGTGCACTAGAAATTTCCCAGAATTCTCTACGAAAAACCAGTGTGGATCGATGCTCACTCGATCGGCCAATATTGCCCAGAATGCACTGCGTTCATACCAGAATGCATTGCGTGTGACCCACAATACACTGCGCTTGAATTATTCGAAGATGGCGGATGGTTGAGCGAGAAAGAGGACTTAAAAATGTAAGTATATTTAAAAGTATCAAGTATCTGTTGTAAAATATATTTGTAAATACGTAAGATGATGTGTTTAATATGTTATATTCCTCAATCGACTATCTACATTGTTTGGAAGCTCATCAATTTCGGTAATGCTAAAGCTAACGCTAGCGCGAATTAGCGCCGAATGCTAAAAACAAACGCTGTTGATATTACATAAAAAAACGAGTGAGTTCTAACCGTAGTAATAAGTTATTAACACATTTTTTAAATGTGTTTATATATGTAGGGAATGACGAGGATGAGGAAAATCTGATCCATCTGTGGATGGAGAAAGATAGCCTGTTTTTTTTCAGTTAAGCTCGTGCCGGATGGGAGTAAGAGACACTTGATCAGATTTTTATTTATTTATCATTAAACTGTAATCGTTGTCATGTTGGGGTAAAGGTTGTTGTTGAAAGAGGAGAGGAGGAAAGAGCACGAAGGGACAAAGAGTGACAGGAGAGTCTGTTAAGCTTACCTGAGTTTAAAATATTGTTCACAAAATGTAACATCGTCGTTGTTTTTGCAATTTGTTTAATAAATGCAGTAACAAAAATGAATTATTTACATGTATTATTTAAATCTGAGCAATTTTTAACAATCTCAAAAGATTTTTCATATAAATATCAAATGTACATATTTACATTTTCGTTGTATATGTTAACATTTATTTTTATATATCTTAACAATAATCCTGGTCTTCTAGAGTCATGTGTGTCACAGTTGGAGCTGAAAGGAAAGCAGAGATTTGTCCTCGCAGACGGACGCCACTTTACCCGTCCTACTGGTTCCTGGTGTGGCTCAACATCTGTGGCTCCAAGCAGTCCCCTTCGCTGATGCACAGATTGTGCAGAACTGAACTGCAGGCAATGATTTTCATCGCAAAGGTTGGTTTTACTTCCAGTGCCCCCAGAAATATTGCTCTCCTCCTCATATTCAAAATGCCAAATGCTCTCTCTCCACCACAGAGCATGCCTTGGCGTGGTGCTGGTTGTAACAGGCCTGAACCGCATTCCTCATGGGTTCCCTGTAGGGTGTCAGCAGCGTGATGGGATGAGCAATGCAGGGATACCCACCATCACCCAAAAGGATCCTTCCGGTGGGTAATGTTTTATTTACATAAATTGGGCTTTTACGTAGAACCTGTGAACTGTGGACTGATCCTTGATTCCCAACAAAAATATCTCTAAATTTGGCATTAGTCACGTACAGCCTGCAGTTGAATGGAATAAAAAAGCTTCCTGTTAAAATAACAAGCTGCATTTTCTTTTAGGAACTTTATTCTAAAGTGGCAGCCATCAGTGTTCCCCACAGCCTTTTGGAAGGTGGAAGACCAAGCGAGCTGCTAAAAAACCAGAGGTGACTAATGGCAGTTCATTCCCACTGGATGCTGGGTGATCCTGCTCATCAGCTGGAGGATGCGGTCTGCCGTCCTGTGGACAACATAGCTCACAGTGGACCGTGGCATGTCAAAGGCCCTGGTCACCACACCGTAAGATGTGCCACACGCCAGCCAGAAAAGAAACACCAGGACCTCAGTCTCCTGTACACCCCCCCAGCGTGTGAGGAACCCAAAGCTGCTCCACCAGATGCTCAATGGTCCTGCGGGTCAACCGATCTGCGGGTCTGCCGGTCTGTTCTTGTGTCGGACTGACCATCAGTGTGAGGGGCCACGACAGACACCTTTATGTTGGCAAAGCAGTAGAGACATGGAAGACCCTGTAAAATAGAAAAATAATTATTTCATTGAGAAAATTAAATCTGATTTTTTTGAATGTTTCATTTTATTCTGATGTCTTACATTTTAGTTTATGACGTATATTTATAAATGCTGGAAAATCTCCTGGGTTTTTTTTGGCTGGGTTTTTGGATTTTTATATAAATATTTAAAAATTAAAGTATTTTTGTTTTAAACAAGTGATATGGTTTGACTCTGAATAAAGAATACTAAACTTTGATCTCACAAGTGTTTCATGTAGTTAGACTATACAGTTCATAGTCCAGTGTTGAAAAATAATGTTAAAGCCTTACCCAGCAGACTGTGTAACCTTGAGCACAATTAGTAACAAATGCTTAAATTGAACTAATAAAAAAACTTTAAGTTTAACTCACAAGTTGTTCATGTCTGGTCAGGGGCATCCAGAGGAAATCTTCTGAGACGTCTGCTTCTCCTCCTTGCTGTCCTGTGATGCTGCATATCTGCTCGTTTTTGGTTTGATCTCACGAAAAACGGTTGAATTATTGCCAGGAACACGGACAGATTCATATATAAAGCTATTTTCAGTAACGTAGAAGATAAAACTACAGAAAAAAAATGCTTCCTCGCAAGAGCCCGTAAATCGTTCAGCGGCACAAAAATAAATATTGCCATGGACTAATGACTTGAGGGTTTATTTATCAACTAATACATAAAATCTACACCAATTTGTTTGTAATTTTATTATTTATAAATCAGCCACGTTTTCCATGATCAGAACACAGCAGATTCATAAATAGTCTTCATAAAATGTTTATATTTATTTTATTTTTACTTTGACAAATGGGTGTCATTATCGGCGTTAAATAGAAATAGTTCCCCTCCAGACCAGGTGGTGGCGGTAATGCGCCACTTTGTTTTCGTGCCGAGCGCCATTTGAAAACACCCGAAAGAGAAAACTAGTGAGCACGGGTGTCCGAATTGCTTTGAAAATTCAGAGAACTATATAGAGAACTATATAGTGCCGCACTATATAGGGTTTAAGTAGTTAGGGGTTAGGGCGGTAATTCGGACACAGCCAAAGTCTCTCAGTTCCAACAAAAATACCAGCTAAAGCTCGTCTTGGCTCTTTTGATGGTCAGTCTGACCAATCAGAAGTGGTCAACAGGCTATCTTTCTCCATCCACAGATGGATCAGATTTTCCTCATCCTCGTCATTCCCTACATATATAAACACATTTAAAAAATGTGTTAATAACTTATTACTACGGTTAGAACTCACTCGTTTTTTTATGTAATATCAACAGCGTTTGTTTTTAGCATTCGGCGCTAATTCGCGCTAGCGTTAGCTTTAGTCAGTATAATTAAAGACAAATCTTTAATTATACTTTTTTTTTTTCATTAGACTAGGCCTTCTCGGGTGCAACGGGATGCCAGGGGGGGGCGCTCAGTAGCGATGCTTGGAGAAAATAAATCTGCACCACTATTAATTTACTATCATCTATTATTTCACAGAGTTTATAACAACCTGAAACCTGCAAACCGCCATCCCTTCAATTGCGCACTCCTGTCTCTGAGAAAGAGCGCGCAGTTGCAGTGCGATGTGTGAGAAAGAAAGGGGGGGGGGGGCACGGGCAGCAAGGTGAATCGCGCACGGATTGTCAAAACTTAAAACACGCTGCCCGTCAAATACTGCAGCGTGTGAGTGTGTGTTTGTCTCCATGTCTGCATGTGAGCAATCTTTGTCACATCTAAAGAACATTCAGACCAACCCACGATCACGTTTAAAGTCTCAACGCCTACATGAAGCAGAAACTCACCACGTATCAACCAGACTAGACCATCAGCAAAACCATGCAGCAGCAGAAGTCGTTATAATGGTAAGAAATTCTCATCATTTCTTAGCAACAGCATAACAATGTTATTTAAAAGAATCCACAGACTTATTGTACTTTAAAAGTGTTGAAATTACATCAAATGCACACATTCACTTGTGTATTTAGTTTTAAACATATTGTAGTGGACTGAGTTTAACTGGTGGCTGTTGGGTCGCGTTCTAAATTCCGGAGTTTATTGAATGCACTCAGCTTGTCGTTGGGGAGTTTGGACCAATGGGGTTCAGCTATGGGCCAAATAAGGTATATGGGAGGGCTGTGGCAGTGATGGAATATAAAGTTGGGAGAAGCGCTCTCGTCTCGGCGGGAGAGATTGAGGAGTTGCTGAATTAATTGTACGGTGTTCTATTGCGGTCTACAATAACCAGAATAAATAACCTTAAAAGAGGTTAAGTCTCCGTGCCTCAGTGTGGGAAAGGGACACTTCAATATTGTATGGCTCTTTCGAAATTACATTTAAAAATATGTGGCATTTATGGCTCTCTCTGCCAATACGGTTCCCGACCCCAATGAGTCTTCCTTTGACGTCTTGAAACCACAACGAACACACAAACAGTTGTAAAATCTTCTAACTTAACTTTATTTCAGTCAGACAACTCTTGCAGTAAGAAATATTTATTTGACATACTTAATTTTCCACATTCTTTAAGTTGGCATTCACATCTTTTCATTTGGCATAAGGCTCTGTTCAATTTCATGAGAAATTTCCATAAAACTTTCGGGTAACAAAACCCCCCTTTACGGAGCCCACAGGTGGAAGCCGGGGAGGAGGGAGGGGCGACGAATGAGCGCTGAAGGTAAGAAAGAGAATGAACAGCTGCGCACCTGGGCTTAAATAGGACGCTGAGCAGGTGAGTTAATTGACTGAACCGCCCTAGGGTAGATACCTGCAACACTGCAGCGAGGATCTGCCTGAAATACGACAAGTCGTCATTACATCTTTCAGAAAAAACAGCTGCAACTTCCAGCTTTTTCTGCCACAATTATTACAAAAATACATGTGAGATTGCAGAGGGGCTGTAGATCAATACAGACTATGGGTTTTTCCTTTTTTTTAAGGTTAAACTGTGGTGTCGCTCAAAAAAGGTTGGAAAACACTATGCTACAGAAACTATGTTCTAGAAACCAACAGTTGTCTAGAACAAAAAAAAATAATTAAAAGAACATTGGGAACACTATTACAATAGATCAAACGATGATCAGAGTGGGACTGTAGGTGCTCCGAAGTGAATATAAAGTTTCTATTTGGTTCAAGCATTGATATCTCAGTTTATTTTTTTCATCTATGTGCCTACACAAATGACCTGATGCACTGATTCTTTAAACACCTCCACACCTTCTTTATGCATGGCTACCTGTCCCCCCGCCTCCTTTGACTTTTCATCCTATGTGGAATTGGCAATCATATGTATAAAACTCAGAAGTGTGTGAATGCTATTTTAGTCATCAGACAGAAGCTAATCGTTTCCCATGTATTACAAGAGCAAGGGCACACCCTGGCATGAGCAAAACAAGGATGCAGTCACATCTCTCAGTCAGACAGGTGTGCAGGAAGGAGAGCACGCACAGAACAAGCTCCTCTGAAGGAAATGTGGCCCTGATGCGAGCAGCACAGGGCCCTCGGCTGGCTGTGGGCATTAGAAAATCCAATAACAGTGTGCTAAATGAACATGAGCAGAGCCTGAGAGAGTGCGAGTGGTCCTACGAAGGAAAGGGAGGGAGCGGAGGACACAGACAGGAAAAGCAGGCAGCTTGTTGATTACTCTGGTGTTTAACATTAGGAAATGCCAGAATGAAAATGGTGCTCATATCATCCTGTCAATTGCCTTGTTAGTTACAGCCAAGGAGAGAGAAAAAGACCAGGCAGCTTGGAACAAAAATCTAAGTTTTCAAGCGGTTGGTTTAAAATAGCATTTGTCTCAGCTGGAATTGGAATGAATGGAGTTAAGAGTGGTTATAATGTGAAAAATCTTTAGCAAAGCCTGTTTTTTGACTAGTCAAACTGTCACACAAATGATAGTAGTAGCTCTTTTGGAAAGGCTTTTTATTATTATTATTATTATTATTTTTTTTTTTGCAAACTTGAAGGATCTTCACTTTAATAAATAATCTACAACACGTGTCAAAACAATAACTTACATTTGCAACCAAAACTTTTGCATTTATGCACTGAAATTTAACTAGTCTTAATACGCCTTTAAAAAAAAAAATCACATATATGATGGTTTTTCCAAGATTTTTACCTGGTTAAAAAGAAAACAATTGTTCTAACTTTAGCTTTGTGAACTCTGCACATTTTTTCAGAATTCAAAAGGGACACATTTTTGTAACAACAAGGACATCGTTCAATAATGTCAACATAGTTGACGCAATCTGCACCAAGGACATTTTTTCTCTGCCAAACCTTAGTTTTTAATTAACCTTGAAAGATGAAGTCACGGTCTCTATAGCCTTAAATATATTTATATCTGTCATAACTGTCTGCAACTGAGAGAGCATACAGAAAATACCACTCAGTTCCAAAAAGAGATTTTAATTAGAACAAGACGTCCAAACAAAATCTCAAGTTATAACGATAATAGTACTACTACTGGTATGACAGTGTGACCATATAGTTTATACACTCCTATTATTCAATTTATCTCTACTAATTATTCCATTCCATCAAAATCATGATAAATTACGAGCAGACCAAAAATTGCCTGTTTGAAAATCAGTGATATAGGTGCTGCAATACGCGGGCAACAAGCTCCCTTCTCTGCTCGATTCCAATGCGTCCACTTGCAGACAAATTGACAAATCGGCTTACTTTGCGCCAATAATTCCACCCACAACTCAGAGGTGAATTTCTAATTACCTATGGCTGGTTGGCAGAAACTATGTCCTAGAAACCGAAACAGATATTTTGATTTTGCCTAAAAATTGCATAATCATAATTACAAGACTACTGGGAACGCTTTTAAACTAGATCAAAAGAGGATTAGACTGGGACTTTACTCGTTATGTATTTAAAATAGCATTTGTAATTTAAGAAATAATAATTTTTTTAGAAGATTTAAAAAAAAATCCACATGCAAAAAATATGGTAAATGACATGAATGAGCCTTTTTAAATATAATGAAATTCCTTCCTCCTTTGATATGTGTTCAGTGTCTGTCTTTGTGAAATGTGCTCATAGTGCATATTGTCCCTTGTTGATTTTTGACGTTTCCCTGGGTTTCCTTCCTCAGTCTAAAGGACATCTTTTACATGAGGTGAATGCAGTAATTGCACTTGCAGCTGTCTTACTGTCTGTGTAAAACCATTTATAATCATGACAGGACAGATAAGAGACAAATATTGAGTCAAGGCATGTATACCGAAAGACAGCTAAGAAAACACGAACAGACTTTTTGAACAGAGTGTCAAAGGAAATATTGTTGCACTAATATGAATGCATGCTGTTGAACCTTGACAGCATGAGGTATTGCCACGTGCCACAATAAAATACTGCTACATGGTGTTTAAAATTCTAAGTGTCAACAACAGACAAAACCCAGGAGAAATGTCAAAGTCAAATTTACTACACCTCAAATAATAAAACACAGGACAGAGTCAGCTTGAGGGGCAGAGAGAACTGTGTCTTGTGTGCTCCAAAGGATGGACATAAAGAGAGACTCGAGTTGCATCAAGCCCCAGAGGCTGATGCTTCTTGATCTATTGACAGGTCACTGGTTTGCAGGTCAGTTTCCATCACTACAGAGCAGATGGGTAGCAACTTCAACTTTGGAAGTGCACTTGTTCCAGCAGACTGATCGTTGAGGGTAAGTCTCCGATGATTATGATTTGCAGAAGTACAACACAATGCATTCACTCACAAATACTTGCTGTCAATCAATCCCTAAATCAATGCCACGGACGCACAGCACCTTCCAGTTTGTGTAGTCAAAAACTCTTAACCAACCAAACAAATGAACCTAAATTTTCAAATCAGAAAGCATATGACTAAGATGCAGCTGTGTACAGTAACCTAAAGGGGAATTAAACCAGATAGTCATTGAAGATTATTTTCATTCAGGTGACACTGTCTTGGAGTTAAGTCATGACATCTAGACTTCTTATCTCTAGACTTCTTGGCTCCTAAACGTCTCTTTAGATTGTTTTGTTGCTTTATATAACAAGACAAAAAAGACTTTTATTTAAAATAAAGGTTGGCATTTAAAAGTGTCCTAGCTTTGAGGACATGATCTGGCTTTCTCCTGTCTGTGTTGGTCTGTGCTGTTTTGAATAAGGTTTTCTTAAATTCTAGTGCAGGTTCGTTGTGGAGCCGGTCTAGATGGAACGATTTTCCTGCAGACTCTACACTCTTCCTTTGTATTATCAATAAAAATAAAATGGTTTCAGATTTTTGCTTCTTTTTCCAGTCTTTTATTCTCTTTACTTTACATTTTGGTGTTGATGTAGTTTGTCGTTGCACATGACACTCTCTCCGTCTCCCTCATACAACCCCCTCGCACGCATACACACTCCAACCCGCATGCACTCAACCAAACCCCCATCCCCACGCTCAGCACAAACCATAGACCGTAAATATATACAGTACAGACCAAAAGTTTGGACACACCTTCCCATTCACTTGAATGAGAAGGTGTGTCCAAACTTTTGGTCTGTACTGTATATATGTCTATGGGGCAAACACGTGCTCCTGAAGTGAAAAACAGAGAGGCTGAAAGAAAGTTAAACAAAAAAAGCACATGGCTTTTTTTGTTGGAAAGGAACTGGCTCGTGTCATTTACTCTAAAGAGCCGGCTCTCAGAGCCGTTTCATTCGCGACCGACTCATCACCATATCATTCCAAATCATAGTTAATGGAAACCCTGACAGTTTCTGATGTTTGCTTTAAGTCATTTTATCATAGTTTTTTTTATTTTGTTTGTTTTGTTTATGGAACTGTTAGATGCTGTTAGACACTATATGAGGCAAATTGGAAGTTTCAAATATGCAGACATTCATCTGCACTTAGTGGCAGCATCTCCAAAAGAAACCCAGCTCTCACACCAGCTCCTGGGAACTTAAGGTTGCAGACATGCAGTCGTAGGAGGAAGCTAAATGCTTGTTTGTGTGTGTGCGTTCAGAGCATCTGTCACTCCTTACTTGCAAGTCAAATTCTAAAAGTTCGTTGTTTTTTTTTTTACCCTTGAGTGTTATTGAAATCTATTTTGTATTTCTTGAAACTGGATATAGACTGACAGCCTTTCTTTTAAGTCAAATTTTAGAAAAAGACCTACAGGCATTCCTTTGTATATTATAATGTCCTGATAACAAAGTTGGAAATTACAATATGTAGAATAAATGGGAGAAAAATTGAGTTGCAAATTTTTCACTTGACAAACTTCCTGTCTCTCAACCGAAGCAACTGAATCACAACCCCACACACGTTTACACAAGTTTTTTTTTACCATAACCTCTACCATAAATCCTTGTCATCCTCATGACGTTGATATTTTTAAGCAATAAATAGGTTTCCATGCACACATCCCCTCCACACACACACACACACACATACTAAAACACATACAGTGCACACACAAAAAGACATAGAAAGACACACTCAATGGCCACTTCCAATAAATCACTCCAGTAATTATGGTTGTGAATTGCTGTAGATGCAGCAGCTGTGTCCCGACACATTTTTCTTTCTGGATTAGACAGCTGCGCAAACGGTGACTTTAGTGCCAACATTCACACATGCGCAAACTGGACAGTGCAGCCCATCAAAATCATGAGCTCACACAGAACATTGTAAACATTCTGAAGCTCATATTAAAGAAAGAAACAAAATCCCCCCTTTCACCCTCTGTCTCGTCCAACCTCGGGTCCTTTACCAGAGGCCTGGGAGCTTGAGGGTCCTGTATCTTAGCTGGTATCTTAACTAAGGTATCTTAGCTAAGGTATCTTAGCTGTTCCTAGCACTGAGCTTTTCTTAACTGAGATGTCTGAGGTCTTGCAGGGATCTCCTGTAGCCACTCCTCCAGCTTGGGAGTTACTGCCCGAGTACTCCAATTACCACAGGCACCACGGTCACCTTCACTTTCCATGCTTTCTCCAGTTCTTCACTGAGTCCCTGGTATTTCTCCAGTGTATCGTGTTCCTTCTTACTGATGTTTCTGTCACTTGGTACTGCCACATCTACCACAACGGCTTTCTTCTGTTCTTTATCCAGTACCACGATATCTGTGCGGTTCGCCATTACCATCCTATCGGTCTGGATCTGGAAGTCCATTTTTATCCAGGATAGTGGCTTCCATGCTCACTATTCCTCTGCCTCTTTCGTTGTGGCTAGCATACAGTCTCAAGGTACTTTCTTGTCACGTCACGTCCTGTCCCGTCCCGTCCCGTCCGTCTGTTAATTAACAGTCATAATTACACAAAGAAAATATTGACATCACAAAAACAACAAAAAAGATACAAGTCATGCAAACAAATTCAAAAATTCAGCAAAAAAGAGTTGTCGCTAACAGAGCACAACACATTTCGTACAGCCCATCTATTAACAAACATATCAAGTGCGTGTGTGAGCTTGTAAAAATTAAACTCGACTTTCAACCTATTGCCACCAAAAGAGAAAGAAAATAGACGCAACCTAAAAATATACTGTGAAAGCTGCAGCCAGTCTTGAATGACCTTCATCTATTCTAAAGCCAGTTTCCAGAAAAAAACACTCTGTTCTGTCACTATAATGATGCATCTCTTACTTTTACAGTATTTTTCAACCAACCCAAATCACACACCAAAAAAAAGTGTACTTCTAAATAACCCACACTTGTGATTTTAAATGAAAATTAATCATCTTTTTTAGTACTTTTATCTTGACCTTGTGGACAAGAAAAGGAAATATCCTACATGACCTTTTAGTTTTAAAATGTTGCACGTCTCAAACTGAGTCTCTAGCTTTGAAGAGGTAAGTCTGTGGGGTCAAATCAGGATCAGCTTTAAGTGAATAGGAGTAAAGTAAATTTCACAAAGTAAATTAAAAAACAAAAGGAAAAAGAAAATTTAAAAAGAGTTTGAAACTCAAAAGTATACATTGTAGGCTTAAAGAAATATTGAAAAAAAATATATGTAAATATTAAAAGAAAAACTAAAAACTTGAATAGAAATACTATAAACCTAATACTGTTACTAAATGAAAAAAAAAAGTTCATTTTGTTTCCCTCCCACTCTACTTCCAATCCTCAATTTAATTTTTTTTTAAATTCACATTTTTCGTCTTCCGTGTTGAACCTAATTTTTTGTCAGGGTGGGACTTTGAGCCCAATAGCGACCGGGACATGATTGACATTGGGTGACAGAGGTTGTGATTATGTCATTTTAGCTGCAGAACAACATCTCTTATTCGTGCCAGGTGCCGCTGATGTGGCGTACTGTAGTGATAAATTCTTCCCAAAGGTTGGTCAATAGTGGACACATCCCACGCCACCAACAGACGCTGTTCTGGTGCAAAAATGACTGTTGCTGGTATCATTCTCCATTTACTCCAATGTAACACAGCTCAGCCTCTTATTAAGGTCACACTGTGATTCAGATTTTCTTTGTTTACTGCTGCTGTGATTAGCTATACTGCATCCAGTTATAGGCCATTTATTTTTTTATTTTATGTTGAGATTTCAGTTGTCCACAAACTAGTCTTTTAGTCTTTGTATTGAAAAGATACTGCTCTGTCACTAACATAAAGGAGCTCACTGAATGTGTTCTGTGCATTTCCGCTTTGACATCAAAATTATGGACAGCAAAAAAGAAGCCCAAAACAGCCCAAACTCAATAGGGCATTAAAGATCAAAAAACGTTTGTTATCAAACTGTAAATATGTTTATGTGATGTAAGGTTGGACTTTTTTCGATGGAAATGAACAAAAAATTGCTCCTCTCTGAAACAAGCCCTCAGTGATCAATTGAAGAACTTTGGCTTTTGGTATTTCGATTCAAAATATGGGAATGTATTGTGGGGGCTTGAATCCCACATGTATATTCTTTCTAATCCTCCAACATTAGTGATATCAAACAAAATTTAGCAGAGATGGCAAGGAACAGCGGAAAAAATTGTTCCAAATCGGTTCAATGAAAACTGATGGGTCATGTGGGTCAACCATTTTAGATTTGCCTTGAAACTTTGGTTAACTATAATACAGTTGTGTTCACAATTTTTCACTTCCATCTAACAAGAAAGCTTTTTGATCTTTCATCTTCGGCAAACAAATTCCAGTGGCATTTTAAAAAATTGACTGACTTATGATGTTCTTTCAGAAAAGGAATTCTTCAAAAAGAACAGCAACAATGTTGCTTCTGTAATCCAATGGTAATATGATCATTTTATATTGTCACAATATCTGAATAACAAGGACTACTTTTTTATTTCACAATTCAAGGGCACATTTAACGGGTCTGCAGGTGTCTCAGATTAGTTCTATGCTATTGAAAGTACCATGCAGCTGCAGTCTCTTGTCTCCTTTTTTTTATTCTAACCTTTTTTTAATGGTTAATTTAGCCTTTAGCTTTATTTAAGCAAAGCATACTAACACTGCCCTCATGAATCTTCCGGAAAAAAACAAACAAAAAAAAAACGTAAACATATTTCATTTACAAGTACGACGGAGTATTAGGGCCACCAAAAAAAAAAAAGAAAAGTAAAATTACGACATTTTATCTCGTAAATTTACGAGAAAAAAGTCATAGATTAACAAGGAGAAAACACCGAAGTTGTTCGTTTATCGGAGCATCGCTTGAAGATGAAAGATGTGGAGCCTTTTGTTAAGCTTTATTTCCAGGTTTATTATAGGTTTGAAACAAAGAGATTCTGAACCTTTGGCGACTCAAAATCAGATTATTGTCAGTGGAGGCGTCTTTCCGGGGTTCAGTGTCAGTAAAGCGGAGTTTCATATGTTAAATAAGTAGCTCAGAGACACGTTTGGGTGCAGAGGATCGCTGCAGCCTTTATTCTCCTTTTCATTCACAAACCCTGAAGTTCATCTGTCACCTTACGTCATGAACCTGTCATCAGATCCGAACACCAATGCGGAAGTAAACGTCCCGTTATATCATCAAACAACAAAGATGAATGAAAATAGTCTATTATATTAGCATTAGAACGTTGAAAATGCCAAAAAAGTGATCCTCCTCCTCAGACGGAAGTGTCACACAAACGTAGAGATCTTGTTTTGGGTGGAGGAAGAAAGGATTGAAGTGGAAAGCTGCAGGGACACCGATGGCTTCATCGGGCTGCAGGGATCCTGCAAACCAACCATCAATTCTACTATTTTTATTGTGCTTTTAATGTCTATTTTTAACCTTTGTTTTGTAAAGTGTCCTTGGGTTTCTTGAAAGGCGCTTTAAATAAAATGGATTATTATTATTATTATTATCAATAAATAAAACTTTAATAAATTGTAAATCAAACAAATGAGCTTCCAGATATTTGGAACGTTCAAGCTCATTCAGATCACCTGTTCAACTGAGTTTAGTCGGTCTGCTCTGTTGCTGCGCGGCGTTCACCTGCTGCTCTGCATGCTCACTTCCAATTAATATCGTAAATTTACGAGTTTTTTTCTCATAAATTTACGACTTAAAATCTTGTAAAATTACGAGTTTTTTCTCATAAATTTACGCGTTTTTATCTCCTAAATTTAGGAGATAAAAACTCGTAATTTTACTTTTTTTTTTTTTTGGGTGGCTTTTTTTTTTTTTTGGTGGCCCTAATACTCCGTCGTATACAAGGACCGTTGAGCCCAGATATCTTATAAAATGCTGGCTCAACTACAGTAGTCATGATGTCAATCATTAACATGTCATGAATCAGTAAAAAGGGTTTTCTAATAGATACTCTGACTAAACACACAAACATATTATATATATGCACAGTTACTGACTTTCTGTCAGAAGGGTAAGCTGGGTGAGTTAACAATGGTATAGACAAATATGATTGGCTAAGATGGTGTCATGCCTCATGGTTGCCAACTCATGGAGTCAACATTGTTATAAACCAGGACACTTGTTGCGCACACACACACAACAATCAGGTGAAAAAAGTTGCAAAAACAGTGAGTCTAGAGCAGCCCCTGTTGAAGGTTGGCTGTTTCCAGGTAAGTATAAGAATTACTTCCGGTCTTTAATCTGTAGTTCTGAGGAGTATTATGTATTTAAGCAACTACAGATACTGCAAAAAACATTTAATATTGACTGTTTACTTATGAAAGTTAAGGTGTTTACACCAACCAGTAATCTGAGATTAAAAATTGATTTTTTGAATGTGGGTTACAGAGTTAAATAATAGTTAATAATAAGAGTTAAACTTTGTTATTTGTTTACCTTTTTGTAAACTAGATACTTGAAAGTACACGCTATTTACTGTTCCAGCTCTCTAAGGTTGTTATAATATGATTTACTTTGAGTTTAAAACACTAGAATCTTTAACCGTTTACTTTTGTTCCTACAGCAATACTTGAAAAGCGGGGTGGGGCTTTGGCTGTCTGTTGATATGTAATATTTACTCTAGGTTGCATACAAATACATGTGTTCAACTCATTTCATGTGACTTGTAAATATATTGAACAAAAACTATCCACAGTTTGACCCATAGCAACTACAAATAGCTCTTCTTTTTTAACAGTACATTTCATGTAGCTGGTTAGTTATATTAAAGGATAAGTAGGTCACTAACTAAATTAGTTACTCACTACCTAATCCAAAAACTAAGACTGGTAATTTTTTTTAAGTAACACTGGTAACTAAAAATAATTTCAAAACCGTTATTTAAAAAACAAAATTGACTAGATACCACTCTAGGAATTGTATGCAGAAAAAAAATGTTGTTTGTTAAAATTACTCAACACGCCTATATATTTTTTTAATTTGTTAAAATAAGTTTTATCATTTAAAGGCCTGGTTCTAATCAGTCAGTTACAGATTGAAAATCATATATGTTGCCTCTAATATATTTTAACAAATGTCGCTATCTCTGCACATTGTCTGTTCATCACTGTCAATGGGCCCCAAAATAAAAAAAATAAAATCAAAATCTGCCATCAGAGGTCAGGTTCAGTCAAGAAAGTATGGCACCACTTTCAGTAGGCTATTCAATAAGTGCACAGTTTCTTTTTCTATTTCTTCTTTTATTCTTTTCTCTTTTTACAACTGTTGTCTACAAGATAGTCTCACTTAAAGCTGCCTTATCCCATACTGATATAATCCCATAATAATATAATGAGACCTAAATTATATAGGCGCTGGAAACATTACAGGCTTGAATTTAAAGGCATCTGTAGTAATAAACTGGAGCCTAACTTGGCGTGAAAAAAACAATTACCAATGCAATTCAAAAAGCAATTCTTTTCTTGTTTGGATATGATCTTATTTGCAGGGAACTAGCAGTAGGGAACCACATCAATTTTATTTTACATGCGTTTTCTAAAGAATATAGTCATACAGCTTTATGACATTGGAGAGGTGAGCTGTAATACATTTCTCAAGCAGAACCAACCTAAGCTATTTCAGAGATGATGGCATGGGGTTAGTGGTGATGACCGTGGTGGGGGGTGCCTTATTTGCTGCTTCAAAAAGCAGAGATGCGCGTTGGCAGGAAACTAAACACTCTGTGAGGTTAGGAAAGCACATGAAAGTAGATGAAACATAGGAAAATGAAGAAACAAACACTGCAGAAGCAAGTGTTAAGATACAGTGTACCTGCTGGATACCGGATTTAACTTCATTAGTCTATAACACAAATGTCCTCAATTGTATTGATTAGATAGTCAAATGTGTCCCCAGTTGTTTGTGTTTTATTTTATTTTTTGTAATTTTATTTATTTATTTTCCATTTGAATTTATTTACTTATTTGCTTTATAGTTTTTTTTGTTTGTTTTGTTTTTTTGGCAGCTGTTAATTGCTGCTACCCAAAATGAACAAACAATTACAAAATTGTTAAATGACCTTTTAAGCAGAGGAAAATTGTCCTCTGGTTTTCAGGGTTGAAAGCAAAAGCATATACATGATTAAATGGAGAATGGAATTTTAGATGAAAAATATGTCAGGTTAATAAATATTGTTATAAGATCGCAATTTAATTTTCATACCTACAGTTTTTCTCCTGTTAACAACATTGTAGTTATATCACACTTGTTCAATATTTATTTAATTTTGTAAAACTTTAAGTTCAAAATTAAGACTTTATTAGCATAGGACCAAAAAATAGAACCCCTCAATTCAGAATTTTCACCCAACACATTTTATAATAAAGGTAAAAGTGTAAAATTAAATTTTAATAACATGTTTACACATTTCTTCTTACAAATTGTTCCTGCTGTAAAAAAAAAAAATTCTTTAAAGAAAAAATAAATTTTACTTTTCAAGGATGAACGATCTAAAGCCTTTGCTCAAGCAATCCTTCTCTTTTGAGAGAAAAAAAAAAGAGGCTCTGAATATTTCATTCTCAGCAAAACAGTTTATTGTATGCTCTTCACCAATTCCTTTGACAAAACATGTTTTCTTTCCAGTTTTAAGGAAGGGAGAGTCTCTGCCAATGTGGTGTGTTTAACATTTGTAATGTAGCTCTAAGGAGGAAAACATGTTTTTTCAAACGTCAAGTTAACTTGAAGATCAGCACCCACTGGCCGTCAATACAGGAAGGGGATAAAAGTTGCTTATAGATTTTAGAATTAATAATTATATTTTAAAAATAAGAATCATGTAGTAAAATCCTTTTTGGTATGAAATAAGTAATTTGGTCAAAACATTACACAAAGATTGACATTTTTCTTTTCATTTTTAATATTAAAATATTAATGAAAATCCAGAATTTTAAGGTATAATAATAATAATAATAATAATAATGGATTGGATTTATCTGCGCTTTTCAAGACACCCAAAGCGCTTACATTGTGTCCATTATTCATTCACTCCTCATTCATACTTGGTGATGGTAAGCTACGGTTGTAGCCACAGCTGCCCTGGGGCAGACTGACAGAGGCGTGGCTGCCATTTCGCGCCTACGGCCCCTCTGACCATCACCGGGATCATTCATACACATGCACACACCAGTAATATACTATTTGAATATTGGGAAGAAAATCCTACTGTTGGAAACTCACGGTGATTAACCCTTGTGCTATCTTAGCTGACCCCACCCTTACATGAACTTTATGAATATTTATATTATACCATGACAAAGGTGGATAAAGGTGGAAAGATTTCATGTAATCCATGGACACCAGTGAAGATCACAAATCATTGAAGAAAAAAGGTTCAGAGCACTGTCTAGTGGGTCTAGATGACCCAACTCCCAACGGTAAAGTGCCTAGGATAGCACAAGGGTTAATCAACTAAATAAATGGTGTATACTCATATAGCACGTTTCTACCTTACTTTAAGGCCCAAAGTGCTTTACAGTCCCAGTCCCGTGGACACACACAAACACTTGCACAATAAAAGCTGCTTTGCCAACCTATAACCAGAAGAAGCAATGTGTGGTTTACTGTCTTGCCTGAAGGCGCCGTCAAACAGCTGCTGCATACCATTTGCGCATTGTCCACAGATGAAATTTTGTTCTTCCGTGATACATGCATGACATACTTAATTCATAAGTGTTCCTTGTGTTAGTTTTTGGTCAGTATGGGCAGATGTCCAATGAGTTTCTTGTCCGACACATTCTTTGAGGCTTTACCACTGAGGTCCTTCATGTCAAATAAAAATAAAAATGCTTCAATTGCTAATCTGCTTGAATATAAAAATGTTGTTTTAAAACAAATATGTAAATCTTAACTTATTTTTATGGTTAATGAATACAAATGGCATTTATCAGGAAAATTTGAGGATTCAATTTAAAGTTTGCTTCAACATTCGACAACTGTACCACGCAGTTCCGTTGTGTCCTTCATCAAAATACTTCTGTGTTGAGCACCTTTACATGAAATCTGTTTTGAACATTTCAAAATTTTTGATCAGTTGCAGGTCATGAGTAGGTCTCTCGTGAGGCGACGTGCGGGTCGGCCAGGTCAGCGGGCATATGCGACTCTGGATGGGCGCCGGGCCATTCTCTGGGATCTTCCAAACTGCAGCTCCCGCCAGGAGTCCCCTCAGCTGGCATCTAGGAGCTGAAGGCCATGTAACACTGCCGCTACGTACAATTACTTTATACACTATCTTGTTAAGTCCAGATGATCCCACCCTTATATTGACGTGTTTCCCCTCCAATGACACTGTGGACAAAGGTGGACAGGTTTTCATGTCTGCCATGGGACACGAGTGAAAAATCAAAAAACACAGAAAAAAAAATAAAAAAGCTGTGCACGCTGCCTTGTGGAGTCCAGATGTCCCCACTCCTAGTTTTAATGGGACTTGGATAGCACTGATAAATCCACCTACTCAGTTTTATGACTATATTATTCTTTCAAACTGTCTTCTTCTGCATATAGTATTTGTAAAATGACAATAAACTGAATCTTGAATCACAAAGAGTCATTGATGTGGGCTAAAGATTTTTTTCTGAAGCTTGTAAGTTTGCAGTTATAGTTATTAGCTTTTTTTTAGAGAAATAATTACATATCTAAATGTTTGTATCAACATTTAACAAGTGTTTTTGCTGCTTTTGTCTCAGAGAAAAACAGATGGTTTACATTTTTAATCAGTTATATATATATATAAATATAGCCATAGAGGGAGAGTTCTGCCCCTCTCACCCTTCCGCGGGTGGTTTCTCCTCCAAGCTCAGGTCCTCTACCAGAGATCTGGAAGCTTGAGGGTCCTGCAGTATCTTAGCTGTTCCTAGCACTATTTTTTCTGGACTGAGAGGTCTGAGGTCTTTCCAGGTATCTGTTGTAGCCACTCCTCCAGCTTTCGGGTCACTGCCCCGAGTGCTCCAATTACCACAGGCACCACTGTCACCTTCACTTTCCATGCTTTCTGCAGTTCTTCTCTGACTTCAATGAGCGTGCATTTTGTATGTAGACCCTGAAAGCAATCACGGAAATCTGTGTAGCTTTGCAGAAGCCCAAAACGTGAATTTACATTGACTTTTTTATTACTGAAAGTGGTCATTTGAATGATGTTTGCAGAGGAAGCTGTGAATGTAGCTTAACAGTTATAGCTATGCCCGGTCTTTCCAGGGAACTGGCTATCAGTTTGATTATTTTTTCAAATATGCTGCATCTTGAATGGCAGCAGTAGTTTTCTCATTGTTCTGAGCTGGAATGTTCCGTTCTATGGAAAAGCTTCTATCTTGCTCAGATCCTTGGAATTGTTTTTTATTTTTTTAATTAATTTTTTTTTGAAAGACGTGTGGAGACAATTCCCCAGCATCAGAATGAAAATTAACCATTTGTTGAAACACCAGATAAAGAGAGAACAATCAGCCTTGTATGTGTGTACAGATGCATATGTGTGTGTGATGTGTGTGCTTGTCCAAGCAGGTGCCAATATTCGTGAGTCTGTCAGTGTGTGATGGAGGACCACAGATCTTGTCAGGCTAATGCCTCAGTTGGGCCATTGGCTAAGCTGAATGTCTCCACATGAAGACGCTTCCCTCAATATGTTTGTACCCAATAAGAACTGAGGAATGGAAAAAGGAAAAAAGAAGTAGTTCAAGAACATGTGCACACCTGTGGGGGAATCACTGTTGAGCTTTAGTTTATGTTATCAGGTGTTGAGAAGTGTTTGTGATCTTGGCCAAATCTAAATAGAATACTGGAGGCTGAGTAAATTCATTGTAGAATCTCTGTGTGGTTATACGTGTCTAATAATTGTGTAACCTTCACTGTTTAATATGAACAAACATGCTAACTACATCTCATCCTTAAAGGGCTTATAAGTTCATAAACACTACAATATGGTATTTGTCATATTTACAACCTTTTTCCCTGACAGTGACTTAGTTTGTATGGGTTACCTGAATTTTACACAAATATGGTTGAGCAAATATTTAGTCTTTAAAGAAACCTTTCCAATGAATCAACTTGTATTTTGAAGTAAAGCGAATAAATGCGACATTTTAGACTTTGGGAAAACTTTTGAGTTCACAGGATGGGCTAAGCTGTACTTTGAGCTGCTGAACCTCTCCAACATGCGGTGTGACATTTAAACATCATAAAACCACTACAATACCCTTGATCACACCCAGTCTAGGCCTTTATTTGTAGCTCTGTGCACAATAATAAAAAAGTAACATGTTCCTAATAAACAACAAGAGATTAAACTACTAATAACATCTGTTTCACTACTTTCCTCTGATACCAGCGACAACCAATCTCATGGTTTCTTTAGTTAAATTCCAAAACATGTTATTAAAAACAAAAACAAAACTCTTCTGGAAATAGAAAAACAAAATGTTTTAATACAATTTTAAAGGGTCAGATAACAACTGAAACTATTGTGAGTGAAATGTGTTAATTGCTGCTCAGCAATGACAGTTAAGTTTAAAATATAAGTTCTTGATGCCACTTTCCCAGAATCCATGCTTAAAATCAAGACAGACAAATGTTATGAGACAAAAACAGTTGTCCTGCTATTTAATCAATGGAAATTATAAGGACACTTGCACAGAGTGGACCACAACTGACCCAGAAATAGGAAGTCATTATTATGTAACTGCATTTTCCCCATTTTTTTTTTTATATATAATTTTTTTTTTAAATGGCATTGTAGATATAAGCCAGCATTTCAGTCCTCTGAGTGCAGTGCACAAGTAAAGTTCACAAAAATATTCATGAAGTTTATGATGGTGGGGTGGTACATGTTTTGGTCCTGAAGTTTCACCAAGATGGTTTATCATACATTATATAATGTACTGAATGATATGTCCAACTAATAAAATGTATATTTAAGAATGGCGATTGTGAGCTTTAGGACTCTCTGAGTCTCACAGGTTTCCTCCAAAGTACAGCAGATGTGTGGGGAAGTAGTGTGTGATGAAACACAGCTGGAGTTGAAGCACATCCAACAACAAGACTAAACATATGTAAGTCAGTGTCACTGAAGTTGGCCTGAAAGACACTGCAGCTTTTAACTCCCATTAAAAAGAGAAATGACACACAATTAAGTCCTTCGTGCTGCAAACATCCATTTTAGCAACAGTTTCTATATCAATCATTTGTTCTGTAGTGTTTTAAAAAGGTACTTTCCTTACAGCTATAGGCATTAAGATGGGGTAAATTACTAAGGCAAGTTTTTTTTTTCTTTTTTTCTCTACTTTTCATACTTCCCATAATCCCATGATACATCGTCCCTAGGTCAATTTCTTTATAGGATTTATCCGGGCCACTTTAATCCAATTTCCCTCATTCAAAAAATGGCATATTAGCAGTCAGAAATCTTTTCAATTTCTAAAAGTGCTTTCGCTCCACGTACCAAAAAGCCATCCATCGAGGCAATCCAGATTGTCAGCACATGACTGTAATTGAGCTTTTACCAAAAGGTAAAGTGGTAGGCGTGCTTGTTGGTGAGAAACATCCACTGTTTAATTCCAGCTGGAAGCTCTTAGCGCTTGTTACTGCTATCTGGTTCAATAGCCTTTTACTACTCTATTCACCCTCCCCACTGCTTTTCCTGTTCAGATATTTTTGCCAACGAACCTGATTTTTTAAAAAAAGTCTTTGCAACTATCACAAGAGGGTATTTGAATGTGCTGCCTCTATACAGACTGTGCAATAATGAATGGCTTATGAGTAACTGACAAGGCAAACGGTACGTTTTAAATTCAAATAGTCATTGGCACCAAGCTCTTACCATGCCGAGACATGGGCAGAGCTACTCCTGGAAATTGACACTTAAAAGAAGGGTTCTCAATCTACCCTGAAGCACATGCAGACGTAGCTGCACTTTACACAAGTATAAATGTCATTCACAAATCTTGAATCTCCTGGAAAGGGCAAGACAGCAGGTCTACACATTTTTCAAGAAAAAACATTTATATTTAGGTTCAGCTGAAGTTTAGAAAACAAAAATTATTGATGTATTTTTCATATCTGACAATGCTGGTAAAACGCATAAGATATTGGGTAACACTGATGAGATCTAGATAGAAATCAGCCAAGAAGCTGAGGCTTGGGCATTGATGAGGAATGTAAATAGATGCAAATGACTTAGCAGTGCCTTGAGGTAGCTGAAGAACTAAATATTTAAGATGTCATGCCCAGACTCTAGCCTCTTAGAAAGCTGTAGGTTACATTGTAAGAGTATGTATGCAGGCAAGAAAGCCTACAAATTTTATTCAGTGTGCACCAGATTTGTCAGGAGTTATTGCAAGTGGCAGTATTTTAACCCATGGTTTACCAGAAGAAAGCAGACAGCCAGTGTAATTCAAATGAAAACTATTTTGGATATTTGCATTTTTTTTTTGCAACCTGGTATCTTAACCCTTTGTGAGCTGTGACAAACCACTAAAATGCACCCGTTACTGGACTCACACAGGGTATACTCACTTAACAAAAATGGAGAAACCAAAAAGATATGTTTAATTTTTTTCTTTTCTGTCAAAACTTATGTGTGTGTGTGTGTGGGGGGGGGGGGGGGGTCGATATTTTTTCAAGTCAAGTTGTCTCTTAGAGGTTTTTTTTTATACCTTAAATCCTTGAATTTCAGTTCATATAAAAAAAGACAGTTTTTAAGTCTCAGTCGCTCTTTTTATTTTTGTTTTTACTGAATCAACACGGCTATCGAGGCTGAATGGATAGTTGAATCTATATATCTACACATTATACCAGCAGCAAAATTTAAAAAAAACAAAGCCATATACATGGATAAAATTGATAAATATGTGAGAAACTGGTTCTACAGTATAGTATACTGTATTCATCTGAAACATGCCAGATGGGTTGATATTCAATAAGTCAACATTTTAAAAACTTCCCATGTCAAGTTTAACTGTTTCTACTTGTCTTTTTTTGTTTGTTTGTTAATTTGTCCTTTCAAGCAGCTGAGAAAACATATTAGACCCAACACAACATGGAGTTATGAATCTTCTGACACAAGAAGTCTATATTTGTAGAAACCTCTTTTGTAATTTACAAAATACCTCATAATAATTATATTTGTAAGCGTTTTCTCATGCACATTTCTTTTCTAACTCTTTGTCAGTAAACGTTTTTTCATTCTATATAGAATTTGTACTAAACAAACATGCTATTCAATTTTAGAACCTTACATGTTGTTTTTCACCTTTCGGCAATTCCCTTCAGGGGTCGCCACAGGAAATCAGCTTTCCCTTTTTCACACAGGTGTGTTGGCAGAGTTTTACACCGGATGCCTTTTCTGACACAACCCTGTATTTTATCCAGGCTGGGATCCGAACCAGGCCCAGACTTGGGCCCCTTTGTGGCTACATCGTGAGGCAGTAGGGTGAAGGATCTTGCCCAAGGAGCCACACTGTATGAAACTCATCACACTCCTTAGAAATTGAACCCTGATTCACCATGTGCCAGTCCTGCAGTTAACTAACTGACCTATTAAGCCGGTATTTCACAACCTTAAACAATGAGGAAAATACATTTGATGCAGCTCTCCTGGCTTTAGATCCCTATACTAAACCAAACGATTATTACGAAAGTTAAATTTGACCTGCTGCACCATTACTATTCAATAGTATTAATCCAACAAGTATAATCTGACCAATTGAATTGGTTAGTTCAAAAGGGGCCCAAGTCCACAATTTTTCAAAATAGAGATATTATATGTTCTATGCTCCCGTTGTAATGTATTGACTATGCTTGACATTTAAAATACATTAAGTGCAAAATTCCTGGACTTGGGCCTCTCTTGCATTGGTTTTACTTTATCCCATAGATGGCAGCACTAGTTATCCAATATGGCAGCGCCCCTGTTTAATTCAAGAAGGGCCCGAGTCCAGAGACTTTAGTTTGCTAGTCCTCATCATTTTTATCAAAGTTGACCTTGCTAGCATATGCTAACTATCACCAACAGCATTTAGCACTTGACTAAAATTATGTTTAATTACAAAAAAAAAAAAAAAACAATAAAGTACTTTGCTGTTTACTTACAATCTGTTAAAAATGTTGGGATTAGCTGCTGGTTGACTAATGCAGATACGTGTGCGCTGTAATTCAGACATCAAACTGACAGTTTGGCCACATGAGGTGCTCAGCCAACTGTGCAGCTGTCACAGGTTCTGACTTGGCTGGCTTGATGCACTGTTCACAACTTGGCAACAGATACACACATAACAACACACACACAAAAGCTTTCCGCCTGTGAACACATCTGATGTGTCTCCAGATATGTCACCTAGAAGTACAGGTTCAATTGCTGGAATGTAAGTAGCTGTAAAAGACATCTTCAGATGTTTCATGTCATGGATTTAATTACTTACATGTTACATCCACTGATATGTTTGTGTGTAAGAGTGTGCATGTGCACTGGCTGTTGGTTTTGTAAATATAACTTTTTGGCAGTTTAAGCCTGACACATCATCAGAATATTTAATTATTTACACGGTGACACTCCAAGTTGATTTATAGTGCTGACAAGGAGCTTGACTCTTATTAGTTTATTTGGAACCTCATTGGCTTCCACAAAGTGGTAGCTAATCTTCCTGGGGGTCCATAAGCATAAAATACATTTTAAGTGTTTTTACGAGTTTGATTTCACAAAATTCACACACTAATTTGTCATATTTACCTTAAAAGCTTCATATGTTAAAATAAGTTAAAAACATATTTATTTTGTAACATTATACCAACAACACAAACATGTCATAACTCATACATTTCATAACAGCAAAACATGCAAATCATTACAGTTATTGTAAATGGTCTATATACTATTTATTAGTTTTTAAATAGTTTTGAAATATTTGCTATTAATAAGCCTTACACAGTGACAGTACTCACTGTATAATTCTTTATTTACCAAAAATTGTGGGCATTTTTTAAAAATGGTGTTATGCAGCAAGCATAGAAAACTGAGTTGTAATTTGTCTTTTGCCCTCTAAACAGTTATAGTAGTCGGTTTAAAGGTTATCATCTGGATTTGCTTTTTAAAGTTGAAGAGGTTTCACCTATTATCCAAAAGGCTTTGTCAATTCTGATAAAAGAGCTGGTTTATATGTGCTCATGGGGGAGGAGTCAGACCTGAAACTGGATAGTATTGTCTACTTAGACTACATGTTTTCGGGTCGTTAGGAGTCCTTTGTCCTCAGCTGGGGTTGGGGCGACGGTAGCTACCCTCCCAACTGTCCAGTTTCAGGTCTGACTCCTCCCCATGAGCGCATATATACCAGCTCTTTTACCAGCTTTGTCAGAATTGACAAAGCCTTTTGGATAGAGGTGAAACCTCTGCAACTTTAAAAACTAAATCCAGGTGACAACCTTTAAACCAACTACTAAGATGGAATCTACCTGGATGAATGAGAGTCTTCATAGACATACCTCTACACGGTTGTTAACAAGAAAAGGCTCCTCCTCGGGGCGGCCGTGGTGCAGCGGTAGGGCGGTCGACCCATGATCGTAAGATTGCAGGTTCGATTCCCGCCTTGCATGCCCATGAGTCGAAGTGTCCTTGGGCAAGACACTGAACCCCACCTTGCCTCTGGTGGTAGGCGGGCGCCTGTGTTTGGCAGCGGAGCGGCCACCAGTGTGTAAATGTGTGAGTGAATGTGTGTGTGACTGGGTGAATGGGTCCGTGACTGTAAAGCGCTTTGTCCTTGTAGGAAGAAAGGCGCTATATAAGTATACGCCATTTACCATTTACCACTTTAAACTAGCAGAACTGTGTAAAATATTCTAGATAGTACAAGTTTTTGTAATAACTTAACAATGGAGTTTGGAAAATTGGATAAATCTGAACAGTCAAAAATGACACGCTTACATAAAAGTAAACGTGCACCTTTCAGTGTCCTGTTTTCTCACCACAAACAAAACTAGAAAGGTGCAGGCAGATTTAGCACTTCAATTTTGAGGTTATTTAAATTAACTTTGGGAAGAAAGTTCAGGACTATAAACAATTGCAGAAGAATCAAGGAACATCTGCTGGAGCTGAAGAGAGTAATCACAAACATTATTGTGGTACCAATTATTGTCATTTTTAATTTTTTATTTTAGTTCAACAGGAACAGTAAGAACAAAGATACATGTGTAACGACAAAAGCAAATGGACTCAGTCAGTTTGTTGAGTTTAGTTACCAGTTCCTGGTGGATGCAGAGTCTTTTCTAACTTCATAACCATCTAGTAAACATGTGAAGTGTCTCTGTGTTTGTATTACGTAAGAATATTCATCTCTCTGGGTTATTTCCCATGTCTCCAGCTGAAACACGTACATACAATAGCACACATGACTTCCTCGGGGGGGGTGTGATGAATGCAGTCAGGCCTGACAAATGGAAGTGTCCAGGAAGAGGAATGAGTTGGTGGCTTGACCTCCCTTCTGGCATGGGCATCGCTCTCCAGACTACTTTATCACTAGACAAATGGCCAAAGAGGAACACACATCACATCCTAAAAACCTCTACTTTTAGGGTAGACTGACAATCACTCAAGTCATTGAAACACACACACACAAAGTTTAAGATCAAACACTGGGGATACACTAGCTGTGTCTTCTTGAATACTGAAAAGTTTCCAGCAATAAAACTAAGTCGGTTTAAAACTATGTATGTTTAATTTCTTATGTCTGTTTTTAAAATGAATTTTAATGGTCAAAGAAAAGTTATTTCGTACCTGGAACAAACTTATAAAGTTTAATTTAATGATACATTACCCTCTCAACCCTCTTGAGTTGCCACTCATTGGGCGGGTAATTACATTTTTGAAGGGTTACATGAGAAATTTGGAATTGCCACTCAGGGCTGGAGCAAAAGGTTGAATTAAAGTTCTGCTTGATAAAAGTCTCATTGGTATATGACAAACATTTGACTTTCATCTGGTAAGAGCAGGTGCTAAAATATGCAATAAAACTTTGAAGCAGGCACACTAAGAAGGCTGCATTGTATGACGGCAACCAAATATAGCCAAAAGTGGAAATTAATGAGGTTCAAGCTGCACTCAGACTGCCTACCAGCTGAGATAGTTTAACACCCTATGATGAACACTGTTTATTATGCTAGCCAGTTATATTTAATGAATTATATTATAAATTTGATTATAAAAACTTACAGGAATGAATCCTACAATCTCCTATAGGACTTTTTCAAAATTCCCCTAAACGTAGAAAAAAAATAATATATATATATATATATATATATATATATATATATATATATGTATATGTATATATATATATATATATATATATATGTATATATATATATATATATATGTATATGTATATATATATATATATATATATATATATGTATATGTATATATATATATATATATATATATATATATATATGTATATATATATATATATATATATATGTATATATATGTATATATATATATATATATATATACATATATATATATGCATATATATATATATACATATATATATATATACATATATATATATATATATATATACATATATATATATATATATATATGTATGTATGTATAGTTGATTACTGACTGTAATCAATGTTTAACAGAGAGTATTTGATTGTTTGAATATTGCTATTAATATTATTATAGGGCGCTTACAGAGGTTTGAATCAGAAGAGAGAAAGTATTCAAAATGTTTTTTTTTTTAACTAAAAAAACTAAAATGCTCAGATCAACTTCTGAAATTATAGGTTAAAATAAAAAATAAATATGGTGGTCATCTTGTCAGATATGTTTTTCTAACGCTCCTTTAGGTGATTCTGACAATGTTAAATAATCTTACTACAATTTTTAGAAATCTTTATTTTTCTTTCTTCTTCTATTAGTTCCCATCTTCTTGTCTTCAGATTTTCAGCTAAGTTAGCTTACCCTAAACAGTAGTCAATATATTTGTCAAGTCAATTTTTGTTATGTTCATACCAAATCATTATAGCTGGAGCTCCTTCCCATCTTCTGTGTATTGTATAATTACACTGGGCTTCATCTTCACAGTATTGTTGTTTAGGATGGGACACAGTGGGAGCCAAAAATGGAGTTTTTGCACAGGTTTTGTAGTTTATAAGGGTGTGTATATTTCCTTCTTACTTGATTCGGTACGGATAAAAAAGAGAATTATTGATCCCACTCTGGGAAATTTGGTTGTTGCAGCAACAGTGTCCAGGCTCAGCAAATAAAAAAACAACCGAACAAACAAACAGTAATAAATCTATTGTTTATCCAATGTTGGCTATGATTTATGTCCCCAAACCTCTTAGCTCACAATATTTATTCATTAAAGAAATGCCCCTGTCCAGCTTGATTTGTAAGTGCCCAACAAACTACCCACTTAGTTCAGTCAATACATTTCACACAGCTAGATATTCGTTCAGTGACCTGTATATGAGAATTACGAAAAGCCTTCAGGCACGAAGTGCCATACGGTTACGAACAGGTTGTTGGGATTCAGGACAACACACGAAAATGAACAGGTATACAAACTTTTTTATTATTATCTTCAACCTCTCTCTATGGTAATGCAGTGGTCAGATGTGAATGCACTTGTCAGACTTTCTCGAAATGCGTCTGTAAAAATATCACTTGAACGTCTATTTCCTTTCAGCACTTCAGCTGGAAGTAAAGTGTTTACATTGCTGTGCTTTTGGAGACTAGGGTTTTGTATTTGCTTTTGTTATTCCCATGAATAAAATAATAACAATATAAAATTGTGATTTGAGTCCTCTCATTTTGTTTATTTGTGCTCATACATAATTGTTTGTTTGGGTTGACTGTGACCTCTCCATCTGGGTCGGGATATTCAGTGAAGCACATTAAAAATGTGCCTTTGGGCCAAAACCAAAACTGGAAAGGTTCCAGTGTTCTTCTTTGACCTCATCAGTAAACCGAAAGATGCCATATGAGGCACAGTTATATAAACGCTCACTGTTTGTCTTTTACTGGGTATGCTCATGTTTGTCATGTCTGTTTGTCATTTTGTTTTAGTGTCCTTTTCATTCATAATGTTAAAAAAAAAACTCTTCTACGCTGAAGTTTTTTGTTTTTTTTCCATATATTACATACAAAGTTTGGGAGGCTAGATTACAGGCAGAAAAATGCCATATAACAATATTAACCTGTTTTCTTCTATCTGCCATTTAACCCTTGTTCTATCTTAGATGACCCCACCCTTACATTGACGTGTTCTCCCTACCATGACAAAGGTGGATAAAGGTGGAAAGATTTCATGTAATCCATGGACACCAGTGAAGATCACAAATCATTGAAGAAAAAAGCTTCAGTGCACTGTCTAGTGGGTCTAGATGACCCAATTCCCAATGATAAAGTCCCACTCAAATCATCTGATCGTTTTTTATTTCCAGTGATCTTTTCATTAGGATTATGCTGTTGTCTTAAGTATTGTTTTCTAGGACATCGTTTCTGTGGAGCAGCAGGAGTTTGTCAGAAATTTGCCACTGATCACTAGGTGGGACTGTTGGTGCAACACGTTTACAAAAGCATTTATGTTTGGTTTTCATTTGTTCTGTTTTTTTTTAGAGTATTTATTTTATCCTCTTCCAAGCTTGTAAATTCAGTACATGATAGCTGTGCTTCATAAACACTGACTAACACTTAAGTATGATTGGTATTTAGGTCCTCTCATTAATTCTCATGCCTCCTGCAGTTGTTTTTGGTTATTTAATATACCATATTTGCATTGAAACTCTTTTTTTCTTTCTCTTTTCTGTTGATAAATCTGAGCTCACAAACAATACAGTGAGGACAAGTACATGCATTAGAAAAGCGGTTAGACAGTCAAAATTCAGCCAAATTTGTGTTCACAAATACATTTGTTTGTCTTTTAACCGGTCATGAGGCAGTTAAACCGCTGGAGAAACTCTCAAAGGTGACATAATTATAGTCATGCTAAAATAAAAGGAAATCTTTTAGGGTCTGTTTTTTTTGTTTTGTTTTTTCTTAGCAGGAAGGGGAAGGTGATGGACGAACTGAAAACAGGGGTCATTTGAGGTACAGAAAAAAAAAAGTTTTGCTGACATATATACTGGTGTGGGATTATATAAATTAACTTTTTCTTAATTATTTTTAAACAATAAATCAAAATACTTGACTTACTCACTATATTTATTGAATCTAATGTGACCTGAGAGTGTATTGTATGCATTACTGCAAAAGTCTCTCTTGATTGATTTTCTTAAATTATTTTTTATTTTTATTAATCAATCCATTTCTTTATTTCTGAGATGAGTATGATATATCAGTGTGCTTTTTTTTCTTAGAATTATCTACACTTAATGCTTAAAATAAATGAATAAATCAAATAAAATTGAGCATACCCCAAACCTGCCATCAGATTTCAGTCTTGAATTTATATTTTGTTAATCCAAATACATTTTTATGAAATCCTTGCTGACAACATAAAGGAAGTCTGACATAAAAGCTCACTGATGAAAACTAACTCCCTGAACTGTGACTGCTGCGGGTGAATGTTGAGCAAAGCAGCAGACAATATTTAAAACGGTCCTGAGTTTTATGATACCTAGTAAAGTATGCGCCATAAACTCGTGTTGTCAGACATGTACTCATAAAGTTGGAATTTCGTCCTTACTTAGAATAAAAAGAGAGTCCTGTTGGAGTTTTCACATCCACTCAAACCACCCTCCAAACAAACGCACACACAGAGACTGGGCTGTCTTCATGTCATTTGTTCTGTAAGGTCATATACGGATTATTGTAAACATTTCATCTCTTCTGGGGGAAAAAAAGCAGTTACACAGAGGAGTTGCACAGTCAACCAAAAGGCAATAAAGCCATTGTTGGTGTAAAAATGTGTAGACTCAAGAGAAATGCTAAAAATAAATACATGAGATCAGTGACGTGCGGTGAGGTTAATGGCTGGTGAGGCACTGACGTCATCAGTCAGATTTACAAACATATGAACCATACTGAGTAACATATTCACCATTTGATTGACAACAGTTAACGTGTTTTGTTTAAAATATCATTTCAGCATGTTTTTTTTCATATACAAACTACAGCATAGAAAAAAGCACAAACCTTATTATCGTCTTACCTTTACTTGTAAATAAAGTCCATACGCCGCTCCTTCTGAAGAAAATGACTTGCCGCTTGCTATCACTTCTTCTAGTATTTTTTAGCGTCATAATCTCAGGGCTCACCGGCGCCCCCTAACATGGGGCACGAGAACTGCTGGCCTCACCCAGCGGCTTTTTCGCCGGCGTTTAGCGCTCAGCACAAGAAACACGTCCCTCACATACAGTTATTCATAAAAACAAACACTGTACATCATATACATCTGCTAAATTATGTAAACTCAGCTCATATAGTACAAGTGATTGAACCGACATACAGAGAGACAGCAGTACCGTATGACTGCATAGGTATTGCGCAATCCAAGGTGAGGCTCAGCGGGCTGGTGCCTCATCGAACGTCACTTCTTAGTATCTGAACGGCAAATGCGGAAATTCAGCGATTTTGAAAAGAAAAAACACCCAAAAATGGTACATTTAAATGGAAAATGACTGCAAAGCACAAATTACTGATTAAAAATAATAATTGAATTTATTTTTTCTCTTTTCATCCCATAATGACAGGTGAGGCACAGCCTCACCTGCCTCTCCTGACTGCACGTCACTACATGAGATCACCAGGATTTGTAGATTCTCAGCAAGAATATTGTCTGGACCCGATAATATATGCAAATGTACGTTTTAGCTTCAATTTTACGAATCTCAATTTGACGTAGCGTTTACCTTCGTTTATCAGATGGGTTACGTTCTAAACACAAACAGGATTACAGATGTTTTAAGGCTCTTACTTCCCACTTTATACTTTTCTTCGTCAGACATTTTCACACTTTGTTCTCGTTCCCACTGTCAAAGTTCAAACCTGTGCAGAAAAATAGGTCCATTATTACAGAATGTAAACAAAGATCTACTGGCGTTCGGAGATTTGTGTAAGTGAGGCAACCTGAGCACATTCTATACGGGAGCCACGACATATTGGAAAAATGATTGAGCATGCAAAAAAGTCTGCGAAACATTGAGACTGCAAAATGTGAAGCACGATTTAGCGAGACACCACTGTATATATTCAATTCATTTGCAATATTTGTGTGTTGATGAGGTCTGGCTGACCGCAAACTGAAAGATTTCTTGGGTATTACTACAGTTTTACTCCAGATGCCACCAGTTTTTTGGAAAAGCAGAGTAAAGGAGGATGAGAGGTACAGCTGACAGTCAAAAATAATCTTCCCCAAAAGTTTGCCAATACTTATTTCATGAGTTTATATCAATTTTCAATCTAAATCTTTTAAAGTGCAAAATAATTACTACTATATAGAAAAAGAAAAAAAACATTGATATATGTGTGTGAGCATCACTGCAGTGTTTGAGTTGGGGCGCTTCAGGGAGGGAAGTCTGTGTGAACAGCATGTGGATGGGGAAGCCATGTCACAATCTCTCTGTTTCATAATCCAGTGACTTCCACACTTGACTGCGAAGAATGAATATATCCTAGAAGTTGACTGAGCTTTATGCACCTCTCTGGCTTCTCCCTGATTCTCAGCTATTACAGCACCTCTCACAAGCATGATGTGTGCAACAGTGTGGAATGTGGTTGTGTTTCTTGAAGTTGAAAGCAGTTTATTTTGTAGATTCACACTTTGACTCTGACAGGTTTCCCTGTCGTTTGGTTCAGCTAAAAGCAGCTCGAGTTACCCAAGGATCTAATGGATGTCCTAACTTAAGGGGACTACTAGACTGTGTCTTTGACAGTGTGACAGAGCTGACATTAAGCCACAAAAGTGAAGACAGGTTTTAAAGATTAGAGGAATTTCTAACAGGCAAGCGTGGCCCGCTGATCTTGTTACTTTGTTTGGATTGTAAGCATTTCCTTGACCGTGTTTCTGTAGATAACATTAGCTTTGTGTGTGTTTATGTATTTATAGAAAACAAAAAAACCAAGGACTTCATATTAAAAAAAATAAAAAATAAAAATATACATTTTTTTTAATCATACTATTCCTTTATCTCTTATCTTTTTTCCTCGTTTTATGTAAAGTGCCCTGTCTCTATTTGCACCACTCTTTATTGGTCCACACTTTTTATTTTATTTTTTTGTATTTTTGGCAGAAGCCATGGTGGGTAAAAGCTGCATGAACTCAGCAGTATTTGAACCCTAAATATCTTATTTTGTGCTTTTTACCTTTTATGTGAATCAAAAACGTAGATCCACATATGTTTATTTTACTTTTGAAACAAAATACAAGTTATTGCACTACTGTATGCAATAACATACTAAAGCTAGAACTAGATTGTGTGTCATCTTATAGCTAGTTGGATTTTGCAAGCAAAGTACAAAAAATGGGGGATTAAAATCCTACTTCAATCATCTTTCAATCCGTTGTAAAAGTGTGTCCACTGGACTTTTACCGATGATTATGTTGTGTCGCTTTCTAGGACATAGTTTATGCAGAGCGGCCAGAATTCATTAGAAATTTGCCTCCGAGTTATGGGTGGGACTGTTGGTGTGGAGATGGCCAGCCCATCATCTCTTTGTTTACATGGTCTCCTGTGAGCTCACAGTCCCTCACAACTTCAACCTAACATTACTATTTGCCAGTTATCCAGGCATACAGTTTTGATTCAAATGCTTAAAATAAAAAATATTTCCAAATTCATCTAATTTTAACATAGATAACAAACAACACCTAAGCAGATCTATCAGGTTGTCATTTCTAAGCCATGTGCGACAACTCAAAGCTGACAATTTAATGTTTGTTTTAGAAATTCTTTTGACCCTCAACCTTTAATCAAAAAATATTTTTAAAAAAAGGGAGGCCCCAATGCTCAAGCTAGGAGACTTTGAGATCACAAGATATTTCTCACAGGCTGATGACAAGATGACATTCTTGATTATAGTTGCTGTTTTTTCATCAAAAACCAAAATGTTTAAAAGAAAGATACAAAATATTTTATTAAACTTCCTTTATTGTGGACAAATGTGTGTCTTAGACTAAAAAATCAGAGAATACTTCTAAATAGGGCAGGGTTTAGACAAATATCTGAATGAGAAAAGTCGACTAATAAACACAAAAAAAATGCATGCAGTTGAGCTTTGCATCCTATTTTATGACCTGTTTGTAATTTTCTGTTTTACCCCTCAAGGAATGCTTATAAACTGGTAAAATGGGGACAGTAAACAGGTCTGTCTTAATTTAAAAAAATGTATATACTTGTGATGGCTTCTGACAGATTATGTAAACTTTACTGCCTAAATAAACCTTAAATATGCAAAATGTGCAATGGAAATATAAGACTTCATTTGAATGTTGAATAGGTAAAAGAATATTTGCAAATGAAAAAATAATACAAATAAAGCAAGTCACTGGTCATCAGTGCACAGTATTGATGACTTGATAAGCCATTACTATTGATAATTCATTGCAAGCATGGTCAAATTGACCTGTCAGCTGAGGAAATATTTGGTCAAATGAAACCCCTTTTGTTCTGCTTCCAAACTAAAAACTGCTGACGGAGCTAAAACAGACAGCACTGTTGATCCTGGTTAAAGAGGCAATGATGCTGAAGAGATGAGGTGTGGGGAGGGACTGCACTGCTAAAAAACCTCAAGAAAGATTTCCCAAATTTCTTTTTAAAAAAATAGGGTAAAACTTTACTTCTGAAAAAAAATATTCTAAATAAGATCATATTTTAACATGGTTTTTTTATTTTGTCACAAAAATGGAAAGATAAAGATGAAGTTCAGCTTGACTTGTTTGGACCACTGGCCTGCAGTACCCCGCCTAGCAAAGAATTCAAGACCTGTAAGGTTACCAAATGTGACACAGCTGCCTGGGAGAAAGAAAGCTTGACTGAGTAATAAAGAGAGAAAAGAAAAGGGACAAGGAGACAGAAATGGACAACAGAGGTCAAAATAAAAAACCCAGCAATAAGAAAGTAATGCAGCAAAGACAAGTCAACTGTGTTACATCCAAATAGGTGAACTTTTTAACCAATCTGTCTGTCTCTTGCTGTTTCGTTGGCACGCGACATCATTCAAGTTTCATCTATGCTGATCCTTCTTGAAAGCTCCTCTCTTCCATCAGCCTTCTAAGATTCCTTATGCTGTATTTCTTCCCATCACTGTCGCTGTCATCCTTTCTTTCCACTTGAAGGTTTTCAGATGACATTAGTCCTGTCTATTCATTTGTGCAATCTTTCACTGAGCTACATATGTGACCTGACAGCCACTCATGCTGTATGTGCACACAAGACTTGGACCTGCAATAACATGCAAGAGCAAACAGTCATGCAAACACAAGGACAGCCAGCAGCAACAAATAAAATACTACAACATACAGTAAAAATGAACACTGTTTTTTCTGGACTATAAACCGCTACTTTTGTCACACGCTGCCCACCCTGCAGCTTATTCAATGATGCGGCTAATTTATGCATTTTTTTGTCAGCCGCTAGGGGCGCTCGAGCAGATAAGGTATAGGTGTGGGACATGGGGAAGTTGATGTACATGTTGCTGCCTCTAATAGTCTCAGAGAGGTAGCTGAATGTATAATCCCTTTTCCGGCAACAAGTTCATGTATTTTGACACACCCACAAGCAGTCAAACAGCATGCCAGTCACTTCTGCTCTTAGACCCCTATGTCATGGTGCAACAAAAAAAAAAAACATCTATGCTCAGCCCTACTTTGGCCGCATCCCACAATCCTTTGGTGCCATTACACCCAACGTGCACGTGACCACCACTACAATATGACGCAGCTTTCAATAAATAAATAACCCCCCTTATTTTTCTGATATTCTAAAAACAGTTGTTTGAGTAGGTTGCGTTACACACGGCCGTCCTCCGGACCTGCCGTCGGTACTGCTATGCCGCTGTGGATAACCAACGAAGAAAGTGCAGGCACAGCTCCGTTATTAAATGAGCTGAAGCCTGATCAGATCTGTTTTGGATCTGTCCACAGGTATGTTGTTTTATTTGTGTTAAATGTGATGTTAGGAGTTTTGTGATTAATTTTAAAGTAATGCATGATTGTTGTAGAAGAACATTGAATATTCCTATATATTTTTCTAAATGTGTTCTACCACCGCTGTTTCACTGCCATTTAGTGCTGCGGTCTTTTTGATGTGCCCGAATCACATGAGTATATGTGGACTCAGTGCAGTAGTAGGGAAAAGTTTAAATGAATAGCTAAATGTTTTTGTGTAGTAACGTTTCTACTCACTGTGAGTCAAATTATTTTGTTTATTGTGAATTACGGTTTATTTGTTTATAATTTTTGAATATTTTATATTTTGTTTCATGACCATTGTTAAAGATTAATTAATTCAATTGTGTTTACTTATTAGAAATATGGAATACTGGTTATTGTGAAATTGTCTTCAATGAATGCTCCGTTATTAAATGAGCTGAAGCCCGATCAGACGTGTTTTGGATTTGTCCACAGTCGCAGCTATACCGCCTTTGGCAACACAGACACCCTAGCTGTGTGGCACTTGCTACCGCCCAGCTACCCCTAGGGCTAGTGCCGGTAACATAAACACACTGTAAGTCCCCAGGAAATTCCACAAAAGTACCATGTAAATACCCTGAAAGTACCCAGTAGTTACACAAAAAGTACCATGTAAATGTCACTTAAGTACACTGTAAGTACTGTATTGTAAAATAAAGTGTTACTGAAAAGCTCAGGTATATTATTAAAACTTTGAAAACTCTGTGTATATTTCTTTGTAAATATATCATGTTTTGAACCTTTCCTCCGATTACTTTTTTCTTTCTTTCCTCTCCGCCGAAGGCGGATTTTCCTTTGGTTGTTCACTTTCTCGTTCGGACCCTCAGAGCCTCCAGAGTAGGTAAATAAAGAATCATTCATCTTCTTCTGGGGGAAACCTTCTTTTATTACAGTTCTCTTTCACTCTGTACAACAAACATAAACACACACCCCAACACTTTTGCTGCTTTTGCTCTCCTCTTGCTGTTGTGGTAAGCGTGGTGGTGAAGTATTTGTCAGGTTAATAGAAGTTACACAGACTTATAATGTATGATTGATGCCATCATACACCAAATTCTACACCAAATTCTAGTTGTTAGTAAGATGCCAGTAGTGATTCTTTTTTGCCCGTGCGCGAATACTGCCTGCATGGGGTGGGCAGGTGACATGTAAATGCCCAAAAACACCCACATAATCGACACCCAGATTGTCTACTATTCACATTTCTAACAGCCAGGTTGTGCGTAAGAAGTGTGTGCCTATCACCTGAACAGCACTAACGGGCTCCTTGCAGAGTGCACAGGTTTTGGGGGGGATTGAAAGAACAACACGCCCTTGCATGATGTATTAGTGTTTGCTAAGACCTGTCACTCACAGCATGCCCATAGGAAAATGAATGTACATAAATACCATTGCTTTATGGGCTTATGGAGCTCTCCATGACCTTGCAATATCATGCGGGCCACCTGCATGCCCTGCACAGGTTTGCCCATTTTTTGACGGGAGATTGCTTGTATCTACCTGTAAGAGCAGTTGTGACTAAGGCTTAAGCTAAGCAGGAGGAAGCATAGAAAGCAGTTCTAGTAGGGGAAGAATAGGGTCAACCGCAAAATCACATGAAGTTGCAGAAGAGCCAATAGCACTCCTCTCCGTTGATTCTAAACAGAGTAACATTTTTGTGGTCTCACTAAAGAGGATCTTCTGTTTCATAATGCTTTGGGAGCAGTGTCTCGGGCAAAAGTTGAAAAGAGCAACCTTTAAGGCATCAGTGTGACAGTCATCCCATAAACCTGTGGGTGTACAGCGTGCGGGGCAGCCAATCAAATCATGCAAAGGGGTTGCAATATTGAGCAATCTGTTAATATTAAACCCAAATGGATAACAACAGAAAAAAGTTTCAGAAAATATAAATCAACAAAACTGTTTTTTCCTTCAAAAAAGTAGCACTTTGTTTCTCATTTACTTTTGATCCTGATTGATTAGTTTTTCATTAATGCTTTCTTTTACAGCTTTAAAAAATATATAAATCTTTCCACTGCCTTTGTCTGCAAAACCATTTAAATTGCATTCCCTTTTCCAAATAAATAACACTTCAACAACATTTCCCAGAATCATTCTTCTATCTATACATTTGTCAAAACATTTGTTTTCTCCTTAGAGCCATTAATGTGGCAAGCTGTTTTTCCTTGTCCTCGTAGAGAGAAGGTAATTATAACCAGCGGTGACAATAAAAAAATGTTAATGTCCTTTCACACTGGTGCAGCAAACCTACTGAGTTTTCCACTTGTACATCCATCCATCCATCCATCTTCCTCCGCTTATCCGGGACCGGGTCGCGGGGGCAGCAGACTGAGCAGAGATGCCCAGACTTCCTTCACCCCAGCCACTTCCTCCTGCTCCTCTGGGGGGACCCCGAGGCAATCACAGGCCAGCCGAGAGACGTAGTCTCTCCAGCGTGTCCTGGGTCTTCCCCGGGGCCTCCGCCCAGTTTGACATGCCCGGAACGCCTCTCCAGGGAGGCGTCCAGGGGGCATCCGGACTAGATGCCCGAGCCACATCAGCTGGCTCCTTTCGATGTGGAGGAGAAGCGGTTCTACTCCGAGCTCCCCGCGGGTGACCGAGCTTCTCACCCTATCTCTAAGGGAGCGCCCAGCCACCCTACGGAGGAAGCTCATTTCAGCCGCTTGTATTCGGGACTTCGTTCTTTCGGTCATGACCCATAGCTCATGACCATAGGTGAGTATTGGAACGAAGATCGACCGGTAAATTGAGAGCTTTGCTTTTCGGCTCAGCTCTCACTTCACCACGACGGACCGATAGAGCAACCGCATAACTACGGACGCCGCTCCGATCCGCCTGTCAATCTCACGCTCCGATCTTCCCTCACTCGTGAACAAGACCCCAAGGTATTTAAACTCCTCCACCTGGGGCAAGGACACTCCACCCACCAAGAGATGGCAAACTACCTTACTCCGGTCAAGGACCATGGCGTCAGATTTAGCGGTGCTGACCCTCATCTCAGCCGCTTCACACTCGGCCGCAAACCGCCCCAATGCACGCTGGAGGCTCCGGTTTGATGAAGCCAACAGGACAACATCATCTGCAAAAAGCAGAGAGGAAATCCTGTGGTCCCCAAACCAGATCCCTTCCGGCCCCTGGCTGCGCCTAGAAATTCTGTCCATAAAAACTCTGAACAGAACCGGTGATAAAGGGCAGCCCTGCTGGAGTCCAACGTGGACCGGGAACATGTCTGACTTACTGCCGGCTATGCGAACCAAGCTCCTACTCCGGTCATACAGAGACCGGACAGCCCTCAGTAAGGCTCCCCGGACCCCATACTCCCAGAGCACCCCCCACAGGATGCCACGGGAGACGCGGTCGAACGCCTTCTCCAAATCCATAAAACACATATGGACTGGATGAGCGAACTCCCACAATCCCTCCAGCACCCTAGATAGGGTGTAGAGCTGGTCCACTGTTCCACGACCAGGACGGAAACCGCACTGTTGTTCCTGAATCCGAGGTTCGACTATCGGACGGACTCTACTCTCCAGTACCCTGGCATAGACTTTCCCAGGGAGGCTGAGGAGTGTAATTCCCCTATGGTTGGAACACACCCTCCGGTCCCCCTTCTTAAAGAGGGGAACCACCACCCCTGTCTGCCAGTCCAGTGGTACGGTTCCCAACCCCCACGCGACGCTGCAAAGACGTGTCAGCCAAGACACTCCCACAGCATCCAGAGACTTGAGGTGCTCAGGGCGGACCTCATCCACCCCCACCACCGAGGAGCTCGTTGATTACCTCAGTGACTTCAGCCCGGGTAATAGACAGCCCCACCCCAGGTAATAGACAGCCCCACCCCAAAGTCCTCACTCTCCGCTTCTTCAAAAGAAGGCGTGTCAGTGGGATTGAGATCCTCGAAGTACTCCTTCCACCGCCCGACAATGTCCCCAGTCGAAGTCAACAGCTCCCCACCTGCACTGAAAACGGTGCCTGTGGAGAACTGCTTTCCCCTCCTGAGTCGCCGGATGGTTTGCCAGAATTTCTTCAAGGCCAACCGATAGTCCTTCTCGATGGCCTCACCGAACTCCTCCCAGGACCGAGTTTTCGCCTCAGCAACAGTCCGGGCCGCTGCTCGCTTAGACTGCCGGTATCTGTCAGCTGCCTCTGGAGTCCCGCAAGCCAGCCAGGCCTGGTAGGACTCCTTCTTCAGCTTGACGGAATCCCTTACTTTCGGTGTCCACCACCGGGTTCGGGGGTTACCGCCGCGACAGGCACCAGAGACCTTGCGACCACAGCTCCGAGCAGCAGCAGAGACAATGGAGGTGGAAAACATGGTCCACTCGGACTCAATGTCCCCAACCTCCCTCGGTACCTGTTTGAAGTTCTCCCGGATGTGGGAGTTAAAGACTTCCTTGACGGAGGGCTCAGCCAGACGTTCCCAGCAGACCCTCACAGTATGTTTGGGTCTTCCAAGTCTTTCCGGCCTCCTTCCCCGCCAGCGAATCCAACTCACCACCAGGTAGTGATCGGTGGACAGCTCCGCCCCTCTCTTCACCCGAGTGTCCAAGACACAGGGCCGAAGGTCGCCTGAAACAACTACAAAGTCGATCATTGACCTCTTGCCTAGGGTGTCCTGATGCCAGGTGTATTGATGGACACCCTTGTGCTCGAACATGGTGTTCGTTATGGACAAACTATGACGAGCACAGAAGTCCAATAACAAAACACCACTCGGGTTCAGATCAGGGGGGGCGTTCCTACCAATCACACCCCTCCAGGTGCCACTGTCATTGCCCACGTGGGCATTGAAGTCCCCCAGGAAGACAATGGAGTCCCCCGTTGGGGCACTTTCCAGTACCCCTTCGAGAGACACCAAGAAGGCCTGGTACTCCGAACTGCTGTTCGGCCCGTAAGCCGAAACCACAGTTAGAGACCTGTCCCCCACCCGGAGGCGGAGGGACATGACCCTCTCGTCCACCGGGGTGAACTCCAACACTTGGCGGCTGAGCTGGGGGCTCACGAGTAAGCCCATGCCAGCCCGCCGCCTCTCACCTTGGGCAACTCCAGAGTGGTAGAGAGTCCAACCCCTCTCTAAGGACTGAGTTTCAGAGCCCAGGCTATGTGTGGAGGTGAGCCCGACTATATCTAGACGATATCTCTCAACCTCTCGCACCAGCTCTGGCTCCTTACCTCCCAGAGAGGTGACATTCCATGGACGTGTCTGCCATGGGAGACCCTACCAGGGGCTTAAGCCCCAGACAGCTTAGCTCCTGGGATCACCCGAGCTCCCAAACTCCCCCACCACGTTGAGGTGGCGGTTCACGGTGGAGGCCACCTGTACAGCCTCCTTTTTTTATTTTTGCCATAAAACCCAAAGGCCAGTTTAACTTGCAACTGAGGCACATGTAATAGAATATATTACAATATATATAGTGTGAAAAAACGCCCCTCTCACGCTTCCGCAGGTGGTTTCTCCTCCAAGCTCGGGTCCTCTACCAGAGGCCTGGGAGCTTGAGGGTCCTGCGCAGTATCTTAGCTGTTCCTAGCACTGCACTTTTCTGGACTGAGAGGTCTGAGGTCTTTCCAAGGATCTGTTGTAGCCACTCCTCCAGCTTGGGGGTTACTGCCCCGAGTGCTCCAAGTACAACAGGCACCACTGTCACCTTCACTTACCATGCTTTCTCCAGTTCTTCTCTGAGTCCCTGGTATTTCTCCAGTTTATTTTTTTGTTATTTTTCCAGTCATGTTCCTTGTTCCCATCGCTTGGCACTGCCACATCCACCACAACGGCTTTCCTCTGTCCTTTATCCACCACTACAATGCCCTTTTGGTTCGCCATTACCATCCTATCAGTCTGGCTCTGGAAGTCCCACAGGATCTTTGCCCTCTCATTCTCTACCACCTTCTGAGGTTTTTCCCATCTTGATCTTGGGGTTTCCAGTTCATATTCTGCACACATGTTCCTGTATATTATTCCAGCCACTTGATTGTGGCGCTCCATGTATGCTTTCCCTGATCTCTCTCTCTCTCTCTCTCTCTCTCTCTCTCTCTCTCTCTCTCTCTCTCTCTCTCTCTCTCTCTCTCTCTCTCTCTCTCTCTCTCTCTCTCTCTCTCTCTCTCTCTCTCTCTCTCTCTCTCTCTCTCTCTCTCTCTCTCTCTCTCTCTCTCTCTCTCTCTCTCTCTCTCTCTCTCTCTCTCTCTCTCTATCAAACAATTACAGCTGGACTTCGCCTAGATGTGAAGCTGCAGATTAAAATGTCCCTTAACTTTTCCATAACTTTACAGAAGATTTTGTTTTTCGCAAACTTTTCAAGGACCTAGAAATTGCATTTTTAATTTCCCAAAATTTTGTAGGTTTTTCATGGCCGTACGAACCCTGAATATTAGCTAACATGTTTTTGGTTAACAACACTTGAACAGTGACAGAATATGATGTTTGGATTAAAAGTAGGTCTTTCATTTAATTGCAAGCAGTTTTAAAAGCAGTAAAGCCCTAACACATTTTAATGTGAAATCAGAAGACTAAGCATAAAATATTGATTTTCCCAAGTCAAAAGTTTTGTTCAAATTTTAAAATCCCTTTGTGTTTTATTTTATTTTATTTTTTGTTAAGCAGATAAAAAAAACATACTGGCTTATACTGCTTGTCAGAGGATTGGTTCAACTTGATTCATATGAAGTTTATATAAAAATGATTTAGCAAAAGGCGTGTTTTAAAATTCCTTGTAAAACACTGGGTGGTAAAGTCTGTCATTGTTTTACCATCTGGGAGAACACAAGCTCCCGGCTCTTTTATTGTCACCCAAAGCCTCAAAATCTTTAATGAATCTGTTTCCAGGGGTTCCATCCTAATATTCTCTGTTGTGTGTTTTGTAACTCAGCCTGTCATCTGTGTTAGGGAAATTCAGTTATCCATTACATTTGTTTTTACCATTGTTATGCATGTTGCAAACAGCTTTACACTTTGACTTTTTACAGACAGTGAGTGACTCATTAAAAAAAGGAGAAGGGTCATGTTTTTTGTTTTTTTTCCCATATAATTTAGATTTTTTTAGATTTCAAAGAGCAACTTGAAAGCAGATATATGACAGTAAGAGCTTTGTCTGGAATAACGCTTGTTTGTGTTGAATCAGAGCTGACCCAAGCTGGCTTTGCGGCACAAAACAAACAAATGTGTTATGCTTTCTGAATTATTGTTTGCTTCTTTGATATGAGATGCATTTTTGTGCTTTTTTTCTGTGTTCTGCTGCACTCTTCTTGCTTCCTTCTGCCTTGCTCTTAATAATTAGCCATTAATATTTATTCCTGTTTATTGCTAAAACTGGCTTCAACACGTATAAAGTACAATTGACAAAACATTTCAACATATTCCATTCATTCATTAATTTTATTCCAGATTGAAAAATATCTCACTAAATGGCAATGACGGTGTCAGTCATTGAAGCTAACATAATGAGGTTTTTGCATAGACTCTCTGTTTCGGGCATTAATGATCTCCTGTAGGGCTTTTTTTGTTGCAGAGGATCTTTAGAAGCTTGTGACTGAAGACCCTTGTTTCATCATACATTGTGCAGAATGTCTGCAATGCTGTTCATTAAACCCTGCACCTTGTGCTTATATTCATCTTCGCACAGTCAGCTCCAGAGGTTTTCACAGTCATCCTCAGCCTTCCTTATCAGCTTTTTTCAAACAGTTGGTGCCTCCTAAAAGGGGAGCCCCAGCAGATAACTGCATGCAATAATACATCCCACTTATATACTTCATAAAATATGTGGATTGTCTTATTGCAAACAGCAGTGGACCTTAGTTTCTTTTAGAAGAACTTTATTTAGTCTCATAGGCTTCTTTTCAACTGAACAACCAAATAATTTAGTTTTTATTGATAGAGTAAAACCAGCACATGGAGATACAAACATTTTTTTGGTGTTTTGGCTTTTCCTAAAAACCCACCACAATCATCTTTTGAATAATGGTAAAAATGTTCCCGGTGGTCTTTTAATTATGCCGTTTTTAGCCAAAGTAAAAAAAAAAAATGAAACCTATGTTATTTTCTAAGACATTGCTTCTGTAGAACAACAGTATTTTGTTAGAGATTTGCCTCTGAGTTGTGAGTAGAACTGTTGACCCGAGCAAGCTTTTCCTTCCTTACCATCACCAATAACTGAGCTCTCTTTTTAAACCCTGTCCCGTTAACTTCCAGCCCCTCACAACCCCAAACTAACATTACCGCTGCAACAAAAATGGCGAGAGATATATGAGCTGTCCAAGATTAACGACAATCTGCTCACATCAACGAATGACGAACGCAAGAAACACTTATGAATATGCATGTATTATGAAAGACCAAAATTTCATTCGTGGAAAATGTGCAGAATGTATGTAATGGCAGTTTGACACAGCCTTTTTAATTATCTGTCCAAGTATCAAAAAAAGCTTAACTTTCCTTATAACAGAGTATGTCATTGAGGATTCATTCAAGTCAAGTCCAGTTCACAATCACAAATCTCAGTTTACCGTTAAAGACTGAATGTTTTTACAAAAACAAAAAGCCTGATCTTGTTGGTTCATGTCCTTAGTTGGAAGAAGTGGAGTTGGATTAGAAATTTCATTTTAGCCTATATTTTATATGACATTGATTTGTTCTTTGTCTTTTACTGATACAGATGAAGTTGCTGAAACCTTTCAGTATTTTTCTCCAAATCAAGCTTCCCTTTTGTCAGATTTTTTTCAGCTTTGTGGTATTGCATTTTCTCCTATTTGAAGTTGTGGTGTGGACCTTTGTCTCTCTGTCCTTTTCTTCTTATATTCTCAGCTCTAACTTGAGGGACATTCAACAGATTGAGTGTGTGTGTGTGTGTGTCCTTCATTGTGTGTTCGCGCAGCAAGACCACTCAACAGAGGTTGTGTGTAATCCCTATTGTTGCTGAAATGCCACCGCTGTTATGAGGAAAGATTTATGTGCTGTTCCCATGGATGGAGTCAGAATGCCAGCTTGTGTGCGTTATTAACACATTACACTTGGGAATAGAGCCCCAATGCCAGAATTTATTTATTCATATAGCTCACTGTCAGTTGAGTGTCAGCAATTTTATGTATTTAAGTGATTTATTAAAGCTAAATAGTATATGCTATGCTTCTCTTTATGCAATGAGTTGTGTATGTTTGAAAAAATAAACAAAAAAACTGTTTTGTGCTTTGAAAAGTCTGCATGCCTAAAATGAATGTTTAATGAGATCTTACTTAATACTTACAGCTTTTTAATTCAGTAACCCCTATATGCTGACCAGTATCAGTCAATTAAAAATAAGAATCCCTTATATATTTTGTCTTTTGCAATAGAGTCATTTTAAATGCATGTAATGTGTTCAAATATTCTGTCTTCAAGCATTATTGATGCTACACTCTTTTTTTGTTCCCAATTTAGGTTATCTGCCATGTTTTTCATTCAAGCGTAATTCTGTCAGCGTTAGTTAAACCACATCAATGAAAGATTTTCTCTTTAAGCTGAGGATATTTTTTTCTCAAGTAATGAGAACTACTTTAGAATATGTTTATGATCAAACACATTAAATTATCTTGCATTCATATCTTAGTGTTCGATTCCTAAGCAAAGCTTTTATATTTATTTTTATTATTATTATGTTGTTTTTAAGAAATTGTGATTGTGCTGCTCAGGGCAGCAGTAATATATTATTATTTTAAAATGAATCTAATAAAACTAGATAAATTATTTGTAATAATTTTTCTTCTGTTATTTCAAATACTTTTCTAAATAATATTTGAAATTATAGTAACATGTAGGTTAACAATAGATTTACTTTGTTTTTAGAAGGTGCAGTACTGATTCATCAAATCTGAAAATCTGTTTTTCTTTCGACTAATTTCTAATGAAGAAATGTACCTTTTTATAATAAAAGCATCCTATTTAAGCTTCAACACCTTTATGAAAACATGTATTGACCTCCTTTGGCTCCGAAATTAACCTCATTTAGCATCTACATAAAAGCAGAGACACCTTTTTTTCTTTTTTTTTTCATTGCTGGAAATAACTTTAGGCCATCAAGGGGTTAAGGTTAGGTGGTCTGATGAAATTTTACTAAATGAAGACACTACCAATCTATTTATCACACATATATTTGCATCATGTATCATATTATCATCATATATATTATCATGCATCATATTATGCATCATACAGTTGTCTGATATTCCATGACTGAACACCGACTCAAAGGTTAAGACTATAGGGATGAACGGAGTCAGAAGGATACCACTAGGTAAGTCGTCCCAGTGAAAAAAAGAACAATTTTATGTATTGATATGTGTCAAGTCTGGGCTGCCAAAAAAGTAACAAAGACTCACCTCCACAATCAAATCTGCCCATGGCTTCATGGAAGAAGTCTTGGCAGCTGCACATGTGCAATCCTGACAATTTTCCTGATTATTGTAATTTCCATCATTTTGTAGCATGACACATGCCACAGTGACATAAGACCCTCACAAGGCTGTCATATATGCCGTTCACAACCTCAGGGGATTCCTAAAATGCGTCATTTGTCCCTGGCTAGCTAGAAAAGGAAGAGGTGATTTCAGTATGCAAAGCCTCTGGGAAATTGAAACAGAGCTTCATCTGATGCATGCTAAATGTATGAAGGAAAGAAGGAAATTCAAAACACTTTGTCTGTTTTATTTGAAATATTTATAAAAATATTCCTGCAGATTTCAGTTGACGACTGCTATGATGGTTATACCAAAAAACAAACAAACAAAAAAAAAAGAATAGTTGGGTGTCACCAATTCATCAATGATTGTTAAATCATAACAGCGTTTGATTGTTACAGATTAAATATTTTATTAACTAAAACCAGCCTCTTCTAACACAGCTATTAAAATATTTGGGAACTATGTGAACTTGGGGCTTCTTCACCATAACAGCTGAAATTACTTTGAACCATAGCTTAATAAATAGATCTCAGCTTAATTTTTGAACTACTGTTAAATGTAATATTTCTTTAAAATAAATAAATAAATGAATGAATAAACACCCATGACTAACATGCACTATTCATTTAATTTTTTGTAACTTGTTTTTTTTAAATCCTCAACCATAACCCTTTTAAATGGGTGCAAAGCCTGAGGGCATCAATAAAAGACCATCTGCACCATGATCTAAGCTTTGTGTTGTGATTCTTTTTAAGAGAGAAAAAAAGGGGAGTCATAGTTGGATGCAGGAACAACATTTTATTTTCAATTTCATGCAGACATAATCCAATTTGGTCTTTTTAAAACCTATTTTGATAGGTGGTACATATTCGTACACAGACAGACATACATACTTATACCATGGTCCGGTTGAATACTCGATTCTGATTGGCTGCTAGGTGTGCATTAAAACCTGATAACCGCACGGTGAAAAAAGAAGTTCCGGTCACTTAGCTTATGTTTTGTATCACTGCACCGGCTTCTTTAAAACAACCATTTGCCCCATCATTTGGACAAAAACAAGCGGTAAGAGGTGAACTTTCTCTCTGAACTGATGCTTTATACAACCAATCAGAAAGATCAGCATATATATATATCGCTGAATCTTGACTGCAGCGGTTTTGCGGCGCGACGCAGAATATTTGTTACATGATACGGCATAAAGAATAGTCCTCTTTTTGTGAGAAAAGTGATCCAAATCGGAAAAAAAAAACAAGAATTAAGAACCAAAAACTGGTTAATATGTATTCCTTTTGTAAGTGACCATGGTATAAGCGGGTTTATGGCCTTCGAGGTATCATTTTTTAACGCACTTCGCGTTGGACGGTTCAGGCTTCCACGGCATGCGTTAAAAAGTAATAACGCAAACTTCGTTGGCCATTAACCCTTACATATTTTTGAATAGAGCATTTACAGAGGAATTTTTTATTTCAGTTTTTTTGTAATCTCTGATTTAATGAGTCTCATCTTTGAGTGAGTGGCTGACAACGTGCCAGCCACTTGTATTTTGTTACTGCTGTTAATGAAAAAACATTGGTGCTAAATTTGACATCAATACAAAGTTGAATTGTCATCACAAGGCTTAGAACTTTGGACTCCAGATGTCACCCTCTGCTCTGAGGTCAGCTCAGGAGCACAGGTAATAATTTTTAAGCCATCTTTTTAGACGTTTGAGCCCTTTGTGGCATCTGTAAGCATCTGTGTGACTAGATAATCCTCTAGATGCTTTAAAGGTCTGAGGCAACTTCTCAACAATGCTTTCCCTGTGGCTAAGTTTGATTTACAAAAATACATATATATATATATATATATATATATATATATATATATATATATATATATATATATATATATATATATATTAGGTGCATCTTGAGTTTGTGCCTTTACATTTTCAGATTCTGTAATTGTCTGCATGGTAATTATCTTCTATTTTCTTATACGTCTTTGTTGCCCCCCCCCTATGATCAGAGATGTTTCTATGCCACACACCCATTGATGGGTAGAATATTTTTGCTCTTTCTGCAAAAGGGTGACTGTGCTCCCTGGTGCACACCCTAAGCCATAATTAGCATGGGCATTTTGGTGTGGCTGCTGAACGTTGTTGTGTTTTGTATCGGGGTTTACAATGCTGGAAGCATTCTGGCAGTGATTGCACTCCCTTGGCATATAGGCCAATCTGTGATTACTGTGAGCTTGGTTGCGCTGCTACTCACAATCTGCATTGTAAGAAACTTCCTAGAAATAACTATATTCCCTACTTACATAACCAGCTGTGGTATTATCATGAGCCTGAGCCCATGGCCACTAACTGTTGTATCTTGACCTGCCATTTGCTTTCTAACTCGTGTTCTCGGCTGTTGTTGGGCTTAACTATAGTTGGTGAGAAACGTGACAAACTTGAGGTCTCTTTTTTCAATGCATTTCTCAACAACTTAGATCTGCTTACCCAAAAATCACCTGTGTGGCTTAAAAAAAAATTAAAAGAAAGCTGTATCTTTCTTGGAGCACACACTATGTGAGATCATGCACGTTTATGGTTTCATCACTGGTCTGAATAAAAAAAAAAAGTACAAATGGAAAAGCTGTTTTCAATTTAGCCCAGAGTATTAGCTCTTTATTTCCCTTGGTGGCTAAACGTATTACAACATCCTAGCAGCCTTGAGCTGTTCTCACACACATCCAAACACAAAGTTGTGAGGTTGTGTAAGAAAACTTGGGCGGCACATCAGAAGTTTTTTTTTCTTTTTTCCTTTTTTATTAATACTTGGACAGATAAATGAAAGTTGGATTGTAGAAAGTATTAAGGTTATCAGCTTGTAGGGTAATTCTTCTGTAAAAAGTCACAAGACCTTGAATTTAAATGTTCCTCACCCATGCATGGAAATCCGATGAATAATCCCAGAACTGCTAAACTCAGCCGTCTAGAACAAATAGAATTGGATGGCTGACAAGAAGACAGAGAAAATGTCAAGGAATCCTTTAAATGTCGACATGTTTTGAGTGAGACAGAAGGTGCAGATTGGCACAAACGAAGTGAATGTAGATATAAAGCTTTAATATAAGTTAAAAATACATTTTTTTCAAAACTTATTTCTTTTTTCAGCTTAATTAAATGGTCAGTTCAGTGCTTTATTTATATCTGTCCTCATTTTTCATCTTCCCCTTGTCTTAGAGGGAATATAGGTGTCCAGTAAGTGATGTGAAGTTATGAGAGAAATGGTAGCTGGACCATGACTTTACTTACAACTAAAAGAATTTGTTAAAATACTGACACATTGACAAATGGATACAATAAAATAACAGCACCTGCGGGTAAAATATAAATGATTGCATCTCCAAAATTCAAAATTAGAGCACTGTGGAGAAAAGAGATAATGGTATATTATTCCCTTGTATACATTGGGATTCCAACATTTTAACATTGCTTTTTATTACATAATGTAATAGGTGATTTTTCTTTTTGTAAATCTGTGCATTATGATTAGGGTGTAACGTAAAATTTACTTAATTGATTATTCGATGATCTAATCAGATCGATATGTCTGAGGCAAGTTGTTATTTGAATCAACCTATACCAGTTATATAAATGTTTCACAATAAAATAAATCGATTTATGTTACTATAAAACAAAAACAAACAAGTGCATCACAGTGGACAACACACATGTGATGGCAGCAAAAGATGACCAAGCCATCATTCCAGTCCAATGTGTGAAAACGCTTTGAATTTAGCAAAGACGTGTGACCATATAGTGTGCTAGAATGTTCTAATAATGTTCTGTTTGTATTATTTCTATGAGGAATGAACAACCGTGGGTAGACCTTTGTAAAACTACGAATGGATTTGCCATTACTCTTGTTTACTTGTTTGTTTGTATAGACGCTTAATTTACATTTGATTATATTGCAAGAAATACAAGGAATCTGGAAAACCTCACCGGCACTGATCAGTATTACCATAATTTATGGACTATAGAGCACACCTGATTATAAGCCACACCCATTACATTTTTAAAGGACAATCCATTTTGTACATACATAAGCCGCATGTGCCCACATTGAAACATGTGTTGTAGAATGAGGATGTGTATGTGCTGAAACCGCGGGCGGGTATAAGAAAGAGGAGGAGGGAGTGGAAGGAGGGGAGAGCGCGCAATGGAAGTGTGTTGGGGGTGCGCATTTATGTTTGATATACAGAGTTAAGGAGAACTGTAATAAAAGGTTTCCCCCAGAAGAAGATGAATGATTCTTTATTAACCCGGCTCTGAGGGTCCGAACGGGGAATTAAACAACCGAAGGAAGATCCAGAGGAAAGAAAAAAATAAGTAACCCCAGGAAAAGTTCAACACATGATGTATTTACAAAGAAAGACTATACACAGAAAGAGTTTTCAAAATTTTGCTTTTCTTTCCAAACAGTGCCTGTGACACGGGAGCAATATGGTAGTGACAGGGGTGGTTAACAAAACAGGTAAAAGTCACTGAGAGCAGCAGTAACTGATAGCTCTGCACAGCACGCGCCCCTGCGCAGAGGCAAGTGCAGCGCGTGCGCCAGACATTTTCTTCCACTACAGTGACACACCGTAACACACCGCTAACAGGGTTGGTTTAAATAACATGAATGCCAAAGTCACTGAGAGCTTTCTTCATCTTCCTCCTGTGCACTAAAACCATGGAAGTCTTCCTCCTCAGTGTCGGATTGGAATAGCGTCAGATATTCTTCGCCACACATTCAGTGTCTCCTTCGTTGTAGCTGTCAGTGTCACTCTGAGGTAAATTCTCTCCTGAGCTTGCGCTGTCCTCTCCGTCACGATGATGGTGGTTTTTTTACACTGCTTTTAATGATTGCTTTTAACTTGAAAGCATCATATGAATTTTATTCTTGCATTTTCCATGATGAGGGTCTGTTTGTGCTATTCATTCACAAAGCAGGAATTTACATTCAACTTGCGTCTTCCTCGACACATATACTGTATTCCTCCTGTCTCACTCTTACCCTTTCTGCTCGAGCGCCCCTAGCGGTGGTTAGAAAAATTGCATTGAAAAAAAAGAAAAAAATGCATAAATTAGCCACATCATTGAATAAGCCACAGGGTTAGAAGCATGTGACAAAAGTAGCGGTTCATAATCCCGAAATTACGGTAGTATTTATCTCTGAGTCACACCCCCTAATTACGATCAAATTACTTTAATCCTCTACAGTGTATTTCCGTTCCTTTTCCTCAATGTGATTGCAATTCAACAGAAAAAAATAAAATACAAACAAAATATATGGTGAAATCATACAGAACTAACTCATCCATTTTCGTCTTTTTTTTTTTTCAATTTCTGAAGATTGCAAATGACAAAGACAATTGCAGAAAAGAGTCCTCCAAAGCATGCACACATGAGGAGCAAGGAGGTGATGTACTCAGCTTGGTGCAGAGGAAGTTAGAAAAACATGAGTAACCATGACAGGCAAGGGTTGAGGAGAAGACAGGAATAATAAACTGACAGGGTCAAAAACATGTGCCTAAGGGGCTAGGAAGACACACTGATGATCAATCACTGGCAAACGGCGGTGGAGCTAACGTGCTAAGCAGGAGTAATCAGTCACAGGTGTGGGTAATCACACACAGGAGAAGTCAGTCAGGCAATCAGGGGAGAAGATTGCCTGACAGAAGGACAATTTGGTGGAAGAGGTGGGGTTCTGGAGGCAGGTACAAGGAAAACTTGCAGCAGTTGGTTTGAAGGAAACATGGAAAGTTGGAACCTTTTTTTTTTTTTACTTTGTCCTTAACTGGATAAATTAACCTTGTTGCTGATAGCCAGATATAATGAATCTGGGCATGAGATGTGATGGTTTTTTATTTCTTTTTCTTTTGTAGGACAAAAATGTGGATGCAGCAGATAGAAAGACAAATAAAAAATATACACCTAAAAGTAGATGATCTGGTCTACTGACAACAGAGGGCTTAGGCAAACAGAGCACCCTTTGTTCATTCGGACACTGAAGTACTTACTTGCTTTGACCCATCATTTTTGTTATTGTGCAGTTTTATTGTTCATTGTCACAATAATACTAAATAATTGAGACCTTCATTTTCTCTGCTGTCCTTTATACTGTAACAGTCGGCCTCTGATTGCAGGTTTGGTTTCCACTCTGCCCACCCAAAGTGTCCTTGGGCAAGACACTGAACCCCAAATTGCTCCCAGTGGCCTGGCCAGCACCTTGCATAGCAGCTCTTTGTAAATGAATATATACATAAAAGGATGAATGAGACTGTAATCTGCAAAGCGCTTTGAGCCTTGAAGAAGGTAAAAATGCACTTTATGCGTGAACGCCGTTTACTATTTGCTCATAAAAGAGATAAATAATATTGAGGTTATAGTGGGGATCCTGATTTATAACAATATCCCAGGAAGATTGTAGCTTACAAATTAAACAAAGAATTGTCTGTTTACACTTTTCAAGTGAGACCGGTGCTATGAAGCCAGCAGGGAATACAGCTTCAAGCATTTTATTATTAGGTTTTATTATTTGCCCAATCTTTTTAGGGATTAAATGATTAAAGAAATATCAGTGTCATAAACACAGGAAACCGAGACCATAGAAATGACTATATTGTCCTTTAAATTACAATAGACCCATTAGAAATCACACAACACAGTACCACGACTCAGCACTTTTTCAGCCTATCCTATGGAATGACAGGAGTTCTAAAAGTTTTAATAGGTACACTAGCATACAAACAGTTTTGGCTCACACAAACCAGAACGTAAAAACTCCCTTTAAAGTGAAAGAAACATTTACACTTCCCTCTAATAGAGGAGAACAGACGTCTGTGAACTGTGTCTATCCCACAGTGAGGAACACAGAGAGATGTGAACCTTTGCAGCAGACAGCTGAGGTTGATAGATGAAAGCAAGAAATGTTTCCCAAAGGTTCATATGCAGCTCAACTTACTGTTATCCACAGCTAAATTGACGTCAGAATCTTTTTGTTTTTCTGCTGTAAAAAGTAAGTGAATTAAAAAAATGCAAATATTTATTATAAACCATTCATAAACGGTCAACTCAACAAGGTAGGATAATATGAATATCAGAACACAAACATTTTTTTTTCTTTTTTTAAAAAATAAAAAGGAAAAAACATTTGTTTAATGGCCAGAGCCCTGTACACCACAGGGCTTCTTACTAACTATATTCCAGTTAGAAATGATGGTAAAGCCAGTCATCGCAATTATGCCAAAATTCTGAACTCTGGTCTCTTTTAGGAGAAAATGAGCAACTGAATGCAACTCTGCTTCATGCAATCATCAGTCACAGCTGACTAACCATTGCGGCAGAAATACCAATGATAGAGTAATAAAAAAAAGTCTTAATTTTATTATTTTAAGCCTTGTGCTATCCTAGGCACTTTACCATTGGGAGTTGGGTCATCTAGACCCACTAGACAGTGCTCTGAACCATTTTTCTTCAATGATTTGTGAACCTCACTGGTGTCCATGGATTAGGCAAGGCAAGGCAAGGCAAGTTTATTTATATAGCACATTTCCTGTCCAGAGACAATTCAAAGTGCTTTACATAAAAAATTAAAAGAACAATTAAAAACAAATAGTAAAAATGTGATCATTAAAATAAAGTTAAAAGATAGTAAACAAGATGTGAATTAAAAACAAGCATAAATAAACAGTGCGGACATAAACTTTTGAATACATATTAATTAAATGCAGCTGAGAACAGGTACGTTTTTAAGCCGGATTTAAAGACACTAAGTGTTTCAGCAGATCTGATGTTTTCTGGAAGTCTATTCCAGATCTGTGGAGCATAGAAAGTGAATGCAGCTTCTCCATGCTTAGTTCTGGCTCTAGGGACTGATAAAAGACCAGATCCAGAAGAGCGGAGAGGTCTGGCTGGTACATACTGGGTCAGGAGGTCAGCCATGTATTTTGGTGCTAAACCATTCAAAGCTTTGTAAACCAGTAGCAGAACTTTAAAGTCTATCCTCTGACAGACAGGTAGCCAGTGCAAAGACCGTAAAACTGGACTAATGTGGTCCACTTTTCTGGTCCCTGTGAGAACCCTGGCAGCAGAGTTCTGAATAAGCTGCAATTTCCTGATGGATTTTTTTGGCAGTCCTGTAAACACACTGTTACAGTAATCAAGTCGACTAAAGATGAAAGCATGCACTAGTTTCTCCAGGTCCTGCTTAGACATCAGATCTTTAATCCTTGAGATATTTTTGAGATGAAAATAGGCTGATTTTGTAACTGCCTTAATGTGTTTATCAAAATTTAGGTCTGTGTCAATCAATACACCCAAGTTTTTGGCCTGGTTGGTAGTTTTTAGTTGAATGGGTTGAAGCTCTATAATGATGTCCAACCTTTTTTCTTTAGCCCCAAAGACAATAAGCTCAGTTTTGTTTTTATTTAGCTGAAGTAAATTATGGCACATCCAGTCATTAATTTCCTCAATGCATTTACCAAGAGCCTGTACAGGGCCTCGGTCGCCTGGTGTCAGTCTAATATATATCTGTGTATCATCTGCATAACTATGGTAGCTAATGTTGTTGTTCTTTATCACTTGGGCCAGTGGGAGCATGTAGATGTTAAATAAAAGTGGTCCCAGGATGGAGCCTTGGGGTACTCCACATGAAATTTCTATTGGCTCAGAAGTGAAGTTACCAATGGACACAAAATATTTCCTGTTTTCTAAGTACGTTTTGAACCAGTTTAATACTGGCCCAGTGAGACCCACCCAGCTTTCCAGTCGTCTGAGTAGTATTGCATGGTCGACTGTATCAAACGCAGTGCTGAGATCAAGTAGAACTAGCACTGACATATTCCCACTGTCTGTGTTCAAACGTATGTCATTAATCACTTTGATCAGGGCCGTTTCAGTGCTGTGATTCTGTCTGAAGCCTGACTGGAAGGCATCATAGCAGTTATTTTTTATTAGGAATTCATTTAGCTGATGGAAAACAGCTTTTTCAATGATCTTGCTTAAAAATGGCAGGTTTGATATCGGTCTATAGTTGTTTATTTGAATTTTGTCTAGACTGTCCTTTTTTAGAAGAGGTTTAATTACAGCTGTTTTCAGTGGATCTGGGAAAACGCCAGATGTTAACGACAAGTTGATAGTCTGGAGCAGGTCTGGTTCCAATGTCTTTGAGACTTTTTTTGAAAAAGCTTGTGGGTAGAATATCCAGACAGCAAGAGGAGGAGTTCAGTTGCGATAGAATGCCCAGCAGTTCTTTGCTGTTTATGGGTTGAAACGGATTAATACTGGTTTCTAGAGGATAGGGTTCATATTTTGAACTTGTAGTTGATGAAACTATTATTTGTCTAGTGTTTTTGATTTTGTCCCTGAAGAATTTGGCAAAGTCATTACAGCCTTTGATGGAGTAAAATTCTGGTGCCACTGTCACAGGGGGTTTTGTCAACCTGTCGACTATATTAAATAGGACCCGAGCATTATGGGAGTTTTTGGTGATAATTTCAGAAAAATAGGACTTTCTTGCATTGCACAGTTGTAAATTATATAAGTGAAGTTTCTCTTCATAAATGTCATAATCTACCTGTAGTTTAAATTTTCTCCATTTGCGTTCAAATTTCCGACATTCTCTTTTTCCATTGTTTACAATAATGGAATTTCTCCATGGAGATTTTTTCCTACTAGAAATCACCTTCACCTTACTAGGAGCAATATTATCCATGATATTTGACATGTTGGAATAAAAGCTGTTAACAAGTTTGTTGCCTGAATTCCCTGAGAGGGGAGGAGTCAGAGAGAACATCTGATTGAACAGCTCACTAGTATTTTCAGTTATATACCGTTTTGTGATCTCCTCCCTTAAAACATTTGTGCATACTGGAATAATGCTCTCGCAGGAAACACAGCAGTGATCAGACAGACCTAAGTCACATACAGTAACCTTAGTGATGTTCAGACCTTTGGAAATCAATAAAACAAGAATGTTCCCCCTGTCGTGTGTGGGCTCAGTTACATGTTGAGTCAATCCAAAATTGTCCAGAGTGTTTATCAAGTCCTTAGTCCCTTTGTTCTCAAAATTTCCATAATGGATGTTAAAATCTCCAGCCATGATAATACAGTCAAAATCAAGACAAACTATGGACAGAAGTTCACTAAACTCAATGTTAAATTCGGCACAGTATGTAGGGGGGCGGTAGATATTTATAAATATGGTTTTGAGTGAGGCCTTCAGCTGTAGTGCTACATATTCAAAACATGGAAAGCTTCCAAAAGATAACTTTTTACACTGAAACATTTCATTAAACAAAACTGCAACCCCACCTCCCTTTCTGCTTGTTCTTTTCTTACTAAAAACACCATAGTTGGGAGGTGCTGACTGTGAGAACAGCTCCACTGCTGTTCTCATCTAACCAGGTTTCAACTAAGAACATAAAATCAACTTTGTTCTCAGTGATAAAATCATTGATTACAAATGTTTTTCCTACTAAGGATCTGACATTTAAAAGTGCTAACTTAAGAGGTCTAGGAGTAATAATATTTTCATTTACCTTCTGTTTCTGGAAAAGTGCAGAGGAGATGTTTATCTCTTTTAAAGTCCTTTGTATGCGTTTTGGCCAGATTACATTCCTCTTGTTAGTGACAATTACAGGAATGGTGTGTGTTTCTAGAGAACAGGGTCCCAGGTTTTTCTGGAGAGCATTATGACTGTTGGTATTTTCACAGCCTGGACCCTCAACACATCAAACATCTGACCGCAGAGACAGGATTTGATGTTGCACAGGAGAGCGTGGGGCTTTACGTCGTCCCTTCAAACGTTCTGGTGACAGAATTATGGGGGACGAAAATGGATTGGCCAGAGGGGTAAATCGAAGCCCAATCCCGACTCGCTCCATCATCTGCTCGGTGAATTTCAGGTGGGGTGAAGGGGGTGAGGAGGCTGAAAAGGGGGAGGGAGAACCATCAAGAGTTTGCTGGTTTGGTGGTGTTTGGTAGAGTCCGTTGTCCTCGTTGTTTTTCCTCTTCCGGTGCTCGAAGGCAGGTTTCTCGTTTTTGATGTTTTCTTCCACTGGGGGCAACTCCATTCCTCGTGACATTGAAATAAATTTATATCAGTCTTGGCATGACGCAGGAAGTAAAAAAGATTGGAGGAGAACAGTTTAACCCCTGATTTGTTTAAATTAAATCCATTTTCTTTAAAAAGATGTTTGCGTTCCCAGAAAATGTGAAAGTTGTTGATAAAATGAATTCCGGTGTCACCACATACCACAGAAAGCCACCTGTTTAGAGCCAACAGCCTGCTGAATCTCTCTTCTCCTCCTCGGATTGTTGGAATGGGACCGCTGATAAAGACAGTGGCATTCATGGAGCTCACAGTTGTTATCAGTCCAGCGAAGTCTTGTTTTAAAACTTCAGATTTTTGCTTGGACACATCATTTGACCCTGTGTGTAGTACAATATTTTTTACTGTTGGAAACTTTGCCACAGTTTGCAGTATTCTCTCCTGCATGTCACTGACCATATCATTTGGAAAGCACAGGACTTTAGTGTTCCCGCTGCAGAGCCACTGAACATCTTTTACAGTGGAATCACCCACAATCAGAGTCTCAGGCTGAGCCTTCAGCTTTCTTCCTGGCCGTTTACCTTCTAATAGGTTACAGGTCCTTCTCATGCCGCATTCCAGTGGATGGTCGTTGAGTAATCTGGGGTCATCTGACAGTGGAGTAAACCTGTTTTGAAGCGTCACCGCTCCATTCATGCTTGACTTCTTTCCTGTCCTCTGGTGTACGGGAGTAGAAGAGGTCCTCTGTCTCGTAGGAAGAGAAGGCCAGTCAGCCTCAGAGGCTTCAGCTTTCCGCGGTGGGTCGATCCTCCCATGTCCTCCAATTTTCCAACTGTTGGACTTATTCTTTGGATTTGCTCCAAGATGGTTCCAGGGAGGATTATCTATTGATTGTTTATTATTGTCCACGGATGTTGTATTTCTCTCCATTGTATCTGTGCTATTTAACTGCGTGTTAGGTTTCTCTTCTCTGCTGAGATGAGGCAGTGGCACAGTTGTGTTGTTGCCATAAAATCCATTTACCTCCACGTTCACTTCAATGTGGCGAACCTTTGTTTCCAGCGCTGTGATCTTCTCCAGAAGGTCTTGGTAATCCTGTTGCTGTTGAAGGTGCAGCAGGTCGACTGGACTAATCTCTCCATTGGCGTCCATAGGAGCTTTGATGGGTCTCTCCACGGTGGACAGCTTGTTCTGGTCTTTGGTCGACATCTTCCCGCCTGGCGAGCAGGGGCCCGAACCGGTTTGAAGGGAACCTGATCTGCCTCGATGGAACGCGGCGTCGGCCTCGGAAATCGCAGCGTCGGCCTCGGGAGATCGCGGCGTCGGCCTCGGGGGATCGCGGCGTCGGCCTCGGGGGATCGCGGCGTCGGCCTCGGTGGATCGCGGCGTCGGCCTCGGTGGAACGCGGCGTCGGCCTCGGTGGAACGCGGCGTCGGCTTCGGGAGATCGCGGCGTCGGCCTCGGGAGATCGCGGCGTCGGCCTCGGGAGATCGCGGCGTCGGCCTCGGGAGATCGCGGCGTCAGCCTCGGTGGAACGCGGTGTCGGCCTCGGTGGATCGCGGAGTCGGCCTCGGTGGAACGCGGCGTCGGCCTCGGTGGAACGCGGCGTCGGCCTCGAGCGATCGCGGCGTCGACCTCGGGAGATCGCGCCGTCGGCCTCGGGAGATCGCGCCGTCGGCCTCGGGAGATCGCTGCGTCGGCCTCGGTGGAACGCGGCGTCGGCCTCGGGCGATCGCGGCGTCGGCCTCGGTGGAACGCGGCGTCGGCCTCGGTGGAACGCGGCGTCGGCCTCGGGAGATCGCAGCGTCGGCCTCGGGAGATCGCGGCGTCGGCCTCGGGGGATCGCGGCGTCGGCCTCGGGAGATCGCGGCGTCGGCCTCGGGAGATCGCTGCGTCGGCCTCGGTGGAACGCGGCGTCGGCCTCGGGAGATCGCAGCGTCGGCCTCGGGAGATCGCGGCGTCGACCTCGGGAGATCGCGGCGTCGGCCTCGGTGGAACGCGGCGTCGGCCTCGGGAGATTGCGGCGTCGGCCTCGGTGGATCGCGGCGTCGGCCTCGGTGGAACGCTGCGTCGGCCTCGGTGGAACGCGGCGTCGGCCTCGGGCGATCGCGGCGTCGGCCTCGGTGGAACGCGGCGTCGGCCTCGGGAGATCGCAGCGTCGGCCTCGGGAGATCGCGGCGTCGGCCTCGGTGGATCGCGGCGTCGGCCTCGGTGGAACGCGGCGTCGGCCTCGGGAGATTGCGGCGTCGGCCTCGGTGGATCGCGGCGTCGGCCTCGGTGGAATGCGGCGTCGGCCTCGGGAGATCGCAGCGTCGGCCTCAGGAGATCGCGGCGTCGGCCTCGGTGGATCGCGGCGTCGGCCTCGGTGGAACGCGGCGTCGGCCTCGGGAGATTGCGGCGTCGGCCTCGGTGGATCGCGGCGTCGGCCTCGGTGGAACGCGGCGTCGGCTTCGGGAGATCGCGGCGTCGGCCTCGGTGGAACGCGGCGTCGGCCTCGGGAGATCGCAGCGTCGGCCTCGGGAGATCGCGGCGTCGGCCTCGGTGGATCGCGGCGTCGGCCTCGGTGGAACGCGGCGTCGGCCTCGGGAGATTGCGGCGTCGGCCTCGGTGGATCGCGGCGTCGGCCTCGGTGGAACGCGGCGTCGGCCTCGGGAGATCGCAGCGTCGGCCTCAGGAGATCGCGGCGTCGGCCTCGGTGGATCGCGGCGTCGGCCTCGGTGGAACGCGGCGTCGGCCTCGGGAGATTGCGGCGTCGGCCTCGGTGGATCGCGGCGTCGGCCTCGGTGGAACGCGGCGTCGGCTTCGGGAGATCGCGGCGTCGGCCTCGGGAGATCGCGGCGTTGGCCTCGGGAGATCGCGGCGTCGGCCTCGGTGGATCGCGGCGTCGGCCTCGGTGGAACGCGGCGTCGGCCTCGGGCGAAATTATTTTAGAATTTTGCTTTCAAAGTTTTCTGAAGACAATTTTGATCTGTTTAAGGGTTAAATGCTGGTCTGGAAAAACCTAAGCTTTAACCCCGTGACACCTGAATTTATTTCCAGCTATGAAAAACATTTATGTTTTTGCTTTTAATTAGATTCTAAATTGGGGTCGTTTTGGAGCTGAATTGGTTTGATATTTGCATTACGAGGCGTCAAGGGTTTAAGGTATTTGTTGCAGCCAGTAAAATTTAAAGCATACACCACAAAATACATCCTCCCAAAAGACTTAAAACAGCATCCAAACTACAACACACTCTGTTCAAATCCAGAGTTATCCGAGAAGCAAAGTTTACAACCCAAAATCCAAATCCCACTCCAGAACATCTTGGAATAAAAACATAAATCAGATTAGATCAGGATTTGAAAAAGAAAAATTAGATGTAGAATCCAAGAAGGAGTCAAAGATGTAAGTACCATCAGGCTGATTAGTGTCATAGCCAGGAGCAATGATGCAGCTCAGGACAGAACTATTTTCTTCTACAATACAAAAAAGAAAGAAAGAAAAAAAAAACCTCTAAAAAGGTCAAACATTGTTTGAAAACACAATAATTGATGTATTTATTCAAGCTTGTTTTTTCTACCCCACCTTCATCACATTATGCCACATCATGTTTGCCCTGTTCACATTAGAAAAAAAAACGTGTAATTAGAATTTGTAGAATTAACCAATAAACCAACTTTACAATCTCCCCCTCCAGAAGTCTGTGTTGTCTGCCCTCAGGAGTTAAACTCAAAGAAAACTTGTGTTTTCACTTATTTATTTATTTATTTTTTAGCACAGTTTCAGCATAGTTATGGCTGAAATCTGCTTTGATGCATGTGCTCTTTCAGACATCCCCCCGAAACAGACCTGGCCCATTTTCCAGATGTCACATAGTGACACCAGATACCACTATGTCATAATCGTGACTTAGATGTTGAAATTGCTGTGATGTGTTTCTGTAAGTTGCTACAGTTGGCATAAATTACGTAAATGCAAAATGGGAAAAAACATTTTTTTCATTTCATGCTGCAAGCGACAAGTCATTGCAAACACTTATAATATAAAAGGTCAAATAGGGAGGTGAGACGCAGGCATGTCATGTGGATTTTTCATCTTTTAGACCCCCCCCCCCCAATCCTACACACTGCACAAGAAGCCTGAAAAAGCCTTTGACATCACAAGTGCATGCTCATTGCATACCCTTTTTACACTAAATCAACATTTTAGAACACTAAAACTATTTTGTAGAAGAAAAAAGTCTCAGATTTACGTTTAATTACTTTTTTCAATAGCTTTCATAACTCATAGCAAAATATAATCACATTTTCCATTGCACCCTGTCACCTCGGATCACATGCCCTGGCTTTAACATCGAGCATTCTTTCAGTGGCGTCTCAAAAAAACTTTCATTGTCAAGCTTAACTTTTGCCGTTTTTGGTTTCATTTGATTATTTACAAATTAGTCCGAGGCAACATTGTGCACAGCTGTTTTGGAGAGATTAATTTTTGCCTGTGTTCTAACTTTTAAAAAAATGTATTTTCAAGTTTTTCTCTTATTTCTCCCTTAGTCATGCTTTATAAATTCCTAAATGTAGATGTCAATCAATGACTTTGAGGTACTGGTCACGGTCTACAAGTACGACATAAGTGCGTCAGGATGTTTAAAGTGTATTTTATAGACTTTTTTAAACATTTCATTGACAGTTAGGCGATCCAGTCCCTTTGCCTCGTTCAGAATTACAGAGTAAATCAAAAATCCGGATTTTGAAAATCCATGGATGGATAAGGCCACCTATGCACTAAATAAGTGACTGTAACAAAGTTAGAAAGGGTCAAAGGTTTAATAAGTGCTTAAGGAGTGATAAAAAAATAAAAAAGCCCCCTGGTCTTAGGAGCCAAAGTTGATTTCTTTAGACGAATTGTTCAAATTATCCTGTCAAACTTAGATGATGGTACTTACAGACTGACTGATATAAGCTATCTAAAGATTTAATAACTAACCTTCTTCCGTAGATATCAAGTTTGTGGAATTAAAGATTAATGTAGTTTAAAAGAAGTGGGCTTACAACTTCTTTTTATGACATTTGACGCAAGTAATTTTTTTTTTTCTTCAGCACTTGTACTGGCTCCTTGTTTCACTCTTTGTCCTGTTAAATTTATTAGCACATTTTACTAGGGCTGTAATGATTAATAGTCTTAATCAATGAATAAATATTTAAACAATCCCACCAGATTGATGTGTCTGAGGCACTGGATGATTATGATGTGGAAAAACAACAGTGGACTAAACTTTATGAAACTAAAATGTGAATGGATTTGCCATTGATTCTTGTTTACTTGGTTGTTTGTATTCACAAGTTTATTTCAACCCTTGCGCTATCTTATTTTTTTTTATTTAACCTTTATTTAACCAGGAAAGTCCCATTGAGATTAAAAACCTCTTTTACAAGGGAGTCCTGGCCAAGAGGCAGCAAAAAGTTACAAACACAGACAACAAATAAAAAATTACAATTTCGATTATAAAAACAGTTATATTTAAAGGAGTTAACCTCAAGTGCTCTCAGTCTGGCTTTAAAATCATTTACAGAGATAAGTTCAGGGAGCTTCCAGGTTTTCTGCAGTGTGTTCCATGAAGTGGGAGCAGCGTGAGAAAAAGCTCTTTTTCCCAGTTCTGTGCGGACAAATGGAACACTGAGCAACAGTTGATCATTTGAACGCAATGAATATGAATCAACATTTCTCCTCCTTAGTAAATCTCCAATGTAGGAGGGAAGCAGACCAAGCATGGCCTTGTAAATAAAAGTGTACCAGTGTCCTTGCCTTCTTGTGGACAGAGATGACCACCCCACACGAGAGTACAGTTCATAGTGATGTGTTAATGCTCTACTATTGGTTATAAACCTCAGAGCAGCATGATACACAGAGTCTAATCTGTAAAGACAATGATTTGAAGCATTCATGTACAAAAGGTCCCCGTGGTCTAAAACAGATAGAAATGTTGCAGTCACAAGTCGTTTTTTTACCTTGAAGGAGAAGCAAAGCTTATTTCTAAAAAGAAAACCCAGTTTCCGTTTTAGTTTCTTCACAACATGTTCAATGTGGGGCTTGAATGTCAAGGAATCATCAAGTAAGATCCCAAGGTATTTGTACTCATGTACTTGCTCTATAGCAGGGGTCGGGAACCTATGGCTCGCGAGCCATATATGGCTCTTTGATGGTCACATGTGGCTCGCAGACAAATCATTAGTCCAGTCCTTCTCGGGCGTGATGCGATGCCAGAGGCGCGCAGTAGTAGCGGTGCTTGGAGAGAAAAATCTGCGCCAGCGCTATAAGTTTACAATTATCTATAATTTCACAGAGTTTGTACCAACTGGAAACCTGTGAATTGCCGTGCCTAAAAGTGCGCGCTCCTGTCTCTGAGAAAGAGCGCGCAGTTGCGGGGACGGGATGTGTGAGGGAGAAAGCAGAGGGTGGGGGTGAGGGGTTGTGGGGACAGGCAGCAGGTGAATCGCGCAGGGATTGTAAAAACGTAAAACCCGCTGCCCGTCATTCACTGTAGCGTGTGAGTGTGTGTCTGGCTCCCCGTCTGCATGTGAGCAGTCTTTGTCACATCTACAGAACATTCAGACCTATGATCACGTTTAAAGTCTCAACGCCTGCATGAAGCAGAAACTCACCACGTATCAACCAGACTAGACCATCAGCAAAACTACCACGAGAAATACTCATCATTTATTAGCAATAGCATAACGATGTTATTAAAAAGAATCCACAGACTTATTGTACTGTAAAAATTTTGAAATTACATCAAATGCACACATTCATTTGAATATTTAGTTTTAAACATATTGTCGCGGACTGAGTTGGATGGCTGTTGGGCCGCGTTAAAAGTTCTGGAGTTCATTGACCGCATCAAGCAGAGATCTGATTGGCTCTCAGTTCTGTCGCTCAGCCTGTTGTTAGGTAGTTTGGACCAATGGGGTTCAGCTATGGGCCGAATAAGGGAAATGGGAGGGCTGGAGCGGGGCAGGTGAATATAAAGTTGGGAGAAGCGCTCTCGTGTCGGCGGGAGAGATTCAGGAGTTGCTGAATTAATTTTACGGCGTTTGTTGTGGTCTACAGTAACCAGAATAAAGAACCTTAAAAGAGGTTAAGTCTCCGTGCCTCAGTGTGGGAAAGGGACGCTACATTATTGTATGGCTCTTTCGAAATTACATTTAAAAATATGTGGCGTTTATGGCTCTCTTGGCCAAAAAGGTTCCCGACCCCTGCTCTATAGCATCTCCGTGAAGAGTGAGAATCTTAGGGAAATCTTCTGGCACCTTTTTGGTATTAAAGAACATGAATTTGGACTTTTCAGCATTTAGGACAAGTTTCAATTGCAGAAGTGCAATTACCGAAAATTCCGGACTATAAAGCGCACCCGATTACAAGCCGCACCCATCTATTTTCACGTGTTTAACTACTTTTAAGCATACACAAGCCGCGTCGGAGTACAAGTCGCATGTATTAGGCAACATTGTCATCATGACTAATCACGTCCTGACTCCCAGAGTGAGTGTGATTCATTAGCACACTGGGGGTGGAGTCAGCTTTGCCTCAGGCTCATGTATTTGAATACACCTACATCTGCCTAACAGCATGGACCTCTATTCTGTTCACAAGTTCCTTAGTTATGGGTTTTTTTTTTTACTTATTGACAATCTAGGTATCATACATAAAATTACAAACAGTAACCATATAATCAACAATTCCTTCCCTCAGTTATGATGAGGAAATTTACATCCGCGATTCCCCATTTCCCACGAGTCTTAGGGGCTAAAGGCGGGGCCAACGCCCGGCTCGCGACACTGTTGTAGTGCATGGAGGGGTGAACGGGAACAGCTCTCCTTCCGCTTGTGTCGCGGCAGCATTATGGGAGTAACAGGGCTGGTTAAAAAAACACACCAGTAAAATAAAGCAGCAGCGACTGAAAAGCGCGCGTATCACGCTGAGGCGCGCGCCTCAGCGCGGCGCGTGCGTCAGAAGTTTCATTCCACAACAAACACTGTTGCGCCGCGGACGCCTCTGCGCTCCGTCCATCCGAGCTTCGTCCCCATTGCGCCGGTGGACGGAGCAAATCGTGTCTGTGCAGAGCAATCGGACTTAATACTGTACGTTTTGTGTATGAGGGGCGGATGAATTGTTACGTGTGGGAGCCATCAGACTGCCATCGGCCCCGCAGCTCTATACGAGCAGCAGGAGAAGATGTCTCCAGCTCACACGGAGGCAGTGAGCTTTTCAAAGCAAAATTCCGCTCAGTCCTTAGAAACCGTAAAAACGATCACGTCAATTTGTGATTCCAGTCGTGTCCCGACAAAATAAAGGCTGATGTTATTCTCACATATTTACGTGCAGCCAGCTGAGTCACTATGACTCAGAGGTAAATTCACTCCATGCGCTGTTCTCTCCGTCACGCAGCTGACCGGGTTTTCCAAACCCGTTGGTGATGGTGGATTTTTTCACACTGCTTTTAACAATTGCTTTTAACTTGAAAGCTTCATCATATTGTAGTGGCGATCACGTGCACGTTGGGTCTAATGGCACCAAAGGATTCTGGGATGCGGCTGGGCATGCATGTTTCGTTTTGTTGAACCATGACTGAAGTGTCTAAGACCTGAAGTGATGTCCATGCTGTTTGGCTGCTTAGAGGTGTGTTGAAAAACAAATGACTTGTGTTTGGTGTTAGATAGAGAATTCAAACCATTCACTAAGTCTGGAAATGCGTACATGGCGGCCGCCAATTAAATCCATAAATTAGCCGCGTCACTGAATAAGCCGCAGGGCTGTAAGCGCAGGAAAAAAGTAGCGGTTTATAGTCCGGAAATTACGGTAGATTACCCCACCCTTACATTGACGTGTTCTCCCTACCATGACAAAGGTGGATAAAGGTGGAAAGATTTCATGTAATCCATGGACACCAGTGAAGATCACAAATCATTGAAGAAAAAAGGTTCAGAGCACTGTCTAGTGGGGTCTAGATGACCCAACTCCCAATGTTAAAGTGCCTAGGATAGCACAAGGGTTAACTTGAGTATCTTGTGAGAAATACTAGGAATCTGGAATTTCAGGTGTTTGTCTCTTATTTACTTTGGTTGGATTTTTGGCCAAACATGTCCTGGAACGATTTTAGGTCAGTGAATCGAATCGTTCAAAATAAACCAATATCGACTATGAGTTGTGTCATTAGCCACAAATTATGAAATGAATCGAAGTGTTGTTAAAATTAATCTCTACACCCCTACATATTACATACATTTACTGCATAAAGTTCAATGAAGATAGTCTTTTTCTCTCATCTGTTGCAGCTTTAATGTTCCGCTCACACATTTATCAACATTTTTTTTCCTTAGAACTGCATTTGGACTGAATTCCTAGTGCAAGAGTGGATAAAGTAAATGCGCATTGCAAACAGTGACCTACCCATCTTTATCGTTCGTAAACTAAAGGTTTGAGTTGATGAAATTCAGGATTGTAATTTGGAAATATTCTGCAAAGAAAGTACAGGACAATATCTTCTTGAGATGTCTTCAAACCTGGTAGGCATCCACAAGAGAAAAGTATATAATCTTTGGATTTTTGTTTTCCTTTTTTGTCATTCTGTATTTCTCTATGAAAAAAAAAGAAAAAAGAAAAGTTTTAAAATGTATAGACTCACAATTTTTTTTTGTTTGAGGGCAAACATGAAGAATAGCTGAAGGGGGGTTGAATATATTTTTCCCTGACTTAATAGCCACGTTAGACTTTTCAGAAGTCAAAGGGAGATTCTTCTGATAACTGTCTGTATTAATTTTTGCTAAGACACTTGGATAACATTTTCAATTCACCTTTTTTTTCAACCCATCATTCAACAAGTATGTTTCAAAACTGAGGATGTTTGAGCCCATAATTTATTGCAGATAACAGCTAGCAGCACAGGCAGGTGGCCATTATCCCTGATACATTATGAATCAGATTTATCATGCTGACTGTGTCTTGCTTGAAATAATTTCTTCCTGTGTGACAGTGCATCTGAACCATACACATTTCTATACATAATGCATATTTTTACTAAATAGGATATTCTATCTATTTGTCACTAAGTGCTGTGGCTAACTGTGTCAAAAGAGCTAACATTAAGTTACACATGCATGTGGTTTTATGTGCATATTTGTAACAGAATGCAACTAGACAGTCAGAACTGTTTACCTTGTGGGACCATTCCAATTTTGTATGATGAAGACAAATGAGCTGACAGAAAGCAGCTTTGCTGAAATCACCAGACTATATACATGTATCCATCAGCTGCCTCACCCAACTTTACACCCACACAAAGACACGTTAATGACATATTTGCTTAGTGCGAACAATGAAAAAAAGACCGAGGTAAGCTCCAGTGAAAGTGTAATTAGTGGAGACATTTAGAAGCATTACAGGGTAATTACAGCAAACCTTAGTGTTCAGCCTGTTTTTCTTCTGACGATTTATCCCTTTTTATTTTTTACTCAACAGAAACTTTTATTCCCAATCAGCGTTAAAAGACATTGTAAGAATAGTGAGGTAAATGGTGTGGTCAACTATTTTCATTGATCTGCTTTGGTGAGTAAAAAATAACCCAATGCAGTTGCTCTGTGTTGGTGATGTTTCAAAAAAATGTACATTAAAATTAAAGTAATTCACTACAGATGAATATTTTTTAAATTGGCATAAAATACATTAATATTTACAAACAGTAATGACAAAAAGTTAAATGGTCTTAAGCTCTTAAGAATACAAGAAAAGATTTAACTGTGATAAAGACAGATGTACAGAAACAAAAAAACGTTTCTGAAGAAATATTCCACAAAGCACATATTGGTGTGCCAGCCTCGGATAGACATTAGTTATACTCTCAAGCCATAAAAACTGCAAATTTTGTATTTTGGCAGATGTATATTCACACCATAGTTTAAAAGTGTTTAATAAGAAAAAACCCATTGGTAACAGCCTTGTCACAGTTTTTCTTAATAAATATAAACTAAAGTTATGTCATTTCTTGAATCAGATCAATACAACTAATGAATCTGAATTTTTACAATTTATGCTTGACATAACCTAAAATCAATTATTTAATAAATCAATCAAACAAGATAGGATTACCGTAGTGTTTGAAATATTGCCATCAAAGGCAATAATTTATGTACAACTTTAGTTATCTAGTAGGTAGTGTGACAGCTTAAGGAGATGTAACAGTCAAGAAAATTGCTAGTTTTTATTGATAATTAATATAAATAGGAATTATTTATTAATGATTTTGCATTGTTTGATGCACTGTTACACATTTAGCAGAATTTGATATAAAACCTAGTGCAATTCTTAAAGGGCCTATATCACGCTATTTTTAAGCCTTTCAGAGTAAACGATATTAATCTTATGTAGTATCTTTGGCACACTAAAGAAGATTTTTTAGTGAAATATTAGTTATTTTGCAGTTCATTTTTCTACCCAGAAGTGAGATGACTTTATCTCTGAGGCAATGCCTTTTCTTTCCTCATGACGTCAACCTAGAGCCGTGTCTCTGCGTTTCACCCAAGCAAACAAACAACATCCGAAGTTTTGCCACGACGGATGTGCATATCATTGAGCCTTACAAAAATGTTTTGCCAATCACAGCTAGCTCCGCAGAGAAATACATACAAATGAGAACCCACTCGTTTTACGGATTGGGAGGGAGTGGTGCTCACAGCGCAGGTTTTTTAGGGGAATACTGCTTTGGGGTTGTTTTTCGTGAGAAATTAACATCATGATACACTTAAAAGCTCAAAAATTGATTTTGCATGATATAGACCCTTTAATTGCTTCATTAATTAGTTAAACAAGTTAAATAATTTAATAATTTATTTTAAAAACAATGCACTTTACATGTTTTAAACAATTATTTTTAAATGTGTGCAAAACTTCAGGAAGAAGCCAACTTTTATTTTCCACTCGGTAAATATTTCAGAAAAAAATATATATATATATACACACACACACACACACACATATTAAGCTTGCGCTTCTAAAAATCTTCTATAATAATAACAATAATTAAAAAAATACCCGAATTACTTTACAGACGAGGTTGCTATCTCATTTTGACCTAAACACAGTTATAGTGAAAGCAGTTTTTATGTATGAAATCTGGCTTTTAAGTCTGCACAGGTCATCTCCAAGTGGGGTCACACCTTCTTTAAGTAGTTCAGGTACTTATTAGAAAGACATTTTGTGCTACTTTGCAGAGAATCCTGATTTTGTGAAATATGCTTTGCAATGGACTTTACTTTGGTTAGCAATACAAAATCACAGTGGCTGATGTCACATACAAACATGTTGAGCTGTACCTGGGGGAATTACGGATGGGGAATCTTCCGTCTGAATGACTTTTCCTGACAAAACTGATTGTCTGCTGCCCTCCCCTGAAGACTCTCTTGGTATTTGTAAGGACATTTTATCTCTACCACACCTTTACAACAACAGTTACATGTCACTATCCCATCTGGCGATGAGCCAGGGGTGAGGCTTGGAGGGCCGCACTAAGTTACAGGTGCTGACCCTGAAGTCTTGACGGTTCTGGGTCATTCATGCACTGTAGTGCAGTCTTGCCATTTCCTTTGTTTGCTCTGTATTGATTTTAGATGGGGTTTTTTGTACTGCATTATGTAAGTTATGCATCTTTGCTGATTTTGTCAGTTCAAAATTATTTTAAAGCAAAAAGGAAAAAGAAAACTTATTTAAACTCCTAAATATGACATTATTTGTGGTTAAATCTATGCCCTTTCCAACATTCGCTATAGCTGCTGGAGTCCGACTGCGTTTTTGCTTTGTGGAAGCTGATTTCCGTCACTGTAACCCGGCCTGACTTTCTTCCTCTTGTGTCTTTCCACTTTCATACGGCACAAATAATCAGCTTTTTCCCCCTGTTCTTACCATCCTAACACAGTTGCACATCACGAAGCAATGCTGCTTCCATGTATTTGTTGATTACTTTCTAAATGGATTTAAGTGACCACAGTAAGAGAAACTACTGCTCAAGTTGCTGCTACAGAGTTCATAATGGACATTTTTACCTGTCATTTGTTCCCTGATACAACTCAATGTGCTGATTGAACACTTAAAATTACAATTTTAGCATGCGTAGAAAACAAGCAAAGGAGCTGGAAAATGTTTTCTCCATTTCTATTGAGCTATACGTACCGCCCCTCATTAAAGCACAAGCTTATTTTCTGTGTGACGCTAAATGGGCCCAAACTGGAAACTCCCCTTGACCTTGTCATGCAACCCTCCTGGGATGCAGTGGATGAGCCAGAAATCCCATTCTCATTAAACTTCACTCCAGGAAGCACATGATCATGCTCAGGCTGTCCTTTTGGAAAGTTACAAGCACCAGAAACATTAATATGACTTTAGAAACTGCTACATCTTCTACAAGGTTGGAGAGGTTGTCTAAGTAAAGTCACACATCCCATGCATTGCCTTTCCTTTTCACTGGACCTTACACAATCTCCCAAAAATGGTCGGATGTAAACCGCTATCTTACAGGAGTGGAGACTGGAGAGAAAGCTAGAGTTTTTCATGTGCTAACTTGCTGTCAATCCATACATTAGATTAAGGTTCAAACACTACGTGTGTTTAAAGTGTGACCCTGGAGGCACCGAACTCTGTTTTGGATAGTGACGTACCACTGACTTGGGAAGTCAACAGGCAAGCAACCCATAGGTTACTGATTTAAATGCTACAGATGTCTCCAACAATGTTTCTGTTGAAATTCCACAGTCTAAATCCCCATTGTTTCACTTTATGACTTTCTTCTAACATAAGATACCACGGCTCAAAACATTGAACAATCATGACAATGCCTCTTTCTTTCAAACTTTTATGACTACAAAGGCTTTTTTTTCAGAGTAGGTCAGTACAACATGTTGTACATTTACAGTAACTGTTGCTGCGACAAAAAAAGGAAAAAAAATATATAAACAAAGTAGATGCTCATAGAGGGCTTCACAGTGATGTATTGGTTAGCACTCTCGCCCCACATCAAGAAGGCCCTAGCTGAGACCTTTCTGTGTGGAGTTTGCTTGTTCTCCTCTTGCAAGCTTTGCCATGTTTTATCCATTGTGGTGTTTTTGTGCAAATTAGCTGTGCCTTCTCCTCCTAGCCCCACCCTCCAGTGTTCTCTTGGAGTTACTCACACCTGGCTGCAATTTTCTCATCTGTACTCATTATTTAAGGAGGTTCTGTGTTGGAGGGTCCTTTGTGTTTGGCCTCTCTGTTATTAATTATTTTAAGTGTCTTGAATTTGTTCAAGTCTTCCTGCTCTTGGGTTTATCCAGCTACATGCATAAGCTTTCTTCGGGCACTCTAGCTTCCTCCCAAGTTCCAAAAACATGCTTCATAGGTTAACTAGTGACTCTAAATTGTCCCTAAGTGTGAGTGTGTGTGGTCCCGTGATGGCCACCTACCTAGGATGTACACCAACTTTGCCCAACAGTAGTTGGTATAGGCTCCAGCAATCATGTGACCACAAAATAGATTTGGCAGGTTCAGAAAAAAGATAGTTGGATTATTGTAGTGGTAAAATTGATTTTTTTTAAATTAAAACTACCGTAAGGCAAATGTTATTCCGGTTCCGTACAGACGCGTGTGGCTCACGGCGGCTATAAAACGATCTTCAATTGACTTAAAAGTTGATTTTCTCCAAAAAAAAAAAAAAAAAAAAATTTAAAAGAGAGCTGACCATGGCCCCTAAGAAAAACCAAGCAACAAGTGACTACGATGACCTTAAAAGAATGTTTGATGAGATCCAAGCAGCATTGCATCTTTTCATGGAGCGAGTGAACGACATCCAGGCTAAGCTAACTGCTCTCTTGGAGCTAGTGGAAGAGTTCTAAGGACTACGAGCTCAAAACGAGCAACGAGATAACCGGATCGACATTTTTGAGAAAAAACTGGACGATGTGGAACAACAAGCAAAGATGAATAATGTCATTCTCACTGGAGTACAGATCAAACCTCGGGTAAAGCTAAATGCAGCTGGAGTTAGCATTGCTAATGCTAATAGCACTAGTATTTCTTGTGGTTCTTCTGAAACTGGAAAGTGTCCCTGGAACACCAAATGGAATAATTTCTCACGTCTAAAGGAATTTCCCTGGATTTAAATGCCATTGAGACCTGCCACCCGCTCCCCAGGAGAAAGGAGATGGATAAACCAGTGATCCTCATCAAGTTTGTGAATCAAAAACACAAGCTAGCTCTGATGAATCAAAGGAGAAATCTGAAAGGACTTGCTGTTTGTCTAAATGACCATCTGACAAGAAGGAATGCTGCAATTGCCAGACATGTCAGGCTTCTCAGGAAGCGTAAGCAGATTGAGAACACTTGGGTTAAAGGCTGCCGGATTTACGTCAAACCACTTGATCCATCGGACCGGTCCAAGGTTCTGGTTGTTAAGAAGGAATGAAGGATTTTGAGAAGTTCTTGATCACGGACGTCTGAACCAACAAATGCAGTAATAAATCAAAGAGTCAATTATAATTTTAAGAAATATGGCACCTTCATCGCTTTCTCTAAGTTTGAAGTGACCCTGATTTTCAGCAGAGTTCTGACCTGCAGACAACTTGACCTCAACTTTCAGCGCCGCTGATAACAGCCGCAAAAGGATACCGTCCTTAATCTAATGTCTGCAGACATAACAGCGAAAAGAACGTAAAAACTCTGTAAAACTAGAAGGACGGCTGTTAATCAGCAGAAGGAATACCAACCTTGGATATACGACAGAATATGGAGACTTTCTTCTCATTTTTTTCTAATTTTATTTTATTTCACAGCACTACCTTATAATAAAAAATAAAAGATTTTAAAGAAAAGAAAGATAAAAATAATGCATAATAAATTATTGAAGATAGTTTGACATGGTGCCTCTGTCAATTACCTGCCCCCTCCCCTTTCCTGCCCTGCTCTGGACGCGACCAGCTGGTTCCACTCACGCTCGACTTGGTAACCCTGCTTAAAAGAGAGCATTACACTTGAGTGAGACGGAGTCTGAGATTTTAATGACGCCGTATGAAGATTATACGCCCATCAAAATAGTAGTACGGCTGCATCAGCAAAAGAAAGAGTTTCTGCTTGGAGAAAAATAGCAGTTCAAAGTAAACGCACGAGGTTCTATCTCATTTCCATTTTCATTGTGACGCACGCATATATATATAACTTATCCGACTTAAATGGATTACTTCAATTGGCAACAAGTAATTGAGTTAAATTTATTCAACCTAATCTATTACGTCTATCCAACTCAATAACTGTTTTTACAACTCAAATTTCGATATTTATCTAACTAAATGTCATATTACTCCAATTTAATTAAATGTTTTTTCATCTTAATTTATTGTAGTTCTTGAACTCTCATATGTCTAAGTTTAAGGCCGCAGATTGTGTCTTTTTTTGTAACATTTAAAGGAATGATTCATTGTGGATTTGCAATATGAAAATTGTACTTATTTATCATGACTCTGACTTTAACTTCAGTGTTTGTGTTATCAAACAGCACCAGTGGTGCTAAATAAACTCATCATCCTCTTCCTCCCTCTCACCTATGGTGCAGAAAGAATTAAAAATAGTAGGATACAATAACTTGGCAAAACACAGTAAAACAGCAAAACAACTAAACACATTTGGTCAAAAACCCACACTTAAACCCCAATCCGTCCAGACAGGCAAAGGGAATGGTATCCCACAATTCCTTGTGCTGCTAATCTAACCGCAGCAACAAGGTTACACCTACTTAATTGAATGAATTTGAAATAAAGTAAAATAACTGTCTGACAACTATGTGTTATTTTTAAGTTGACTTAACTAAAAAAATGATTTACCGTAACTTAACTGAAGCAAATGATTAAGTTAGATCAATGTAAAAAAGTTTTACACCACAACATCCATATGTGGTCTTATCACCCTCTCAGGGTGGAAAAAGTATTATCTGAGCTTCTTCATCTACTAAATCATCTTCAAATGGACCCGCCATGCTGCTTCACCTCTCTGAAAACCAACTAACCATCAACTAAACCTGTTCCAGACCAGATTATGTTAAGAGCATTAGTTGCTATGGCAACTTGACATATACCCTGAAACATACCTCCATTTTTGGAACCGAAAGCTGAGATTATCCGCTTCCTTAGCCTCAAACTTACCGTGGTAACTAGCATAACCTACTTTCTGGAATACCCCCCAGGACGCCATGAAGCAAGGTCAAAATTAGAGTCGAAGCTGTCAAAGTAGAACAAGCAGAGACAACAGCCATACCAGAGGATCATAGTTGACTGAAAACCAACTTCAGATAATGCTGTAATTTCAGAATAGCATACCCCTATAGAAGGAAACATATAAGTTGGTAAGAACGATTACCTTTGACATCGTCCCCTTTTTCTCCCCAGTAAATAGCATGAATATGTGAATAGAATCATCATTAATTAACCCTTAGTTCACTACAATCTCAAGCCCATTGTATAATTAGCAATTTCTGCCCACACTGTCAGAAAAAAGGGTACGGTTGGGGTACATTTGTGAACACTTAGGGTACAAATGGTGAATTTGTACCCTAAGTGAGTCATAATTACACCTTAGGGTACTCATATGTACCATTTAAGGATAAAAAAGGTACAAATATGTTTCCAACCATCAGAGGGCCCATATTTGGACCCTTTATTCCACAAACAAAGGTACAATCACTTGTGTGACAAAAGTAATAATTCAAAGTGAATGAAACGTCACCCAAAATCATTTAATACGTTGTTGGTTATTTGGAAAAGATGCACAAAATAACCAAATATATTTAAGAGACCACACATCTTTTATGACTAGTTCTGAACAGTACACAAGCACATTATATTTTATTGATTGTGCAGAGCATCAAGATAATAACTTTTAAACATGTATTAGTGTGAGCCTGTTTTTTTTTTACTTATAAGAGCTGTTTTAAGTTTTGCCTTTAATTTAGAGCAAAAGCACAATGTAGACAAAATTATTTGATGTTTTTAACCTTATATGGTGTACTTTAACTTGGCCTAAATTCAATTTAAATTTCTAGTCTTTGAGCTGTTAATTTAAGTTATTTTTTTTCTAATCATACATTCTCATAAAAAAGTAAATTTCTCTGTTACTACGATACATTATGTGTACATATTAGTACCTTTTAGCTTTTGTACATACACAGGAAAAATGAGAGAGTAATTTTTTCGGAGTTACCATCAGTAATTTTTATTTAAGTAGGTGTAAAAACGTAGAGGGAAATATGTTGGAGTAAACCAGCGAGACCACGCCCACTCTACTTTCTTAAGTTTCGTTTCTTCCGCCATTTTGTTATCCCGCAGCGGCCGGAGGAAGATAGAGGCTGTGACTGAGGTAAGTCTGCTAATTGCTCTAAAATAAGTTGGAAACTTGTTTTAAGCGGGTTCGGTTATTTTATCTGTAAGGAATAACTTTTGTGTAGTGGAATGCTGCTATTCCACCGTGTATGTGCCTGTGAGGAGATTGCAAACTACGAGCAGGAGTTTGCTAACGGTTAGCCTCAGCCGTTTGAAGTTCAGCTAAATGCAGCCATTAAATAAATTAAGCTGTTGTTTTTATTGGTGTTGTACCGCATTCCGTTAAATACATTGAAATATATACATTTTATCACTAGATAATTCTGTCGCCGTTTTACCGATGTACGCTGGCGTTGATGCACCGGTTGTTGTTGCCTACCCCCCCCCCCCTCCTTTTTTTTCTGTCTTAGTAAGGAAGCCAGCTACTTTTGAAACGACCAGCTCCATAATTCCTACTGATATTTATCAGGTCCGTCGAATTCAATGCGTTAATCATTTTAATCTGTAATGTGTAGGAGTCCAATAACGTTTTTTTTTTTACACCGCAGTATGGCGGTCCTTCCCATTTATGTCAGCCTGCCTTAGCTGCTGTGCGCGCGCAGCCACCATTTCTCGAATGCAAGACAGTGACAGAGACTATTTAGGTTGTCATGATCGCTCATTGTTGGTCAAGCAAAGTTTACACTGTGTTGTTGATTTTGATCATTCTCCTGCAGATTATTTTTTTTAAATGGAGCTCCGTGATTCCACATACTCGTCACGATTTCCCATACCAAAAACTCATCTATAAACCAGGAAAAAATTATTTTTTTAAATGAAATTCCAAGAAATAAATCTGTAGGTCCTTAGAAGCCAGTGCATTGTCGTCAGTGTTTTTTTTTTTTTAGCAGTTCTGCAAATTCTGCAACATTGCTGTGGCAGCTAGTGTGAACTGTATATTTGCCATTACTATTTTAAAATGTATTAATTTATTTGGAACAGGGCTTAGATCTGAATAAATGCTTTGTTGGTACCTTTTGGTGTTTTAATGTTTTTTTTTTTTTTTTTGTAATATATTTTTTTTCCCACCAGGAAAGATGCAAGCTGTGCGTGAACATGTCGAACGCCAAAAAAAAAAAATGTTTTGAAGTTCAGCTGACCTTCAAATCCTTTTGGGAATGTGGTGAGTGGAAACATCACAATTTCCAGCATTTTTCTTTACAGGAATCAGTCAACTTTGTGGATAAACTGTCAGCTGTGATGCAAACAGATTTTTTTAATTGCTTTTTAATTTAAAGATAATTTCTGTGCTGTATTCTAAACATAATTTTGCTGTGTTCACAGCTGCCAAAAAGTTGAACATCCCAACCTTGGACTTGAAAGTGTTTGATGACTCAAAGACAGAAGTTGATGAGGTTTTTGATCTCCTGTTGAAAAACCCAAACTTTGGTGTGTTGGAAATTTGTCTGGCCGAATATACAAATCCAGAAGGTGAAGTTTTTCTTTTAAATTGTAATTTATCTATTCTGTTTTGAATGGTTTGGGTAAATTCCCCTTTGATGTCTGAATTTATTTCCAAGGGAAATAATCTGTGTTTTTGCTTTCAAGTACATGCTAAATTAAGAACATTTTTGAGCTGAAGAGTTTTGATTGTATATTTGCATCAATAGGAGTCTGAGGGTTAATGATTTATTTGACAGGATAGTGTGGGGAACAAAACACGGGCAAATAAGTATGAGTTTTTTATCCTATTGCTGTCTTAGACAAGATAATAAATCTGCTAAACTGTTAAGTCGCTCAGTATTTAAAAATCTTTGTTTTTACTTTTTTTTGTTTTTGCTATCATACTAATTTAAATATTACAGTAACTGAAAGCTTTAATACTTTGACAGATCAGCCGAGTTGTCCTGCAAGGAGCTGCAATACCAGTTCAAGTGGAGATACTGAAGTGGACTCAGATGACACAATAATATTACAACACAGTCCTACAACAAGACGAAGAGTTGAAGACACCTCTCTTGCCAAAGTAAGTAAATAATCTTTTCACAAAGTCATTTCAAGCATTCAAAGTCAGGCTGTCTTTCCAATTCAGTTTAGTTGTCAAACAGTGCAGTAAGGCAGATCATCCAAACTACCGTAAATTCCGAGTTATAAAGCGCACCCGATTACAAGCCGCACCCACCTATTTTAACATGCTTAAAAATTTTTGTACATACACAAGCCGCATCAGTATACAAGCCGCTGCCTCGACAAAGCGCGTCCTGACTACCAGAGTGTGCATGGCTCATTACCACACTGTGGGCAGGTACTGGCCTTGTCTCAAGCTCACTTATCTAATTACACCCACATCTGAAACAGCATGGACCTCTATTCTGTTCACAAGTTCCTCAGTTATGGTTTTTTTTATTTGATTTATTTTTTATTTTTTTTAACTTATTGACAAACTATGTATCATACATAAAATTACAAACAGTAACCATATAATCAACATTACATCCCTCAGTTATGATGAGGAAATTTACATCCGCGATCCCCCATTTCCCATGAGTCTTAGGAGCTAAAGGCGGGGCCAACGCCCGGCTCGCCACACTGTTGTTCGTGTTTAAGAATGAGCAAGGAGCAGCAGTGCATGGAGGGGTGAAAAGGAACAGCTCTCCTTCCACTTGTGTCGCGGCAGCATTATGGTACTAACGGGGCTGGTTAAAAAACATCAGTAAAATTACGCGCGCCTCAGCGCTGCGCGTTCGTCAGAAGCTTCCTTTCACAACAAACACTTGTTGCTCTCCGGACGCCTCTGCGCTCCGCGCTCGCCAAGCGGGCTCCTTGTCTCCCCTTCCTATCCGAAAGCTCACACGGTGGCTGTGAGCTTTTCAATGCAAAATTCCGCTCAGTCAGAAACCGTAAAAACGACCAAATGGATTTGTGTTTCCAGTCGTGTCCCGACAAAATAAAGGCTGATGTTATTCACACATATTTACGTGCAGCCAGCCGAGTCACTATGACTCAGAGGTAAATACACTTCTGAGCATGCGCTGTTCTCTCCGTCACGCAGCTGACCGGCATTTCCATTTACTGATGGGATTTTTTCACGCTGCTTTTAACGATTGCTTTTAACTTGAAAGCTTTATCATATTGTAGCGGCGATCAAGTGCACGTTGGGTCTAATGGCACCAAAGGATTCTGGGATGCGGCCGGGCATGCGTGTTTCTTTTTGTTGAACCATGACTGAAGTGTCTAAGACCTGAAGTGACCTCCATGCTGTTTGGCTGCTCAGAGGTGTGTTAAAAAAAAATGACTTGTGCTTGGTGGTGGATGGCGCATACAAAACCATTCACCGAGCCCCAATGTACGTACATGGCGACCGCCAATCAAATCCATAAATTAGCCGCGTCACAGAATAAGCCGCAGGGCTGGGAGCGCAGGAAAAAAGTAGCGGCTTGTAGTCCGGAAATTACGGTAGTTTAAAGTTTTCTAGGGAAACAGCAGATTGCACCGAGTAAGTCACAACACATTGGAATACTGTCCTCATCATACAAGCATATAATTCTTCTGTATTTCCTTCAACAAAGCTCTGCATAATTAACAAGATATTGACTTTACGGGCGACAGTGGCTCAGGTGGTTGAGCGGGTCGTTCAATGACCGAAGGGCTGGCGGTTCGATCCCCGCTCCCACCAGCCAAAAAATGTTTTCAATATAATTGGAAACATTTCAATTTCAAAACATTTCAATATAATTGAAAACATTTCAATTTTTTCAATTATATTGAAAAAATGTTTTCAATATAATTGAAAATATTTTTAATAATATAATAATAATAATATAATTATTATTATACAAAGACAGACATTGATTATGCAGTTTTTGAGGGGGAAAAATGTTTTCTGGGACATGGTTTCTGCAGTTCAATTGGAATTCACCTTCAAGTTCTTGACAGGACTGTTTTGCAGAGTTAACCGGCCTTAACTTCCCATCATGCCATTGTTTACGCTCCCGTTACCTTACAGTCCCTCACAACCCCCAAGCAACAGAATTGGTGTGCAATATTGGAGCTATCCAGCCTTCTAGATGTGAGCCAGATGCCAACTCAGACGAGGAAAATGACGACATGTGGAGCAGGGAGCTTGTGGCCTGCCAAATGTAGCTTGTACGTAACAACTACAGGGTTTCTCAAATTACATCTTTTCATCTGCTCCTGATTCATCCCAATTTGAGAAAATAAATATTCAGAAACACAGTTTTATTCTTAAATCTTATAACAATATGTCATCATAAAAATGCTACATTTTAAAAAATAACTTTCATTGGAGTGGGTCCCCCATTTTTAACATGTCGCAGTATTTTTCTCATGATGGGCACGTTTAAAAGAACACGTTTAAAACTGCACATCTGAGTATTCACTCAAATTGGGATGAATCAGGAACAGACAAAATAAATGCAGTTTGAGGAAGCTCTCTATTGTGACGCACCACATGAAGGTGTCAAGAGTCCCTCTGCTCTGCTCTATTCTGATGCGTCCACTTGCAGACAAACAGATCCAGTAACATCTTCATCATACTTGTCTGAGCTTGATCTAAACTATGGCCGGAAAGCTTCAATATTGCTCACCATTTTGGTTTCACCACTAATGTTAGTTTTAGGTTGGAAGGACTGTAAGCTAGCGGGAGAAGGCGTAAACAAAGGGATGATCGGACATCAGCAGAGGGTAACTACTGTGTCAATAGCCCCGCCTACAACTCAGAAGTTAATTTCTGATCAACTCCAAACCACTCTGCACAAACTGTCTTTAAACATCATCTCAAAGTGCTTTAACCCCAGTATCAGTGCTTGCAGTTGTATTTTCTTATTATTAATATGGACTTTTAAATTTGATCCAATAGGTGGTTGCTGTCATTGGTGAGGATGCATCATCCGTTGAAGGTCATGTGAATGTCCTGCATATCCAGTACAGCAAGGTGCGAGAGGATATACTAAAGAAGTACCCTTTCTTGAAGACAACCTCAGGGGTCAGTGACATTTTAAATCAGTTCTCAGCTTAAAATACATTTTGAATGTTAATATAAGCTGAGACATCTGCTAAAATGACCATTAACAGCTTTAACTCAATTGTAAAAACATTGTAATTTTCTAAACCCATATATAAATATATAGTCATTCAAGCCAAGTAATATTTATACAATGGGATCACTAAAGGGAAATGGCAATGAAAGAGGCAACAAAGAATATTAGAATGTTTTATGTCTTTTGTTTGTTTTAGTTAAAGTGAATGATTAATTTTCTAATTTTCTTCAATTTTCAGTTGTTTGATGTTGACCGAATGCATCCATCACCTGTCAGTTTAAGCCAGCGCTTCAAGGACGGCGTTTACCAGTATTGTGCCAAAGGTGCTTGAACTTGTTCAAAGAAAAGCTCCATTAGCCAAAGTCTCCAAAGAGAAGAGATGCTTGCAGAGGATCTACTAGGTATTCACATAAAATGTAATCCTTGGTAATCTTTAGTGTGTTTTATAGCTCTTATTTTTTGAATTCGTATCAATATTATCTTATCACATTTATGCATTTTATTATTTAAATTATGCATTTAAACTTGGTTATAAGTTTACTTTTTTATTATCTATTTTTAGAAAATGTAGAATGCAGTAGAAAGATGTACTTAAAATGAGGTCTAGTGCTTCTTTTGTTAATGTCACAAGTTTTATTTCATGGTTTAAAAATGGTAACTGAAGTGCTATGTGCTGTTTACGATTGATCAAATGTTAAGGTTATAGTTACAATGAATGCAATGTGAACTGAAGGAAAAATATAGCTTTTTCATTATTGTAAAATTGCTAATAATTGTAAATATATGCATCCTGTTGTGATACTGTACATACTGTGTAATGTCAGAATTGTAATTGTTTTGAATGTTTAATAAATGTGATAAACAGTATACTGGTCTTTTAATGTGCTGTATCTGGTACAAATTTGCCATCAAAGGGTACAAAAGGCTTGTCACTGGGGCAGTACCCTTAAAAGAACAAATTTGTACCTTTTTTTTAAAGGTACATTATGGTACCATAGCACTATAAGGTACAATTTTTGTCCACAGAGGTACATATTTGCCTTTGAAAGGTACATACTGAAACGGTACAGATACGCACCTATATGAAAGGGTACAACATTTGTACCCTTGAGGGTACTGCCCCAGTGACAAGCCATTGTACCTCTAAAGGTACAAATTTTGCACATTTTTTCTGACAGTGCAGAATCAACATTAACAAATCATTGGTTTACTATAGTTTCTAAGATGAGGTACACAACATTTTGTGTACTTGATTGTAAAATGTTTCAGAAACATGTTTAGTTGTTTTATTTAGGATGACTTCATTTATGACTATTTTATATCCAGCAAAACAGTTTAAAACATCATTTGACACCTTAAAGGACATCTATTTATCCCTCTTTGTCTTTCCATCCCAGCATCAAATGTTATATCAAAATGATAACTGTATCAGTTAAATGACATGCCTTTTTTTTTTCTTTTGACAAAATAGATACCAAAATGGAAAATTGCAACAGGAAGCTTGATACGGTTGCACACAAATCAAGTGGGAAAAGGAAACACACACACACTGACTGGAGTGATTGCTCACTCTGCTCAGCACTGACCTCAGCAGTAATAACGGGTCCTTTTGCCGCCCACTTTCTCACTGCGCATACGTCAATCACAGACTTGCATGGGGAAAAGGTTAGAGCATGTCTGTCAGAACTCCTGCTTCAAGTGGCCACAGCACACACACCGAAATGCACTTGTAACCAACCTAAAGGGTGTTTGTTGGAATTATTATGCTTGCAGAATCTCCAGCTTCTTTATTCATGGATAAATAACTTCCACAGCTCTATGCAAGGGTTTGACACCATTTTTTTGGGGTGGGAAACGTTAGTAAAATATGTATTCATGATGATTAACTTTCAGAATCCTGTATATTATTATATTGCTTCTTAAATAGATCACTCTTCATTGTCCACAGACCTGCAGGCACACACACTTTCAAAGCTGACACTGTAAACTACTGGTAATCATTTAAGCTGTAAAAGAAACCCTACTGAGCTGTTAGCATTTGTGTTAACCTCACTAATTTTTGAATTGAAGCTAACTTTAAACTTTACCTCACCTTGTTCCCTGCTTGTACTTTTAGGATAATGTGGCTGTTTTTACTGCATCTCCCACACATACTTCTCTACTACAAACAATCTTCACTATAGTTTGCACAGCAAAGTGCGACAATCTAAGAGAGATTGCCTTGGGCGGCTTGGCTTTTGCAATTAACCTACAGAACTGCAGAGTAAGGGAAATTATTCAAGATTTCAGCTTTAATTGCAAACAGCAAGGAACTGCGGCTTGCTCATGCATATACACACTTAAAATCACACACTTGAATGCAAAAATGACTTTTTTCATGAATGAACACACATTGATTTATAAATATGCTGACTTTATACTTTAATGTACTGAAATATACAGAATCCTAAAAGTCTGATCCACTGGTTCAACACAGACAAAAAAAAAAAAAGTAAGAGTGTGTGAACTGAGATTTAGGGTGTATTCAGAATGGGAAACCCGTTTGGTCCTGACCCGGTCCGCTTAGTTTGTTCCAAATCGAGTCTTGAACCATGTGTTGGGTCTGTATTCAGACTGCCGTCAAGCGGACCTTCCTGTTTCTAACTAAAGCTTGTAAACAAAACCATGTAACTAAAGATCTGTTCACTCATTGGCCAGGAATTACAAGGACAGGGCATAACAATGAGAAGCAAAAATTATAGAAGTCCTGCACTTTTAGTTCATTCTAACTTTATATTTCGCTCACAAGTTTTGAACGTCTGTATCAATGTCAGGCTCAACACTGTTTACTCACATCTTTGGTCCTGGCAAGAATACGACTAAGGAGGTCATCTTCTTAAAACTGATTTTAAATGGTTTTCTCATCAAACTTCTTGTTTAACTCTTTAACATCATGCTTTTCTTAATTATGTCAGATTAAACTACAGTATATTGATATATTTGATCATTTTCTTACCCAAAAGTAAAGACGACGCGGTCTCTTTCGCTCCGTTTGGATGCCGCCCATTTTAGGACATTAACCTAGAGTTGGCCTTCGCAGCCTGTCTGCGTTTAGCCTCCAAAAACAAACATCTAAACTTTTGCCAAAATGGATGTATATATTGTAATAAAGATCACTAAACATGAAAAAGGACAGACGCAATTGCTGAGGGCCACCACTTCATCAAAAGTGAGTGCACTGAATGTCTACAACAAGAATCACTGTCATGCATGAGATCCTTAAACTTTTTTGCCTCTTCACCCTGTACTTTGTTGTAATTTTTCATGTCATAGCCACACCACAGCAAGTAACTCTTTGCATGTATAGTTTTATGACACTAATACCCAAATTGGGACAGTTATCACCTTTTGGTATGTGCGTGATTTAGTTAAGATGCATGCTTGCTGCCGCCGTTTTTATCTTTTACAATCACTCCCAGCTGTGTTTTTATCAGGGAAGCATTCACAGCAGAACACCTTAATGCTTTTCTAATTCCACTCGAGGATTTACCACAGCGGACAGAGAGTAAACAGAAGCGGGATGAACAAGAAGACCCGCGAGGGAGACTAAATACACAGCTGCACAGTCCAACACTTCTATGTTTCTCACTAAAGCATGGTAGACGGTAATATAATGAATGAGATCAGAGCCAGGAAAATGCATTCTACCATTATCACGGTGACCTGGCTGAACCATATAATCTCTGAGTCAATGGAGTGAGACTTGTAGCAAAACTTGTAGAAGAGCAGAGATTGAGGCTAGTGTTTTCCTCTCAAAAACAGATGTTTTACTGTCAGAAACATAGTGTAAAGCTTGTTTTTTTTCAGTCTTTGTCTTCACATCTCGCCCTTGAACACTGAGTTGATCAAAAGACAGTTGGAACAAAGGAGAACTCCGAGCTTCATTTCAGGCATGCCTACATGTTAAAACCCAATTAGAAAAAAGGAACCGTATTGAAAATTAGACATTTTATGACCAAAGGGCTTCACAGACAGAGAGATAGACAGAAAACAAGAATCTGGGTCTTCAGAACTAACACAAAGGTAATGTTGTTAATATTTATATTGTTAAATGAGCAATATGTGGCTATTTGGGGGTCAAAGACAGTAGTATTTCTGCATTCTTAAGGTTCTGGTACGCCTGCATATTAATACATGCAAGCCTACTGTCTTCTCTTTGCTCTTTTTGCATTATAAATGGCATCACATAACATTACGTTGCTGGGTAATGATAAGAGAACAGTGCTGCTGGTTTGATGAGTTATGCATGAAAGGACTTCTTTCAACCCTCCTCGGATTAAGGCTCTGCAAAGCTCATCTTCTTAAAGTTGTTTTGATGTGTATCTTTGTGAGAGACCTTTGTGTGGGCAGTTTTGACTTTCTAACATCGATTTCACAAAAATAAAATTCATAATTTAATGCTTAGTTTTTCTTGTTCGATGGTGCTGTTGCCCGAGGATGTATGCAAGCTCTTTACAGTGACATGTATTAATAAGTGATGTTTTGCTTGTTCATATTTTGTTAGGTTGCGTTGGCATGCACTGTAGTAGTTGAACTCTTTTGCAGATGGGCACCCCGGAAAACGACTCAATACACACAAGAAGTGTAAATAATAGATGATGTTCTGCTGATGATCGTTGATGATTGGAAACAATGGACTTGACAGAGGTCTCTCTCTCCTCCAGCAAAACTGGAGACCATAAGAACACAGGAGAGATTACTGAGAGTACGGCCATTAATATAGATGAGGCTATTATTACTTGGTAATGCTTTGTAGGCTGACTGGCAGACTGAGGACAATGAAGGAGCAATTCTGGAATGTGACAGTGAAGCTATGTACACCGGGCATTTCATTTGCGTTCAAGAATGCTCTTAGAGCACCAAGGGCTACATTTGCATGTAGCCCTTGGTGCTCTTAGAGCATGTAGCCCTTTGTTTTTTCACTGGACAAGCAGGGATGGGCTTCTTCTTTTTCTATTGCTACTGTTTACGCATGTCCGCCATCTGTAGTCGGAAGAGGCCTGGTGCGAAATGTTGAAGTGGTTCAAAGTTTGTGAACCTTGCTCCAGGGCTTTTCTTTCACATGTTGTGGTGCCCCTAGTATATATTTACCCCCAGGTGTGGCTCCTCCTGACTGGACTTAGCAGTCGGCACTCATCTCATCAGCTCTGCTTCCCTGGATCTCTATTTAGGCTGTTCCTGCTCCAGTATTTGCCGCCAGTCCGTTTGCCTTCTCCGGTGCAGTACTTGGCCTCTTGTTCAAGTTTTCTTATGAAGTGTTGGCTCACTTATGTCATGTTTTCTGTATATTCATGTCTTCAGGACCTTCCATCATTTGTGCCGACCTGACTCCGACTCATCACGGATCGTTTACCTCTGCCACGTATCTGCCTGCACATCACAGACTCCGTCTGGTTCATCTCAAGGACTCAACCTCCAGCCACGTCCCATCTCTACGACACACTGCCAGTACCATTCACAACTAACAGGACAAGTCACTCCAGCTCCCTCCCTCCACAGACTTACCACCATTGAGGAAAGCAAAGCCCCTCTACTCACCTCCTTGGACTGCATCATGCTTCTCCGCTCCTTAAGACACGTTCACCAGTTCCACCTCCAAGTCCACTACAGTCCAACAGCCAAAATAATCCATATCTGTTTCTGTTCATCAATAAACGTGTAGATAACAAAGTACTACCCTTTCATTTTCATGTTATCCTTCCGGGTTGCTAGCTTTTGCGTCTGCTAACTTACATTCTGCTAACATGAAATAATAGCTCTATTCCAACAGCTCGGTTTCAAATGATTCCGGCTGAGAACAAACTGCAATTATTATTTTATCCTTTATCCTTATTTACAAATGGTTGGCACTTCAGTTTCCAATCCAAGTTCCTAATTGGAACTTGAAACTTGGATTGCATAAATGCACACTTCTTTTATTGAAAATGGTTGCTTGAACGTAGCTTAACCCTTGTGCTATCTTAGATGACCCCGACCTTGCATTGACGTGTTCTCCCTACCATGACAAAGGTGGATAAAGGTAGAAAGATTTCATGTAATCCATGGACACCAGTGAAGATCACAAATCATTGAAGAAAAAAGTTTCAGCGCACTGTCTGTGGGTCTAGATGACCCAACTCCCAATGTTAAAGTGCCTAGGATTGCACAAGGGTTACTAATGGTTACTTGATGCCATCAGACTCATAGAGGGAGATAATGATCAATTCTGCTAACTCCGTATTCTCACAGATAGTAGCAAAAGAGGGAGGAGGAACTCAGGTCTGGTGTTAAAAAGCTTGTAGTTATTTAGGAAAGTATACAATGTTTGATTTTTAGTTCTTAAAGATACGCATCAAAAATCCACCAGAGTAAAATCCAGATACAGGATCCACAAACTGATCAGATGAACACAGGGTTGGTAACGTTGCTATTGGCTAGCAGCTTGGTTGCAGACAGAAACTGGGTCAATTTCTGGGTCATCACATTGACACACTGCTTATGCCAAAGCACAGAATTCCAGAAAGTTTAAAAAAAAAAAGGTATTAGATAATAATATTAATTTCTTTTTAAATAAGTGGTTGAAGTAAAAATGCATGCATAGGAGCTTTTTTTGTGATTAGAAGACACTTCGTTGACTTTTGTCAAATTCATTTTTAATGTCTGTTTCAGTCACTTCAATCGGGATTAACAAAATAGTGTCTTTGTTTTGTTTTTGTATTTTTATTTATTAATTTTTTTTTGTCCAGGGTGCCAACTTTGGCATTCAATAAGTCTGTCAGTTCATGGCGCCATTTTTTTGGGGTTGTAAAAGGTATGGAGCTCAAAAATATTACTTAAAAGGTCATACTTAGATAAATGCCTTAAAACAGATAGAAACCTAAATATAACCCAAAATATATTATGTTGCAGTTTTTTTTTTTTTTGTTTTGTTTTTGTTTTTCGGGGACCTTAAGGCACTTTTAAACTTAGTTAGTTGTTCATATATTCTAAAATCTAACATTCCAGCAATTTAAAAATAACACTCAATTGCATGATTTTTTTTTTTTTGCAGTTATATTATGTTTAATGGAAGCACAATTTGAGTCTACAGGGCATCAGAGAACAATCAATGCCTACATGATTATTGTGAAAGTGGATTATCATCATGAGGTGATAATTACTGGTCAAGATAGAGTTGGTGTTATAATAATAATATCTCTTATCTCTGCTGTAAAGGGCTGCTGAAAATGTATTCCTATTTTTGAAGCAACCCCAATTCTCACCAAAACAGCAGCAGTGCATCGACACCAGCATCAGACGCAAATGAATAGCTTTGTTCAAGATTTGTTCTGGCGATTCACAACAGGGATGGCATATGCAGTTCTTTCTAAAATTTCACCAAACCTTTCTAAAAACCTGACAATGAAGTGAACATAGTGCAACACATGGGAGCTTCAGTGATTGAACATGGGCAACAGGTGGTCATTGGTGGAAGTGGGGACATTTCCTATACTTAATAATAATGATGTACAACGCCATTTTTATAAAGAATAAAAATAAAAAAGTGATGGTATTCAGAAGATACAACTTTGGGTGGAAGCAGTAGAAAGATGATTTACAGTTGCCACGGTTCAAATGCAAGCTTTGGTTTGAATAGATACGTGTATGTGCTAAACAGCCTGCTGATGCAATGCCTGTGATTTTTGTCATTTTCAATGTCATAGTTAGTGGTGTTAAATACAAAATAAAATGTTGTATCAATTTAAGACAAACACTGTAAAAACGTGGACACTTCTTGCACGTGTTTAATGAGAATGGTAACTAAGGAAACATATCTTTGTTGTTTCCATGCCATTTCCAAACCAGGTTTATTCCCATTTGGGTTTACCAAGTTGCTGGAGCCCACCCAGCTCCTGAGAGGTGTTTGCCTCTGTGAGGCCTGTCATACAAGTTTTTTGGACTGTGGGAGGAAACTAGAGTACCTGGAAAAACCCACACAGGAAAGACCTAACCGGGATTTTAACCAGGGCCTTCTAACTGTAAAGCGAGGTTGCTTGTAATGCTTGTTGGAAATAACAATGACTTAATTGTAAAGTTTTTTTGTTGTTTTTTTATTGCCATATTAATGAAGATGTATAATATTCATCTTAATATTTTATAAGCTTTAACTAATTGTCCCTATGTAAACTACTAAATGGAAGTGTTTCTATATATATTTTTGCTCGCATATAGATACAAAATCAGTTCTATTGCAAGTGCATCAGTATCTCTTGATGTAGTTTGACACTAAAAAAAAGACCAAGAAAAAAATCAGAGTAACAAACATTAACTTGTGTGATGACCTCCTACACCTGCAATAAATAAAAATTCATTGCAGTATTCAAAAACTACTGCTCTACATCTATTTTCAAGGGCAAAATCTTTGCCAGTGACATAGAAGTACAAAAAGGGTAAGTTTGACTTAATTCATAAACAAGAACCAAAGTGTTGTTTTAATAATATCAGTTCAAACTAATTGACTCTAAACATCTCAATGTCAAATGAGCAAAGTCTTCGTATGAATCAGAGTATCCATCATCAAATACAATCTTTATGCATTAGTTACATGTATTTGTACAGCACAGGATAATGCTAAAGTAATTGCTGAGTGTCAAAACCCCAAAAACCTTCAAATTGCTTGCTGTCAAAATTCAGCAAAGTAGTATTTATCTATGCATTTCATGGTGCTTTGTTTCCTTTTTTTCTCTTTGGCTCACCAGCATAAAGACACAAGACATGTGGCAAAAGAAAACAACTAAGACAACTTAAAAAAAGAGAGCACAAATAGCACATCAGGAAAAAAAAACATACAAAGAAGAAGTCATGTTTGGGGCAGCAACCAATCTTATCATTCTTTCTTCATTCCTGAGGTCATTTGGCTGTGTTTGGGGCTGTCATGCATATTACATATTTTGTAGCCAGGAGACGTCTTTTTACTTTAAGGATTAAGACTTTGGAGGGAAAGATGCAAGATGTGCCAAAATCCTTCCAGCCTTCTTCCTCTTCTTTATGTAGTGATTGATCAGCAGGGATGTTCAGTGCTTTTGCTGTTCCAGTAAACGGCCATGTCCCTGTGAGGGCTTTAAAAAAAAGCAGATTGTATGTGGGTATCTCAACACTTAAATCTGTCAAGGGAGTGTAGTGTATGTTATGTTTTTTTTTTTTAAAGAATGCAAGCTCTTTGGTTTTGGTCATGTTTAATTTAAAGTTGGTCGTTGTAACACTTCAGGGACTTATCATTGGCCAAATGAGCAGCTTTTATGACATTTTTGTTTATTTCTAAGAGACCATGTCACCACCACGACTAAACGTTTTAAAAGTGTCATCGTTATTGCCTAATTTTGCTGAGAGTACTAAGTCAGACACCCCTTTACTTGGAAAGGTTTGTGGACTACAGGAGAGAAAAATAATCTTTGATCCAGAGAATCAGGTGGTCGTTAAAGGTAGAGTCATATGCTTCTCTACAGTGGTTGATGGGGCCCATGGGGGGAGAGAGGAGAGGTCAGGTCAAGGTTTGTCTTAAGGGGAGTGCAAGTGTGTCTTCCAGTGTGTCTTGTGAGGTAAGTATGGAAAGTAATAAGTACTGGTGACGGGTTATATGGTGCTTTACGCCACAGTCTTGTTGCTGGTAAATAGTCACAACTGCCCATACAGCTAGATATGAGCTGTCTGCGTGAAAAACATGGGCAAACCTGTTCAAGGCCTGCACTTATCATGTGAACAGCACTTACAGGCCCCTTGCACAATCTTTGTGATTTAAGGGAGGTTAAAAAAATAAGGAAAAATCTGTAAATATTCCTGTGACTCACTTACTTCAACCTTACTTTATTCAATTCAATTGTATTCATTTAGCCCAATATTACAACATACTTGTTTCAAAAAGCTAAATTTTGGTAATATATGAACACAAAATTAGTCATAAAATGTAACAGGTTATGGCTAAATTAAACTAAACAGACTGGGCATCTCTGACCTTAGACCCTCCTTCTCGGTAAGGAAAAACCCCTTAAAAACCACAATTCCAGGGGAAAAAAAATAAGAAACCTCAGTGATGTCTGCATATATGAGGGGTCTCCTCCCAAGATGGACAGGGGATGTACCAAAAGTGTTGGAGAAAAATGAGTTTATCTGACTCTGCAACTACATGTTTGAGTAGTCCAGCAGATGGGCTTCATCCAGGTGGAACTGGGGACAGCTGGGGCCGTGAGATGAGCCAGAGGCGAGGTCCACAGCCAGGTACAGGAGCACAATCGTGCTGGAGGTGAGGTCCACGGCCAAGTACAGAAGCACAGACGAGCCAACTGGAATCTGGAATTACTTCCACCGCCCTGGAGGGGAGTGGGAAGGAACAACACAGGAATCGCACTGCGCCAAACAGAGGCATGAAGAACTAAATTATAAATAAATGATCAAGAATAGAGAGGAGTAGAGAAGTAGATGAAAATAGAGGACAGAACACGGGTTTATCATTCTTTCCGCAACTTCTGACTTCTGGCAGCCTATTAGCAACTAATTGTTATTGAAATTTAGTTTAAATGTGTTAATAGTAAGTTGTAGTTGATGTCATGACAATAATAGAAAATCTATATTTTTAGCATATCAATATTAATACAATATAGTATTAATCTAAGCAGGGGGAATGGGACACCCTGGCCCGGTTTATAAAACCATCTTCTTCCTGCGGGGTTTGCATAATGGATGTTATGAAAATTGTAATTATTCCCCCAAACTTCAAGGTGTGGTGGGAGAACGGCATCGTGGATGTGCACTCCTATTATCCTTGGGGTCAAAGCTAGATTGAACTTTGCTAAAAAGCATCTAAAAAAGCCAGCACAGTTCTGGAAAAACATTCTTTGGACAGATGAAACCAAAATCAACCTCTACTATAATGATGGCAAGAGAAAAGTATGGAGAAGGCGTGGAGAAGCTCCTGATCCAAAGCAAACTACATCATCAGTAAAACACTGTGGAGGCAGTGTGATGGCCTGGGCCTGCATGGCTGCTAGTGGCACCGGGACACTAGTGTTTATTGATGACGTGACACAGGACAGAAGCAGCCCAATGAATTCTGAGGTGTTCAGAGACAACCTGTCTGCGCAGATCCAGTGGAATCCAGCCAAACTGATTGGGCGGCGGTTCATAATACAGATGAACAACGACCCAAAACATACAGCCAAAGCAACTCAGGAGTTTATTAAAGCAAAGAAGTGGAATATTCTGGAATGGCCAAGTCAGTCACCTGATCTTAACCCAATTGAGGAGCATTTCACTTGTTGAACACTAAACATCACACAGAAAGTTCCACAAACAAACAGCAACTGAAAGCCGCTGCAGTAAAGGCCTGGCAGAGCATTCAGAAGGAGAAAACCCAGCATCTGGTGATGTCCATGAGTTCAAGACTTCAGGTTGTCATTGCCAACAAAGGGTTTTCAACCAAATATTAGTATTGACCATTTTGTTTTCAGTTTTTTCATTTGTCCAATTATTTACGAGCCCCTGAAATGAAGGGATTGTGTTTAAAAAATGCTTTAGTTTTTCACATTTTTATGCAATCCTTTTGTTAAACCCATGAAATAAAAGCTGAAAGTCTGCACTTCAATGGCATCTGAGTTGTTTTATTTAAAATTCACTGTGGTCATGTACAGAAACTAAATTAGAATGTGTCTCTGTCCAAATATTTATGGTCCTGACTGTAAATGCTAAGAGCGAGCGTGACATTGACTCCCTGATCCACACCACCAGGATCTACAGTACTGACATTGGGATTTCATTCAGGCTTGAGAAATGCAGTTGGATGGTGACAAAGAGAGGCAAGGTAGTCCACACAGGAGGGGTCTCACTCCCAGAAGGAACAATAGCAGACATTCAGGACAGTTACAAATACCTTGGAATTCTGGAATCAAATGGCAAGCAGGAAAGCTGCTACAGCCATAAAACTCCAACAAGTAAGGCAAGTCCTGAGAAGTGAAGAAAAAGACCCGGGCATTAAACAGTTACGCACTGCCAGTTATCAGATACCCTGAAGAAATAATAAGATGGCTAAAGAAAGAGATACAGACCACAAATGTTAAGACACGAAAGCTCCTCGCCATACTTGGAGGGTTCAATCCCAAATCTAGCACCCTGAGACTTTATACTAGTGGCAAGGATGAAACAACGAAGTTGCATTAAAATATCAAGCTCAAGCCACCAACTGACAGTGTGCTCAGTGAATGTCTCAGGCAATGGAGAGCAGAGGATGTGGTGCTGGAGGACAGATCTTTATAGGAGGACAAACCCCTGCATGGGATGTACCACTAGACCATAACTGAGGAGGCTGATATCAAGAAGTCCTACCAATGGCTCAAAAGGGCTGGGCTACAGGACAGCACTGAAGGTACAGCACTGAAGCATTCATCCTGGCAGCTCAGGAACAAGACCTGTTTACCAAAGCAATAGAGGCTCAGATCCACCACATGAGACAAGACCCAACATGTAGGCTGTGCAAAGAGGTGCCTGAAACAACCCAGCACATACCTGCAGGGTGTAAGATGCTGGAGTGCCACAACCAATTGGCTGGAATGATTTACAGAAATATGTGTGCAGAATATGGAATGGAAACCCCAAAGTTAAAATGGGAAACACCTCCTAAAGTGAGCAGATTTCCTGTGGGACTTCTAGATCCAGACTGACAGGATGGTAACCAACCAGACATTGTAGTGGTCGATAAAAAACAAAGCAAAGCCATTGTGGTGGATGTGGCAGTACCAAGTGATGGAAACACCAGGAATAAGGAACATGAGAAACTGGAGAAATACCAGGGACTCAGAGAAGAACTGGACAATGCATAGAAAATGTAGGTGACAGTGGTGCCCGTGGTACCTGAAAAGACCTCAGACATGTCAGTCCAGAAAAGTGCAGTGCTAGGAACAGCTAAGATACTGCACAGGACCCTCTGGCACCCAAGCCTCTGGTAGCGGACCCAAGCTTGAGTGAGAAATTACCAGCGGAAGGTGAGGGGGGCATTTTTTTGTTTTTGTTTTATATTTATGTATATTTGCATACACTCATCGGCCACTTTAATAGGTATACTCTGTTAGTTCAGGTTTGGACTACCTTTTGCTTACAGAACTGCCTAAATCCTTGGTGGCATAGATTCAACAAGGTACAGGAAACATTTTCAAAGAGTTAGATCCATTGGGTCAAGACCTGGGGCCTCATTTATAAACGTTGCGTACGCACAAAAGAAGCCGTACGCCACTCTCTACGCAAAAGTTGAGATTTATAAAAAGCAAACTTGACGGGAAAATGTGCGGTCCTCCACGCAAGCTCTGACCCAGGCGTACGCACAAAAACGGGTGAAATGAGAAACGGCGACACCGTCGGCAGATGGAAGAAACACGTGAAAGTGAAAATGACAATACTGCCTCTCATAAATAACATGAAGACTTCACAAAGCAAGTCTTACAATTAACAGCCTACACGAACACCCGCTTGATCGATCAGCAGTGAAACAAACAAAAAATAAAAATAAAACGAAAATTACAACTGAAATTCAAATGAACACATATTTGCAAAAAGAAAAGTGAAATATGTTCTGCAATATTGGCATGTTGTGCAATTCATCCTCATGAATAATATAGTTAGCAGAACGAAATAAGGTACAAAACTGATATTCCCGTCAATGTGTCTGTCTGGCGGAGCAGATATAGGTGCAATTAGACAGACAGACAGACGGACATATTAATTGTCCCCTGGGGAAAGTTGTTTTCATGGTAAAACATTTCTTCATAAGCTACAGAATTATGGTATTCATGCATATGCCTTTAGTTTGTTTTATTTTTGATAAAACAATGGCGTATGTCTCAACCATTCAGAAAGCAACAAGAAATTACATTTGTGCTGAACAATTTACCATTTCCACGTCGATTATTACCGACATCTGTAGCTTGTCAGATGTAATTAAATGGAGGGAAAGAAAATGCCCCATCACAGTGCGTAATGACGCACAATGGCTGATCTTGCGCTCTTAGAAGATGTGGCAAATGGAAGAATTCGGAGTGAACGCATCTTTAGACAGCAAGAAGACTTGCTGGCAAACGAGGACGAGTGGCTTATGAGCCGGTTCCGACTTCCTCGAGCCGTCCTCTTCGACCTCTGCGGGCTTTTGGGGGTGTGTCACCCGGTGCATCTGGCGCGTCGGCGTCCCCCTGCGCCTCAGTCACCACTCCACTAAGGGACTCCCCAATTCTTGCCGCCAGTCTGTCTTCAAGAAACGCAAAGTTTTATAAATGAGGCCCCTGGTGACTACAGCTCGTATAAGCTCACCAAAACTAGACAGTAGCAGATTGGAAAAACGTTTCCTGGTCTGATGAGTCTCTATTTCCGCTGCAACATTCGAATGGTATAGGGTCAGAATTTGGCATAAACAACATTAAAACATGGACCCATCATGCCTTGTATCAACAGTTCAGGCTGCTGGTGGTGGTCTAATGGTGTGGGGGATTTTTTGAACTCTTTGGGCCTCTTCATTGAGCATTGTTAAAATGCCACAGCCCACCTGAGTTCTGTTGCTGACCATGTCCATCCCTTTATGACCACAATGTCCCCATTTTCTGATGGCTACTTCCAGCAGGAATATATGCCATGTCACAAAGCTGGAATCATCTCAGACTGGTTTCTTGAACTTGACAATGTGTTCAATGAATTCAAATAACCTCTACACTACAGTCACCAGATCTCAACCCAATAGATCACCTTTGGGATGTGGTGGAACGGGGGATTGGCATCATGGGTGTCCAGCCGACAAATCTGCAGCAACTGTGTGATGATATCATGTCAATATGGATCAAACTCTCTGAGGAATCTTTCCAATACCTTGTTGAATCTATGCCACCAAGGATTAAGGCAGTTCTGAAGGCAAAAGGTGGTAACCCTGAACTAGCAATGTGTACTTCTTAAAGTGTATATATGTAGTGATAACTTGCACTGCATGGTAACAAAGAACGTATATAAATTAAATTGATATGAGTTGACTGAAATGAAACATTTGGTAAACGGAGGTAAGGGAACGTGTGTTGGTTCAATAATGTGGAGAAAAAAAGCATGTTCCAGGCTGAGTTAACATCTGCTGAAACAGTTGGGAGGGTGGCATTACTTGAGCACTAAGTGCACAGGTGACTGATCAATCTAGCTTTAATGTATTGTTTATTTTCCTAGAGACAGACATGCATGCAAATATAATTACTGTATGTTGACAGATGCTGCAAGCCATTATTGACAGTGTTATTTACCGGGATCAACTTGGAATAAAAGATAAAAATAAAGCTGTAGCCAGATTTTCATTATTTGACTGTTAAAACGAATACTGCCACCTCCTTACAGCACTTTTTTGTTAGCTACATGACAGACATAAGCAGTCTAATGCACTACTGAGACAAAAAATCAGGGATTATAATTAGATACTGTTAAACATTTTTTTCTTAATTTTGCTTTTGCTTCACGATGGTGGTCTTCATTAAGTTACGCACTCTTAGCAGTTAAAATGTGTCCTTCCAAAATTAGTGTTTGTATTTCAAACATATTTTCTCAGAGATTGATGTTCACATTTTGCTAAAACGTAGTCTCTACATAAGCAGGTTATGTGGCATAGTTCCATTTAGCTTCAGGCGGATGTAAATTTATGTAGCCATGTTAAATTTTGACTTTTTTAATTATTAAAAAGTTTAACATTCATTAAGATAACATATTGTCAATCTGTTTTTGATGCACTTTTTCAAAAATATTCTGCTTGCAAAACGTGCTTCTTGCAGTTTGTACTTTGTAGTCTCATGTTAACACCCACAATAAAAGTAAATATTATTTGATAACTGAAAGAAAAACTTGTATGTGCTTTTCCATAGTTAGGTGCCTGAGGGGCAACACAGCCCCTCAGCATACCTCTAATAATGTTCACATGCCTGAAGGCCTGTTTTGTCTCCTATATGGGGGTATGGAGGAGCCAAATCCTGGACACAGATAGATGAGAACCCAGATAAAGGACACATTTTAAAATATGAATTTAAACTTTAATCTGATATGAATGAAGACTAGCAAACAAATTGTGACCCAAACCAAATCCTTTAAAAGACTGAAAGGTGATTAATCAAGAAGTTTGATGACTTAAAGCTCAAAACTTGGTATGAACACAAGGAAAGCTGAAAAATAGCTATTTGCAAACAGCCTGACTTTTCTTGTCTCTTTTTCTATCTAGTTTTTTTTATTATTCATTCACAGAGTGTGAGTGTTGGTTTGTCTGCTACAAAATTGGTTTTCTTGTATGTTGCAGCGATACCACAGCTTTTTCTTTTTCTTTTTAGAAATGATGAAACATTCAAATGTGGCAGTTTTGCCTGAAGACCCCCTTGAGAAGTGCAGCCATTATCTTCTGTCTGTGTTCACGGCTAAGTTCTTTACATGTCGGTGTGGTGAAATCACGTCTTAAGATTAATCTCTTTCAATCGAGTGTTTAACTGACACCGGCCTGAGAGTCCTTAAGCTGAGGCGTAAATGTTGATTGATTGCTCAGCTGTAATTTGAATGCTTATCGACTGATTAGACGTGTTTTGACAGCAAAAAGCAAACATCTAAATATTGTTGACCATCCTGATTTTTTTCCCCCCCAAGATTGTGTAGAGGGAAAAATAATGTTTGCGAATAATTTTACTTGAGAAGAATTCACAAATCTTTGTGTGTGTGAGCACAATGTAGCGCTTTTTGTGATGAAAATAGGAAGTTTAGGCTAGGAATTCAATATTGATGGATCAGTTGGCAAGCTGAAGTTTTAGTTTTTTGGGCATTTCAGCGTGAAAAATGGCTTTAACACTATGAGATGTTTTATTATTTAAATTTTTGTGAATATTTCAGATTTTGTTAAGGATGTTTCTGAAAAGTTGCACATCTCTCTGGGGTCTAATAATTTGACCTGAGTGGTAAAGAACGCCTGATCTGTCTCCTAATAAATGCGCCAGTGTGTTCTGAGAATAGGTGTTTGTTATTGCAGTATACCCTTATCCTCTCATTATAGCAGCACAATATCAACGTGTGGCATTTACCTCTGACCTCTGCTCTGCAGCAAGCACCATTATTGAAAGGCCAAACTCTTCAGCTAATGTCCATCACAGTGACTCTCTCCTCTCGTCTGTCCACTCTTATCAGCATTGTTTTTTTTTCTCCCTTATCAGACTTTGGTGGCATGAGTGTGCTGTAGAAAAAGTAGAGAAAATAAAGAGTCAATTTGACAAGTTCACAAGGAAAAAAACACATTTTGCTGACTTCACACTTTTTTTTTCTTTTTTTTTCTTGTTTTATAGAGTCATTTAATTTCTCTTTCATCTTTAATTCTGTTCTTCTGCCTTATTAAAGGAAGATTATGGAAAGTTCTTAGGTTTGGCTAATAAGGGTAAAAGAAAAAAAAAACATGAAAAAGAAAAAGGGATGTGGAAAGAGCATTAGGATCAGAAACCTGATTAAAGCAGAAGTCACAGGCCATGTGCTTGTCCCTTCCTTTATCTTCTCTCTATATTTCTCTTGTCTTTTCCAACTTCCCCTTCATCTGCAGGTAATGGACCCCCTTTCCAGAGAGGGACGGATGAAGAGATTAGGAGTAAATTACACAGGCTTCCTTGCTGACAAGAAGAAAGGAGCAAAAGAGTCAAAACTTCAAACAACTTTTGAAAAGATGGTGGCAGGGGTCAAAGAGAAAAGCTGGACAAGAAAGTAGAGTCAGACACGAGAAAAGAAAAAGACTGGAAAAGATCTCCTGGGATTTAGGGTCAAAGAAGATGAAGGAAAAGGAACTGATTAACTAGGTGCAGCAAGACAGTGGATCTGAATGTTGACCTACGACAAAGCATAAGTGGCAGAAAAGTAGTGTCACCTAAGTCGAAGTCATGACACTGACTCCAAGATATACGAAAAAGCAACTTTTTAATTAAGCTTAGCAAAGTTACATCCATGTGGAAAGTTGCACATTTCTCCATGTACCCACTGGACAAGTGTAGTTTTGGATCCAAATATTTCAACTGACAAACTATCAGTTCAGCTGAACTGTATTTTTTGTTTGGATTTTCAGCCACAGGTATACCAACCACAAAAATCCTGTTTTAAATAAAACTGAAAAATTCATCTGTTGAAATCTAAAAATGTTAAAGGAACAGGCTGCATGTTTATTGGTCTGTTTGATGCTATGCCTCTAAATTGCGGCTAATTTTTTTGAAAATAAAAGCTTTTTTGCAATGAAATAATAGTTCAATGACATTGGCCCGAGGACTGATTTTACATGCTTACTCCCCTGTCAGCAAAACAATAACAAAAATATGGTGTAAATCAGGGGTGGGCAATTCCAGGCCTCGAGGGCCGGTGTGTCTGCATGATTTCCAGACATCCTTGCCCTAATCATGGCTGATTACCTGGTTCAGGTGTGTCCAGCCAATCAGAACATGCCAGAGCAGGGTATGCTGGAAAACATGCAGGAACGTGGCCCTCAGTGCCCACCTCTGGTGTAAATGGTGTCTACTTATAGAGGGCTTTACTACCTTCTTAGAAGTCCCAAAGTGTCACAGTTCCATTCACATACGCATTTACATACTGATTGTGGCTCCGCTGCCTAACACTGGCGCCAACCTAGAACCAACAGGAGCAATGTGGGGTCCAGGGTTTTGCCCAAAGACACTTCAACACATGGGTGGGCAGTGAGTGGGTGCTCAACCTGTGATCCTCTGATTAGGTGTCAACCGCTATACCTCTGCATACAGCTGCCCTCAAAGAATATAGATATATCATTGTGTTCCAGTGCAATTCTTCATTTAAGGTCACCTAAAATGCCACTTAACATCTGAGATGGATGGATGGATGGATGGATGGATGGATGGATGGATGGATGGATGGATGGATGGATGGATGGATGGATGGATGGATGGATGGATGGATGGATGGATGGAGTGTCAGATTATTTCCTAATACCAAACTATTGAAAACAATATTTTTTAGTCTTCTAAAGACATTGTATGATTGCTTCTCTAAAAAACAACTGTAGAATATTGTGGCTATAACCCAGAAAAATAGAGGAAATGTAACTTTAGTCAATGTCATTAGAGTTTAGAGGGCATTAGGGTTTGCCTCTTTTTACTCACAGCACACCAAGTTTTCTTTATTTATTTCTAAGTTTTAGCTGATAAGCCAATGGGTTGTGTATATGTTACAATTTGTCTTTCAAGTTCACCTTCCTATAAAAAAAGAAAAAAAATCTCAGAGGAAGAATAGAAACCCACTCGCAAGCATACCACAAATACCAAAAAATAAAACGATTAAAAAACTACACAACAGATTTAGTTGAAAACTGTCTTGAATCTGAAATAACAACTCGCCCTTTTTGATTTTTATTTTCACTTGATAAAATTCAACTATGCTTTCTCACCTATTAGTTCTCTGCTCTACTTTCTGCTGTTTGGCTCTTTTTCTCAAACAATTGAACATTTAAGTATGCATTGCTGATGCTTTTTTTTCCCCACACAGACCTATTTTGCACTGATTTGAAGTCATGTCACATTGCTAAAAAAAAAGCTTAAAGAAATGTTTAATAGATGGTACGTTAAGATTAGCAACACAAAAACACATTTGATTGATAAATGATGGAAACTGAAGCAACATGTTTATATTAGTTCTGTATTTCCTGCCTACAACCATCATCTGCCAGAACAGAGGGTCAAAGCACACACCTCCACAAAGGTGATGTCCCGAATCAATACCTACATAAAATGTTCATGTTTGTTATTCTTCTTTTCTGAGAAGTATGTTTTATCGATCAGGTAAAAAACAAAGTCATACAATTTACCCACACATACGCAAAGATTTTCCACCGCTGAATCTAAATAACATTTTATTTAGTTTCATCATGACAGAATCATGTTGTTGTCAAAAACTTAAGAACGAGGGTAAAATGTACAGCTGGTGGTCTAAATTAAGTGAACAAAGGAATAAAAAGGAAAAATATATACGAATTAAATAAAAAAAGTAGAAAAAAATAGATTTAGAGTTTTTCTTATGTTGTACTTTTGCATCTTCGGTTTAACAAAATGCGATGTTTTTTAGGAAAAATAATTGACAAAGTTTTGAGTTGCTCACATTTCTAAGACTACAAGTGTTACAAAAAAACCACACCTCAGCTTGTCTCATTTGCAAAGCAAAGGAAGCAAAAACAGAAAGTAAGATGCAGCTACATTTAAGCTTGTTTTACTAGTTTCCATGGAGAAACAAGAGGCAAAAGGAGTGGTGCTTTGACGGAGAAGAAGTCGGAAAATGCATAATGTAACCAGAAATGAGGTTATAAAAATAATGGAATGAAGTTTAACGCAAAAGTTTGAATTTCACAGAAATCAGGCATCCATTCACGTAAAATGAGGCAGGCAGGAAAATTACAGCTTCTTATGCATTTAAGGTTCATAAAGTATATAGCAACCATTTCAAATTAGAAATAAACACAGCTGCAGCTGTTTGTGTGAGTGTGCTGGTGTCCAAATTTTTTTTTATTCATGATATGTAAATTTATGTTTCAAAATGAGACATTTGGGGTGCTGTCGAAAGGCTCAGTGGGGGGTCTTTATCCTGGGATGACTAGAGACCTGTCTCAAATCTAAACACAAAGTTTGATAGAAATCACAGACATACAACATCTTTGATGTCGAAGCCACAGCTGCATGAAAACATATGCACACCCTTGCACAGCAGGATATGGCTAAGTTACGTCAGCGCACACACGCCAACGCACCCCTGCAAGCATGCACACACTCTTGGGATACACACAGCTTAAGTATAAGAAGTTCGGCAGTTTAATAAAATTACTTTATTTTGATGCAAATGCTAACATAAAAAGAGTGCCTTGAAACACATGGTGTGCTTTTAAATGCCACAGTTAAAAATAATTGAGTAGTTTTAAATCTGTACTCTAATTAAAACATTTTCATTTGCAATTTTGTTTTTTAAATTTATTTTTTGGGTTGGAGACTAGGAAGTGGTTTTTCCTTTCATAATAGTATGTTCTAGTTATCAAATGTCCACCACACATGTAAATAGGTTTTACATTTGCAGAAAATAATTGCAATACATGCTTTCGCAACAGCAATTTCTCCTTCTTTTTATAGAGGCAAATACATTTTAAACAGCCGCATAACAACATATTGTAGTTAGTTTCTTAAAAAGAAAGAACATGCACAAATAGAGTTCAGAAAGAAACAATGAAATATGTATTTTATTTAATACTTTTATCATTTTAAAGCATGGTGTTTTAATGGACTGATGCCTTTATATACTTGCGTCAAAAGTCAAGGTTCTAACTTGAGTTTGTGTGTGTAGATGTGTGCAAACACACCACTTTATGTGCTGTTTTGGATTTTTCTGAAGAAAGACAACAATTTCTGCAAATGTGCAAAATATGTCAGCAGCATTGTATTTTTTGATCGAACATGCTCAAATATTTATTGGAACAGCAAACCTTTTTATAAACAAGGACAAATTTGTGTTTCAGAGGGACAACTGTATTCTTCACTTGCAGATTTGTAATTACATTATATTGATGATTTTTGTTTTAAGAAAACTTTTTGTTTTACACATGTGGACATCATTACCCAACCATTAAATTTCTCCATCCATATTCTGAACTCGCTGAATCCCTTTCAGGGTCATTGGGTTGCTGGAGCCTGTCCTAGCCACTTATAGGTAAAATTGGGGAACACCCTGAACAGGTCGCCAGTTTGCAGGGCCACACAATCATAATCACACCCAGAGACAACTCAAAGATACCAATTAACCTATGAAGCACGTTTCTGGACTCTGGAAGGAAACCCGCCTGACTGGCGAAATGCACAGGGAGAACACGCAAACTTCACACAGAAAGGTCCCAGTCAGGATATGAGCATTATTTCATATGAAGCTTAATTTATTTGTCCTTTTTGCCTGGTTTTGTGCTTTTTAACATTTTGTCTTAAGCTTAAAATCAAATCTTTCTGACTAAAAATAAAAAAGCTCAAGCTGCCTTACTAAAAAGAAATTTCATGTTATTGATTTCATTTTTGTTTTATTGGAATATGTGTTGTTTTTAAAAGTTCACTAAAAAGGGTGTGTTATTGCTGCAAATGCCTCTGAGTGACTGAAGCTGCATTTAGTACTTTGTTCAGATCAACTTTGTAACTGTAATAACAAAATATTGAAGGAGAAAAATCAATCTGAACCCATTCAGCATTTTTTTTTTCTTCCACATCAATTTACTTTATGTTTTTTTTTTTCCAGAACAGACTCCCGGTTCTGCTTTTTGTGTCTTTTCTAACTGTTTCTGACATTTTCTACACATTTATGTTTAACACTGGGTAAGGACTGCCTGACATTTCATTCATGGTACTTCTGGACCAGAGGTGGACAAACTATTTGACATGTGGGCCAAAAGGGTTCTATAATTTGACAGAAGGGCCAGATCAGGAGCAGATAAATGAAGTGTTTTAGTGATCCACTTTATAAGAGAAATGACATGGAATCTGGATGAAAACATGCTTTATTTTAATTGTAAAAATTTATTCTAAAATAGAAGATTTTAGAGTTGTTTTTTAAACTTTGGCCTTTGTTCTCATTTTAGTGCCAATTGCACAAATGGGATAAAACTCAGAAAAAAACACATGGACGTCAGAAAATTAACAAACACCACATGAATGCAAAATAACATTCTACACCTAGACAAAGGTCTTTTTTTGTTATGTACCATCTATGGAAATACATCAGAATTACAGGGGAAAAAAGTGTATCAAGGATTATCAATATATATATTATTCCAGTTCGACAGACCAGATTAAAAATTTAAAGAGCCATACATGGCCCACGGGGCTGTAGTTTGCCTGCCCCTGTTCTAGACTAACAGAAACAGACTTTCACATTAAATCCTCTAAAAAGAGAGCAGACAGAGTGACTCAACAGACACAAAATAGCCTAATTGCCACTACAAGGAAAAGCTAATTCCTGACTTTCAAAGGGCGTGAAAAGAACGACTCAGGAGAAGTGCCTCGGAGAACATATCTGTCAAATGTCTTTACTCTATACACTGGACATGTGCAGCTGCGATTTTAAGGATATGGAATGAATTCAAGGCCCTGTAAAGTACCAAAGTATAAGGCTGCAAGGATTATAATGAGCAAACAGAAAAGAAGACACGAATACAGGGAAGAGTTTGACGAACACCGTCATTATCTTCAGTCCCTAAAATGACAGGAAACATATTTGAGAGAAATTATTATTATGTGGTTTGCTAAAGCGGCTTTCACTCTTCCAAAAAGGTTTGACCTTTACTGAACTGTCTAAATTTACATCAGATGACACCATTAACATCCTTCTGGAGATTCACACACATTAAAAACAAGCCAAGTTGAGCTGTATGTGGTGTAGGAAAAGTCATTTTAATGTGTGTTCTAGTAATGCAAAATAAGGATAAACCATCCATTTTCTAGGTTTACAGTCCAGAACCAATCAGCTGATGCTGATAGCAGTGTGGTTCATTCAAAAACATTATTTTGATCAAAATAGATGAAACATTTTTAGAGTAAACTGCACACAGCTCACAGTCCCACCTGTTAGCTTGAACAGGTGAGGATGTCTTCTTGGGGAAATTATATATATATATATATATATATATATATATATATATATATATATATATATATATATATATATATATATATATATATATATATATATATATATATATATATATATATATATATATATATTACATTTTTTTCTTTTTTTTGCATGTTGTCAACAAATACAACTATTTAAGATACTAAGACCAGCTAGTAAATCTTTTATCTCTATCATTTTACAAACTACAAACACAGATGGTGTACATAAATATATTTACAATAAAAACAGATAAAGGCAAGGCAGTGAAAGATATCAGATTTGGTTTTCATTAACATAAAATAATGTGACATATACCACAAGAAAACATAAAAAACATATTTCTGATGTTTTTTTACACTAATGTCACCATGGTTACTTGTGGGTTAAAGGAATGTGACACACATATTGTTACTTAAACATTTATATAGGATTTTATCATGCTTAACTATGAACAAATATTTAAGGCATGCATTTGTGTTTCCTTTTTGCCATCATTACTGTTAGTATTAAGCAATCCACTGTTATAAATACAAATCTCCAGAAACTCGTTTCTTTCTCCCCAATGACAGTACTATTCACATTTAAACATCTCTCTTGCATTCTTCTGGTTTGGTGTGTGACGGTGATAGCAACCAAAACTCTGCCACTCTAACAGTCTCCACTCTGAACAGAAATAATTGCCATGTCTCTAAAGTTGCACCTGCTTCTATCACACCTTGGATAGCAGATACAATTACCTAAGTTCTGGTCAGTCAGCAGTGATCTATTAGTTTGTGAAAATAACTTTTGCAGAGGCACATCAGAAGTTGCAAGTTCTTTTGTCCTTCTTTGTCTTATCTGTCTGTTGTTTTGTTATCTCACAAGCCGATTTCTCATCATTAGATACATTTCATACACATTTCTCCTTGCTAAACTCTGTTTCTGTGCATTACATATGGCACATTTCACATTTGTATACTTTGTTGATTTAAAGGAATGTCAGTACTTAATGTTTGTTTGTAGTCTTCCCAACCCTTTATGCAAGCAAGCAAGTTAATTTATAAAGCACAGTTCATACCAAGAGCAGTTCCATGTGCTATAAAATAAACAACATTACAAAATATAAAAAATCAATTTATAAAACATAAGCAAAATCATTAAACATTTTAAGATTAAAATAAAAAAATGTATATATCAGAAACATCTGAATGTGTAAAAAATACAATGGTTCCCATTTAGATTGAAACATTTTCAGACTTTCTAAATCTTTGACTAAAAACACTAAAAAGCTGCCTCACCATGTTTAGTTGTGACTCTTGGAAGCGAAGAATGACCTCTGCCTAAGGTTTGTAGACTTTAAAATGGGTTATAAGGAACAGCATGTAAGAGATGTAAGAGATGTACTTGGGCGCCATAGAGAGACTTAAAAAACAAGCCAAACTGTTTTAAACTTGATTCCCTGGGCAACGGGAAGCCAGTGATACGACCTTAGAACTGGACTTATGTGGTCATTTTTCCTGGTTTTTGTCAAGTCCTGAGCTGCAGCAGTTGTTTGATGCAATGTTTAGAGAGCCCAGTGAGAAAGCCATAAGAATAGTCCAACCTACTGGACACACTGGAGATGTCACTGGGAAAACCTACATAGATCCCACTCTTTACACTACTCTTTTAACCTTAACTCTTCCACTAACTACAGCTTGCAATCAGCATAATTCCTATGGATCTGGACGCAGAGGTCAGCTATGCATATCAGCTAACATAAAATGTTGCATAACGTTCCAGAACCACTTTTCTCCTCAACAGAATACGCGGATTTAGGTTGATTATGTAAGGCTTTCAGTACTGTAAAGTGTTGCATATCAGTGAATCCGCTGGAATCACATTAATTGCATTAATTGTTGAAAAGCTATGGTAGTTGAAAGACTGTTGTGAAAGACTGGAGTAGAAAGCTCCGGTGTTGACTAACCAATCAGAAGAGGCTCACCATCACTAGAGACAAATCCAACAGAGGTCTAATCATGACAGACCCCGCCCACCTGGGCATCCCACTGGCTGCACACCTTCATCACTTAAGGAGTTCAGTACCTGTTCAGTACACGTACAGCTCAGCTTGGGAAGGCACAGTTCACACCCTTCACAAGTGCTTAGCAGAATATGACTTTAGCTGATCTTTATGCAACTTTCAATGCTTTATTTAAATACTATGAAATTCATATGTGACCTCTTTACTTGGGAGACTCAGCTGAGTTTTTTTTTTTTTATGTGCTCATTATAACAGCAGAGACTAGAGAATCTTAAATCTTCTGTTTCGGAATTACAAATGTGTTGTTTACTGTACTTTATGAATAAGGAGTTTGTATGTATAAGTGCTGCTGATTATTTTTGGACCTGAATCTGTTTGTTTCGGCTGCCATATTACTATCTGAGAAAAATATCACTTATTGTTATTTTTTGGTAGTTAGGCAGACAGCACAAGACTAAACTCTTCAAGAGATTTGCAGAAGATGCATCTCTGCAGCTCATTCTAAGAGCATTTTCTGACAAAATCTCTGAGAGATGCAGATAGATGACATGCAGTTTGAAACTAAAAGCTTCAGTCTCAGTTCCAGAAAGAAACAGAACCAGGAAAGGTTAAAGAATGGACTTAAGAGTACCAACAGAGACAGCATGAAGAAAATCAACAAAAGAAAAGGAAAGAAATACAGTACAAGCAGTAAAGGTGAGAAAGAAATATCAATAAGGTACAATGAAAGACAAAAAAAACAGCAGCATTGACTTGGAGGCTGGCAAAAAAGAGACAAAGATGGAGAACTATATACCTAACTAGTGACAGCAGCAACCTTATGGTAGAAAAAGTTTGTGAGTAGCAGAAAGTGAATCTGTCAGCTGATGTGGTGAGCTTAGTCTCCAGCACAAATTTGCATCTTCACAAAAGGGCAAAGACCTAAAGACAAAAGTCACAAACAAGCCGGATAAAACAAGAAACAAATACAATTTGAGTCGGATATGTGAACAAAAACTGTCAAACTCACGAAAACAATGGAATAAATTGGCCTTTTTTTAAATCTTTATTCATATGTTATCTTTTCATTAAGGCAGCATTTTTATTTTCATTACTTACACCCAGCTGTTAATGAGTGTTTCCTAATTTTTACACTGCAGCAAAAATATTTTGTCTCTTTGAAATCCAACATTATTATGAGCACAGAGTGCACTAGTTAAAGGCTATAGCCTAGTTTATCATGAGTTTTGCAATTTTCTCACTCATCTTTACTAATGCATCTACATGTAGTGTGAGGATTATGTTCTTGGGTTTTGTGATGTTTTTGTTTTCTTCTCATGTTCCGTTTGTCTTTTCAGTCTCACCAGGTTCAGGTTGATCATCCACATCTGTTTGGTTTTCAGATCCTCAGTGTCAGGTCATCTGCTATGCTCGTTTTCAGCACTCCTTTGTTGCGCCATTGCGTTTTGTCAGGTTTTGTTTTCTGACACCAAGCCTGGTCTCCCGCATTTTGGGTTCTCTACCACCAGTTCCTGACATGTAGTTAAAAATGCAGACAAAAAGGTTGACCTACAGATATATGGATTGACTTCATGTTCATTATTCTGCTTTCCTTTTCTTTTCTTTTTTCTTTTGGAGTCAGTATTGGAGAACAGAACTTTGCTTGCATAGCATCTCATTATTATTAACTAAATATGTATTGCTACATGGTGTGTGCTGAAAATAAGTTAAAAAAAAAGTTTAAAAGCCAGGTATTGTAACTCGAAAGTAACCCAAATGAATTAAATTAGTGGTCCCCAACCTTTTTTCAGGCCGCAGATTGGTTTAATGTCGGACAATTATTGATTTATTTATTTCTTTATTTCCCCCCCCCTCATGGACCCATCCGTTTTAAAACTCTTGTTTCTGAAAATCATTAAAATGCTACAAGAAATTTAGTTCAAAAAATCTGAAAACTATGTAGTTTTTATTCTTCTTCTTATTATTATTATTTTTGCAGATTATGAAGAGTCTGTCAACAAAAATAGATTATTTGTAAAGATTGTTTCTGATTTGTAAAAAATTAATAAAAGTGACATTAAATGTTTGTTTGTTTGTTTGTTTTTCCATAAAATGTCATAACACTGAAAACTGAACCCAGTCTCTGATAATTTTGTTTTTCACATAAATCCTGATTCATTGTGTTTTTATTTTTAACAAAGAGGAACATTTTCTGCTTTAGTTTCTTAAAAGTTGCCTTAATTCCTATATAACCCTTAATTTTATTTTTTATAGGTTTTCTCTGATCGGTAACCCCATCAGCAGGTTGGCAACTTTATTTGATTGAATCTCCATTTTCTGTAAAATGTGTGCAGCTGGTTTTAACTTAGACTTTATGATGAAGATTTTCACTTTTATGACGAAATAGATGCAAACAACCGGATCCTAACTTTAGCTGAGACAAACTTTTCAAGGGGGGCATGAACAAATAAAGCAAAATAAAATGACACAACTCTTGTAAACCAATTAAAAAAAAAACATGAATCCATCATGTTTACTTCTTTATTATCTGCGTATGTAAAACATTCAAAAGTCAGTCGGTGCATATCAGGCAGAGCCACTTCTGCTACAAGAGAACAACTGTCTCAATAAATTCATGGCTGTGTTCGAATTCCCACCCTAACTACTGAAAAACTATATAGTGTGGGAACATCTAGTGCCCTGTGTTTTAAAAGCAATCCAGACACAATGCTTACTACTGTTTTTTGTTTTTTTTAACAGCGAATATGATGTCATTCATGAACGATTTCACAAAGTGAAAATCTCATTGTTATGAGCCTTTTTGCGATGATCATTTATTAATCCACTGTCTTCTGAAAATACGATTGATATATTTAAAAAAAATACATTTAAATACATTTTTTTGGCAAAAATTGTACATACGCAATGCATTGTGGTCCATTTTCGCTAATCTAGTGAGCATCAATGCACACTGGTTTTTCGCAGAGACTTCTGGGGAATTTCTAAGGCACTCGATTTTGGAATTGTAGATTTTCACAGCACTACAAAATAGTGCACTATTTGCACTATATAGTACACTCTATAGGCGAATGAGTATATAGTCCACTATACAATGAGTAGTGAAGGAATTGGGACATAACCCATAAGTCAAGAAACCCTATTGGTTTTGTCTGTAATTAGCAGCTTTATTTTTCATTTGAAGTCGAAGGTTTTTTTTTTCACCGGCTCTTTCCTCCTCAAACATGTTTTATTGTTTCGTTTCATTAGCTTTTAAGCGTTGCGCTGCCAACTTTGCAGTCCAAACAACTGCTTAAAGCCACGTGACGTGTCAAGATAATCAGATGTGGTGAACAGAATCCGATAGTTTTCCAAATAAACCTTCCTTTTGGATCAAAAGATTAAAAAAACATAAATAATCGAAATTGGTGTATTCCTTTTTTCCTGCGGCCCTATACCAAGAGGCCCAAGGTACCCGGGGTTTGGGGACAACTGAATTAAATGACTAGAGCTAAAAATCCTAAAGAACTGAAGCAATTCAAATGAGCTTTTCTTTTACATGTTTTTATTTTTAATTGCAATTGCCTAATAATGTAAATAATGAAACTTTAAGGAAAAAATCTGTATTTTCAGAATGCTTTTTTGGACAGTGTGTCTTTAATGCACATTTACAGATTAGGTATGCAAGCTGCAGACTGTTGTAATGTCATGCCTCTACAAGCCTTTAAAACAGGTGAATAGGTAAAAAAAAGAAAAGGAAAAAAAAGAATAAGGCAAGTCGTATACTGAAGAGTAAAGCCATGTGATCAGATTATTGTGCCTTTAGAGAAAACACGTGGTGCAGATGAAAAGAAACTGATGAAAAGAAACGTTGTCCTTTATTTTGACTGAGTTCTAGTGGTGCTAAGATGTAAAGTATGTTTTCCCAGCATGGCTTCAGTCTGCCACATCCCTAAAACGCAGAATAATTTCCACAGAACAAAGGGAAAAATATTGAATTGCACCTTTCAGACAAAGAGGCCTTCTCTGCCAGACCTCTTTAAGGTGGGCTGTGGTACACCCATGTGATTAAGTCTTTTAATGAAAAAAAAAATGCAATAACTTCTAAACACAAAGATTTATGAAGAGGATGGAATGAAATGAACCACATAAAACATTTTTAAATGCAGCAGAGGTGTCAGAGGGCATTAGGTAGATGAAGTTTTGTTCGGTTAAAGACCCGAACGAGAAATGTCCTCTTATGCTCCGACCGAGTCCCATCCTTATTAAACGTATCACTAGTCTTGTCAGGTGGGCATTCAGCAGAAGCAATTCTGTGACCCAGTCTGGTTAGTGACCACTGGAAAAAATGAAGCAAGGAGAAAGAGGGGGTTGACGATGAGATATAAACAGAAAGGACTTAAAGGTGGTTTGGAGAGAAAGGAGTCTTAGTTTCACTTCTTTATCTCCAAGTCCCTTCATTTCTTTTCAGCCTTTTTTATCATAGGGGGTAATGTAGCATGAAATATGTACTTAAAGCCAAGCTTAGGCGAAGGAATGAAAAAGGCCCTTATCTACCTTGGTGCATCTGTCTGTGCATTATTTATTTATTCATTTTTTGTCCTGTCCAGCAAATGAACACACAGATTGCAGCTGAGTGCCTCTTCTGATGGACATGTTTTGCTTTTACAATTGGGGATGTATGTTAATCTTCGAGTGCGTTAATACTAACCCCTTTTGTAACAGATGTGAACTTCATTGAGTTTTAGCCACTCGGACAGAACGAGGGGGGAGGGGGGATGATTATACAAGGTCATGGGAAGGGTGTCAACTTATATTACATGCATTGATGCCCATACACACACGTACACATATTGTGCAGCATCCACACAACTATTTACAAGTTTTAAGCACATCTATACAAATTCACAGTAACCAAAGCAGACTTCCTCCGACTGGCACCTACTCATGCACACAGACATAAATACATGGGATTACATGTCCAACCAAAAAATAATAATATATTCACCATTCCCGTGGTCAACCAGAAGGAATGAGAATGTAAACTGAATAACTGTGTGTTTCCTGCTATGTACTTGATCACATTGAATGCTTCAGTGAAAAGAGTGGCCCACCAACCCCACTCCCGACAGACAGATGCACGGGAGCATCCTCCTACAAGTATTGTCGACCCCCCACCAAGGGTAGGGAGTGGGAGGTCAAGCCCCCACAGCCCAGCGGCCAAGGAACAAAGGGAGCAGAGAGCGTAGGGCAGGGGCCCCAGGAACTTACCCCATCCCCCAGGAGTCCCAGGCCCCGAACCAAGCTCCAACCATCCGAGACATACACCATCGCCCAGACGAGAGGCACGCCTTCACCGGGCGGTCCTGAGCCCCGCCCCCAGCCCCAGAAGTGAGCCAGAGCCACCCACGACGAGCCCACACTGCATCCCAGACAGCCCTACAAAGGCCAACCGGGCGAAGAGGCTGTGACCAGCGGGGGCCCCCCGACAGGGTCCAGAGACAGCGAACAAGAGGACAGGGCTCCATTTGGTAAAAGCAATGATGGGAAATGTTTGTGGCAGCCAGGTGCACTGTCGTAAGGAACTCCTCCCACACCTCGAGAACACGGGCCCCCCAGCACAGATGTAATGGACTCTCTCACCACACAGAAAGTGAGCTCCCAGATCTGGAGTACAGGATCCCCCCGGACACCCCAGCCAGCCTCATCCAACCCAGGTTGTGGCGGTAGACAGGGTTTGACGTGTCCACCACCCTCCTGTTGTGTCCATGTGTGTTCATATGCAAAGGGGGTGCAGTTAAAATTGGTGGAGTGGGACTAAACAAACATCTCTGTCCTACAACAGCAGCATCCAATCACTCAAACACTCCCTCCAAAGGGCCCTGGATGTGTGAGATGTTCATCATGGTGATCGATCTGTAGTGTATGTGCTAAAAAGAAGGACATTTAAAATTGGTGGTTACCTTCACCAATGGTCCCTGCATGTCTAAAGTAATTAAAATGTGTGTGTGTGTGTGGGGGGGTCTTTTATTTTTCCAGAATATTTTCCTCCCTTATTTCGATTTTTGTCTTTGAGCGGCCATGGTGGAGAGGTGGAGGTGTCGACCTCCAACCAGAAGATTGTAGGTGAGATTAGACCTTACCTGTCCATGTGTCAAAGTGTCCTTGAGCAAGACACTGAACCCCACATTGCTACTAATGGTTGTGGGTTGGAGCCAGTTTGTGAATATGTATGCATTAGTGAATGGGACTGACTGTAAAACGCTTTGGGCTTTTAATGGATGGTAGAAAAGGGCTGTACAAGTATACGCCACTTACCATATACTTCAGACTTCTTGATGGTAAATGCAGTGTAGTGTAAATGATGGCTGATGAATAGAAAACAGACTAGAATGTGAACACTTGGAGCTTGCTTTTATTAAATCAAAATTGCTTTGATCAAACCTGCATTTTCTAAATACCTGGATAATCAACCTTCATTTTCATCCATTAGTTCGTTGTGCTTTTATGTGTTTAATCACCCAGGCTTTAATCTGTCCTGCTTTGACTGTCTCATGCAAGTAATTTAGGTGTTGTCAGAGCAACTGCCTATTGGCCTTATGGGTAATTTTGCCTCTAAGTACTCTATGTGATTATGTGTTTTCAAAGCTCAGCATTTTTTTTATTTCCTCCTCCAAACTGAAAGGAATACATTGTAGTCCATGCAGGTTTTGGTGAAAACATGTCTGATGTAAAGTCTGAATGTGACATATCCAAACTTGCAATGTATTTATTAAATGTTTTATCATAATTCATAAGTTCACACTTAGTAATTTACCTTACAGAAACTCAACCTTCTTGAGTGGGAGTAAAAAAAAAAAACTCATTTACTATAGTTTATCAAACTTATCCAGAAATTTGATTAACCCTTATGCTATCTTAGATGACCCCACCCTTACATTGACATGTTTAAATGTGTAAAAAACGTGTAACCTCCAGGTGAAGCTTCTCCCCTAAAGTGATGTCCCGGCTGGTCGTTACATTGGTGTCAGAAGTGGGATGCTTAGCCGCTGCTACGCCATGGAGAGCTACACCGCTAATGGAGAGATGGAGTCGCAATTCCTCGACGCAGTTCGAGAGAAGGGAGGAGTAAGGGCAAGATCTTCTTCCTGATGGTTTGAACACCCGCTGTCATCTGCAGCCTGTCCCCTGGAGTCGGGTCTTCATTCCAGCGATGGACCGTCCGGAGCAGTCTGTGATGACGGTGCGCAGCCCTGCTGAACTCTCACGACACAATAGCTTAACACCGCTGGATCCACACCTGGCTCAGGTCAACCTGGCGACCGGCCATGAGGGCCAAGGTGACGTGCACCCTGATGGTGGTGCTTCCACAGAGGCGGGGACTGATTCTCCTGGCTGGGCACATACTGACATGCGACTGTGTCAGTTGCAGATGTGCTAACCCGGCTAGTTGGGAGGAAGACTGTACAAGGTGGTGGTTGGAACCCAGGATTGTGCGAAAGAGTCTTCAGCCAGTGTGGTTCATGTCTTTTGCTATTAGTGTTGTGGTGTTTTGCAGCTATGTTAGGGTTGTGGGGACACTTAACCCTCTTAGGTGTGGGCAGTGTAGCGACCTGGGGGTTAGCCCCGCCTTCAGCCCCTAAGGCTCATCGGAAGTGGGGAGTTTTGGGGTAAAACCATGAGTGAGAGAACTGGCAACTGAAGTGACCTCCATGCTGTTTGGGCTGTATGTGGGCTTGAATAAACCGGGGTAGTGCGGTGTATGGGGCACGGATAGCTCTCCAATGAAGCCTCTATGTTAGCAGCTTGGCTTTCGCTTCCCCACTAAAGTGACATCCTGGCTGGGTCGTTACAATAAGAACCACATATCATTAACCACATATCACTGCATTTTAAGTTAAGTACAAAGAGCAAAACAGAGTTGCGATGTCCTGACAAGCATTTAATAAACGGATTGTGTCTATGACACGGACACATTGTGGCTTGGCAACGTGCAGATGAGGTTAATGCCCAGCTTGTTTGGAGTCATTTGCTTTTGTAGTTCTCAAAAATATGACTAAATTAAGGAAAAGACTTGAACAAGATTGCCTGTGGGTATTTTTTCTTTTTCTAATACACAAAAAATTAGGCCTAAATTGTCCAGTTTTTCCTATTTTACATTTTTGGAAAAAAACAAGTTGAACACTTTTTTTCATGTCCTGAGAAGGATAAAAACACTAGTTAAAAAAAAAAATTCTTGACCGATGCTTTCATAATTCATGCATCAAAGGGTTAAGACGATCTGATGAAATGTATACTGCTTTATTGAGAAGACAGAAACAAACCCCTGACAGGCTTAGTATCAGTCCTAATATGTCAGTATTGGACAGATGTGACCAACATGTCAGTTCATAGACAACTACTGTGAAAACATCATCATTTGTGTTGACAGGTTTATGCTTGGATTAACAAATATAAGCTTGAAGACTGGGTTTGATAACAGTAACTTCAATGTTATTTCTTTTTATAGATTCTATTTTTGGTGCTATTTTTTCAAAAACGGAGATATTAACCGAACAATTTGATATTCCTGAGACAACAAAGACGTATTTATGAAGTGATGTGTCAGTCTGTTCCCCATAAACGCACGGACACGTGGAGCACTATCTCGTGCTGTACACTTTAACAAAACGCTCCCCTGCAAAAAGAACATTTTTAACAGCAGGCTTGCAATCTTTTGTACAGCGCTTTATATTTTCCGTTGATTGTATCACCTGAAGCAAATGACAGTAAAGTTCTGTCTTACCTTAGGTCCTTGTGTGTGCCCATCCATTTTGGCAGAAAAACTGCCTGCTGATACAGCCTTTATTGTCATGTGTCATATCCACAGCTTTGCGCACACAAGCATGTTGATGAAGTTAATACCTCTACGATGAAGATGTATGGTTTCAGTTCCTCATCACACACTCCTAGCAAATTCAGAGCAAGCTGCCTTTTTTCCTTAGCATTGCAACAAAGGAATTACTGATCTCTCCATTGTCCAGCTAGGAGTTGCAAAAACATCTCTGAAATGAAGGTTTCTTTGCCACCTCAAAGAGTCCTTCCAGCACATCAAGGACGGCGTTCTGTGTTTATCATGCTTCGATTAGGCACGACTGCAGTTATTTTTCTTTTTTCTTTTGTGTAATATGGAAACGTTTTACAGCAATCTTTAAAACACAAAATGCAAAAAGCTGAGAATAGATTTCAAAGCATTATAAAATCACTCTTTCAAACAGAAATACACAGATACTTTATCAGAACTTAGATAGTTTGGCCAAATAATCAAAAAAAAAGCAAATAATAAAGGGATGGGTTTTTTGTAGAGCAAAATTAAGCAAATGAAAGAGAAATATTTGTAATATTGTAATAGAGGAGGGAGAGTGATGATGTTAGTAAAAGGAAGCTGAGGTTAGAGCCAGCAAGAGTAAGACTAAAGATGAGGATTAAGGGTGTAGTGAAGGAGGACATGAGTAGTGAGGAGAATAAAGAGTTGATGGAGGTGGAAGATTAGTTGTGGCGTCCCTTAAAGGAAACAGCCGAAAGACAAAGCAGACAATTTAGTAGTTTGTAGAAAAGACTACATTGACAGGGCAGACAGAAAGGTAGATTTTGATCTGGCATGTTTCTACTCAACAGGGAATGATGGGGAGTTTCAGGTAAATAGAAGATGTAGATTGTTGTCATCTTGTTCCATCCTTTGCTGCATGCTTTTTGCACATTTGCATTAACTATGTTGGGCAATGAAAGTCGATGTATCTCTTTACTTCTCAAAATACTATTCATGCTTTTCTTGTTTTTTTGACAAGATCGAAATTCAAGGCCCTTTAATGTGTATATTTTGAAAAAAAAAAACACATAACAAAGTCCTAGGTTCACATGTACATTTTGCACATATTGCAAAGATGAAAATTGGTCATATGTGAATATATGTTGAAAAAGTGAGAAAATTTGTGGTCTTTACATTCATTTTTACAGATGTATCATAAATGAACCATGTTAATACCACGAATAAGTACGATATACCACACAAAAAACACCTAAATCAATGTAAACATGAACTGTGCGTGATTATTGCGCTCTTTATGTGCAATTTATTAGTGATTTTTGCGTCAACTACTTTATTTTAACATTATTTGTACTTCGTATATGCAATATAAAATGAGGCATTGATGGTAACGGCATTAAAAGGTAGTTTCTATAAACGTGGAACGGCCACAAATTTGCATTTGCATCACGCAAAAATTACACTATTGCATATGATTTACATAATATTTGAACTACCTAACTATGAACTACCTAAATTACGCATTAACTGCCTAATTCTCAGCTGACCAAAAATTTTGAACATCTCAAAACCAAATTCACATGAAGACCTATTGGCTGCACGGTGGAGCAGTGGTTAGCGCTCTTGCCTCACAGCAAGAAGGCCCCCGGTTCAAGTCCCGGCTGGGGGACATGAAAAACACATCAATGGGGGACCTTTCTGTGTGGAGTTTGCATGTTCTCCCCGTGCATGCGTGGGTTTTCTCCGGGATCTCCGGTTTCCTCCCACCGTCCAAAAACATGCTACATAGGTTGATTGGCAACTCTAAATTGTCCATAGGTGTGAGTGTGAGAGTGAATGGATGTGTGATTGAGGATATTCCACCCTGCGACAGACTGGCGACCAGTCCAGGGTATCCCTTGCCTACGCCCAAGTGACCGGGATAGGCTCCGGCAACCCCGTGACCCCGAAAGGGAATAAACGGTTAAGAAGATGAATGAATGACCTATCGGCTAAAACCCTCAACAGACACCTGCGCACATCAACGAAGAAGAAACACTTTTGAATTGCATATATCACGCATGCATCATGAAAGACCGAAATGTCATACACACAAAAAGCGCATAATAAACTGTGTGACACAGCCTTAACCAAATTTAGCATTTGGAAATGATTCATTGCATCACAAACATCATTTTTAAACCTATTTTAAGGAAAATCAATACCTGCTAGGATCTGTATTTAAGTCCAAAACTTTGAATACGGCAAACAGATTTTTTTTTTTTTTTCCATTTACAAAACAACATGCAACAGTAGCAAAAAGTTTAGGTTACCATTTTGCCCATGACATCGTCTTGTTTATTTGTGCCCTTGTGATATAGCTGTTTACAGTCCCCTACAACAGCAATAGAGCTTTCAAGCATAAAAGCATTTACACTTTTTGATTCCTCATCCTTCCCTAAGCTCATAACAAGTTGTCGATGGGTCATGTTTTTATGTAGCTTTTCCCAATTATTCTTTCTTATCTATTTATCAACTTACTCAGAACTGTAATCCATCTCAGTCCTCTAGATTTCAGGATATGCTCCATCCATCAATCCAGCTTTGGATTCAGGCTCCAAAAAGAAAGATCCAAATCACCAATAATTCTGCTTCCATTAAAAAAAAAAGTATTTAAAGCTTTAGACTTGGCCCTTTTCTATCCCTTTATGGCTGTATCCTCATCTCCGCTTGACATTTCTCCATACTTTTTCCGCACTGTTCACAGATGGCGGCAGGTATATTTTCTTCCGTGTCTTTATTACAAAATCTATCTTGTGTTTCAAACTCTCCACTTTAAAGAAATCGTGTTTATGCAGAAAAAAAAATCCATACTTTTTTTCTCCACTGACAATATCTACTCACTCTATTTTCATACTGTCTTATTCATACTCTCCTAAAGTTCCCCAGCCTCCAATTTTGTATCCCTCTCCAGCATGATTTATTTTTGCAATTTTGACTTCAAAAAATGCACTCCTCAACAATAGCTCTGCAATGCTGTTTGGATTTCCATTTATTTTTTAATGTTGCTGTTGTTTGTTGCCTCTCTTGGCTTTCACTTTAACCTGTGTAAGACTATAAATACCTAAATTGGTCTTGCCACATGAGGCTGATAAAAATGTAAAACGTAAAGCTGTCACTAAACTTTTTATGATACACAAACTCCATCTCTACCTGTTCTGTTTCTGACTGAACAGCTGCACAAACATATACACACAAACGCAACAGTCAAATATATCTTTCAGTTTACCTTGTTTACTTTGTTTGGCCGTAAAACATTCGGTAGCTCTGCATTGGTAGTGTGAGAGATAAAGAGAGTAATACCAACAACTGTTTCCGATCTGTTCAACCATAAATTTCCATTGAGTTCGCCTGTGTTGGCCTGACTGGCTGATATTTTTATCTATAACCAATTTACTTTGGGGGAAAGGGTGGGGGTGAAGGGGTCAGCTTTTCTCTAATAATATGTTTATGATACTTGAATTTATTGCATTTTCTCCCACGAGCCTACATAACAGTCTAACTTTAAAATGATTAAAACTCATGTAGAACTTAATGTATTTAACCAATTGTGTTTTCTTTCATGTTTGAACTTGCGCTTTTGTTACTGCATTATGGGATGTATTTTTTACAGAACACACTATATTTCTCTGAAGTATTCTCAGATTCTTATTTTATTTTTCAAAAATAACAGATTGTCTTCAACACATCTGTCTGTAATTCACTCATGTCTGTTCAGACCATTGACTGTAAATGAGAACTGGACTGACGGACGCCTCCCGCTCTAGCACATTAAACAGCTTATTGGTGAGAGTGGTTACTGTCGTCCCTTGGCTCCAATATGGTGACGTCTACATGGTGCTAAAGTGGGAACTATATTGACTTCATTTCATGTCAGTAGGGATGGTATTGTTAAGGTTTTAACTGTACTAGTACTCTTATTGATACCGCTTATCGATCCGGTATTTTAACGATACTCTTATCGAGACTTTGAGGACAAAATAAATAAATAAATAAATAACAAATTAAGAACATAAAGTGTCTTATTTCCTCATTATGCAACATGAACATGTAAATTATTTAATTATTTAAATTAATTGCTTTTTTTCTTTAACCCTTGTGCTATCTTAGATGACCCCACCCTTACATTGACGTGTTCTGCCTACCATGACAAAGGTGAATAAAGGTGTAAAGATTTCATGTAAGCCATGGACACCAGTGAAGATCACATATCATTGAAGAAAAAAGGTTCAGCGCACTGTCTAGTGGGTCTAGATGACCCAACTCCCAATGTTAAAATGGCTAGGATAGCACAAGGGTTGCGAGCGTGATGTTTCCTTTGATCTTTTGTCCATTTTCCACAACCTCGAATAGACTCTTCTGTCTGTCAAACACCAGAGTTCAGATGAATGAGATAATGGAAACAAATTCAATTTGATGCAGACTCCTTTATATTTATTTATTTTTCTGGAACCCTTTAGCACAATGGTTTAATCCAGTAAACCCAATAAATTATTTTAATTTTATGGATGACAACTATTTTTTATAAGAAAGCCGCTGTTAGTTTGTTGTGGGTCTGGAATCATAAGTGGTGAGTTTAAGCCCTGCATTCAAATTGGCACTACTTACAAACTATGGGAAGCATGACATCACCATGTGGTCCAAATGTAGTCATCTTAATATCTCAACAGAATTTCTGTTGCTGTATGAGTGAACTTGAAGATTATTACAGGAAGTGAAAGGTTTTCAAGCTTAGGCAGCTCACAGTATTAATAATAAAGTAAATATGTAATCTCCAATTCAAAGCAATGGGGAGAGGGAAAATGAGGTGAGGAAAGAGCAGAAAGGGTGGAATGAATGGCGAAAAGTATGTGAAGCAACTTTTATGAAAGTTTCAGAAAGACTGCAAAATGTGCGTGACCGGGATGAAACTAGCTTGATTAAATAGATAATTAGAGTATGGCCCTTAAGAAAAGGCTGAAGGTGTACCTGTAGAAGTGCAAATGAAAGTCTGAACAGGATGCAAAAACAGCTTTATCCAACATTTTAGAAAAGTGAGGGCAGGTTATGTTTGTGCGTCAAATTCCGGTTGATGCCACTCTTTTGACATGCGTCAAATTCGTTACTTGACTCTTAAAGCTGCGTTCACACCGAACATGATTTGTGCAGCATTAGCAGCCAGTTTTAATGTAGTCAATAGTACAGATGCGATCTGAGGTCTGGCAGCAGCGGAATTTGGGCAGCGTGCCTCGACGGGTCAGAGTAAAAAGGTCTGAACTCTGGCAAGGTCGCGGTGTCACGTCAACCAATCAGGGACTAAATTTTAGGCATGTGATGTTTTCAGTGACAGTGGGTTGAATACACAACCAATATGGGGGGTCGACCTGACAGTTTTCTTCCTGAACTCCCATTCATTTTCTTAACCCGCAGCAGGGTTTCCAAAGACCTGGCCACTGTTGGGGCAGGTACTCCCTAAACACTCAGTCGCAGGATCCATGGTGCTGGAACGATCGCGATCACTATGCTACCTCCCGGGAGGCAAACTGAGGTTCAAGCAAAGACCCGCTGATTTTAAAGTGAAGAAAATCTTTGCATAGTGGCTTTGCACCGTAAAGGCCCGTACACACCGGGACGAATATTCGCCAGGCGTTATTCGCCAGCGTTTTTCGCCACGTTTTTTGTGTTCACACCCAGGCGATTTTCGCTGACGATGAGCCGAGTGAACATGCAATTTCATTTCCTGACATTAGATGGCGCTTAATGTAAACAGAAATACTCCTGTACACAAGGTGGCGCTGCGCAACTTTACGATTCTTAAAGTCGCTTTTCAGCAAGTATTTACGCGCTTGTCAGAATAATACAAAGAAAACATGAATATTTCAAGCATCAGTAGCTCCAACTGGTGCTTGGTTCGGGGATATTTTAGAATGTCCGTCATTATTTCTTCGCGGCAGTGTAGACGCTACTTGGCGTCTATCTTCTTCGCTGGTATGTGTGCTCAGCAAGGCAGTTTTGTGTTTGAGCGCCCCCAAGTTGTGTTTTACTGTAACTTCAGAAGCTCCAGACACGTGTGCAAAAGCGCCATTCTCATTGGTCGAATAAAAAAAAAAACGAACCCGAGGCGTTTTTGTTTTTTTTGACGCTTTGGCGCGTGGCGTTTTTTCGCGTCGGTGTGCACACTCACATTGGTGCCCTTTGTTTAGTCACGAGGCGTTAAACGTCGGCGAAAATCGCCGGCGAAATTCGTCCCGGTGTGAACAGGCCTTAAAGCGACATTACTAATGTAAAGACGTTTTCCTCCATGACAGAAGCAGCTGATTTACGCTCCCCACTCCTGTACAGTTTTGTACATTGAAGCAAGGCGGCTTTTCTCCACCTCAGAATCCACTGGCATTGCAATAATTGCACAAACTGTTAAAGAGTTAGGGCTGTCAATAGAATGTCAACACTAGAGCTAAAGCCATGGGGTAAACGGGTTAACGCAAATAGAGTCTAAAGTCACAAAGAGAAATCAGGAGATAATAATAATCCACTGACACACATCAATAACCAACACAGCAGATATCCTTAATGCCTTACAACTGACACCAATCTCCAGAACCTAACTATGATGACACGTGTTTTTAGAGATATATGCCCTTTATTAATGATGTAATTACTCAGCTGTCTGGTTTCTGAGCAGGGTTTTTAACCCTGAACTCCCTACACAAACTCCCGCAGCTGATAATAATGAGGACTGAAATACAGACACTTAATGACCTCGAATTTCAGTAGTTTCCAGCCATTTTAGACATGTATCAGGTCAATGTCAAGCTGGAAAACTCTATGGCAACCTACAATTTGACTGGCAGCATTTTGTCTTTAAATTGTCACTCAAAATGTTTTTGTTTATTTTTTTATGATTCAGTTTAAATGAATAGTGCTCTTTATGCCAAAAAAAAACAATAGTTTCTACATCTACAGGATGTGCTGTCCTGTTTAAGTGATGGCCCAGGTGGTTAAGCAGGTTGTCCAATGATCAAAGTATCGGCAGTTTGATAGCCGCTCCCCCCAGGCAACTGTTGTTGTGTCCTTTGGCAAGACACTTCACCCTCCCTGCCTCGAGTGTGGCACTGGTGTGTGAATGGCCATCACCAGGGGGGCCATAGGTGCGTACTGGCAGCCACGCCTCTGTCAGTCAGGCCCATCGCAGCTGAGGCTACATCAGTAGCTTACCATCACCAAGTATGAATGAAGAGTGAATGAATACACATTCTAAGCATCTCGAATAGCTCAGATTAATCCAATCCAGTTTTATTATTATAATTATTATTATAGCTTATATGTCATTAGATCTGACCTTCAAAAGTTACCGACTTAATTTTAAACTGTTTATTGGAAATTCTAAGTGTGGGTTATTGCTTTGCTTGACAGCAGCAACATGTTTTGAAAATTTTGTGGCGGATGATCTTAAGGAGTATCATGGCAAAGGGCACTCCAGCACTTTTTCAGATATTTTCAGCAGTGGACTTCTTCTTGGGAAATACGCAGATTCTGACTGACATCTTTCACCAGTTTTGCTCAGCAAGTTTTTTTTTCTTTTTAAAGAACTTCCTATCAGACCCATTTCTATTCGGTTTGCAGTAAACTGCTGTTCTAGAGTGGTGTATTTCATGAGGGAAGAGCAGTAATTGGCAACATACAGTAGGAAATGCTTCAAAATGTTCAGCACTTGAACAAAATAGACCAACGTCTACAACCGTATCTCGTCAAGCCCCAAATAGGGGCTACAATAACTGTTAAATTTTGTTTTTTAAAGTTTAAGTTTAAAAGTATGTGTACTGTATTTGGGGGACATAATAATTGATGTATTTCTACTTTAGACGTTTTGAGGCATTTTTCAGAGAATGCACCCTATTTCCTTCCTAGTACTCTCTACTCTTTTTCTCAAATTAACTGTTATTTCTTCTGAATTCATAAATGATCAAAGCTGTATTGATTCAGAAGTATTGCATGCTCATGGACAGGCTTTGCTTCAAGGACAATAAGTATATTGAATTTAGTTGTGGAGACACGCAAAATTTGTGATTGTCCTTATCATTCAGTGCTACATATCTATAGACACTGATGTATTTTTCAAGCTCAAAAATGCAAAGGTATTCTTCCATTTCCTACATGCACATCATTAATCTGAATGAATGTAAACCCAAGATGTCATGCATCTTGGGTTTATGCAAAGAATTAATTTACAAAGTCTAGAAAACCAAAACTGAGCTGCAGTTTTCAAGGATTTGTCTTGCATCTATAACAGGTGGTTTAAATAGACATGTTTTCCTCCAACTATGCTGAGACGAAATTCAAAAACACTAAGCCATGTCAGCCTCTCTGAAGACAGTATCCCCCACCCCCCCACCACTTTTGGTGAATACCAGGAGGTGACAGGCTTAAGTTAATGAGAAAACCCTGTTTTGTCAGGTGTGACATATTTAGAAATGTTTCTTGGTGAAATTCATGGAGGGATGACACAAAAAAATGTTTTTATAGGCAAGGTACAACGCAAAACCCAACTGAATGCCTTCCAAATGAATGAATCAGACTAATCCAAACCCAAACCTAATTCTGAAAATCTGCTACCTAAAAGAAAAGAAATGGAACAGTCAATATGTAATAATTAACCGGCTATGCCATTTATTCTAGTAAATTTCATGTGTCTTTCTCAGTTTGTGCTTCAGTACATTTTAGGCTTCTACATTCATTCATCACTGCAGCTTTATACTCACTTTTGTACAATTTCAAGCCCGAATCAGGACTAAAATCAGGACTTTCTTTGTGTCCGTGAGCTGGCACGGCTGTGTTTTTGTATTTTATGGCTTCCAGCACATTAGAACCCCCCCCCCACACACACACACACACACACACCACCACCACTACCACCACCTCTCTCTCTTTCTGAGTCAGAGTCATTCTATGAAGGGCCTTATCACTGAATGGAAAAACCAACTCAACAACCCCTACAGCTGCTGGATTAATAGAGAGAGGTAGACAAAGGAAAATGGGTGAGAAAAAGATGGGGAATGAAAAACCAGACCAACAGTACAAAACATGGAGGAGTCAAAGCTGTATCAGAAAGATATTAAAAAAAAATAACATACATATATTCGAATGCTGAGCAAACGTTCCAAAAACAAATGTTTGGAAAATTAATTTTCTTAAAATTTTTATCTTCATAATATAATCAGAAAATCATGCTGTTTTTGCCATGTTTTGCATTGGATTTTGTTTAGCAAGATATGCAGTCAAGAGTGTAGTGCTGAAAATAAGGCACCTAAATTTCATAATTTTTTTGTCCAGCCTTGCCCATCCACTAAACAAATAAGTTACCAGTTGTCTCATTGTATTTGACAGTTAAAATGTTATTGTTACTTTTGAAATGTCAAACTGAGGCAAAAAATTGCAAGAAAAGCCTCCTAACCCAGCATGGTGGCAGAAGCTAAAGGAGATGGATAAGTGAATAAATAAAGAGCTTTATCTAGATCAACCTTTTATTTATTGACTTGGACAAAGTACTTCCAGGATTATGCCAGAGACCAATATTTTCACAAAGAAAACTATTACTGCAGCTTCAATGACTGTATGCTCTAAAATAGCCTTTTTTCACGTTATTGCAATGGTTTTCCCTTCTTTTTAAAGTTTTGTACTCAGATTTATCTTACTCTTTTTTTTGTCTTCTTTCATTGACTTTCTTATCTACTATCATATTTTTTTCTCCTGTCTTCTCCACCTTCACTTGCTACTGCAGATTACATTCTTTTTATATTCTGTCCTTGAGTTTCATAGCTCCACTCCCTTTTTGTTTTCCTGTTTGATAAGCCATGATCATCCTCTTTAGACATTTCTTTGGGCTTCGGTGCTTCGCTGCTTTACTTTTTTCTCTCCATTCTTCTTCCGCTCCAGGGTTTGGATCCTGTAACCTTTAATCAGATTTTCAGGGTTTAGGTTTGTCATTTCCTGAATTTACTCCCGCTGATTGCAGACAAATCACTTGTGTCAAGGGGTGGGACTTCTCTAACAATTAGGTTTAATCTTGTACGTATATGCACACTCTGCACTCGTGCACAAAAAGTTAAAGTGGAAAGCTGACTGTGAATAACGTGAGGTTGGCTTTTGTTTTTCCTCGTGAGATCAGGTCGATGTAAAACTTCTTAAACTTTACACTTTTTACTCTTTTGGAAAACTTTGGTGATATTTTTAAACATCTTAGATACATCCATATACTGTAGTTTACTTTTAATAAAAAGATGCAGAAGAAGCTTTTACTGGAAAACAGAATGTGTAACATTCCTTTTCATTGTGATGAATACTCATATCAGGGCTGACTAACCCTTGTCTTCAGGAGCCACAACAGTGTCTGTACTACAGTTATACCTGGACGGCTAAAGCCGGTGTGTTTAGTCAGCAGCAGCAGGCAGGGAGAAATAGAAAACACGCAGGGCTGTGCCAGGTTGGCCAGCCCTGATCTAAAACATTTGTGAACATGTCTACCTCCAAGATTCTTAACCGGGTTTTTCACACTTTAGGGTGCACAAATGGATAAGGTGCACCATTAATGAATGGTTGGCATATTTACATTAACACCCAACCTTGTTTGTAACATGTAAAAATATACAGTGTGACACCACTACAGGTTAGTATATTTATAATAATCCCAAACTTTGTTTGCAACTCTTACAATAAACAGACAGAAGTTTTGACAGAGCACTGTGTACCTCTCAAAACTGCATCAACATCAGTAAACACATCAGAATAAATCCATATATAAGGCACACTATAAATTGTTTTAAAATAAAAAAGGCTTTTAAATGTGCTTTATGGTACAGAAAATACGGTATTACTGCAACATAAGGGGGTTTTATCATGTCACACAGGAATCAAGAAAAACCTCCAATTAACTAAAGGTCTCTTTGAACTTGGCCAGTGTCATTGTGTATGCAATTCCCACATAAAAATAAAAATCCATCCACCTTTTAAGCTGCTCTTCCCTGGTCAGGGTCTCAGGGGGTCTTGAAGCCTGTCCCAGCTACTTTTGGGTAAAGGTAAGGTACACTCTGGTTGGTTTGCAAGTCGTTCAGTCGCATGGCTTAAAAAAACCAGAAGTTTTGATAAAATTCTTAATACCTGGCTATGCTTAATTTCCTATTACCTAATGTATGAATAGATAACTGTCGCCAGTAAATAACCAAAGTACCATTAAAATGTAGTGGTGGTCATTAATACATTAATGCTAGACAAAACCAATATTTAATGAGCTCCCACTCAAATCATTAGTCTATGCCCATATCACTTAACAGAAAGAATCATTTCTAACCTAAAGCTCTTTAGAACTGATTACAAAAGTCACTCCACATCCTTATCACATTAATGTGATCAAATATTAATTAGGATCCTGTTATGATGATATTTGTGTGATTACAAAGAAAACTGAGAAGGAGATGATGGATTATTCAAACCATTAGGATCTTGGAGACTGATCCACTATAACTGTGAGAAAAAAGACCATAGAAGTGTTGGCAGCCATTTACGGACTGGTATTTAGTCTGGGAGTGACTTTTCTTCTTTTGCACTCGTCTTTTAACTAATTTCCATCCCTTCATCCGGCCTTTATTTAACTGCTGTTTTTTGTAAAGGTCCTGCTGTCAGCCTCCACCTGTCCTTGTCACCACGAACAAACAGGAGACACAACACTCTCTATTTTGTGTCAATTCTCCTTTCCCTCTTACTGCTTTAGTTTCTTGCTTTTATTATATCTCCTCAAGCTTTATATACATTTTTTTTAAATTTCCCTGTATTTTTTTTTGTTTTGTTTTTTAAGTTTGCCTTTTTCTTTGCTAAATTTGGGATATTTCAAAATGTTGACCTTATGATAAGTATTAGTATTAGTAAGTAAGTATAGTATTATATAGCTATCACAATTTTCTTCCGTTGTTTAAAATTACTGAGTCAAACGTACCAACATTTAAGCAATTTTCTGAATTTATAGTTGGCCAGATTTACCTAAATTATAAATTGTTCTCTTTGAGAAAACAAAACCAGAGTAAAGTTCAGTGCATTCATTTTAGTGGTCCTCTTTTACTTTTATTCATAGTTGCCTTGGTGCATGTCTTAAAACAGAATTAAACTTTGCATGGCAGTTAGTGCAACCTTCACATTTAATGTTTTTGGCACAACCAAGTGGCAGTTTCATGTTCATTTCATCCAAAAGTAAATGCGTTTTGACACAAAGCAATTGATTAACTACAAATCTCTGGAAAATTATCACTTTTGACTTGTTTTTGATCAGTGACTTGTTTTTATCATCTGTCTGTCAAAATTAACTATACTTGCATGGGCTCAATGATCACTGTTTATGCACCTATTAGACTTCATTTAATTGCCAGTATCATTGCACACATACTTGTTAAACATTTTGTCAAACATTTAACTAACAATCCATAAATAACTTTTCAAAGCTGAGCCTCATACACTGAATAAGCCTCTCCTTCACAGTCACTCACAGTTGCATCACATGAAACCCCACTTTACAAGTATGTGTACTGTAAACCAAGAGACAGGATTGGCATGGAATACCATACAGTATCTATAAAAATGCCAGAGGAAGGGGACAAAACCGGGAAGTAAGAGACCAACCACATAGACGGATTGTTGATGAAATCAGGGCAACATTTGTGGATCATGTGGTAAATGATCCACATGAGTGGATCCCTAGGAAGACTTACATTTCTAACAAAAGCCTCTGTCAGTTCAATTATTCAGACTTCAGTTTTCAGTTTTCATTTGGAAATCAGAAGAGCAAACTGCAATTTAGGCTTGTTCAGCTCAAACTAGTTTGCTATCATAGTCATACAAGAGGCTTCCATTGGGACATGACCTGGTAACCTTTTATATGTAGACTTATAATAATAATACAACTGTAGCTTAGAATTTTGTGGCATAGTGTGCTTTAGTGTAATGATAAAAAATGTTACACATTTACATTTGGTCTCCTTTTGACTCAGCAGCAAAAGTGCATATTCAGTGTCTTGATTTTTAAATGCTATCCATGATGCTATTCATTTTCCTTGACTTTGGGAAGCACTTCCAGAGAAATCTGTCACAATAAAAACATGGTCGAACTTTTTGACTAGGTTGTTCAAAAATGGAGTCTTAACTTGTCATGTTGATGACACTGACACTTTGATTGACATAAAAACTTGCTGTTGAAGATCAAATTATGCATTTTGATTAAGGGACTTGCTTTTGAAGCATGAACTACCCATTTTGAGGTACTTACTTGCTTTTGTGCAGCTCACTCTCCATTTTGATTGTGCTTTCGCAGGTTTTGCAGTTTTCACTTATTATTTTGAGAAACGACTTATCAGTGGTGCAAACTTAAACACTCTTGTGAGAACGAAACCAAAGTGACTGAGAATAACTGTAAGTCCAGGCTTTTGTATTCTGGCCTGGTTTACCACTCTCAGAACCTCAGCAGACTGTGAATGCCTCCATTATGCAAAACACTTCCTGCCCACACAAACAAGCCGGGACCAATCAATGTCAATCCTCATTCCCTCGGCCAATCAATGTCATTCCTTCTCCAACAAAATGGGGTCTAATCGAAAGGCATTGTTCCTTGGGCCATGCATGCTAAATCAGCACGATCAGAATGTATGAAATTCTCACATTCCCCACTGTACTGCAAAACTTCAAGGATCATCAGCGTTCAACAGGAAGGAATGAAAGTGGACGTGATGACTCTGCAAAACAAGACAAAGTAGATAACAATCCAGTTTGGGAATGCTCATTTGAGACTTCTTCAGGCAGTTGTAGGTCAATAAAGGACAAAGCATGCATGCCAAAACGGTTTTGACAAATGTTTTGGATCCTCACATTCAGATCACTTGATTATTCCGTTTTTTTCTTGGTGCCTCCATTGAAAAACGGCCAATTATTTTCACCTAAACTTGAGTAAGGTAAGGAGAACACAACGTGAAAATGTAAAAACTTATTTCTGATACTCCTTCAGACTTGTGTGATTAAGACTCCACACTGCTGGGAAACATCCCATAATGCACTGTGTGCTGACTTAAGATGCTGTCCTTTGCTTCCTTAGCTTGGGATTATCTTTGGTATAACGTGAACACAAAAATATTTAAGGTAGTTCATTTAGATCGGTTGCACATGTTGCTTGTTTGCCATTTTTTTTAAAGAGCAGTTGTCTGATTAAATCAATCCGTTTGTAAAAAATGACCTAAGATCTTTCAAGTGATTTTACACACACTAGATAGAGCCAGGCATTTTGAAAATAGCTTGTTTTTGTGTTTTGTGTCTCTTCCTCAAGCTGCACGTCTCACAATAAATCCTTTAACTAACAAATGGATCAGTTTAGACTCTTTTCCATTATCTTTTTATTGTCAACCCACTGCTGTCTTAAGACAATACGGACAATAGAAGAGGCCATTTGATAAACTGGGATAAAGCAAAGTGAGGGCAAAGGTGAAGCAGAGCAATAAATGCGCATTCAGACCCCTGCAGTGCCTGATTTATACAGAGCCAGGATTTATGGCAGCCTGTCACACAAAGGCATACATCCACATTATCCTATCAAACAGTTCGGACTATTCTGTAACACACAGCAAATGTCGTTATTGATTACTCTGTTGATGCGTTTCTCCATTACAACAACACTTTAGGCTCATACAGAAAATAGCGTATACTTATATAGCACTTTTCTACCTACATGGCCCAAAGCGCTTTACAGTCACAGACCAATTCACCCATGCGCACACACATTCACACACTGATGGCGGCTCCGCTGCCGAACACTGGCGCCAACCTCCTACCAGAGGCAAGGTGGGGTTCAGTGTCTTGCCCAATGACACTTCGACACATGGGTGTGCGAGGCGGGAATCAAACCTGCAATATTATGATCACGGGTCGACCGCCCTACCACTGCACCATGGCCGCCCATAAAACCACGTAGTGCAGCATCACCTCCATGTTTTCTGACTTTGTACATCACTGCATTCCACAACTTGCACCACTCCATTCTCAAGAACCTCTGCCATGTCCCTTTTCACATCTCTATCCTCTTCTACACACTTTGTCCTGATCTCCAACTTCCCATTCCCTCTAATAGTGTTTCTTAAAATACCTTCATGCCTCCTCCGCTCTTGCTCTGCACAGTTTCCCCCATCCAAAGACTGTTCTGAAACCTTTTCATGCCGTGTTGCCATCCTCTTTCTCTCTTCCTCCCCATTTCCACATCGTATCCTTTTTTTTTTCTGCACCTGGCCATGACTCTTCCTCTATCACTGTGGTTTCCCCTCTCCACCTCTGTGACAGCGTCACATTAATCATTGCTGCATCCCTAGGAAGACTTACCTTTCTCACCTTTCTCCATTCTGTCTTTTTCTCCCATTTATTCTGCATACATATTTCTCTTTCTCCCTTCCTCACCCTACCTCTCCCCTCTCATTGTTGTATCCTGCACTTTGCTTCTAACCTCTCATCAAATCTCAGTTTGTACATGTTGAACAAGAGTGGCCTCATCTGTCTGTACCAGACTGCTGTGTGCACGTATGATGTGTTATATGGGGGTTCCTCATGCTTACATGCTTCCACTGCCATATGATCAACTTATACATTAAGTAAGACCTACATGAACAACTATGCTTTTACCATTTTTCAGGTGTATAAATCAAGTAGGTTGTGCATTCCGTTTCCAACGTACGGACATGCGATAGGTTTAAAGTGGTGTGAATAATCACCACTTTTCATGAATTACTCTCCTCTTTATATGATATTTGTTTTGGTAAGTGCTTTAATGCGTCCCAAAAGCAATTTCAGATATTTTTGGCTTATTGGACCAGTTGACAGTTTACCACATTGCTTCAGTCCATTCTGTGCATGTTTAATGGACTACAGCCCAGAAAATCTGTAAAAATTTCTTTGCATTGTGACTCCAATATTAACTAAATTGACCAGCCACATCATTATCAGCATGTTTTTAACTGCTTTCTGAAGCCAAAACAGTTAAGTGGCACATCAATGATGTATAAGCTCCTCACTGCATTTTGGCATGAAAACATTAGCCAAGACATCAGACAGAAGGAGGGATTGGTGTCAAAAGTAGATGTTCCAATCATTTTTTACCAGCTGATGCAATTAAATCTTCCAACCATCTTTAGAGCTTAAAGAAAGGTTTCCAAAATAGAAAGAATGTCCAGCAAGCAGCAACCATAGCTGAAAACACCGCGTAATGGAGTGGGATAAAGTTGAAAGTTCAAACTGGTTTTGGAGATGAACAAAAGTTAAAACAAACCTACATTAGTACTTAAAGTTCCTCTCTGATCATGTTTTAATCTATTGTAAACGTCTTTTAATTATTACTATGTCATATTAGAACAAAATAAAAAATGTCCTGTGCCGACATAGTTTTTACCCCTTTGTTGTTGTTGTTCCCAGTTCCCATCATCCCTTTGTTTACACTCTCTCCTGCTAGTTTACAGCCCATCACACCCCCAACCTAAGATTACTAGTGCAACAAGCTAAGGGCAGGGATGCCCTGTTTAGTTAGTCTGTTTAGTTAAAGTTTTAGTATTATCCTATTGAATTCTAGGAATTTATGATCCTTTGTGATTGTATTTTTACCTTACAATTACCGGTATGAAGACCATTTAGACGACTGGTGTTGTAAATTTGGGCTATATAAATAAAAGTGAATTGAAATTGAATACAAAAAATGGCGAGAAATATTGGAACTTTACAGCTGTACAATTTTAAGCTAGGTACCAGCTTAGTCGATTAAAAAAGTAATACATGGATTTAGTCGTCTTCAAGTTGAAGCATCAAAATGGAGCAGAGCAGGGAGTTGTGGCTTGCCATTAAATGGCTTGCCATTAAATGAAATGAAAAATTGGATCCATGGTTGAGAGAGACTGTATAGGTGTTAAAGAATATTGGCAGAAAATAAATGCCAACACCGATCGACCTACAAGAAGACCAGGAGACAAGAAAATGTACCGAAAGGGACTATGGGTGTAACAATGTGCCAACTAAACCACCAAGAATACCAGGACCCGAAACTTTTGATAGTGCCCATTACTATCAGGGGAATAAAGTGTGAAGCTGTGTTAGACACCGGCAGCACGTTCACTTGTATAGGGGGAAAAAACTGGGGAAGCTGGTGTGGGGTGGAATACCTGAGACTGTAAAAAGAAAAAACTTGAGTCATATTGTTTGTGGTTTTTTTGTGTTTGTTGTGTGTAATTCTTTAAGAAATTGACGAGTGTTACAAAGATATGTCTATTTCAATCAAAATGAGAGAACAGGCTTGTTTCTGCCTCTTGTTTTTGACGATATAGAACATGAACTACATTATTAATACCTAATTTTACTTTCATGACAAAGTTGCAATGGAGGCTGGATAAATGATGAGCTTCTTTTAATGGCAGTATAAACCCTGCACTCAAGCTTTTCTTTGGATGTCCTTGGTTGTGGCTGACTGGCGGACGTAGTCCCCAAACCCCAACAGTGTCAGTTCCTGGCTCTCGTTGAATCAAGCTGCAGTTCTAATGTCCATCAGAAATCTTTCCTGATTTAACATGAAAAATTACTCCTAAAGAAACCTTTATGTCCTGGTTCTTGGTTCTAGACTAAAAATACAAGTCAAATAAATGAGAAACAGACATTTCAGGTATTGACACATTCATGGGAGTATTAAAACAAGAAAGAGGCCTTCCATTTCTTTGCTGCAGGGCATTTTCACCTATTTCTTTCACAATGATTTTTGGCTGCAGTGTCTTCCGTTGCCTTCTTAAATACTGTTTAATCCCTGATTAGTGTAAGAAGAAGGCGTTTAATGCTCTCACCACTCATCTCCTGCTGAACTGGAACACACAAGAACACTTGCAATCACACATTCACGTTATCACTCAATTACTCACATAGAAGGAAAAGGGAAAAAAAAGATTCACACACAAACAATGAAAAGAAAAACACAAAAAAAACCTTTGTTTCAGCCCGCCATGCTGCTCAGTAATGCCTTTCTCTTATTTGCTGAAACAGGTGCTACACATGGATTTAACAGTATCCACTGAGAGCAACCAAACACTCAAAAGACAATGTATTTACTCTAGAGAGAACAAGAGCACATTTAAAAAGAAAACAGATGGATACGATTGTAGTAAATGTTGTGAGAACTATTTTGTCAAATTTAAATTACACAACATGCAAAAAGTGTAGATGTGTTTATGATAATGCATGTGAAGTCAAAAAATCTCCCCCTTCTCTGTGCTTGAAGTTTGCATTTAAACTCTCCCTTTGGAAAATTAGTTATTTTCTAACTTCCCACCCAGGTTTAGTCACCTCAATTGATAAAAAACAAAACAAAACATATCCTCCTAAAATAAATGGAAAACGGCAGTGCATCACAGTTCTCTGACATGTAATGGATAAAGACATGGAGCCAAACACTCATTCCTACATTTGAGATCTGCAGTTACAGCATTAGTCATGGTTTGGGGCTTTGGATGGAAGAGGTAGTGGTTGAAAAACTTGCATGTGAAAAGAAAATATGCAAACTCAAGCAGGAAACCTACATAAATCTATTTCAGGGGTTATTTTTAAAGATGAGTATTTCATTAAAATATGAATTCATGTTATTTATAATAGAAAAGATGGAAACACATTTTCTTTAACTTTAACTCATCATAGATTGCACTCACCAGTCGTTTTATTTGGCACACCTGTCCAACTGCTACGCAAGTTTCTAAATAGCCAATCACATGGTAGCAACTCAATGCATTTAGGCATGCAGACATGATCAAGACGGTCTGCTGAAGTTCAAACCGAGCATCAGAATGGAGAAGAAAGGTGATTGAAGGGTCTTCGAACATGGCATGGTTTTTGGTGGTCTGAGGATTTCAAAAAGTGCTGATCTACTGGGATTTTCACCCACAACCATCTGTAGGGTTTACAGATAATGGTCTAAAAAAAAGAGAAAATGTCCAGTGAGCAGCAGTTCTGTGGGAAGAAATCCCTTCTTGATGCCAAAGGTCACAGGAGAATGGTTCCAGCTGATAGAACAGTAACTCAAATACCCACTGGTAACAAATAGACACTGGTAGAGTCAGAATTTGTCGTCAACAACATAAAAGCAAGGATCCATCCTGCCTTGTCTCAATGGTCAGGCTGGTGGTGGTAGTGTAATGGTGTGGTGGATATTTTCTTGGCTCACTTTGTGCCCCTCAGTATCAAATGAGAATAGTTACAATGCCACAACCTACCTGAGTATTGTTGTTGACCGTGTCCATCCCTTTGTGTCCATGGTGTCCCCATATTCTGATGGCTACTTCCAGCAAGATAAGGCACCACGTCATAAAGCTGGAATCATCTCAGACTGGTTTGAACTTGACAATGAGTTCACTGGATTCAAATGGCCTCCACAGTCACCAGATCTCAACTCAATAGAGCATCTTTGGAATGTCATGGAACCGGAGATTGGCATCATGGATGTTCAGCAGACAAATCTGCAATAACCGGGTGATGCCTTCAAGTCAATATCAAAATTACTTTTACCAAATTCTCTGAGGAATGTTTCCAGTTCCTTGTTAAATCAATGCCATGAAGGATTAGGGAAGTTCAGAAGGAAAAAGGGGGTCCAACCCAGTACTAGGAATAAATAAAGTGGCGAGTAAGTGTTTATGACATGCACTGAAAAATTAAGATGTGAAACTCTATCTTGATAACCTTAAAACAAAGCTTCAGGATTCAATATACAGTAAATTATTTTGCAGATTATGAAACGCCTCACCCGCCCTCCCTCTGTTCCCTCGAGTCAGTCTTCCAATGTGAGCTGATGTGCTTTTGGGCTTTTCATTTGACCATTTATTTTTAAAGAGTCATTTGATCTAAATTTGAAGACCTGATTGCTTCTGTTGCTTTTTGCATTCAACTGTTTATTTAGTGTTACTGCAGAATTGAGCTCACTAAGTAATACAGATTTCCTTTTTTCTCTTTCAATGATGACTCTCTGTTGCACAGCCAATAATAATGAGCTTCTCCATTGCTGTTGCTTTCATTCTCATCTTTATTTAGCTGAGGTACAGACAGTTTTATATGCAAATAGCTAAGCCAGACTACCGAAAGAAAAGAAAAAAAATAGAACAGTCAAGTGCTTAGTTTTATGACAAAATACAGTTAGTAAAAAACTATAGATCTTGGCTAAAGCTGGTGAAAATTGGCCTGGTCTGTTTATGGGTTCATTTGTAGAAAATAAACTGTGCAACGTTTTGTCCAAAAATTTCTGTCCAGCAAAAGTCCAGTAGCTTTTACCATTAGAGACCTTCATGTCTTAAAGGGTATCAACAAATGGGCAATATTTAAAAAGGTCCTTGTAGGAATATTGATTCGGTGACTTGGATTTTATATTGGGTTATTAGCATGCAGTGGGCTCCACTCTGTCATTCAGTCCAACTGTAAATAAGGCAATAATGCAAAGTTGAGAAGATTAACAAACACATCTGGTTTGACAGTAGACAGCTGCTAAGTTCTAGTGGTAAAAGTCAAGTGATGAACTAAAAATCCAGGATAATCTGAGTCTAATAACAGGCAAAGGTCAAATTATTCTGTTTGAGAAAGTGCATATCAATTTTGATAATGCCTGCAAATAAAGAAGCCTGTATCATAAAACCAGCATAAAACTGCTCAGTCTGAATGTGTTGTGCTCACAGAAAACCCACGAGGCTGATCAATCCAGCTAAAATGGTAGTAGGAAAGGCAAAGCAAAGGGAAGCAGTTCTATGTCCCGTAAGAAAAAAAAAAAGCTGACATTATACCATGGTTGGGGTACTTACTTGATTCTGATTGGCAGCAGGGTTTTCTTTAAAGAGTGATAATGAACACCTAAAAAAGAATTTCCGGTCAAATAGCTTGAATTTCCTATATTATTGTGCTGTTTTCCTACAATCCAACCAGATCAATCTGTCAGAAGCAAGTTGTTAATCAAATCCACCTATACTGTAATGAAATGGTTTCAAAATTAAATGAATGGATCATACTTAATACCGGAAGATATCATCTGGATTGTGAAACAGTAGGTCTACTTCACAATAAGCTAAAAACAACAAGTGTCATCACGGCCAGCAACACACATGTGATGACAGCAAAAAATAATCAATCCATCATACAGACCTGTGACCATACATTCATTCATACATTCATTCATTCATTCATTCATTCATTTTCTATTCCGTTTAGTCCCTTTCGGGGTCACGGGGCTGCCGGAGCCTATCCCGGCCACTTGTGGGGGAAGGCAGGGGACGCCCTGGACAGGTCGCCAGTCTGTCGCATTGTGACGATACAGTGTGGTAGAATGTGCCAATAATGTTCTGTTTGTTAAAATTTGGAAAAACAACACTAGGCTGAACCTTATAAAACTAAAATGAGAATGAATGTGCTATTTATTCTTGTTTACTTGTTTGTTTGTACACATTTAATTTAGTCTTTATTATCTCGCAAGAAATACAAGAAAATCTAATATGCATCATATTAACAACCATAAACTACGATATGAATCAAAACGTTGTTACAATTAATTGTTACTCCACTAATTTTTATTTTTTCCAATTCAATTTCTCTATTTCTTTACACAGATTATCACAACAACAAGACAATAAAAAGGATCTATGTCCTTCATTCGACACTATGATGGACATGCCAGTATTCATGTCAAATTTGAACATCAATGGCAATAATAATGCCTTTTATTTTAAAGAGTTTGTTGCAGGTCTTTCTGTCTAGCTTACTTTGTTGCTTGATTAAGAGTGAGTATGTGTCTAAATCATTGAATTATTAATCCATGAAATAATTTGTTTGTTAATACACATTAAATGATTAGAGTTAGTGGTGGATATTTCATGCAAACAAAGCGATCTTCTTGTAGACTTTGTTTCTTTGACACACACTTTTGCTTTTTCATCTGAACAAAAACAAGCATTAAGAGGTTAATTTTCCCTCTGAAATGATTTGCATCACTTCTCATGAAGTTTAGCATATGGTACATACCACTAGTTCTCATACACCAGCTACAGCAGTCTATAGCCTACGTGCACGATAGAACTTCCGGTTAACTTCCGTGTTTCGAGTGTGAGGCCGACAACTTCCTGTTGGTCGTGTTATTGTTGTGGGGAGTTTTGTTGAGTTGCTAGTTTTGAGTAAATAGGAGCGGATTTCGGGTAAAAGAAAGGCGTTTGTTGTTTCAACGCGTGACAAAGACATCACAACATTGTTGTGTACCCGTGAGCGAATTTGTCAAAGTACAACAGTACTAATATAAGCTTTCATAGCTTTCCAGTATATGTGTCGGTGAGAGCCGAATGGATGGTGAACACGGCGGGAGGACTTCACCCCAAGCAAGACGAGTCGTGTTTCGTATTTGCAGCAATCGGAAAGAAAATGCGTCATGTAAACACGCCGTTCGGAATACTTTGCCCCGGTCAGACTCGTTCGGATCAAAATGTCTTTCCGATCGAGATAGCTGGGTTATGCCGATCGTTGTTCATGTAAACAGTCATTCCGATCGTGTGTCACTGCTGCTCTGGTTTACGTCATGCATAGACGGTGTTTCGCTGAGAGAAAGGTAGTGAGCTCATACGGGACCGACCAGCGGCTCTGCGGACGCCCCGCGTAAAGCCCCGCTCCGCTCTCGCCCCGCTGGCTCTTCGCCTCTCTTTCATCCCTCACGAGGGAGATGCGGGGGTATGCGTGTCCACTGAGGTCTGGACCCGGCATCCGAGCTCTGCGTTCGGGCTCCGGTGCCAGCGGACCGAGTGAACCTCTCTGAGCAGAGCAGCCGGATTTATTAATGTGTTTGAGGGGAGGGTGCTTTGTTACGTGTGAGTTTTGTTATGTGTGAGAATTCGGACTGCGAGCCGAACCGCCGCTCTGTGTTAGCGGCTGCCGGACTCGCGAGGGCAGAGCAGAGCACAGTGTGTGTGAGCTTTTCAGACCAGAAATGCCGCTCAGTCCTTAGAAACTGTTCAAAAAATCACGACACATGGAATTGTGTTTCTAATTGTGCCCCGACAAATAAAGGCTGATCATTTACGTGCAGCCAGGATGCAGATTGCAGCGTTTCCCACATGGTTTGTCCTGGATTTTGTCTCCATCAAAAGGCTAATGTTGTTAGCCCGTGTTGTTAGCCTATCCTAACACTGGGTTGTTCTTCAGTTCTGTTCTTCTTCCACAAAAAAAGCACTGACCACAAGGATTAAATATAAAATGATGAGAGAACAGGCACTTCATAATATTCATAAAATTAATAAAAGCACGTTTGGAAGATCGCCTCGTATATTACCGAGCTGCTGCATAAATATGTGACAGCACAGGTTTGTCTACAACGGGACACATTTCCTTTCGGTATTTTCGACACTATATATTTTAGACACGATATTTTGCCCATGTAACCACGCACTGGTCGACAATCCTGTAGATGTCGTTCACGTCGATTTTCAGGAGACCTTGTAGAAAATGGGTGAAATATGCCATCTTTCGCAATCAAAATCTGCCGTGTCGCTGCTATAGAAGTCGCAAGCCGGAAATGGTCGGCCTCACACTCAAGGCGGCGGAAGTAGAACTCCTTACTTTCGTGCACGGAGCCTATTGGAGGCTTTGTAGCCCTTAGTACAACAAGCTGTAGCACCAAGTCTGCTTCTTATGAGCAACAAGATTGAAGTACTGATAGTTGAGAATTTTTTTTCTTCTCAAGTAACCATGGTATACTTGGGATAATTCTCTTTGAGGTGTCCAATATAAAAAAATTAATACACTTTGGGGAAGCAACCGTCTGACGCAATCTCGGTGTCGTCCATTACGTTCCTATAATGGTTACCTCATCGGGCATTATCCCTACATGTTAGCTAAAACAGACTGTGTTTAAAAAGGAAAGGTAGGTTTCATAAAGCAAAGTAAAACACTTTTAATAGAGATGAAGAAAGCTATAACTGAATGAAACTCAGTCAAACTTTAAAATCCAGTTGCCCTGAATAACAGAAGCTAATAAAACAGAAGCTGGACGATGGAGAATCTCCACAGACACAACTCTGAATCGTAAAGTTTCAGCAAGCTCCATTCAGGGGGAGCCGTGGAACACTGGAAAGCTGACAGATCGCTTTTTGTTTGACAGAGACGAGTCAACAACACCTCCATCCTCCCTCCCATTTCCCCTGATGCCAGACACTTTATCTCTTCATTACCAACCAAGAGGAGATGGAGGTATGACAGTTAATTGCATCACAAGGATGTCGGCAAATGTGTGTGTTGATATGTCATCAGCCCGAACAACCTGAGCGTGCACCTGTGCTCTGCAGAATAGGTGTTTACGGTCTATGTGCTCTTGTTTTTTAGGCGAGGATGAGCAGGTGAAGCACCTAATGACTGCTCCTAACAGCCCCCAGCAGAGCCTACCTGTACAGACCTATTTAAAGTGTCTCCATCACGTCCTCCTTTCCCCTTCATCTGTTCTCGTCCTCCCCACATTTTATCGCTTCTGCCCCACTCCCCCTCTCCCTTCCCTTCTAGTCACTTTCGTCACTGCTACCGTCACCTGAGGGTGTCTGCGTCCCACCATGCATTGCAATCTTTGCGTTCCTGGCCCGTGGTGGAACTGCAGTGACATCTACTGAGAGACAAAAGGATGAGAAGGGAAAGAAAAGGGGATTCCAGAAAAAAGCAAAATAGAAAAGATACTTCTAATAAAGAGAGTATAGAGGGAGCATGCTGTTCACCAAAAATAAAGGAAAGAAACCCTGAAATCTGAGCTGCAAATTGTCCTATTTTGGACCTGACCTCAACTTCATACATGTGTCACATGTGCCTGCCATGTACCATTTTTCTTTTCTGTGTGTTGTGTGCAGCATAATCACTGGTCTCAATAACAACAGTTGCACTGTTATTTTTATTCCAGTCAGGAGGCTTTGATTCAGGCTGTCTGTGTATTTGTAATTATTGTCTTAGCCTCTGGCTGTCAAACCCCATTACGTGAGGTCAAGCTCAAATGACTATCCAGGGCTGATGACTATAATTTGACGAAATACACACATACATCAGCCAATCAAGCACTTACAGAAGCAAACCCAGACATGTTTATTAGCAGAAAGACACGCTGACCGTACTCGCACCAAGCTACAGAGGCACAGGAACATCTTCTCCTATCAGTCAAACAACAATGAGCTCACCTTTTAGCAGCCCCCTTTGTTTAAGGAATTTAGCTGCTTGGTTATGCATAAGGAAAAAAATGGAAACTGTATGAAAAGCAGCAGTAAAAAGAAGATTATAGTAGAAAAAAAAATACTGACAAAATTAGATTTAGATATTTAAACCAACATTAAGTAGTAAAGTTTGGCCCAGGGTAGAATAATAGAATATAGATAAACATCCTACCTCGGTGACAATATGTCCACCAACATTGAACCCAACAACAAACAGGGTCAATAAGTGGGTGTGAGTGTATCATTTTAGTTCCTTTTTGTAACGTTTGGATAAAACACACTGCTTTGAATCGCTTTGGGTAAATGGCCTGTAAAAAGTAAAACAAAAAAAAGAGCTGCAGCAATCAAGATCAGAACCTATCTGAGACAGCTGGTCAACACAATAATTATGGCAAAATTAGATGTAGATATCCAACCAAGAAACTACACATTACAATTTTAAAACTAAAAATGAAAAGAACATGATGACAAATGGGAAAAAAATGGAAAAGCTTTAAAACAAATCAAAACAATCAACCCTTAAAATATACTGTTGTGTTAGCAAGGATTTGGGTTATGTAATTCACTCTTTGATCCGTTTTGTATTTCTGAATTAATACCTGTCAGAAGCAGTGTTGCCAGATTGGGCGGGTTTCCGCCCAATTGGGCTTCTTTTGGTTATGTTGGGCGGGTAAAATTGGCATTGGGCGGGTCTATAAAATTTGGGCTGCTTTTCAAAATATTTAGCGGTTTTATTGTTATTATTATTATTTTTCTTATTATTTAAAATATTAAGTAAAAGTATACTAATTAATATATAGCCTAAAAAAAGCATTGTGAATATATGAAACATTACAGTAATCCCCCTGTTTAGTTCCCCAGCCCCCCCCCCCCCCCCCCGCGAATAACAAAAATCAGCGAATAATTGACGCTGTTTTAAAACTCCCAGAGCCTCTGCAGAGTCAGAACCCTATTCTGCCGTTTGGGTTCATTTCCAAAAGATGGAGATGATGCAGGGCTTTTATTGGCTTTTATTAACCTTGTCAGAATGGTTACAGCTCGGACAAAAATAGCGCAGCCTGCTCATACACTCAGCCGGAGGAGAACGTTCAGCCAACGCTCACCCAGGTAGGCCCCGCCCCCTCTAATCCACCAGTCACCAGCCCACCGCTGATTGACATACGCTGTGGTCCAGCAACTGGCAGTGGCAGAAAGAGGGGGGCGCCATCAAAAGCCATCTAGAGTACACGATACGAGAAACCTATAACTGGATTTTCTGTACTTATTTTATAAAAAAATTATTATAACAGACTTATTATATAATAATTTATTATTATTGCGTCATTTTTTATTAGGCTACGGCTATACTTTTACGTTCAACATTAGGTTTTTGCTAGGTTGAGATTTGGGCTTGTTTTTATTGAGGTGGGCGGGTTTTACGATGAGTTTGGGCTGGAAACTGTCGCTCAGATCTGGCAACACTGGTCAGAAGTCAGAGCTCTGTCTTCACCTCTGGTCATCGGCAGGAACCATCTCCAGAGTTCTAATAACACTACATCTCCCAGCAACCCCAGTCTTTGACTCCATTTGCCAGCTGCCTGCCCTGAGTCTTGCCTGGATCCTGACTACCCCAGTCTCTTTTCTGATGCCCCCACATTGACCCCTGCCTGCCTGATCCTGGTTTAGCTTTGTAGACTTTTATCTGTGCTAATAAAACCTGCTGCAATTAAAACCAGCCTTCCACCTGTTTTTGACAGAATACTTTGCCAAACACAGATCCAGCAGCAGGAGTTCCTAGCCTGACGAACCTGGCAGGGTAGCTACTTAGTTGCCGGAGCACGGTCGGCAGCTCAAACATCTAAAATCCGCAACCGAAGCCGTCACGTCTTGCTTGCAAATCAACCCGCCTGTCAGCGACACATCTACCGCGACTCTTTCGGTCACTCAGTCATTTTCACAACCAGCCAAGGTGGAATGGGCGATTGCCCGGAGCACAAATTTAAAGGGGGCAGTAGCATGGTGCTTGGGGAAAAAAAAAAAAAATATATATATATATATATATCAAAATCTGCATCAGTCTGTACCAAAATCTGCATTGGTTATATCACAGAGTTTGGAATAGCCTGAAACCTGCGAATTGGCGCCCCCTGCAGCTGCACTTGCACCTGTCTTTAAGAAGGTGCCAGAAAGGTGTGTAAGAAAAAGGGGAGGGCTAAGGCTGCCAGGTGAAAGGACTCAGCTCAACCTAATAATGTCATGTAAGGGTTAATGACCAATGAAGTGTGCATTATCAGAAATAAACGCACAACGTGGAAGCTTCAGGTTGCTTCCGCAAACTGTGTTAATGCTGATAATGCACACTTTGGAGGCCAAATAACCCACTTAGACCATGGACACAAAAGAAATAAATATTCAACCAATTTTAGTACTTTATTCTTGTTATTTTTACGATGGCTTTTTTCACAAAAAGCGGACTATTAGTGGTCCAGTGAGGTGGAGTGCGTTGTCACGTTACCATGACAACGCGCACCGACGTCTGATCTGGACTGCAGCAGCAAAGAAAAGGGATACATATGCTGATTGTCACAATGTGTAAATAAAGCATCAGTTCATAGAGAAAGTTTTGAACTTTCTTAAAGTAATGACGGCCACTTGTTTTTCTGTACTTAGCTGCTTTTTCTTGCCATGATACAAATTCTAACAGTCGATTCAGTAGGACTATCAGCTGTCCACCTGACTTCTGCACAACACAACTGATGGTCCCAACCCCATTTATAAGGCAAGAAATCACACTTATTAAACCTGACAGGGCACACCTGTGAAGTGAAAAAGATTTCAGGTGACTACATGTTGAATCTCATCAAGAGAATGCCAAGAGTGTGCAAAGCAGTAATCAAATCAAAAGGTTGGCTACTATGACGATCCTACAATATGACATATTTTCAGTTGTTTCACACTTTTTTGTTATGTATATAATTACACATGTGTGAAGCTTCATCATAGTTTTGATGCCTTCAGTGTGAATCTACAATTTTTATAGTCATTCTTTGAATGAGGTGTGTCCAAACTTTTGGTCTGTACTGTAGTTCTCCAAAAAAAAAAAAAACAATTCCAGCAGAATTTTATTAGAAATGATTTAGACATTTTATTTGTTGAGATACACTTTTTAAAAATTCTGATTAGATCTATAGATCAATATTTGTCTTAACAGTTCCGAAATGGAAATGTTTGTTTCAGCTGTTGAAACTATGATTTTATTCTAAACATCATATTTGAATGTCTTCTTACCAACACAAAAACAAAGAAAAACACAAAAAGTTCTGATTATAAGATCTCATGGTTTATAGTGAAGACCTCATATTTGTCCCACTTATGTAAGTAATTTTTTTGCCTTCCTAGTTTGTCAGCTTTAGGTCTAAAATTTAAAAAAGTTAATTGTATCTAAAGATTGGGTGTTTTTTTTCTATATACCACATGAAAACACATGTACATAGTTTTCTTAATATCATTTAATGTAAACTTACTGGTTAAGATCTGTCCCTGATTTAAACAAATTGTAGCTGCTCTGTTTTGATGTATTACTGTGAAGAGATTAAAAAAACACAAAAAAGAAGATGAAAAAAACTAGTGACAATAAGTTCTTCCCAAAAGCAAGAGTATAGACTATGATTATTACAGCATTTTATTTTTAGAACAGTTCCAAACATCTACTTTCTCTACCAACTTTTTTGGACCCATTTTGGGGTCATGGGGATGCTAGAGGCTACCCAAAAACCTTCTGTGCAAAGGCGGAGTACACCCAGACAGAGCGCTTGTAACCTTCGTTTGATCATTTTTGAGCTCCAATATATCTTTTTCAATAATGGAAAATATTTATGATGTATAAATACAGATATACTTTGTCTTACCTTTACCACGTGTTTTATGGGTAATAAAATAGACGCAGATTTTAAATAACAGAATGTAAAATCTGGTATTGTTGGAAGCATTGGAAAGGAGTGTTTTCTCACAAGAGAGTCTTGAGAGGGAAAAACAAAAAAAAAAGCATGAACATTAGATTTTTTCAGACATGAAGCAAAGTGTCAATAAAAGAGAAAGCAAAGCTTCAGTAAAGATACACTGTCAGCAGCATATTAATTAGAGCCAAAATTAACTGTTAGGGCTGTGAGTATCTTTCACTTTCTTCCTCTGCATCTTTGTCAGAGAAGAAAGTTGCTGAGTGCTCATGTTTTTTTAGACTTAATTGGTGTCAAAGCTGCATTTTATTTACTCAGCATCCTACTACGATAAAAAGGCAGAAATAACTCTCAACTTATCTACCAGCTAAAAAGCGAACTGCTATGGATAAGTCTAACACGTTTTGGGTTCAGCGGTTATTAAAGTTATTTTCATCTTCGTCCAGTTTGAATCTTTCTCTATGTTCACGTTTTGGTATCTGATCTATATATCTGTGGAGGTTACAGCCTCCAGAAACAGCTTTAGTCATATGCAAACACTGTAAAAATTAAAAAGTTGAAAAAAACTTGTAGGCAAATGGCTGCAACACATTTGTTAGTTTTAAAATAATGCAGGTTTTTTTGTTTTTAGGCTACTTAAAGTTTTTTGGGAAATTTGAATTGACTGGACCCCGTTGTGTGAAAATATTACGTTTTTTTTTTGTATTTATGTTTTAGTGTACTATGTAATATTAACTCTTTGCATCCTGGGTTTTTTTCTCATTGCACAAAGAGCCTTTGGTGGGTGGGGGTAGCCTTGTCTGTCAAAAGCCAGAGACCAAGAGACACGTGCCAAATAAAACCAGAGTTCTTCTGATTGATTGGCGGGGTTGTCAGGCTCCATGCAGAGATGGACAGTTGTGTCAGAGTTGGAATACGAGGGAGGAAAGGGAAATGAAGCTTGAGAGATACATGTTTGCGAAACAGGGAGTAGAGAAAGAAAAAAATGATGACTTAAGAAGAAGAAGCACAAACAGTGACAGCTGGGAAAAGGATTCATTTTAAAATGAAAGCTGACAGATAGCAGTGGAGGAAAAGGTTAAGGTGGAATGCGAAGGGAGAAACGACAAAACAAAGGCAGCAGATAAAACAGCTTGGACAGGGGAGAGGGTGACAGGCAGTGAGAAAGATGAAGGTATTGGTGAGATTTGCCACTTTCTGAGATAATAACAGACGAAGAAAGGCCACACAGTTGATAACACCTACCAGGACAAAGCAACCTTCTGCCTGTTGCCTTTTCTTTTTAAATAAACACTGAGAGACTTCTGCTAAAATTCCCGGAGACCCAAGTAGCATGAGCAAAGCTGGTTTCCAGCAGAGATTGGTTTAATGCTGTGTTCCCACCAAATTTGCACTTCAAATTTGCTATTGGATGGTTGTCCAAATATGTGATCAAAAACTTGTTGCTCCTGATGCATGTGGGAGGAGCTACTGTCAAAGGATTTAGCCTTATCGCTACATGGAAGCATTGACTGTACATTATTTCTCATTTACAAAGCATGGAAGACACAGATGTTGAGGGATCAGGTTCTGTTGCTTTCTACAAAAGGTTCTACAAAAGCATTGGTAATCACATCTCCATGGGACCATGAGATCAGTCAGAGACTCTACAGTGAGCTTCACCTTCTACTGAATGAGCTCCGTCTGAATGACGGCCGCTTTCAGCGATACTTCTGTCTCTGTGAACCAGTTTGATGACTTGCTGTTGTCTGAGAAAGGGAAAAAATGAGAATAAAAAAAATAGGACCTCTTTATTGTTGCCTGAATGCAAAAAAAATAGTAAACTGTGTATACTTATTCAGTGCGTTTCTACCTTTTTATAGAAGACTCAAAGTGCTTTACAGTCACACATTCTCACATGGATGCTGGCTCCACTGCCGAACACTGGCACTGGCCTATAATCACCAGAAGTAATGTGGGGTTCAGTGTCTTGCCGAAAGAACACTTTGACACATGGGAAGGCAAGGAACCGAACCTGCGATCTTCTGATCAGAGGTCGACCACTCTACCTATACCATGGCCACCCCACTAAAGAAAAATAAAAAAAATTTAAGGAAAATGATCAGCGTCTCGATGTTGGTTTTGGACACTATCCGCTGATCGCGTCATCCACACGTCACGGGCCAAAGCTAAGTCCCTGATCGGTTCACTCGGCACATACAGTAGTTCAAATTTCAGATATTTGAACTCTGGATGCATTGCGATGCCTGAAACGCTTCTGCCACACCGCCATGCCACAGGACCTCTGGTTACGTCTGTACATTGACTGACACTGACGAATCATTTTCGGTGTGATCGCAGTGTAAACCTTGTGCTACCCTGGGCCCTTTAACATTGGGAGTTGGGTCAATTAGACCCACTAGACAGTGCGCTGAACCTTTTTTCTTCAATGATTTGTGATCTTCACTGGTGTCCATGGATTACATGAAATCTTTCCACCTTTATCCAGCTTTGTCATGGTAGGGAGAACATGTCAATGTAAGGGTGGGGTCATCTAAGATAGCACATTAAGAGTGGTGAATCCCATTCGACAACAGCATCAGTTTACAAATAGTTCTTCTCAAATTAGTGCTAAAATTACAATCCAACAGCAATATGAGTATTTTAGTAAGCATTTATCAATCTGGTGGGGATAAAATACCCAAATCCATCACCACTGAGCCTTGTAACGGTTTACCCCCCTGAATGATTGAGGTGTTTACCTCAGTGCATATGTTTTATGAATCAGCAACAGCTTAGTGTCCCATCTTTCCTTATTAGCCCTGGCAGGGTGATAGAGCACATAGTAATAGATCAATATTCACCCTCGCACACACACAGGCACGCTGTTCACCCATTCAAATGTCTGCACTCAGACAAACACACAGCGACACACTGAACGGAAACCACATAAACATCTATAAATAAGGGCACTTACATGCATTTGCATGAGGAGTTGTGCCTGTTAGCCAATTTTCCAGGTTATAAGATGATTAGCATCCCATTAACAACAGTTTTCCTGCCCTGCACACTCCCTCTTTATGCCATAGGTGCTGCGGGATGATGAAGCATTGTTATCGGGGACCATGAATCATCCTCTCCCCGAAATTAAACAAGCAACGTCATAAACGCATTATGACAGACCTGCAGCTCGGAATAGATGTGTGGGCAGGATAAGTGTGAGTGTGTGTGTCTTTGACTGAGAGCCGAGTGTCCCAGTTAAGTGTAATAAAGCACAGGGCTAAAATAATGTGATGAGCTAAATGAGCAGACTATCCATGCATTCAACTTGCTTAATGCCTTCCATCTCCCTTTGCCTCTCGCCTCCCGCTCTCCGCACCCTTCCCTCCGTGTCTACTTGGCTACTTATGTGAGTGTCTGCATGCGTGCACGTGTTTGAACGCCGAGTCTAGAGTTGGGCTGGGAGGTAATGTGATTCGACTGGAACGATTTATCTTGCTCAGGTGAGAGTGCAATGGGAGATATGGGGAGGGCAACGGGGAGAAGAGCGATGGGCAGCAGCAGGGAGGAAGAAAAGCGAAGAGAGGAGAGCAGGTGACATATGGTTTGTGATTTCCCTTCCACCTCTCTGCCTTTCTGTCTTATTCTAACTCAACCTCCTTATTTCCTGTATTTAACAGTCTCTTCATTTGTTGAATCACACTTTTGCTTCCTTGCTGCTCATTTTTATAAACATTAAGAGATTGTTTTATGCCTCTTTCCTTTAGTAAAATTCATGCACTGCAAGGTAAATAGTTTAAGTTCATGCAAATATAGATAATATTAGTCCCTCACATCCTGTTCATGTGGTCTGAGCTGATAAACAAAGGGTTTCTATTTATTTTCTTAATCACTCTAATCGTGCTGAAAGCTTGTAATTAGACTACAACACTTTAAGCACAGTCATGGTTTTATTACTTATCTGAGTTCATTTCAAGAACCATTTCGAACCTGCACGCTTTAAACTCACAATTGAAGTGTGGCATCTTTATGGACTCACAGTACTCTTAAGAAGCTTTGCCTGAATCCACCGCCCCTGCATCCACAGTGCGTTAATGACGGTGGAATTTCTAAATAATTAGTCTTTCAGGTGGTACAGACACTTCAAACAAGAAAGGCACTGCTTTGATGGCAATGCTGAACCATTAAGATCGTGGGAATGATTTCCAATTACAATAAAAAGCAAATAAGTAGGAAAAAAAGTTGGCAAAATAAAAATCATGCACAAACACTACCTCTAAGCTTTGTTGAAAGAGTGAGGATGGAATATAAACAAGAAAACCAGTGGCGGTACTGGCAGGAGTACAGTGTTGGATCTGTGCAAATTTTTTAATTTGATTTTCCTCCTCAAATAGAGCAAGTAATTTGTTTTTGGGGACCAGAATTTGCCTAATTTAGCTGGTAAGCTCCTTGGCGCTGGCACTGAGGATAAACAGCGAGAAGAAACTGCAGCCTAATCACAGTTCGTCTGTTGAACTCTTGCTCACACACTCGTATTCGCCCAAACAGTTGAGCAGCTTTTCCTCTTCCTCCTTTTTGTCTACATTTGAATGGGTTTGTATTCTACTTAACTTTCAAACCTATTTAGGCTAAACTATACTACTGGCTAATTAACTGTACATGTCTATCTAAAACCAAGAAATAATGGATGATTTGTTTTGCCACAAAGTATAGATAGAACTTTTTTTTTATATATAAAATCATACGTCTTAAGTTTTGTGAGAGCTTCTGTATGTCTAAGAATAAATCTATTTATGCTCTCTGCACATTTTTATTTACAGATATAGGGAGGTTTTCAATTTTTTTCATAGATGGGTTAAGGGTAAAAGTCTTCAAGAAGTTGTAAGAAAAATATATATTTTTTTCATTTTGATTAGATTTGATTGTTGAATTACCTACAATCAATGCTTGCAATAAACCAAAGATTCACACAGATATTTGAAATTGATTACAGAAATAGCGGAATGCCTTGATTTAAAAAATACAAAAAACAAAGTAAAATGAACGTAAATGTAAGACAAAAATAACTGCGTACTCATAATCATAGAGATCTGTGCATTGATGTATACTATGCCCACGTAGGTCACATTTGATTCATTAAATATGATTATTAACTGAAGTCAAGTCAAGTTTGATTCATTGCTTGAAAAGGATTGAGAAAAAGCAAATCTACATAATCCTAAACCTACTGAATGGTTTAAAAAAATCACAACATTTAATTAACATTCAGCCTTGCATTAGTGAATGCATGATTTTTGTTATTCAAACATTTGAAGTTAAATCCTGGTGTAAAGCGGTTTGGCACATTAACAATGAGTGTCTTAAACTGCACTGTATGGGCTTCACAATAATAATACAAAATACTATAGCAATTGTGACTTTGAATCACGATGTGCCAAAAAGACTGATGTTTATGTCATGATGGTTTCCACAGCAACCCATCAAGTGTGGTATGTATTGCCTACGAACACAAACGATATTCAAAGGTAGTTTAATTCCGGATTGAAAATAAGGAAAAGTTTTAGAAATCAAAGTTACTCTGATATGATATTAGAGAAATATGAAATACAAAAATATTTGAAGATTTAAGATGACTTGCTCAAGGATTCAAACTTCAAAAACTGCATTGAACAGATGACCACTCTGTTTACTTGTTGAGATAATGTCAAGGTAATGTTTTTTCTTTTTTTTTAATTACTTTCTAACCATTAAGTTTAGTCATTGAAATGCATTTACTATGTAACTTTAGAAAAATGTCGGGATGCCTCATGTATGGCATGCCATAGGCTTTGTCTTCTTTTGGAATTGGAAGTGTCATGCAGACAAGGGCAGCACTAAGAATAAAAATGAACCTCATTTATCCCAACCTTGAAAGATTCTCATGCCCTGTAGGAATCTGTGATGTTGCATTTCCTGTTTCTCATTTAAAACAGAAGAAATGTGGCCGACATGACTGACGCATAGGTTTGAGTGATAGACTGCACCGCCTCGAGACAGAGCATCCTTTGAAGGCAACAGCGAGGATTATCATTTTTCTTCAATCTCTATGTTCATCCACTGCTTTCATCAAATAAACTCTTGCTACTTTTACTTATGTTTGTTCCAGCCATCCGTTAATTACTTTTGGTTATTGCTTCACATATTGCCCCTCAAACTCTCCCACCCATCCAACCTCTGCCTACACCTGCTCCAAGTCCATGATTGCACTGATCCTCTTGACTCTTCCCTGTCATCAGTGCATCATTACCAAAAATGATACCTGCCTGGGTTCTCTGATGTTCTCTTCAAAAGATTGCAGAATGACAATTTAATGAAGGTATTTGCAACAGTCAGTTCTTCAGGCAGATGATCTCATTCACCAGTCTGCTTAACTGGGAAAGTGTTTTGTCATTTTCTTAGCAACTCCAGTAAGCAGGGGTGTGCAGTATTGTACACATGTTAATCCAAGCATGAACAAAACTATGACCATCCTTCCAGAGAAGAGTGGGACCTCCATTACAATTAGGAATTAAGATTTTACATTGCTGACAAATGTAAGCTGCAATTGTATCTGCACCGTCCTTGTCTGACCCTTCTGAAGAAATCTTTTAGTTGGTTTTTCCTTTGAAAGATAAGGCAAACCTGTTTTGAACTGTGTTTGAACTTTGTAACTGAGTTTCCCTCTGCTTCAGTACCCCCAAAGGTAGAGAAAATACCTCTGTGTTGTTATTAATATTCAATGTGAACTTCCTTTATCTGTGGATGTATGACTTTCATGTGACTCCTTCCTTTGTGGATACAAGCAACTGTGTATCCTGGTTGTGCTGCTCCAGCTTTTCAGCACCATAGACAGCTCTGCTTTGCAGTTTTACTTGAAGTGCAGTTTTTAGTATCATGATGAGTTCAAGGACATGGGCAACTTTTATCAGTAAAATGTTTAAATTTTGACAAATCATGATTCATATTTTTCTATAACACCAGCTTTTCCCCACTTCTTTATCCTTCTTCCCTTTTTTGTGTTTTTTTTTCCATTGACTTCAAAGTTTTGGTCGATTTTGGCAAATATGAAGACTTGCTTTGTGGCGATGTTGAATGACTAGCTCGCTGTGCTATTTAAAAATAAATATAAATAAATAAATGAAGTTCCTGTGAGGTCAACTGATCATTATTCTCTGAAGTTTTTCAAAGTGGAGCAGGTGTTGGAGAAAAAAAGACCTTGATAGTAACACTACTGCTGCCAGCCATATTTATCTCCTGCATTCTGGACCAAGTGAGGTGAGGAACAGACTGATGAAGATTGATGAGAGATGACACAAGGGGTGAACAACAGCTGTTCAACTGCTTCCTTCATTTGGCTTTCACGTCTTTTTTTTTTTTTTTTGTAATCTTCTGTTTTCAGTGCTCCTGCTTAAAAATATATTCAATTAATTGCATACTAACACACTCAGATTAATTTACCACTACACCTAATTAACTTGATTTTGCTTTGCATGAAATCATGGATTATTAGATATATCAGTAATTTATTGTGTACATTCAGCTGCCACCATGCACACACATTTATGCAATATTACTCTTCAACCAATCTAGAAGATTTAAAAAAATATATAATTTTTTTAATATAAAATTTCACGTTTTTTTACCCTCGTTACTATTTTTTGCGCATAAATTAAAATTTTTAATGCACAAATTGCTGTTTGGTAGCCACAAATTTGCATTTTGTGTGAAGAAGTTAGCATTTTGTGCGCACAAGTTAATATGTCATGCACAAAAGTTAGCATAATGTGCAGACAGATAAGCATTTTCTGCGCATATATTTGCAGTTCATGCACACAAGCTAGCAATTTCTGTGCACAAATTGCTATTTTGAGTACCACAAAATAGAAATTAGTACTCACAAGTTGCTATTTTTTGGCCTCAAATGAGATTTGATTAGCGTTTTAAAATTTTTGAATTAGCATTTGTATGAACAAAGTATTTTGTGGGCACAAGTTAACATTTCGTTCACACAAGTTAGCATATTGTGAGGATAAATTAGCATTTTGTGCACACATGTTAGCCATTTTTTTGCACAAATAAGTAGTTTGTGTGCACAAATTAGAATTTTTTTGGACACAAATTAGAATTTGTTAGTATTTTGTGCACAAAAGTAAGCATTTTGTGTGCACAAATTTGTGTCAGGTGTTGAAGAAGGAATCAAAAAGTAAATTGTGCTTCTTTCAGAGCTGTAACATGAGGGTTATTTCACAGCAGTACCAAGCCAGACTTTCTTTAAGCTGCAGTTCTTTGTTTCTGTTAAGGGTTCTACTGGGGTAACTGGGTGGGTGGGGTGGGGGTGGGGGGTGGTGAGGGAGGGGTCCCATCTTTGTGTGATTGTGCTTTGTTTTCTGTTTCTAACAATTTTCATTTTTTATGACTGTTTTATCTGCTTTTATGTTAAGCGCTTTGTGTTTTAAACTGAAATGAAAGGCGCTATATAAATAAATAAAGTTTGAGTTTGAGTTTACTACTTGGACAAAGCTTTGTCACAGTTTGATGACATTAATAAAAATAAAAATAATGGACTAAATTTAAATTGTGCTTTTTCAGAAGCTCAAAGCACTCACAAAATTATCATCCTTATTCATTTTCGCTGACAGACAAAATACTACAAAATTCAATATTTTTGTATAAACCGGACATGAAAAAGTGCTTATGTTTTCTACAAAACATAATATGACTTGATAGCCTAACTGTAATCCTCTAATCTTTAATCCTTAATCATGGCAGCTGAGCCAAAGACCCGATCAGACCCAGGCACATCCCTTAGAAAAGCTCCTCCTTTCCACAGCTCAGCATGTGTCATGTTGAAGGTGACAGGCCTGTGGTGAACACACACTAAGGTGAAGCCTGAGAAAGACCAGCAGAGAGCTAAAGACACACACACTCACACACACCAGGTTTTTAAGCCATCTGTTACTGTCAGCAGGATGCAGAGCTCACTCCTGTGTTTGCTGTCAATTAAGTACACTCTTTTTTACAAGATGTTTGTGTATTCGTGTCCCAATGTGTGTTGGGTCATATTTGTTGTGCACACATTTCTGAGGCTATTTTTAAACTAGAGATTCACTGGCACACCTGCCATTGGTTGTTCTCACCTGTTGGCATCACCGTGTACTGGTTTCACTCCCTGCAGTGCCTCACCTTGAAGTGAAAATGGAGGTAGGAAGGGTTAAAAAACCTCTGGAAAAGTAAATGCGCAGAAAATATGAAGGTGTAACAGCAGCATAGACGACATTTTAATGATGCAATTTATATGCAATGTTTTACAGAATGTGCTGAGTAATTAGTTAGACTGTATGATATCAAAAACCCACAAAAGAAGATGGATTGTATAATAATAATAATACAATTCAACTTTCAAAGTTACAAAAGAAACTGTGGCTATTAAATGAATGGTTGTGCCATAAAACTCTTTTTTTCTACTTTGGGGAATAATTATCTTACTTATAGCTTCAGCTTTGTCGGAAAAATGTTTCAAACAATCCAAACAAGTGTTGTATGCTGCACCACAAACATAGGAAGCTGCTAACTTCTTCCATGTAGCAGGTAACTATCACACAGACAGAGACGCTGCCATTGATCTGAGAAAAACATGTTTGCACAGTAAGCATTATACTGAACCCAGGTTAGAAAGGAAGGAAAAAAAACTGATCGAGTATGAAGTGACTAAAGATGGATGAGAGCATTGGCTATCTTTTTAAAATAATATGCAATGTTTTGAGCTTTTAAGTGTATTGCAATATTCATTCTTCACATAAAGAAACCCCAAAGCGGTATTTTGATCTTTTCGCACCTTTCTGAGTATTCCCCCAAAATTCCCCTGTGCTCTGATGACCAGCCCCTCCCAACCTGAAAACGAGCCGATTTTAACAAACTGAGGAGTGAGGAACCGCCCCTTCCAGGAGGAGTCTGCACTGCCAGCTAGGCTAACACGTCCACTTTCTCAAAAAAGCTAGCGGTGATTGGTTAAACGCTTTCCTTTTATATGCACACTATGCACATCCATCTTTGCAATGGTGTGGATTTTGTTTGTTTTCGTGGGCCAAACGCTTGAAAGGGGCGGCACCCACATGGAGAGAAATCCGGTGCCTCAGAGATCAAGTTGTTTTAATTACGTGTTGGAAATGAACTGTGAAAATAGATTAGATAGCTTTATTTATCCCACGATGGGAAAATTCACTTATCTCCAGCAGCAAGAAAGGCATTCAGAAATGACAGCAAAAAGGACATTCAAATTAAATAAATACAGCTGCAAAAGTGACATGTGATTCACTGCAAAGATTGTGATCAAATGTAAACATGTGATCCACTTTTTCTTTTTTTAAAATACCTCATATTTCATTAGAAAATGCAATATTTTGTGTGCCAAAGGTAATGTATAATTATGGATATGGTTTACTAAAAAAATGCTTAAGGATACCATGATATAGGCCCTTTAAATAATATACAATATATTTAAAGCAAATGAAAAAGAGGAAATCCATCATGAGAAGCCCAACATAACTCTAAAAACCTGAAACTTTAAGTCCCTCTTCAATAATCCTTACATCTACTTTAAAGGCGTTCTGTGGTCTTTTAACTATGATTTGCCCTTTTTAAGGGAAGTGACTGTAGCATCTACTACAACAAAACTACAAGCTTTTTCCAAATACATCTTTTTTTCTACTGTTGAATCACAACGATTTGAATAAAGAAATACTTAGAAATGTCATTTTAAGCTTAAATCGCTTCATACGTATCCTCCATCATGAGAAAAATGCTACAAAAACATAAAAAACACAGTTTTCATAGGAGTGGGTCTTTTTAGAGTGATAGGAAAAAATATGACATGACAGACAGAAAATGAGGCTTTAAAATCACTAAAGGATAATGTGATAGTGAGGTAAAACAAAGTTAAGGTTTTCAGTCAGAGGTCAACCACATGGAGTTTAACAGTGCTCACAGGTTACCTCTTTAAATCTGCTTAGATTGTATTATTGTCTGTACTTGTGGCCATTTGAATCACATTTACTTCCCTTTCAGAGAGGTAAATGTGGTTGTAAATGTAGAAATAAATGAACTGGTGTGAGAGATTTTAAAAAGATCTGAAGGGAAGTCTGGGCTAAAAATGAATGCAGTCTTTTCAAGTATAGTTGAGATCAGCAATGAAAAGAATTAATTTTTTTTTGAAGGCTGGTATTCCTAACAGTCTGGTAACTCACCTGCATGTCTGTTATGGTCATTCAATGGCTATTACCACTTTTCTGTATATCAAAATACAAATGAACAATGCTAAGTAACTAGGTTGTACCTAGAAATAAACAAAACAGATGGAGAGAAACAATTTGAGGAAAAACAAACAGTATCTATCACGACGGTCAAAAAAATGATTGCTTGTTCCGTTATAACAGGGTAAAATTCCCTCCTGTTGTTGTTTTGGATGCCTGTATTATTTGTGTGGACCAAAAGATAATCCTTTGTTTTGTGTTTTTTTTTTTTTTTTTTTTTAAGTAAAAGCAGTCCCTGTACTGCAATCTATTAGTCATGTGAATATGGCTTGCAGGTAAGTGAAAAAAAAAACAAAAAAAAGATTAAACTTGGAAATATGGGAAATATAAACATCCATCTATTCTTCTGCTAGATTCAAAGAATGAGCTGATTACCTTAAGAGCTGCTGGATCTTAAGGTGACCCACTTCAGTCTTCCTGCTTTTCTGTGCTCAGCCTCTACTCATCCTGCCTCTCCAGCCTCCACCAGTCCAAAGAGGTTCCGGTCAGATGTAGAGCCAGAACTGGCCACACATACCCAGAGTTGGTCTAATATTTTATTACTATATAAAGAGGCAGAGTCCGTATCCTGAGGGATAAGGAGAGGATCGGACACCTAATGATTCAGGAAGGAGAAGAGCATTGAGACTTTTCGGACTTTAATTATATGAGATATGGAATATACAAAACTTAATTGACCAAAAAAAATTAAGATGTTATATTAAAGTCAAAATAATTTTTATTCAATTTGCCCAACTCAATTCAAGCAAAAAGAAAAAAACCTAAGTTATTTTATGCAATCTTTAATGCAAAATTGGGTCTCAGGAAATATTTGTCAGGTAGGGAGGACTGGTGAGCAGGAAGGACCCAAAATGCAGAGACGGGAGGCACGCGGTTCCAGGGCAAGGGATTTATTCAACCAACTAAAAGCACTGCAGAGCAGGAAAACAAAACTAAACTTACTGTGGGCATAGCATGAACACATGGCAGAAGGGAGTCAGGGAAGAGACGTTAATGGAGCAGCCCAAGAGGAAGGCAGAGACAAGACATAAGACAAGACCGACAAGTCACAAGTGACAACGATCAGGAGAGATTGGGACCACGGAAGTAAAACTCTAAATGATGACATAACAGTAAACCTTTCAAAATAAAACAGGAAACAGAACTCAAACATGACAGAAACAAAACGGAAAGCAAGAGCCAATACAAAGAAACCCAAGAACAAGAACTTTATATCTAACAAACAACTTTTGAGCTTCAAGTATAAGTGACATATTCTTAAAGAATACAGTTTTGATGCTAACCAAGATTTTAGAAATGTCCAAAAACCTGTCCAACCGTAAAAATGAATATCTTACTCTATTAAGAGTTGTGCCACAGGAACGCTCGCTTTTTGAATTTGTTCAGGAATAGATTTTTTTTGGACAGCTAAGGCGAAACCTCCGAAAATGTGCGTGAGTAACTTTAAACAAAAGACAAGGACACAATACACAGAGACAAAAGATGGAATGCCTGGGGACACCACAAAGACGGAGAGGAAAGACACATTTCCTGAAGACAAAAATATCTGTAATGAAGCGTCGAGTGGCACACACACACAGAGAAAAACATCTGTTCGCAGCAGTGTTCTCTGTAATTGGAAAAGGAGTCTGCATCTGGCACAATCTTTAATTTTCTGAATATGTTTAATAAAAAATGTGCCAGGAGACATCAACTCACATGGGGGCTGTGTTTCTCTTTGTGAGTCAGAATCCATCACAGAAACCTGCCGCCTGACAGCTAATGTATCTCATCATAAATTTTAATATTGATAGAATCAGCTTCAAACCAGTGCTTTGGTTTGACTCACGAGCTAGAGCATGCAATTAAGGAGAGTAAATAGGAAACCTTGACGGCTTTGAAACTCTGACAGACTCAAACCAGAGAGACATGTGACAACTTTTGGATGTTTTTATGTTTAAGGCTTGCAAGTTTTTGCTTTAAAGTGTTCTGATTCTTTCCACCAAAAAACTTTTCCTTTTGAGGTTCCTCTGTCAGACTTGGATAAGCAGAGGTATACCCTGAAATGCAATGACTCAGGATTGAGAGAGAAAGTAGGAGTTTATTTGATATAGATCATTGCTCCAGTCTTCCAGCCCGGTGACAGGCTGGCGATCTACCCTAGGGTGTACCCCGACTTAACCCAGCAGTAGCCAGGTTATAGGCTCTGGCAGCCCTGTGACTATGGAAGGGAATAAGTGGGTTAACAACGACCTTCAGGCAGTAGAGGGTTTTTGTGGGGAAAACACAGTCAAATGGTTGAGTACACTATATAAACAACAACTCAAAGCTAACTCTGATAATCCAAAAACAAAGTTAGTTTCAAATGTCCAACAAATGTCCCCAATACATGGGGAGAAAGATCCGAGGTAGACGTACCGCAGGGTGAAAGGATGGGGCAGATAATAGACAGAACAGGAAAACTGGATAATGGAAGACCCACTTCCATGAAAATGGTAATGTTTTAACATGTTCTTACGGCATTTTTATGATAATGGAGGACATATATAAGAGCAATATAAATTGAGGTCAAAAATACATGTTTTAGCATTTCTGTATTCAAATCGTGAATCAGAAGCAGTCAAAAAAAAAATCACGTATTTGTGATGCAGAAATTACACAAGACTGGTCACAAGCTCCCTGCTCCGATCTCTCAGGTGAGGGGAAGGGGGGCGGGGTTACTGCACACCAACGGTTCCGCCTACAACCCAGAGTTAAATGACTAATGAACTACTCCTAAAAAGGTTTTTTGATTTTAGCTAAAAATAGCATAATAATAATAAAAAAGACCAATAGGAACAGTTAAAATACATCAAAAGATGATCGGCATGTGTCGTTAAATAGCACAGGTTGATATGCATGTATCTGCTGGTTGCTGCAGGGCGCGGCAGGGCTGACTCCTAACAGCATCAGAACAGCATCAGAACTTCATGCCTTCATTGCCTTCAGTTCAACTCAAATAATTGGGGAAAAATGTCATTAGTTGTTTTTTTAGTTTATCTGTTTTCATCTTACGTGCTTTGAAAAACGTGTGCACTCTTCACGTCTTATGTGTCCAGTCTGTGTGACAAGTCATCTCCTTACTTCCCAAGATAAAAATAATCCTGTTTTACTTGCTGCTGTCCATGGTTGTTTACTAGGCTTACTCTGTGCCATTTGCAAAGTGCCTGATGCTGTTTCAGCACTTTTCCTCTGCACAGTGTCACCACTCCACCTCCAGTCATGATGCATTTCCACCATGAAGGCTCTGACTAAGAGGCACCATTGGCATGGCCCGCTGACATTCTGCTTGGAATTAAATGGTTTGGACATTTGAAGCATTTTAACTCTGATGTGTTTTGATAGATTCCTCTGGTCTCTTGGGAATGATGGCCTTCGAAGAATTATTTTGGCATATTTTGGCAGAAAAGTGAGGTTAAGGTATGACCCCTGGGAAATGATACGATCGACTTTCCGAGATGCTTGACATAAAAATGACCTGTTTTACAAAAATGTTGGGGGGAAAAGAAAGAAAAAAAACTTTTGCAAGCTTTTTAATTAGATATTAATAAACTTGAGAGCAGAAGTGGTTTTCTGCTTATCCAGAATAACACAATCATGAGTTCAAAAGTTACAAACACACATTTTACATCAGGGATTACTTACTATGCCACATCTAAATAAGTAAATGGTAAAGTTATTTTATTAGAAGATGAGCTGACACTTTAAATGACATTCTGGCCAACAGATAAGCCCCAATGAATTAGAATGGGGTCATGAAATCCAGGATAATTCATGGTACCTACTGGGGGTGTATAGATACAAGTAAGTCACAGGGGGCTTTAGGTGGGCACCCTCTTAAGAACCAGTGTCTTTGCAGACACTGAAAAAGCTCACCAGTGTGACCCACAGTCCCAGAACTCAACTATCTTTTATCTATCTCCACCTTCACCACAACTCTCAAGCAAACACTCCATTTGAAGCCCCATTCTGATGAAAATTGTTTTTTTGGTGTTTTTAATATGTTGTTTTTAACTAAATGTATTGAGAAAAGGTCAAAATTGCATTTCTGAGTGTTTCTTTAATCCAGGGGGGTCAAACTCATTTTCACCGAGGGCCACTTCAGCATAGTGGCTGTCCTCAAAGGGCCAGATATAACTTATACATGTAACTAAATGTAATGAAAAATAAATGCAACTACTCCTTAATGTTAAATAACTCATTATTTATTTATTATAACAATTTAAAGTGACAATTGCAGTTGCATAAAAAAACATATGTTTGCTTGTTACTCTAGCATAAATCCTTTTAAATTAGATTCTGTCAGGTTAGGTTATATGGACAGTGTTTAAGTCCTAATGTACAGTTGCCCAATCCAATATTTCAAGTCAGATCTCCCCTAGATATGAATAAATACACACAAATTTTTAGTTTTTATTTTAAGAAATTAAAACCTTTTATGCTCTCACGGCCCACAAAAAATGACATGGAGGGCCACATTTGGCCCCCGGGCCTTGAGATTGACACATGTGCTTTAATCCAATCCTTGTGAATCAGGAGCAGATGAAAAAATGTTGTTTAAAAAACAGCTTTTAATAAAGAAAATACACTGAGTACCCTCCCAGTGGTCCAGCCCACAACTCAGAGGTGAATTTCTAATGAACTACTGCCACTCTGCAGAAACTATGTCTTAGAAAACGACACAGTTTTTTCCCCCCCTTAAAACTGTCATGGTTTGTATGACTTGGCCGACCCAGATGCTGAAAACCCGGAAGAAAACTCAGGCGAGTAGCGAGAAGCAAAGAGTCTTTAATTTTCCAGGCAGGAAAACTAACAGGTCAGGTTGTTGTGGTTTAGTAGCTTAGAGCTCTGGAGTTGAGGCAACGTAGCAGCCGCTCCTGCAGTCTTGGGAGCTCGGCTGGAAGTGAGGCGTGGCTGGAGCGGAAAGAGACATGCGGAGAGGCCCACCGCTGACTGCCTGATGTCTTGGGAGCCGAGCCGAGAGTGGAAGTGGGGCGTGACGTGAGGCGAGGCTTGAAGCGGATCGTGACGAAGATCTCCCAGGTGGACACTCATGGATGTAGAACCTGGAAGCGGATCGACAGGCAAGGTAAGCACAGGCCAGGACATGAACTTAGCCATAACGACGAGAGTCGGCCATAGTCAGACAAGCACCGAGGTAGGTAACGAACTGGCGATGAATGCTGGGCTGGATCTCCTTGAAAAGGCGGTGAGGTGATGAGCTGAGTGTCCACAGCTGGTTCCAATCTTCGGGTGCGATGAGAAAGGGGAGAGGGAGGAGAACTTACAGAGGCACCATGATAAAAACGACATAATCATTGTTAGAAGACAGCTTAAAAATAGTTTTAAAATACCCTAACGATGATCAGAGTGGCTCGTTTTTAGCTCATTAACAACATGAATCACCAATTTGCTCCACTTTTTGTCTTGACTTCCTTCTTCTGTTAAAGTAAATTTAAACTCACCTTTTCCAAAATGCTTTTAGTGATTTTCATCATGTTACACAGGCTTTCCTGCATGTGAGGTTCTTTTGAGGATTGCTGCTTTAATCACCCACAGTTAAATGTGAAACTACTTACTTTTCTTCAGTAAAAAATAGAAATTCACATAATTGGTGAAACTCTGCCTGAGAATATAACTCATTAATTAAGCACACAAAAAAACAGTTTCCCTTTTTTTCCCGTTTGTTCTAAATCTTTAATTTCACACCATAGATACTTTAAAAAGTAAAAAAAAAAGATTTTTTCTGAAGGCCAGCTCCCTCAGATATTGCACCTGACTGAAGTATTCTTTAAGTACACAAGATTAATGCAATTTTAAATATTGAACTAATACTCTTTTGACAATTAGTAAAAGCCAAAGAAAAGATGTACTTTGCAGGATCACAGTTCAGCAGCATTAAGATCTAACACTGCAGTCCGGTAGAGTGAAGCTGCTTATCAGTCTGACAGTACAGACACGGTGTAGAAACAGTTTTTAGGGTTGTTGCTGTTTTTTCTTGTTGTGGATCTCTGGTCCTAGCCCCCACATTGTGCAGTCTGTTGCCTGAGTAAACACTCATACACCTTTAATCTGCTTGTTGGGAATATCAGAGAAAGGTGCTATGGTCCCTGTAGTCAACAGAGCGGATTTAAATCCCCCCCCCCCATAGTGCCTCTTTGACTGGTTCTGTCCAGCTGGAGTTTAATACAGTCTCACTGAAATGAAATACTTTTTTAAAGGCAGATTTACTTAAAATCTGCATATTTTTCCTATTTTTTCTTCCGTCTTTCAACAGTCATATAATGTTGCTATTTTTGCTGCCGACTGTGATTTCGCTGCCAAAGTCATACAAGCACAGTTTCAGGCCTACAGTTGCTTTTTGCCTGGATTGTGAGGAAAGGGAAAAAAAATAGGCGGTCTGTAGATCAGCGCAATCTGCAGACCTGAGCTGGCCTGAAGATTGCACCAATCAGAAGCAATTTCCCAGATAGCTTTGTTGCTTTAGTCTTTTTCTGCTTTCATCCAATACTTTTGCAATCAGGAATTGCCTTTTAGCTGGATTCATTTCATTTTAAAGTGTTTCATCATGATTTAGTGAAGTTTAGGCGGCATAACTATTTACTGCTTTCCAACAAGATGCAATGGAGACAGAAGGCTCGATGTGTGATGTCAGGCAGTCTCCTCCCTGAACATGACACCCTCTTCAAGGCTGGACTGCGGAGCAGAAAAAATGTTACCTCTTATCTTATCAGTCGTTTTGCTGCTGGAGTGTTGGAGGGGCTGAGTGAGCTGAAGTAACGAGGGGAAAAAAGCAGGTTAGCTGAGGAGAAACAGAGTAAAAGGAGAACGATACAGTGAGGAAATGAGGAAGAAAGAAGTGAGGGGGTGACGGTAGATACTGCAGAAAAGTATGACTGGAGGAAAACAGGAAGTTAAATAAAACAAAAAATAAGGGGTTGTAAACAAGAAAATGTTATGTGACTTTTACAAAAGGCAAAAATGAGTTTGAAACACGATGCTGGTTGGTTTATTCCTCAACCATACTGCATCCCACAAGTCATTAAAAAGCTTAATATTAAACAGTCATCAGAGTGAGCCTCCCTGCTTTTGAAGCTCATTCAGGTTCAGATCTAAAAGGGAAACAAGCAAGAAAAGCAATATGTTTTAATGAGCCTGGGAATCACACAGGGAGCCTAAATTCCAGTCCCTAGCCAAAAACCCCTGCTAAAAGCCTTCACTTGACACTTGTATTACACGGGCCCTCAAAATTAACACGATAAGCAAACACACACGTCCACCACTTGGTATTTTCCACGGAAAGAAGCTGAGCTATAAGGCGAGTATAAAGCCCTTGGCAGGGAAGTCTGAATGATGTAGTGCCTTGTAATGAATTTGATTTCATCCTGCCATTTCAGGCAATAAACATACAAGCTTAAGACGCATGGGGTTGTAAATTTTAAACAAGGCAGTCTTTTTAGAGGCGTGTGTGAAGATTGGTTAGTGTGCGTTCCGACAAGGTTGAAAGTCAGGTTTGTGTTTATGCACACTTCTGCTGCACCACTAGTTCTTCAAGGATGTGCACACGCTTCTACTATTTCCTGAAAATAAGCCAGTACAGTTGATCAAGTAAAGATTGCTATGAAAAAAAAAGTTGCCTGCTATTCTTTTTCATTGTGTTCTCCAAAATCAAACGTTTGATTGTAAATTATTTACAGCATACTGTATTTTTGGCACTATAGACCGGATTTTAACCCTTGTGCTATTCTATGACCCCATCCTTACATTGACGTGTTCTCCCTACCATGACAAAGGTGGATAAAGGTGGAAAGATTTCATGTAATTCATGGACACCAGTGAAGATCACAAATCATTGAAGAAAAAAGGTTCAGCGCACTGTCTAAAGGGGTCTAGATGACCCAAATCCCAACGTTAAAGTGCCTAGGATAGCACAAGGTATAAGGGGCACCATCAATGAATGGTCTATTTTGAACTTATTTATGTCACTTGAACTTGTGACATAAATAAGGCGCACCTACTTTCACTAAGGCACATAAAGTGAGACAAACAAGTCAGAGATAAGCTCATCAGTCAGTCAGACTTTATTAACTGCGTACACAGTAATACTAGAACTTGTTTGTGACACGCTACACGTTACCCACAATAGAAGCACAAGCCAAGTTGGTGTATTCACAATACCTGTAACTCCCAACTTTGTTTGCAACACATTAAAAAAAGAAACCGATAGCCTACAGCTAAAACAAATGCTACTCTGACTACTGGAACTCCTAACCTTGTTAGTAACATGTAAAAAACATGGCTAACATGTAGTCTGACCCCGCTACATGTTAGCCCCTTTAGCGTATTCACAATAACACCCAACCAAACACTCTGACAACCAGAATGAATCCATGTCTAAGGCAAACTCATTTAAAAAAAAAAAAAGATAAAAAAGGTTTTAAGTACACGTTGTATTGCTGAAAATATAATATATGTGTGAAGTCTCAAAGTGCATTCATTTAAAAGAGCATGGCATGGTATTTGTGCAGCTGAATCTCAAAAGACAGATTTGAAGTATTGTAGCCTTCAAACTGATTGTGTTGATCATACCATTTTGTCTTGCTCTATCAGACTTTAAGAGCTGAATTGGAGCGCTTAAGGTAGCGTGTTTAAGCACAGATTCTAAAATTTAATTATGTCTTTTATGAAGAGGAGCTTGGTTGAGTAAAGATGTGAGCAAAGTGAAGAGATCGGGAGAGGGAGAAATGGTGGAGATGAGAGGTAGTATCTAAAGAAACGTGGATTACTGGTACCATTCTTGGAAAAGAAAAATGAGAGATGTGAGTGTGTGCATGCTCTTCACATTAAGTTCACTGATTGATGTCCACCGTGTCTAATCGGTTATGGATTTAGTAAAACCATTCTTGGTCGTCTTACATGAAAAGCTTCTGATCAAATTTAATCAGACTGGGCCAAAGACAAGGCGGGAGAACATTTTAAAACAATAATGAATTCAAGATCCTGTAATATATTCAGAAAGAGCAGATGCACTCTATCATTTTCTTATTACTCTAATTCAAAAGATGTGCAAATTGGTCTTGCCATGTTACACCCATTATTTCTGTTAGGCTCAATCATTCAAAAATAATCATCTTATTTTCGGCTCCCTTTTGCCATTTGTTGTAGCCACCCAAAAGTCTGACACGCAGCTTCTTGGGTCTGAAAATGACACAATCCTGTTGCTACTGTTACACCCGCTGTGTTCCTATGTGAGGTGGTAACAGAGCAAACAGCCCCGTGTGAATGAGAAGACACAGCATTCTGTCTGTGAAAGCGGCTTGCTGTCTGTAACTGCAGAGTGATTCAGCACTGTGTCGCCTCTCTGGTTTATGGGATTTACTCAAAAGGGAACAGAGGCAGTTTAACAAGCATGTCCCTATTTTCAATTAACCTGTGTCGGAGCAGCGATATAGACTAGCATCTGATCTGGCGACAACGCAGCTGGGAATGTTAGTATATCTGCTCATTCCACAAAGATAATAATAATAGCATTCACCTGTTGTTTTTTGTCCATAATGCATGCATTTAAAGATATTCAGCTGTTTCTTTTGTTTTTAGTTCCACTAAAGTAGGGGCAAGTGCATCTAAATACCTTGTGGACAGGTGTGTGTACTTTACCCTATTCTCTCCACATATAAAGCCCACCTAATTGCCCTTTTTATTGCGTTTTTTTTGTTGTTTTTTTTTTAACCAAAAATGACAGTATGCCTTATAATCCAGAATGCCTTATTCATGGATTCATTTTTGTTGTGCCTTCTGATGTCGAAGCAATTTTGAGAGGTGCACAGCGCTCTGTCAAAATGTCAGTCTGTTTGTGGAACAAGTTGCAAACAAGGTTGGGTATTTTTATAAATACAGTAATGCAGCTAATATGTAGCGGTGTCAGACAGTTTTTTTTTCTACATGTTACCAGCAAAGTTAAGAGTTTGCAGAGTCACAGTAAAGTTTATTTTCAGCAGTATCAGTCTGTTTTTTTTACTTTTTACAAGCAAAGTTGGGAGTTACAGTCCTATGCTATGCTAATGCAGCTAACATGTAGGGGTTTTGGACTGTGCCTTTTTTGTCAGCTACCAACAAGATCGGGAGTTAGTATAGTCAAAGTAAGATTTGTTTCTTAGCGGTAGCTGCCTGATTTTTACTTTTTATAAACATGGTTAAGGAATACGCTATCTAGGCTAATGTTTCTATTGTGGCTAAGGTGTCACAAACAAGTTCCAGAATTACTGTGAACGCAGTTAATAAAGTCTAAATGACTAACAGACTTATCTCTGACTCTTTTATCTCGTGTAATGCGCCTTATAGTTAGGTGCTCCTTATATATGACATAAGTTCAAATATAGACCATTCATTGACGCTTTGAAATGTGGTGCGCCCGATAGTGCAGAAAATTTGATAATTGCTCAAAAATAAAAGTATCAGTCTATTATCAGTTTATGTGAGAGTTTATCTTCCCAGCTGTAAGAAATTTACACTCTTCCATCCATCCATCCATCCATCCATCCATCCATCCATCCATCCATCCATCCATCCATCCATCCATCCATCCATCCATCCATCCATCTTCAGTTCCGGCTGAGTTTATTTTAGGTCATGCATGAACACAACATGCAAACTTCACACAAGGTCCCAGCTGCGATTCAAACACGGACCTTCTTGCTATGAGCCAAGAGCGCTAACCACTACACCACTTTTTTTTTTTACTCTCTTCAACTGTCCTTAATGAGCATAGACTTGTATCTAACTATCCTCACTCTCCTGTTCCCAAAGCCTGCCTTTAATTGCCATTGAGTGCCGCATAAACCTACAGTAATGAACCAAAATATAAACAAATGTGCCATCGCACATTGATATGCAAACTCACACTCGCACATTTCCATCCACAAATGCTGAGGGATACACATGCCCCCCCCCCCACCCCCACCCCACCCACCCACACACACACACACACACACACATTCAGAATAACAAATTACCAGTCAAGATAGAGCAAGCTGAACCCAAAAGAAGCTGGACTATGTAATTGCAGCTGAATAGCAGCAAGCCCGTGCAATATAATGGCCACAATTCAGCCGAAGGCTGTTTCATTTCAGTATCAAAGTGGCAGTAATGACGGCTGAATGACACTGGGGAAGGGCACAAAAGCTCAGATATTGCTTCTAATTAATTGTAGCTGATGTTTCAGAAATGAATTAGATCTTTCTGAGCTCAGCTGTGGATGTAAATGAGTCCATTGAATCAAATGCAGTCTGCTTCTCACCTCATTCCTCTGCTGCACTTTATTTTTTGCTGTATCCTATATTTCTCTGTCAGAAACTCCTCACCTATTTCTCTATACACCTACGTACATAAAAATAATACCACGGTGCCTGTCTCTTTCTGAAGATTTTCATATTCAGCTCATTTGCTCTCCCTGGTTCAGTCTGTCTCTCATCAGTCAGGATTTCTCTCAAACGACGAGCATAACTTTGTGTCTGCCTTTTTTTTCTGCTCGCTGTGAGGAATTCAGTCCCTCCCTTTGGTCCCCTCTTGACTTTAGAAAATAAAAGCTGAGCTTGTTTAACAACATCTGAACAGATGCGGGCGTCTCACCTTTTCTTCTCCACCGAGCCAACAGTCTGCATTAGCATTCAAGAGGAAGCGGAGAAAGCTGATTCATGAACCGCGGAGTAAAAACCAGCTGAATAACAGACAAATATTAATGATGCTTGGCCTCAGCACCACTGAAACACGACAGGTCTTTGGTTTAAATAAGGATGTTTAAAAAAAAACAATGGCTAGAAAGGGCTGGCCAACAGGACAGCACTGAAGCACTCATCCTGGTAGCTCAGGAACAAGCCCTGAACCCCTGAGCGAGAGAGGCTCAGATCTACCACACCAGACAAGACCCAAGGTGTAGGCTATGCAAAGAGGCGCCTAACTGCACATAACTGCAGGATGTAAGATGCTGGCAGGGAAAGCATAAATGGAGCGCCACAACCATGGGGAAAGCATGGAAAGTGAAGGTGACAGTGGTGCCTGTGGTAATTGGAGCACTCGGGGCAGTAACCCCCAAGCTGGAGGAGTGGCTACAACAGATCCCTGGAAAGACCTCAGACCTTTCAGTCCAGAAAAGCGCAGTGCTAGGAACAGCTAAGATACTGCGCAGGACCCTCAAGCTCCCAGGCCTCTGGTAGAGGACCCGAGCTTGGAGGAGAAACCACCCGCGGAGGGTGAGGTTGAGAATATACCAGTATATGAAGACTGTTTCACTGCAACATGGAAATTTCCCCATTGAGAGACGAATAAAAGCTCATCTCGTCTTATTTTTCTCATTAAAAAATGAATCGATATTAGCACAGCTCATCAACATGTTAAAGAGATGGTATATAGCTTTGTCCTTGGACATTTTTTATGCACATTAACTGTGCAGAACAGTTTTTTAAACGACTTGATTGCTGTGATCAATTGTGATTTATAATGCAGGGCTGCCTCAGGGCTGGAGAGATACTTGCAACCTGCTCCTCCACCTCTACACTTTCATTTAAGTAACAGCGAGTCAGTTGTGGCTGAACAGAGTCAGGCCTACTTTAAGCCTTTATAATTAGTTTTCTTTTGGTTTTCCTTAACCCTTAAAAAACATTTGTATCAAATTTGATACACACATTTCTGAGACCCGTATTTCATAAACATGATTCCATCTTTTCTGTAAAACAAAACACTTTTCTGCCCAGTCATTTATCATCATTCCACTAGGGGCAGTAGAAATGCTTTTCCATCTCATTTCAAATTGGCTGCTTCTATGAAATCTAAAAAAAAAAAAAAAAACTGTTCTGATGGGTAAGTTTTGCTCATTTTTAAAACTTATTGCATAAAAGAACTCATCTATTTTTATTCATTTTTTTATTGTAAAAAAGGTGGGGGGTTTTCACGTCAATATTTTTGCATCTTAAAAAGTAATTTTTTGTGAACAAAAACGTATCAAGTCACCCAACTTATATGTGATACAATTTGAGACTTGTAAAATTTCTTTTCGAAAAACATTATGAAAATGTTTTATTTTTCTATATTTGGCTTTCTTTTACTTTGTTTTTCTTTATTAAAGATAAAGTTACACAAAACCAAAACATCGGCTTTGTATCCCTCATTTCAGATAATATTAGTTTTTTGTGTTTTCATTCCTTTTCTTCTCTGTGTTCTTTCATTGTTTACATGTCTACCCTCCAAAATCTAAGTCCACTAGTGGTTGTTCTGCCTCTTGGGTGTATGCCACGTCAAATATAAGCTAAGATAAAGTAGATTTATAAATAAAAACACATTTTTGCTCTTGATTTGCCTCAGGACCTCTAGTTCTCACCTGTCTGTCGTGCTCTGCTTTGAAAGGATTAACTTGGAAGGATTTATGATTAGTACTCTGCATGTGAGACTTCATTTAATCTCTAAAAAGAAGAGCTCATTTAACAGTTTGAGATTCTTTGTAAAATAAGCCTTTTGAACGCATAATTCTCTAAAGCTCATCCGTGTTCTCCATTAGAACATTTGAAAGTTTTCTCCTCTAAAAGAACTCCAAGCTATAAAACGGCTTAGTTATCCTCCCCTTTTGAATAGAAATGATTGAACAATTGTCAGTCATTTATGCCCAATTCTCTGGGTAATTCTAGGGCTGGTCCTCCATGTCTGCTGTGCTTTCTTGATTTAAAACCATTTAAAAAGGTCATGTTTATCCCTGCCGTTAAAGATGCACAGGAAACACTCAAAGCAGGTGGAACTATCCGGAACAATTTTACTTTTGATCACTTTCATTGCAAGAACAACGTCAGTCATTAATAATAATAATGCTTTAAGTGCTTACAATGTGTCCATTATTCTATTATTAATGGACAACCTGCTCAACCACCTGAGCCACTGCCCCCATTAATCAGCTCTCATGTGTTTGATAGCTCACAATGTGAAGTGTGGAGGACCTGGAAGGTTTTGAAAAAGTAAGACAGCGTTTTGATGATTAGTACAAAGGTAAAAAGATTATAGAAATTCCAATTTAGGAATTGATTTCCAAATAAAAAAGAAATACAATGGTATATGGTTTGTAATTCCATGTTGTAAGCGACTGAAAGGCAAAGACGGGACAAACCCTGGAAGTTCATCAAACTGAGACAGACAACCACACATACTTAATATGCAGCTCTGTTTTGTTTAAACATATTTAAAAATAAACATTAATTGTATGTCACCTGCTCAAGGTAATAAGAAGCAGGAAAAACATGTTTTCATATTTTCTTTTTAATGGTAGGTTTGTTAAAGGCTAAATATGATGAATTTACAACTGCAATTTTAAAATGATTTGTAAATCTATTGCTAAATGGATTTACAATTGGATTTACTCATTAAATTGTAAAAGCAACTGCTTTTTTTTATATTAAATCGGTTGGTTCAAAAGGGGCCCAAGTCCAAAAGGTTTGTTTTTCCAGGAAATGATTTTAATTGCATAGCTTAAAGGGAGGCTACACAAAATGATTAATACTTTACCCAGTTTACAAATGCTATAATATGAAGCACCTCACTTTTATAATTTTAGAGGACTAGCAAACTAAAATCTCTGGACTTGGGCCCTTCTTGAATTAAACAGGGGCGCTGCCATATTGGATAACTAGTGCTGCCATCTATGGGATAAAGCAAAACCCATCCAAGAGAGGCCCAAGGAATTTTGCACTTATCACTCATTGTAACCCTTGTGCTATCCTAGGAACTTTAACATTGGGAGTCGGGTCATCTAGACCCACTAGACAGTGCGCTGAACCTTTTTTCTTCAATGATTTGTGATCTTCACTGGTGTCCATGGATTACATGAAATCTTTCCACCTTTATCCACCTTTGTCATGGTACAGAGAACACGTCAATATAAGGGTGGGGTCATCTAAGACAGTGTTTTTAAACCTTTTTTGAGCCACGGCACACTTTAACCCTGACAAAAATCCCGCGGCACACCAGCATCCAAAAAAATAAGAAGCAGAAATTCATAGTCTGTATTGATCGACTGCCCCCCCCGCGCGCAATCTAACGTGGATTTTTGTGATAATTGTGGCAGAAAAAGCAGGAAGTTGCGGCTGTTTTTTTCTAAGAGATGAACCACCAGCTAAAGGGTATTTTTGTTAGAGCTGAGCGACTTTATCAGCAGAATTAAGAACAAGGAAGTGAAGACTTTAACCACTTCTGATTGGTCAGACTGATGACATGTGATTAAGCCTTCAAGAATGATTGGCGGAGACAGTTAAAGGGGCGGGACTTTTCCTTACACAGTTATAGCTGCAGCTAAATCGCGGTACCTGCATTCTTATCAAAATGTCTTTAATAGAATTAAATAAACACAAAGAAAAAGTCATTTTAAGATCTTTTATATTCCTAACTACTCAGTGTTTTATCAGGGCCTGTTTGGATGAACAAAGAGCTGAAATCCTGGAGATGGAAAATATTTTTAGATCAGTGAATGAAGGCAATTTCTCCACGGCGCACTTGACCATCTCCCACGGCACACTAGTGTGCCGAGGCACACTGGTTGAAAAACACTGATCTAAGATAGCACAAGGGTTAAAGAATGAAAATAATTAAATTAAACAACTAAATAAATATCCTGACAGTATCGTGAATCAATACAAGTACTAAATGAACTATCGCAATATATCGGCGAAAACATTTTTTCTAACACATCTAGTGTTTTGGCTCCCTGTGCTTTCATCTCAGTGGGAAGCTGATCTAAATGGCTCTTAGAGAGGTACAGGTTGCAGACCCCCAGGTTTGTATAGTAACATTATTATATATAAAGTGAAATGTTTTGTTAAAAAAACAACGTTGTTGCATAATGAGGAAGTAAACACTTTATGTTCTTAATTTGTTATTTATTCATTTATTTTTTGTCCTCAAAGTCTCGATAAGAGTATCCTTAAAATACCGTATCGATAAGCGGCATCAATAAGAGTAGTTGTACCGTTAAAACCTTAACGATACCCATTCCTACTGACAGGCATTTTTAAATCATAATATGTACCAACAAACTAATAAAAGAAAATACAATTCCTCTTTTAAAGAGTGATGTACAGAGTAGACTTACAGAACACTTTGCAATGTATTTTATGAATCTAGAAATTATTTGCTGATTTAGAAATAGTATTTAGTAATAGTTGTATTAAATTTATAAATGTATTGGTTAGCATTAAAAAAAGCTCTTCTTTTCAAAGAATTTCATGGCTCTGCATTGTCAGAACTGGGCAGCTTTTAATGATTAAGACAGTTCAGTCTTCCTCTTTCAGTAAGGGATTTCAATAAGACAAGTCAGATGTACCTGCAATTATTATAATTATTATTATTTTTTTTTTTAAAGATGCAGCTGATAGCAGGTAACTGTTAGTGTCTTACAATCCATTGGGTTTTGTTATGGGGCCACACCCATGTCCTGAGAGAATACACATAAATGCAACAGGTCTGGTAACAGACCAACACATACTTTTTCTTTAAGAAATGTATTGGAGGAACAACATTGACATTTTTTCTTAAACTCTTCCCCATTTAAACGATTGGACCAGAGCCCAAGCATGTATTTAATCAGGACACCAATGTAAACTGTTGCAGAAAACAGCATTTTTGTTGATAATTATAAACTGACTCTGGTCCATTCTTGGAAAAATAAAAACAGCTGGCAGAAAATAATGTTATTTAATTAACCAGAGCACAACAAAGAACATCTCCCGCTGACATACATATACTTATGTGCACACAAGCTAACCCAAACAAGTATTTTTATGTTTCTATTTCTACTCATTTATGTTGTACATTCATACATTTTAAAAAAATGTTGACGTGTTTTTTTTATCAAGTACTTACAGTGGGGCAAAACATTATTTGTTCAGCTACCAATCGTGCAGGTTCTCCCACTTGAGAAGATGAGAGAGACCTGTAAATTGCATCATAGGTATACCTCAGCTATGAGAGACAAAACAGAAAAATAAAAAATCTAGAAAATCACATTGCCTGATTTTTAAAGAATTTATTTGTAAATTATGGTGGAAAATAAGTATTTGGTCACCTAAACAAGCCCGATATCTGGCTCTCAGGCCTGTTACCTCTTCTGTAAGAGGATCCATTGTCCTCCATTCGTTACCTGTATTAATGTCACCTGTTTGAACTGGTTATCTACATAAAAGATACCTGTCTACAACCTCAAACAGTCATACTCCAAACTCCACTATTGGCAAGACCAAAGAGCTGTCTAAGGACACCAGAAACCAAATTATTAACCTGCACCAAGCTGGGAAGACTGAATCTGCAATAGGTAAGAAACTTGATGTGAACTGTGGGCGCAATTATTAGGAAATGGAAGACATGCAAGACCACTGATAATCTCCCTCCACATGGGGCTTTCTGTAATATCTTACCCCGTGGGGTCAAAATGATCACAAAATTGGTGAGCAAAATTCCCAGAACCACATGGGGGACCTATGGAATGACCTGCAGAGAGCTAGAACCAAAGTAACAAAGGCTACCATCAGTAACACACTACGACTCAAATCCTGCAGTGCAAGACATGTCCCCCTGATAAAGCCACTACATGTACAGGCTTGTTTCAAGTTTGCTAGAGATGATTTGGATGATCCAGAAGAGGATTGGGAGACTGTTCTATGGTAAGATGAAACCAAAATAGAATTATTTGGTAAGAACTCTACTTGTTGTGTTTGGAATGCTGAGTTGAAGAATGCTGAGTTACATCCAAAGAACACTGTACCTACTCTAAAGCATGGGGGTGGGAACATCATTGTTTGGGGCTGTTTTCAGCAAAGGGACCAAGACGACTGATCCTGGTATAGGAGAGAATGAATTGGACCATGTATTGTTAGATTCTAAGTGAAAACTGCCTTCCATCAGCATGACAGTATGGGTCTTTCAGAACGAACACAAATCAACAAATCACTGCCTGGGTAACAAAGGAGTGGCTTCGTAAGAAGCATTTCAAGGTCCTGGAGTGGCCTAGCTAGTCTCCAAATCTCAAACCCATAGAAATCTTTGGAGAGAGTTGAAAGTGTGTGTTGTCCAATGACAGCTCCAAAACATCACTACTCTAGAGGAGATCTGCATGGAGGAATGGGCCAAAATACCAGCAACACTTTGTGAAAACCTTGTGTAGACCTACAGAAAATGTTTGACTGGTGTCATTGCCAACAAATGGTATATAACAAAGTATTGAGTTAAAGTTTTGTTACTGACCATATACCTATTTTCCATCATGATTTGCAAATAAATTCAGTAAAAATCAGATTATGGGATTTTCTGAATTTTTGTCATTTTGTCTCTCATATTTGAGGTATACCTATGACGAAAAATTACAGGGCTCTCATTCTAAGTTGGAGAACTTGCACAATGGGACGCTGACTAAATACTTTTTTTCCCCACTGTGTGTAGAACCATGTTTGCATGTAAGCAAATAAAAGCTCTTTCATCGTCACAAACACACTGAGGACAACCAAAAGATTAAAAAAAGGTCATTCTGGATGGTTTTGTTCATGAATAACATGTCATTTGTCATTGACAGTTAGCATGTTCTGATATGAGTATGTTTGCTGTTTATTTTTTTATCATTGAACTAAGCTTGCTGTGAGTCACATCTCATTAAGAAAAGAGTTGTTGCACAGACATCCTCCCACTTTCAAGTTCCCTCTTTTACACAGTGTTCATTCACAAAAATGGAACAGCATAAACACACCATCAACTTACATTTATGTTAAAAGGAAAATGTGTCTGCTCAAAAAAGAAAGCTAATGACTCACTTCAAAAAAAGTACACTTTTTATTTATTTTTGTACTGTATATCAGTTAAGGTCCGTTGTTAGTCAGTCACTATGAAACACATTCATTTTGAGAATCAGGGATGCATCATGAGCATTGACATTTTGTTTTAGGCAAGTTATTTATTTATTTATTTTTTATTTAAAAAAGGGTGAAAATAGTGGCAGGAGCAAACAGTAAAATCTACTTTTAGCTCATAGCAGTTTATAACCAACTCCAATGCATTATAATTAATTTCTGCACTGTTTTTTTTTTCTCATCGCCTTAGACTTAGTTTAATTATCTTAATAATAAACATATAAATATTTCTTTTTTGCTATTTAGCCATTCTATTTAGCCAACACGTCAATGCAAGGGTGGGGTCATCTAAGATAGTACAAAGGTTAAAAGAGGAATTGTATTTTAAAGTAGAACTTTAACATGCAGGAGTATAAGGTTGAGAAGGAAAACAAAATCTAATTTTGAAAGCATTTTTTTTTCAGATAGAGGTTTTCTTTTTTATAAGCAATTTTATAATCATTTGTGCATATGACGCATACGTCTGATTGCTTAATAAATGGAAATATGACCTTAGAGTCTCCAGGTGACAACTGTGTCATACAGGATCTCAACAATTCACCTCATTATGGCATGAATTTGAAGATTTCACTGAAGAATGGCAAATGCTGTGTACTTATATAGCGCTTTTCTTCCTTTACAGTCACATTCACACACTGGTGGCGGCTCCGCTGCCGAACACTGGCGCCAACTTTCCACCATAGGCAAGGTGGGGTACATTGTCTTGCCCAAGGACACTTCGACACATGGGTGGGCAAGGCAGGAATCAAACCTGCAATTTTCCAATCAGAGGTCGACCGCCCTATCACTGCACCACAGCTGCCAAAGATTTCCAATAACATGATTGTCTCTCTGTATTGCAAACATGTTTGGAGCTCTGAATAGTCTATTTTAATGAGAGTAATGAGATAAAAACGTAAATATGATTTACCATGACGTAACAAAAATTTTTTTTGTTGTTGCTGATACAAAAATGAATAATTAACAGAAGAGGCTTTTTTGTCTCTTTTTTTTTAGCCCTCAACTTCAGATCTTTACCCTCTTGTACATTTTGTCTGTGTTCAGTGCAGGCGATACACAAATTTGTCTGTCCTGCAGTCTCGGGTGACAGCTCTCTCAATTAGTTCCAGTGGCTGACTCTTTAAGTGTTACTTTCATTTGCACTCTGTGCACCACTTGTGTATTGAGCCATGTGTGTGCTCATTTTGGCTTCTATGATATGTGACAGCAGCTTTCATGTGGTGTAAAGCGACATTATTGCTCAGCAGTTTGACCAAAAAAAACGTAATTTTTCTAGACTTTCAGTAGTCACTGCATGTTTGAAGTTTAGTTAAAAAGAAGTTTTTTTTTTGCTCCTCACCGTTCACTAATCAATCTTTGTTTTATCATAACCAGTTCACACGTTTGTCAAGGATTAAAATATAATCTTTTCGTCCATTTCAGCTGGCGTTGCAGTACAGTGAAGTAGCCCTCTTTCCACTCCAGCTCCACATGGATCCTCAATCTTCGCTGATCCTCAGATGGTTTAGCTCAAGTCCACTTGATCAGCACTAGTGTAGATGCTGGAGGGATTTTTCCTGCTTTGCCCAAAGTATCATTCTGGCTCACCTCACACGTGTTCTTCCTCCTGCGTTTTAGCTCCAAAAACATGTTATCCTACAATAAATTTACTGACAATTTTCTTTTCTTCAGCCTCTTCTGGTTGCACTTTGTGGTACAATGAACTGTGCAATCTTCAGAAATCCATGAATATAGTAATTTGGTTAGTTCTTCATGTTTTCAATAGTTTGTAAGTGTTCAAAAGCCTTTATGATATAAAAAATATGTCTGTGGCACTCAGGTGGAACAAACATCCATCCATTTTCTTAACCCACTATATCCCATAGAGAAAAACAGTTTTCAAAATATGTGTAAAATGACAATTTCGTTTTAAATATTAGTTGTTTGTACTCTTCCATTTCAGAACAGTTTCTATGAAAAAAGATAAATTGTGATCTTACCTAAACATAGGTGGAGCTTTCAATAAAATAAAAATGTATTCCGTAGAATTCTTCTTCATTTTTTTTTTTTTTTTTTGCAAAAATAGCCAAAAAAAACAACCACAATTATACAAGAAAAATATTTGATCCTCAATTGAATTTAAACAGAAGAAAAAGACAAAAAAGAAAAAAAAAATCTCCACTGTCTGAACAGTGGGAGTTGGGTCATCTAGACCCACTAGACAGTGCTTTTTTCTTCAATGATTTGAGATCTTCACTGGTGTCCATGGATTACATGAAATCTTTCCACCTTTATCCACCTTTGTCATGGTAGGGAGAACACATCAATGTAAGGGGGGGGTCATCTAAGATAGCACAAGGGCTTAGCAAACAAAGTAACTACTTTCTGTACCTCAATAGATTTTTTACACAGGCCATAAATCAACTTTTGTATTTCTACCAAGTTACAATTATTGGCCTTCTCATGTCAAAGAAGTCCAAAACAGATACTAGACTGCCAGCTAAAGGAGTCTGGATTAGTGGGGTCCCTCCCTAAATACACGTAAAAATAATGACTCAATCAGGGCAAAAACCAACTATAGAGGGAAGACCAAAGCAATGTAATCTTGTATGAACAGAAGTGCACTATGTCTTGTTTTACTTATTGTCAAATATCTCACAGCCATATTGTGAATACAATCGAATGGCATGAAAGTACATCAGAGACTCAATGTTACATTTTTTGGTTGGTTTCTCATCAAAACAGGTTTAAAACGTTACTCTGAGAAGAAAATGGCAAAGGTTATAAGACCGGGAAAGACTTGCCTTTAGCAAAAATGTGTTCAAACTTGATCCAGCCAGTCTTATATTCTCAGTTAGTCTTGAAAAATGGATCTTTAAGCAAGTAAAATGTATGACAACAAAAAGAGATAATTTTATTGACTACTTTTTTTTCCAACTGACATTCAGAATTTCTAAAGTTCTGCTGTTTGTTATTGTCAGACCTAAATTCCACAGTTGTGACAGTTTCATGACTCATGTATTTCACTAAAATATAGTTGCATAAGACACTAAAAGTAGTAATCATACTTATTTCTGACAATAATAAGACAATATATTAAAAAAAGATAACTGCAAATAACCAGGTTGATTTTCAAAGCATATGAAACTTTGTGCAAAATAAATAAATGAAGCTTATAGCAAAAAAGGTTATGGCATTTTTTTGACAACGAGGGTCTCTGGATCACAGGATCAATAAACACAGAATTAACAGTTTGTTTGTTTGTTAATGCAAAAGACTCACCGGATTATGGGGCACATTAAGGTAACCCTTGTGCTATCCTAGGCACTTTAACATTGGGAGTTGGGTCATCTAGACCCACTAGACAGGGAGCTGAACCTTTTTTCTTCAATGATTTGTGAACCTCACTGGTGTCCATGGATTACATGAAATCTTTCCACCTTTGTCATGGTAGGGAGAACACATCAATGTAAGGGTGGGGTCATTTAAGATAGCACAAGGGTTAAACAGAACATGTGGAATGATTACACTACTGATTTTAGGGACCAAAAGACAGGCGATTGGTCAGCTTTTCCGGTTCCGGGTTACACAGCAGGACGCGTGGCGTGCCTCTCTGCGAATACAACTATCTTCAAATTACTTAAAAGGTTGATTTTCCCCAAAAAAGAGAGCTGACCATGCCCCCGAAGAAACCCCAGGAATACGAAGACCTCAAAAAGACTCTTGACATTATTCAAGAAACGCTGAAAAGTTTTATGGAACAAGTGTCGGCTAAGCTAACGCCACTTTGGGAAATGATGGAAGAGTTCCGAAGATTTCGGGCTCAAAACGAGCAGCGAGAAAACCGGGTCGAGATTCTGGAGAAAAGACTGGACGATGTGGAACAGCAAGTAAGGATGAATAATGTCATTCTCACTGGAGTACCGATCATCAAGCCTCAAGCGAAACTGACAGCAGGAGCAAGCACTGCTAATGCTAGCGCTAACGTAGCTAGCAGTGCTAATACGGAGATTGGTGCAGAGTTGGAGCAGCAAATACATTCATTTCTCACATCTAAAGGGATTTCCCTGGATCTCAATACCATCGAGACCTGCCACCTGCTCCCCAGGAGAAAGGAGACAGATAAACCAGCGATCCTCATCAGGTTTGTGAATCACAAACACAAGCTAGCTTTGATGACCCAAAGGAAACACCTGAAAGGTTCGGCTGCTTATCTGAACGACCATCTGACCAGAAGGAATGCTGAAATCTCAAAACATGCACGGCTTCTCAGGAAGCGTAAGCAGATTGAGAACACTTGGGTTAAAGGCTGCAGGATTTACGTCAAACCGCTCGGTCCAGAGGACCGGTCCAAGGTTCTGGTTGTGAACACCATGAAAGACTTTGAAAAGTGTTTAATCACGGTTGTCTGAAACAACATGGAGTAATAAACCAAAGAGCCAAATAATTTCAAGAAATATGACACGTGGATTCATCACTTTCTCTGTATGTCTGACGTAACTTGAATAACAGCAGAGTTCTGACCTGCAGACAACTTGACCTCAACTTTCACCGTCGCTGATATCAGCTGAAGAAGGATATGGACCTGAATCTAATGTCTGCAGTCATAACATCGAAGAGAACTATTAACTCTGTTTTGAACCCAGAAGAACGGTTGTTATCAGTAAAAGAAGAAATACCAACCTTGGACAATCGACAGTTATGGACCCTTTTTACTTTTCCCCTACAGCATTACTTTATTATAAAAAAAAATAAAAAATAAATAAAAATATTTTAAAAAAATTAAAACAAACGATTAATCACTTATTGAAAATTGTTAAATTGATTGACTTTTAATGATATTACTTCACTTTCTCCAAAAATTGATAAATTGATTCAAAAATCTTTCCTAATGTAATATAATTTTGCACATGTTTTTAACTTTTGATACTTTTTGCTATGAAAATTCCTGAAACAGTGTTGTGTCTACTTTACTGATATAGTATTATGTTTTGTTCATATGAATGACTTTTATAAGTAACATAATCTGCATATATTTCAGATGACTGATTTGCATTTGCCATGTTGATTTCTAAAATAGTTATTTTTGACGTAATACTTAAGTAATTTGTCTTTGTCATGTGCTTTATCGATATCTTATGATTTTTAAATTCTGTCTGATAAAAACTGGGAACCGGATATTGATAAATCATGTGGGATTATATAAGTTCGCTTCCTTCCACTCCCTTTCAAGCAATATTTATTAATATGTCTAATTATCCTAAGTTTGATTAGTTACTGTATGAATGTATAACTGATGATTATATTGCTGTTGTGTATTATTTCTACTTAATTGCTTGAAATAAACCATTAAAAAAAAAAGAGTTGATAGTAAGTTTTTTTTTTAGCCTACTCTGTTATTCAAGTTTGCCTCTTTTATCTGGAATAATCATCCTTTGCAGAAAGTGGAACATGACAGAAAAGTTGAACTTTCTTCAACTGATTCAAAGTAACTTCCAACATTCTTCAGTTGTAGCACATGAAATAGAAAATAATACTGTTACTTTTGTAGGTCATTATGTTGAAGCACAGGGTGTATCTCTCCGCAAGACTGTGCAAGTCAACCAAATGTCAAAGAATTTGGTAGACTTAATGCTTTGACAGTTGAGCAGTAGTCTTCTTTCACTGTTTACCAAAGTCAAAAACAAAACATGTCGGCAGAATACTGAGCATTCTCTAACAAATACAATTGGTTCAAGTTCAATAAGTACAACCAGAATTCACAAGTAGAGAATCTGATTAGGAGACCCACTATCTTTTTTTTATTTATTTTTTCGACAAATAAAGGATTTTAAGTGTGCCTTATTGTACATTTTAAATATGGTAAACATATGGATATGCTTTGTGCCGTATCCCTGTACAGAATCGCAGAGCTCTTCTGATTGCAATCAAAGATTTCTGTAGATCTGATCTTTGTTTTAATTGTGTATCCTATGGACTTATTTTACTTTGAAGGTTTAAAGTTAAAGAGTTTAAAGAAGAGAGAAAATTGTGAAAATGTTCATGTCTGTCTGAGAAAGTTGGATAAAGTGAGTTATGAGGAGTTCATGAACTTCACCTATGACATGTTATTTTTAGAACGTAACCCCCCCCAATACAGAGAGAACACTGTACTGGTGAAAAGGTAATGCTGATTCAAAGATTATTATTGTCATTGTATTTCTATAATGACATTTCCGATGGCACTCTGTCGAAAAAAAGAAACAGCAGACATAAAAAGAATAAAAAACAATATAAAAATCAAAAAGTATGTTAAGAAGTTTAAGTAAAATGTCATAATACATAAATAAACAGTGTTATTACACATTCAGTGGTATGTTATACTGAGGGAAGTCGAAGATGACGAAAGATTTAAGTAAGGGGTAGGGGGGTGATGGAGACTACAGATCTGGGAGAGAAACTGTTTCTCAGTCTATTTGTCTTTGTTTTCAAAACCCGGTACTTCTTGCCCAATAGCAGACAGGGAACAAACAGGGAATGCCCAGGGTGGCTGCTGTCCATGCTGATGGCCCGTGCTTTTCTCTGTAGACCCTCTTTGTACACCGCGTCCCGGTCCAGGAGCTCAGCTCCCACAATCTTCTGCGCTGTTGTCACCACCCTGGACAGGTCTCTCCTCTCCTCTGCTGTGAAGCTGCTGTACCATACTGTACAGCCCTGGCAGAGGATGCTTTCCACGGTGCTCCTGTAAAACTTTCTGAGAAGTCTTGGAGCCAGACTCGCCTTCCTCAACTTTCTCAGGAAGAACACCACTTTTCACTAGTTTGGAGGTGTTCAGTGTCCATGTCAGGTTCTTGGAGATGTGGGTGCCAAGGAACCTGACAGGATCGGTCTGTTCCACCTCTTCACCTCTGATGTGGAGTGGGGGTTTTGTCGTTCTCCTGAAGTCTATAATGACCTCCTTGGTTTTGGTGGAATTTAGGACCAGATCGTTGGCTGAACACCACTCCTCCAAGTTCTGGATCTCATGTCTGTCCCAGTTCTCGTTATTGTCAGCAATGAGGCCCACCACTGTAGTGTCATACGCAAATTTCACTAAAGTGTTGGAGGAGTGGATGGGAGCACAGTCCTATGTGAAAAGTGTGAATAGGGCTGGACTGAGCACACAGCCCTATGGTGTGCCGGTGCTCAGGATTATGGTGTCAGATGTCAAGCTCACCATCCTGACACTCTTATTATTATTATTTTGCTTACTGTTGTTCCTTTTTTTCTATTCTTAAGTGTTTTATGTCACACATTAGCACCGCAGCAAATTACTATTCTGTGAAACTGCTCTGTTCACTGAAAATGGCAATAAATACAACTTGAATCCTTGAATTCTGAGGTCTGTTGGTCAGGAAGTCCATAATCCATGAAAAGAGTGTGGATGAGAGGCAGAGATTAGAGAGTTTGTGGACCAGTATGTGGGGGACCACAGTGTTAAATGCACTGCTGAAGTCCACAAATAGTATCCTGATGTAGGTGTTTGGCTGCTCCAGGTGGTCAGGGCTGTCTGAAATGGCGTCCTCTGCACATCTATTTGCCCGGTAAGCAAACTGATGTTTGTCAAAGTTTGCAAGGATGTTATCTTTGATACGTTCCAAGACGATCCTCTCAAAACATTTCATTATAACCGGGGTGAGGGCAACTGGACGGTAGTCATTAAGTGTTGTGACAGCAGGTTTTTTGGGCACAGAAACAATGGTTGTGGATTTGAGGCAGGTGCTTTAAGGACAGGTTGAAAATGTTAGTGAATACGCCAGCCAACTGGTCAGCGCAGGACTTCAACAGGTGGCCTGTCACCCCAACCGGTCCAGCTGCTTTTGCAGTGTTGATCCTTTCCAGGGTGGATCTCGCCTAGTGCTGCTCAAGCGTGAGTGTTGGCTACCCCTCATGCTGCATCCTGCTAGCGGGCTGGGGTCTTCCCTGCTGCTTGTCAAAGCGAGTAAAGAAGAAGTTCAGTATGTCTGGGAGATCCCTGTCCTGACTAACCTGTGTGGTAGTTCTTTTCTAGTCAGTCAGAGACCTGGTCTCTCTACATGCTGCAGGGTTCGTTCTTCCTAAAGTGTCCCTCTATCCGTTGTCTATAGCTGTTTTTGGCTTCCTTAATTTCTTTTATCAGATTCCTCCGGGCTGTGCTGTATTCCAGCTGGTTTCCTGACCTGTGGGTGGTGTTTCTGGCCTTTAGCAGTGCCAGTACAGTCCCATTAAACCAGGGCTTTGGGTTGGGGAATGTTCTGATGGTTTTGATGGGTACCGTTTCCTCTGCACAGAACTTGATGTAGATCAGTACAGCAGCCGTGTAGCCTTCCAGGTCAGATCCCTCGGCAAACATATCCCAGTTTGTGACCTCAAAACAACGTTGCAGAGATGCGGTGGCCTCCTCACTCCACACCTGTACAGTCTTTTTGGTGGGTCTGCTTCTGCACCCCACCGGGCTGTAAGATGGGGTTATTAGCAGAGAGATGTGGTCTGATAGATATATGTCCAGCTGCAGTAGAGAACATAAGAATATGCCTTTTTTTCATTATCATGGGATGAGAAGAAACAGATGTGCAGGATACAGTGCAGCTGCTCAGTTTTATTCTTGAAGTTTTGCGCAAATTGTGAGATGTGGGAGGAGCTGTGTTACTGATGAAATCAGTCTTCATGCAAGAGATTGAGAAATTAAGGTAATACATGCATAACTACAAATACATAAACATGATTAAATTATGTCTAATTTAATAAATAATAATTGAACTATTTTATTATTTCACCATTCTTGATCGTTCATTCTCTGCCTTTGCACTTATTCTTGCAAGAAAATTCTGAACACTTTATGATAAAAAGTACACTTTACTTTTTTTTTTTTTATTGTTGATGGGCATCAAGAATATTGAAAGCTTGAGCTTTTATTTGCCACTTAGCTGACCACAGAGATCTACCCTCAGTCGCAGTTAATCAAAGTTTTACATATGCCGCAATTCATCATGACTTACATATAAATACATGTGCAATTCATGTGAGTTACGCCCGTTACAGGCATGCTTGCAAATTCATAAGTACACACACACACTGATGTAGAAAAGCCAAGTCAGCAAAGGTCAGCATTTGTGTCAGTTTTGAAATTATTGGAGGCTGCATTTGCAGACATGTTTAAGAGTTAAGCCTCCTGCTCAAATTATATACGTGTCAGTGTCAAACTAAAGAATTATTTGTGCGTAATGGGTCACAGTTTTATAAAAATGCAATATGTAATGAATAAAATTCAATTTGATATATTAAAGCCCAGGACAGCAGTTGTAATGATGGCAGCACATAGCAAACGAGAAAAACAGTTTCAGAAATGTTGCTGCACCAGATAATGCAATTCGCCCCATTTTCATTTCAATTTTTCATTTTGTTTTAGCCTCTGTATTGCCTGTTTCTGTTTAGTAGAGGAGCATATCACTTCCTCATCTGCTTTTCACGTGCCTGTACATTTGCAGATGCACAAAGTGTCTGGGCAAGATGAAGTTATACACCTGTGGTAAATGCGCGAAAAGCCCATTAGACATTTGTGGACATACGTGAAACGGTCGTGGACAGCCACAAATTTGCGAATGACTAACGCAAGAAACACTTAAGAATTACGTATATCACGCATGCATGACAAAAGACCAAAATTTCATTCGTGGACAACTGTACTTGACTTAGAACTGGTGCAGATCAGGGATCCCACAGTTTAAATAAAACAAAGCATTGCGAGGGCCCACGGTGGGCACTAAGCACGGTGCTGATGCGGTGTGATTTCCACTCAGTGCACTTTATGTCAAAATAAATAATAATAATTAAGCGCAAGATGATGTTACGGGGAGAATAGGAGGTACCCAGGCGCAGAGAGGAGTGGAGGCAGGAGGATGCAGGGAATGGAAGGTTTAATAACGTAAACTCGAAACTACAAAACAAAACCACTGCAACAGGCAGGCAAAACTCGAAACTCGAAAAACTCTAAACCGGGGAACGACACAATATGGACCAACACAGGAAGAAGGGAAGGACAGAACTTAAATACATACAAGGCAACAAGACACAGGTGGAAACACTCAGGACTGATGGGGAAGGGTGAAACTCGAAACAACAACAGAACAGGAATTACTACAAAATAAAACAGGAAATCAAGGAACAAAACACAAAGAAACCGAAACCGTTACAGATGATGTTTTCTTTCCGCGTTGTATTTGTACTTTATTCCATGGTTTCAATGTGGTTCATTTTTGATACATATGTCAAAATTTCACACAAAAAACTGCAACTTTTCTTACGTTTTTTAACGTATATTCACGTATGACCAGTTTTCATCAATGGACAATGAATAAATTGTATGTAGCAGCAGTGTGACACAGGGTTTATATTTTTCACCTATTAATCTTCTTTTCTAGTAATATCGCGTCCTCACAACACTTACTAAAGAAGAAAAGCATTTTCTACATTTTCTCGACAATACCAATACTAAGATACAGGTTTAGCTATGTGTATGTGCAAATAAACAATACATTCATATTGTAACAATGCAACAATGATCAGAACATCAGGCTCTGCTAACAATAAAAGCATTTCACTTGTCCAGGAAGGCTCTAAAACAAAGATTTGAAAAACAGGGTTTTAGTGGGAATAAATCTGTAACCTAATATGCTTTTCCAGTGTATTCTAACAACCTTTAGAAACTTTAAACGGCTATATCATGCCAAATCAACTTTTTGAGCTTTTAAGTGTGTTATAATGTTCATTCCTCACGAAAAGAAACCCCAAAGCAGTATTTTGATCCATTCACGCATTTTTGGGCATTTTTTTTTAAATCCTGTGCTCTGAGACAGAAAAAAAAATGGTTTTGACGAGCTGACATAGGCCAGTGAGAACCGCCCCTTCCAGGAAGAGACCGCGCTGCCAGCACCGCCCCCAGGCCAACACACACACTTTCTTCAGGAAGCTAACAGTGACCAGCTAAATGTTTTTTTTTTTGTATGCACATCTATCTTTTGGATGTTGTTTGTTTTTTGTGGGCGAAACGCTGACACGCTGCAGAGGCCTACTAGGTTGACGTCATGAAAGGGGCGCCACCCACAAGGAGCGAAAGCCGGTGCCTCAGAGATCGAGTCGTCTCAGTCTCAGGTAGGAAAATGAACTATAAATAAAACTCATATTTAATAAAGCATTTGTTCTTTTGTGTGCTAAAGGTAATGTATTATCATAAAAAATTATATTTTTTACTTTAAAAGGCTTAGAAATTGCATGGAACCCTCCTATTATCCTTGGGGTCAATTTGACCCCAATTCAATGATTAAGCATAAAATTATCATGATGATATTTTTTTCAATGTGCTAAACACATATTGCATACATTGGTGTTCCTAGGGGGTCAATTTGACCCCCAGGGTGTTTTAGCTGTGCAAAACTTGTCTGTGTGTGTGACCTAACATCTCCACACCTGCAGGTGTAGAGTTGATACTTTTGAGTTGGTACATAACAGGGGGGGGGGGGGGACAACTAATCCAACCAGAACTTTTATATTCCTCTTGGTGTGGTGTGAAATCCTGCCAAAATGAGGAAGCCAATGTAGGCCTGTGAGTTGATTACTTCCAAGTCTTTCCAACAAAACATGCCTCCCTCTAAAATTATCATCTCAAGTGAAATATTTTCAATTGATGGTTATATGTTTTATGTTATATATATATTTATTATAATGTTAAACTGTAACACTTGAAGGTCACTTTACTTTGCTGAACGTCACTTTGCTGCTGCCGCACACAACAGAATTTTCCCATCATGGGATAAGAAAAATTTTATCTCATCTCATCTCTCAAATGAAGAGCTCGAATAATGACTTTGTCTTCAACATGGCTGACTGTGTGTCTGGTGGGACACACTCTTAGCAAGAAATATGTCTGCAAGGAGCATGGACAGACTTTCGGCACATCCTGTGTACAGTAGTGCAGACTAAAAGCTCGACTCTGGGCATAAAGAACTGTTCTATCTGATTTATGTTCTCATTATGATTTTCTGTTTCACACAAAAACATTAAAAAAAGAAGGGAAAAAAACTCTAACTCTGACACTCTGTCCCAAGCCCGGATAACAAAAGAGGAGGGGTAAGTGAGACTTTATAGCGACTAACCACAAATGTGACAAGAAAGGAGATAAAAATAAGTAAAAAAATATGTTCATAAAAGGAAAGGGGTCACCAACATCAGACAATATGCTTTATTCTGTGAAAGTCATTAATGTGCCCCCCAAATTAGAAAATATTTGGATGAAAGATCCACTAACTCTAAAACTGAAATGTTTAACCTGATGGTGGCACTACAGCAAAGGTCATATCATCACCAAAACCAATAAGGTTCAAACTCTTGTGATCATAAATGTTGTCAGTAAATTTGAGAAGATTTGTATGAAAACTTTTCAAGATACTTTCATTCTAATTTAACACTTTGGCCTGATGGTGGCGCTAGAGAACAGGTCAACCCACTGATCTTTTTCATTATCTAGGGTTTATTTATGTATTCAACAAATAAACAATGTGCCTGACACCAAAAACTTGGTTAACAATTTTATGCAAATCATTTTCTGAAGGCAAATATCCCTGGGGTCAAATTGACCCCAAGGGTGAAATGTGTGAGTAATATTTGAGGAAAATACGAGGGTTAATGATGTGATAGATTTTTATCAACAACAAAATACTTTTTCAGGGATAGTGTGAAATTTATCCGATCTCTGCTTTTTTCTTTTCGCTGTTTTCCTCTGCGCTTGGCTCATTGGGAAATGTCAGCAGGTATTCTGATTTAAAGATATTACCCGTTGTGATTAAACCCAGCAAAGGTCTCATCATCATTTCTGTCTTTCTCCATGAGAACCAGTTTGTAATTGAGCATGGTCTCCAATGCATTACTTTGCAGCTATAGTTTAACCATTGTCATACATGAGAAATGAGTCCATTGACCAATAACAAGAAATAAATGGCAAATACAAGCCTATAATCCTTGGTTGGAGTGAAATAGTTTTAAGATGAGCAGAAGCAGAGTGCTTTGTGGAAAAGCATTTCAAATGCCGACACTATAATCGAGGGGATTAAGGAGAGCAATGGAGCAATTGCAAAGGTTGTGTCTCACAGGGGACAAAGGGTAATATGGTATATGCTAATATGCCCCATTGTAAAGGAATGTTTAACTCTGCTTGTATTTTCTTAGCATTCTACTTTTCATATTTTCCAAAGTTATCTTAATAAAAGCCAGTTAACCTTTAAGCTATTCTGGAAAACAATTACATTTTAAGCACTTAGTTTTAAATGTTAAAACCATAAAACATTAGCACGCTCATATCCTTCTACATGTTTTTTGTCTTTTTTTTTTTTTTTTTACATTTGTACCATTCATGAAAACTAAAGTCTTTACACTTATCTCCTTACATAACTCAAGTCATCTTTAATGCTTCACATGAGATGCATAACCCTGTCAGCAGGTCAAACAAATGTGAGAATAGGACGCTAAAATTTGTTACAACAAAACAATGATAGTGTGAGTTTGAAAAGCAAATATACATCTTCTCAATACACCTAAAAAGGTCTTTTTTTTCTTACAACTTATGTATATTACAATTATGTATAAAATAACTTCATGCAACTAAGGTTTAAATTACTGTTTTACTTTGAAACTATTGATGCGAGACAGCATGTATGATGTGCCCAACAACAATAGTTTCAATGACTCACCTTGTCCTTTAACCTTATGTTGCATCTTCCACACCTGGAATCACACATTATTTACAGACACACACCTGTATGCTCACACACACAAAGTCATTTGAGAGCAATTCACAGCTCAGCTCAGAAATACACACTGCACACATACAGAAGTTCAAGCACAAATAAGGGTTGCTTATGTCACAATTCAACAAGGAGTTTCACTGACAGGACAAAAGTATCCCTGTTTGAGTTCCTAACCAGTACGTCAACCACAAGGTTACATACACAATGCGACAGCTGGACAGTCAGATAACAGGGGACCTAATTACAAAAAGCAGTGAAAGTGTCTAAGCTGCACGAAAAGGAAACTCAGAGCTGAGATCAGGATGACGTCGAAATATGAACTAAAAAGGAAATACGACAGAATTTCAAATTTTCCTAATTTTTACCTCTGTAGGAATGACTATAGATTCTAGCGCTAGTTAACCTCTGGAAAAATACTCCCCAAGCAGTGTGGGAACAAACTGTGATTGACCTAATGGTACTACCAAATTTCCTAGCACCATCTGAGCTGTAGATCCTTATGCTATGTTAAACACTGGGCTCAGAAATGCACGTTCAAGCCACCACTTCAAACAGAAAGTCTATGAAAACATTCAGGACAGTTCGTTTTTTTTTCAATCACATGTCAACAACGTTGCTGTGTCTGCCCAGTTTCATTTGCGTAAAATTAAGTGCCTTTGCCCCTTCGCTACCGTCCACTATGTTTCTGTTCTTGTTCATAGTCTGGTCACTTCGAATCTATTTTATTGTAATTCTCTCCTCTTTGGTCTCCCTCAAAAAACCCTCAATATACTCCAACTGGTCTAGAACATCATCTCTAGAATCCCATCTTGTAGTCATGTCATACCCATTCTCCAGTAGCTGCACTGGGTACCCATAACCACAAAAATCAAATTCAAACTCCTGTTGTTCACTTCCAAGGCCCCCCATAACCTGGCTCCTCCTTATCTTTCTCAACTGCTCCATATTAATACGCCTTCTCCTTTGCTCCGTTCCTCTTCTTTTGTCCAGCTTTCTATTCCCCCAGCCCGCCTCTTTACCATGGGGAGTTGAGTCTTCAGCTAATCGGCTCCCAAACTCTGGTATTTTCTCCTTCCTGACCTCTTTAGCATAGACTGTCTCCCAACCTTCAATTCAAAACTCATCTGTTTAAATCTGCATTTTCTCTCTAATTTCACTGTTCCCTTACTATCACCTACTATTTGTTGTGCTTCGTTCTTGTGATTTTATTGACTTTTGCACTTGTAATGGTAACGTATTATTATTATAAACGCATAGACAGTACATGCGCATTTCAGACCTCCATGTTCAAATCACTTGTGTTTATTTGTTGCTGTGCAGGTTTTTAAGCCCATTTTTTAGTCAGTAGGTTTTTAAGCTTAAATTTAAATCCTGTGCGGTGATGGAACCCGGGTTGAAAGCTAAACCAGTTTAACTTTGATCTATCAATGACTCGGATTTGGTAGCGACGGATGAGTAGCGTCCTTTTCAAAACACATAAGTAACAACCATATGAAAATTGATCAGTAAAGAGAAATAAATAATCTAAAACCCTAAACTATAGTCTTTCATATATCAGATTAGAACTATGAAAGTAAAAGCCTAGAGCGAGACTCACGGGATTTGCACAGTGTCAACAATTCGCACCAACCATCTTCCAACCATGCTAGTATCGGGTAGCAACAATCCAATGTGAACACCACATGCTAAAAGTGTGATCAAGAACAGGCGTTCAGCTTGTTCTTGATCACACATCACATTCCAGGTGTGAATGTAGCTTCACATTTACACAGATTTTGGCAGAATGTGGTTAGCATCACAGTATGAAAGTTTTAGAGCTTGACTTTATTTCCAAATCAGTTTTCTCTTAAAACCTTAGCTCTTGTTTGATAAGTCTTTTGTTTATCTTTGTTATTTGGGCTTTAATGGCAGAATAATGTACCACGGCAATTTAGCCCAGGCATGTAGACACCAGTTCTTTAGAGGTTAAGAATGCAGCTGTACCATATTTACCAAAGTTTGTAACTGTGATAGCTTTCAGTTTGATTCATAATATCTGCACTGATCACTTTTTCTGAATTACCAGTGTGGTTCACAGCCCACTCTTTTTGTCCCCAGAACAGCAATTAGTCAGTTGTTATGCTCGTTCCTGGTTGATTCAAACAACAACATGTCATCCATCACTACAGCTCCCCCAGGGACCTTCAAATGCACAGACATCCATCTCTGAGTATCACCACTGCTGACAAGATACTGAATGGAAGCTGCAAAAAGGTGGTACGAATGTTGTCATATTCATACAACTGGCAGACAACAGGTTCTGCCAACACCCACTCAATGAGCCCAAAGTGGGAATATCTTTGCTGCAGCTGGGCCTGTGGCAATGTCCTCCATATCCATTCCAATAAGCCATCTAATACCAATTTAGATTGTTGCTTAGTCTTTGTTTCCTCCTTTTTTTTATTCCTCCTAAAACAACTGTTGATTACACATTTTGAGGTTCAGAGACCTCCCTAATTATCATCAAGGATATCCCATGTTACTTCACACTGTAGGTTTGCGTATGTAATTTTAAACATGCTTCTTATGCGTGATTGTTTTATTTATTTTTTGTTCTTCTCTGACACTCTGGCTTTCTCCCACAGTCCAACAAACAACTTTCAGGTTCTTTGGGGATTCTGATTTTATCCTAAGAAGTCCCCAAACGTGCAGAATGGTATCTGTAACCTGGAAGACCACAAAGAAATCACAAATGCAAGGGGGGAACCACAACAGGTAGCCTATTTTAGTAGTTAACAGAGTTATTTACATTAGGATGATGGAAAACCAGTCAAAACTTTATTATATTTTATTTCTTTTAAAATGTGCGGCACATTTTTTTATTCAATTTAACACATTTTAAAAAGTGACTTTAAAGGGGATATTGGGCAAAATATTTTTGGTTAAGTCAAATACACACTTGCAATTTAAAGCCTAACAGTAAATTTTACGTATGAGTGTCGATTAAATACTGAAAAAGTAAAGATAGACGGGTATTGGAAGCATGGAGAACGCACTAAATGAAGCACATTTTAGTCTGCATTGTTTTGGGTTCTTCTCTGTAATTAGGGGTGTCAGTCTTGATCAAGGTTGCTGTCTGAAGCTCAGGTTACTGTCTGGACTGCTTTGAGACCACAAGTAATTGATCTTAAGGCCATTTTCACAGATGCACTACGGCCTTGAAATTTTCTAGTGTCAAAAGTGGTGATAGGGGATCTGAATTCAGGGCCCACAAGCAGCAGACAGATGGAGGAGAAAAGAAAATTCAATAAGCAAATGCGCTGCAGAGGAGGGAATCCAAAACACAAACTGGCTGTGAACAGAAGCTGTCAGGAGACAAAACAAAAGGATGAGAAGAGATGACAGGAAGAGGGGAAAAATAAAAGATTGCACAAACTGAGTGTGAGCAGTGACTTAATGGGAGGGTGTGACAATCTTCAAAGTCTAAACCAGGTGTGCAATTGTGTCAGAAGGATTCGCAGGGGACAAAACTTCATCAAAGAATTAACAGGAATTAAGCCACATAAGGGCAAAATCAACCAACGAATGCTTATGGACAGATTAAGCACAAAATACATAAAATGTTACCCTTGAAAAGTCACAATCATGAAATCCAGACATATAAGGGTCAGCATGCTGTCATTTTTTATATACATGTCTATTTATTTTATAAATGTGCATTTATTGCATTTGGAACCTGGTCTTCTGTGTGCCTGCTGTGCATTTGCCTTTCTGCAGTGTTGGAACTATTGACTGTTTAAGAGAGACCTGGACAGTGCGCTTGTGGCGTCAAGTCATTTGCAATTTTTCCGCAATAAGGATGGTGGCACGTTGGAGCCAGATGACTATGATTGCTCCTAGTTGGTCTGAGTCACATTTCTAGGGCAACTGCTGATTGAAGTCCACACCCCTTTCACAGAAAGCAGACTCAGGAGAATCTGTCAATCATCTGATTGGTCAGTCTATAAATTGCATGACCTGTTATAAAGAAAAAGAAAATCATGATAAAAATTATGATTAGCAAGAACATGTAAAAAAAAAGGTAGCAGAGAAAAAATGGTTATTCTGACCAATATTATGACCGAGCAGGATTTATTTTAAGATTCTTCTAATAGTTTACAAGAGTGTTCACGATCTTGGTCCATCTTTTATATCAGAATTGTTTTTTTTTTTCCTTTTTTGACTTGTCCTGTCCATCAGCTAGGCAAACACATGAGAGCTGAAGGCCATTTGTGTCATATTATTATATTTTACTTTAACAACAGGGGTTATGAATCTTCTGACACACCAGAGGTATGTCTGAATAAACCCCTTTTTTGTAATCGAGACCAAACTTTATTTATTTTGATAGTATTTGAAAATATTTTGTGTAGGACCAGACGGAAAAGGAAAGGAGGGAAGAAGAAAGAGGGATGTTAGGGAGGGGGGATAGGAGGGTGATTATGGGGGGTGGGGGGTGTAAAATCATGAAGCAGCATAAAGCAACAAGTTGCTGGATGTTAATCATTACGGTCAGGTTCAGATGTAATACCAATCTAGAAGGGGCGGGGGCTGTCCATACACACTCAAATGTTATAAACATACCTGTTGGCTGCAAAAATGTCCACATGTCAAAATGTACACAATACAGATAGTGTTCATACATGCATACTTATGCCTTCAAACCAACTAGTGTGAAATATTTTATTCAATCAAATATTAGTGCAAAGGTGAGCTAACACCTGTGCTCAAGTGAGTGTTCATGTTCCTCTAAAATGGATGATGGAATGTAAAAAGAAGGAGGGAGAGTGCCCAGCCATCCCCACACAAAGACCCCCGCCACAGCAGCCAGAACCCGCCAACGCCCACACGGTAGCAGGCAGAGAACAGCTGCCCCCCGTGTGATCACATCTGCCACCCAGGCCAGGGCCAGCAGGACCGCCACGGGGCCCCCAGAGCCAGAGAGCGGGGAGGCATGGGGGGACAGAGAGTGGCGCTACAGCCCAACCAGGAGAGCAGCCCCCCCGCCACACAGGTACGAGTCAGGACCCCCCAAGGGAGACCTGCCCCCGCACTCCAGGCAGCCACCCACCCGGCCCATGGTTGGTCCAGGAAGGAGCAAGGCAGGGGTCAGCCGCCCCCGCCCAGGAGGAGGGCACCCAGGAGAAAAAGGGGGTCCACAAGAGGTGTTGTAAATGTCAGGGCTTGCAAGTGAGGACACAAGCGCAGGACGCAGGAGATCGTAGACGAAAATAGTTTTAATGCTCGAAGCTGAACAATCACAAACAAAGTAAGCAAAACGGTCCGTTGATAAGGACAGGGGAGACACAGGTTAAATACTTTCAGCGTGATTTGCCATAGGTGTAAATAATGACAGAATGTAAAGACCGTGAAAACGAGAACGGCACGAAAACCGGAAAGACCAAAATAAAGCCCAGTAAACCCGGAAGTGAAAGAACAGAAGCCAAACCAAGCCGCCCTTGCCCCAGTACCTGACAGTAAACATGGCCCGACCAGGCTCACCCACAGTTGGAAATTCGGCGAGGCCCAGCGCTCAGGGGCAAGGACCGGAACCCACACCACAGGGACTCGGACACCCCCCAGCTCAGATGGGATGTGATCCCCGGCTCTTGGACTTGCCAGAAAGCTCAAAGATCCCTCTCCCTGCGTGGAGAGAGTGCCGCCGGGCCAGCACCCAGGGAACACGGCCGCCGTTTCCAAGGGCCCAGTTATCCCTATACCAGGGATGGGGTAAGGGACAGATGGTCCAAGGTCCCACCTTCCTTGAGAAATGCGTGTGTGTATTTGTAAGAAACGTGTGTGTGGATGTGTGTGTGCACAGATTTGATTTTAACTTATTAACCTCCCAGAGACCTTAGATCAGGGGTGTCGAACTCATTTTTGTTCAGGCGCCACATTCAACCCGTCTGATCTCAAGTGGGCCGGACCAGTAACGTAAAAGCAAAATAACAGCTTTCTTTTAGTTTTTTTTTTTTTTATACTTAATTGGAAAGCATGCCTCAACCAACATGGTAGCCTAATCATTTCTTATTGCACATTCTTTCACAGAGGCCAAGGGATCTTAAATAAAATTAATTTTACTTAAATAAAAGGTCTATTCAATTTTATACAGACTGAATATTTTACATCTGACACTGAAGTAATCCCGATAATAAACTTAAGAGGGGCTACGGGAAAAAATGAAACACCTGCCTAAAATGTAAATGTCCAAACCATTAAAAAATTACACTAAATAAACTTGCAAACATTTGTGTACATTGGAGTTTGGAGTTAACCTCCCTTTCTCTCCTGAAACTTCACCCGGCCATCAATGTCAGGATTCGAATCCTGTGCAGCAACACATTTACTGTCATTCAAGTGTGCAAAACACAGTGGCAACACCTGCCTACATCCTGACCTTTAATGGGGCGCCATCAGTGACCAAACTGACGTCACGTGACCAGTTCACTCCAACATCGTATAGCACAGTAACTATAGAGCTGACTATGTCATCAGCTGTTGTTGTGTCCAACAACTCAAGAAACTTCCCTGTGACGTTTCTTCAACACATCGAATAAATATGCACAGCTGTATATATCTGTGATGACGATGTTTTCATCAATAGCGACTGAAAAAGCAAAAAATGACTGTATTCCTTCATTTGGCGCCCAAGTCTCCTCAGAGATGTTGGATCTGTAATTGTGATCCTTGACAGACTTATGCTAGCAAAGGTTGACTGCTTTTTGGGATACAAACTTTCTGTAGCCTTCAGCATTTTTTAACAAGTTCACCATCAAAAAATGGTTTGGATGTTTGCACCAACTTGTTTGCAATTAGGTAGCTAGGTGTCACTGCTCCATCACTGACATCACAGCTTCAGTAAATGCAGACAGTTATTTATCAGTCCAGCCAATAGTTGATAAATCTTGATTTTTCTTAACTGGAAATGTTGAAACTTTTCTTTACTGTGAGTCTCATTGTGGTGCTGAAAGTTATATTCTCTGACCACTGAGACCTGTTGAGGACATACCAAGCATGCAGGTTTTGAATTCATCTCTGTGAACAAATAAAACTGTCAATTTTTCCTGGAAAGCTCAGGACTTCACTTCAACCTTTTTTTCTTTATGCCAAAATTTTGGTCATTAGGATGTCACTACTGATCATTCTTATAGCAACGTAACATTGGTGAGGCTCACAGGGAACCGAACTATTGCCTACCCAGACGCAGAGCTGTTAGGCTTTGCTTTTGTCACAAGCAGAGATATGCTGTTTCTCCTGTTTTGCTTTACCTTTGTTCCCCCTAGTGGCGGAATTGCGCATTTTGGTTATTTCTTTAAAAATCATAACTCGCCACAGGAATGGACTAAAAACGCGCTTTCTTATTTAAACATCCTTTTGATTTTTACTCTTGATGTCTGGGCCAGACTAAAGCACCTGGCGGCCCGGACACGGCCCGTGGGTCGTATATTTGACACCCCTGCCTTAGATCCTCAGGCGTGGGCCTGCTGAAGGTCCCTAGGGTCCGGACAAAAAACCACGGTGAGGCCCCATTTAGATACTATGGGCCTCTGTTGAACAGCCTGTCTGAAGATGTGAGGGCCTCATCCACTGTCGAGGTACAGTATATAAAAAGAAACTAAAGATGGATCTATTTTATTCAGCTTTCAATTAGATGTTCTATGTGGGGTCTAGAATTTTTACTTTTATATTTTATGATATTTTATTACATATTTATGTGTTGAATGTTTTTTATGCAAATTGTTTTAACCTCCTAACTTGTTCTTATTTATATTTCAGGTGTTTTAGACTTTTTTATTTATTTATTTATTTGTATGCACTTTTTATGCATTAACTCATTTAAATTTTCATATTTTTTTTTATTTTTTTTTAACTTGTCCTGTCCAATAGCTGGGCAGGCAGATGAGAACTGACGGCCTCTTGTGTTGGACATATTTTACTTTAACAACAGGGGTTATAAATCTTCAGACAAACCAAAGGTATGTCTGAATAAACCCCTTTTGTAATTGAGGCCAAACTTTATTCATTTCAACCATGTTTGAAAATCTTTGGTGTTGGACCGGACGGAAAAGGAAAGGAGGGAAGAAGAGAGAAGGATGTTAGAGAGGGGGGGGGGGGGGGGGGATGAGAGGGTGATAATAGGAGGGGGGGTAAGACCATGAAGCAGCATAGAGCAGCAAGTTTACTGGATGCTTATCATTACGGTAAGGTTCAAATGTAGTACAAAAAGGGCGGGGCCTGTCCACACACACACTCAAATGTTATAAACACACCAGTAGCTGCAAAAATGTCCACATGTCAACATGTACACAACACAGATAGTGTTCACACACGAATGCCTTAAAACCAACTAGTGTGAAATATTTCATTCATTCAATAATGCAAACTATTAGTGCAAAGGTGAGCTAACACTTGTGCTCAGGTGAGTATGTTTTCTAAAATGGATGGTGGAATGTGAAAAGAAGGAAATTTTCATATTTTAGCTGTTATTATAATTTAACTTTTTTATTTATCACTTTTACATTTTGGACTGTTTACAAGTGTTTTCTCACCCTTGGCTGGGTGTTTGTGTCTATGCTGACACCCCAGCCAACAAGAGGATAGGGAAGATCGCCTTCTGGGTTCTCTCTTCTTTAGCTTCTGTTTTTTGTCATTTCTCTTTTACTTGTGTTTGTTTTTGTGTATTTATTAGGGGCCTATTGAATTATTTTATTGCATGAGTGATTGGTGGTTTTGCATTCTTGTTTGTTTTTATGTACAGCAAAATGAGCTGTTTTCTTTACATGAAAACTGCTATAGAAATAAAAATGTATTTTAACTTGAGGAAAATCTGTTTATTTATCTATAGAAATATATGGGATTTTGGCGACAGCGGGCACTACCTGTTTGGAACTTGAGGGGGAGGGATAGCTTTGTCCAGTCCTCTTATACAGTCAATAGTTGGAACCGACTCCAGAAAGTACCCAAACGCCTAATTGTTGGCTGGCTATTATAAGAAGGTCCAATACCACAGGTATGCTGTGTTTTACCGGGAAAAAGATATTGAGTTTGTGAGGGAGGTTAAATCAATACAGAAGTGAAAGGCGAATTGTTAAAGTTGTAAAGAAATTTTAACATCACACTTAGCGTCTCTGTTGAATGAGACCTCACATTGATCCGTCCATCTAAATGCCTTTGCTCAGACTGTGGTGGCTCATAGCCTGCAGCCAAAGGAAGAAAGTGTAGTAAAGCACTGTAGGCTCATGCAACTCCACTCTCAGGACCAGATTTAGTTAAGTCTATGAAAAAAGACAGCAAAATGGAGTACAAAAGTTTTCATGTGCTGTTGACTTTGGGACCAACTGATCCTAATTGGGATACGCCATTTCCTATGTGTCTACATTCTTTGCCTCCAGCATTGCAGAGTATGTCCATTAGCAGAAAATGTGCTCTTTTTGTTACTTTTTATCTCCTCTATGAAACTATAAATGCAGCTGTTTGTGTGTGAAACTGTGCACCTTTGCAGCAGCATTTTAGACATGCAAAATATAGCAGTCCTGTTTTACATTTGATAAATCACATTGCATGCACCAAATTGATCTATTTGCATCTGTTGAGTCCCAAAACTGACTTTTGTAGCAACTTGTGAATACAAGTTTTAAAGCCCAAAACGCGCATTTACGCATTTACATTGCCTTTTCATTGGAGGTGGTCTCTTGAACCCAGTGTAAACATAGCATCAACAGCATTCAAAATCTAAGACTTCCAAATTCGCATTGTTTTTCCATGTATTGAGCATCCCAAAAGGTATACTACAGGTGGTTATTATTAGTATTTAATTTATTCAAGATAGCAGCTTATTATGTAGGTAAAAGGTCAATGAAAGTGTGGTTGTAGGTGTAAGCTGGTGGGGGGTATGTGAAATATTGTGTAGATCACTTGATCAAAAGTTTTCTTTTCCCATATTGTGTGGAAAATGTGAACATTTCACACATTCAAACTGAAAGTCCTGTGGCCATCGCATAGTCATTTCAAAACTTCCTTTGGATACCCCCCACACATTTGTTCCCAAGCTTATAGGAGCGTGCAAATTTTGGTGAGTTCTTTAGTATGTGGCGGGGGTGACGGTTTTGCTCAAATGACCAGTTAGAGGGAGGATTGGTAAAGACTGCAGGCCATAACAATAAATTTGTACATGCTTGATAGATAGATATAGATATAAAGTATTTTATGTATATAGTTTTTCACCTTAAAGAGATATGCAACCCGTTTTAGGTGATAAAACACTGTAGCCTTACATTTAGCAGATACTTTTATCCACAGTGACTCCTACATTTACCAAAGTGACTCATAAAAAGTGTGTCAGGGCAACATGGAGTTATGTAACATACAGAAGGACATATCCTCTGTAAAGGTTACTAGAAATCAAATCATCATCTTGCATGCCAGTCTGAACAACAAGTTTTGTAACATATTTTTAGCTCAAGGCTTTTCCATAGTTGTGTTATGGTAACATTTTATTTTAAATCAAACATCCAGATTATATACTTTCTTTATACTTTTTTATCATAAGCACGTAAAACAAGTTATTTTTCATAACCCCCCCTGCATTCTCAACATATAAACAATTTTTCCATTTAACTTTTATTTGATTAGAAGTAAAAGAATGTGCCCAACTCCCAAGACTCTGCAACATTTTTCTCAAAATCCGGACATCAAATCGGAAGCTTATTTTTACTTGCATGACTTTCTTGCTATGAGTTTCTCTGTATATAAAAGGCCATATACAGGGTTATTACTCAAAACAAACCAACTGGGATGAGTCGGAAAAACTGCATTAACACTGGCTCTGGCTGTGTGGATGTACACACACATTTGCACCCGTGTGCGAAAAACACAGGATCACTACCTCAAACAAACAGACTGTAATGCTTTTACCGCAGGCACAAATATTTCCAAATCACACAGCTGATGAAATATCCTGTTTACTCTCCTCCAAATGTCCTGCTAAATCCTGCTGAGGTGTGTGTATGTGAAACACGGAATAATAAAACCTAGTGAAGGCCACTACCTAGGGGAGGATGGTATTCAAACTAGCACATATCAAAACACAAACAAACAGGCACACAGGGGAAACCATAACATTATTAATATGATCTTTCCAAGCTTGTGGCTGTTTGCAGTGTAAATATAAAACTAGAAACACATGGCCTTACTGATATTTTATGTTATTTCAAACCACATCATCAAGAATGCAATCAGTCATTTTCTGTCAGTAACTTGTCTATTTTCTGCTATTTAATTTTACAATTAATTATTTCTGAGGCATAGAACGAAAAATCTGATGGAGTAAAATTATGGCATGTTTTGATATTAAATTCCTGGGATTAAATTATAAATAGCAATGGTGACTGAAACTGCATCCCTGGCCTCCTCAGTGCACTGGTTGCTCAGCTTCCTGCAGCTGGACCACTTCGCCTGCCTACAGTCAGCACTGACCCCCTCATTGTCAGCTGCTATCGCCACTGTGCTGAAGGACGTTGAATCAAGGAAGTCCGATCTATTTGTCAACAAATAGTGACACACTCAAGTGAGGAATAATGCAGAAAATGCAGTGCTTTTCTACAAAGCATAAATGTGTCGTTTTTTGGAGCAATTTCAGACAAAAGTCTTTCCCTAAACATTTACCAAACCTCTAATCTGTGTCAAAGAAGGCACACACACATACACACACTTCATGCGAAATGCAAAGATTCTGTTTTTCGCCTCGATATTCCAGCAAAACTGTTTACTCTGCTCCACTGACTTTTTACTTCTAGGTATTCCTGAATGTTTGATGGAATTGCGGATGGTGTGTCGGAGTCAGGAGAGTATGGAATTCAATAAATTGCCTAAGCGGTTCCTTCCGTGGTTTCACTAGGTGAAACCTTTGGTGCACGCACCACCAGGTTTGATCCTCCTAGCTCAGTCAGAGATTCAGATTTATGGAAAAGATAAAAAAACACATCTTCATTTATAATACTGATTTGTAAACGCGATCACCAAATTCATTTAAAGCCCCACTCTAATCATCTTTTGATCTATTTTAAAAGCGTTCCCAGTGGTCTTTTAAATATGCAAACTTTTAAAAAGACGTACACGGATCTATTTGTCTACAAGCAGGGGCATCGCAATGGGGCAGAGCAGGGAGCTTATGGCTTGCCGATTGTAGTTTCTACTTCACTGCTACAAGCTTCTTCACTCAAAAAAATAACTCATTGGATGAACTCAATTTAATTGTGGGCAGGATTTCCATCCAATAAATATGAGTAGCCCCACCTCAAAGAAAATTCTTCCATGTAATGAAACATAATTGAGTTAGTCGGACTCAATTTTATCAAGAAAGGCAAGGCAAAAAAAAAACTATCTAACACCACTCTGTCACCGGCCTCAAACTTAGAACCTCTGCATGTCAAACCCACTAACTGTCCCACTGAGCTAACACATTACTGGCAACATAAAGCCGCCAGTATAAAAAATAGAATCATTATTTCTATAAATGTGGTTTGTCGTGTATCGTTTTATTGGGAGAAGCCGAGTTGAAACGATTTCAAGCATTTCAGTACGTTTTTTGCGTGGAAAAACAAGAACGAAAGTTTTCTCTCTTCGAAAAGTCGAAGGATTTGAAGGACCAAAAGTCTTTGACGAAAGAGCTTATCATTTTAATAGTTGAATGGTTAAAATAGGTGAAAAATTGTAGCCGTAAAACGGCAGAAGATACGATAAAAATAATAAATAAAGACAAACAGGAATACAGCATTCAACATGCGCACAGCACGCCCCTTACTTGAACTCAATTATTTTGGATTACTGGAGTTTATAGGTGAAACTATTAATACATTTTGTGTTAGGTCAATTAAATGCAGATACATTCTTTTAAAATAAATATTTTTAAATAAAACAAACAGAATTTTATTGTGTTACATGAAAGAGGGGCTTGGATAATTTTTTTGAGTGTACCAACTGTATTTTTTTGTGTTTGCTCCTGGTTTCAAATTATATGAAAAACCAAATACTCGGAAATGCAATTTTGAGCCTAATTTTCTTAACATAGATCCTAACACTATTTTCAAATGAGTGGGTATTTAGAGGCAAGATGATATTAAAGCCATTTTCATATCAATTAAGGATAGTTTTCAACTTCAAACTTGTGCGTGACCCAATGGAAAAACCTGAAAAGAATGCCTACTCCAATAATTCAGTTTATAGTTTTCAGGAACATGAATTTTCCTTCTTTTTTCCTTTCTAATTTATTTTTTAATTCACCTGTTTTATTAGACCGACTATTTGCATTATGTGTTCTTCCTACTGAGTGATTTTGAAATTATTACTTGAAATTCCTCTAATACAGACTCATTACCTAACTTATTGAGGCTTTATGAGTCGGCTGAATGTGACTCTTCAACCAAGGCATGAAATGTGACTGAAAACATAAAATTAGACTTTAATGAGTTCAGTTCTGCTGTGTTTTATGTTTGTGAGTTGTATCCCAGATCAAATCTGCTTATGGTGCAGTTTTATGAGACGCTTACATCAAAGAATATTAGAGTTCTGTTTGTTTCATACACACACAAAAGAAAACTTTTTGCAGAGGTAGACTGCGGTGCTTCAAACCCCAGAGATGTTTGTGTTTATGATAGCCAATATGAGGTTTGGACAGAGCATAACACAGATGTACTTAAGCTCAGAATGCAGCATTTTATTATATCTGTGGACACAACATAATTCTGTTGACTGAGTTTAAGAGATGTATAAGAAATATAATCTCAATGAATCAAGATCTCCTCAGGATAGAGATACTTTCTTTGAGATGTCATTACCAAACGTTCACACATTATTTTTCTGATATATTAAGACGCTATTCACTTGTGTAATTTGATAATGTACTATATAAAGTTTTTACATTACTTTAAAAGTTAGCATTTGTATTTTTCTACTTTTTTGATTAAAAGAGGCCAACTAAATACAACCATTTTTCTCATCTATTGCAAAGTTTTTATTCAAATTATGAAACAAAATTATGGCAGTATGCAGTATTCTCAGTTTCAAGGCTGGTGTTAAAAACATATTCCAATGAAAATTGTGTTTTCTGAGTTTTTTGTGGCATTTTACTTATGATGGAGGACATGTATATATATACTGTTTATATATAAAAAGTATTTCTTTGTTCAAATTGTGGTGAATCAGGAAGAAAAAATGCAGTTGGAAAAAGCTTGCTGACTGCTATACGTGGCTGTAAGCTAGCAAGAGAGTGTGTAAACAAAGCAATGGTGGGAAACGTAGACAGGCTTACACTGCACTAACAGTACTGATCACAATTTAGAGGGGAATTTCTAATAAAATACTGCTGCTTGGTAGAAACTATGTCCTAGAAAGTTACACAGGGTTTTTGATTTAGGCTATGAACTGCAAAAATCTTAATTAAAAGACCAATGGAAAAAGTCAATCAACCAATACCAAATTTTAATTTTCAAAGTAAATTAATTCTGGTATCAAATCAATTACCTGGCTTGCCTCTCAGATAGTTTTTTTTTCAAGATAAATAAAAGTGCCCCTCGTACATTTTAACAATAGGAATTTATAGCAGAATTTTAAAAAAACAAATTCATCTAGACTTTGTTTTTTAAGTTGAAGACATGTCATGTCTTATTCGAAAGCCTTTCTTAATTCATAAAAAATAATAAAAGCATAAAAAAACACTTTCTCTCCTGAATGTATTTTTCACTGATACTGTATATAGGAATTCACCATTCGGATTTTGATAAATCCATTGTTTTCCAGTTGACACATTTGCATTTCATCCCCTAATAATAAGAAAAAATGAATAAAAAAAGAAAATCAACATTTATTCAAATAAAACCATGATTCTGTAAATTTGTAAATTATTATGTTCCTGACTATGTTCATTTTCGACTTGAAACATGACATGTGGGGTGTGGGGTCAGAGGATTGATGGCATTATGTGTGCGTTTATAAATAGCATGAGAAGTTTAAAATTTTGAGTTCTTTTATTTTGTAAAGCACATTGTGCTACAAATGTGTGAAAAGTGCCCTTATAAATAAAGTTTGACTTGATTTTCTTTTATTTTTTGTTTTAAAATTTGACTGATATTAAAACAAAAACAGACAACCCCAACTTTTCTAAAATTTCATTTGTTGCTCCCCACATGATAGATTCCGTAGATTCTGAAAAAAGCAAAAACAAAGGTCCACCACTCTTTTGTGTTTCCACTGGTGCATGAGTAGAATCTATAGGCAAATGGGGTTACAGAAGGAAAAGCTTTCTCATAAAACTTGAAACCTTTTATCTGAAATACAAACCCTTATCACACCTTCTAGAAATCAGTAAGCAAAGCCTGCAGCTTTGACAGCAGACTTATGACCAGCAGACACACAGTGCACTACTGGCTTATCAACCATTTAGCGGCCGATGACCTGTGGAGTGAATGGGCCTGTCATGATAAAGTGTCTGAAACCTACACATTCAATTACAGGTCAAAGTGCAGCGCGTACATCAGTGCACAGCATCCATCACTATTGCTATTGATTGCCTGGTGATAAGTGTGCATGTTGGATATGGGCTGAAAGGTCTATGTTGTGCTCATGAAAGCATTTGTGTGTGTGATTGAGGCTGCTTCCTGTTGATGCCATTTTGGACTGTGATGTTGAACATAATTCAACTTCAAGAGGTACAAAAATCATCTGCACGTAAAATTAAAACCCATACGTTTGTACTTTCTAAAAATGTCTTGAAGATAGATTTAATCTGCCTGAGAGAGTGTTGGTAATCAACTTTATTTTCACCCTTTTTCACTAACCACAATTAACAAAGAATAAGACACTGTACATCAGGGGCGTACTCTAAAAACAGTATTTAGGCTGTGGTTGTAAAGATAGACTTATTTTTACATTGATCTAACTTAATTATTTGCTTTGGTGAAGATAAAGCCGTTATTTTGGTTCAATCAAATAAAACAAACACGTAGTTCAAATCAATTCAATTAAGTGGGTGTAGCTTCGAAGCCGTCAACGCATCATGACGTCATAACGTACGGATGTACCTGAAAAGGGCGCCCTGCGCATTGGCAACTGCAGACTCTCGCTGGAGTATCGATCAACTGTCAGTTACAATCATAATAGTTTTGAAGAAAATGTGTTTTTTAAATCACGAATTTCTTTGTGGTTGTTTATTTTGCCGGAATTTTACTCTTAGAATATACTAAATTTATTGTAATGTATGTGCTCCTGTCAGATCCAGCAGCAGAAGGAATTGTGGGATACCGTTCCCTTTGCCTGTCTGCACAGTTTGGGGTTTAAGTTTGGATTTTTGTCTGTGTTTTGTTGTCTAGCTATTTTACTCTTGCCACGTTATTTTATCTAGTTGTGGTCTTTTCTTTCTGCACCATGAGTTTGTGAGAGGGAGAGGATGATGACCATACACTTTGTCCTGGTAGACGTTGCATGGTCTGAGATTTAAGGTTGTTCACAATATCTGAATATCTTAAATTCATAAGGCATGTGGGCCTAAACTTTTATGTTATACGTTAGTTTAATAGAAACACCAAGATAAGTTGAAAAATTTAAGAATCAAAGTTAGAAAATTAATTGAGTTACATTGAGTTGGATAATGATTTAGAAAAATGTGATTTTATTTGTATAAACAAATTAATTCAAATTAGATCAACATATCAAATTATGACGGAGATTTTAGGCCACCAAAATAAAAAAAGTAAAATTACAAGAAAAAAACTAGTAAATTTACGAGATGAAAGTGAAAGTGAGGATACAGAGAAGTAGCAAGTGAACGCTGCGCAGCAGCTGAGCAGACTGACTAAACTTAATTGAACAGTTGAGATGAATGTTTATTGATAACGTTACAAATGTTTGGAAGCTCATTTTTTGATTTACAATTTATTAATGTTTTATTTTTTGGCATTTTCAACGTTCTTCTGCTAATAGACCATTTTCATTCATTTTTGCTGTTTATGTTGAAACAGGACCGGATCAATGAAGAAAAAGAAAGAAAATGCCCAACTACAACTTTATCTTGGGGATTTTTTCCCCTTTTATCTGCACCATTCATTTTTAAATATGACTGTTAGTTTAAAATCTTAATGGGGTTTTGTTCTTCAAAAAAAAAGTTATACCATACATTAGTGCTCCTGTTACAGCTGAGGCCACAATTTTGCTTGTCTTAAAGCTAATAGATTTGTCCTTTGTTTAAGCTTTTTGATTTGTCATACCTTGAAGGTAATCTTTATTCCCTTCCCTGAATCTAGTTCATTTGTCCTACCATAAAGCTATATCATATTTGGCCTGCCCATGTGTTAAAGTGTCCTTGGGCAAGACACTGAACCCTACCTTGCCTTTGATGGAAGGCTGGCACCAGCGTTCGGCAGTGCAGCCGCCGTGTGGGAATATATGTGTAAATGGGTGACTCCCAAAGTGGGAGATGGGAGATGAGTGTAAATGGGTGACTGTGATCTTGGGCCTTCATGGAAGTTAGAAAAGCACTGTATAGGTATACGCCACATACCATGACAAAAAGACCAACCTTAGGCTATTTTTAAGCCATACAGATCACAAATCAGATACATTTCCTGCAAAGACATTGCAGGTTATTTATTGCTCAGTATTTACCTGACTGTATCAAATTAGCTGAAAATTGTAAGTCTAGTCAACAACCAGGCTTTAAATGGGAATGCAATACAAGAAAAAGATCATCCTTGCATTTATGTTGGGTTAAGTTCTAGTAAGGATTATGTTGGTATTTGTACAGTGTGATACGTAAAGCCTTAGCCTATATATTATATTTCATATGAATCCAAGTCCAGATGAACAGATTTGTCCATACGTTGGGATGAGTGTGTCAGCAGTTTTCTATATCAACAAATTTCCTTTTTTCAGCTATATGGCACAGGAATACATAACTTTGAGTGACAATAAATGTTTCCTGCTTTATCAGCCTGTATTTCATCTCCATCACTGTCTTTCTATCAATAAAAAAGTACTTGCAGTCAGCTTTTTAGCATACATAAATTCATGCCTTACAAGATGAGAAACTCCACAGAATTCTTCTTTTCTAGACACTCGTCCACAAACACACAAAGTCACTTGCGCTTAAAGCTTTTAAAGAACTATTCAACCCTCTTCTGAGACCTTCCTTTCCCTTCGGGCAACTGCTTTCCGACAGTGCAAGTCCAACTTATAGCGCTCTTAATAATCACTTCTGAAACTGTGGCAGAGAAAAACACATGGGGACGTGTCTTTAACAAGGGCAAAACTAATCAATATGCCAGTAAATATCTGAATACAATGTACATTAAAGTCTAAGAAGAAAAAAGGGCACTGCTGTTTTGCCAAATGTTTCAATGTTGATTTATTTTTAAATCTGAAAGATGATTAAAAACAATGTGAAATGTGGGTGTTTTTCAAAAGGTTTTTCGTGCTCCTGTATGTGGATTTACAGTTTTTCTGTTTTACAGAATGGCATTGCCTGAGCTAAGTATAAGTCAAGCTTGTACTGTAATCAATAGCACTTCAGCCAGAGAGCAAATCAATGGTGCTTGCATGGAGAAATAGTGAAGCGAAATGAGTGCAGTGAAAACAAATAGAAACAAGAATGTAGGCCAGCAGAGGAAAAGCAGGGAAACAAACGTCTGATATAAATATATATATATATATATATATATATATATATATATATATATATATATATATATATATATATATATATATATATATATATATATATATATATATATATAAATACATATAATATACATTTGTTTTCTTGTTTTTAATGACCATATTACCAAATGAGGCACTCTTTATTTATCCTATTAGTCAAATTTACCACTTTATACTTTATCTTTATCCCTTGTGCTATCTTAGATGACCCCACCCTTACATTGAGGTGTTATTCCTACCATGACAAAGGTGGATAAAGGTGGAAAGATTTCATGTAATCCATGGACACCAGTGAAGATCACAAATCATTGAAGAAAAAAGGTTCAGAGCACTGTCTAGTGGGTCTATATGACCCAACTCCCAACGTTAAAGTGCCTAGGATAGCACAAGGGTTAAGTGAACCATTGTTCGTTTCCCTGGTCCTGGACCAGGAACTGCTCTCAGATCCATCTTTCGAGGTGGTCACGGTTAATTTCCAATCAGACTGAACTTCGGTTTGTCCTGAGGGTGTATTCAAACTGGTTAAACTTATACTTTTTAAGCTGCATTGTCTTCCCCCGCGTAGCAAATACTGATACAAATACTGGTACAAACACTTACAGTGATCTCTACTGCTTGTTGCTAATTATTTTGTGCATTATTCTTGCTTTGATTGCTTGAAATAAAACATTTCAAATCAAATAAAAAAATCAAATACATTTTTTAATTGACATATTAGTCCCACCTGAGTAACTCAATAACTTTGTAAAAAAAAAAAAACTGACTTATACTTCAATGACTAAATAGCGCACTGTATGCTAATGGCATATTAACTATCTGCAAAGATGCACTGACCAAACAGCACTTTTTAAAAAGAGAGAGAGAGAGAGAGAGAGAGAGAGAGAGAGACAGAGAGAGAGAGAGAGAGAGAGAGAGAGAGAGAGATAGATAGATAGATAGATAGATAGATAGATAGATAGATAGATAGATAGATAGATAGATAGATAGATAGATAGATAGATAGATAGATAGATAGATAGATATTAATTCGAAAGTAGACATAATGGTAAAAAAGGAGTTAAATTGATGTTTGAGTCTGAATTCAGCTTTACCTTCTGGAAGGTATTATCTTTTTTCTATGCTTACCTGACCCATGAACGCTGCTGACACCAATATAGTGCAGCTGTAGCTCCTGCCCTCTCAATTATTGGAGTCTTTCTGGTATGGGGTGAACTGTGAGAGACTGCCTTTATTAAAGGTGACTTATAAAAAAAACCCAAAGAATCTGTGCTTGTCAGCATATAGCCTATATGCTGCTTTTACAATAATCATCATAGTTAAATAATATGGTATGTCAACCCCTCTTTGAGATCACATTAAATAGTGAATGAATTTCAATGTTCTTTTGTTTGTTTGTTTTTCAAAAAAGGGGGCGTGTTGTAATGCAAAACTTGTGTTTTGAAGCTTGGCAGGCTTTTAAAACAGCTGTTAGTAGAATTTTTCATTGGATAATTATTTCTTTTCCTTTTTTATATTACTGCTTTGTCATTCCTTCAAGGAGTTTCCAAGTACATTTCCCCCAAATGCCAAGATGAGTTTTAATTACATGACTAACTTGCATGACTACCCTTGCAAAAAGGGGCCTTTCATTGAAGGCTGACGACACATTCAATGCTCATTCTCACACAGCACGTTATCTTCATGGCTCAGGGAGCAAATGTGCAAGAATCCTGTCAACCACATTAAAATCACAGACATTTTACTTATCTGACAACCCCCACCACCACCTCCACCCTTCCCTTTTGACATTTGGCTCAGCATTACCCTGATATGCCTCTGAAGCAGTGGACACAGATGCCAGAGTTCAATATGTCAAATGCACTTTCAGCCATTACTGGAGGAACAGTTTTAATTACAGGAGCGAATTGAAGAATCACTGAGTTAAAGTGCAAAATGTATACATTTAAAGACCCACTCTGATGAAAAGCTAGCAGGAGTGTGTAAAAAATGGCGGATGAGAAGGGGGGTTGCGCTGCTCCATGCCAGTGGTCTTACCCACAACTCAGAGGCAAATATTTGATGAACTACTGCCGCTCCACAGAAACTACGTCCTAGAAAATAACACAGTTTTTAAAAAAAAGCGTAAAAATGACACAATCATATCTAAAAGACCACTGTGAACCTTTTTAAAACAGCTTAAAAGATGATCAGATTGGGTCTTTAAGCTGTTCTGAGGGACATGTTTTATAATAACCTAAAGAAGAAATTCTATGTGACTGTCACTGTTCACTTACATGGATTTGACTGGGGAACAAAATACTCCTCAGTTAACATATTTATGACAATTCACTAAAAGGGGTCCTTAGGAAACAAGAAAAAAAAAACAAGAGAGAAAGAGAACAAGTGAAGAAAGATTTACTCACTGAAATAAAAGATACGCATTTTGCTCCAACCAGCAGTATTAATGGCGACTCAGAAAATTAGCTGAAACTTCAGGCTTGGACTCCTTGCATGTTGCACAGATAGTAACTAAAAGGTCTCTGGAGAAAGCAGGGGGCACTATAACAGCAGGTGAGGAGAGTAGCCGCAAATTTTCTTAGATCTAAATACATGCTAATATTATTATTAAGTACCATAAGACGTATCTCATAAAGGAAGTCAAACATTAGCACTATGTCATATTGATATGTTTCACTGTGCGTCTGTTTCCTACTCCAGAAAAAAAAAAAGTACAACCAAACACGGATAGCTTTAGATGACCCAGCTGCTCCAAAAAAAGATAAATCTATTCCACTCCACTTGACCGGCAGCAGGAAAACACACAATGTTTACTTCTGAAAAACAAATGCAAACATTAGTTTGTGTGTCTGGATTAGTAAATACATTTTAGCTGACATTACTGACATGAGTGTCCGTGTGTTACAGTGAGCCTACAGTTTAAATCAAGAGGATCGAACCCCACCAAAACGGGGTCTACTGGGTAAATTTATTGACATGTAAATGTTAGGAACAAAAAAGAAAAATCAAAGAGTAGTTGAAGTATTTGAGCACAACTACAGTAAGAGGTTTCTTTAACAAATGCCAGAATTACTGACTGCTGCAGTCCCAAAGTGATCCAACGCCTACCTGACAATCATTTCCATTTTTTTGTTGGACACGGTTCTTAGTTCAAATAATATAAACAGAGCTTTATTGATCTCAAGGGAAATCAGGTTATATAAACTATTTCAATTGTTTTTGCATGACAAATGTAATGTACAGTATGACGCCAACATCTGCCAGCACTTGTGTAAAACCTCAGCCCACCCTTTATGACCAATGGCCTCCAGTTCAATCACATTTTAAATGCTTAAACAATTTTCTTCCGATCCCACCAGAGATTTTACATAAAGTTCAAGTCCAGCCACCAGTGTAGCCATGCTACTAGGACATCCACAGAAACCAAGCTTGGGAAAGTGATTATTGCTCTGTGGAAAAGTTTAATGAGGCCCATGAGGTCTAATGATTTTTGGGTCACTAACAGTGCATGTCTTGGAATTTTGGCGTAAATCCCTGTAGGGGTCTATCTGAAACCTACCATGCCTTTTTGCTGCAGCTCATTTGGGATTGCATCAAAAACACTTAAAAATATTTTCTTTTGTCATAGTTTGTTTTTTAAAATACAGTTAAGACACTGGTGATTTTGAAATTATTCAGACAGAATGTCCAATATTGAATATGTTGTAATGATGCATTTAATCTTTTTTTATTTATTTATTTTGTGATTTCTCTGAAAAACCTTTAGATAACCTTAGCTGTAATTTTGCTCTTTATTGTCTCCCTAAAAATCAATTTATAGTCTGACTAATAACACTTGAATATTTTACTTACAAAAGAAGATGATTAACACTTATTAAAACATAGCAATATTAATTACCAGTTAAGAAGTATCAAAGTTTTTCATTATTAATTACAAAGAGATTTGTGACTAGTACACGCTATCTTCTCTGCAAACGGGGAGAGGAAGGGGGGGCGGGTCGCTACACGTCAACGATGCCACAACATGAATTTCTAGTGAACTACTGCTGCTCTGCAGAAATTACGTTCTAGAGACGACACAGTTTTATTTTTATTGTTTTTATTTTAAAAGCAGCATATTCATAATTAAAAAACCACTGGGAACACTTTGAAATAGATCAATAGATGACCAGAGTGGGACATTACTGTAAAAGCCTTGCAGCAGCGTTCTGGACAACTTGGAGCCATTTTTGCTCAAGCATGTGAAGATGGAGTTGCAATAATCAAGACGAGAAGATGTAAAAGCGTGGATGAGCATCTCAGAACACGACACAATTGGACTCAGTTTTGCAATGTTTAAAAACAAGAGCATACAAGTGACCCGACATGAGAGTCAAGGGATAAAACCAGGCCGAGTGGTCACCCCGAGGTTCCTGACAGAGGGCTTGATAAAGGAAGCAAGAGGACCAAGCCACTGCACTATCTGGGGGAGGCAACTGTCAGGAGCACAGACTAGGACCTCAGTTTTGGCTTCAATTAGTTGGAGAAAATTATCGTTCATCCAACTCTTGACTGAATCCAGACACCTGCGTAAAATCTTTATTTTATAAACATCCTGCTGTTTAAAAAAAAACATAAAGCTGAATATCGTCAGCATAAAAATGATAAGAAATATCGTTAAAAGAACTTAAAATATGCTGCAAAGGCAATAGATATAAAATGAGTAGTAAAGGTACCAAAACTGATTTTTGTGGCACACCAGAAGTGAGGGATGCAAAAGAGGACTTAAACTTTGAAAAAACAACAGAAAAGTATCTACCAGTCACATAGGAGGAGAACCAGTATAAAGCGGAACCAGATACCCCAACCCAATTTTTTAGCCTGTCCAGGAGGACAGGAGATGGAGCTTTTATGTTAGACGTTGCCCTGCTAATTAGACGAGGGTCATTTGGAGAACAATTTAATGTATTAACACTTATTTAAATTAAACATTCGCAGTGAAAGGGAAATGTTTTTGTTGTTTGTATGGCGAGTTTTCCTTATATCATGCAGCCCTAGTATTGATATCAGTGATACTGGCCCTGTAATTACTTGGAATGAGATCGATACCCAAATTCCTAGTATCGCCCACCCCTAAAACCAACCTGACATTGCCGGTGCAACAAAAATGGGGAACAAAATTGGAGAATACCAGCTGTACAGTTTTAAGTCAGATGCCAGCTCAGATGATATAAACAAAGATGTACTTGGATCTAATTGTCTACAAGTGGATGTATCAGAATGGAGCAGAGCAGGGAGCTTGTGACCCACTGATTGTAGCTTCTACATCACAGCTATTTGCTTATTCCAGCAGTTTTTGTTTTTTTTTGGTCTGCCCCTGATTTACAACAACTTGAATAAAGAATTCCTCAGGAATGCAGTTTTAATCTTAATTATATGTCCTTCATCATGAGAAAGATGCTATATGAAAAAACAATTTTCAATGGAGTGGGTCTTTAACATTTGTTGTGTTTTGGTGGAACCACTGCTGGGCCAATACAGCTCTTCTGCATGAAAACACACTTGGGAAGGTTTTTGCAGACATGATTTCTTCTCTATCTCCATCTCCTTCTCACATCTGCGTACCCACATACAGTAGGAGCATATTAACACGCCATATAAGCAGTTTCCCTCTTTCTCACCCTCACAAACATGCTTGTATCTGCTCTCTCTGGGTTTGATAAACTTGCTTATGACAGCTAATAACTCCCATATTCCCTCTGGCCTTAATTAAAGCCAGTTATTACAGAGTGTTTGATGCTCTCCCCGCTCTCTCTGTGTCTCCTGGTTTTCCCTTTTCCTTTTGCTTTTTTTTTCTCTTTTGCTCCTCCTCCTCAACTGTTTCACAGTCAGACTCCTACCGGTTGCTCATATTGAAGTGTAAAGAGGAAGTAGGCAGGGCAGCTTCACAAATTCCTCTGTGCTTCTCAGTTGGGGGTCTCTGCCACCAGTCTGCACACAAACAAACACAGCAGTAATTGCTAATCAGCTTTTGTTCTGGTGTCTTGACTCATCTTTCATCTTTGAAATGAATAGTTTTGCTTCTTTCTGTTGTACAGTTCAAAACTGGCAGCAGAGACGATAGAGAGAAGAAATGAACTAAGCAAGTTCAATGAATAAATCCCACCAAACACCTTCAAAAGAAAGAATATTATTTGTAAAAGTTTGTCTGTTAATCATGATCAGCAGAGTCATCATGTTCTCCAAATCTCTGGATTTGTCTGCTGCAATCTAAGAATACAGTGATCCCTTGCTATAACGCGGTTTGCTATTCACAGTTTCGCTACTTCACGGATTTGCATCGTGCATTGTGTTCTGCATTCTGATTGGCTAAAAAGTCACTCCGCTTCTTCTCTACCTGTGCGTCAATAACGTTGCAGTTTAATATGTGCACGTACGTAAATCAGCTTGCCAAATTTTCATTACTACGTGCAATTTCTCTTGATGGTGGCATGTCGGTGTATAAGGATCTTTTTGCAAAGCAGAAAAAAGAGCGACAACAACTGCCTATCACTATGCTCTTCTCCCGAACAAACACTGCTGCACCGCGGGCTTCAAAAGAAGAAAACACTGCAGAGCGGAGTCAGGATGCAGCAGCTCAGTCTGTAGAGCAGTGAAATACACCTGAGTCACTATTTTTCCCACTGTACTTTGTATTTTTTTCATAATCATTTTAAATTTTCTCCCGTTTAATCCAATACTCGGGTCGCGGTGGGCGGGGCTAATCTCCGCGATTTGAAGCCTTCTGTTCACATCGATGATTAAAATTATTATTTGACAGTACAGTACAGAAGTTATTTGTTGAAAAAAAGGTTTCTAAAGTACTTTTATTTGTGAAACAAATGCTTGAGCCTGTAAATTGGTTTGTTCTTTCTTTTCAATGTATAATAGAGTATTTAATTGTATAATAATAGTTTAAAAAAATAAAGGTTTCTACTTCACGGATTTTGCCTATCACGGGGTCTTTTTGGAACGTAACCCCCGGGAAAAACAAGGGTTTACTGTACTCCTGTTTTGTGATTCCTGGTTGATTATTAGCCCCTGAATTTAAACAATTCTATTTTTATGTATTTTCTAAGTAAGATAGATTTGACATCTGTGACTAAATGATACACCAAACAGCCATCTAAGCAGTCTTCTTAGTATATTGTAGTTCTCATTTCCAGTTTCTATGTCGTGTCAATGTACAGACGTGATATGAGGTCCTGAGGCGCAATTTGATAACTGGGCGTGGCACATCGGTCCGCCAGCAGTGTGTTTGAGGGTGGCGGTGCGGAGTTCAAATGTTTGAACTTTGCCAATGACAATGACAATGACTTGATCAGGGGGCAAAATATAAATTCAATATGGAGGATAAATGTGACTGTTCTCGTCCTGAAATTCCATCCATTTTCTTAAACTGCTGGATCTCTTTTGGGACCACAGGGTTGCCGGAGCCCATCCCGGCCACTGTTGGGCAAAGGTCTCCAGCCTGTCACAAAGCACATGGGACTGTAATGATTGTGCCCGCTACGCTGGCCCCCGGGAAGCTGACTGGCGGGCAGACAAAGAGCCGCTTGTGGCTTCCCCACTGGCTCTCTGTCTGCTCGGGCCTGGTGAACTTTAGGACATTTTTCTTATTTACATCAAGACAAAAATAAAAAGGTCCTCTAATTTTATTCTTTTTTTTTTGTTTTTCCCCTGTTGAACAAATGCAGGACAGCAAGTCTTCAAACTAGGTCACAGAGACACGGAAACACTGCAGGAAACTGCTGTGATTCAGACGCAGCTCCTGCAGCAGAGGTGAAGCTCATCGTACAGGGAGAGTCTCTGAATGGTCTCATGAACTCAGACATTAAGATGTGAATACTGTAGAACTCCTCAAAATAAATACATTTTATCTCTAAACATACGTGTCTTCCATGAATGTAAATGAGAAAAATACACAGACAGAAACTGCTCCATGCAGCGATCAGGCTAAAGACATTTGGCAGTAGCTCCTCCCACATGCGTCTGAGGCGTCAAGCTTATGAAGTCATTTTCAGGCACATTCCTCAAGCAGCGAATTTGACCCCGAAACACAAAATTGGTGCGCGAATTGCTTTCACAATGCAGCTTTAGGTTTAACAATCTGGTTTAACAGCAAGAAAGAAACAAATACACAGTCGGGTTTCAAGGATCTTTTGCTGCTTTAATCAACTAATTTTATTTTAATAAAGCTCATATTTGTTTATTGTAGCGTTTTCATTTCTTGATGGATGAATCCATGGGTGAACCCAACTTTACTCTGTGGATGAACATATATGTATTTGTGTATAAGTGTGTATGTATGAGTGAAAGAGAGAAAGAAGTACTCTTCACATTTAAAAAACATAGACAGAAGATTTTTATAATAGTTTTTGTAGCTATAATGTGCCTCCAGAGAAGTTGGTGCCTGATTAGCCATGAAAGCCTCAGCGGGGTCACTGCTAAGGCCTGCTCTTCCCTTTTAAAGTGCATGGCAAAGGTACAGAACTCCCTGCAATAGCTTTTGCAGTCAAAAAGTTGGGTAATTTGAACTTCAGACGATAAATAATCAAGAAAACGGTTAGACTGTTTCCAAATCCTTAGGAGAGATGCAGAAGAAAAAGGAGCTGAATAAGTCATAAAAGGATTTGATGAGGAAGTGACCTCATGTTTTATGCAGACATCATCTGTGGTCCCAACATGTCATGATCTTCTGAGAGACGAGCATGTAGAGACACTCTGGACATCAAAAATTCATGGTTACAGAAAGACACTCATATCCACACATCATCTTACTAAATGTTAATTAACTGTCTTGATTAAAATGGTGTTAAGCTTGACAGAAATCTGTCCTTTCAAATGTATTTTTCTTTTTCTGGTATTTCACAGCATCTTCATTTCAAATTTGACTCTCATTGCTTCTTTAAAGAAAAACATTCAGACAACAAAATAGCTTTATTTTCTAAGCTATGGACATTTTTGAAAAGTATGGCATTTCAATAGCTTAGGGCAGGGGTCACCAACCTTTTTGAGACTGAGGGCTATTTTATGGGCACAAAGTGGTATGAAGGGCGCAGCAGGACCTGTTTGCTAAAAACCTCCTAGCCCCGCCCCCACACAAACACACATAAACCCAATTTGACGACTTCCTTTTGGGTGCCCTATTTTTATTTGCTCATTTTACACAAAAAAATGCATGCGTTTTCTAGACTCGTATTACAGGGGGGTCAAACTCAGTTGCAGAGGGGGCCAAAATCCAAAACACACTTTAGGTTGCGGGCCGAACAAGATAAGCATTTAGTGAACACACTAAAGCTAAACTTTTAAACCTTTAAAACTTTAACTTAACTTTAACATTTTAAACATAAATAAAAACAGACAGAAATATTAATCCAGAAAAATAAATATATTCTGTCAAAATTATGCAAATATGAACAAACAAAGGCAGGAAATATTAATAATTAAAAAATAATAAATCAATTTATTCCATTTTCTTTGCTCTTTTGTCATTTTTATAACTCCTGACATCCTTTTTAGCAATAGGTTCATTTCTGCTTGGTGTGTGATGTTCTGTGAAAGTCTTTGGTCCTGTGTGTGTCTCTGGTCCTGTCTGTGTCTTTGGTCCTGTGTGTGTCTTTGGTCCTGTGTGTGTCTTTGGTCCTGTGTGTGTCTCTGGTCCTGTGTATGTCTTTGGTCCTGTCTGTGTCTTTGGTCTTGTGTGTGTCTCTGGTCCTGTCTGTGTCTTTTGTCCTGTGTGTGTCTCTGGTCCTGTGTATGTCTTTGGTCTTGTGTATGTCTCTGGTCCTGTGTATGTCTTTGGTCCTGTGTGTGTCTATTGTCCTGTCTGTGTCTTTGGTCCTGTGTGTGTCTATTGTCCTGTGTGCGTCTTTGGTCCTGTGTGTGTCTTTGGTCCTGTGTGTGTCTTTGGTCCTGTGTGTGTCTCTGGTCCTGTCTGTGTCTCTGGTCCTGTGTGTGTCTTTGGTCCTGTGTGTATCTTTGGTCCTGTGTGCGTCTCTGGTCCTGTGTGTGTCTCTGGTCCTGTCTGTGTCTCTGGTCCTGTGTGCGTCTCTGGTCCTGTGTGCGTCTCTGGTCCTGTCTGTGTCATTGGTCCTGTGTGCATCTTTGGTCCTGTGTGTGTCTCTGGTCCTGTCTGTGTCTTTGGTCCTGTGTGTGTCTTTGGTCCTGTGTGTGTCTCTGGTCCTGTGTATGTCTTTGGTCCTGTGTGTGTCTTTGGTCCTGTGTGTGTCTCTGGTCCTGTGTATGTCTTTGGTCCTGTCTGTGTCTTTGGTCTTGTGTGTGTCTCTGGTCCTGTCTGTGTCTTTTGTCCTGTGTGTGTCTCTCGTCCTGTGTGTGTCTTTGGTCCTGTGTGTGTTTATGGTCCTGTCTGTGTCTTTGGTCCTGTGTGTGTCTATTGTCCTGTGTGCGTCTTTGGTCCTGTGTGTGTCTTTGGTCCTGTGTGTGTCTCTGATCCTGTCTGTGTCTTTGGTCCTGTGTGTGTCTTTGGTCTTGTGTGTGTCTTTGGTCCTGTGTGTGTCTCTGATCCTATCTGTGTCTTTGGTCCTGTGTGTGTCTTTGGTCCTGTGTGTGTCTTTGGTCCTGTGTGTGTCTATTGTCCTGTCTGTGTCTTTGGTCCTGTGTGTTTCTATTGTCCTGTGTGCGTCTTTGGTCCTGTGTGTGTCTTTGGTCCTGTGTGTGTCTCTGATCCTGTCTGTGTCTTTGGTCCTGTGTGTGTCTTTGGTCCTGTGTGTGTCTTTGGTCCTGTGTGTGTCTTTGGTCCTGTGTGTGTCTCTGGTCCTGTCTGTGTCTCTGGTCCTGTGTGTGTCTTTGGTCCTGTGTGTGTCTTTGGTCCTGTGTGCGTCTCTGGTCCTGTGTGCGTCTCTGGTCCTGTGTGTGTCTTTGGTCCTGTGTGCGTCTCTGCTCCCGTGTGTGTCTCTGGTCCTATCTGTGTCTTTGGTCCTGTGTGTGTTTGGTCCTGTGTGCGTCTCTGGTCCTGTGTGTGTCTCTGGTCCTGTGTGTGTCTTTGGTCCTGTGTGTGTTTGGTCCTGTGTGCGTCTCTGCTCCCGTGTGTGTCTCTGGTCCTGTCTGTGTCTTTGGTCCTGTGTGCGTCTCTGGTCCTGTGTGTGTCTCTGGTCCTGTGTATGTCTTTGGTCTTGTGTATGTCTCTGGTCCTGTGTGTGTCTTTTGTCCTGTGTGTGTCTCTCGTCCTGTGTGTGTCTTTGGTCCTGTGTGTGTCTATGGTCCTGTCTGTGTCTTTGGTCCTGTGTGTGTCTATTGTCCTGTGTGCGTCTTTGGTCCTGTGTGTGTCTTTGGTCCTGTGTGTGTCTCTGATCCTGTCTGTGTCTTTGGTCCTGTGTGCGTCTCTGGTCCTGTGTGTGTCTTTGGTCCTGTGTGCGTCTCTGCTCCCGTGTGTGTCTCTGGTCCTGTCTGTGTCTTTGGTCCTGTGTGTGTTTGGTCCTGTGTGCGTCTCTGGTCCTGTGTGTGTCTCTGGTCCTGTGTGTGTCTTTGGTCCTGTGTGTGTTTGGTCCTGTGTGCGTCTCTGCTCCCGTGTGTGTCTCTGGTCCTGTCTGTGTCTTTGGTCCTGTGTGCGTCTCTGGTCCTGTGTGTGTCTATTGTCCTGTGTATGTCTTTGGTCTTGTGTGTGTCTCTGGTCCTGTCTGTGTCTTTTGTCCTGTGTGTGTCTCTCGTCCTGTGTGTGTCTTTGGTCCTGTGTGTGTCTATGGTCCTGTCTGTGTCTTTGGTCCTGTGTGTGTCTATTGTCCTGTGTGCGTCTTTGGTCCTGTGTGTGTCTTTGGTCCTGTGTGTGTCTCTGATCCTGTCTGTGTCTTTGGTCCTGTGTGTGTCTTTGGTCTTGTGTGTGTCTCTGGTCCTGTCTGTGTCTTTTGTCCTGTGTGTGTCTCTGGTCCTGTGTGTGTCTTTGGTCCTGTGTGTGTCTATTGTCCTGTCTGTGTCTTTGGTCCTGTGTGTGTCTATTGTCCTGTGTGCGTCTTTGGTCCTGTGTGTGTCTTTGGTCCTGTGTGTGTCTCTGATCCTGTCTGTGTCTTTGGTCCTGTGTTTGTCTTTGGTCCTGTGTGTGTCTTTGGTCCTGTGTGTGTCTCTGGTCCTGTCTGTGTCTCTGGTCCTGTGTGTGTCTTTGGTCCTGTGTGTGTCTTTGGTCCTGTGTGCGTCTCTGGTCCTGTGTGCGTCTCTGGTCCTGTGTGTGTCTTTGGTCCTGTGTGCGTCTCTGCTCCCGTGTGTGTCTCTGGTCCTGTCTGTGTCTTTGGTCCTGTGTGTGTTTGGTCCTGTGTGCGTCTCTGGTCCTGTGTGTGTCTTTGGTCCTGTGTGTGTTTGGTCCTGTGTGCGTCTCTGCTCCCGTGTGTGTCTCTGGTCCTGTCTGTGTCTTTGGTCCTGTGTGCGTCTCTGGTCCTGTGTGTGTCTCTGGTCCTGTGTATGTCTTTGGTCTTGTGTATGTCTCTGGTCCTGTGTGTGTCTTTGGTCCTGTGTGTGTCTATTGTCCTGTGTGTGTCTTTGGTCTTGTGAACCTGTTCCAGTCATTACAGATGACTAAATGCAGTTTGCTGCCAAAGGCCAACATTAAACAATTTTTTTAAAGCATGAACAAATTACACTTATTTATGAGCTTTGTATTAGGAGAATCGAGAGACGTACTATATTTAAACTGTAGCTTCTTTTTAAACAAAATGAATCCAAGATTGGTGCATTAATAAATCAGAAAGGCCTCCCACTTTTGTACCAGAAACCTCACTTAGTAGGAAATATTATATCTTTTCTGTCTTAATTGACATAAAAATTGAGTTCATTGGAGGGCACTCCAGCTTTCTCCCACAGTCGAAAAACATACTTCATTGGTTACTGTATAGCTTTCAGTAGTGGCCTGTCTGTAATTGATGCCGATCTCCAATACATTCTGAGTGCAACAGGTGCTTGTTACTTTAGACGCCAGTTTCTAATAGTGGCCGGTCTCCTCTTACATTCCCTCCAATCCCTCCCACCTTATGAGCAGTCGCGCAGATGCTGGGTGTCTGTGATGTTGTGAGCCGGTGTAGCGATCAGGCCAAAAAACACTTATTCCTTTTAGCTTTTGAACTTTGTGGGGTTGCATACGCCAAAGAACATTCTGATGAGGCATCTGCACAACATTTTGGGGTAGAACCTAAATGTTTCAGAGAATAATGCAAGCAGATGGATGATATTGAGAAGACGGCTGCAGAAACAACCAGCAAACCGATTCCCTGGTGGAGGAGCAAAGAAAGCGAGAGAGAAAAAAGAACTGCTACTTTTTGACATGGATTAAAGTTGTGAAGCAGAAAAAGTTGCGCGTGTCTCCAGGAAAATGATATGCATGATAGCAGAGAGGATTTCTGGTATGTAGGTTAATGATGCTTCAAAAAGAAAGAAATTGTTCACAGCCTGTGCTATTTAAAACATAATACAATGTTGTCATCATTTCAATAAGTCCAGAAATATTCGTCTGGTGTTGTAGTCTGCATATTGTGACCAAATTTCCCCACAAACCCATTAGCCATCACCATTCTGTCTATGATTGAATAAACGCCAGTTTCCAATAGACGCCTGTCTCTAAAAAACGCTGGGCCAGCTGCCAAATCTTTGGAACAAACACCAGGGCTACTATTGGAAGATATATGGTTATAAATGATTCAAAATTTTCCCTAGGTGTTTTGTGTAAGTGTATGGTTTTATGGCCCTGGGAAAGACTTGTGTACCATCCTGGTGTATCCTTCGACCACCAAAAGCTGGGATAGGCTCCAGCAAAGAGCAAGATGAAATGGATGGATATATTAAGGTCAGAATATGCCCTAAAAACTCATTAAAAAACAAACAGGAAAATGGATGCTGCAAAAAAGATGTGTGTGTGGTGAGTGACAACTGACAAACTGAATACAATCTAGTTAGGACTGATGGGTGTGACTGCAGTGCTGCAAAGGCTTATTGTGGTTTGGTCAATTGTGATGCAATTTGCCTTCTTTTTTGGCACTTACTTTCATCCTTTGACTTTGTGAGCCGGATTTAAGACAAGTTGATGAATAGATTTGTCTTTTTGAGACATTGCGCGTTTGTTTAAAACTGTGGATAGCCATCAGTGGCAACTGAAGCAGAACAGTAATATGGATCTGTAGATGCATATTGATGGGTTGGATTTTGGATGAGAGAAAACGTTGGTTTGCATACATAAAAGTCTTGTTCTGATCCCCACTAAAGCTTTCATGTGAGTGGCTTTCGTCCATCAGGACATTTGTCTATCCTATCATCCATCCAGCCTGAAGTCTCAAACCTTCCACACTTCATATGTGTATTTACAGCGCTCCTTGAAACTAGTCACACCCTCGGGGTTTTGAATTATTCCACCCTGCCGATTGGTGGTCTCTATAATGGTTGGTGATTATATCAGGAAAAATTTGATCCTGAGAGTACTGTAGTATTTATACAGTTCTGGATTCATGCCTTAGTTTGAGAAAAGGTAAAAAGAAAAGACTTGGTAAAGTGCTTGACATTACCGTTTATAATGGCTATTTTGCTGTTAAAGATGCTGTGGGGGTGTAATGAATTTGTCAACCATAGTTTCAATTTATCTAGTAAGTATTTTATAATATTATTTTGTGAAAATCCATTGCATTTAATTGTAATATAAACAAAAAGTCTCCTTTTGGGGTACTTTTGCTAGTAGTTCTTTACAAGTCTGGCACATATACAGTGATTCCAACAGCATTTGCTTCATTGCTGCAGTAGTCTCTGATCTTGGCTTGCATATTTAATGCCAATTTAATTCATAACCAAACATTTTACTCTTTTTGTCTAATCGTTTCCAGGGGGACTGTGATACTGTAAAGTAACAAAGATTCTGCTTTCCTATCTTCCGGAGGAGGATTTGGACTTTCAGTATGCAGGTCTTGTCATACACCTTCATCCAACATTAATGACAACCCTGCGAAATGCCTACAACCATCAGACTCTCTGGATGAAACTCCTCTGGGTGATTTGATACTGTAAAACTAGCTGCAAAAATAAATCTTAAAAATGAATAAATACATGAATAAGAAGCACAAGCTTTCAGTGAGCCCTACAGCTTTACCTCCTACATCAGTCAATCAGGTGCAAGACCTCCTCATGCAGCATTCAGTCCAGCATTCTTCTGTGTTTTTTTCTTTCCAAAATTTGATTTATTGATTAGAAGCAAGAGGCACTATTTTGGCAATCTTTGGTACAAGGTCAGGAAGCTATGCTGCAAATGCTAATTTCTCTGCTGGGAAAAAACAGGTTCTTACATTCAACACAAATCACAAAATTACTCTCCTCAAATGACTCATTACTGCACTGTAATCCAACAACATTGCCCTAAAACAATGCCATTTTTTAAAACTTTTTTTTCTTTCTATTTGACATTTGCATTTCCTAAGCACATTCTAAAGAAGCAAAGTTGATGCCAACAATGTCAATTCATCCAAAAAGGGCATATAGAATGAAAATGTCCTCAAAATCATGGCTGTTGAAGGTAAATGGCAAAGTTTTTTTAGACTAACAGATGAAACTGGCACCTATTTGTACTGGAACTTTCCTTTTTTGGGTCAATGCTTTAATTTTGAGAGGACTTCGGTAGACTTGAGTGTACCCAACTATCTTATCTTAATGGCTTTAAAGACCCACTACAATAAAAATTATGTTTGTAGTGTTTTTAACATGTTTTTGTGCCATTTTTCTCATGATGCAAGACATATATTAAAAAATTTAAGCTCAAAATTGTATTTATGGGTATTTATTTATTCAAATATTGAATCCGAAGGAAACACAAACATGCTGTTGGAAGATTCTTGTAGCTGTCACGAAGAGGCTACTTTTGCAACACATACACGTCTTGCTCTACTCCATTCTGATACATCCACTTTCATACAAATAGATAATGTATGTCTTTGTTTTTTTCGTCAACAAAGTGCCTTTGTTGTCAACCATCATGGGTTTAAAACCTTTTCCATATAGAAAGCACTAATTTGCAAAGCACCAACTGGTAGCAGGATGTTTGTCTTTAGGAAACGGGCCTTAAATGCATCTTATGTACAACTATAAACTTTGGGGAAATATTTATCTCCCAAGAAATATATTTTTTCTTGATGTAATGCCATCAACCTTAAAAAGTAATTTTTGTTATTTATTTTTTTTGCTGCTACCAGATGGACTCTGCCCACTTGTGTGTTTTCTGCCTGCACACAGTTATAGGTTTCTGTTTTAAAGGTTCTTTTTAGACTGGAAAAGTTCAGTGGTCCAGACCAAATCTGCTTAATTTAGTCCGGACAGAGTCTTGAACCTTGCATTTGGTTTTTGTTTAGACTGCCGTCTAATGGACATTTCTGTTTCGAACCAAAGCTTGCAAACAAAACTACTCGACTATATGTCTCTTCAGTTATTGGCCAAGAATTGCATGTGCAGAGTAAAACAACAAGAGAAAGAATAATGGAAGTCCTACTCTCTGCAGTCCTTGTTGGGATAAACTGACAAATTTTGAATGTTTGTATCAACGTCAGGTACAACACTTTTTACTTGCTACCATGGTACAGCTGAGGCATGCTGCAAGGTGGCAATCTTGATACGCTGAAAAGTTTTTATAACATATACATTGTCTGGAAAACAGTGTGAGAAGCAATGTTTATCTGGTTAAACATTGTTTTAATGAGGCTGTATTCATCTGATCACGTTTTAATGAGTTCCTGTTTATCATTGTTCTTCCGTTCCTCGGTTTACATCCCATAATGATACGGTGGCCGTTTTGATTCAGTTGTTCCGCTCCAGGTTCTGAGCATGAGAAAACTCAGAGCAAACCGGAGCTCTGTCCAATTGGAAATGAAACGAAACCAGCTCAAAAGATGGGTCAGAGAGCGGTTCCTGGTCCTTGACCAGGGTCCATTTGGGTGTATTTAGACTGAGAATTTTTTCCGGATTGTCTGGGGAAACAAACAGGTTCACTTTAGGTGAACCAAATGTGTTCAGTCTTGTAACACTCTTCAATTTCATCCAAGTATTACAAAACAAAAAAACATACAAACAAAATGCTTCATGTTTTTTTAAACAGTCTCAGATATTCAACCCCACACGAGCTTCCCCAGTACTTCACCAGTACTTTTTCCACCTTTGTCATGGTAGGGAGAACACATCAATGCAAGGGTGGGGTCATCTAAGATAGCACAAGGGTTAAGGATCACTTATGTTATGCTAACATTCATAATGACTCATAGAACCACCTTGTTGGAACAAAAGCTGCCAATAAAGGACTTACTTTGAATCATGTTGCATTTATATAGTACTACTGTCAGTGCATGGCATTGGGATCCATGAAGTACTCTAGTGACTCACACCAGTAAGAGGAGACAAGTGTGTCATTTGTCCATCACTATAAAAGGCTGTTCATTAATGTACGTCAATACTCTACAAACAAACACTTGAAAATAGCCCAGCATAATTAGTATGAGGCTGCAAGCGCCTTTTAAAAGCTTTAGTGATTCTTTATTTTTCTTTTTTATAGTCTTTAAACAGAGGTAGAGCAGTCGTCTGCTAATAGATTTCTAGCCTTGGCAGTCTACAAATCAATATGTCCTTGGGCAAGGCCCTTAACCCCACTCTGCTGCAGGTATCTGTTCACCAGACTGTGAAAATTCAGCACTTTGTTGGCTAAACCAAGAACTACTGTGTAATCATAGATAGATAGATAAATAGAGAGAGATACCCACAAATACACAAAATATAATCAAAGAAAGTATTATTTAAAAATACGGAAATACAAGTATATAAAAACTTAGCAAATTTGAAATGACAAAAGACTAACAAGGCAGACAGACTATATGTGCACATAAAAAATAGTTTTAGTGTAAGTGTGTATCAAATTTTTAAAGATGGAAAACATCCAATCATTCACTTAATTTGTGACTTGGAAGTGAATAAAATGCATGGTTTTTAGAAGTAACTAACTCATTCTTCAGGCTCTTGAGAACTCAGTGGAGCATGCAGGGTTACTGCTGCCCGCTGAAACTAAAACAGACCAAGATGGACTCAGATGAAATGATAAGAGGAAAGCAAGCAGAACATTGAAAATAGGGTTGTGCCGATGAACGATATCATCGTCCATAGTGATAGCTGACTGACATCACAATGGAGAGACACCATCGTGATGCCACGCCCCCGCCCCGCTGCGAGTCGACGCCATAGACTGTAAAAAATATACACACTAGTCCTAGTCTCTTCCATATGTAATGGGAGGCACCTGAGGGTGTCGCTATACCCATGGATTTACATACATAGACCATGTTTAAATTATGATGTTTCTGGCCAGGAAATACCAACATGTTCATTTTGTCTGGTTTTAATAAGCTGCTAACTGGAGTAACTACACTCCCCGCTGTGCTCAAGACCCGCTCTGATGGAGTACTGGTAGCACATATGCACAGATATTTCCATGCTAATCTGGCCATGAAAGGAAACCTTTTTTTGTTCGTTATCCACCAAGTCAGTGGGTCCTCTTCCCCATCGATGGCCATTTCCTGCAGATAAATGGTCCTGTGGCTGCAGCTGCAGTGGCTGCTCTCTTCGCAAGAAGGCTGGCTAAAGACCACTTTTTTTTTCTTAGGCACGATGGCGACGCCGGCATCTGGTTCCTCTCCATCTTCTCCAGCATGTGAGGAACTTGGTGTTGGCCTTGGCAGCGACATATCAATCTCTCTCACAATCTCTTCCATTATTTCAGATTTTGTAGAGTGAAGTTCGGGAGGTTTCATAAGGTCCCCTCGGTACCTTATGGGTCAAGCAGTGTTGCTTTACGTATCATCCTCTGGATGGTGTCATCACCATATCTGCCTTCCATCTGCTCCAGGATGACACGCTTCAGGTCGGCTGTCAGTTTGGAATCATCACCTGACTCCTCCAGCACACCTTCTAAATGGGCCAACATGGGCAGCAGTGAGGACACCGTTACATAATTTTCTCCAGAGAGAATGTCTGTGAAGTCTGCTACTGGCTTCAGCGCATTGTTCACAGATTCCAGAACGCTTATGTCTTCCCATGTCAGCTGGGGGAGTGGGCGGCGGCTTTTGTCCTGGGCAAACACACGTTTGATGGCTTGCTCCTGCTCCAGCATTCTCAGCACCATTTGCTGTTTTGAGCCCCACAGTCCTGTCAGTAAAGACGCAGTAATTAATAAAATACATATTAAATAATTTAAACAATAATGTAATTTAAAATTATTTTTTTTATAGTTTTTAAATAATTTGTTCGTTGTTAGATAACTGTTTTAAAAATTACCGTGATCAGCAAGTGCTCAGGGAGTTTCATTCCCACTTGTGCTTTCTGCAGTCCACGTCGCCTTAGCCAACTGTGCGAAAAGCAGTGTTGACTGCCCGGCAAACCCCAAAAGTTCGGTCTGTGCTGGCCCTCTGTTGCGCAAGCGAGTTGTTTCTGGCCAGGTTCAAGTTGTGCCCAAAGCAACTTAACCATGGCCTTTTCAACTGCCGGATGGCTGCAACAATATTCGCACCATTGTCTGTAGTTATACAGGCAATTTGTTTCTCCTGTGGTTTCCAGTCATTAATTGCCTCGCGCAGTGCTTCTTCCAAATTATCTGCTGTATGGCTTTCGGCCATGAAACAAGTTTGTAAGCATTTGGACTGCAGTGTCCACTCTTTACTTACATAATGCACTGTCATTGACATGTAGGGCATCATGTTGCAGCTGGACCACATGTCCGTTGTCAGGGCCAAATATCCTACATCACCCAGCTCTTTCGTGATGTTATTTCCAACCTTGTTGAAAAGGTTTGGGATAGCCGTCTTTGAGAAATATTTCCGACTTGGCAGCTCACACTGTTTATCAAAAGTATGCAGCATGGCCTTGAACGACGGCTTCTCCACTGTGTTGAACAAAACCATTTCTTTGCCCAGGAAGCGAGTTACCGCATCTGTCAACTGCCTCCATCTGTCACTGTCGGTTTTATATTTAGTGCCTTTTGCAAAAGCCCCAGTTATCGTCTGTAGACCCTGGCTAGCTTTTTTGCTAGGTCCAGCATGTGCAGGCCAGGTAGCACATTCTGTTGGATGGCGAACACGCAAGTGGTCATGAAGATTGGTCGACTGCCCATCTTTTGTGTGGATCACACGTGAGCAGATCTTGCACACAGCTTCAGTCAGGTCCCTTGGCTACCCACTCTCATCAGGTATAAATCCAAAAAATTGCCATATAGGTGAAGTAGTACCCTTTTTAGCAACCAAACCAACGCCATTGTATCAACTCTTTAAGTGGAAGGACGCTACTTTTTTCCCCTCACGTGCAACCTATTGGAAAGCCCGGATGACAAAATTATAGTTTTTAAGAAGAAAAAACATATTCATGTAAAAAGATATATTAAAAAGTTCACTAACTCTTCTTAAGTGTCAGTACGCTACTTTTTTCCCCCTTACATGCAACCTAATGGAAATTACGACAGAGGTTTAGGGCCAGTTTACAAAACCTTTTTTTTTTAAATTACGACTTTTAAGTCGTAAATTTATGAGAAAAAAGTCATAACTGTTAAATTAACGAGATTTTTTCTCGTAAATTTACGATTTAAAATTTCGCAATTTTAAGAGAAAAAAGTCATAGATTAACGAGGAAAAAACACCAAAGTTTTATGTTTATCGGAAACGTGCTTGAAGATGAAATATGTGGAGTCCTTAGTGAAGCTTTATTTCCGAAAAGGTGTAAAAAAACAAAGAGATTATGAACCTTTTTGCGACTAAAAATCAGATTATTTTCATTGGAGCCAGCTTTTCGGGGTGTAGAGGACCGCTGCAGCCTTTATTTTCCTTTTCATTCACATAACCTGAAGCTCATTTGTCACCTTACGTCATGAACCTGTCATCCGAACACCAATGCGGAAGTAAACAGTGTTACATACGCCCCCTCCTCCAGATGAAACGTCCTGTTTCAACATAAAACAATAAAGAGGAATGAAAATAGTCTGTTATATTAGCATTAGAACATTGAAATGCCAAAAAGTGCTCCTCCTCTGATGGAATTATCACTCAAACATAGAGATCTGGTATTTGATGGAGGAAGAAGTGGACAGCTACGGGGATACCGATGGCTTCATTTGGCTGTAGAGAACCTGCAAACCACCCATTAATAACTAAAACATGAATAAATCGTAAATCAAACAAATGAGCTTCCAACCATTTGGAACATTATCAATAAACATTCAGCTCAGCTGTTCAATTGAGTTTAGTCGGTCTGCTCTGCCACTGCGCGGCGTTCACTTGCTGCTGCACTGTATGCTCACTTCGACTTTAATCTAGTAAAATTACGAGTTTTTTTCTCGTAAATCTACGGTTTAAAATCTCGTAATTTAAATTTTGTTTTGTTTTGTTTTTCGTGGCCCTAAAACTCCGTCGTGGGAAATCGCGAATGGGTCATTAGTTGGGAAATAAAAATAAATAAAGTAATAAAGTTAAAAACGAATAATAATTATATAATAACAAAAAATTTAAAATACCCTACCCCCCGAGCGATATCATCGTCCTTCCCGATGTTTTACTGTAAACATCGTCAACTGCCAATTTAAGGGACATCGCTTTCAAAACAGCATGTCAGTGACATGTTGTCATCCTTAATCAGGAATGATACAGAAAGAGATTAAAAACATGATATCGATTTCACCAACAGGAATGAGTTTTGAGGACTTTATGGTGGAAACAGTCTGCAGTATCAGTCGGATAATCATACTAGTCTCTGATTTGGACTCATTATCATTTCACACCATCTTTGGTTTAGTCAGAGAAATGTAGGTCTCAATAACAGTTATTAGACACCAGTGACGTGCAGTGAGGTTCACGGCTAGTGAGGCACTGACGTCATCAGACAGATTTACAAGCATATGAACCCAACAGAGTAACTTATTCACCATTTGACAGGCAGTAGTTAAAGTGTGTTGTTTTAATTTTCATCTCAACATGTTTCTTCTGTTTACAAACTGTAGCATTGAAAAAAATCACCAAAATGTTTCATGTTTGACGTACTTTTATTTATTAATGAAGTCTGTGCGCTACTCCTTCTGACGAAACACATGGATAACCTGTTTGTAGAAGTGTTTCTTTTCCTTCTTCGGTTTTGAAAGTATCTCTGTCTCAATGGAGATCACTGCCAGTGATGTCTAGAAAGGAATTCCTAAGTTTAGTCATGTAATCCTTCATTTAGAAGTCGATGGGCAGCAGTGGCTCAGGCGGTTGAGCAGGTCGTCTGATGATGGAAGGGTCGGCGGCTCGATCCACACTCCCCCTAGTCAACTATTGCTGTGTCCTTGGGCAAGACACTTTAGCCTCCCTGCCTTCAGTGTTGCTCCATCACAACATGTGCATCAATGTCCCGGTGATAGACAGAGGGACTATAGGCGCGTACTGGCAACCACGCCTCTGTCAGTCTGCCCCAGGGCAGCTGTAGCTAAATCAGTAGATAAATCAATTCCAATATTATTATTATTATTATTATTTTTTTATTTTTTTATTTTTTTTTTTTTTTTTTTTTTAACCTTGTCCTGTCCAACAGCTGGGCAAACAGATGAGAGCTGAGGGCCTCTTGTGTTGGACATATTTTACTTTAACAAGAGGGGTTATTAATCTTCAGACAAACCAAAGGTATGTCTGAATAAACCCCTTTTGTAATGGAGGCCAAACTTTATTAATTTCAAACATGTTTGAAGATCTTTGGTGTTGGACCGGACGGAAAAGGAAAGAGGGGAAGAAGAGAGAGGGACGTTAGAAAGAGGGGGGGAAGGAGGGTGATAGTAGGAGGGGAAGGGGGATAAGACCATGAAGCAGCATAGAGCAACAAGTTTACTGGTTGTTAATCACCATGGTAAGGCTCAAATGCAGTACAAAAAGGGCGGAGCCTGTCCACACACACACCCAAGTGTCAAACACACCTGCTAGTTGCAAAAATGTCCATCTGTCGACATGTACACAAAACAGATAGTGCTCACACGCATACTTATGCCTTAAAACCAACTAGTGTGAAACATTTCAGTCATTCAGTCACGCAAACCGCCAGTGCAAAGGTGAGCCAACACCCGTGCTCAGGTGAGTGCTCATGTTCTTCTAATATGGATGGTGGAATGTGTAAAGAAGGAAGGAGAGCGCCCAGCCATCCCCACCCCAAGACCCCCACCGCAGCAGCAGCGGCAGCCGGAATCCCCCCCACGCCACACGGAAACCGGCAGGGAACAACCGCCGCCCGGGCGACCAAGCCCGCCACCCAGGCCAGGGCCAGCAGGACCGCCGCAAGGCCCCCCAGAGCCAGAGAGCAGGGAGGCACAGAGGGAAAGAGAGCGCCGCCCCAGCCCAACCAGGAGAACAGCCCCCCCGCCGCGCCGGGAGAGCCCAACGCAGGGCCCCACCGGAGAGGGACGCCCACAGCCCCAGACGAGCACCCCACCACCACCCAGGAGTTCCGGGCATCCCCCCGCCCCAACCCCAGGTACGAGCCAGGACCCCCCAAGGGAGACCCGCCCCGCACTCCAGGCAGCCATCCGCCCGGCCCACGGTTGGTCCAGGGAGGAGCAAGGCAGGGGCCCGCCGCCCCCGCCCAGGAGGGGGGAACCCCGGGGAAAAAAGAGGGCCCACAAGGGGTGTTGTAAATATGGCCCGACCAGGCTCGGCCACAGTTGGAAGTTAGGCGGGGCCCAGCGCTCAGGAGCAAGGACCAGAACCCACCCCCCAGGGACACCAACACCCCCGGCTCAGATGTAATGTGAACCCCCCCACCGCGCGGAGAGAGCACCGCCGGGCCCAGGAAGCCGGCACCCCGGGGACACGGCCGCCGCTGCAAAGGGGCCCGTACCCCCCACCAGGGAAGAGGCAGGGGACAGATGGTCCTAGGTCCCACCTTCCTTGCAAAATGTGTGTGCGTATATGTGTGTTTAAGAGGGTGTGTGTGTGCATGTGTGTGTGTTTATGTTGGGATGTATATATTGAGGGGGGAGGGGTGTGTGTACTAAGGGGGGTGCAGTTAAAATTGGCGGGTAAGGCACTAAGGGGACATCTCCTGATTACTCACAGTGATGTCCCCTCACCCTCCCCACCAAGGGGCCCTAAATGTCTAAGGTGTGGTTAAAATTGGCGGGTAGGGTGCTAGGAGGACATCTGCTGCTTGCTGGCAGTGATGTCCAAGCACCCCCCCTACCAAGGGCCCTACATGTCTAAGGTGCAAATAAAACCGAAAGAGGGGGGGACCACTCCATACGGCAACCATAGGAGGGGGGGCCACTGCCTAGTAAACCCCCCCCCCCCAAGGCTCATCGCAGGCTAATCCCCCCACCCCCTCACCCTATTATGAGGTTATATGAGGAAGGGGGTAAGTTGGGGACAGCTGGTAGACTGTCCCCCGGTGGTCAAACAGCTGTCCCCCGCCCCCCCCCCCCCCAGCAAGGGGGCCAGGCCCACCCAGCCCAGGGGCCCCACCCCCGGAGGCGCCGACACCCCAGGCCCAGCACCACCCACCCCACACAGAGGGAGAGGAGCCAGAAAGCGCCGGCCCCCCCCGGAGCAAGCCCAGGCCCCCACCCCCAAACGCCGGCCCTAGAAGAGCTCTGGTCAGGCCTCGACGGGACCGAGGCAGCCAACCGGCCGGGGAAACCGCCGATGGCCTCAGCGGAGACCCCGACCCGTCAACCCCCCCTGCCCCGTACCAATAGCGGCCCCCCCCCTCCCCCAGAATGCCCCCCCACAGGACCGGGCCGACAAGACCCCCCACCCCACCCCACCCCAGACCCCGCAGCCGAAGCGGATGACACCCAGAGCGCCCGGGGGCCCCAAGAGGGTTGTCCCGTCCCGCCCCAGAGCCAGGGAAGGGCTGATCCCAGCCCCAGGCGTAGATGGGAAGCCCATCCAGTGCCGCTGGGCCCCCCCCCCCAGCAGCGCCCCCCGCCAACCCCCCCCAGCACAGGCAAAGGGACCACCCCCCCAAGCCAAGCCAGAACACCACCCCACCCCCCCACCACGCACCCCCACACCCAAGCCCAGAGGACCACGCAGCGCCCCAGCCCGCCCCACCCCGGCGCCGGACCCGACCCCCCGACCAACGGAGCCCCCACCACCCCCCGCCAGGCACCGGAGGCCCCGGCCCCCACCCCAGCCCACGGCAGAAGGGCAAGGAGCAGCGACGACCAGGCCCCCCCATCCCCTAAGTTTTTATTATTATTATTATTATTATTATTAACCACATTAAAGATTAACTGGACGGTTGAACTTGACTTGCAACCACTATTATTCTCTAGCCACAGTGTCACATTCTCTGGGATCACCAGTGCCCTCTGCCCTCTACCTAGTATATTTCTAATGCACATTTTTTAGTGGATAAAAAGAATAAATTGGTAATAAAAAAAAGTAATTACAAATAAAGCGTCCTTTATAGGGGTATTGGAAAAAAATCAATTCAGAGATATATCGCGATAATTCATTTGAGGATAATTGTACTGATTTAAAATTCTGTCAAGACGAGATTTATTTTACTATTTATGAGCGTCCTTCAGTGTCTTACTCTTGTTTTCCACTTAAACCTTTGACCGCTGGTTGGCAGCACCACCCCATGAGAATCTTCGAGCAGCTCTACATGCACAAAACAATTTCTTAGCTACTGTAGAAGCAGCTTGTTTCTTTGTTATGAGACATGTGCTACTTAGTTTTTACTTAGAATGGTTACCATATCAAAACTCTGTGCCACGTTGCTGCCAGTATCATGTAAACTACGGATTGCAGTGCTTTTTAGCGGACTCAGATAAGAACGAGTGAAGCAGTGCAGCTGCACAGCGGCTAATGCATGGAACAACAGCCAAAATGCTGTTGGCAAAGCGGGCCAAAGTTCTGCGGAACCTCACAACAATAGTTTCTTTTTCAGCGACCTGTTGGATCAGCGTGATGTGTCATGATCTCGTGAGACTTAGCAGACCCAAATGCTGAAAACCCGGAAGAAAACTCAAAGAATCGTCTGGTAAGTATGAGGGATTTAATTCATAGCCAGTGAATGAGCAGACTTGAGGTAAGAAGGATCTTGATGCGTAGGCGCGGCAGGCTGGAGGGTATTGAGGCAGAAACCAGTGAGCTTGGATGAAGCTGGATCCCAGGAACAGACGAGGAGCATGAACAGCAGACTGCGACCAGAGGAGCACCCGTGGAGGTTTTTTCCGTAGAGGAACAACGAACTGGCGTCGAATGATGATCCGAGGGCTCCTTAAGAATGCTGCAGGTTGATGAGGTGAGTGGAACCAGCTGGTCGCGATCAGGGCAGAGAGGGGAGGGGGAAGGTAGCTGACAGAGGCACCGTGACAGTACCCCCCCCTCAACGACCGCCTCCAGGCGGTCCAGGACGCCGGTCCGGGTGGGCACGGAAAAAATCATCGATGAGGGTATGGTCCAAGATGAGGGAGCGGGAGATCCAGGAACGTTCCTCTGGACCATAACCCTCCCAGTCCACAAGAAACTGGAATCCACGACCGCGGCGCCGGACGTCCAAAATCCGACTGACGGTAAAGGCAGGCGCGCCGTCAATGACCCGGGCGGGTGGTGGGGAAGCGGACGGCGGGCACAAGGGGCTCTCATTAACAGGCTTAATTTGTGAAATGTGAAAGGATGGATGAACCTTGAGAGCAGCAGGCAGCCGCAGGCGGACACAGGAGGGATTGATAACACGGTCAATGACGTAAGGGCCAATAAAACGAGGAGCTAACTTACGGGAAGATGCCTGGATGGGAATGTTCCTGGATGAAAGCCAAACCTTTTGGCCGGGTTGATAGTCGGGCCCCACCACCCTGTGACGATTAGCGATCTGACAGTTGCTCTCCTTGGTGCGGAGGAGAGCCACCCTGGCTTGGTGCCAAACCTCTTGGCACCGTTGGAGATGGAGTTGAACCGAGGGCACTGCCAGATCGAGCTCCTGAGAAGGAAACAGAGGTGGTGAGTACCCTAACGAGGCCTCAAAAGGAGACATTCCCGTGGCCGTGGAGTGGTGAGTGTTGTGGGCATACTCTACCCACACCAGGAATTTGGACCAGTCGGAGTTATTCTGTGCTGCCAGACACCTGAGTGCTGCCTCCAACTCCTGATTAGCCCTTTCCGCCTGTCCGTTCGACTGAGGATGATACCCTGAAGAGAGACTGACTGTGGCTCCGAGGGCGGAGCAAAAGGTTTTCCAAACTTGGGAAATAAACTGTGGTCCACGGTCAGACACAATGTCGCAGGGAATCCCATGATAACGGAACACCTGATTAACCAGGATCTCAGCCGTTTCTGTGGCAGAGGGGAGCTGAGAAAGGGGGATGAAGTGGGCTGCCTTGGAAAAACGGTCGATTATGGTAAGTATAACTGTGTTACCCTGGGAAGGAGGCAGTCCAGTCACAAAGTCCAAGACAATGTGGGACCAGGGACGACTGGGCGTAGGCAGTGGCAATAGATGTCCAGAGGGCGGAGAATTGGAAGTTTTAGAGCGAGCACAGGTGGAACAGGCTGCAACATATTCTCGAACATCCCTCTCCAAGGTGGGCCAGAAAAAACGTCTTTTGATGAGGTTAATGGTTTTATGGATTCCTCCGTGACAGGCAATCCGGGAAGTATGCCCCCAGGTGATTACGTCGGACCTAAGGGAGTCAGGTACAAATAAGGTTCCAGGTGGACATGGTGCATGATCTTGAACCTCACCTTGGGCCTGCTGGACCTTGGATTCTATGTCCCAGGTAAGACTGCCAACAAAGCAGGAGGTGGGCATAATGGTCGACTCGGAGGTGGTTTCAGCGGTGTTAAACATTCTTGAGAGAGCATCAGGCTTGGCGTTGCGGCTCCCTGGGCGGTAAGTGATTTGAAAATTAAAGCGATCAAAAAACAGACACCAACGAGCCTGGCTAGAGTTCAGCCGTTTGGCAGAGCGTAGATAGGTGAGATTTTTGTGGTCTGTCCAAACAATGAACGGTTGTTCTGCCCCCTCCAGCCAGTGGCGCCATTCCTCCAGCGCAAGTTTGATGGCTAATAATTCGCGGTTACCAACATCATAGTTCTTTTCCGCGGGGTTGAGTTTGCGTGAATAGAAGGCGCATGGTTTTAGTTTTCCGGAACCATCTTCACGTTGGGAAAGGACAGCTCCAACACCACAATCAGAGGCGTCAACCTCGACGATAAATTGTTTCTTGACATCTGGTTGAATAAGTATGGGAGCGGTGACAAAGAGTTTTTTAAGTTTGGAGAAGGCCATGTCAGCAGCTGGTGTCCAAACGTAAGGTCTATTGACAGAGGTGAGTTGAGTCAGGGGTGCCGCTACGCTGCTGAAATTGCGAATAAATCGCCTATAAAAATTGGCGAAGCCCAGAAATTGTTGTAATTTTTTGCGTGTCTCTGGAACCTGCCAGTTGGTAACAGCTTCAATCTTGGCTGGGTCAGGTCTGATGTTGCCGGGCTCAACGATGTAACCCAAAAAAGGAACGGTGGAAACATGAAACTCACACTTTTCAGTTTTAACAAATAATTGGTTTTCTAACAACCTTTCCAGGACGAGACGGACATGATGTTCATGTTGAGACAGATTAGGAGAATAAATGAGAATGTCATCTAAATAGACGAACACAAATCTGTTAAGGAAGTCACGGAGCACATCATTAACAAGCCTTTGAAATACAGCAGGAGCGTTAGTGAGGCCGAACGGCATGACTAGATATTCATAGTGCCCCCAGGGAGTATTGAATGCTGTTTTCCATTCGTCGCCTTCACGGATACGAACCAGATGGTAGGCGTTACGCAAATCCAACTTGGTGAAAATGCGTGCTTCTTGAACAGAATCAAAAACAGAGTCGATAAGAGGGAGCGAATATTTGTCTTTTATCGTAATGTGGTTTAACTCACGATAATCAATACAGGGTCGAAGTGTTTTGTCCTTTTTTTCAACAAAAAAAAACCCTGCGCCAACTGGAGAGGACGAGGGGCGGATGTGACCTAATGAGAGGGCTTCTTGAATGTAATTTTCCATGGAACTTTTTTCAGGGCCTGAGAGATTAAATAATCTCCCCTTGGGAAGTGGTGCGCCGTTAAGTAGTTCGATAGCGCAGTCATAGGGTCTATGGGGCGGCAAAGCACTGGCCTTGGCTTTACAAAACACCGAACTAAGGTCATGGTAGCACGAAGGTACTTTAGACAGGTCTATGCTGGAGTTAGAATCAGACACCGAGGTATTGGTAGATGGAATGGCAGAATGGAGGCAATTAGCCATACAAAAGGTACTCCAGTTGGAAATACGAGGAGTGGTCCAGTCAATATGTGGATTGTGAGTTTGAAGCCAGGAGAACCCCAGAATAATGGGGGTCTGGGGGCACTGGGTAACGAAGAATCTATGATATTCCCTATGATTTCCAGAGGTGAGAATGAGAATAGATTTAGTACGTTTAGTGATCCTAGAAAGCTGTTGACCACCCAAGCCGGCGGCATTGATAGGAGAATCGAGAGGCTCGGTGGGTAACATTAGCTCAGTAATAAGTTGCTGATCGATGAGACTATGTTCAGCCCCTGAATCGATGAGGGCTTTGTATTCATACACGCGGGTCTGATGGGAGATTTTGACAGGAACGTACAAAAATGTTTTTTCTTTGGAATTATCCCCCCGTGGCCTGTCATCTAACGGGGGCTCTGGAGTTTAAACGAAGGTCACACTGAGAAACTAAGTGTCCGGAGTTACCACAATAAAAACATAACCCCTCATTCCTTCGTTTCTGTCTCTCCTCTGCTGTGAGTTTAGAATGACCCACTTGCATGGGTTCCTCCGTGGCGGGTCCAACAGATTCATGACTAGTTTGGGAAAAAACATTCATTAAGGCGTTACGAGAAGTGTTGGTAGTTTGCTTACGGTAACGCTCAGATTGACGTTCACGTAGCCGGACGTCCGAGCGGAGCGCTGCGGAGACGAGTTCTTCAAACGAGTTAGCTTCCGGTTGTGAACATAGATGATCCTTGATATTTTCATTTAATGATTGATAGAATATTCCCTTGAGAGCGGGGTCTGGCCAGCCAGCCTCGACCGCCAAAATACGAAAGTCTATTACGTGGTCACTCACCGAACGGTCGCGTTGTTTGAGACTCAACAACCGTCGGATGGCTTCTTCCTGTTTGCGCGGCTGGTCAAACACTAGGCGAAATTCACCAATGAAGCGGTCAAACGGGAGATGAGTAATGGGATGAGACGCTAGAAAAGCTTGGGCCCACTGTAATGCTTTGTTCCGGAGAGAGTTAACGATTAATGAAATTTTACTGTGGTTAGTTTGGTAGTACCTGGGTGCTTGTTGAAAAATGAGCCGACATTGGAGCAGAAATCCCCCGCAGGCTTTAACATCTCCGTCAAAAGGTTCAGGCTGTAGGCGGAAGTTTTCCGGTATTGCGCCGGAAGTAGTCAGACTGTTGCCAGAAGCGGTGAATTGAGCAGAAACAGTGGGGTTAGCAGTTTGTCCAGTTAATTCCATGAGTGTTTGTGTGATACCGTCAAGGCGGCGAAACAGGTCTAATTGCGCTGAAGACATCTGGGTGAGCGCATCGGCTTGGCGGCTTAGGAGGTTTCCTTGCTGGGATATGGCGTGGCGGAGTCCTTCCGGGTCAGCTGGGTCGGGTGTTTGGCCAGTTCGTTCTGTCATGATCTCGTGAGACTTAGCAGACCCAAATGCTGAAAACCCGGAAGAAAACTCAAAGAATCGTCTGGTAAGTATGAGGGATTTAATTCATAGCCAGTGAATGAGCAGACTTGAGGTAAGAAGGATCTTGATGCGTAGGCGCGGCAGGCTGGAGGGTATTGAGGCAGAAACCAGTGAGCTTGGATGAAGCTGGATCCCAGGAACAGACGAGGAGCATGAACAGCAGACTGCGACCAGAGGAGCACCCGTGGAGGTTTTTTCCGTAGAGGAACAACGAACTGGCGTCGAATGATGATCCGAGGGCTCCTTAAGAATGCTGCAGGTTGATGAGGTGAGTGGAACCAGCTGGTCGCGATCAGGGCAGAGAGGGGAGGGGGAAGGTAGCTGACAGAGGCACCGTGACATGATGTGTACAACGCTCTGAAAAAAGCCCAACCTTGTTGCAATGAGCGGTGAAATACGCTATATTTTGCTGCCTTCCCTGACTGCATGTCATTGTTGGACAAAGGAATAACAATAACCATATCAATCTGGGAACAGTGATATTCAAAAAAAAAATCATTCAAAAAAATTGCAGGGTTTGGTTGATTTATTTTTTCTCATTAAATGATACTTTCTAGAAATATTTTTAGTTCTAATCAAATTGAATTAAAAGTTAAATGAAAATGAAACAGAAAAGAGATATATTTACTGATGCATTCAAGGATACATGACTGCATTTCTTACCTTTGAATCAAGATAAAACAACTACGAAGTTGATCTATTTGATTGTATCCTGACTGATAAAAGTTAATAAAAAAATAAACTTGGTGCAACATTGGTTTATATTTCTATCAAATATTTGATTCGCAAAAACTGGCAGTGAACTTTTCTAAATGAATAATCAATTTGTCAACAGCTTGGAGAAATCCCAGGCTGGTTCTAAAGCCTTTCTAATCGAACTGCATTTGCTTTGATGTCTCCGCCCCTTTTCTCTAAATTTTACTGTTTTTTGTCAACACAGTCCTTTCTTTTCAGTGCTAATCGTACAGTCAATACAAAAAAACACAGACCAGGTACTTGTCATTGTAATTAAACTAAATTCAAAAGTAGGTAAAAGTCTTCATTTTCTTATGGAGATGTGATAGTCTGCAAATCAGTAAACGTTGAGAAAGGCTCCAGGAGACCATGTAAGCTTAAAGTCAAAGAAAAAAGGTAATTGAGTTATTAAAATCAATTAGCATCCATTCATTTGCATTTGAAGCAAAATGAAGAGTAAACTTTCATATCTAAATGTTATTGTTGTAGTAAAAGTATATTAGGAAATAGAGGCTCTGTGAAAAAGGCAATTTATCATTATGTAAAATTTTCACTCACCAAATTTTTTATTCCATTTCAGCACTTCAGGCTTGAATTATTTCATGTTTTACATTTCAATGACACTCATACCATATGTAAGATATAGCATTTCTGAACAAACCTTATCTGGTAAACCAATGAAAACAAGCGCAGGAACCACCAGTGGCACACATAGATAGTCACTCATTTTTTAGAGCTGTCATTATTGCTTTGTAACAGAAACACTCAACATTAGTTTTAGTTTTGCCAGATGAACTGACTGACTATCTATCAATAACTGGATCCTGGCAGTGGCGCCTGTTATACTGTCAGTTGTACAGAGGCAGCATCTGCTGTGCATGAGGATGATGATCTTGTTACATTGAAAATGAAAGATTTTTATAGTGCAGATAATGTTGTTATAAGGACACTTAACTTGAGTCTGTCAAAATGTGCTTTCAGGTCAATTCACTTTTACTGATCTGATTGTTGGGACAATATCATACCAGTATCAAATTAGTATTGGCAAAAGGAACTATCATTCTTCTCACACAGCTTGTCCTGTGATGATGTCCCACCGAAAGCAGGCAAACAGACAGCTACCTGGAGGGGATCCAGAAGTGTTTGTGAAAGCACCTGAAGCAGCTCAGTGGCCCAGCAATACAGTGTCTGCGCTAAGACTAAGAGGTTTGTCAGGTCATTGACTCTAGTGCAGAGTTGCCCACACTTTTTTGGCATGCAAGCTACTTTTGAGATGACATGCTCCAAAAGATCTACCTATATACAGTATATACTGTACACACTATTTTGGGTCTAGTCTAATGCTACGTTTATGTACTGATGATTCAAAAGTTGACAACTCATGCAGTATTTTCATTTTAAAATACTATGTTTTATGTACAAACAATTCCGAAGTTGACCACTTATACAGTATTTTAAGTCTAAAATAGTAGGTTTATGTACTAGGAATTCAAAAACTACACAGTAATAGTACACGCATTTTTGCGAGGAGTTAGTTTTGTTGTGTGTATTAATATTATTTTGTCGTAAGGCATAATTAGAACAGAGATAAGGCTTTTTATTATGAAAACAGAAAGCAGCCACAGTCGCATTTCATGCTATGCTGTAAACCGTATATTTGGGGGAGCATGACATCTCTGAAGGGCCAGTGGCTAACCATGGCTGATTTAATCCATTCCTTTATTTAGTTATGTTTATTTATTTATACAGCCACCTTACATCTACCTTCTTTTTATTATTTATCTTTATTATTTATCCTTTTTACCTTGCTAGTTTGCACGAGAGCAGAAGTAACCAAGTCAAATTCCCTGTACATGCACTGTACTTGGCAAATAAAGTGATTCTGATTCTGATGACTAAGCGAATGGCGGCCCCTGCTCCATGGGCAGCGCTCGAAAAGCCCGTGCTTCAGGACAACACTGCTGCCTAATTAGACTGGGATCCCCTAGGTTGGAACCGCAGAGCCAGCATCAGGCGCCATGGTAGGGTGGTTGTGTCAGACGGGCTGTCTCCATCTTGCTCCCGTTCGAGGAGGCATGTGGGGTGACCCTTGCCTCAATAAACACTTCTGCAGGCCAGAGTGCCTGGTCTTCCGCCGGGAACTTAGCGTGTAGCGGGTCCACAAATGGCTCTCTGATGGGAGAAAGAATTTGCGCTGAGTGTATTTAGATATGCATGAGCAGTGACGTATCAGAAGATGTTTGATTGGCCATTCTGCATGTCAGTCAAATATTTTTCAGGGAGGATGATGATTCGCTGACATTTTTCTTAAAATATATTTTTTGGTGGTTTGTCTCTGATGGCCCGCAATCTAGTAGGACGTAATGAGCACCCCTGCTCTAGAGGTAGGACTTGACTCCTCTTTGCTTGACACTCATATAAGGCTAGAAAAGGACCACCAAAAGATTCCCAAGCACTACTGTGACTGCAGTTCACTGCTCCTTCAAGAAATGAGTGAAAGTGGGGATATGAGTAGGGAAAACCATTTCCAAACACTCAGGTTTTGTTAAACCTCGCCACATTTACAACATATTAACAACCACCTAAAAACACACATTTCATCCTCATGTGAAGCAACCTTTCAGATAAGAATTTGTCATCAAGCATTTTTTGACAGCAGTTGCACACATTTTGTACTTTCTTCACATGAGCCCACACATAGATGTCATAAAGGTATTCCCCATTTACTCCACAGACGAATCAGCGTGGAAGACACCAACAGCCAACAAACCTTGGAAGTGAAAAGTTAAAGCACACTGAACATTGAGACTTGATCTTGAAATGACTAAATATTGTTCTTTTTCAAAAAAATGTAAAAATGAAGGCAGCCAATCCCCCCCCTTCCTGAATTCCACTCTGTTTAGGAACTTTTTAATAAACTGAACACGACTGAAGCTGCTGGTCTTTTTAAGCGCAGCTTACATTATTGACTAGAAATCATCCCTATTGTTCTAAATTCAAACTATTCCTTCTATTCTATTTTTTTTACATAATTATAAAAAAAAAATCATGCATGAAGTGGTTAAATTATTGGATTGATGTTTGGCAATTAATCCATCTGGTATATGAGGCTGGCATTGACATTAATGTAGCTTAGCTAACATACTGATGTTGGAGGACTATGTTCATGTCATGTGACACGTGTCATCCATCTTATTATTAGCACTTAGATTTTATCTTGAGTAGACTAATCTGTCCCATATTATTCAATGCATTTTAACTCATAGACTATTGATTCATATTAAATTGGTAAAAACTGCAAAGATTTTCTGGCTTGTGAGTAATTGCCGTCTTCTTAATAAAAAATGTATGCGGTCTTCATAATAATAGGATGCTGTCCTTATAAGAAAAGGCACCAAATACAGACATCGAGGTCTTCCTCAAGGTTCATGTAGTTTAATTAAGAAAGTTTAGGTGTAAAAACTGTGTTTAATGAAAGTGCTCTAAGAAAGAAGTCATTTTTTATTAAGTAGATTTGATGCCACCATCGGTGGTGCTCTGACTTAAAATGTGACACTGCTGGAACTGCTTCCACGCCTGTTAAAAGAACATTTTTATTATTAGCTGTTGCCACGCGTGTCATCACAGGCAGAATCATTTGGGTGCCTTATGGAGTTTGGTTTGCACTCTCTCTAAATTGGTCTGTACTTTATTAGATAAGTGAGTTTTGTGAACTTATTCCCAAAATAGTGCAAGAGGTTTGATTATTTTAATTCCAGCCTCAGTGATTTTCAACACATGAAGAGAAGACTTCAAAATATTGAGAAAAAGGGAGAAGCATTTTTGGAAAGGAAAGCAGTTTTTTTCTGCTTTAGGGACTGGATTTTTAAGAATCACAAGTGATCCATGAACCTATGCATGCGTGTCTGAGATATTTTTAATGCTTGGGAAAATCTATACCCCTAGTTGACGAAAAGGAGTCTGAAATTTGTTGCCCTTCCTTCCAGTTAATTGAACTCTGACCTGTGAAAATCCAAGCAAATTACATCGATGTTGGAACTTAGTGTCACACAGAAGGTGCGAATAACTGTTAGGTTAAATGTTAAAAGCTGTGTAATAGAAGAAGTGCTACATGACGGCTAGTTATCTCCCAGGACACTGAGATAATGAATAAGTGCTCAAAAGGTGGAATGTTGTCATTAACCATTAGCTCTCAACCCTGCGGAGAGATTCCCTGTTTCATCTGCTTTTTGCAAGTGAGCAAGTTAATTTTTCACTGGCAATTTGGCATTAAACTCTAAAACCTGCAAAGTACATCGTTTCCAGCATAGCAAGTCCTTTATCACTTTTTGATGAGTTTCTGTCTGTGCAGCACATGAGGCCAGTTTGACCTTTGCAACTGTGGTGGGGATAGAAGGATGGGCTGGTGATTAAAACGTAGCAAGAAAAGCATACGATGTCATTCCAAATCCTTGCCCTAAAACCCGCATTACGTTTTTCTAACAGCATGCAGATGTTAATTCACATTAACATTAAGAGGTTGTGATGTTCATAATGAATGAACACGTCCTTCTCTCTACGCTGCAGAGATGTATTGTTTGCCTGCTTTCCTGTACAATTACCTGATGTGATCCCCCAATAGGTTTTGTTCAATCTGTTTGTTTGTAAGCAAAACTGCACTTTTCATGTGTGATGAAAGTTGCAGGTCTAGGATTTTTTTCATACAGTATATGGATAATACATACTATTCAATTTAGTGTACAGGATTAGATTTTGTTTTTGGTTCTGCTTGACCTTTAGATCTCATACACACCAGGAATTATATAAAGGTGCATAGATGTTTACAAAGAGATTATGCTATTTCTCACTGTGTAGGCTACTTTCCACTTTTATTACTGTTAGGTCAAAACTCACACACACTCGGGGTGAAAAAAAAGCGTGTGTATATAAAAATTATACAGAGCCCCAAAAGGGTCATTAAAAGAAAAAAGTTTTGAAGCAAAAAAAAGTAACGGGTGCGCACCTGTTTGTTTTTGTTTTTTTACTTCAAATGTTGTTGTTTTTTCCCCAGTGACTAACAGCCATTAATACAAATAACAAATGGCTGTAGTTTGTCGTAGGAATCCAAATACCAAATATAATTTGGACTCTTTTTTGAAACAAAACACTTGACTTTAAAACTTGTTTAAGACGACGTTCAGAGATGATTTCATTGTGACAGTAAGTAAGCAAAGCTGCAGTCTCTTTGTAGACGAGTCAAAAAGCAAAGTAAAACTCAATTAGTTCACTTAATGCCATTTCCAGGTAACTTGGGAACATTTCTCTGTGCGCAAATTACCTAGTCACAGGTGCGCACCTGTTAGTATCGGGTGCTTCACATCTTTGAGTTCATACCATAAAAAATGGGAGCAATAACAAAAGTGTTGCGTTTATATTTTTGGTCAGTGTATTTAAAAAGAAAAATAGGATTGCAAAAAATAGGTCAACCACAACGGGTGAGATTATTAAACCTGCATCAGCGCGCCTGTGTGCGCATGGTGATTAACGTGTCGCGCAAAAGCAGTGATCACGGATCTGAAAGGCGAGCTGAAGGAAGCAGACGTTCCGGCCGACTTCAGATGAAAGAAAAATCCCTACCAAGGCATCTAAAAAAGTGGAGAGGCATCCGGTAAGATGCGGAAGTGATCGGGGTTTGATCAGCTGTTTATGGCATTTTCAGGGGCGCTTTTAGAGTTCAACTGTTTATTGCATTATCAGAGCGCTTTAACCGTGAATTGTTTTAAATGTATTTCCTGTATGTTTGATGATTAATTGATCATGGTGCATTGCTGTTGTTTGAAATTTGATCATTTGTTATTGAAATATGCTATTTTGTTATTTGAAATTAAATTATAGTTATTTGTAATTGAATTGTTAAACAGAATATATTTTCAAAAGCATTATTTCTATACAGGTTTTTCACATTGCTTTGTTTCTTCAACCTACTCATTAACTCACTGGAAAAAGTTCTCTGTCTAAAGCCAAATGCAAATTAAAAAAAGAGACAAGTTCATGGAGTTTTTGAGTCATGGCATTTCCTCCATTTGATGCTTTCCTCCTTCAAGTGGGGCAAAATAATTTGACAATTATGTTTCTTTTTTTTTGTCTGGTGGGAAGTGTCAGGGTGTGTGAGACACACACTGCTTAGAGCTGGCAAGAAAGGAATTTCTTCAACGGTTGGAGAGCTTGGTAAATCTGATGTAATGAGTCTGTAGTCTAAAGACTCACATTCATAGTTAATCTTCTTCCTCTTTCGCCTTCTCCCATCAGGGGTCGCCACAGCGAACAAGTCGCACGGTAAACTTGGCAATGTTTTACGCCGGATGCCCTTCCTGACGCAACCTTCTCAAACCGGGCTTGGAACCGGCACGGAGGTGGAGAAGGGAACAGGGAGCAGCCCGGAGTCGAACCCTGGTTGCACGGACGGAAGGTGCCGCAAACCAGCAAGAGCTAAACCGGCTCCCACTCACATTCATAGTTAATAATAACACCAAAATCAGGATGTTTTCAATCTATACAGTATTCCATTAATGAAGACATGGTCTCACCTTAAAGTCTGATATATGTAATGACGGGCCAGGCTAGCTCTTTTACAAGATTAACGAACATCGGCTAGTTCTGACGAGGAGGAAATATCGGCTTTGCACTGGGACACATTACACATCTAATGTCAAGTGTTGCATAATGGTGCAGCTTCAGAATCCGCTGGAACGACGTTACTAGGGTCAACAGTTGAAGATTTACAGTAGTTGAAAGCATATAAACACTGGATCTAAAGTTCAGGTGTTAGAGGTTTAAAAACACAAAGATAAGAAGGCAAGAGAATCTCTGACTGCAGACAAGTTTCAAGATCATGACAGGGAAGGGAGTTTAGTGCCACAACTGAAACCCCGAACTGTATAATTTTTTTATTGGTTGAAATTTTTAGGATAGGACTTAATGGTGGTGTAGTTAGCACTGTCCCTTCAAAACAAAAGGACCCTGGTTCAAATCCCAGCTGGGTCCTTTCTGTTTGGAGTTTCCATGTGTATATTTAGGCCTTCTCTGAGAACTCAGGCTTTAGATCAAAAACATGCTTCAGAGATTGATTGATAATTCTAAATTGTTGCTTAAGACTGAGTCTGTCTCTGGCTTTGTGATAGACTGGCAGACTGTCCAGGCAAGGATTGGCAATTCCACTCCTTTGTTTGCACGTTTTCCAGATATCCTTGTATTTCTTATGGCTGATAACCCAGAGTGTCTTAAAAAAAAAAGAAGGAATGCAGCTCTAGATTCCCACCTCTGGCCTGTTCTATGTGTTACGATGAAGCAGCCCCTGTGAATCCTGCATGGGACTAAGTGGGACTAGAAGATATATCCAGATAGATTTATTTTTTAATGTTGTTAAACATTACAAGCAGTTAAGGCTCATCAAAATGCTGTTTATTCTGCCATATCTCCACTTCTCTGAATGTTTTTGGATGTTTTAGGATAATGAGCATGTGTTTGGCATTATTTAAATAATTTGGCTTTTTTTTTCATTCATTCATTCATCATTCATTCATTTTCTTAACCGTTTTTCCCTTTCGGGGTCACGGGGCTTTTTTTTTTTCTTTTTTTTTTAATTCTGTAGGTTTAAGGTCACAGCTCACATTTTTTGCGACTGTGGTGCAGCCTCTGATGGGAATATTGCAGGTTCAATTCCCGTCTTGTCCGCACTTGTCAAAGTGCCCCTTGGGCAATACACTGAACCCAACCTTGCCTCTGGTGGAAGGTTGGCGTGAGTGTTCGGCAGCGCAACCGACATCAGTGTGAAAGTGTGTGTGAATGTGACTGTACAGCGCTGTGAGGCTTTGAAGAAGGTAAAAAAAAAAGCACTATATAAGTATATGCCATTTTTCAAGTTTTATTAGGCATTTCTGTCTATTTTTCAAACTTTTAAATACTTTCAGTCATCTCTACAGGATTTTATTTAAAATTCTGTGCCTCTTTAATTCTCAAAGAAGTTAAAGATAATTTAAATGGAGACGACGGGAATTATCAAAAAGTATATTCAATGTAAATCAGCACATTTGAGTTTACAGCTTAGCCATTTAGATATTTCTTTAGCCATTTTGAGCATTTAAACTAAAAACGCTTTAAGCACTTTTCTGCTTTGAAAGCACATTTAATACTTAAAGCTTTTAAAAAAAACTTTAAGAGGAAGAGAGAGAGAATTAACCAGAAGAAAGATCAATGGGATGAAGTCTGGACAGAGCCAATAAACAGAAAATGTTCTTCAATAAGTTCATTTCAGGAACAAGCCTGGGAGACATCCTATCCCACCCTGACCCACAGCTTTGCTGTTAGGCCTTAGCTGCCTCATCCTCCAACTCAGTATCGACACCTGATCTTAGTGGTGATGAATCATCTCAAACATTAGAAAGGTGTCGGCCTCCTTCTCCAGACTGCCTGGATCTAACAGACAAAGAGAAAGGTTCTAGGGCTATGGAAGGCAACCTGCTTGGTTCCGCTAAACAGTCTAATCTATCTGACCTGGCAACAACAGCTTTCATTGCCTATCATCAGACATCAGATATAACTTCCCAATGATCAAGTATAGAAAACAAAGAAGCTCCTTCGAGGGCCCTGCAGTTAGTTTATCATCATAGATCAAATCAGGCAACTAAGTTGTCTGAACAGGAACAAAGACACTAAATAATCTTGGGCTCTTTTGTTTGTTAGTTAGTTTTGTCGTTTCAATTTCTATTCATCCTTGGATAGATACAAATTCAGCAATTTTAGCATTTGGCAAATTTCTTCAGGATCCTCATGAACCAGTTTAAGGATACAGCATTCACACTTGCATCATCTCAACTAATGCAACTTTTATAGTTTTCTGTGAAAATTGGTAAAATACCAGCTTGGCAGCAACAAATCTCTGTTATATAAATATGCATGGTCTCTATATTTTTGCATTCTGCGCTTGAATGGTGCTGGCAGACCATCTCTGAGCACCATTCATGACAGCATACACTCCACCACAGACCAACAGCTAGAAAATCTTCTAATGCTATGTACACACTAGGCTTAGAATTGAGCGACCTCTTTCAATGAAAAGTCTATGGAAACACACAAATGAGTTACAGGCTTCCACATTCAACGTTGAACGGATTAAAAAACAAGTTTTTTAATCCGTTTTTGGGCTCTACGTACAAAACATGTTGCCATTGAACGCGTGACGAAAGTTAAATTAGTTGAGCTTTGACCAATCACAGGCTCTGATTTTGTAGGGACATACAAGTAGCGCCCTTTTCAAAACACAGAAGTTCCAATCATCTGAAAAGTGATCACACAGGAGAAATTAATAATTGAGTTTTGTGACTGGCCGGAATTATACGACACCAAGCCTTTCGCATATCAGAAAACTGGTGTGAAAAAGAAGGCTGGAGCAAGATTTGCAAAATTTGCCCCATAGATATGCATTACACACCAAACCTCTTCCAACTGTACGTATTTGCGCTAGCATTGAGTAGCGACCGTCCAGTGTGAACACCATATGCTAAACGTGCGAGCAAAAAACCCACGTTCAGCAAGATCTTGAACACATGTCTTGCGTGTACGTAGCATAATACAGGCAAGCTGTTCAGGTGAACTTCCTTCTGTGCAGGGTTAGGCAACACATTGTATTTATATCAATCATCTAAAAGTGCACTGCGACAGACTGCGGCCTGTCCAGGATGTTTCTTGCCTTCGCCCACGAGTGGCCAGGATGGGCTCTGACAGCCCCGTGACCCAGTGAGGGACAAAACAGGTTCAGAAGATGAGTGAATGATAACAAAAGTCACTCTAAGTCTGATATTCTTAACATAAATGCAGAAGTGACTGGCTGCAGTGACTTTATATCAGATCAAAAGAATGTTGTCTAAAGCATTTGAGGGTTTAGCAATGATAAACAACAGTAAATAAGACCAGTCTTCTTCTAGTGTTGTAAGTGAGAAAAGGTCAGACGTTCAAAAAAGTAGTAATTAACGCTGGCTATTAAAAACAAGTGCAACTCTTTGTCCTTGAACTCTAAGGAATCCTTAAATTCGTAAAGCTAGGGCGCACTGACTCATATCCTAAAACCCCCTCCTGATGCTGCCAAGTTTCTCTAATTTTCTCAAAATTATGTTCAGGTAGTCATTAAAACTGATGAGGGATGAGTATTTAGTAAACTGCATTAAAGCTATGCGTTTGAACTACTGTTTAAACATTTCTTTTTATTAGGAAGTGAGAAAAATCAGTCTTTCGCATCATAAGAAAAATGTAAAAATACTGTGACTAAAGCCTTTGATGTTATACTGCTTACATCTTAGACATTCTTAACAGTTTAACCAAAAACTAAGAAAAAAAGTCATCCATGATGTCCCAGAGGGAACAGTTCCAAGAGGACAAAATCAGTTTGATCGTCTGTTGCTTCCCCATGAACTATTAATTATCACTCCCAGCTTCCCCCAGGTTTTTACTCTAGATGAAACAGTTGACAACAGATATACACACATAGCCTATGCTTGGAAGAATAATACAAAAATAAAGCTACATGCACCTATTGTCAATTCCTGCTATATTCATTGAAAAAGGAAGAAAAATCTCCCTGCGAACCTCATTCTTTCTATGCTCTACAGTTCTTGGTCATCTCCTGCTTCTCTATGAAGCTGTTTTTGTGTGACACAAAAATGAATAGCAAAAAACCTTGAATTTCTACATTCATCTGGCCTTAAAAGAAAGACAAATATAGTACTCAGGTGAAGATAAGGTAATAGTAACCATTAAAAAACCCTGCATGTGAAATAGAAAAGCTATGTTAAAGACTGATCCACAATGATTAAGGCCAAGCCATAAAATGGTCTCAGTATGGAATTATATATATATATATATATATATATATATATATATATATATATATATATATATATATATATATACATATATATATATATATATATATATATATATATATATATATATATATATATATATATATATATATATATATATACATATACATACAGGTGTGGACAAAATTGTTGGTACCCCTCAGTTAAAGAAAGAAAGTCCACAATGCTCACTGAAATGACTTGAAATGTTCAAAAGTAACAATAAAATCAGCCATTACTTTTGAGTTGTTGATTAACAGAATGATTTAAAAAGAAACAAACTAATGAAACAGGGCTGGACAAAAATGATGATACCTCCATAAAAGACTGAGAACCAATTGCCCAGGGGGTCATGAAGAACTCAGGTATGTCCTTTACCGCTGCCTGTTAAAGGTAGATTTCCCTTTTTTAGCGGGTGCATGTTCCTCTTCTGTCCCTTCATTGGACCGTTTCACCTTGTCAAAGCAACTTTCTAAAGAAGTTTGTTTTTTGCTCATTTTGGTTGTTTGGGTTTAATTTTAGAGGGGTTTATCACGTGATGTTTGGTGTCGCGACTTTGACGTGCGTTAAGTGTGTCGGATGTAACAGAGAAAATCCGGTTACTTTTCAAAATAAAACGCTTTGTTCGAAAAAAACAATAAAATGGAAATTATTTTTTCTTTCTGTGCGTCCCGTTGCCAAAATTTCCCGCGGATCGGTAACGGGCCGCGGCCCGGTGGTTGGGGACCACTGGTCTAGATGACCCAATTCCCAATGTTAAAGTGCCCAAGATAGCACAAGGGTTAAAGGGAGACAAGTAGTCACATTGTTGTTTGGTGAAAGGGTGTGTACCACTCTGAACATGGACAACAGAAAGCAAAGGAGAGAATTGTCTCAGGACATTAGAAACTAAATTATAGACAAACATCGTAAAGGTAAAGGCTATAAAACCATCTCTAAGCAGCTTGAAGTTCCTGTGACCACAGTGGCACATATTATTCAGAAGTTTAAGACCCACGGGACAGTAGCCAACCTCCCTGGACGTGGCCGGAAGAGGAAAATTTATGACAAATTGAGGAGACGGATAGTTGGAACTGTATCCAAAGAGCCCAGAACAACCTCCAAAAAACACTAAAGGTGAACTCCTAGATCAAGGTACATCAGTGTCAGATCGCACCATTCGTCATGGACTTCATGGGAGACGACCAAGGAGGACACCACTGTTGAAAGGAAATCATTAAAAAGCCAGACTGGAATTTGCAAAAATGCGTGTTGATGAGCCACAAAGCTTCTGGGAAAATGTCCTTTGGACAGATGAGACAAAGCTGGAGCTTTTTGGTAAGGCAAACCAGCTCTATGTTCGTAGACTTAAAAATGAAGCATACAATGAAAAGAAAACACTGTCCCTACTGTGAAACATGGAGGAGGCTCAGTTCTGTTTTGGGGCTGCTTTGCTGCATCTGGCACAGGGTATCTTGAAGTTGTGCAAGGTAAAATGAAATCTCAAGATTATCAAGGCATTCTGGATAACAATGTGCTGCCTATTGTCAGAAAGCTTGGTCTCAATTGCAGGTCATGGGTCTTCCAACAGGACAACGATCCAAAACACACAGCCAAAAAACCCCAAGAATGGCTAAGAGAAAAGCGTTGGACTATTCCGAAGTGGCCTTCTATGAGCCCAGATCTGAATCCCATTGAACATCTATGGTAGGAGCTGAAACATACCATTTGGAGAAGACAGCCGTCAAACTTGAGACAACTGGAGCAGTTTGCTCATGAGGAGTGGGCCAAAATACCTGTGGACAGGTGCAGAAGGCTCATCGACAAATACAGAAACCGTTTAATTGCAGTGATTGCCTCAAAAAGTTGTGCAACAAAATATTAAGTTATGGGTACCACCATTTTAGTCCAGCCCTATTTCATCAGTTTGTTTTTCTAATAATTCTGTTAATCAACAACTCAAAACTAATGGCTGATTTTGATTATTTAATTTTCAATAAATGTTAAGTTATTGTTACTTTTGAATGTTTCAAGTCATTTCAGTGAGCATTGTGGACTTTCTATCTTTAACTGAGGGGTACCAACAATTTTGTCCACCACTGTATATACTGTATATATATATATATATATATATATATATATAGTTTGTAATTTTTGTCAAAAGCTTTTTAAAGAATTTTCCTCGATGCATAAATAGGTAACAGTTGAGCTCTCATAACCAACTAAAGCATTAAACTACTAAAAAAAAAAAGCTAAATAAAACAAACTAGAGATGGCAAAATGCTATTATTTATTTCAATTAAGATGGCAGTGATTGACCCTTTAACACTGGAGATGTCATGGGTGACACCTAAATAACACACATTTACAGTATCAACAAGTTTCCTCAATTTCAAGTGTTGCATGTCAGCGCAAAGTTGCTTTTCTCTGCTTCCGAAATTTCTGGAATTGCATTAATTGTGTCAACGATTGCAAAGTTACAGTAGTCAAAAGAATGTAAACACTGAAGCTGAAGTTCTGGTGTTAAAGGGTTAACAGGTTTCGCATTTGAGGTAATGACTGTCATAAGGACATTCAAGTGTTAGAAATAAGTTGACTGTCTGGAGTGGGACTCAAGTCTCGGAGAAAATTAAACTCTTTATTTCTTTCAAACTTAAACAGAAAAAAAAAAAATGTAACAAGCCTAGCGAGAAAAAAGATCTTACTATGAACAACTGAGAATCAAGAACTTACATATAATGACTGTAAACTGAAAGAGTGGAGAATTGAAACTAAAAGCTGATGACTGAGATGAAAAAACATAAAAGTTGCTTTAAAGACCCTAAAACCACTAAAAAAGAACCAATCCTCACTGAAGGGTAGAAGTGAGTTCACTTTAGGATTAAGGTTAACAGTTACTATGTAATTAAAGTTACACAATTAGATGGGTATGTTAGAAGGTAGAATGGTAAGACAACTATCTGTTTAAATGTGTGAATCAACAGGCTCACTGTCACACTAGACTGTTTCTATGTACGTCTTTTGTTTTACAGAGAAATTTATGAGACCACTTAAAAGTCTGTTTGCATTCCTTTACCCCGCACTGGCATTTGAAATTGTGTTCATGCAATAAACCCAAATGAGCTTGTGTGCACTCTTCTGAGCCCAGGAAGCTGAGCCCATGAATGATGTCGTGTAGAGGTCACATGTTGCTTTGAAGCTACATTGGACTGGAAAGAGACGAACAACAACGGCAAATTTAATCACAAAAAGGACGAAGCATGAAATTAAATGAGGAACAAAGAGGCAACGGTGTGAAACAGAGAGGATAGCTGTACAAGCTCAACAATTACTATTAGAGCCACAAGATTAAAATAAGGCACAATCACCTACTTCTGTAGTCATGTCATTATAGACCTATTAGCAGCAACTTACTGTTAGGAGTTAAGGTTGAGTAAAAAATGGATACTAGCCTTGGAGTAACTATGATGAAGTTTAAACGACAGGTCCACATCTGTCTGTCAATCAAACATCTTTTTTTAAAGTCCCCCTATGACATATTTTTTTTAAATGCAATTTTTAATTTTTTTTTTAACCAAAATCCCACAACCTAAACGTCTTTAAAAGCCATGTTTCATGATTTTTTGGAGCCTCTGTGTCATGGCCTGGCAGCTACTCCCTCCTCCCCCCTCCTTCCTGTGTTGGACGCGACCAGCTGGATTCACTCACCTCATCTACACCTTCCTTCATAAGCTCCTCCTGGATCATCAGCCGGTGCCAGTTCGTTGTTCCTCCTATGGTGCATAGTCTGGTCAGCTCATGTTTATGTCTCACGTCTCATTGCCTCACGCTCATAGTGTTTTTTTCTCGCTCTGCCTCAGGACTTAAACCTATTGGATCCTCACCTGGTCGCTGTCCTCCTACGCTGCTGTCTATCTGCCTCAAGAAACCTCCAGCCAGCCGCCTCTCCTCGCCATGGTTCAAGCCTCGCCCACGCCGCAGAACTCCCTCAAGGAAATTCCTCCTCAAGATTTCTCCAGCTAGCCTTAGCTCTTTGACTAGAGATAAACCTGTCAAGACCTATTTCAGATTAAACCACTTGAAACTTACCATTGAGTCCTAGCCTCCTTCCGGGTTCCAGCATCTGGGTCATTCTGAACTCACGTCCGCATCATGACAGAACGAACTGGCCAAACCTCTGACCCAGCTGACCCGGAAGGGCTCCGCCATGCAGTTACCCAACAAGGTATTTTTCTGGGACTTCAGTCTAACTTACTCACTCGTATTACGTCTGTACAAGAGGATCTGGTTTCTCGCATCAACGGTATCACTCGGACTCTTAATGAATTTTCTGGTCAAACTTCAAGGCCCACAGTCTCTGCTCCGCCTCCTATTTCCGGCAACAACGCTACATCCGCTTCCACCCTCATCCCGGAAAATGTTCGACTACAGCCGGAACCTTTTTTCGGGGATGTTTCTGCCTGCGGAGGGTTCCTTCTGCAATGTGAACTGATTTTCCAACAAGCCCCCAGGTATTATCAAGCCGATCACACTCGTATCTCACTAATCGTGAACTCTCTCCGTAGTAAGGCGCTGCAATGGGCTCAAGCTTTCCTGGCCTCCCATCCTATCTCGCATCTCCCTTTCGAACGCTTCCTGGGAGAGTTCCGCCTCGTCTTCGACCGGCCTCGAAAGCAGGAGGAAGCCACCCGACGGTTGCTAGGTCTCAGGCAGGGTAACCGTCCGGTGAGTGAACATCTCATTGACTTCCGGATTTTTGCTGTCGAGGCTGGATGGCCAGATCCCGCACTCAAGGGGATTTTTTACCAGTCACTGAATGAGCGCATTAAGGATCATCTTTGCACCCAGCCCGAAGCAGGCACTTTCGAAGAACTTGTCACGGCCGCCCTGAGGTCGGACATCCGCCTCCGGGAACGCCTCGCTGAGCAGAAATGTAAGCCACCTCCATCCCTTGACTATCCCGTTCGCGACTTACCCCTGGCGGCTCCAGCGAGCCTAGCTTCGCCCCCCGTCAAAACTGATGAACCCATGCAAATAGGCCACTCCAAGCTCTCTCTAGAGGAGAGAAAGAAGCGTCGTGATGGGGGGTTATGTTTTTACTGTGGTCAGGCGGGCCATCAGGTCTCTCAATGCACCGCTCGTTTGGACTCCAGAAGCCCCTCGTTTAGGGACGGGCCACGGGGGGGTGACCCTGAACCTTCTCACGTTTCCAAGTTTTTACTCGTTCCTGTCAAGATTTGCAATAAGAACCAAGTTTTTGAATTTAAAGCTCTTGTTGACTCTGGGGCCGAACATAGTTTAATGGATCAAAGTCTCGTTCATGAACTCTCTCTCCCGGTTGAAGTCCTCGATAACGCTGTTAATGCTGCGGGTCTGGGGGGAAAACAACTTTCACGCATTACCAAACGCACCGGTCCGGTTCTCGTTATTACCTCCGGTAACCACAGGGAATACCATAATTTCTTTATCACTCAATGTCCGCAGACGCCGTTAATTCTCGGGTTTTCTTGGCTTCAGAAGCACAATCCCAGTATTGACTGGAGTTCGTCTCGCATTTCCAACTGGAGCACTTTCTGTATGGCAAACTGCCTGCAGTCTGCTGTTCCCCTCACCAAGTTACCTGACTCTGGACCCGATAAAGAAATAGATCTGTCTAACATACCCTCCTGTTATCATGACCTACGTTCCGTATTCAGTAAATCTAGGGCTAGTGCTTTACCGCCACATCGACCATACGACTGCGCTATCGAATTGCTAAATGGAGCTCCTCTTCCAAAGAGTAAATTGTACAATCTTTCCGGTCCTGAAAAGAGCTCCATGGAGGCCTATATTCAGGAGGCTCTTTCCCTGGGTCACATACGTCCTTCCTCTTCCCCAGTCGCTGCCGGGTTTTTTTTTGTGGAGAAGAAGGATAAGACGTTGCGACCATGCATCGATTTTCGAGAGTTGAATCAGATCACGGTCAAGGATAAATACACCCTACCATTATTAGAATCTGTTTTCGACTCTGTCCAACATGCTAAAATCTTCTCGAAACTTGATCTCAGGAACGCTTACCACCTTGTACGCATGCGCGAAGGTGACGAGTGGAAGACGGCTTTCAACACCCCGTTGGGCCATTTCGAGTACCTTGTGATGCCGTTTGGGCTTACCAACGCCCCCGCAGTGTTCCAGCGTTTGGTAAATGATGTCCTCAGGGACTTTCTTGATCGTTTTGTCTTCGTGTATCTTGACGATATTCTTGTTTTTTCCTCCAATGAAACACAACACGAACATCATGTCCGTCTTGTCCTAGAACGGCTTCTCGCCAATCAGTTGTATGTCAAGGCTGAGAAGTGTGCGTTTCATGTGTCCTCCGTCCCGTTCTTGGGTTATATTATCGAAGCTGGCAACATCCGTCCTGACCCCGCTAAGATCGAGGCTGTCGCTCAGTGGGAGACTCCACAAACCCGCAAGAAGCTCCAACAATTCCTGGGGTTTTCCAACTTCTATCGCCGTTTCATTCGTGATTACAGCAGTATTGCAGCCCCTCTCACGCAACTCACCTCCATCAATCGCCCTTTTGTCTGGAACTCTGCCGCTGATGCCGCTTTCAAACGTTTAAAGTCCCTGTTTGTTTCCGCACCTATCCTCATCCAACCCGACGTGGCTAAGCAATTCATTGTGGAAGTCGACGCCTCTGACTCGGGGGTGGGCGCTGTTTTGTCCCAGCGCGAGGACGGCACGGGGAAACTTAAGCCCTGTGCGTTCTTTTCCCGCAAACTAAGTCCGGCTGAGCGGAACTACGATGTGGGCAATCGTGAGTTGCTAGCCATCAAGCTCGCGTTGGAAGAATGGCGTCACTGGCTGGAGGGGGCGGAACAACAATTTATAGTTTGGACAGACCACAAGAACTTGGCATATTTACGCAGTGCAAAACGGCTCAACTCCCGTCAAGCCAGGTGGTGCTTATTTTTTGATCGATTCAACTTCGCCATCACATATCGTCCAGGCAGCCGTAATGTCAAGCCAGACGCCCTCTCACGCAAATACTCCAGGTCTGACGACAACTCTGTCTCCACCATTCTACCAACGTCCTGTTTTATAGGCAATCTCACGTGGGAGATTGAGAACAGGGTCCAGCAGGCCCAGAGCGAGATCCCCGCCGGTATCACAAACCCTCCTGGCACCCTCTATGTTCCAGACTCCCTCAGGTCCGAGGTCCTCACCTGGGGTCACACCTCACGTCTCGCCTGCCACGGAGGGGTTTTTCGGACTATTCGACTCCTTAAGCGTCGCTTTTTCTGGCCCACCTTGGAACGTGACGTCAAGGAGTACATAGCTGCTTGTAGTACTTGCGCTCGCTCCAAGACGTCTAACCGACCTCCTTCTGGTCTCCTGCTGCCGCTGCCCATCCCTAGCCGTCCCTGGTCCCACATTGCTGTGGACTTTGTCACAGGACTCCCACCTTCACAGGGCCATACGGTCATACTAACCGTCATAGACCGATTCTCCAAAGCCGCCCAGTTTGTTCCACTCCCTCAACTTCCCACGGCCACTGAGACCGCCGACGCCCTCGTCAACCACGTCTTCCGACATCATGGGATCCCTTGTGACATCGTGTCAGATCGTGGCCCCCAGTTTACATCCCAAGTTTGGAAAGCATTCTGCTCCGCCCTGGGGGCCACGGTCAGTTTGACTTCAGGGTACCATCCTCAGGCTAACGGTCAAGCGGAGCGGGCGAACCAAGAGCTAGAGGCCGCCCTCAGATGCTTGGCAGCTCAGAACCATGCTGACTGGTCCAAGTATCTGATTTGGGCAGAATATGCCCATAATTCCCACACCTCTACAGCCACGGGACGGTCACCTTTTGAAGCCTCGCTGGGCTACTCACCCCCCTTGTTTCCTTCCCAGGAATTGGATCTGGCGGTTCCCTCTATCCAGCTCCATCTGCAGCGCTGTCAGGAGATCTGGCTGCAGACCAAGGCCGCTCTCGTCCGCACCGCTGAGAATAACCGCCAGATTGCCAACCGTCACAGGGGGGTGAGTCCCGAATACCAACCAGGTCAAAGGGTGTGGCTGTCCTCCCGTAATGTCCCTCTCCAGGGGTCCTCTCGCAAGCTGTCGCCCAAGTTCATTGGGCCTTATACGATCGACCGGGTCATTAATCCGACCTGTGTTCGACTTCGTATGCCGGCGGCTCTGCAGATACACCCCACATTCCATGTGTCACAGATCAAGCCTGTTTCCGAGAGCCCTTTGTGCCCGCCGGCCGCTTCCCCGCCGCCCGCCCGTACCATCGATGGGGCCCCCGCCTTCACTGTCTCCAAGATCTTGGACGTTCGGCGTCGGGGTCGCGGGGTCCAGTTCTTGGTGGATTGGGAGGGGTATGGTCCAGAGGAACGTTCGTGGATCTCGCGTTCGCTCGTCCTGGACCGTACCCTCATCGACGACTTCTATGCTGCCCATCCTGATCGTCGCCCTGGACCGCCTGGTGGCGGTCGTTGAGGGGGGGGTACTGTCATGGCCTGGCAGCTACTCCCTCCTCCCCCCTCCTTCCTGTGTTGGACGCGACCAGCTGGATTCACTCACCTCATCTACACCTTCCTTCATAAGCTCCTCCTGGATCATCAGCCGGTGCCAGTTCGTTGTTCCTCCTATGGTGCATAGTCTGGTCAGCTCATGTTTATGTCTCACGTCTCATTGCCTCACGCTCATAGTGTTTTTTTCTCGCTCTGCCTCAGGACTTAAACCTATTGGATCCTCACCTGGTCGCTGTCCTCCTACGCTGCTGTCTATCCGCCTCAAGAAACCTCCAGCCAGCCGCCTCTCCTCGCCATGGTTCAAGCCTCGCCCACGCCGCAGAACTCCCTCAAGGAAATTCCTCCTCAAGATTTCTCCAGCTAGCCTTAGCTCTTTGACTAGAGATAAACCTGTCAAGACCTATTTCAGATTAAACCACTTGAAACTTACCATTGAGTCCTAGCCTCCTTCCGGGTTCCAGCATCTGGGTCATTCTGAACTCACGTCCGCATCATGACACTCTGTTTCCAAAACCTCTTCTGCATGGGCGTGGCCATTTGTGCCGAGCTGAGTAGCTCCGCCCCGTTTCTCTTTAGTGATAAAGAAATGGTGAAAAGTGACATAATTTGGTTCCAAATCGACACTTTTTGAACAATGTGTGGAATGATGAAACAAATGTGTGTACCAGACCCTGCTGTTTGATCAAATTACACATGAAAAAGAACTTTGATAAATCCATGAAAAATACTTCGAATTACATTATAATTTAAGCTACATTGCACCAGCGAGCAGCACTGGCTGTGCCTCAGAACTGATTTGATACGAGCACGTGCAGATTGTTGAAATGAAACGCCATAAGGAAAGTGACTATTTGCACATAATTTTCCAAATACGTGCGGCCGGTGCTGAACTTTTTTCTTGGCCACACGGACCCAGAGAAAGGGTTATGGCTAGGATTATGGGTTACGGTTAGGCATGATGATTCTAAATTGGAAAATATATATACCGCTTTCTATGGAAATAAGTGACATAAAACAAAAGTGTTGAAAATTCCAAAACATCTCCAGAGGTTCCTTAAATTAAAGTAGTGATAAATTACAGCTGCAATGATATAATTAGAGCAGTATGTTCAGGGCTTATTAAAAGAAAACAAGAAAAGTGGTTGAATTTAGGCTCATTAACAACAAATGTTGCAAACCTTCAAAATGTACTTTATTTGTTTTGTTTTCCCAAAACTTTATTGGAATATCTTATTTCAAATGTTTTGTTGATTTGAGAAAAGAACTTCTTTTTTTTCTTTTTTTACATTAAAATAAAACTCACTCTAACAAGGCAGCCAGAGTGTTTTCTTTCTTTGATGCAGTCGCTTGCATCATGGCCAACAGTTAAAACAGTGTTTATTTGAATCATACAAAAATAAACTGTCATCGTCTGAGGGTATACATGATGCAACAGATCAATGTCAGGCATGATGGAAAGCAAATCCCCTCCAGATGGAGGCTAGACATCATTCTCAAACAGATTTAAACTCTTGAAACCTTATCTGCTGTGGACGGTGAATTCAGGGCAAGGCTAAGAGTCGGATGGGAGTGGAGGTTGTGGGTGCGTTTGAGCAAAGGGGGAATTCAAATAAGTAGGTAAGGATACAAAGCTAAGAAAAAGTTGGAGGGGATATGACTCAGAAAATACAAGGTTGAACTTGTGCATAATTTTGCAGGAACAGCAAAGGAAGCAAGATTCAAAGGAGTGAAGGAACAGACAGCAGGACACATATAGCAGGTAAGAAAGCTGATGACGAGATGAAGAGAAGCGATACATCCACGTAGATAAAGCAAGGAAAGGGATGTTTATCCTGCCCATGATCATGTAGCCGTCTGTCTGTTATTTTGCCCAAGGTTCTGATTAAGTCGTTTATGTTTAAAGAGGAAGAAGTCTCTAATTCCCCTCCTTTCATCTAATTTAATTATGTGCTGACATTCTCCCTTTCTTCCTTGAAAGGATAAGAGCAGCTTAAGCTTTTATGTGGAGCTTTAATGACAGCGGCTGGGAAACTTACTTACTGCTTAGCCTTAAGTGTGTTTAGCCTGTCTAAACAGTGCATATGTGAGTATGTGCAAATGACACACACACACCTGCACATACTGGATTCCACTCACAGCTGTCCCACATTAGAATGCAGCAGCTAATGTGAATTACATAGGCTCTCTTTTGTTTTGCATTCAGCCACAACTCTGTCTTTGGTTGTGTTTAACTGCAGTAATAACAATAAGTTTCCTATTTCGATGGCCTTTTAAGTACATTTTTCTCCAAAATGTGAACACCCTAGAGCTATCCTGGCTCTGCAGCATTCTCTTTACCAACATTTAAACTTGGAGTGGTCTCCAGCATCTTTAACAAATGTAATTTACATTTACCAGGTAAAACAAAAAGGGCCCCAAATGTTTTTTTAGTGTATTGTTAAGCATTAAATGTATATAACAAAATACTGTTCTTATGTGTTAGGTTTGTCTACAGTTACTAAGAATTTAATTTAAATATCAGCAGTTAACTAATGTTCATTACCAACCCTTACTAAATACAATACTATTTAAAAAAATAAAACATTTAGCATTACTATATCATATCACCGTGTTGTTTTAAACAAATGTTCACCTTTCAGCAAATGTGCAAATCTGCTTTCACTGATTCACTGACATAACCCTGGATTTCATCGGGTTTGGGGACCTGCACCAAGCAGCCTTGGGCCCCCTCATTCATCGTGCCCCCAAAGAATTGAACCCTGGTTTCCTATGTACCAGTCCTACATGCAGCCAACTCAGCCATCCAGACGCTGTAAAGGATTTGCTAAATGAATTATAATAAATTGGCAAATAATTCCCCAACAAAAAATATAAACATTCTAGTTAAGTTCAAATATAACGATATTTAACATATAACTCAAATATAACATGCTACAAGATGAAATACAAATTATTACATGTTTGATGAACTGTGCACAAACAAGATGTATGTGTCGGCTTTCAGAGGGGCAATGTCAATCATGTCGTACCACAGCACCATGGACCATCTCTGCATCTGGCACTTGCAGGTGTAGTTGCCAACCATCTGATCCACAGTATCTACACCTCCTTTGGTTTGGTTGTAGAAGATCACTTCTGTGTTTTTCTTTTGGTTGTTTTTATCCACCATCATACTGTGGTGCAATTATGCTGAGAAGAACAACAGCCTCTCTCTTTTTTTTCTGACATAGCTGTTCTTAGTCATCCTGCTATTGATCTCAAATTCAGTGCTACATTTTTGAAAAAATTTAAAAATGTAACCAGTTTTTAGTTTTTGTCAACCTCAGTTTTTACTAAGGTCGCACTAAGCTAAACAGAATGTTTTTATTATTATTTTTCAGAATCATTTAACTGTTAAATAACCGAAATTCCTTGGTATTTTTTGTGACACACATTTCATTGTTTTTAAATTAATTTGTTTTCTATTACTTCACATTTTGAAGAAACATACATGTTTCATTCTTCTATTATTGTAGTAGTAAGCCCTCTCACTTCACAATGAGAAGGCCCTCCTGTGTGGAGTTTGCATGTTCTTCCACGCATTAATGTGAGTTTTCTCAGAGCACTCCAGTTTCCTCCCACAGTCCAAAAACATGCTTTGGTAGGAGTGTGGACTTCCAACACAAATACTCTTAGATAGAGATTTTGCCATAGAAACAATGATTCGGACCAACTACTCCATATTGATGACATCTGGCTCCAACAAGACAAAGTCCATAGTGTGAATAAATGTCAAACTGAATTTACATAAATTCACTGTAGCAGGAAGTAAACCATTTTTTTATGGGTGACATCCCACTAACCCAGTCCAGTTCTCATTTACAGTTGTCATGATATGTATGACGAAGCAGACCCAGATGCTGGAACCCGGAAGAAAACTCAGACGTAGCAGGGATGAACAAAAAGGATGTATTTTTTACGGATGGAAAAAGTAATAGTCTTTAGAGTTCAATTTTTTCAATCATGGAAATGTCAATAAAGGGAAAGCCTGTTAGCCAAAGCTCTGTTTATATGCTTAGCATTTTTTATTTATACGCTTAGCATTTTTTACATTTTAAAAACTAGTCATATTGCCATCAAACAGACAGCTTAAATGTATTCAGCAAATTATGGTGGAGCCTCAGTTCATGTAACATCAGCAAAACTGTCTTAGCAGTCTCTTATGTGCAGGACCCATCAATACGATAAATATATGCTCAATTATTAGGATGGAACAAACTGATATGGTAACAGAAGCAAACAAGTCATCAATCATCTCCCTGGAAGTCTCATACCAAAATGGCAGTGTTGGTCACTCTAGTGGAAAGAAGACAACAGACTCATAAAGGCCATAAACAATCAGGACACAAAAAACACCATAGGTGGCAAGAGACTCAGTTTGAGTCGAAGGGGGCCAAATAGTATGTTAAACTGTTAATGTCCCAAAACAAAAGAAAATATAATGGGAAAAAATGGATTCATGCTTTTTTTTCTTCAAAAAATGTGTTTGTAAGTGTTGCACAGGATATTGACAGAAACATTATTATCCACATCAAAAGGAAACCCTTAAAATTCAAGGAAATTAACTAAAGAAAAAAAAAAAGAGTGGACAATAACATACATATATACTCTTTACATTTCTTCTTCTCGTTAGACTTCCGCAGAGTTTCAAATAAAGAATGTGTTTGGGCTTCTGATTTTTTCATTGCATTTGGTTTTCCTGTTCATTTTCTTAACACAGTTTACTAAACCTGCTTTGTGGGTTAGTTAACAATTGCCTTGTTTAATAGTTTTATAAAGCCTCCACTTTTAGCAATGAACACTCAAAAAGAAAATTCTGTATATTTACTTAACAGCCTTGTGTCAAGCGATTGCATGCAACCACAATAAGTAATTGTTGTAAAGCATACTCATTTAGTATGAGCTACGGAATCCCACGAGGATACAAATTCTAGATTCAACTCAAGTATGTTGTGTAATCCTTTGCCTAAATTGTTGAGTAATGCAAAATATTCAATGTATGTAGTAATATGTATGCAAGCATTTTTAAAATATGTGAAAAATCCAGAATTAAATAAAAATAACAAAATGCACTTTAGTCAAAGTAAAACAGCCATAGTTCTTTTTAATAGCTATAGCAATTATATAAAACTCAGTTGGCATTAGCAAGTACTTGAAACAAGATTGCATGTGAGGACAATCTTTTGACAGCTTTTTCTATTGAAGGCTCAAACGAGTCATCCTGCATAATTACATAAATTAAAAAAGGCTTTTTTGTCAAAATGATGTAAACGTTAGACAGTTTGCTTTTTTGAATGAATTTTACATTTTAGCCTGGTATGGTATATTGGCCCTAGAACTAGTAGGTAAGTGGTAAAGGAATTAAGGATTACACAGTTTTCTTTAGAGTCAGAAATGTGTGTGACTCCAATAATTTATGTTTATTTAATGCAATGTAAACAATTTGCTTTCCTAACATGTATTTTCTTTAATAACCCAAACTTGTGCCCCTTGGCAAATTGCAACTGTATGATACAAGTGTGCTGTAAACAAGCACACACACAAACATGCTGTGAGTCAAATGTACATTTCCCTTCAAGGACACATGTTGTGCATCAGTGTAGCAATACTTGTTCTAATTAAACAGGTAGACCACTCTATCACCTTGAGAACTGCTATGATTAACCCTAGGGATCTTTAGCTCCAACAGCCCACAAACACACAGATGCCCGCCCCCACCACCACTAGCACCTGTATCATCCAGCTCTTTCTACTGCACATGGATGCCTCCATTAGCCATTAAGCTGGACTGCACCAACACTCATGTGTGATAGAGAGGATATGAGAAGGTGGGACTCTTATTAAACACCACGAGACCCGACAGAATCAATTACAGTGATGTATCGATTTGTCGATAGACACTGGTGGCTAAAACTGAGCACCACGAGTCTGCCACCGGACTGCAGGGAATGGAAGGACGGTAGAATGATTGCAAGAAATAAAGGGGAAATGCAACAGAGTAAAGGGGGAGCGGATGTTTAAGAAGGGAGAAGCCTTTTGCACACAGGAGTAGCTATGGAGATGAGAATCGGAGCAGGAGTGTGAGAAAGGGAAAAGGGCTATCTGAGGCGCTATGTGCTGTAAGGATAAAGATAATGTAGAAAAAAGGGAGTCTGTAAAGAAAGAAAACAAGATAAGTACATATATGTATTCCTCATTTTACAATAATACTACTGCTGTTTAAAGGACAAATATACTATTTATTTAACATATTTATTTAACATAAAAAGTATTCATGTATATGACAATATATTACCTTTGGCACACAACAGAAAGGTTTTTTTAATGAATTACAAGTTATTTTCACAGCTGATTTTAGAACCCAGAAGTAAGACGACTGGATCTAAATTTAAATTCAAAGTGTTTCCACACATTGGACTGTAATGATGAACTGATCAGATTTTGCTGCCATCACACGTGTGTTGTCAGTTGAGATGTACTTGGTCCTTTTTTTTTTTTTTTTGTTTTGATATAGTAAAATAAACCTACTGTGTCTTATTTCCCACGATCAATAGAATTGGGAAATGATTTTGTAATACCATAGATCGATTCAAATAATAACTTACCTCAGGCAGAGCAATCTGGTTGGATCAATGGAAAACAAGTTGATTAATTGATTGAGTCACCTAATCGTTAAACCCCAAAAATAAATGCATGCATAAAGCAACTTTAAAGGGGTTTTCTATTAGGTTTGGACACATTTCAAGAAAAGAACGCACACAGGTCTGTGCACCGTTGCCAAAGGCAATTGTGCAATGTTAATTTAAATCATTAGCAGGATGGGAGTATTTCATTTGCCACTAGGGTTACTTGGTGTGGATTTAGAAAATGGCTGAAAACTAAAACAACATGATCAATAAACACACACACACACACACACACACACACACACACACACACACACACACAATGGATAGGACTGAGTTTTTGCACAAAACATAAAATATGAATTCCAGTACAAGTGAAAACTAGAGATATTTAGAGCAGTTAAAGATCAATAGTTACAGATTTACTTTCTTGACAACATCAACAATGCACAAAATTAAATCTAATGAATATCAGTGCTCAGGTTGTTTCCTGTCTTCATGCATGTGCGCCTCTTGTGCTTAGCTGTATGAAGAGGTACAGCTGTAGAGTTGTTTAAGCTTAAGCCAGTAGTTTGAGATCCATCAGATTTATGTCTTTGTTGTTTCTCCCTCCTAAACATTAAGTGATAAACTCAGTGAAGGACACAGTAACAATGATCTACCTTTTCATCTCTCCCCGTCTCTTGTCTCTTCACTCTATATATGTTTCACTTTGTCTCTGTGCTATCAATCAGTCTTGTGGTAATTGCTGGTGCATTTCAGGGATTTTGCTGTCGACTTTAAGCGATTAACGTTTGGACAAATAAAAGGCCCTTATATCCCTGCAGTCAATAAGTTAGGGGATGGACATAGGCACTGACACTCAACAAAACCAACTGAAGAAGCTGTTTCGCAGATGTCACCCACACATTTTATATGCACTGTTCCTTTGGTATACCCCCTAACCCCCCACCCCACTTGCATTTGGGAAGTCTTGCGATCTCCGTTTAATAACTTGACACGTCACCATCAACTTGCTGGGTGTATTTGTCTCCAAAAACAATGCATGGAAAAAACACCACTGATTTACAACTGATTACCATGGAGGCATCAAGGTTAGCCACAAACGTTAACTGGTGACTGATGCTCTGTCTGTTAGTGAGCTTTAAAATAGTTGAAAACTTGTATTTATTTATGAATTCTTCTTGTGAGTACTCTGATAATGAACTCTGATCGTGTACATGAGTGCTATTGTGAAGCTTGTTTCAAAGGAAGCGTTGAAATTTGTGTGATTAATCAGATGAAGTTTATTATTGATGAATATGCACAATATTGTTGTGAAAAATTAGTTTAATATTTTTTCAAGAATAAGATAATAATGGAATTAATATGTTGGTCTTGTTTACACTGGCCAGGTGTTTTTCCATCTGGGGATTTTCCTCAATTCTCAATGGGGAGCTAAGCAGAGCCTGGCCTGACCAGGTTATCACCACTACCTACCAATGCTGTAGGAAATCTCACACACAACACTGGAACATTAGCCTGGACTTTTCCTCCACTGCTCATCGGAAGCGACGAACACTGGAGCTAGTTAAACTGGATTAAATTCCAGTTTTGTTTTGAGTTTAATTATGAGTTAAAAAGGGACTTTTGACTTGTTTACATTTGTTTAATAGTCAAATGTGAATTAGTTGGATAAAACAAGACAGATGTTAGGTTATGATCCCAGTTGAGGACATTGGTGGCCATAATAGATTAGAACTGACTGTGGGAAATAATGGAAAACACAAACTCCGACTGAGGAAAACATGCACACCAGAGACGCAAACAAGCCAGATGCAGGATGTGGTGTTTCTCCTCCTCTTTATCTGCACACGCATCTTTAGACATGGCAGCAGCGACTACAGGGCCTTTCCCTGCCTTACAACCGTAATTTGTCACCGGCAGGAGCCTCCTAGAAGTGCATGCATGTCGAGACAGCATGACCTGATCTGGTGACATCCAAGCCTTATTAAGAAACAAACTGGCATCGACCAAGAAAAATGTTTTTCCCAAACCCCTGGAGGTAAAATTGGCACCACAGCCAGCTGCCCCTGATCGTCTGCCCTTAAAGTTGTGTCTCACAGACTACACATACACTCCATTAAGGGGATTCGAGCAGAATCCGGCTGAGACAAAGGGCAAATTCCCCATTTGTCTTCCCCTTCCCCTCCTCATCCTCTTCCTGTCCCACTGGTGTATACCTTCATTTAATTCACCCACCGGCTTGCATCTCACAGCTTCTGCTCCTATATGACTAATACAAACACAGAGCACGGAAAGCATAATAAAGAAGACAAATCATGAATCAATACAGCTTTTATGCTTTTCAGCAATATATATATATTTTTTTCCAATTCTTACATTTATATGCTCGTTTGTCTGCACAACAACCATTTGTTGATAGATCAAGTTTTAATATAGAAAGACATTCGCTCTGGATAAACACAATTCAACCCTATAATGTGACTTTACTTATGACTTTGTCTTGGATGACTTTTATGAGTGCACATTACTCATGGTAGCAGGAAGACACTCTCTCTGTCTCTATTTGCAGCCTCTTCATTCTTCTTTTCTTCTTCGCTGACCCCACCCCTGCAAGAACCAATCCATGAATTAAAGGCAGATATTTCAACAACCGCAACATTAAAACTTTACAAAAGATTAAAAAAAATTTGATATGCTGAGGTTTTCACTTTGCCATTTATTTTTTTATATACACAAGAGCACAAATGGCACAGGATGTTTTCTTTTCCCATTAAGACAGAAAACATATCAGTACCATCTGCACCACCTTAAGATTGTGATACTATTGTCAGAAAACACATTTGTACGTGTTTGGCACACAGCTGCTGTGGTAACCTAGCCGTTCTTTAGCCACGTATTTAAAATATTGCACTGCGTTATCAAGCATCTACTTTTTTTCTTCGGATAACTGAGGTTATTCAAGCTTTATCAAAAAACAAACAAACACTGGGACATGTTTAGATAATCGACCTGCACGCATACAGTCTAGCTGAATTCTATTTATTAAAGTTATGTCTCCAACAACAACGAACAAAGGAAACAAGAAACCATATAGCTGCATAGATATATGGTTACCAGACCTTCTTTAAGCTGCAGTTCTTTGGTTCTGTTCAGGGTTCTACGGGGGGAACTGGGTAGGTGGGGTGTGGGTGGGTGGGTTGGGGGGTTGGGGGGTGAGGGAGGGGTCCCATCTTTGTGTGATTGTCCTTTGTTTGCTGTTTTTAACAATCTTCAGTTTTTATGACCGTTTTATCTGCTTTTATGTGAAGCGCTTTGTGTTTTTAACTGAAATGAAAGGCGCTATATAAATAAAGTTTGAGTTAAGTTGAGATAGATGCTCTGAGCCAGTTTTCCCGGGCAGATTTGTTCGATATTTTTTTTTCACTAAAATATATATAACCATCAGGTTGTGAATACATGACACAACAATCAAAGATTAACAGAACCAATGGATGACAACATAACAATAAAATTATTGAAATGAACAATGAAAATAACAAATGTCACAGCATGCATTACCAAATATTCCTAAACTAATTTACAGTTTACTATAATGAGAGTTGACATTATCTGGTGGTGTTTGAGCTTCAATCCGTACTTTTTGATTGGTGGAGACCAAAAAGTGTTTTTTTTATAGACCTACTTGTATTTATTTTTTAAGAGGAATTATTAGCTGCATCTGTTTGTGTATGTGAGTGTAGATGTTTATATTTTTGAAGTGTAATCTGAGTTGATTTTTTAATTATTTGGTAACTGCACTCCTGTAATGATGGCTTGCTGTAAACTACCTTTATTTATGAAATACCACTTCACATTGCATCGCCTCTGGCAGAGATGATGCTTATAAACATACAGAAAATATGAGCGATGAACACCCACACAATAGAGGTAAGATCGGCCTAAAAAAATCCAGCCCGACCCGACCCAGGCCCGCTTTAAAGCCGAACCCGGCCCGAGCCCGACCAATTAACTTGTTCTGCAGACCCGAGCTCGAAGCAAACCCGAAATTTCAATTTATCCCAAAGTATTTTTGGCAAAAAAAAATGCAAGATTTCTTAAAGTTAAAATAATCTACATATTTTATGATCATGATAAATGCATTTGCACAACTAAATAATGCTGGAACACAGAATAAGAGGCCAGACAAAGAGAGTGAAAGAGAGATCTTGATGCGCACTCGCTTCATTACGCGGAGAAATACTGCAGCCGCGGCGGTGCGTGTTTGCCTTTTCAGTCCCCTGTCTCAAGTTTATCCTTGACTTCTTGCTGCTCCATATCGGCGATACCTAAACAAAATAGATGCGGATTTGCGGAGGGAAGATTACATTCACGACACGTGCGCAAAGCGTGCCCTGGCTCTGCGTCTGCGCTTCCTGTTTAGTAGTAGTTATGTAGCAATGACCTTACAGCGCCTTCTCTGTTTTAACCAAATTATTTATTTATAACAAGTATTCCTTAGTTTAGTATCCACACATCGTTTTAGTTTACATCTTTATAAACATATTGTAACGACCCAGAGTTGGGACAAAGCTGCGGGTGGCCGGCGCCCCCTTCTTTCTGCCAGTTGCTGGACCACAGTGTGTGTCAATCAACGGTTGGATAGAGGGAGCAGGGTCTACCTGTGTGTGTGTGTGTTTGTGCGTTCGGTGAACGTTCTCCCTCTGAGTAAGAAGAAGCTGGCTGTGCCTTTCGGTTCGTGCGGTAACCGTTCTGACGTACAGGATTAATAAAGAGCGGTTTGACAACCACCTGCCTAAGGAGCTTCTTTGCAGCCATTACAATATATTTATTAAAAAGTCAGCGAGAGAGAAGCCTGGCCGACCCGACCCGAACATAATGATTGTCATTTTAGTCCCCGACCCGAATGACTCGGGCTCGGGCTTAAGATCTTACCTCTACCACACAATGAGATTTTGACACAGAACTACTCATATCTAGAGAAGATAAAGTATTATTTAAGGTCTATAACCAACATGGTTAAACTCTTCAGATATCTCACAGGGAACATGACTAAAGTGTTTCAAAGGTTGGATTAAGATCTATTGTCGTCTGTGATATAGGAGAAAAAGTTTAAAGGTTTAAATTTGAAAACAACAAATTTTGTTTTGTGAGCTGAACAATGGTGGAACAAGACAACTGTAAGTGTCTTCCCATTAAGGTGGAGAAAACATATTTCCCCATAAGGTTGTAGGAATGGTTCAAAGATGTTTACAGATTCCAAAGATTTTTGCACATAAATAGCATAAGACACTTTCAACAGGGCAGATTTTAAAATGTTTCTTTTAACCAGCAACTGCAACACTGTATAGAGGGCAGGTGCAGTTCTGCTTATGATTTAAATCACTACAATTCTTATGTTATGTTCAAACTGAAAGTGATTTGTGTGGCAGTTTCAATGTTAAGTCAATGTAAAGACAAGCTGACAGGTTCTGCGGTGCGTTTTGAGCTTCAGGCGCAGCGTGCCTTGCCACGATGTTTCCAGAGTTCAAAAATCTTAACTTTAGAGAAGAATTTGTGTCGTGTCGACCAATCATGATCTCAGCTTTGAGACTGTCATTCAGATGCAGCTCCTGCAGTAGATGGTGAAGCTCACCGCACTGGGAGAGTCTCTGAATGACCTCATGAATCCAGGCATGGACACATGATAACAGATGCTGTAATAGAACTCTTCAAAATATGTAATCTCTCAACATCATCGGTGTGTAACATGCATTGACTGTATATGACATACCGGTACATACATATAAACAGTCAATACTTCCAGCTAGCTATGAGGCTAAAAACCTCTGACAGTAGCTCCGCCCACATACAGAAGGAGAGGCAGGTCTTGGAACAGAATTTTGGACAAGCATCCATCAGTGAATTGGACACATATGTAATGACACTAGCAGATGCAAATTCGATGCATAAGTCTGTGTGAAAGCATCATCAAACCAAAGGCAGACATTTGTATTTTGATGTCGTCTTTTATCTAGCTTCTCATTTGTAGCCATGTTTGAATTATCAGTGTTCTCGAAACTGCATTCAAACATGCAAACAAAATGCTACTTCATTATCATTATTTCTACTATAAAACACATCTAGATTAAAAAAAAAACAAAAAAACAATCTGTGTTTTCTATAAAAAATGTTTTTATTTGCATTTTAATGTGGATTTTGCTCAGAGATTTAGTGATTTCACCTGCTGCTGTGGTAATTGATGTGTCTGCACAGTACTCACCAAACGAAGCAGGGCTTGGAATCTTGATTTTGACCTCCACTGTTTCCAATATCCAATAACAAAGAATAAGTGCCTGTTTGGAGGTTGAAAATAATGAAGATCAATGTAATATGCTGATTAAAGGTCACAGAGCTGAGTGTAAGATGTTTGCTGCACCCTTTGTTGTAGCTTCTAGTTCCTGCTCCAGACTCTGTAGAATACGTGCAACGGTGTCAGCATCTACATCTGGATCCTCACATCCTGTCAGGTCCATGTTACTGATCTCCATGATCTCCTTTGCTGCCTGAGAAAATGAATGGGTTGGTACAGAAGGAGGTCTCGAGGTTGTGATTACAGTTCCAGAGGGAACAGGTGCGGATTTGTTGAACACGTCAGTCACAGACACTGAAGAAAGAACAAGATAAAAAGAGACAAAAAACAAAAAAAGATGAAGGTAGTATATATTAATTTATGTTACGGATGTATTCCATGACGAAAAAGGAGTGCAAATAAAACAGAGAAGATAATAAACTCAAAAAATACTACATTACTTTTAACTTAGTAAAAAAAAAAAATCAAAATCAAATAAATGAGTACAATCAGAAAACTGTTTGTGATGAGCTAATTGGATTTCAAACAATAACTATTAAGGTTTTCCATTAATTACATACTAAGAGAATAAAAACACTCCTGATTGAACATTTCATAAATATTGACCTTGGTTGGTAACTCAGTTTTATACAAAAATGGCACCCAAAAGACCCTAATAACAATTGTGTTTAACTTTTTTTTTTAAAACATTTTTGTGCTGAGACGGACTGGCAACCTGTCCAGGGTTTCCCCTGCCTTCGCCCACAAGTGGTCTGGATAGAATCCGGCAGCCCCATGACCCCGAAAGGGAATAAACGGAAGAAGATGAATGAATTAATGTTTCTTTGTGAAACAGGGATTTGAGAAAAAAAGGGGAACAAAACAGCTCTTGTTTTTTGTCATCTGTCCAGTTTTCTACAATGTTCAACAAGTCACATGGCTTATTTCGATGAATTTGACAAATATACGTGTGCTTTAATGCTCATTACAAATGTGAAAGTTTCTTAATAACATCAAAAAAGTGTGGTAAACTTTGTATTTTACTGTCACAGCCCCTAATAGGGTTCTTAGACTTGAACATGCAGATCTCAGATTACAAACAAATGATAAATAATAAAGTACAACCTGATTTAAAAGTAGGGCAGCTAGATGGCTTAGTTTGCCGTGTGTAGGACTGGCATAAGGGAAACCAGGGTGTGTTTCCCAGGGGGCACAATGACTGTCATACAGTGTGAGTCCTCAGGCAAGACCCTTCATGCTACACTTTCTATCTAACCATGTCACCACGAGGAGGCCAAAGTCTGGGTCATCCTGTGCCAGTTCCCAGCCCGGATAAAATACAGGGCTGTGTCAGGAATGGCGTCCGGCGTAAAAACTCTCTGCCCAACCACCTCTGCAAATCTTTGAAAGCTGATGCGCTGTGGCAAACCCTGAGAGAATGGTCTGTAAGGTGAACATCACAATATAAAAGTAGGTTGCATTGTGGTTGCAATGGTTAGAAGACCCTGGTTCTAATCCCAGCTGGGTCTTACCTGTGTGTAGTTTGCATGTTCTCAATGTGCATTTGTGTTTACTTTACATGTGTCATGGATTACTTGGTTACTCTAAATCATCCCTAGGTGTGAATGTGAGTGTGTGTGTGGCCCTGCAACAGACTGGCAACCTGTCCAGGCTCCAGCAACCCCATGACTCTGAAGGAATGGACTCATGATTTGAAATCCAAAATCTGCAAGACTGTGAAAGATGTTTTTACGCATAAAAAAACAGCCAAGGAAAGGGAGGTAAAGATTTTTTTTGACCTGGCTGCTAATGCATTACAATATTTGTATTTGTCCCTTAACAGATGATATGATCAATATTTTTTTTCCCTTGGATTAGTGAAGTGTCCACTATTTGGTTAGCAGTGTTACTAAGTAATGCATGCAGTGATGGACATGGTGAAGACAGACATTTTCATAACCCATGCCCATGCCCCAAGCCCATGAAGAAGGTGCGCGTGTAAAAAGGAAATAAGAGAAGATGCCAAGAAGAAGGCAAAAAGGAGACAGAGGAAAACTTTGAAATCAAAGAAAAAGGGTGAGAGATACAGAAATGGTCTCAATGGTCAATGGGACGAGTGCTGTCTCATCCCAGTCCACTGCGAGCCACATCAAATTGAATCAGATTGAACATCCATCCCCACATGCTCACTGTAAATCACATCAAGGCTCCTGCTGAGAAGCTATGATGGTGTGGATCACTACATGTGTGTCTGCAGCACACTGATTCCTCATGCTGCTCGCTGTCTAACCAGTTTCAGCCACAGTGTTAAATCTTTCAGTCTTTCAATCTTATTTGATCCCCTCAGCCCTCCTTCTCTCCTCCTCCTCCTCTGCGTCTGGCTCTGTCTTTAAGCTGCCACAAAACCTCCACTTAGTGCCTCTCAACCACCTGATCTGTCAAACCCGGCAGCCTGGGAGGAAGGACGCATGCAGTGAAAACAATTTTGGATATGCTCACATAACGCAAATATACTTGTGGATATATTGAACTCCCATGATGAAATACATTTTTGATTTATCTTAGTGGTTGCATCCTTTGCTCTGTTTAAAATGTAATAACTTTAGAATAAGGGTGTATGAAGTTAGCCCCACTGTTAATGTAACATCAATTTGAATCAAAAGTCAGTGAGGATGAGAACGCATTACCTCTTCTGTTTCCATTTCTATTTATGTTTTGAGTTTTATGTCATTTTGTGTTTCATTATGTTGGGTGCAGAAGATGGCGAGGGTTGAGGAGATTCTGTGTTTTATCATTTTGCTATATTATTTTAGAATAGCCTATATGAAGCTATTTTTAAGCATTTATATTAAATATCTGTGTATATGATAATATATTACCTTTGGCATAAAGAATAATGCATTTCTTTTAAGAAATATGAGTTATTTTCTCAGTTCTTTTTTCTCCCCGGAAGTAAAACTACTTGATCTATGAGGAACTGGCTTTCGTTTGAAGTGGGTGCCGTCTATTTCATGATGTCAACCCAGAGCCGGCCTATGCAGCGTGTCTGCGTCTCGCCCACCAAAACAAACAATGCCCAAACTTTTGCAGAGATGGATGTGCATTTTGTGCATAGTCTTATAAAAGGAAAGCATTTCTGCCAAACACAGCTAGCTCTCCAGAGAAAGTGTGTGTGTTAGTCTGTAGGCGGTGCTGGACTCTTCCTGGAAGGGGTTGTCCTTACTGATTTTGTGGATTGGGAGGGGCTGGTGTCCATAACGCAGGTTTTTAGAGGAATAATCAGAAAAGCGTGAAAGGAACAAAATACCACTTTGGGGTTTATTTTTGTGAGGTCTGAACATTATAATACACTCAAAAGCCCCCAAAATAGATTTTGCATGATATAGTCCCTTTAAACGTTCTTAGATCCACTCTTTTTTCTGGATTGTTGTAAGCATTGTTACAATTTCAACAACAATACTGTCAGGGAACGAAGATGTGGACACAAGATGCAGGACGACAGAAGTTGAGAAACACAAGGATTTTAATCCTGAGGAAGGCTCTGAGACTCGTAAACTAGTAACAGTCATAAGAGAACGATCCGGTGATAAGTGAGGAGGAACACAAGGTATATATACACACACAACAGTGATTGACAACAGGTGAGTAAAACAGGTGCTGGCGATGAAGACGTCAAGTCCACAGAAGCACAACAGAACACCGAACCGGAACCTAACAAAATAAAAGCCCCAACCCGGAAGTGAAGGTGAACCTAACCGCCCTGGACCCCGGTACCCGACAGTACCCCTCCCTCAAGGGGCGCCTCTGGGCGCACCACCGGGCTTGTCAGGATGGCGGCGGTGGAACTCCCGGAGCATGTCCTTGTCCAGCATCCTCGATGTCGGCTCCCAGGACCTCTCCTCGGGAGAGCCACCTTAAGGTCCTGATTGGTCTTCTCGGCCTGCCCGTTGGACTGTGGATGGAACCCCGAAGAGAGACTGACCGTGGGGCCAAAGGCTGCACAGAAAGTCTTCCATAATTGTGAAATGAACTGAGGGCCGCGGTCAGAGACGATATCTACCGGAATGCCGTGCAGCCGGAACACGTGTTCAATGACGAGTTTGGCGGTCTCAACGGCCGAAGGCAGCTTACTCAGGGGCACGAAGTGGGCTGCCTTGGAAAACCGGTCCACGATCGTCATGATTGCAGTCTTCCCAGAAGAGGATGGCAGACCGGTAACAAAGTCCAGGGCGATGTGGGACCACGGGCGGCTCGGGACAGGTAAGGGGTGTAACAGACCTGCTGGTGGTCGATTGCTGACCTTGTTCTGGGCGTAGATCGTGCAGGCCGAAACAAACTCTCGGGCGTCCTTCGCCAAGCTGGGCCACCAGAAACAGCGACGCAGGAAGGAGACTGTGAAGGAATTTGTTTTATTATTATCATTGTTTAAATGTATTTCTTTAAATGTTAACTCAGATTGACCTTTTTACCTCTTCTGAAAACAGTTCTGTGTGTTTGGTCATCTGCTTCTCATGCCCAGCCAGGAACAGGGGGGTTTTACGACACACTGTCCTCAGCTGATAAGTGATACTGTTTGAAGTTAGAATCCAACCAAAAGGGTCATTTGACGACACCCCCTAATGAACTTTTTGTCTTTGTCTTGAATTGTTACCTCCCACTTGTGTTCTTAATAAAAGCAGCACAGGGAGGGGCAGCCCTTTGAGAAGAGAAACGTGGTGGACCTTTTCCAACACATTTGCTCCTCTCCCTCGTGCATGAGAAACTTGATTCTTGTTGTGGTTTGTTGTTTATAATTGTGTTTTTCTTTAATGTCTAGATGCATTTATCTGACAGAGACAGTTCTGTGTACACCGGGGTGGTAAGTGAGGCGAGTAGCATGAGCTCATTGAAGGGCCTGACTCCTTACGGCCCTGGGTACATAGAGTCTGTTAGGTGGCCCACTACCAGGGTCAGGTTCCCGGGTCTGGGCAGCTTTGATATCCCTCTCCAGCTGCCAGGAGAGGGAACCCAGAACACAAGAGGCAGGTATCACAGTCTTAGGTTGCTGCCTCTCCACCACCGGTTCCTGTTGCCGAGAAAGAGCGTCCGGTTTGACGTTCTTGGAGCCAGGGCGGTAAGACACCACAAAATCAAAACAAGCAAAAAACAGTGACCACCGTGCCTGTCTAGAGTTAAGCCGTTTTGCGGTCCGGATATAGGACAAGTTCTTATGATCAGTCCAGACCACAAAAGGCTGACCCGCCCCCTCCAACCAGTGCCTCCACTCCTCCAACGCCAACTTGATGGCCAGAAGCTCCTTGTCACCCACGTCATAGTTCGTCTCCGCCGGATTAAGCCGGCGGGAGAAGAAGGCGCAAGGATGGAGCTTGCTGTCCGCACCCTTACGCTGGGACAACACAGCTCCAACCCCAGTGTCCGAAGCGTCAACCTCCACAACGAACTGGGCGGAGGGATCAGGTTGGACAAGGACCGGCGCCGTGGTGAAAAGGCGTTTAAGGTCCCGAAAAGCGCCCTCAGCGGCCTCTGTCCAAAGAAAAGGAGAGGAGGCGGAGGTCAGACCCGTAAGGGGGGCTGCGACTGAGCTATAATTCCGGATGAAACGGCGTAGATAGTTGGCAAACCCCAAAAACCGTTGGAGCTGTTTGCGAGTGGCCGGGATGGGCCAATCCACCACCGCACTGACCTTAGCCGGATCAGGTCGCACCTCCCCACCTGTGATTACAAAACCCAGAAACGATACACTAGAGGAGTGGAAATCACATTTCTCGGCCTTCACAAACAGTTTATTCTCCAGGAGCCGTTGGAGAACCAGACGAACATGCCGCCTATGTTCGCTGGGGGTCCTGGAGAAGATGAGAATATCATCCAGGTACACAAACACGAAATGATGAATGTTATCTCGTAACACATCATTAATCATGCCCTGGAAAACAGCTGGAGCGTTGGACAAACCAAACGGCATCACCAGATACTCATAGTGTCCAAGATGTGTGTTGAAAGCGGTCTTCCACTCGTCACCCTCCCTCATACGCACCAAGTGGTACGCATTCCTTAAGTCCAATTTAGTGAAGACCCGGGCCTCCTGCAAAGACTCAAATGCAGTGTTCATGAGAGGAAGAGGATAACGGTTCTTAATAGTGATGGCGTTTAGCCCACGAAAATCAATGCATGGCTGTAAAGAACCGTCCTTCTTCCCTACAAAGAAAAACCCCGCTCCCACAGGGGACGAAGAGGGTCTGATAAGGCCCGCCCGAAGAGAGTCAGTCACATACTGCTCCATGGCCTCCCTCTCAGGCTTAGACAGACTGTAAAGATGAGTCCTGGGGAGTGTAGCACCGGGCTGCAACTCTATGGAGCAGTCATAAGGCCTGTGAGGAGGTAATGAGAGAGCCCGGGATTTCGAAAACACCTCTCCCAGATCGTGGTATTCAGAGGGAACCTTGGAGAGGTTGGGTGAGGACGGCTGTCCTACTGGGTCAGCGGAATCAGCCCCTGGATGCCGAGCTGAGCGTAAACAGACCTTGTGACAGTGATTACTCCAACTGTTTATACGGTTGTTAGGCCAGTCAATGACTGGATTATGGGCCAGGAGCCAAGGAAACCCCAGAACCACCGGATTATGTGGTGAGTCAAACAGAAAAAAACGAGTATGCTCGTGATGGTTCCCAGACAGTATGAGGTGGACTGGCTCAGTAATCTGGTCAATAGTGGCGACAGCCTCTCCATTAAGGGAGATAACCTGCCAAGAACGGGGGAGTAACTCGGTCTTTAGTCCGACCCGTTTGGCTAGCTCGGCATCCATGAGGTTCTGTTCAGCCCCTGAGTCCAATAAAGCCTGAACAGGAAACCCCCCACCCCCTAGACATGACATGACCCTCCAGAAAACAGGAGGTGGATTTTGAACAGGTGGGCGCCTGCCCTCCGTTCGTCAGTGTGCCCACTCCTAATGACGAACGGAGACATTTGGGCAGTGCTTACAGAAATGTCCCCGCTGACCACAGTAAAGACACTCACCCGCCGCTAACCGTCGTCTGCGCTCAAAGGGGGATAAACGACCACGACCCAGCTGCATGGGTTCCTCCAACGGAACTACAGGAGAGTCTGTGGAAGCAACCGAAGAAGGATGAGGGAGGGGGACCGGATCGTAATGTCAGGGAACGAAGATGTGGACACAAGATGCAGGACGACAGAAGTTGAGAAACACAAGGATTTTAATCCTGAGGAAGGCTCTGAGACTCGTAAACTAGTAACAGTCATAAGAGAACGATCCGGTGATAAGTGAGGAGGAACACAAGGTATATATACACAGACAACAGTGATTGACAACAGGTGAGTAAAACAGGTGCTGGCGATGAAGACGTCAAGTCCACAGAAGCACAACAGAACACCGAACCGTAACCTAACAAAATAAAAGCCCCAAACCGGAAGGGAAGGTGAACCTAACCGCCCTGGACCCCGGTACCCGACAAATACCACTTAACTCCACACAGTCACATCTGCAGGCTTTACACTGCCAACTGGTGTCAATTGTAATGTCTCCACCTGCTAAATCCACCTTTTTTTCACAATTATCCTTACTTTTCTTGGCCAATGAGATCCTGTCAATCTTTCACTCAGCCAATTTTCTGTTATTCTTTGAATTTTTGCAACTTTGGAACAGTCTTTCTCTCTCTTTATGACTGAATTGCACAAACCTTCCCTTTTACTTTTTCCCCTGTACAATATTAGTCATCTTCAGCCTCATGGCAAACATCTGTGTCTAAACTCCAAGATGTTGTCTTGGTACATTTTTTGCCTGCTGGTAGTTTATTATTGAGCAACATACAGACAAGCCACCAGACACTCTTCATTCAAGAGGTAGTTGGAAGTAATACTAATTCCTAACAATCTCTGTTTATTAAAATAGAAGGAAAACCTCCTATTTTGAAGACTGTTAAGGGTCATTTTAGATAACACAAGGCATTTTGGCTCTTTTTTTATTTTACTAGAAACCTTTCCTCCACTGTCCTTCCTATCCATAAATGTTATTGTCATTGTAGCAGCGATACACTGTGAGAAAGGCCTGGATGGATGGATGGATGGATGGATGGATGGATGGATGGATGGATGGATGGAGACATGAACGAGAGAATACATTCCTGCTACAATTCCCACACCTGCACATACAGTATTTGTGAACTAAATGTGTATATTAGACGTGCATCTGTTGAAGCCAATGTAAGTCAAATTTCAAAGATAAATAACAAGTATAAAGTTGAAAAAATGTACCTCCAATTATGTTTTTTTTATGAAAAAATATAAAACAAACTTTGAAACACAGGTATTTGTAGAGAGAGAACAATATGTCAACTATAGTAACTGAAAAGGTAAATAAGACTTCCTTTAAGTGTCATCTAAAATGATAATAAATCATAAAAAAGGCCAACTAAACAGAGTTAGCAGGAATCATTGTCAATGTTTAAACTGCAGTGAGTCTTCTATCATTCACATCAACAGGACTCATGTAATCTTTTTTTATTGACAGGATGGCGAATAAGAGCAGTTAAGTGCTTGAATTGGTGACCTAAAAATACTTTTACAGGCTTGTCCTCACAAAAGGAGTGGCTGCGTAATAGTTTTTATTTTTTTTTTATTAACCCAAAAGATGTTAAAATGAATGACTTTTTTTTTAAGTCAGTCAACTGCCTTTGTTAATGTATATTATGGAAGATTTTACAAGCACTATTGTGGCAAAGATCCAGCAAAGGTCCATATGTGAATGAAGACTAAATGTATGCGACAGTGTTCACACTTAGAGCTGTTTTTCACACCACAGCATCAAGTTTAAAGGAACTGACTTTTTACAGATGAAGTGCAGTGTCCTTTTAGAGCACCAGAAGCACTTACTTTTTCTGGCTTTTAAACTAATTGAACTTACTGCAATACGTGGCTTGTGACATAAAAGGCATATAGACAGATTAAAATGTAAAGAAAAACAATTAAGGATATAATGTAAGTCATTGGAAAGTAGGATTTCCCAGTATAAAAACAAGTTGAAACATTCTGAATTCAGATAACTACATTCAAAAGAGCACAGATCAAATAATGTCAATGTGCTGCTAGTTTTACTCAAATATATTGAAGAACCATTCGATTAGTTCTGCCTTTACAGGTCGCAGCACTGTATGTTTTTAAAGTATAGTTTGCCATGACTCTGCAACCCAGAAAAGAACTCCTTGCAAGAATTAGAGGGAAACAGGTCAGAAAATGTCATATTTTACTCATGAAAAGGATATTTTATTCATGAACCTTAATTTAGACGGCATTTATTAGCATAATAATGTCAAGACTTGTGTAGGCTAATGATTGAAATTGAAATGCTTTTGCAGCAAATCATACTTTTGCCATGTTTGTTTCTTGAATTATTAATAAAAAGGCCTTAAGCTCACAGACAGACATGCTTTCTATGTTGCCTTTTGTTTTTTATAAATCGGCGCCAGTGTTTGGCAGTGGAGCCGCCATCAGTGTGTGATTGTGTGTGTGAATGGGGCTGTGACTGTAAAGCGCTTACGGCCTTCAAGGAAGATAGAAAAGCGCTATATAAGTATACGCCATTCACCATTTTTATATGTTTTTTTTTACAGAAAATGTTCATGCAACAACTGGAAATTAGCATTAAACAGAGAGTAAAAGAAAAAGCTGGAAACAGACTTGGTCTCGTTGAATGTTGCTCTTGCTTTGACATGGGATAAAAACAGAGGAGAATGATGGAGGAACAAAAATGAGTGTGAGGTGTTGTCAAGGTGATATTTCTCATCTTTAACTTTTCTTTCTCATTTTCTGTGAAGCTTTAACAATGGTGGAGGAGACGGTGCAGAGTTTGACAAGCTACTGGCTGCATGTAAGCAGGGTAGGAGTGCCCTTGTAGGAGCCATTTCACTGTCAACCTTATTCATTAACCACGGGCATGAAAACAATCAAAAGGCGGTCTTTAATGGAAGATGAAGGGAAACGCTGATGAGCCTTTTTAAGAGCTCTGCAAAAACAACAATTTTAAAACGTTTACAAATTCAAAAATAATAACCGCTATTTAAAATGCACATATTTAGTAGCTTTAGACAGGAGAAAGAGCTGCAATAAGAACTATGAGGTCAGGCAGGGTCTGATTTACAGCATGGATGTAGATCAGCCTGCCAACCAGACAGCTTGATTATTAATGGTTAGACATGGTAAAAAAAGAAAAAAAGATTTTCCAATGAACCTTGTTCTTTAAAAAAAAGAAAGGACCAGTCTTTTGCAGTTATTCAAATCTATTTAAAAAATGTGCTTGTTTAACATACAGCTAAATCCACAGCAGGGTAGTAAGTTTAAGTTGGAAAAGGGACATGCTTTTCAAGATGGAATGTGTATGTAAATTGCAGTCTCAAGACATAGGTGAAATAAGTGAAATACTTAGGTAAAATAAAATTTTATTGTCTTTAATTTCTCCCCCATGAACCGCCACCTTAACGTGGTGGGGGAGTTTAAGAACCTCAGATTCAGGAACAACAATGCGGTTTCCGTCCTGGTTGTGGAACAGTGGACCAGCTCTACACCCTCTTTAGGGTGCTGGAGGGATTGTGGGAGTTCGCTCATCCAGTCCATATGTGTTTTGTGGATTTGGAGAAGGCGTTCGACCTCGTCCCCCGTGGTATCCTGTGGAGGGTGCTCCGGGAGTATGGGGTACGCGGAGCCTTACTGAGGGCTGTCCGGTCTCTGTATAACCGGAGTAAGAGTTTGGTTCGCATAGCCGGCAGTAAGTCAGACCTGTTCCCGGTCCACATTGGAATCCGGCAGGGCTGCCCTTTATCACCGGTTCTGTTCAGAGTTTTTATGGACAGAATGTCTAGGCCGGAGGGGGTCTGGTTTGGGGACCACAGGATTTCGTCTCTGCTCTTTGCAGATGATGTTGTCCTGTTGGCTACATCAGGTCAGGACCTCCAGCGAGCATTGGGGCGGTTTGCGGCCGGGTGTGAAGCGGCTGGGATGAGGGTCTGCACCGCTAAATATGAGGCAATGGTCCTTGACCGGAGAAAGGTAGTTTGCCATCTCTCGGTGGGAGGAGTGTCCTTACCCCAGGTGGAGGAGTTTAAATACCTTGGGGTCTTGTTCACGAGTGAGGGAAGACCGGAGCGTGAGATTGACAGGCGGATTGGGGCAGCGTCCGTAGTTATTCGGTCGCTGTACCAATCCATTGTGGTTAAGAGAGAGCTGAGCCAAAAAGCAAAGCTCTCAAATTACCGGTCGATCTTTGTTCCAACACTCACCTATGGTCATGAGCTATGGGTCATGACCGAAAGAACGAGGTCCAAAATAAAAGCGGCTGAAATGAGCTTTCTCCATAGGGTGGCTGGGCGCTCCCTCAGAGATAGGGTGAGAAGCTTGGTCACCCGCGGAGAGCTCGGAGTAGAACTGCTTCTCCTCCACATCGATAGGAGCCAGTTTTGGTGGCTCGGGCATCTAGTTCAGATCTCTCCGGGACGCCTCCCTGGAGAAGTGTTCCAGGCATGTCCCACTGGGCGGAGGCCCCGGGGAAGACCCAGGACACGTTGGAGATACTATGTCTGTCAGCTGGCCTGGGAACGCCTCGGCGTCCCCCCAGAGGAGCTGGAGGAAGTGGCTGGGGGGAGGGAAGTCTGGGCATCTCTGCTTAGACTGCTGCCCCCGCGACCCGGTCCCGGATAAGTGGAGAAAGATGGATGGATGGATGTCTCTAATTTTCATGAAACTACTTTTACTTAGCTTTAGCGCTCACACAAACAGGCAGTTGATGGTTCTACAGTCTCAATCCAAAAGCTTTGTTTTTAGACCTGAAAGGGATTTCCTAGAGCTAAAACCTAAGAATAAACATGTTTCCAAGTCCTAAACCTCAAGTCCCAAGCCATTAAAGTGGAGTCCCAAGTCAAGTCTCAGTTCTCTGCATGTGACACTAAAGTATGACTTAATTTTAAATCTCTAGCTCAAGTCTCTTGTTGTCTGGTCAATTTTCATTTTTTTTAAGTATTTAGAACTCTCTAAGAGGGGTTCAAAGATGGTTTAACTGGTCTATAATTTAAGTATTAGACTTAATCGTTTAGCTCCAACACAATGTATTATATTGTGTTAATAATTATTTTTGATTTAATGATAAAAGCAGTGCTGATTGATCAAATTAGATTTAAAGAATTTGGTCTTTGTTTGTTGTAAATAAAATTAGGAAGTTTAATACAAATACGTATGAAGATTCAAACGCAGGCTCAGGCAGAGGCAGACACACAGCCCCTTTAGACCCATGAGAAGTAGATTGTGTTGTCACACATTTCTCATTTTTCGCCACGCAAACAGCACTCCTTAGGGTTTAAACTCATTTTCAAGTCTCTTGTTCACTTTATATTTTTACATATTTGTTCAAAACCCTATTATGAGGTTCTCATGGTATGAATAGCGCTTGGAAATTGGAAAGTATTGTCAGGTCTAGGTTGGACACAGAGGTAATCTTCAAAATTTAATCCCCTAAAGCTCAAAAACAGCATTGGCACTTTTTATCAATAAAGCCTTTGGGAAAACATGATCCAAACACACAAAAGGTATTGAAACTGGAAAATAAATATTCAAGCACACAACAACACATACCAAAATACTTTTTTCCTGCATAACCAACCTGTTGGGTTCAAGTCATGCAGTGAAGACTGTCTGCTGCAGAAGGGCTGCTCTGGTGAATGGGTGTAACAAGTATCCACATCCAAACCTAGAGGCGAAAACCCATTCAGATCACAGAAGTGCTGTGATCCAGTCCCAACACTCTGGCTTTGCATCACCTGAGGGGACATGGAAACGGATGGAGGGACTGAGGAGAAGGGGGAATGGAAGGAAGCCTGGTGAGATGAAAAATTAAGACAGTCAGAAAACAGGTCATGTTAGGATGGCATAAACAGATACAAAACAAACGCGCAGATGCTTCACAATGAAAGACAGCAGGAGGGTAAAACAAGGAAAAGAGGAAATAGATCAAGCAGGAAAGTGATCGGGGCGTGTAAGAACACGAGTAATAAAAGGATTTAATAAACAGAATGTGGAAGTGAACTAAATTATAGCAGAAAAATAGATTAGTGGCAGAAATTTATATAATTTGTTTGTTTCAAATCCAAATAATGAATGTTCAATGCATGATATTGTATCAAATGTAAATTTTTCAATGTCAGTGTGTAAATGCATACTGGAAAGGTCTTTGACAAGAGAGTATTCCCCTTCGGCTACGTTTTCTTTGTTCCACTTGATTAATCGATTTATAATTAACCCTTGGCGCATTACAATGGTGTGTTTTGTGAGTTATTCCCTCCATGCAAGTGTCATTCAGTGAGACAGGAATGAGGTGAAAAATACAGACCAGTTTAGATTTAATGCATAACCTTGTGAGATAGAGTACATAGGCCTGGAGAATATGGGAGAGAACAACATTTGGGAATGCAGCTGCTCCGAAGGAGGAAGGCGTAAGAATAGATACAGACAAGGGACTAACAAGGGAAAAAAATAAAGAAAGCAATGGCAAGAGACCAAAGACAATGACGTTGTGCTACAAGGGGAAAAAATGTCTTTGGTGAGACCAAACGCTTTGCATTAGATGACAGATGAACTAGTTAACAACTGCCGTCAGTGCGAAAGCAAAGCAGAAGGCAGAAAGAAGAAGAGATAAAGAACGATGTGAAAACTAAAGAAGATCAAAAGAACTTCCAACATATTTAATATCATGGATATCTTTTTGTTCCAGCTTTTTTTTGTAGATCACCCCCAAACTTTAATGTGTTCATTCCTCTTTCAATCTACATAGTATTTACTAGATTAAAGGGTTAATAAATCATTTGACGCCATTCAGAAAGCTTAGTTTTAATCCAGTCTATGTTTCGTGGTTTTAAAGAACCACTCCAATGAAAATCATGTTTTTGGTGCTTTTAACATTCTCTTATGGCATTTTTTTCATGATGGAGAATATATGTAAAGAAAATTAAGATGCAACTTGCATTTCTGAGTATTTATTATTCAATTCATTGTGAATCAGGAGCAGACACAAAACGACTGGATAGCTCCAATATTGCTCTCTATTTTTGTTGTACTGGCAATGTTAGTTTGGGGATGGGATGGGCTGTAAGCCAGCAGAAAAAGATATAAACAGATGGATGATGGGAATTTTATTTTTATTTTGGCTAAAAATGGCATAGTCATTATTAAAAGACCACAGGGAATGCTTTGAAAACAAATCAAAAGAGGGTTGGAGTGGGACTTTAACATCACAACTGTAAACATTCTGATAAATGTTATAAAGACATCGTGGACATAAATATTATCCAACAGATTAGAGAGGAAATGAAAAGCACAACTTTTAACATATTAAGTAAAGACATGCAAGAGTTTTTATTTTAAAGGGGACTTCAAAAAGGCCAAAAATAGGCCAAAGTCATAGGTAATGGGCTCTGATTGGTGATTTTCTTGCTAATTAGATTCATTTAGCTTTGCTTTCTGATAAGAATATCTCACATCAGACCAATATGTGGCATCACCAAAGTGCAGTGAATCCGTAATGTTCACTCAAAAGAGGAAGGATGTTCCCTTCACAACTACAAGTGCATTTCATCTTAAGGTCCAATATTTCAAAACTAAAAACCATAACAGTTTATGTTACCATGAGTCGTTCTGGCTTATCCGTAAGCAAATCCTTCTCTTTTTCAGGCTCTGCAGGAATAAAGGAGTCTTCTTGAAAACAACTCGCAGAGCTCTGCTTTTCCTTCAGTTTCTTTGTTGTTAAATGTCCTTGGATCTGTGTTTCCACGCCTGAGGAGTCTTCTTCAAATAAAGCCAGACTCAGGCTATCACTGGACAATTCATCTCCACTGTCTTTGCAAGACACACAAATACACATGCAAGTGTTAAAAAAAAGATAAAAAATCTTGACGTTTTGATTTACTATGTAAAAAAACTTTTTTTTTTTAAATCAGATTGATGTTCAATAATCAAACATAATGTTTCTGTGTTTCACACCATGTTAAACAGTAAACAGCAAAGCACACTGACTGTCCTTACTTTTCACCAATTGAACCAGTGCAGCAGCAGTTTTTAAGTCTCTTATACATAAAAAAAACAGTGGGTTGCCAGTGAATTAAATTATTTTGAACTGCTGGAGCTGGCATTCAGTATTTTTCGACAAAAAGAAAAAAAGGTGGAAATAAAAGATAGACAGATAAACTCTGAGGTGACAAGTATTAAGTTAAAACAAGTAAATAAAGATAAAAAACTCAAGAGAAGGCAAGAGAAGACTAAGGACAGTTGGGGAAATCCATATCAGTTTCCATTTGTTTTAATGTCACGTTTAATTTTAATGCAAAAACTCACCCATTAGCGTCCAAATTTCTAAGAATTGCTAACTTTCAAAAGGCAGTTAAAGGTAAATATCCTCCAAGCTTTAGTTAATTGCTAACACATCCATCCACATAATAATAACGTTTCATCATTGCTTACTTAAAAGTATTTCTAACCCTTATTAACCTGAATAGTAGAAAACTAATTCGCATGTATAACACTTGCAAGTTTCCGTTTGCACCCTGGCCATGAATATAATTATAGAGGTATTCCACTTTGACAGTTTTTTTAGGTCTGTGGCCAGAGAGCTGGGAAGAAATGTTCTATTTCAAAATCACAGTTTTGAAGTGATAATTATCAAACAGTTTTTTAAAGTATACAAAGTAAGAAATTATTAACCTCCTTTTGGTACCAGACTTTTGTTTTGTGTTAAGTTGTATTTATTTGTTTATTTTTACTACAGATTTGATTTTCTCTCTGTATGTAAGTAAGAAAAAATATGTTTGTATTTAGGTTTGGTTTATCTTTTAAACATAATTCACAGTTGTGTCTTATGAAGAGTTAATAATGGTAATCCTTGCAAGTTTTTCATTTGGAAATTTAAAAATAGAATTTTAAATCAAGGATCTCGTTGATATTTGAAGAGAATTAAAAACATGGACATAGATTAATGAAGATATCGGCTTACCTGCTGATGGCTCCAATTCTTCTTCCATTTTGACAGTATTGGCGCCGATATTTAAAAGAGGTGATGCAATGAAGTCTGTGTTCTGACTTGATTGATTAGTTTTTAAGTCATCAGAAATGTGAGTAGATGATGTACAAAGAGGAGACTCTCCATATCTAGGGATGGACTTAGGGAAGTATTGCTTGTGTAACGGACATGGCACAGGACCTGTTATTGATCGAACTGGTTCCAGGGTAGTGGGGGTTGGGTCTATTCCGGCAGGCATGCATGGCACATGTGTTAATTGATCTTCCAAAAGTTGATTTTCAGGGCCACTCTTAAATTGTTTAACATGGCGTGGGGACATAAGCTTGTCTCTTGGTGCTTCCAAAAGCTTCGTAGGAGAGGCTAGTTCTTGGAAGACATAAGATTCAGATTTTGTTTGCGGGCTCGGAAAGAAAATGTTGGGCAATAAGGCTGACTCAGTGGAACTTGGTGGTGAGACTGTGAAAGTAGACCTTAGGGGAAAAGATCCTGGTGTCAAAGGTAGAAGACGATCTTCTGAGATGTGTGACTTGCTGTACTCAAAAGCTGCAAGAAACAAAAACCACAAGCAACCAGTATGGCATAGGCCTCAGCAACCCTTGTGACCCTACAGAGAATAAAGTAATGAAGGATAGATGGATGGTCACACAGATGGAATGTGTAATAATGTAGGGATTAATCAAGAACCAATGCCCACAAGCTGTGAGTGTGATGATTGCAGCAACAATTCTAGTGGTTAACAGATAGCTTTGGAGCTTTTGAGAACAGTGGGAGAGCCAATGGAGTGAGTGGGCTTCAAGCAGATGCTTTGATTGATTCACTTAAAATAATGAGTCTCAGGAGTGTGGGCTTCTACTGGACTTTTAGAGGGCTCATTAAAGTCATCCACCTTCCCATCTGTGTCTTAAAGCTAGTATTTATATGACAGATATGATCAAGTCAATTTCTCAGCAGGTTTACACTTGTATTTAAAACCCAACACTTCTCATCACTTATAGATAAATCTTAAAGAACAGTGTTCTATGTGCTGTAAAAAAAAACATACTGATGACAAACTGCTTACCCACATCCTGCAGTTGTGTAGGATTGAGCTTCCTTCCTGTTTTGTGTTGTGTTGGTGTGACAGCTTTGAATGGCTGTTTTGTAGAGGAAGACTGAGCTGATTCGGAATCCGAACTTTTCAAACTTGTCTCAGAGATCTGATGAACCAATGAAACCCTGTCAAGAAAAGCATAGAACTCAGTTACCCAACTACTGTGCAATACAAAACTGCCCCCTACAACAGTCTATTCTGCTATTAAAACCACTGACACAAATGAACGGATGGATTAGGCATATTCTGAACAGAAAATGTGATTAATGTTTTGGTAAAACAGTGTCAAACAAACAAAGTCTAGTCTAGTCCTAGAATATAACGGGCTGTACAAGACACATTTCATTCTGAACCACTTACAGACCTTCTCACTCACATACATACAATCTCACTTACATTCACTCACACTGGTTTAAAAATAAATACATATTCTAAAGACCTGACATTGACCCATATTTCTTTTTGTTTTTCTTGCATAAACAGAAGAGACTGGTCACTCATATAGGTTAAACTTTCTTTTTATTGAATCACACACAGCAGGAGTCAACTACAAATTAAACATTGTTCTGCCTTAAACATTTAAGTGTTGGATTGTCTTAGTTTATAAGTAATCATTGTTCTTCCATTGTTAACCATGGTGACCTGCAAAGAAACGCATGCAGCCATCATTGTAGGGATGCAAGCATGAGAATGTATGTGTGTGAGGGAATATATATGTATGTGAAAGTGAGAATGTATGTACAGGTATGTGAGTGGTTAAGAATGAAACATCTCTTGTACAGCCCCTAACATGTAATTCTTTTTTTTTTGTACTTGCATTCTATTATCTGTCTTCTGCTCTTGAACACATTCTCTAGTTGTGTCTATGTTTGTCTGAAAAAAAAGAAAAGAGAAAACGGATTATTGTTAACACACAAATCAGCAAAATTAACATGATACTGGAGGGGAAAAAATCCCTTGTGTTTGGACAACCTGTGCAAGTTTACATGTCTTACCTCTTCCTGCTGCATTGTCTATTTTTGTAATAGAAATTTAAGTAAAATCCTTTCAAATTCTTACCTCATCCAAGATTTGTATGACAAAGCACGGTTCAGGTGCAACAATCTGCGGCTTTGTCCTGCTGCTGCTGTCAGGGGGAGCAAACAGTGATGCAAAATAGATATGAAGATCCTCTTCCTCGGCTGTGAATAAGATCACATAAATGAAACTGGTATCAGTTTAAATGAGAGCAATGTGACATAAAAGTAATAAAATTATTATTAAGGTTATCCCCATAATGAAGAACACATGAAACTGAATGACTATTCAAAGACAGAAGAGGAGAGACATTTTGAAAACTGCAGCGGCATCAATCAGGGATTTTAAGGTTTGATAGAAGGTGCGAGAGACTGAGTGCAAAAAAAAAACCCAATTCACATATGCTTGTAAGTAAAGCAAACTGTTACATGTTTTTACCCTCCCCTCCTTCTATGATCACCCTTCTACCACAACCCCACCCACCCACCCCCAACATCCCCCTCTCTTCTTCCCTTCTCTTCTTTTCCGTCCGGTCGAACAAAAAATGATTAAAGATAGAATCAATATAATAATATTAAAAAATAAAAGTATAGCCTGAATTACAAAAGGGTTTTATACACATATACACCTTGTTTGTCAGAAGATTCATAACACCATGTTGCAATGGTAAAATATGTCCAACACAATAAGCCTTCAGTTCTCATCTATTTGCTCAGCTGTTGGACAGGACAAAATGCATGAAAGAGAAGAAGCTATTTCATGAATTTGGCTAATCATAAAAATATCCCCCCTTTATGATGCCCAAACATGGTTTCACAGGAAAGACCTTTCCAGTCACAACTTAGTCATAACTGCCCTTATGGGTGGATACTGGCTGTCTGCGGGCAAAAAACAGAAAATCGTGTATGGGGCTCGCAGATGGCCCGCACATAAATCAAGATCTGAGACCACTTGGTAAGTCTGTAGAATAAAATGTTCATGCACATTTTTCTACGGGCAAGCGTAGAAATGCCGCTCTGCAGCAACTATGTCCTAGAAAACGACACAGGTTTTTAAATTTTCCTAAAAAATGGCATCATCATAAGTAAAAGATCACTGAGAACGCTTTGAAAATAGATCAAAAGATGATCACAGTGGTTTAAGATGTGATTTCTCCTCCCTCCAACCTTCCACAGGTCTAGACAACCTAAATTCTTCTGACTAAGGCTTAAAGAACATCAGGTATCTAAATTGAGTTAAAAGAAAGATCCCCAAAAGCGAACCTCTGCTGTAGAAGACATCAATGAATAGATATTAAGAGAAATTTTATTTTACTGAGATTACCAAAGATCATTTGGAAGGAGCAAGTGTTTACAGCAGCAGTGCTGCATGAAGGAAGACAAGAGCCTGCAGATTGCAACAGTCAGACTGAGTTTGTCTAGATTTTGTGATGAGAGTCACTTATCAGTTCCTAGGTCAAGAGGTTTTGAAGGAGAAAACGAATCCAGGTCCACACATCTCTTTTCCAGCCACAGTTAAGGGACAAAAAAAAAAAAAAAAATCAGAACTTACAACTGACTGATGAGTCCCAGATAGCAAACCTGGAGAGTACAGACTAGGCTCCATTCTGCTTTTGAATCCCCCATACCAAACCATGTCAGGCTTTAGCCACCTCTAACAGCTTTCTGTCCACACAATCACAGCAAGTGATTACCCATCACATTGCCACGGATGGATGTGCAAGCACTGATATGTCTGACCCACTGAGAGAACAAGATTCTGCAGTTCTGTGTTTGTTTATCTGAGAATGGTGTGTTTGGAATTATGTGTACTTCTGCAGGTATCTGTTCCATGTTTTTTTTTATCTGAAGGAGTTCCAGAAAAGTTAAAGAGAAGAGCATGTACAGCAAGAGTTAAGTTCTCAATTAAGTAAAAAGATAAACATGGAGGAAAGAATAAATGTTTTTTTGTGTGGATTACCTGTGAAGGTGCAAACAGCGTCTTCCTCAGGATCTTCATCAGGTAGTAATTTTAATTTAGTTTCATCATTCAGTAAGGGAGTTGGATTTTCAGTTGGTGTCCTGCAAATACAAAACACTTCCTTCTAAGTAAATGAGACTTTTCTTAAATGTCCTCCCTTTATATACATCTGTTTCTGTGAACAATCCCCACTAGGTCCACTCAATCACCTGTTTTAAGGAATGCAACAAGTGACAGCCTGTGGTGTTTTAATCACCGCTATAACCATTCCAGGCTTTTCTTGAAGTTTTAAAACAAAACAAAATACTATTTCTGACCGCTGCATCAATCAAATGTTCTTCTTCAGAAGCCTGCCGTCCCCAGAATGACAAGCATTCAGGTGCGAGATGCTCACAAGTCCCCTTTTCCAAGTCCAAGTCCCAAATCTTATAGTTAAAAGCACTTTTAAAGAACTTGTGGGGACACAATCACAGGCACTTGGTGTTGCATTACCAAAACATAAAAAAGCTTCTTCTTTTTTTCAGACCTGACTGTGATGTCTTGGAGCTAAAATAACACAAGTATTCAAATGAACACTGTTTATAAGTCTCTGCCCATAAGACTTAGTAGTGACTAAAGTCCAAGTCTCAAGTCCAGTTTCCCACCTGTGCTCTGTGTAACCTGTCCAAACTTCTAAGCTAGTCCTAAACATCTGGCTAAGAAAGACCAAGTGTGCAAGTGACTCCTTATAACCTTCCGACCTCCTACAGATCTACTTTGTGATAAAGTTTGCGACTCCAATGTATCTGAATACTCCTGGCAAATTCTTTAAACCTTCTATCTCCTCCCTTCTTTCACATTCTCCGCTCCTTTTTCCAATTATTATTGAAGCTTGTTAAAATTCAGTCTTTCGTTTTTCCTTCCTGCCAGCCAACAAGTCTCTCTGTTTCCCCATTAAGCTCTGCCACCATCACTGCTGCGGGCTTATTGCACTCCAGATTAGCTCTCTGCTCTATTCCACAGTTAAAGGCAGCTCCATCTGGGGACTGGAGCCTTCCTGCTTCAGGAATGAGTGGGCCTAATTTTGCACTTTGCTCCCTGTTCCACCGACGTGCTCTCTAGTGAACAACTCTCCCCAAAAGGAGTTGCTTAAATAAAGGTTGTAATAATGGAACCTGCTGAAGCCAAACCTTCAGGCAGAGTACCACACAATAAGTGCAAAGAAATTGCTTTTACACTAGTAACTTATGTAGGAGAACTATGGAAAAGCAGCAGAGGAATCTTTAGTGATAACAGCGAGGTGAGCATGTATTGTATTTGTCACCTTGTTAGGGCCCTTCTTGTCGTAATCATCCACCATATTGGAAGCCAGCAGTCTTTTTGAAAAGCAAAGCTTCCATTGAGAGTAACACATGTTTTTGGCTTTAGTGTAAAGCCAACAAGGGAAGGTTATACTTTACCGCACTTTAACAAACATATGACAAGCATATGATTTAAATTAATAACTTGGTCATTATCTGATGCCAATCTCTTATAATGTTGGTTTGAAAAGGTTTGACATGCATCTAAAGAAAAAAATGGAAAAAGCCATCCCAAATAGCAACGTAAAAAGAAAGAAAAAAGGCAAATTAATTGGGGTGTAAATATTCATCTTAACAACAATTCAATACATATCAAAATTTGGCTGCGGATACGATTCATAATCAATATTGGATTATCTTAAACAATCTGATTAAATCTGATTTACTGATCTGAACTAAGCACAAAAGCTTTACCAAAAGTTTTCCAGATTTCTTGTATTTCTTGCAAGATAATCCAGCGTAAATTAAATATGTGCACAACCAACACAAGTAAACAATATTATTGGCAAATCCATTCACATATTAGTTTCCCAAAGTTCAGCCCACTGTTCTTTTTCCATTTCAAAGGAATCCAAAGTTAAAGGGAACATTCCACCACACTGTGTGGTCACATTGAATTTAGTCCTATCCAGTTTTATTTATATAGCCCAATAGTTGTCTCAACGGGCGTTACTAATTGTACAAAACATAGAATCAGTTGTAAAACACAATAGCTGATTGTTTAACTAAACTAAACTTGGTCTCCCTGCCCTTAGACCTTCCTTCTCTGCAAGGGAAAAATCCTGGAAAAAAAAAGCAGATTCCAGGGGGGAAAAAAAACTTTGTTGCAAAATCTAAACAAGTGTTTCCACACATTGGACTGGAATAATGGCTTGATCATTTTTTTTTCTGCCAGCATGTGTGTTGTACTGGGATGCACTTGGTCATTTTAAGTTATGGTAAAATAAATCTAGCATGCCTCAATTCAAATAGTATTTTCCAATACAGATTAAAATCCTTTTTTTTTTCATTCATTCATTTTTTTTTTGATGAATGAATGAGATTAAAATCAATTTTCTTTTCATTTTGAAACAATTTGATAATGATGTAGCATCTTACTGCATCACAGTTCAGTCTCTGACCGGTCAAACTACCTTAAAGCCCATTACGAGGCTATATAATCAGTTCTTATAAATGTTGACTAAAAAACCTTTGATCTATTTCAGCCATTTAAATCTCTTTTTAAAATGTTTGACTGGACTTGCACCTCAGCAACCTTTTAGAGAGAGGTACAAAAAGGTCTGAAATGAATAACTATGAGGCAGTTTAAGAAGGAAAGAGAAAACCTTTACTGTTTTGTCTGAATGCTAGGAAATGTGCAGACAACCTACTAAACATGTTAGTAATATTTATAATACATGGACTGGTCTAAGTACACACTGCAAGAAAAAAGTGGGTAAAAAACACAGATTGCAACCGATCTAGGTAACAAACATAAATAGCAGACATCAGCAGAAAAATGTATTTCTCTTTTCATGCTTGTATTATTTCTGTGAACAAGGTTATAGAATTTTTAGATTTGTGATGCATGTTTAAAAATAGCTGAGAATAATGGGCCACACCTGCGGTGCTTCTTGAGAAGCAATCTGTCCATGTAGGTGAGCTTGTTTTGTGTGAACTGAACGCTGACGGTTGGAGTCTCTTCTTCCCCTCCTCTTCGTTTTTCAGCTTTTCTGTCTGGAAGGAGGTCGACCTGGGTCGCCATAGCTAAAGGGTTGTACAAAAAAGTTAAGACAAGAAAGGTACAACTTAGCCGAGAGGAAAGAAAAATAGAAAAGGTTGTGAAATGTGGAAAAGGAGGCAAAACCCCCCAAAATTTGTTAGCAAAACAACACACTGCTCCCTATGAAGTGAGAAAATACCTTGTCACCATGGCTACTGTTCCAAAAAACAGAAATAAAAACAACAGGACTTTATGAGAATGAGAACAAAAACATAATAAAAAGAAAGCACATGTGACCAGAGAAAGAAGAAAGTAAAGGGAATGATATGAGAGGACTCCAGACAGTTTGGCAGTTCATAGTGGCAGCTTCAGATGGGCCTCGTTGCCACTGGTCTGACAGGAACGATTAGGACTGGAGGGGAAAACTGCTAATTGCAGATCCGAGTAAATGAAGAAAAACAGTCTGTCAAGGCAGTTAAACCGAAAATTGTAAGTCAAATAAAAACCATAAACATCTCCACAGATACAAAAACAACCCAACCCAACAATAGTAAAAAAAACTGATGTACTTCTATGCACTTGTGTGAACAAAAGGATGCAGATTCTTTCAAATACCGACAGCAGAAGTTCTTTGATTGATATACACTGACCAAAAATATAAACACTTTTGTTATTGCTCCCATTTTTTATGGTATGAACTCAAAGATGTGAAACATTTTCCACATACACAAAATAACCAGTTCTCTGAAATATTGTTCACAAATCTGTCTAAATCTGTGATAGTGAGCACTTCTCCTTTGCCAAGACAATCCATCCCACCTCGCAGGTGTGCCATATCAAGATGCTGATTAGACAGTATGATTATTGCACAGGTGTGCCTTAGACTGGCCACAAGAAAAAAAGTGTTTCTTTTTGTTAGATGTGTTTCTATCTCGTAATGTCCACAAAGTGTTAGCTTACATCAAGTACGACCGGGAAGCCCTATTACGGCTAGAACAAACTAATCACAGAGGATATTTCGACACAAATATCCTGAACCTCCACCCGGAGCTACACCCCCACGCTGGAATCTCACTACAACAGGCCGCAGCAGGATCGTCTCCCAGAATCGAGCTGCCGCCTCGCAAGCGCGGAAGACGGGGAGGGACTGCACGAAGGCTACGTCAACTGGCTAGCCGCGGGAGGCTAACACTCCCGATCATTCTCCTCGCCAACGTACAATCTCTGGCGAACAAGATGGACGATCTCATCAGCAGGTTGGCTACACAGCGACACATCCAGGACTGCTCCATCTTTTGTCTCTGTGAGACGTGGCTCGGACAAGGGACCCCCGACGTGGCCATAACACCGGCCGGGTTCAGTGCAGAGCCGATCGCGGCGCCGCTGAATGCGGCAAAACGCGCGGCGGGGGGACTGCGATTTTTATCAAACAGTCCTGGAGCTCCGACAACACCGTAATCTCACAGTCTTGCTCTGAAAACGTGGACTATCTGACTGTTAAGTGTAGGCCATTCTACCTACCAAGGGAGCTGCAGTGCATTATTCTGAGCACTGTTTACATTCCCCCCTCAGCTAACGAGGCAGCTGCACTCCAGGAGCTGCACAACATGATCAGCAGGCATGAGAACAACCACCCTGGTGCTGCATTTGTGATCCTAGGAGATTTCAACCACTGTGATCTCCGGAAAAGTCTTCCAAAATTCCACAGATTTATTGATTTCCCCACCAGGGGAAAAAACATTCTGGATAAATGTTACAGCAACATTAAAAAATGCATATGCTGCCACCCCCGAGCCTCACCTCGGAAAGAGCGATCACTTAGCCATCCTGCTGAAGCCCACATACACAAGGAGGCTTAAAGCAGATCCAGTCACAACCAGGACTGTAATGACTTGGACTGACAAAGCTGTGGAACAACTGAAAGGCTGCTTGGAGGCCACAGACATGAGCATCTTCAAAGCAGCTTCACCAAACATTGATGAATACACGGACACAGTCAGCAGCTACATAGACTGGTGCACCTCCATTTGCATTCCAACTCGGACCATCCGCATCTTCCCTAACCAAAAGCCCTGGTTCAACACAGATGTGCGAACAAAAATATACAAACGGCGTGCAGCCTTCAAATCTGGAGACAGCACAGCATACAAACACGCCCGCTATGACCTCCAGAAGTCCATCAAAGCTGCCAAAAGGAACTACAGTCAGAAAATTGAGAGCTGCCACAGGGAAACCAACACAAGTGGCCTGTGGCAGGGGATCAAATCCATCACCAACTACAAGACAAACACCAGCAGATCAGAGTTCCAGAGTAACATCCCGCCAGACAGCCTTAACAGCTTCTATGCAAGGTTCGACCAGAACAACAAAGAGGTCCCCCAAAAGACCTCATGGGCCCCAGAAGAGGCTGCGCTGCAGGTGACTCACACACAGGTCCTCAGGGCCCTGAAGCAGGTGAACCCACACAAGGCGACGGGACCGGACCACGTTTCACCAAGGGATCTGAAAGCCTGTGCGGAGCAGCTAGCAGAGGTGTATACAGACATCTTCAACCTCTCGCTATCGCAGGAAACAGTGCCCCGTATCTTCAAGTCCTCTGTGATCGTGCCGGTCCCGAAGAAAACACACGTCGCAGTGATGAACGACCTTAGACCCGTGGCTCTCACCCCTGCAGCAATGAAATGTCTGGAAAAGCTGGTTCTGTCCCACATCAACTCCCTGGTCGACGAATCAGTAGACCCCCACCAGTTCGCCTACCGCCCCAACAGATCAGCAGAAGATGCGGTGGCACTGGCACTTCACTCCACCCTGCAACATCTGGACACCAAGAACACATACGCCCGGATTCTGTTCCTGGACTACAGCTCTGCCTTCAACACCATCAGGCCCCTGAAGCTGACTGATAAACTCGCAGATCTGGGAATACCAACACCCACCAGAAACTGGATTCTTGACTTTCTCACTGACCGACCACAGGTGGTGAGGATGGGAAAGAAGGTTTCTGCTGAGCTGACAGTCAGCACTGGTACACCACAGGGGTGCTGCCTCAGTCCAAAGCTCTTCTCACTTTACACCCACGACTGCACCTCCCCCGACTCCAACAACATCATCATTAAGTATGCAGACGACACAACAGTCCTCGGCCTCATCAGAGGAGGGGACGAGTCTGCATACAGAGACCTCGTGCACAGGATCACCATCTACGGAGAGGACAACGACCTTGTTCTCAACGTAGAGAAAACGAGAGAAATAATCGTGGACTAGAAGGAAAGCACCGCCACATCAACCGCTCATCATCAACGGGACTGTGGAGGAGCGGACCGACTGCCACCGGTTCCTTGGTCTGCAGATCACAAACAGCCTCAGCTGGGAAAAAACACTGTTGCCACAGTGAAGAAAGCCCAGCAGAGGCTGTACTTCATCAGGCTGCTGAAGAAGGCCGGTCTCAAGCGCCGGACCCTCACCCAAGCCTACAGGGGGCTTGTGGAAAGCATCCTCACAAGCGGACTAACAGCCTGGTTCGGTAACACCACCTTAAAAGAGAAGAAGATGCTGCAGAGGGTCATTAATACAGCTGGAAAAATTATAGGTTGCAACCTACCATCCATGGACACCATCTACAAACAGCGCTGCAGGAGGAGAGTGACTAAGATCATCAGAGACAGACACCACCCTGCTCATGGACTGATTCAATGTGTGGACTCAGGCCACAACCTCAGACGCCGCAGGCCTGAAAGCATCCACGCACACACCACACGCTTCCACGACAGCTTCTTCCCAACAGCAATCAGAATGCTGGCAAAGGACATCAGAGAGGGAAAACTGGACTAAATTACTAAGTGCAATAAACAATAATATGTGCAATAATTCTATGTGCAATAATGCTTCTGTACAAATTGGGTCTCTGCAATATTCATTATCATATTTTACTGATATTTATATTTTTTTATACACCATGTAAATTTGTCGTCTAATTTTGACTTTTAACTCCATTTTTTTATTTTTTTATTTTCTTTATTATTTCTTCTTCAAATTTTTCTTTTGTCCTTTTTTAACCTACCCTGACATGAGAGATGCCAAAGACAAATTCCGATGTACCGCATGTGCAAACGGCAATAAAAACTTGAATCTTGAATTTGTGAACAACATTTCAGAGAACTGGTTATTTTATGTATGTGGAAAATGTTTCACATCTTTGAGTTCATACCATAATAAATGGGAGCAATAACAAAAGTGTTGCGTTTATATTTTTGGTCAGTGTAATTTAATTAAAAAAAAAAACTTTAAAAAAATCTTTATTTTCCTTTCTTTACTGCCCCTAATGGTTTATACTTTTATATATATTACCTTCCACAGTCACACCCATTCACACACACATTTACCCACTGATGGCAGCTCCACTGCCAAGCACTGGCGCCAACCACCAGGAGCAATGTGGGATTCGGTGTCTTGCCCAAGGACACTTTAACAGAGGCGCAAAGGGCGGGAACCAAACTTGCATTCTTCTGATCTGAGGTCGACCACTCTACCTCTGTACCATGGCCGCCCCTTATGGTCGATGACATATGACATTTAGGCTTTTTTTAAGTTTTAGTTAAATTTGTCAACAGTACTGATGAACTGCAATGTCATAAAAGGAGACACAAAGTTAGAATCCTGATCTCCTTTTCAGAGCTACTCAAGAATCATAATTCATGTAAATGCTGTCACTAACTACCCAACCATAAAGTGTTCACTGAAGGGGAGAAAGAACCGGGAACAGCGTGAACAGAAATCTGAATGAGGGAAAGAAAAAAAACAAGGCACTGATTTGCTCCGACTGATATTTTGCATTTGATTACTTTGATTTATGGGTGAGGCGAAGGTCAAACCTGATCTAATCAAATTGTAATATTCATTTATTTAATGAAATGGGTACAGTGTTACCAATGTTTTGACTGGTACGTTCAGTAAGACTGGAAAACACAGTTTCCCTCAAAGTGCCTAAAGGTTTTTTGCCTTTTCCTGAAAGAAAAATATGACATTCTTGGTGACAACTATAAATATTACCTGCTTTGGGCTAAATGAGAAAAATAATCATCACTGGACTATGACTTGGCCATTAAATGTATAATTGGACTGAGTGACCCCTTGGCCCTCGTGTTCAGTGGGAGTGCCTGATGGCTCAAAAAGGCCAAGGGGCATCGAGTTTTAATGTTAAGTCAAAGTACAGACACAATCTGAGATCCTGCGGCACGATTTGGGTGTCGGGCACAGAGAAGTTGACGTGCAATCAAGGACAAAGTTTTGGGCATGTGACATTTTCAGTGACTCGATCAAAGGGTAGAAAAAGAAATCCAATATGGCTGCTGTATGTGAGGATTTTCCTCCTGAACTTCCATCCATTTTCATAACCCGCTGTGGCTGCGGGGTTGCCGGAGACTGCCCTGGCCGCCACGGGTGCTGTCATAGCAGGCGCAATCACTCCAGCTTCATGGGCTTATGATGTTTTTCTTACTTTCATCAAGACAATAATAAAAAAGATCCTCCAGTTTTATTTTCATTTTCCCCTCTCTGATTAATGCTCAAACTGGGCCACAGACAGACAGAAGTAACGTTTAAACCAGCCGTTAAGCGGAGCTCCCACTCAGAATGGAGTACACTGCACCAGGAGGGACTGAAGGATCTGGTGAAGCCAGACGCAGCGACATGCTTGCCTATACCTCTGTAGAGCTCTCCAAAACAAATCCAAGTTACCTGCTCAACATCATCAATGCTTTCTATGATCTGGCAACGAATGTAGTCAAGAAAAACTTTGACGGTTGCTCCGCGGCCGGGGTGTCAAGCAGTAAATTGGACAAACATCAAAAGAGAGGCAGCAGACGGGTATGTCATGCGCAAATCACATCCGGTGTGATTGCAGCATAAGGGGTGTGGACTTCAAACAAGCCTTCTCATGATTGGCTAACATAGAAACGTTGACTGGAGCCGGAAGGAATGTTTTTTCTAAAGGTGTTGTCACACTCGCTCACTTAGTTCTCCTATACAGTCAATGGACTTGACAAAAGGTCATATGTTAAGAGCCATCACTGCATGAACACAGCATGACTAAAATGCGTAAAATACCATGAATAAAACACATTCATATATTTAGCTTTATACATATTTTTTTCTTGATTAAAAAGGGATTGATGTTTTTAACAATGCAGATATAAACCGGAAGTTCTGTAACAGAGCGCCTCCTTAGTCTTTTGTCTTAAGTATGTGGGACATAGCAGTTTTCATTTGAACAGTAGATTTAATATGAAAAGACGATCTATGAGTGATGAGACTGATGGAAAATCCTTACCTGATTGAAGAGTTAAAGTTGCATCCATGGGTTGTACTTTTCCATCCCTCCTCTCTCTTCTCCATTGTTTCAAAGCCTCCTGAAAATATCTAGCCGACTCCTCCTCACTGAAGTTTCCATCAAGAAGACAGGAAGGTTGTCTTCTAACTGCAGTTTCAATCACTTCCATGTCCTTTTCCTCTTCATCGCTCACCATCAGCACCTACCAAAGGAATCTAACGAGTCACGACTCTGTAAAAAAAGTCTAAAAAGCTTTAACATGTGTTCTATCAAAACAGATGCAAATGTAAAATGTGAATATTCAAGGGTTCATTTGACAGGGTTCTTTTTTTTAACTTAAAATTTCCCTTTCAGTTTTGACAAAAATTTGTTCTTGAAGTCATGGAGGATATTATGTAGAACTTGGGTGTATTTTACAAAAATATGTAATATTCTAAACATTTTCGGTTTAAATAAGGAAGCCAAAACATTAAAACCCTATTATAATATCAGTTAGTATATCAGTTAGTATAGTTTATAAATCTTCATTTATAAACTATTTTGACACTTAAAGACACAATAACAGCTTTAAAAAAATAGTTTTTCATAGTCCTATCGATTCAAAAAGATTAACAGTTGAATCTGTACAGTAAATACATAGCACTGTTCAGTGAACATTTATGTATTTTACTGGTGTCACCAAAACAAATTATCAGTACTTTGTGTAGGGTTTACTTTTCTTTTTTTGTTTCTTTTTTGTCTGTTTCATCTCCCTGGCTGAGGATTGCTGCCCATAAGTGAATGTTATGTCACAAACCCAGATAGTTTAAGCTGTCAATCTGTGTTGTGTTAGTTAATGATCCCACAGTTAAGAGTGTTTTTGCAGTCCATCTCTGTCACGTAATCGGTTTGTCATCCTCCTTTTTTTTGTTTTTTGTTTGATTCTGTCGCATTTGAGTTCAATCGTCTGTCAAGTCATCATTTATTGTCAGTTATGTTAAGAGTCCACTGTTTCCTGGTGGAATAACCCTGACCCAGCAAGAGATTCCCTGTTGAAGTGGTAGTTCTTTACTACAGTTATTTATGCCAGACCCTGCATTTCCATGCAAGGCCAAACTCCTGTTGCAGTTCTGTCCATTCTGTTGAGGTCAGCTAGAACAGTGTTTTTCAACCTTTTTGAGCCACGGCACACTTTAACCTTGACAAAAATCCTGCGGCACACCAGCATCCAAAAATGTAAAAAAAACAGAGAAACTCATAGTCTGTATTGATCTACAGCCCCTCTGCAATCTTACATGCATTTATGTGATAATTGTGGCAGAAAAAGCTGGAAGTTGTAGCTGTTTTTTCTAAAAGATGTAATAAAAGTTGAGTTAAAAGATTTCAAAACTGTTTGATGTTGTTTCAAGACGTTAAGAGGAGAGACTCATTGTCCGCTGAGACGCTGTCAGTTTAACCCAATGCATCATGGGAGATGTAGTGCAAACAGCCGCCGAACGCAGACAGACTCGCGTCTCTGAGCTTCATTGTTTTGTTCACTTGTTCCACGGTCTGATACCGGACTCTGTGGAAAGCTACACCGCTAAAGACGAGCTTTAGCTGGTATTTTTGTTAGAACTGAGAGAATTTAAGAGATAAATCAGAACAATCACGCACATCCTACGCATCTTTCCCTTAATAAATCACAACCAATCCTAAATGTAGTGCAGCTTTTGCGGCTTCATGACACGCCCATAGTTGCCCATAAATAGTCCATGAAACGCCCACAAATGAATATTCATTGATTGCGAAACCATGGCAAACACAGAAAGGAAATCAAAAAAAACGTAACTTCACAAAATGTGAAGTAGAAGTTATCATTGGCGAGGTGGAAAAGAGGAGAAAAGTGTTGTTTGGAGGGCACAGTGTGGGCATTACTAATGGCAAAAAGGCACGTGAGCGGCAAACGGTGGCAGACGCCGTAAATGCTGTAGCCTCACAACCTCGGACCGTGGCCGAAATAAAAAAGAAATGGTCGGACATCAAAGTCGAGGCGAAAAAACGTCTGGCGCTGCATCGCCAGAGTGTGTCTGCCACGTGTGGGGGTGTGGGGGGGGGGCGGAACACCGGAGCTGACCCCTCTTGATGACAGACTGGCGGCAATAATTGGGGAATCCCTTAAGTGGAGTGGTGACTGAGGCGGAGGGGGACACGACGCGCCAGATGCACCGGGTGACACACCCCCAAAAGCGCCAACAGTACGGCTCGAGGAAGTCGGAACCGGCTCATAAGCCACTCGTCCTCGTTTGCCAGCAAGTTTTCTTGCTGTCTAAAGATGCGTTCACTCCAAAATCTTCCATTTGCCACATCTTCTAAGAGTGCAAGATCAGCCATTGTGCGTCATTACGCACTGTGATGGGGCATTTGATTTCCATCCATTTAATTACATCTGACAAGCTACAGATGTCGGTAATAATCGACGTGGAAATGGGAAATTGATCAGCGCATATGTAATTTCTTGTTGCTTTCTGAATGGTTGAGACATACGCCATTGTTTTATCAAAAATAAAACAAACTAAAGGCATATGCATGAATACCATAATTCTGTAGCTTATGAAGAAATGTTTTACCATGAAAACAACTTTCCCCAGGGGACAATTAATATGTCCGTTTGTCTGTCTGTCTAATTGCACCTATATCTGCTCCGCCAGACGGACACATTGACGGGAATATGTGTTTTATACATTATTTCGTTCTGTTAACTATATTATTTATGAGGATGAATTGCACAACATGCCAATATTGCAGAACATATTTCACTTTTCTTTTTGCAAATAAGTGTTCATTTGAATTTCTGTTGTAGTTTTTGTTTGATTTTTTTTTTTGTTTCACTGCTGATTGATCAAACGGGTGTTCGTGTAGGCTGTTAATTGTAAGACTTGCTTTGTGAAGTCTTCATGTTATTTATGAGAGGCAGTATTGTCATTTTCACTTTCACGTGTTTCTTCCATCTGCCGACGGCGTCGCCGTTTGTCATTTCATCCGTTTTTGTGCGTACGTCTGGGTCAGAGCTTGCGTGAAGGACCGCACATTTTCCCGTCAAGTATGCTCTGGCGTATTGCTTTTTGTAAATCTCAGCTATTGCGTAGAGAGTGGCGTACGCTTTCTTTTGTGCGTACGCAACGTTTATAAATGAGGCCCCTGGTCTTTAGAGCCACTCCTTTTTTTTCTCACCTGTTCTTGAGAGTATCACTAAGATATATGCCTCTGAATATGGCTAGACCTTTTTATTTATTTATTGCTAGTTTTGTTTATGACACACACAGGCCCCCTCCATCACCTGACTTAGAATGACGTGAATATCCAACCTGCTACACTGGCAACATTTTTTTTCCCTTCTAAAATACCAATTTCTAGAAATAAGGTCAAACAAATTCCAGGTCAAAGAAAATTCTTGCTTTTTAATTAAAATGATAAAAGATGTTGTCTAAACTGTGGCCTTACAAATGTACATTATAGTAAATTTATGTATAAATAACAATTGTGGTATTTTAAAGAAAATAGATCACATTATAGTGGTCTTCCCCTTGTTTCATTAAATCACACAAGAAACTAAAGATAGAAAACGTTAATAAAATGCTTAATCATTTTTTCAGATACCCAAGATGTAAAAATTTGTAAAAAAAACAAACATTTTTTGTGTTATCCTAACTTTGTATGATCTAAAAAGTACTTTTCTTTGAAGTCAAACAAGTAAGTTCAATACTAGTTTGAATTTTTCAGCCCCTTCTGTTTTGAATGACTGCATGTGAAGGAGGTCAACTGAGATCTGCTGTGAAAGAAGTTTGAAATGTCAATCTAACCGTTCTTACCAGACCTGCTCTGCTGGAAGGAGTTTTTTTTTAGTCCAAGGTACATGCAGTTCACAAGCCTGCCTGTAGATACAGCCTGTGGATATCGTGTCAATTAGGGTGTGTTTGAAGTCTTCTCGACTGACTCCCAAGGTGCTGAGATGGAGCTGACACAATGTAGAGGCTTGTTTGATATCTTTCTACTGCTCTGTCACAGCGAGTGAACTGTTGTGAAATGTAGTTCATCTGTTACTTTATGCTGTGGATATTCAAAACTATTTTCATATGTTCATGGATAAAAGCAATGTTTCATTTGGCATCAAGAAATACTTTGAAACTTGTTGAATGAAAAATGTAACAAAAACAGCATAAAAATTAAACTCCCTGGTAAATGTATGAAATTCTAAAATAAAAGCCACTTAGTTGCCCTTAAATTGAAGATATTTTTTTTCTTTCTCTAACAAAGACAGATATTTCTTAGTGTATTATATATTTCAATGGGATAATAAAAACACATTAAAAGCACAGAAGTGGCAGTATTATGAAAGATCTTGTAGACGTGAGCGACCTTGGGAGCATTTCAGGCAGACTACTCAAGCAGTGCGTTTTATTTTGGTTACTCCTCCCTAGGGCGGTTCAATAATCAACTCACCGGTACAGTGTCCTATTTAAGTCCAGGTGTGCAAGTTTTTCCCGTCTCTTCTTTTACCGCAAGCGCTGCATTCGTCGCCCCACCCTCCTCCCCGGCTTCTACCTGTGAGCTCCGTTGGGGTAGTTTACTACCTAAACGTTTTATGGAGATCTTGTCTAATGTAATTAAACGGAGCCTTATGCTAAACTAAATGAATGTGAAAATAAATGTATTTACTGCATGAGTTGTCTTACTGAAATTTCTTTCAGGGATAATTTTGATTCATCTTTGCGAAGAACAGAGAATGAACTCTTTTTGTGAAAACTTAGCCATGTACATCTACATTTGTTCCTATATTATATGATTTGTAACGAGGAAGACATCATTCAGAAAGTATTATTTCATTCTTTAAGTTTTTTTTTTTTTTCTTAAGTGATGGATTAACACTAATACACACTCACTGGCCACTTTATTGGCCTACTTGTCCAACTGCTAATTAACGCAAATTTATAATCAGCCAATCCCATGGCATTACCTTAATGCATTTAGGCATGTAAACATGGTCGAGACAATCTGCTCCAGTTCAAACCAAGCATCAGAATGTAGAAAAAAGTGATTGATGTGATTTTGAACGTGGTATGGTTGTGGTCTGAGTATTTCAGAGACTGTTGATCTACTGGGATTTTCACCCACAACCATCTCTAGGGTTTACAGAGAATGGACAGAAAAAGAGAAAATATCCAGTGAGCGGCTATTCTGAGGGCAGAAATGCCTTGTTGATGCCAGAGGTCAGAGGAAAACGGACAGACTGGTTCCAGCTGATAGAAGGGCAACAGGAACTCAAATAACCACTCGTTACTACCGAGGTCTGCAGAGGATCATCTCAGAACGCAAAACACGTCCAACCTTGAGGCAGATGGGTTACAGCAGTAAATTTGGACTAAAGCACATTTAAAAAAAACATTGCTCGGACTGATGTGTCTCCATTTCTGCTGTGACATCCATATGATAGGGTCATAATTTGGCGTTAGCAACATTGAAAGCATGTATTTGCATTTGGATTTGTATAAACCGTTTAGACTGGTGGTGTCATGGTGTGGGGGATGGTTTCTTGGCACACTTTGGGCCCCCTTTATACTATTAAGCATCATTACAACACAACAGTCTAGCAGAAGTATTGTTGCTGACCATGTCCATCCCTTTATGACCACAGTGTACCATCTTCTGATGGCTACTTCCAGATAAGACACCCTGTCTTGAAGTTGGAATAATCTCATACTGACAGTTATCAACTTATATCCAACTTGTGATTTTAGGTAATTTCATAGAAACAGTTATTTTTTTTCAATTACATGAATTTTAAAGCAAATAATATACAGTATACTGGAAAAATCTTCAACTGATTCTAGGACAAACCACAGCTCTTCTAAAAATGTCAAATACCTCAGAGGTAACTAAGGACTCACAGACGCTTCTGTCCGGTTGCTACCAATACAGATCTTATACCTTTCATACAGTAAATTACACCATTTTGAGAACAGACTCTTAGAAGTCTGGAGGGCCTCTAAGGCAGTGTTTCCCAGCCCTGGTCCTCGAGGCACACTGTCCTGCATGTTGTTCATGTTGCCCTGCTTATGCACACCTCAGCTCATTATCAGGCTTTGCAGAAGCCTGACAATGACTGTCAACAAAGGCAGGTGTGTTTGAACAAGGTAGGGTTGAAAAAAATGCAAGACAGTGTTCTCCGAGGACCAAGATTGGGAAACTCTCCTCTAGGGTATATGTCTCAAATGGTTTTATTTCTGTCAAACAGATTAAAGATTTTTTTAAGCATGAATACCTACGCTTTTGGATCCAACAAATACACTTTGGGAAAAACCTCTAGAATCAATTTTAGGGCCAATACTTTTATATGTTGACTGTTAGGGAGTTAATTAAAATAGACAAATGCGATTTTCACATCTTTGCTGATGATAAACAGCTTTACTTCATCATGTCTCTTTTGGACCTAGAGCCGTTAAACATTCTTTTTAAGATTTACCTTGTAAAGCAATAATCTTGCATAATCATAACATTGCAGTTTTTTATGTTATGTAGTCTTTTTGTTTTGCCAACCGCATGATTTATCCTAGAAATGGGTTATTAGTAGAATTTTGATTGTTAGTATTTTGAATACTGCTCAGGCTCTAATGTGATATATTATAATCTTGCAGATAGCTAACTCAATGGTTACACAGTAACTTATGGTTGTTATATATGCAATTATAAAATAATCAGTTCATGTTCTTCCACCTGTCACTATTTTATTGCTCTCTTAATATCTTCAGTTGTTATTCACATTAAAAGTTAGTGCATTATTGGCAATGCTAATGTATGTATGCTGTCTGATAATGGGCATGCATCTGTTTACAAACCATTACCAAAGAAAAAAAATGGAACAGGGAAACATTAAAGCCAAAACAAACTCCAAAAATGTATAGTACACTTAAATTTAAAAGGCTACGCCACCAAGTTCGTGCAAAAGTTCAAAATAAAATAGTTTTAAATGCAAAGATGGATCTGTCGAACATGTCATTTGTCAGTACGACGCATGAGTGCATTGACACGGAATTACATTGGGAGGCTTCTGGAAAGCATAACAGTAAAGATGAAAATAAACCTCAAAGTAAAATTGGTTAATATTACATGAAGTTTCTAATGTTTTCGCAAATAGTCTATGTGACACTTTAAAAAACATTTTTGATGTATAAGTAGAACAAATAACCCTTAAAAATGTAATGCAGAATATTTCTGCTTTGCATTTAAGGTTTTTTTCTGGAATACATGGGATGAAATAAACTAATATTATTATTTTTCTTTTTTTTTAGTATGATACTAGATTTCAGCAGATTTCTAGGTCATTTCCTGCATTCTTTTTAATTATTATGGCACACTCTACTTTTTCACCATCTTAATTCTTTGATGTGTGCACAATAAAAGACCAATGCAGACATTTTCAAAATAAAACCAAATAAAGAACTGGGACATTATTTGGCAATACTTAACATCAGCTAGGAATTTGTCAGTTTTTACTGCATGTTTGGGTTGAAAATATTGTTACAAAACAGTTTATTTTTTTCTTTGGAAAAAGTGCCTGGAGAAGTGGCAGTGCTCATCTTTTTTTTATTTTTTTTATTCACAGCTCAAACTTTCACTGGCGAGAACAAGAGGTGCATAAAGGAGAAAAGTCTTTTTCAAGGGAACTCAGTTACTTTCTTGCTTTTTGACAGAAGCACTAAGAACCATGCAAACTAGCTTAAATGGCTGCATGTAGGACTGGCGCATGGGAAACCAGGGTAAGTTTCCCAGGGGGTATGATGAGCTTCATCTAGTCTGGGTCCTCAGGGAAGACCCTTCACGACTGCCTAACTATGTAGCCACAAGGGGGCCCAAATCTGGATTTCCCCGTGCTGGTCCCCTGCCCGGATGAAATACAGGGTTGTGTCCAGAAGGGCATCCGGCATAAAAAATTCTGCCAAACCACCTGTGCGAATCAGTAAAGGTTATTATGACATGGCGACCCCTAAAGGGATATGCCAAAAGTCAAACAACAACCAACAACCGTGTTAAATAGTCCTTTTACATTTTTTATAGTTACTCTCACAGCTGTTAAATCAGAAAGGGGATAAACTTAAGTGTTCTATGGATATGAGTTTCTCCAGAATGCATGTGAGGGGTCTGCAGCCCATCAGTCCCTCCAGAGACGTGCATTGGCATGATTGCAACTATTAACTTTAGTTTAAAGAATTCCGATTTTACTGAGAATCTGTTTACTGCAGAGAAGCCTGTCCTTCAATGCAATAATATTTTTATCCAACAAAATGACATTTCAGAACTGAAATTAGTACTGAACTTTCCCCGCCCAGCCCTTGTGTGAATGGGTTTGAATATCTTGCTGTGGTGAGGGGCTTCTAGGCGAAAGTAAAGTTAAAAAACGGACTCTATGTTCATGTTTGAAGACAAAAGGGAAAAAACTGACTGGTTCAAAAAGGAAAATGGCCAGCAAATATATAATTAGGAATTTGATGAACAGAAAAAGGGAGAGACAAAGACAAAGTAAGGAGAGATGTGTTCCAAAGTGACACTGCCCACCTGAGCAGCGATTGTGTTGTGGAGCTTTAACGCCCCCTTCTGGTGGAAGTTGATAAAACATCCAAAGCAGTGGATTTTAGTACATTCAGCACACTTTGAAGCAGAGACAGCACTATCAGAGTCTCCAGAAGGGAGTATGTGTAAGAGTGTGACAGAGAAGAAAATTCCTTTAAAAACACATCTACAGTACATATAAATATGAAAATGTGTGGGTTCCAACAAGCATTATCTTGAATTGGTCAGTGTGAACATAATGTGCTAGTTTACAATTTCTTACAGAGGGAAGTGGAGACTGTATTTGTAAAGACTTAAAACTATAAATAAATAGCTTCTGTCCTTTAATCCCAACCAGCTCTGACAGGAATAGGTAGTGTTGAAAGGGATTCTTCTAATGCAAGGTGTGCGAGCATTGAAGGAAGGTCCTGTGTAAACCTGTGCATTTGCACAAGCGATGTGTGTGTGTGTGTGTCATGCACAGTTAACTGTGACTGACTGAATGCATCTTAAGGGAACTTATTATAATTCATATATAAAGTATCTATAAGTCTCAGCAGAGGGAGAAAAAAAAGGACTTGTATCAGCAAGTTTAGGAAATGTGCTCAGCCTTAGTGGACGGAGCAAAAAGCCAAAGACAGGATAGCTGAACTGAACAGGGGTCTCATTTATAAAACTGTTTGGGGATTTCAGTAAAGAACATGGTCAAATCTGAAAATGGGAAGAAACCAAAACATTTTCAGATTTAAAAATGTTTATGCTTTCATGAGAACTTCTCTGTAAAAATGCAAACATGCGGTTGATCCATTGATCCGGTTTAATAGGAAATTATATGTCAGTCATGCATCAGATTTTGTTGAAATAAGTGTTTAAAAAAAGCCCTATTTGTGTCATAACAGGTCAATGCTGCACTTGTTTACCACAAAATGCTGTAGCCCCTTCTGTCACACTGTAGGTTCTTCATCAGATTTACATTTTGTGGGCAATTTTGGTCATTTTTTTTACAATTAACCTGTAAAAAATGAGGACCCATTTTCTGAAAGTCAATGTCTGTAACCATTCTTACTCTAAAATCTTAAATGATAAAAGTATTTTTTATCTGTCCATGTGAAACATTTACCATCAGATGTCTTTTACTGGGAAAAACCTTTATGTGTCACATAGTTCGACTAATGCTACGTTCACACCAGGCTCGGAGATTTGCATTACAGCAACCACTTTCAATGAAAAGTCTATGTAAGCACGTGTATATCCGCGTTTTGGGCTTCCACATTCAAAAGTCTCGCATTGACCCTTTACGCAAGTTTTTAATCGCGCTGAAAATTACACCAGTTGAACTTTGACCAAACAGGGACTCAGATTTGGTAGTGACGTATACTCATTTTTATTCTCTTCTATTTTTCTGCAGCATATATTTGTGTCTTAATGTATGAAAATGGTGGGGTGTACCACCAAAAAACATTTACTTCTCTAGTTGTTCTGAAGATTCTGAAGTCTTTTTTTTTCATTTGATAAATTCTGCTTCTGGACTTGATTAGTTCTTACAAAAACAGATGTGCGATGAAAACATGGAGAAGCAAATTAAACAAAAGTAGATAAAGGAGTTTTGTAAAGCTTTTTTTTTTCTTCTTCAAACAAAAAATAATCATTTTTGAAGAGCCTTGAATACACTTTAGATCCAAATTACGCCGCAAGCAGCGTGTGGTGTTTTGGTGCGTGTTGTGGGCTCCCATTTGCTGAAAGGATCTTGGTCATTGTTGTTGTTCTTTGTCGAACGCTAGCTTAAGAGATGTTTTACATAGAACAGCAACAACTCCTGTGACTGTCTCTTGTAATTGTCATTAAATTACATGTTACGGATTCATGTAAAGTTATTTTCGTGACTGCTGTGTGTGCAGTCTGTGTGCTTGTATTTAGCCTTTCAGTGCTGTTCTCATGCAAATGGTCACATTTTATTACAATCAAAAGTCCTCAATTATATAAAATATTGAACTAGAACAAAGAAGAAAAGTTTGAACCTGTTGGTTAACTTTCCTTATCCTTCATCTCTGCATTGTGTTTGTCTTGCTATTCTGCCAACCGCTCACGTTCTTAATCTTGCAGTCTCTCTGAATCATAAGTCAGTCAATTCCATAGATTTATATTATATTTTACTGGGAGATTTGGGTCATGGTGACATAGGACAAACCTATATCCACGCATTTGGTACTTGGTTAAGTATGACACACACCGTCTAGAAACAGTTATTGTGAGACCTACGGTAATCCCAACACACTTCCAGGCAGATGTTAAACTCAGGTTTTAATATCCTCTGCAGCTTTGACAGATTTTAATTCTGCTATAAAGCTGCATATTTATTGACTTTTTTTGACAAATTCTAGCTCAATGGAACTGCTGAAGTCAGGTGGTGATGATGGATGAAAAAGGCTGGCCTATATCTCAGTTCTAGTTCATTTTAAAGGTGTTTAGAGAGGTTCATCCTCATGTTATTCAGAACTTGGCTTTATGCATCTGGGAAAAGTCACAGTAAAATAAAAACGGTCTTTTCAGTATTTGTCAATGTTTTAAAGTAAGTATATGATAAACTGTTTTTTTTGCAAAGGAAGCTTTTCAAATGTGTGCATAAAGATTAAGGCTTACAAGTGATTTTTGAAGTTGCATGCAAATCAACTAAGTTTTCTACATGTTGCCTTCAGTGGCTTTAAATTGGTGGTTTTTGCAGCGCAAACAACAAACTGTGTTTTTGCTTTAACAGCATGAGCTTACTACACCATAGACGTATATAAAAACCAAGGGCATGCAATCCTCAGCTAGCAGTCCGCATAACATCAAGAACTGTGAGTAAATGTTAGCTTTAAAGGTAAACAGCATGCTTTGTAAGTAAAAGAGGCAGAAATTTACAGTGTGTATATGGTGCAAACAGGCAACTAAACTGACGGCATCAGGTTAATGTGTTTACAGGCACTGTGGTGTTATAGTAAGAGTAACGTTAGATGTTTTATTTAAATTCATGGATAATTTGCCTTTTTACACATTAATCATCTGACATATATAATCAAGTATCTCTACAAAATATAATATTTTAAGAAAATAGTTTTATCTTCTCAGAATTGAAGAACTACACAGCATTGCAAAGAGAACAATGCTGTCTTTTTTTTAGCGACAGTTTATAAAATACACCCTTTTCCTTTCTATTCACAAATACAGTTACACAGCAGGGTTCCTCTTCTTGAGCAGAAGTGACTCAGGAGTAAGCAAGACTGAGCAGCAGCTTTGAAAGCCTCAAGCATTGATGAATGGCCCCAACTAAACTGCTATCAGTAAAAAGACAAACACAGAGACAGACAATCAGATAGGACGAGTGAGGCACAGCGAACGTGAAGCAGAGAAGTGAAAAAAAACAGCTAAACATGGCGACTGAAGAGGGAGTCTAAAGGAAATACAGGGACAGGACAGAAAGGTGGAAATGGGTAATTTAATGACCAACAGGTGACATGACATAAATGGCAGCTGAATCACGACGAAGGCTCCTGTGCTAGACTTTGCCTGGGAGGAGGGTAATATAACACATATTGAGGACAAACATGAATGGACTTGCTCTCATCTTTATGTTATAGTGTTTGTAACCAGAAATGGAACGCCATTTGCATGTCAGTGTTTGTTTAGCTGAAGTTCAGTCAATTAAGACATGAAAGTGATTCAAAAGCAAATGTTCGGTTATGATCCAAAAACCAAAAGTTACTGAAGTAAAATACAAAACGAATGTTGCTCCTAAGAATAAAACCTTCAGTGTTTTGTGTACAGTTTGTTAACACGTACCAACCCTGCAGTCTTCACCTCACAGGGTCCACAGATCGTTTCCTTTACTCTGTTTCTTCTCACTGTCAGTTGACCAACAGAACGTGGAGGGGGGGGCTGAAGCAGGTCTGAAAATGGACGAGTATATTCAAAATGAGAGCAGCCTCAAAGATCTGATTTCATGAAACGGGAACTGAAGGCATAACTGTAAAACTTACGAGTTTAAAACCATTGGGCATTTTGTGTAAACAACATTGTCCATGTTTCTACTGCGTCCTGAAATTCCTACATGTCAACTCAATGCACTTATAACACTAACGCACACATTTTGAATGGCCTCACTCAGTAGAGGATAAGTATTTAAATAAGTATTTGTCAACTTAATAATAGGTTCATTTCAACATTGAGAGATATAAAATCACAAAGAATGTCCAGAAATCCACTTTAAAGAATATATACCTTAATTTCCGGGTTATAGAGCGCACCCGATTACAAGCCATACCCGCACATTTTCACGTGTTGAGCTTCCTTCTTACATACATAAGCCGCATCAGCGTACAAGCCGCATGCATTAAGCAACGTGGCCAGCCTGACAAAGCATGTCCTAACTCACAGAATGGATACAGCTTTAAACCTCACTGTGGAAAAGAATCATCATAGCGTCAGCTCGTGTATTTGAAGACACCCACATCTGCCAAACAGCATGCACCTCACTTCTGTTCACAAGTTCCTCAGTTATGGTTATTGTTTTTTTGTTTTTTTTAATTATTGAAAATCGAGGTATCATACATAAAATTACAAACAGTAACCATATAATCAACATTACATCCCTCAGTTATGATGAGGAAATTTACACCCGCGATTCCCCATTTCCGATGAGTCTTAGGGGCTTAAGGCGGGGCTAAGCCCCGGGACGCCACACCGTTGTACGTGTTTAAAGAATGAGCAAGGAGCAGCAGTGGATGGAGAGGAGAACGGGAGAGCAGGTCTCTTCTCCTTCCGCTTGTGTCGCAGCAGCATTATGGTAGTCACAGGGCTGGTTAAAAAAACATACCAGTAAAATAAAGCTGCGGCGATTGAAAAGCGCGATACGCGCGCGCGTGTGCCAGAAGTTTCCTTCCACAACAGTGACACACTGTTGCTCCGCGGACGCCTATGCGCTCCGCCCTCGCCCCGTGGGATACTTGTCTCCCCTTCTTATCTTCTCCGACACGCCTCGCGAGGGCGGCTCCAGAGAGTAGCGCTTCGTCCCCATTGCGCCCGATCGCTGCGCGTGGCTGCCGGTGGATGGAGCGAATCATGTCCGTGCAGAGCAATCGGACTTAATGCTGTACGTTTTGTGGATGAGGGGCGAAAGAGGATGCATTGTTACGCGTGGGAGCCCTCAGACTGCCATCTGTCCCGCAGCTCTATGTGAACGGGCAGCAGGAGAACATGTCTCCAGCTCACACGCCGGCTTTGGGGCGGTGTGAGCTTTTCAAAGAAAAATTCCGCTCAGTCCTTAGAAACTGTTCAAATAATGACGTGGATTTGTGTTTCCAGTCGTGTCCCGACAAAATAAAGGCTGATGTTATTCCCACATATTTACGTGCACCCAAGCTGCAGATTGCGGCATTTCCCGCATCGATTCATGTTCATCCAGGCTAGATGTTGTTGTTAGCGCATGTTAGCCTTCACCTAACCGTTCTACTGGCTTCGTTCTGCCACAAAAAAGCACTGACCACACAGATTAAAAATAAAATGAGCGAACAGGCGCTTCATAATAACCATAACATAACAATAATAAAAGTACGTTTAGAAGATCTTCTCGTATATTACGGAGCTGCTAATAGATGGGCTAATAAAAAGATGGGCTAGTGTCACTACTACTCTGAGGTAAAATTACTACTGAGCATGCGCTGTTCTCTCCGTCACGCAGCTGACCGGCTTTTCCAAGTGATGGTGGATTTTTTCACGCTGCTTTTAACAATTGCTTTTAACTTGAAAGCTGCGTCATATTGTAGTGGCGATCACGTGCGCGTTGGGTCTAATGGCACCAAAGGATTCTGATATGCGGCTGGGCATGCGTGTTTCTTTTCGTTGAACCATGACTGAAGTGCCTAAGACCTGAAGTCACGTCCATGCTGTTTGGCTGCTGAGAGGTGTGTTGAAAATAATTGGCTAGTTGCTTGTAGTTGGATTATTCATTCAACCCATGCTCTTAGACCAAAAGTGCGTTCAAGGCGGCCGCCAAATAAATCCACAAATGAGCTGCGTCACTGAATAAGCCGCAGGGCTGTGCGCGCAAGACAAAAGTAGCGGCTTATAGTCCGGAAATTACGGTATGTACAGTACAGACCAAAATGAATGAGAAGGTGTGTCCAAACTTTTGGTCTGTACTGCGGACAGACGGACGGACGGACACATACATACATACATACATACATACATACAGTAGATAGATAGATATTAATGCAAAAGAAGACATAATTGTGTGTAAAAAAGGAGTTAAATTGATGTGTGAGTCAAGGACAAGGAGGTCAAATTTCCAAATGCAAATACATTTATGGACAATCTTTAAAGTAAATTTCTTGATTTTCTGTGTGACTTTAGTGATTTAGATTTAGGATGACAGACTGTCAAATCTTTTAGGTGGGCAAACCCACAAAATCAGCAAGTGACCAAATACTTATTTTCTTCAGTGCAGTAAATTGTGTTCAGAATTGCTAGATCATTTTTTTAGCATTTCGGCTAATAGCTAAATAGCATGAGGTTAAAAAAATCAGGGCATATCTAACGAAACCCATTCTCTTAACATGACTGAATCTAACTATTAAGTGACTTTTTTTATGATGCAGATGTCTTTTCCTTGAACTTTATGAAGCTGCATTTGCTCACCTGTAAATGATTCGCGCTTCAGTACTCGAATCCTTACTTTGCCTGTTTGCTGTTGAGACTACATAGAGTTATACAGTAAATGGCAGGGTTTCTGTCTGCATAAAATGCAAAATTACAAATCAGCAAAAAAGTTCAATGTTCAGATACCTTATAGATTACATTTTCATTTTTTTTCTTGTTTGCTGGATAGTTGCTGTTGAAGGGAATGTGTTGTCCAGACGCCCATTTAAATCCTCTTGAAAGCCTTAAAAGACACGTACAAATGCATTATGACTTTTCTAATCAAGAATGATATAATTTCCATAGTTTGGCCAAGAAAGTAGGTCTGTCGCAATTTTTTCCTGTAACATAAAAGCATTTATTACATTATTCTGTACATAAAAACACAAGTAAGCTCCTGAATTTATTTTTAAGCGCCCAGATTTGTTCTTCTCTGTTTTTTAACTTGTGCAATGCATTAGTGCATGTGAAACTATCATCATTGAGAGCTTTCCTTTCTAAAGACACTGCATAACTGAACAGTGAGCATGGATGGGATACTCAAAACAACCCTGTAAATATGGTTATTCATGACTTTAAAAAACATACATGAATACATAAATTTCACTGAATCAATGGGAAGGATAATTTTACGAAAGGCCCTGAAATGGTAGAAGGATACTTACTGACCCGGATTTTCTACAAAAAGGATCAACATAAATTTAAAGAAACAAAAAAACAACAGTTTGCAAAGTTAAAAAATGTAGGAGCATCATTTAAACATGTCATAAAATGTAAAAATCCAAGAGTTCTCACATAAGTTATGTGGGAAAACTCTTGCCAGCAGTAAAAAGTGAACGTGTACAGAGGGATCCTCATTTAGATGTGAGTCATTCAGGCTCATGTTGTTGAATTTTTCATGGTATTTATGTTATTGTTATGTCGGCCTGTCTTTGAAAGAAGTTTATTTTAGATTAAGCTGGCAGCCTGTCAGGCAAAGGAAGCCAGGCTCTGAATATGTAAGAAACTATGTGACTGCGAGAGATGCCTGCACCCTGATGTTGCCGCTGCACCATGCTGACACTGAGGGTAGGAGTCAGGTAATCATCCTACCCACGTCACCACGGCAACTGGACTGTCACCTGGGGTGACAACTGAGGCACACCCCTGTCATTGCGCATTGACAGGAGGCCTTGGGACAAGCAAAAAGAGGCGATATAGAGAGTGTGTCTGTTCTGGTGAGGCTTGTGCGTATGTGTTTAGAATGCAGTTGCAAAGATTAAGGAGTTTAATACAAACTGGCACGCACTGAATTACACCCACTTAAAAGATGAGTAAACACACTTCACAATAATAACGGGTAAAATGGCTCGCAGAAGCGCAGTTACGCATGCACACACAAGTACGGATAATAACTTTAGTCTCAAAACATTGCAGTGTCCTCCATTTTAAAATGCAATCAATAGAACCAAAGCTATTGTTCCAAACTTGTGCCTATAATTACAGCAATGCCACTGCTCCTGTGTGTACTTGCTCTGTGTTTGTTGAAAGTAGTTTGTGTACCATGGACACAGTCACAAGGAATTTTTTGATTTTTTTTTAAAAAGCTAGTGATATAAAACCCTTATTTTTATTTTTTTTAATCTTTTTTTTTTGCATCTTTCAGAATGCAAGTGTTGATGAGTTACTTAAATGTTAGTAACTGCTGGCAAAACTTTTAAACAGCGCCCAGAATAGCTGAAATACGTTGCAAAGACAACTTTTAGACATTGAATCAAAGCTGTTCCATTAAAATATTACAAACATTTTTTTGCTGACTTCCTTTTTCCAATTAAAAATCTGCACTTACAGTCCCCCTCCAATCATCTTTTAATCTATTTTTAAAGCATTCCCAGGACCTAAAGCATGCAAACTCAACTTTTTTCAGCTTTCAAGTGTATTATTATGAGTAATTACATTAGTCAATGGCTTACTTCCTCACTAAAAACAACCCCAAAGCCTTATTTTGATCCATTCACGTATTTCTGAGTATTCCTCTAGAAACCTACGCTCTTAGCATCAGCCCCTCCCAACCCACGAAAATGAGTGGGTTCTCACATTGTGACATCACAAAGTGGGGAATGTCCCCTTCCAGGATGAGTCTACTCTGTCAGCACAGCCCCCCGGGCTAACACACAAGCCCACACTCTCTGTGGGCAAAACACTTGCACAATATGCACATCCATCGTTGCAAAGGTTTGGAAGTTTAAGGGCAAAATGGTGGTAAATAAGTGGAAAAAAAAAGATTTGTTGTCTTCCAGTTAAAACATTATAAAAGAACTAGTTCCATCTATGTGCTGTAAAAATCATGCCAGTCACTGATAAAGCATGTGAAGAACTACACACTATACTGCGGAGAGTCATGAAAGTAGACGGACAGACCCTAATTTAAACTGGGGCATGTCGTAGTGCCATAAATCTTTTTCCCTGGAAGTTACTACGGCAACAGCATGATAGCAGCTAAAGTAAATTCAGGCAGACAAATTATATTTCATCAACTCAACTTTTTTTCTTCTTACAATGTTAAAGCCACGACTGATATTTTGTAATAAAATCCTTGTCACTGCATCTACAACCAACATTAACCAGATCTTTGATTAACAGTCATATCATTGTAAACATTCAGCATGTGTGCTTAAAGCATTAAACCTAACAAAAAAGTGTGCAAAAACACTGGTAAACAAGGAAAAGTGGGAATCAAACTGACTTTCTTTTTCGTGAAAATATCAATAGATGGTATTTTTTAAATGTAAACATCAAAACATAAAACATCATTTGGAGGGAGATATGGGTTGTGTATACACACCACTACACACTTTTGGCTACTTTTTTGATGGGCTTAAGGTGGACTGGCTCATGACATGATGACAAGCAAAAACGAGTATTAAGATCAGGGAAGGTTAAGGTTTCATTTGGAATGTATTAAAATATATGTCAAAATAATAAATATAAAGTATTAAATAAACAGAATAGTTAGTAATTTTTTTTTCTTTATCAGTGTTTTTAACTAAGCCTGACATAAAGACTTTTGTTTTGTTCTAATAAAGTGAGAACCGTCACCCCCTCCACCTGCATCCAAAAGAGGTGATTTAATGAAATTTTATTTTGTGTGTTTGAGAGTAATATCTTTCTGGCGCTTCCCATTTGTAGAGTTTGGGCCATCATTTATCCCCTCAGAATAATAACTTGGTGAATTTTTATAGCATATTCAAAAGGTCAGAAACACTGATATTTACTGTTTAAATGGTATATTTGGCCACTTTTCATCTATGACTAAAACGAAAGAAAAACTAGCTGCGTTTACATGGACAAAAGTTATCGGAATAGCCTGATGGGGGAAAAAAAGGCATCATGTAAACCCGCCGTTCAGAATACTCTGCCCCGATCCGACTCATTCGGATCAAAATTTCTTTCCGATCAAGAGAGGTGGGTTATGCCGATTGTTGCATGTAAACAGTTCATTCCAATCGTGAGTCACGACTGCGCTGGCTTTGCATAATGCATAGACGGTGTGGAGGCTTTGGAGCATGAACAGGACCGGCCGGCTGCTGCACGCATGCAAACCGTGTTTCTAAGCCGTGGGGGGGGGGGCCCGGTAGAACTGTCTCCCCAAGCAAAGGAGCGGCTTTGGGGCGGTGTGTGAGCTGGCGGACGCAGCTATTCAAAGCAGAAATGCCGCTCAGTCCTTAGAAACCATGGAAACGTGGATTTGTGTTACCAGTCGTGTCCAGACAACGTTAAGGCTGATGTTATTCCCACATATTTACGTGAAGCCAAGATGCACAGTGCGGCATTGCCTTCATGGATGTTAGCGCAAATTAACCTACTCCAAGCCCTTTATCCGGCTCCGTTCCGCCACAAAAAAAGCACTGACCAAACGGATTTAAAAAAAAAAAAACATTATGAGCGAACAGGCGCATCATGATAACCATAACAATAACAAAAGCACGTTTAGAAGATCATCTTGCTCTATGTAGCAGCTCTGTTCGTTCACTTGCTACTCCCGTTTCCGGTATCTTAGAGAGTTCTGCGCATGTCCAAATGATTTATTCCGACTGAAAGTGTGGCGTATGTAAACGTTTGTTATAATCGGAAAAAGGTTTTCTGGGAGCATGTACACAGTTCAATTCTCATCCGATCTTTGATCCGATCAAAGACAGTTTGCTCATGCTAGCCTTTTCCGTCAAACCCATTTCATTTTCTTTTACTTACTTCAGTTCGTTTTTTACCATCATTATTTATATTTTACTAATATTTATCCTGTTCACAGCCACAATTTTTTTGAGACTCTACAAAAAACTCAAACTTGATGATTTTTTTATGTGAGCTCACTCAAGATCAATACATTAAGCCCCACTTGTTTATATATCTATACATATATATGTTCAGAAAATGTGGTTGTAGAACAATATTAACCTTTTTTTCATGAGGTAAACAAGTTTGTTGAGCATTTAAGCAAAAGTTTTACTCATGTGGAAGGGCAGACGACACAACCAACAGCAAACATATTGAACTTGAAACTTAAATCTGGGATATAAATCTCCATCAGAATCAATGTTTTCTGCCACAACTCACCCTTTACACTGTTATTTATTCACTCCCAATGTTTCACTATCTTTTTCTATCCCACTCACCCTCTCTCCTCCTTTTCTTTGCTCATGTGCTCTTTCAGCTGTTGCAGTCTCTCCTCCATTTCTTTGCTGTCATTTTCCAGGCTCTCAACTGTCAGCTTCAATTTTTGCATGTTCCTGTGGAAACAAAAACACTATCAAATAGATATAAGCAATTACTAACAGTCAATCATGCAGCAGTTTAACTGCAGGGCTGTTCGCTTTCCTCTGCACCGGCGGATCCCTGGTTTTTATGAGCAATTAATATTTAAGTCAATCAGCTAATGGATCAGTCTTCCACAGACGTAAACTCAATCGATGAACCGTTTAGAAGTTAGAAAATTGACGGACGAGTGACTGAAACTTCAACTGTAAACAAACAAATGAGAAAAATTCAAACGTTGGGATAAAGCTCACATGGGTTATCTTGCCTCAAGCTTAGTTTAGTGAACCAGCCTTTCCTTTATAAACCCTTGTGCTCTCCTAGGCACTTTACCATTGGGAGTTGGGTCATCTAGACCCACTAGACAGTGCTCTGAACCTTTTTTCTTCAATGATTTGTGATCTTCACTGGTGTCCATGGATTACATGAAATCTTTCCACCTTTATCCACCTTTGTCATGGTAGGGAGAACACGTCAATGTAAGGGTGGGGTTATCTAAGATAGCACAAGGGTTAAAAAGGTGAATGACCAGATTTAAAAAAAAAAAAGCATAAATGTTTAGGAATATTGGTGATAAACAACATCTTATAACAAGTTACAATTAATGACTTTTTTGATCCCATCATGCCCTGCTTCTCAGACCTTCAGGAACTTTCACAGAGCTAAAATTCAGAGTGTCCTACTCCCTAACGACAAAACAAATAGAAGCACTTCCGACATGCTCACTACTTTTTATTTTTAACGGCAAATAATATGACCTCACAGAGTTTCCAAAGTAAACACCTAATAAATATCAATATTTTATGAAGACTATTTAGGAATCTACTGTGATATAAAAAAGACAAATTGGATGGTTAATAAAAAAAAGTTAAAATTTTTTTTTTCACAGTTAAAATTGTTTTATTGTACGATGGATTTTTGCAGGACCAGTTTACAAACTTTTTTCTTTTAATTCCGACTTTTAAGTCATAAATTTACAAGAAAAAAAGTAATAAAATAACGAGGAAAAAACACCAAAGTTGTCTGGCTGTTTATCAGAGCCATGCTTGAAGATGAAAGATGTGGACGTTTTGTGAAGCTTTATTTAGGTTTCAAAAACAAAGAAATTCTGAACCTTTTGGCGACTCAAAATCAGATTATTGTCAGTGTAGCCGGCTTTCCGGGGTTCGGTGCCGGTAAATCTGAGTTTCATATGTAAAATAAAGAGCTCAGAGACACATTTGGGTGAAAAGGACCAATCTTTTATTTTCCTTCTTATTCTCATACCCAGAAATCCATTTTTCTCACTACGTCATCAACCTGTCATGCGCAGAAGACCAATGTGTGAACTGTATACACCCCTCCTCCAGATGATACGTCCCGTTTCAACATAGAACAACAAAGATGAATGAAAATAGTCTGTTATATTAGCAGAAGAACGTCGAAAATGCCAGAAAGTGCTCCTCCTCATATGGAATTATCACACAAACGTGGAGATCTGGTTTTTTGATGGAGAAAGAAAGGATTGACAGCTGCAGGCATACAGATGTCTTCATCAACGGGCTGCAGAGATCATGTGAACCACCAAGCAATAAATAAAACAATAATAAATCGTAAATCAAACAAATGAGCTTCAAAACATTTGTAACGTGATCAATAAACATTCAACTTACCTGTTCAATTGAGTTTAGTTGGTGCAATGCAATGCATTGTGGTCTATATCTAGAGAGCATCCATGCTCACTGTTTTTTTTTTTTTTTTTTCCCGCAGACACAGACAGGAAATTTCTGGGGGCACTGGATTTTGGAATTGTGGATTTGAACCACAAAATGAGAAACACACTATATGGTGCACTAAGTACAGTAGTGAGTAGTGAAGGAATTCTTCTAGAATCCAGAAAAGGCTGCAAGAAAGGGTGATGCACTTTTTATACCACTGTCATTAGGAGGGAGCTTCAGGTGTGGAAGACAGGGAGACTTAGGAAATGCATTTTCCCCAGAGCTGGTAAAGTCAAAGCGCCCCCTGCAGCACAAAGCCTTAAACGCACAAACGTCATGGACAACCACAAAACGCGAATTCCCTCCAACTGCAGTAGCATGTTTATTTTAGTTTTTTGGTCATGTATTTATTTTAAATGGATTTAAACCAAAAACATTAAGGAAAACTGTCACATTTTTAATGATGAGAATTAATCTCTTGAATTTTGAAAACAGCTAAAATGATTTAGTGATACTCTCTTCTCTGCGGCTGCATTTTGTGTCACCTGTCCTGTTTTTCTTTTCTGTTATCAAATGTTTTCTTTAAAAAACATAAGCAGAGTTAATGTTGAGCAGATGATGATGCAAAGCCCCAAATCCCAGGTTTCCATTATCAAACCCACTCTCTAAAAATTAACATCATAAAAAAATAGCTGTTCTGTTCTTTATTGTGAGATTAGGCAGATTTAACCTAAAAAAAAAAAACAACCGAAGACTTTTATTGTAATTGTTGTGTGCCATTTAATCACTCCGCTACTTTAAAATAGCCGCTGGTGGGCAACATATAAAGCCCATAGGTAGTTTAAGTAACATTTACTTGTAAATTAGAAAGTACATGAGCAGCCGTACAAATGGATTTAAATTATTTTTACTCTGTGTGGTTGCCATATAGTGGCAGCGCGGACATGATGCGGACGTCATTGCATCTAATTAATTACTTAAACGGAAACTTCTCTTGTTTTTTCGACTTACAAATAGAGTATTTTAGGAATAACTTACCTGAATACTTCAAAAGTATTCTTACTTAACCGGATGGTTCACCTTTGCTTTTCTATATTCCAAAATACTTCGTAATGTCTCCTCTAAAGAGTATAAAAGACACTTTAGAGGCTGTCGGTACTTCTGTTGTGATGTCATCACCATGGCAACCCGTGGCTCTCGCGATACTCCGCAGACAAGTTTATGGAGTTAGTGTTGGAGTTTTGTGTTTGCGGGCATTTCTGCATCTCTTAAAGAGTCTTGAATTTTTAATTACGGATTATTGCACAAAGGCTTTGTAAATTTGGGGGGATAAACATCTAAATCAAAGGCATCAAATTCCCTTTCCGCCATAATAATCGTCAGCAGAGGGAATATCCTTCCAATTATCATGCCTGCAGCGTTAAAATGAAGCATTGATTAACGCTTTGAACTGTTGTTTGTTTCTTTTTGTTTATTTATTTAGCTTTTCCGGACACTTTAGATTTAGTCATCAGATAAAACTCTCTTGATATTTAATGTAGCAAAGCTTTAAAGATCAGAGACGGGATTATTCCTCATTAAAGCCCCAAGAGCGCATGTGTGGGAATGATCAAATTGGGTTTGCGCGTTCATCTGCCTTCAAGTGACTTCATTTATTAATATCACTGTGAAATCATACGTTTAGTGTAAGCATTTGTCTAGGTATTTAAAAGAAAGTTAATTTTTAAACGGTAAATTTAAAAACAGGCCTACTCCTTTTTTTTCTTATTTGAAATAGAAGTTAAACCGTCTTGAATATAAATTTAGTATATTAGATTTCCTTTTTACCTTATAATGAAATAAACCCACAGGGCCTTAATCCAAATGGTATTTTTTAAAATAAATTATAATCAATTTATTTTATTTTCAAAGCACTTTTTTAATGGTGTAGGTCAATTTAATTAAGTTTGCCACAAACAGATTTATCTGGTTGGATAAACCGTTTAGTAGATAAATCAATTAATCGTTGTACCCCTAAAAGATGGGTTTGGCTGGTAAAAGCTGTAACCTTTTTTTACAGGGCATTCAGAATAATCAGTCTATATCAAAGCAAAACAGTTTCCAGGTCAGGGAAATTACAAAGACAAACAGTTTGACTGATAAAATGAGCTCATCTCTTTTCCTGCTGCGCAAATTCAAGGTTAAAAGTTGTATATATTTTTTGGCTTCAGGAATTATTGCAAACTCATTCCAAAATATAAATCCCCATAATAAAGACCAATGTGCGGATAAATATTAAACACATTATCTTTATTGTGGATCAAAATGAAATAAATACTGTTGTTTTTATTTCTTTATTTTCTTTTATGTCATTAAAAGCTAATTATCAAAAAATTTACATGGTTTGACTAAAAAATATGCTGCAAAAAATATGCTTAGTGTTTTTGTCTTCATTCAAATGCTAAGGCATTCAGGTGCATTTGTTTTACAGCTGTCAGGAACTCAGGAGGCCAATTGTTTTAAATGTAAAAGATTTGACTGTCTTTGCCTGATAAGGGATTTCAGCTGCACAGCACGCTGAGGCAACCTATGTGGTATTTTAGTTAACAGTGGGGGGGATAAACAAGCCTTCGAGTCACAGATTGGCAGGCTCTTCTTTCACACCACAGTGGCTTCACATATGTCAACGTTTTCTCTGATATGTGCACTAATACGTTCCAACATCTTTGCAGTTGGTGGCTTTTAAACTGTCTTCCACAGTTCCTCCGCGCCATTTAAGATCAAACCAGTTTGGGTTTTGTATTCAACAACTAAAAAAAGTGATGGTTCCAAAAGGACTGGCCCCACGTTTACTGACATTTTTGTGTCCTTACTTCCTATACAGCAGCGTTTCTGCACATCACACTGCGGTACAGCTCAGTAAGCACAGCCCTGTCATAAATCCTGTCCATGCCTTCCCTGTGTCTGTCTCTTCCAACATTGTTGGCATATGACCTATTGCTCCTGCCATCAGCCAAGTGTTGGAGTATGACTTATCAAGCACGCCTCTGTGTGTGTGTGGATGTGTGTGTGTGTGTTGATGGTCATTTAAGGGTTGTGACCCTCCAGCTGGTTTCTGTCTGAGTTACTAAACAGTTTCTCCCTCCTTCCCTCGTTTTCCCTCAGCTCGGTAAAGACGTGCGGTGGCATACCGATGAGTGGGGCGGCTGAGGAGAGGAGAAAGGGATGAGCAGTTCAGAAATGGACCAGAGTGGTAGGGCATCGTGAGAGGCCAGAGGGCACATGGAGGAGCAACATTAGAGCAAGAACAAGAGAGCCACACAATGTGTATGATGAAACAGCGGAGCGGTCATAGGAGAAGGACAAGCATAGTACAGTCATGTGTCAATCCTTTTGAAATTATTGGAACCCAATGAATATTTGGCAGTACTGAATGACAGTTGCTGTGTTTGACCGTAAAAATGATTAATACATTAATAATAGGACTTTGGTAAAAGTTTAAGCAACAGGTGTTGGCACCGGAACAACCTCATTTATTGGTTCTACAGGACTATAAGGATATATATATATATACTTATATAGCGCCTTTCTTCCTACAAGGACAAAGCGTTTATAGTCATGGACTCATTCACCCAGTCACACACACAGTCACACACATTCACACACTGGTGGCGGCTCCGCTGCCAAACACAGGCGCCTACCTACCATCAGAGGCAAGGTGGGGTTCAGTGTCTTGCCCAATGACACTTGGACTCATGGGCGTGCAAGGGCGTGCAAGGTGGGAATCGAACCTGCAAATTACGATCATGGGATGACCGCCCTACCGCTGCACCACGGCCACCCCTTGGGGCACAGACTGCAGAAAGGTGGAATAAAATATGTTCAATGTGGGTCTCGATCGCGTGGCCAGACTGAAAAAAAAATCATGCGGCTCTGATATTGTTTTGGGGGCCGAACCAAACATAAAGGCGGGCCAGATCTGGCCCGTAGTCTGCCCACCCCTGGTCTGGTTAATACTAATGTAGGCTCAATTTGCAGGCGACTGCACTATGAGCGTACAACTCCAGTTGCCGATGATGTTGTCTGCAGGTGTCACATTCCCCAGCAATCGGGGTGATTCCGCTCTAATGGCCCCTGGACCAATGCAACTACAAATCGCTTTAAAATATAAATCTGTAACACTGGCGCCAACCTATAACCGCCAGGAGCAAAAAGGGGTTCCCTGTCTTGCTCAAAAGCACTTCAACACATAGGTAGGCAAGGCGGGAATCAAACCTCTAATAGTCCATTCAGAGGTTGACCGCTCTACATCAACAACATTTTATAGAGACGTGCATCACTGAGAAAAAAGTTTGAACCTTCATAAATGCACTGAAAAGTGGCCATGTTACAGACAGATCATGACATGAGACATAACTGTGTTTTGTTTAGATATACAATAACAAATAAAAAGCAAAAAGGATAATGGTGAATTTATTGCATAAAGGTAGTTTTTATTTATTTAGTTGTTTGTTTGTTTGTTTGTTTGTTTGCTTGTTTATGAAGATGCCCCAGTGGTCTTTCATTTAGGCTCAAGCTGATTTCAGAACTTCAAATCCAAGGAAAACTGGTGGAGCTGGTAAAGCATGTCAACCTGCAAAGTGGACTAGTCAAAATATTTTCATCTGCAATACCAAAATCAAATTAGGGTTCTGTTTGGAGCAGGTGTTACATGTATTTGCTGGACTTTTTTTTGACTGTACAGTTTTGATTGGGATGGTACCATCGAAACCAACAGCTAAATAAAGTTAAAGAGAAATAAAATCTGGACATGTGCTTGGTTTGACTCCTCCAGCTGATTTTACCAAGAGAAAAGTTGCAGGAACTGATAAACATAATGCATTGCATATTACATCTTCTACACAAGAGAGAAAAGCCTGAGGCTTCTTCAGCTCTTCTGCAACAATGATTGCTCCAGGAGGTTAGTTAAGCAACTGTAACCTTTTTCAAGGAAACGCAATTTCCCGTCCGGACTGTTAGAGTACTATTCCTATTTCCATTGAATTTAAATGCTGGGAACAATAAGAATCAGGCCATCAAGCCAGTGAGCTCAGACTGAAACGACTCAGAATGAAGAACAGGGTTGAAGTGCTTATGTGGTTTCAGACTTATTGCATCAAAAGTCCTGAACATTTCAACCATCACTCACAGGAACATTCTGTCTTTTAAAGATTGTAGTTTTTAAAAAAAAAAGATTATTTAACTACAACAGATTTTGTCACAAAAAAATAAAGCTGGAATCTTAAAGGAAGTTCAATCTGGCTACTTTGATGAGACCTTAGAAAACACTTTTATTTCAGTTCAGTTTCAGTTTCTTTTATTTTGAAACACAAACACAAATGAAAAATCAAAACAGTGGCTTAAAAGACATAAGACAACACAGTGCGCTTCAAAATGAGTGGGTTGAAGAGAAATCTTGTCTGATCCCACCCCTTTTTACAACACCTGATGATGCGCATATTTCAATTTACAGGTATGTACAAAACATTCATGGTACAATTTTTGCATTGCAACTGTACAAAGTGACTTTTTTTATCGCTTCTTATAAAGACCTATTAGTGACTTCTTGTAGGTTATTTTGAATACATGTAAACTTTTGCTTTGTTTTAAACCTTCATCTAATCCATTCCATAAATCCACACCACAATTAGATATACACATTTTCTCTTTTGTTGTGCGAATGCACTGCTTTTTGAAATTCAGTTGTTTTCTTAGATTGTAACTCCCGTCTCTGTCTGTGAACATTTGCTGTATTGGAAGTTAGTTGTATTTGGCTTTATATGTGATGAGAGCTGTTTTCAGTTTCACTAGATCCCATAGTTTCAATAAACCTGACTTTAAAAATACAGCGTTTGTATGTGTCCCATAATCCACTTATTGAACAATTTAAACAGCTTTTTTTGTAAGATATACAAGCACTTTAGATTTGTTTTTGAAGTATTTCCCCAAACTTCTACACTGTACCGTAAATATGGTAGTATTATAAATGAATGCATTTGTAAACGGGCTTTGTGAGTGAGTGTATGGCGCGTTTTTGCCAACACTGCTATGCTTTTAGCAAGTTTAGCTCTGACCTGCTTTATTTCTGGTTTCCAGTTTATTTTGTGGTCCATAATTACTCCAAGAAACTTGATTTCAGTCACTCTTTCCAGAACATGATTATCAATGGGAAATTTTATTTCTAAATCTGCAGGAATGTGGCGATTTCCAAAAAGAATGAATTTAGTTTTGTTAACACTGAGTAACAGTTTATTTTTGTCCAACCATTGTTTTAGTTTCCCTATTTCTGTATTTACTGTTTTTTCAATTTCCCTGAAATTCTCCCCTGTACAGACTATACTTGTGTTGTCGGCATATAAAAAGTATTTGAGTGTATTTGATACCAAGTGTGTGTATGTCATTAATGAAAAGGATAAACAGTGTGGGACCTAATATTAACTCTTGTGGATCTCCACAGCTTAAATTTAGCAGGGATGATTTACAGTCATCCAGTTGAGTATTTGAGTTCTTTTACCCTCTAGTTATTTATAGGGTGTTACCCAGAGAGAATCCCTCTGGTTTTTTTAATATTATAGACTTAAAATAAAAGTAGATCCCTTTGTTTTTAGTTTAATGCATTGTCATGAGTTACTGCTTTAATTAGAATCTCATTAGAAATCTCTGCATTTGTTCCATCAGAGTGCCACATTTAATGGAACAAGTACTGAGACAGATCCACTAACTGAAAAGGATCAAAAGGTGCTTAGATACTTGTGTGCACATATCAAGATCTGGAGCCGTTTGTTTTGTTTTTTTTTTTTTTCATTTGAGGAAAACCATGGCAACCTATGGTGTTCAAAGTGATAGTGTCCTTTCGGTGGATGAGACATCAGACAGTTTTCTCTGCCCTTGATCATCAATCAGGGTTTTACCTGCCAAGACTAAGAAATTTTTTGAAATAGTTGTGCTTGGTCACATCATCAGGTCATACCAACGGTAAGAATTAGAATCAGAATCAGAATTACTTTATTGATCCCGCACGTGGGATATTTGTTCGTTACCATAGCAACTGACAGCTTTGTAAACATAAGAGAGAAAAAAGAATAAGAATAACATAAAACATTAAAAATGTAGCATAAATGCCATCAATAAGGTGGTATAATTTTAAAAGCTATTTACAGACAGAGCAGGTAAAAAGATTTGCAAAAGAAATGTGCAAAAAAAGGAAAAATGTGCAAAGGTTATCTGTTGCATTGTGAGTTATTGTACAGGGTTGTTGTATTGTATGAAGGATTTCCAGTACCGGGCAGTTTTGGAGTGAAGCTGTCTGAGCCTCCTAGAGAAGGAGCTCTGCTGTTTGTCCAAAACCGGGTGGAGAGGACGGTCTAAGTTGTCCATGATGGATAAGATCTTGTTCAGTGACCTCCTCTCCATCGATGCTTCATCAGAAACTAAAACATGAACATGAAAGCAGGTTTTTTAGCGCACCGGACTATGATTAGGTAAGTCAAAATAAGAATTCAGTTATGAATTCTGCTCATGTTGTTTCAGCCATGACATGATGTCAACAGATTGTAGTTTGAGTTTTCGAAAAGGAGGCATGAACTCCTCTAAAAAGTGCAAGGATGTTCATAACAAAAGCAGAACACAACAGCCAACTTCAGTTTACAATAGTGCATACTATTATTTAAAAGCGGAAAATTAGAAATTTTCAGAAACCCTGAAAGTGAAATAAAAATTATCCTGCACAAAATGGCAGGATTATGTAGGAGCACTCACTAAACTATTCTATATAAAAACACACAACACTGAGAAAGGGTCTAATTAATGATCAATAAATAGTTATAAAGTGATATACCAGGTGATCTTTGGGTCCTGCTTTTAAAGCATCCTTATCGTTGATTTTCCCACCATACCTAACTGAGGAATCCTGAGCTGGTCAATCATCTGGGTGGGAGACAGATAAGGTGTGTCATGCTGCTAACACCAAGTGAGCTTTTCCTTTTGGACTCTAATTTTTGTCAATCAATAAAACGCTTTTTCTCAGTGAAGAACAATATTTAAACTAATTACATTTCCTGAGAGGCAAAAAAGAAATTTCAACATGAATTACAACTGTGCTTCTAATGGCAAAAATGTATTTTTTTTACACAAGTTATAAAAGATTTTCCCAAATAAACAGAAAAAAGGAAAGTCCCTTTTTTTATGACTTTAAAACCCAGGCATCAGGCTTTAATGTCCCATTCCGATATAAATCTTGTTTTTGGTGTTTTTAGCAAGTTCCTTTGGCATTTTTCTCACGATGGAAAGCATATCTAAAGAAAATTAGGCTCAAAATTGCAACACTAAGTATTTCTTTATACAAATTATTGTGAATCAGGAGCAGACACAAAAAAAAGCTGTTTGAAAAGCCTTAGAACGTAGAACCTACTGACATGCCATAAGGTCCCTGCTCCGCTCCATTTGGATGCATCCACTTGCAGACAAATAGATCCATGTGTGTCTTGGTTTTCCTGTCAAACAGATGGGGGCAGTGAAGTGGTGGCAGGCTTACTCTACGCCGATGGTCTCACCCACAACATGTCATTCAGAGATGAATTTCTAATAAACCACTGCTGCTCTGTAGAAACTATGTCCTAGAAAACAACAGTTTTTGTATTTTGACAACAAAAAACTGTATAATCACCATTGAAAGACTACTGGGAACGCTTTTACAATAAATCAAAAGATGATTGGAGCAGGTCATAAACTCATCTAAGCACAGAAATTCAAAAACTTGTATCCATGTAGATTTAATATACCGGTACTTTTCTCTCAAATAACCATTATGATCTTCCAAGCATGGGGCAAATAGACACCTGCAGAGGGATCCTCAAAAACATGATAGTTAGCTCTTTGAAAAGAGCTCAAAATTGACTCAAATTTACTAAAAAAGGGTGATCATTTGATCTGAAAAGACTTGAAATGTAAAGGATAACAGATATGTATCGAAAAACCGAAGAAAAAGTCCTGAGATTAGCAGCCGTATCGGTTGAAAACCGCAGATATGAACACGATTATGTTTGTAAAAAGGTATGAAATCAATCATTAAGTAAAAAATCGATTTCTGGCAAACTTATTTAGATACTCTTCCTGTTGTTCTCTCAACTGCCTTTTTATGTACATGTGATGCAAACAAGAAAACGTCTAATGACAAGCTCGCTTTTACCAAGTCAGTTATAACTGACAATTGCAACTGGCTGAAGGTGAACCAGAGTGAAGGATGCATGTTGTGTGCACTAAACACATTGAATTCATTTAGGTAAAATAATTGGACTGTATCATATCGCCACAAAGTTACCGTATTTTCCGGACTATAAGTCGCACCGGAGTATAAGTCGCACCAGCCCAAAAATGCATTATAAAGTAGAAAAAAACACAGATAAGTCGCACTGGACTATAAGTCGCATTTTAACTTTCACAACCTTATATGACACAATCATAGCAGACTGTTTATCTAATAATTTCACAGTAATTTTTTCTCAAACTTATTTATTTATTCTTTTCATGAAGCATCATTGGCCAACTATTACTCTGTTTTCATCCTGTATTTGTAGAAACAGTTTTCACTTTTATTGCATTTCTGAATCTATGAAATCATTGGAAAATAGAATATTATGTTGTTAGCCTTCAAGATCTTACTGTAAAAAAAAGTTTGCTGATTCTCTGAGTCACTTAACATCCTCTTAACACTTCACATACCTCATACATCAAATTGACCCAGGAACATCATCTCTGTTCCTCACAAATGAACATAACAGGAGGGTTAACAATGTATTTATTTCAATTTATTTCTAATATAAGTCGCTGCGGAGTATAAGTCGCACCCCTTGCCAAACTATGAAAAAAAGTGCGACTTATAGTCCGGAAAATACGGTAGTTCATTCTTGTATGTTTCGATATGTGGTCCATACATTGAGATGCATATTGAATTGTGTAAAAGGGAAAGACCCAAATCACATAAACCTGAATTTCAATTACAAGACTCGTAGAACCAGTCAGTACACACTCATTTGTCATTTGTTTCCCTGATCAGAGCTGTTTTAGTGACAAGAGGAGGATCTGCTCAATGGGCCAGGTGGTCACAGTGTTATAGCTGCACCAGGGCCAGACAGCCAAGTGCCGAGAATGAGATTCAGTGCGATCATTATAAGCCACACTGGGATGGGAAGTATGGACAAGAATACTTATTCAGGTCCTTGGCACTATCGGGGCAGTCTAACCCACACACCTCACCATCCTTTAACCGTTTGGCAGGTAGTCCCACAAGGTTATCTGATGGCTATGCAAGAGCAGAGCTTGTCAGATATAGATGCCAATAATGACAATATAGAATGCAGAAATTAATGGAGCTAAAGACCAGAACAAAGAACAAAAAGACATTTCCGTCATGAAAACATGTTAAAGTGGGATTTTGTGAGCAAAGAACAAGTGAAAGGGAGGAAAAACGGGCAAAGAAGACAATTTATCTTCGCGCAAAACTGACAAGAAGACGACATAAAAGGCAGATTGAGTTTCGGCGATGGAAAGTCAAAGAGGGGACAGCGAGAGCTGTAGCTTTGGCGAAGCAAGCTGCCATGGTGCTTGCGGGATATCAAGGTGTCAATAAGTGATGGCTGGTCATTGCGTGTCATTGAGAAAGAGACAGAGAGGTAATGAGAGCTGCTGTGGAGCTGAGAGAGGCCAGAGGCCTGGATGCAAAGGCCAAGTGAAAAATTGAGAGGCTCAGTGCGGAAAGGAAAGGGAGACGGATGGGTATAAGAGATGACAGTGCAAAAGGGCAAGAAGGGAGAGGAACACAGAGGAATGCACGTGAGAGGCTCTCCATCATGTGGAGTAGCACAAGCTGGTCTTTCTATGTCACGCCCCAGACAGGCTCTCACACAGCAGCACGTCGAGTGGAGACTGACACCTCAACCGAGGTTCAGGTAAGTGGATGATCACAGTTATCTGGATCATGAGTGTCTCTGGTGGCAAGCAGTTGTTACAATCTGATGTAATAATTAACAGAGTTGTCGTTCACCTTTCGGCATATGACCTTTCATTTATCGCACAGGTGCTCTGGCAGAATTTTTTACAATGGATGCCCTTCTTGACACAACCCTGTATTTTCTCCGGGCTGGGGACCGGCATAGGGCGGACCTAGACTTCGCCCCCCCCCCCCCCCCCATGTGGCTACATGGTTAGGATAAAGCTCATCGCACCCCCTGAGAATTAAACCCTGGTTTGCCCCGTTCCAGTTCAACACACAACCAACTGAGCTATCCAGCCACATCAAATATTAAGTAAGAGTGAAGAGGTAAGGTAGAAACTGTGTAGAAGAAAGAAAGTGTAAAATATCAACAAATAATGACAAACTTCTTCTATTGCTTCTTATATTTCATTACATCTAACTCCAGAAAAGCGTGGCTGAGACTGTTGCATGCAAATCTGGGTCAGACTTGATATTTCATAACCAAGGGAACAAGTTGGTTCTGTTTGATCACATCTGCTTATTGTTCTGCCACAGATCATGGAAACAAATGGCATTGTGAACGAGATTTACAGCCAACAATGCCTCTCCTATCCCTTAGCGATTGTAAAACGATGCACACGATTGTAGAGTTAAAATAAAAATCTATTACCTATCAGTTTTTTCACCTTCCTTTTTTCTTGATCAATCTTTTGCACCCTTTTTCCTTCCTCTGTTTTCAGAGACACAACTTTGCAGACGTGCATCAAGTCTCACATCATTGGCTGCACCTCTACTGCCACCTCTGGGTTATCGGTGGAAAACGAGATGGACGAATGTCAAAGAACTCCACAGCCTGAGCTTAAAAAAATGAGGGCTGGAGCTTTGCATGGTGGGATGGGAGCACTATTCATTCTTAGGAGAAATCTTTGTTTTGGGGGAATTTAATTTTTTAACTCTCCTCCTGATATAAAACTATGGTTCAATCATGGTGATGTGCAACAGACCCGTATGAAGATTAGGAGGCAAGGGAAAAAAGTGTGTAACTCCATCATAAATAAGAATAAAGTCCCATGCCATCAGCAGGAGACCGCTGCCTGATGATTTGTATGTAATATGGCTATATCTACATGTGCAGAGAAAATATTTGAGTGATTCGCTTGTTTTTGTTTCTTGTATTAAAGCTAAAATCTACCAGGGATTTTATTTGAAACTTTACAATGCAGTCACTGCAGAGATACATAAACACATCCGCCTGCGTCTTCTTCGCCTGAATTTGAACCCAAATCACATAGAGCTTTAGCTTATAGCGCAGCTCATGGATTAATGTAAAGACTCAAAGCGGGGAAGAACAGCTTACCTGGCTGGCTTTAAAGATTTGGAATCCCGCTGGTCGTACCTCTGATGCTCAAGTTTACAAATTATATTTGTTTAGTTCCTATACAAATAAAAAAATAAAACTGCAATGTGTGACATCAAGTAAGACCTGCTTAATGAAGGAATCAGCTTAGACTCAGGGGGTTATTCTTTGACTATTCCTGAGCGCTTTTTTCCAGTTGTTGCTTTAGTCGTTTAAAAAAGTCAAATTTATTCAGAAATCTAACATTCATCAGGTTTTTCAAACTTGTTAAATTCCACTCTGATCCTCTTTTGATATATTTAAAGTGTTCCCAGTGGTCTTTAATTATTATAATGCTGTTTTTGGCCAAAATCTAAAAAAAACTTGTGTTGTCTTCTAGGACTATATCTATGAAGACTCTCATTCCTCCAAGTTGATTCCATCATAGTAGTAGGTTTAAGGGCCATCATCTGGACTTAGTTTTTAAAGTTAGAAGACGTTTCACCTCTTATCCTAGAGGCTTTGTCAATTCTGAACTAGCTGGTAAAAGAGCTGGTATATATACATGAGCACATATGTACCAGCTCTTTTACCAGCTAAGGACGTAGTTTCTGCGAAGCTGCAGGAATTTGTGAATAATCTGACTCCGAGTTGTGGTCGAAACTGATGGCACAGAGCAACCCCACCACCCCCTTTTTACTCCCTGTTGCTGAGAGCTCTCTGTTTACATGCTCTACAGCTAGTTTACAGCCTCTCACAGCCCCAAATTAACTTTACCAGTACAACAAAAATGGCGAGCAATATTGGAGCTATCCAGCTGTACAGTTTCGAGCCCGATTCCAGCTCAGACAAAGAAAACTATGACGTACATGGATCTATTTGTCTCCAAGTATATGGATCAGAATGTAGGAGGAATGTCACAAATACACCTTTTCAAAAATGCATTTTTTGTTGAGATCATATTAAAAACATAAAAACACAATTTTAATCGGAATTGGTCTGTCATGGCTCGCTATAGGCGAGTCAGACCCAGGCGCTGGAACCCGGAAGGAAGTAGTAAGATGGTATAAGATGGTATAAGACTGAGTAAGATGGTAAGTAATTGATTTTATATTATTTGGAGTTGCTTGAGATCTTGGCGTGGCTGGAGGCTGAGATCTTGACATGGCTGAAGCCTGGAGAGCGACAGGTGATGTCGCTGGAGGTACCTATGGCTCGTGGCTTGGCCGGAGGTCAGAGTTGGCTCGTGGCGTAGCTTGAGGGTTCTTGGAATTCTGTGAGGTTCCTCGGCTCCGGTAAACAGGAGACTCAGGTGTCCACTCGTGGTATGAAAGACCTGAAGGCGAGGCATAAAAAACCGTTAGACGAGAATCAGAATCAGAATCAGAAAGCCTTTATTGTCATTGTTACACAAGAAACTTGTGACAACGAGATTACCGGTGCTCTCCAGCTGCTTAAACAATAAAAATAGATAATCTTGTAAAACACAATAAAATTGTGTTTCACTGAAAATATACATATGTACAAAGCTAAATAACTATTTTAAATTGCATTATATTGCACTGGGAATTGTTAATATTGCACATTGGTTACAGTTATTGCACGAAGTTACAGCTTTTTGTGGGATTCACATTTATTTATGAGGTTGACTGCTCTGGGGAAAAAACTGTTCTTGAGTCTATTTGTGCGAGCCTTGAGCGATCTGTACCGTCGGCCTGACGGTAGCAGTTGGAACAGGTGGTGGTTGGGATGGTGGGAGTCCTTGATGATTTGCCTGGCTCTGCTCGTATAGCGAGAGCCAGCAATGTCCTCTAGGCTGGGCAGGGGGGAGCCGGTGATTTTCTGGGCTGTGTTGATCACCCTCTGCAGCGCCTTCCTGTCTGCGGCCGAGCATCCTGCATACCAGGCTGTGATGCAGTACGTGAGGATGCTCTCGATGGTGGCTCTGTAGAAGGTCACCAGCAGCTTCTTGTCCAGGTTGTTCCTCCTGAGTATTCTCAGAAAGTGGAGACGCTGCTGGGCCTTCCCTACTGCCGCAGTGGTGTTTGCAGTCCAGGAGAGGTCCTCTGTGATCAGCACACCTAAGTAGCGGATAGAGTGAACCCTGTCCACGCTGACCCCATTTATATACAGCGGGGGCGGGTCCACTCTCCCCTTTCTGAAGTCCAGGATTATTTCTTTGGTTTTGGTGGTGTTCAGGTGGAGGTTGTTTCCTGAACACCACTTTTCCAGTCTGCTGACTTCATCCCTGTAGAGAGTCTCATCTTCCCCTGAGATGAGCCCGACCACAGCGGTGTCATCAGCAAATTTGATGATTGTGTTGCAGGGGTGGGTCGGCGTGCAGTCCGATGTGTAGAGTGTGAAGAGGAGAGGGCTCAGTACACATCCTTGTGGTGATCCTGTGCTGATGGTGATGGTGGATGAAAGGTGGGGTCCAAGTTTAACAGATTGTGGTCGTTCTGACAGAAAGTCTTTAATCCATAAGCAGATGGGGGAAGAAAGGCCCAGGTGAAGCAGTTTCTCTGTCAGGATGTCTGGGATGATGTTGTTAAAGGCTGAGCTGAAATCCAGAAAGAGCAGCCTAGCGTAGTTCCCTGGGTGGTCCAGGTGGCTCAGGGCAGAGTGAAGAGTGGTGGAAATAGCATCATCTGTTGAGCGATTTGGTTTGTAGGCAAACTGGAGCGGGTCGAGGGTGGGTGGGAGATTATCTTTGATGTGTTTTGCTATCAGTCTTTCGAAACACTTCATGACTACAGGCGTGAGGGCGACTGGCCTGTAGTCGTTGAGGCTGTCTGCTGCTGGCTTTTTGAGAACCGGAATTATGGTGGAGGTTTTGAGGCAGGCTGGGATGCTGCACTGTTGTAGGGACTGATTAAAGATTCTGGTGAAAACGTCTGCTAACTGGTCGGCGCATGCGCTGAGTACTTTGCCTGGTACTCCATCTGGTCCCGTTGCCTTCCTGGGGTTGGCTGATTTAAGCACCCGTCGTACTTCATGCTCCTGGAGTACTAGGGTACTGTTGGTGTGGGGTGGTGATGATTGTGGCATGTCTGCTGGGGGCCTCTGCGTGTCAAACCTGGCAAAGAAATGGTTTAGCTCCCTTGCCAAGGAGGCATCCGCTCCAGTGGACACTGTGTTGCTGCTCCTTTGATTTGTGATGTGGTTTATCCCCTGCCACATCTTCCTGGGGTTGTTGTCAGCGAAGTGCTCTTCAATCTCCTTTTTGTAGGCCATTTTGGCCTTCTTTATGCCTTTTTTTAGGGCGGATCTGGCTGTGCTGTATTGGAGCCAGTCACTGTCCCTTGACCTGAAGGCGGTGTCTCGTTTTTTTAGGAGAGATTTTACTTCGCTGGTCATCCATGGTTTCTGATTTGGGAAAATTCTGATCCTTTTGTTCACAGTCACATTGCCTACGCAGTGGTTTACATAGGAAAGGACTGTGTCCGTGTGTTCTTGAAGATTTTGGCTGTAGAAAGTGTCCCAGAGTGTGTTTGAGAAGCAGTCCTGCAGTTGTGTGAGGGCAGCTTCGGGCCAGATCCTGATGGTCTTTGTTTCTGGCTTTGTTTTCCTTCTTAGGGGGGTGTAGGTGGGGGTGAGGGACAAGCAGAGGTGATCTGAGCCTGCTAGATGGGGGAGGGGGGTGACTTTGTAAGCCTGTTTAATGTTTGAGTAAACCTGGTCTAAAGTGTTTACTCCTCTGGTGGCAAACTTCACATACTGTGTGAATTTGGGGAGCACATTTTTAAGACGTGCTTGGTTGAAATCCCCAGCAATAATCAAGAGTCCATCAGGGTGGGCGAGCTGTTGCTTGTTGATGATAGTTAGCAGGAGGTTGAGAGCCGTGCTAGTGTTAGCATCTGGTGGTATGTAAACAGCTAGCACCAGAACAGCCGTGAATTCCCTCGGGAGATAGAAGGGCCTGCATAAGATGGCTACAGCCTCCAGGTCCGGAGAGCAGTGTCTTTCGGTGATCCTGCTGTTGCTACACCATTCGTTGTGTACATAAACACAAAGCCCCCCTCCTCTGCTCTTACCGGAGCTGTGATCTCTGTCCTGACGATGTAGCGTGCGTCCCGCTAGCTCGATCGCGGCGTCGGGGATACGCGGTTGAAGCCATGATTCGGTGATGATAATCAGACTGCAGTTCCTTGTGAAGCTGTTTTTGGCTGTTAGTAGTTCCAGTTCGTCCATCTTGTTGATGATGGACCTTGCATTTGAGAGGAGGAGGCTTGGAATTGCGGGTCTGTGCGGTTGTTTACGTAGCTTAGCCTCTGGGCCAGCCCGGCAGCCTCGCTTCTGCTTCCTCTCTCTCCTCCGCCTTCGTCGCTTGCCGGGTGGGCTTACCATCCACGGAGATCCCGGTAGCCTCGCTATTTCCTTTGGGATGTTGTGGCGCTGCTGAAAGTTCTTTGTTACCGACTGGGTTTGTCTCAGACCAAGGTCTATCAGGTACTGGCGGTGGTATTTAAAATCGGCGTAGCAAAAATCCAAAAGTAAATAAAATACAAACAATAGAACAAAAAGCCATGCTGGAGAGCTGAGAGCCGCTGCACACGCGCGCGCCGCCGCCATCGTAAAAACTCTTTGAACTCTTTGAACTAGAACACATGGCCTAGAATATACATGAGACCAGACTATGCACCATCTGGGGCAACAAACTGGCGATGAATGCTGGTTCTGGATCTCCTCAAGAAGGTTTGGTGGATGATGAGGTGAGTGGACACAGCTGAGATGAATCAGGAGCCAAGCAGAGAGGAGAGGGGGAGGAGAGCTGACAGAGGCACCATGACAGGGTCTGTCATATTTTGGAAATTAGCAAAATCAATGTGTTAAAGAAATTGTGTGGGTTTTTTTTACCACATTTTGTAAATGTAGAATTTATTCCAAAAATATTAGTAATTTACTGCACAAATGTAACCTCACTTCAGAATAATGCTGGGATTTTCATTCTGCGGCCATTAAATGGGATTCACATTTTCTGACCAGGTGATGGGTCTATTTATTTTGAAAATCTAGGACAAGCTAAATAATCACCTTGTTCAAACTTGATGGCAATAAGGGCAGCATCAGTCCTTGTTTCCCAGAAGGGAATTTGTCAAAATGTCAGACCATTTCTGTTAGCACCACTGCAGCTGCTGAGCTGGAGATGTAACAGAAGAGCAATTTAAAGATGATTTCTTGTGCTGCTAATTCCCTCTCCCTCCAAACACTCATTCATATTTGTGATGATAAAGATGTATTTAATAGACTTGATCCATATGTGTTTATTTAGTCAACCCTAGACAGTTAGTATTCCTGATTTCTATTGCTAAATTATCCCTAGCACAAAGCGATACCACCTAACAACGCTGCTTATTTGTTGAGTAATGGCCAACTAAACACAAATCTGTCAGCACACACAAACAGTGCCAAAAGGAAACCTGGAGAGATTCCAATGCCTGCAATATTTACAAAGAAACAGCTTTCCATGTGCACATGCTGCAAAATGCATACATGTACACACTGGCGCAGCACTTGGGCTGGACAGTTTCTGTCATCACAGCACTTCCCCAAACAGGGTCTGATTAAACAGCAGCTTATAGGGCTTTAATTTCATGGAAGAACAGACAGCGAGGGAGGGAGCGCGAGAAGAGGCAACAGATGCACGGACGGGAGAGGGAAAATGGTGGAGTGGGGGGGGGGGGCTGATGGACACACAGAGAACGAAGCAAACCACAGCAGGAAAGGAGATGGAAATGATGGATGGAAGATGGGGGGAGAAAGAGAGGGGCACGGCTGAAGAGGGAGATTACTGAGGCAGAGATGGAAAGGATATCAGGGCAGAGAAAGAGGCAGAGCAAAAGGCAGATAAAAGAGAAAAAGAAAGTGAGTCGAATAAAGAGAAAGATCTGAGGGCTTGGCCAGAATTTCAAATCCTCCAACTGGAGATGGGGGAAAAGGGAGGCTGCAAAATATATACACTGCGGGCAGGTGCAGGCCTTCAATATTTTAGTCACATAAAAAATTCAAATCCCACTAAAATCTGTGAACACTGCATATTTATGATTGCTCTCATGTTCTGTTGCACAACAAGCTCTGTCCTATTTCCGCCGCACACACCAAACCTATGAGGTTTTCATGGACCACACATGCTTCCAGTTAGCAGCTGAATGGGAAGCGGAGAAAGATTATTAGGGGATATCAGCCATGGGTTGCGACCACAGGGCCAGACTGTCACACTCTGTTCTGAGCAAACACAAAGTGAGCGTTTGTGTCGGGAGAGCCTGGAGCAAATGAAAGGAGTTAAGCCGGCAGCCTGCAGCAGTTTAGATGTGCACAGTTTGCTACAGCTTCTCTACATTCCTTCCCCATGCATTATTCTATAGGTTTTCACACTATAGAGCTTCAGAAGGGTTTAACATTCAGAGAAGACAATATTCTCTCCAAGTGCGTGTGCATGCACTGTGTGCACTCTGAAAACACAGTGCATGGCTTTATGATATAATAAAGCACTTACAAATCCTTTCACTTTGAAAAACTCCCTCTGTAGAGAACTCCAGAAGTTTTCTGTGAAACCAGAGTACAAATAAATGAATATGAATGCCACGTTCTCTGCAGTGAACACTGCACAGTTGTGCTCCACTTCCATGTGTGCACAAGAGTACAGTAAGCACGCTTGACCTTTACGTGTGCTCTGCTCTTCACCTTTACCCTCAGAGATCCGACAGATGAATACTGCACGGACGCTTCAATGATCTGAGGAACGGACGTCAACATCAAACACCATACATTCCAGTAGAGTGTTTGTAACTTTGAATCTTTTATATTTTTGATCTTCCTCAACCACTGGGGCCAATTTAGCAATTGCAGCAACTGAGAAGGCGTTGGAAATAGTTTTTATTTCTGTTAGATGAGAAGTTCTGGCCGGGAACCTGTAGCAAGACAGCAACAGGAGGGAAATACATCGGTATGCATGGTTGAAATTAGATCATGATTAGATCTATTTGGAGTTGCATACTTCAATTTTTTTCTTCAACAAAACACATTCACACTTCAAAGTTTGTGCTATTATTAAAATCGCAAACTTAAGGTGGACATGGAGACCATTTTCTAACATCTGTTCTACTTTTATTATGAAGTCATCCTATGGGACCAAATACAAAAAAGATGTAAGGTATAAGGGAACAGAATGTACAGTTTTTCCTTGTTTATGTTGGGGGTTACGTTCTAAAAAGAAAACACGATAAATGAAATCCATAAAGAATAATTACAGATTGTTTAGTACTGTAAAACCCCTTCTTACACTTTTCTTAGACAGACATTTAAATTGTCACACAATGCTCTCTTGTTTAATCTCTTAAATTTCAAACTTCCTGAGAAAAATAAGTCCAGTCTTGCAGAATGAAACCAAACGTCAAATCATAATCGAAGATTCTGTACAGGAGACACGGAGGTTGATCGACGAGATCTAAAGCGAAGCAGAACACAGTTCACAGGAGAAGAGAAAAGAAAAGGATGCAAAATTGCACTAAAACGAAAAATGAAAGGTGTAGGAAAAAGACTTCCATATTTTCCGCCCAACAAGTTGCATTGAATTATAAGATGCACCATCAATAAATGCTCTGCTTTCATACTTTTATTCATACATAAGGTGTATCGAACTATAAGGAGCATAAGGCAAAACAAAACAGTCAAAGATACGTTTTTCAATCAGTCAGACTTTGTTAACTGCGTTCACAGTAACTCCAGAACTCGTGACCATGTTACAAGCGTTACAAGCTACGGTACACAAGACTATTCACAATACCTTTAACACAAGCTGCGTCAGCTTCACAACAACAAAAACTCCCAACCTTGTTTGCACTATGTAAAAAAACAGACTGATACCACACAAAAAAAGGTTATTGTGACTATGCTAACTCCCAACTTTGTTGGTAATGTAAAAAAATCACTGTCCGACAGCATTACATGTTAGCCGTGTTAGCATATTCATAACTCCCAACCTTGGTTGGAGCTGGTAAAAAAACAAAACAAAAAAAACCGGGCATTTTGTCAGAGCACCGTCAACCTCTCAAAATCGCTTTGACATTAGAACCACAACCTTCCATATAGAAGACTCTCTGGATTATTAGGTGCACTGTTGTTTTAAAAAAATATTTTAGGACTTTTAAGTGTGCCTAAGGAGCAAAAAATGACAGTACTGTCACTGCAAAGGATAAAGCCGAATTGTAGCTAAAAAGCTCTGTATAAGGGGTAACACTGATTTTTTGTTTTTGTTTTTATCCAAACATAGCTACAGGTGATGAAGACCTTCAGCTTTAGCCTGAATGGATTTAAATCCGTAATGAAAGAAATATTAGTTAAAGCCTTTTGATGAGCTCATTTCATATTCCAGCATGTAACACCAGTGACATTGGACATGTACATGACAGATTACTCTCGCTTTAACACAGCTAGCTGATATAAAAAAATACATTTTCCCCCACGTTCCATAAATTCGGACTCTTACTAACACTCATGTGGACTGTGGGAATAAATGGCACACTAACAGCCTTATGAGTTCAGAATAGTGACATCCACACAGCTCCCTTAGCTGGGATTGATGATGAAAAAAAGTACTGCCTCATAACAGGCCCTGTTGCTGCTTCATTATTCAGAATATGCTCACAAACACTTAAACAGGAACATGGTAGTAGAGTAAAGCTGGTATTCAGAAAACGAACATTTCCACACGTGTCTCTATTCAGTGAAAATGTACAAGCACTAAATCCCTAAGATAAAAGTCTGATGCGGCCAAACTTCAAAGAATACCATCTTTCCTCTGATGCTTTTCCAGCGCTTACAGAAGTTTACTGGTTTTATCTGAAACTGATGCCTTTTTTGAAGAAATGTCTCAACTAAACATCTGTTGAGTTAACAAAAACAGCCAGTGTCCTTCTTGTTTTAGGCCATCGTCCATCAATCCAGTCAAATTCTATCACAATAACAGTGCAGCTAAAGAGCACACATTTATGGGACATAGAATTCCTTCAGTTATGTGAATCTGAAGAACACTTTAATCTCCACTAAAACAGTGGAAACACTGATTGCAATAAAAAAGCATCCTTTGTATGTCGATGCCTCTCAATCACTCACGCATTGGAAGAAATATTACAACACTTGATTGCTGGAAAAATTGTGGTACAAAGATTCTTATGCTCTAAATTAATTGAAGTTCTCTTTCTTGAACAAACATCTAAGCGTCTTCATGAAAAGAACAATTTCTTCTTCTGATCCCTATGGGTGTCCCTAGGTGTGTACGTGTGAGTTTGTGTGGGAGTGATTGTGTTGCCCTGCAACAGACTGACGACCTGTCCAGTGTGTTGCCCGCCTTCGCCCAACAGTATCCCAGTCAGACTCCAGTAACCCCGTGAGCCCAAAATGGATACAGCCGGTTAAGAAAATGGATGGACAGATTAATCATTGGAGTGAATCCCAACGACTTTAGCAGAAGTTATGGTGACAGACAATGTTTAAAGTAAAATATTTTTATTTTAACTCGTGTTTCTTTAGTCCTGTAAATAGAGTGGTGACCTGTCAAGGGTGTACCACACCTATTCCGGCTGGGATAAGCCCCAGCAACCTCATGACCCCAAATGGACAAATGAAATGGACGAATAGTATTTTCTTTGTAGCATTAAATTCAACCTTTGAGTAAAGTTTATTTCCATTTGAAAGCTATTAGACTGTGTGTCCCCTCCCCCCCTTACATTATACTTGGAAACCATTATTTGTACTAAATAGTAAATTACTTATATTACACTTTTCTAATTTGTTACAGGTCCCAAAGTATTTAATAGTCAAAGTCCCATTCTCCCATTCACACACACATTTACACACTGATGGTGTGTGAACACACCAACACTGGCATCAACCTGTAACCAACAAGAGCAGTGTGGAGTTCAGCGTCTTGCCCTGGGACACGTCAACGCATGGGTATGCAGAGCATACAACATTCATGTGAATATATGTAGTGGTGCTAACTTGCCCCCTCAATAGGTCACACGTGTTTGCCGTGCGTGCATTTAAAGGGGTGACTGGATTTAAAGGAAGCTAAAGAAAAAGCCTTCCTGCTAGAAATGTTATAGCTTGTAAAATCCTTTGACCGGAGCTACTTAATGTTCGGATCTACAGATGTCATTGCCTCAACCTTTCCTCACCTACAATAATCCTCATCTGTCTGCCATTTTGAGGGATTTCTTCTTTGCTCATCTCCTTCCTACCTCTTCCCATCTCTTTTCCACTCCTTTACGTTTAGCATTTTTTTTTCTGTTTTTATCCCCTCTGACATGCAGTCCTTTTGCTCTCTTCTTTCATCTTCCCCTCGGTTTCTCTCATGTTTGCCCTCTTTTTACACTCTTATCAGCTATTTATTTGCCAGTTTCTTCTTTTTCTTCTCAGCCTGCATGTACTCACTCTCATAGCAGCTTTCCTTCATCGTCCCCCTCCTTCTCTTGCAAGTTTTCCTTTTCTACAGTTGGACAGACAAGAGAAGATAAAATGAAAAAGAAACCTGCTTTGACTTGTGAGGGCATCGCTATTTACAACCAAAGTGTCAGTGTAACCCTTGATGGTAAGCATGCATACACTCCAGAAAAGCAGCATATGTCAAAGAGGATTTATCGCTCTGCACTTTCTCAGCATTAAGACTCTGAAACAGCTGCTTAGCATTCTTGTGCATGTTGCTGCTGAAAGTCAAAAGTCCTTACACTGTTACGGTCCAGATAAACACAAACAAGAAGACCAGTCTGCGCAGAAAACACTTGCAAGTGTTTCATCACAAACTAAGAAAATCACGATCCTGCTCTAATTTACCCCGCTAAATGTGATGCATGGCTGGACACCCCATGAACGCCCCCACACGTTCATGTCTCAGTGGGACAATAGGACAGCACATCAAGCTCATCTGAATAATGTTCCCTCATTATGCTGTACTTCCTGTGTGTAACTTGCTAGAGTGGGTGGAAACAGCTGTAAAAATGATAAAAAGAAGAAAAAAAGCACTACGTCTCCTGACTCGCTTTCTTTCATAAAAGATGTAATATCCAGCCATTTTCATCTTTACAAGAGCAGCAGTGATCATAATGCAATTAAAAGCTCATTATGACAGTATCCTCATTAAATGTAAGGCTGTGAAAATCATAAAAACCAAGTGGGTAGAAAAGGCAAGCACGTGTTACTGCAGCGAAATGCCATACAGCACAGCAGCCGTCATCATTTATGTTTCATAGGTTTAGAACTCTTTGACCATCTAGCATAGCAAAAGACCCACTCTGATGACAATTGTGTTTTTGGTGTTTTTAACATCTCATGCAGGAGGACATAAATTTTAAGAAAATTAAAACTGCATTTATGAGTATTTCTTTATATAACAGACGTAAAATGCAGTTGGTGAAAGCTTGTGGCTGGGACGAAGAAGTAACTACGGCAAGCCGCAAGCTCCCTGCTCCGGTCCATTTGGATGCATCTTCTGGCAGGCAAATAGATGTACGTCTTTGTTTTCTTCGCCTGAACTGGAATTTGACTCCAAACTGGACAGCTGGATAGCTCTGACATTGCTCGCAATTTTTGTTGCTACGGTAATGTTAGGTTGGGAATGAGCTCTGCTGCAGAGGATAAGTTCATCCGAGTCACCAGCCTCAGAAATCACAGGTCAACAGCAGCTTAGATTAGAGAGCAGGTCAATGGCACACAGAGTTCTAGCAGCAGACACATCTCTACAACAACTGTTAAAAGGAGACGGTGTGAATCAGACCTTCATGGTAGAATATCTGCTAGTAAACCACTGCTAAAGAAAGGCAACAAGCAGAAGAGACTTGTTTGGGCTAAAGAACACAAGGAATGGACATTAGACCAGTGGAAATCTGGGCTTTGGTCTGATGAGCCCAAATTTTAGATTTTTGGTTCAAACCACCGTGTCTTTGTGCCAAGCAGAAAAGGTTAACGGATGGACTCTACATGCCTGGTCCCCACCATGAAGCATGGAGGAGGAGGTGTGATAGTGTGGGGGTGCTTTACTGGTGACAATGTTGGGGATTTATTCCAAATTGAAGGCATACTGAACCAGCATGGCTACCACAGCATCTTGCAGCGGCATGCTATTCCATCTGGTTTGCGTTTAGTTGGACCATCATTTATTTTTCAACAGGACAATGACCCCAAACACACCTGCAGGCTGTGTAAGAGCTATTTGACCAAGAAGGAGAGTGATGGGGTGCTGTGCCAGATGACCTGGCCTCCACAGTCACCGGACCTGAACCCAATGGAGATGGTTTGAAGTGAGCTGGACCGCAGAGTGAAGGCAAGAGGGCCAACAAGTGCCTAGCATCTCTGGGAACTCCTTCAAGACTGTTGGAAGACCATTTCAGGTGACTACCTGTTGAAGCTCATCAAGAGAATGCCAAGAGTGTGCAAAGCAGTAATCAAAGCAAAAGGTGGCTACTTTGAAGAACCTAGAATAGGACATGTTTTCAGTTGTTTATCACTTTCATGTTATGTATGTAATTCCACATGTGTTAATTCATAGTTCTGATGCCTTCAGTGTGAATGTACAATTTTCATAGTCATGAAAATAAAGAAAACTCTTTGAATGAGAAGGTGTGTCCAAACCCTTGGTCTTTACTGTATGTTCTAACACAAGGTTTTTTCTGCCTAAAAACAGCAAAATCATCATTAAAAGACCACTGGCAAGGCTTCCACTATAAAGTAAAAGATGTTTCTGAATCTGTTTCAATGTTTGAGTCTGTCTTAGCATTTACATGTCTCTCCTCAGTCATTTTTTTCCTGTTCAGTTCCACAGCTGACATGTTACCAGCTTGCATCTGTAGCTATGGGCACATGTGACTTAATCACCTTCTTCCCCGCTTCATTAGCTGGTACTTTGCTCATCCGATTAAATCAGAAACCTATTTCCTGTAAACCCGACGGCAGTTAAAAACCTTTCAGGTAACAAAAGTAACGCATAAGATCAACCGGTGACAGGCTGAAATGGTTACCTGTTGTCTCTCAAAGGGGAAAATAGGAGCATAAAAATGAAGCACAAACAGATTAAAAAAAATGGATAGATTTTTGCTGTAATCCCACTGCAATACAGTAAAAATTAGCATGTTAACATTAAGAATCTTAATATATGCTTTGTTTTTCGTTGTCATCTGTAGAGGCGTTTCCATTATCTATAGAAATGCGCAAATTGGATTTGCGATAAGAAATTTGCTTAATAGGAACACAACAATTTTGAAAAAAAAACTCACATTTTTCGAAAAAAGTTTTTTTCCGCTTTGAGTAGGTGGTTTTTACAACGCAGTTTTAGGGCCACCAAAAAAAAAAAGTACAATTAAGAGATTTTAAGTCGTAAATTAATGAGAAAAAAAACTCTAAATTTACGAGATTACAGTGGAAGTGAGCATACAGTACAGCAGCAAGTGAACGCCGCGCAGCAGCAGAGCAGACCAACTAAACTCAATTGAACAGGTGAGCTGAATGTTTATTGATAACATTACAAATGTTTGGAAGCTCATTTGTCTGATTTACGATTTATTAAGGTTTTATTTATTGATGGTTGGTTTGCAAGATCTCTGCAGCCCAGTGAAGCCATCGGTATGCCTGCAGGCAGCTGTCCACTTCAATCCTTTCTTCTTCCATGAAAGACAAGATCTCTAAGTCTGTGGAGGAGTAGTTTTTGGCATTTTCAACGTTCTAATGCTATTATAACAGACTATTTTCATTCCTATTTATTGTTTTATGTTGAAACAGGACGTTTCATCTGGAGGAGGGGGGCGTATGTAACACTGTTTACTTCCGCATTGGTGTTTGGATGACAGGTTCATGACGTAAGGTGACAGATGGACTTCAGGGTGTGTGAATGAAAGGAAAAATAAAGGCTGCAACGGTCCTCTACACCCAAACGTGTCTCTGAGCTCCTTATTTTTCATATGAAACTCCGCTTTACCGACACCGAACCCCAGAAAGCCGGCTACACTGACAATAATCGGATTTTGAGTCACAAAAAGGTTCAGAATCTCTTTGTTTATTAAACATATCCAAAAATAAAGCTTCACAAAAAGGCTCCACATATTTCATCTTCACGCTAGGCTCCGATAAACGGAAAACTTTGGTGTTTTTTCCTCGTTAATCTAAGAATTTTTCCTCGTAAATTTACGAGATTTTAAATTGTAAATTAATGAGATATAATCTCGTAAATTTACGAGATAAAATCTCATAATTTAACAGTTATGACTTTGTTTCTCGTAAATTTACGACTTAAAAGTCGTAATTAAAAAAAAAATTTTTTTGGGTAAACTGGCCCTAAAATTTCGTCGTAGGTTTTTGGGGTGTCTCGAAATGGACAAAACTGCAGTGGAGGCATTTTTATTGAATTAAATGGCAGGAGCTGGTTGCCCTGAACCCCGCACAGCGGGCGCCACAAGAGGTTTCACAGCATCACACAGCTCAAAGCTGCGTGTCATGCGGAATTGTTGGAACCACAACTCCTCTGTAAAATCACCAACCATGATTTCCCAAAATGACTTCATCTGTAGCCACTCCCTCATGTAAGGAGCTTGCCGCTCCATGGCCTAAATAAGACGCTGACGTCTCCTTTGGTAGATGATCATGAGCGCTAGTGCCGTGGCAGAACGTTTATTTTTTAATACCGCTGAACAGGCTTCTCACATGCTTCTCTATATATAGAGACCGCCAATGGTCTAGCACGCATGATACTGCTGTGATGTCACCCAAATGCTCCTTTCTGGGATTTAACTTGAATACTTGTTCTCATCCATCCCAATGGTTTAGAATGACCTATCAGCGAGTTGGTTTGTGTTTATTCGCACATTTAGGATTGAATAGAAACAGTATAAATGCAAAATTGTGTTTTTCCAACATTTCTAGAGTTTAAAAAAGGTTTTGGGTATATATGTAATGGAAACACTGCTTTTTTCTTTTCACCACTAGGAGGCACTGGTTTGGAGGTAAACCTTATGCAGGGGTTCTTAACCCTTGTGTTATTCTATGGGGTCCAGATGACCCCACCCTTACATGTACGTGTTCTCCCTACCATGACAAAGGCGGATAAAGGTGGAGAGGATTTCATGTAATCCATGGACACCAGTGAAGATCACAAATCATTGAAGAAAAAAGGTTCAGAGCACTGTCTAGTGGGTCTAGATGACCCCACTCCCAATGTTAAAGTGCCTTGGATAGCACAAGGGTTAACCTGAGACTCCAGAGCCACAGATGGTTTTTTAACCCCTCTATTGTGGCTCTCTGGCTGAAGAAAAATCAACTGGTGGGAATAAAAATTAAAAATGCATTAGTGAGTTGGCCGTAATTATGTTATAATTAGATTTATGATTTTCCTTATAACAGTAATATTAAACTGTGTAAAAGCCTTTGACATCACTGCTGACATTACGCTAAATCAAGAGGCCTTTGTAAAAAACATGGTCTTCTAAGCTCTGTTTTGCTTTTGTGTGCCCCTTTATTTCTCTATTCAACATGTAACTTTTTAACATGAAGAACAAATGTTGCTTTTATATAAATCTTCAAGTTTTAAAGTGTTTTTTGTACAAACATGAAAACAATATAGTTTTCTTTTCGTTTTGAATTAATCAAGAAGGAATTTCATTACTTCTATACATTTCTTTAAGGGTAGCATTTTTTATTTTAAATAGATTTTTTTAACCAAAGGTTTTGGGAGGACACCACATTTCAGTAAAGCGGGAAGCAAACACTAATATTCTTGTGACTGAGCTGCACGTGGAGCAGTGGTTAGCACTCTAGCATTACACAAAATCCCTCCCTTTGTGTGGGAGGGTTTGTGTGCCCTGTTGTTCGACTGGCAACCTGTCCAGTGTGCACCCCACCTTCGCCCAACAGCAGCGGTAACTCCGTGACCCCAAATGAGACATAGCAGGTTGAGAAAATGGATGGATTTTTGCGTCATCCTAAAACCTTTGGTTAAAAAATTTTACTTAGAATCAAAAACATTTGGGTTTGCTTTTTTTCCGCAACGAAAGATAAGAGTTCTCTAGGACACAAGCCTTAGAACTCACAGTTACAGTTTTTATTTTTACAAATAAAAGCCTTAAAACACATTTAGGATTTTGTCAGGAAACTTTCCCTTGAGAGAACTTGCTCTGGAAGAGTAAAATAATCCTGAATTTCAAACGTTTTGTTTGATTTTTCAATACGGTGTCCCCTAAGAAAGAAGAATACGACGTTTTCTATCACCACAGCTTGATAGAAGTACCTGCAATGACAGCAACTAAAAGAAAAAAAGGGGGTTAACCTTACTCGTGTGTTTTCAAAAGCACATGAAGCTCTGTTTACATATTTTAGGGTAGCTATGCATACATGAGATTGCTGGAAGGTGAAATAGTCTGTAAACACACTGCAGTCCTGGCTTCTTTGATTGTACTCTAATTACCATGAATCAAATTTGTTGCAAACGTTTTTTCTAATCCTGGTATTTTTAAATTGATTTTAGAGTCTGACTAACTCAGGGTTTAGTACTTTTATGGTAAATGGCGTATACTTATATAGCGCTTTCTACCCTCTTTCAAAGGCCCAAAGCGCTTTACAGTTACAGACCCATTCAGTCACACACACATTCACACACTGATGGCGGCTCCGCAGCCGAACACTGGCACCAACCTCCCACCATGTTATCTCAGGGTTTATTAGAGATTTTTTTTACATATTTTTCCCTTCAAATGTTTTCAAGTGCATGGATTGACCCACTGCTCATTATTTGAGTTACCTAAAACTTCGCACAACATTGGTTGAAACACAATACATTTCTTTTGCAGATTACAAGTTTAAAAACATGTAGTTTGGAGGTGGAGCTGTGTTATCTGGCCTTTGTGCAATTCATCTTACTATTTCATTTGAGTTATGGCAGCTGCTCCCTGTAAGTGAGCTAGTAATTGCACCACAGAGAACATTTAAAGAAGAGTGTGGCTCCTACAACAATAACTGCTAAGTGTTCGTCCACAGGTAACATGTGAGTTCCCCGGAGACGTGTGACGGGCCTTCCGTGTGTTAAACTTTATGACAATAAATCTTAGTTGTCGTGGACACTAAAACTACACTAGAAACGCCAAGATGAGAACTAAAGCGTGTGACAAATGTAAATTTGATTTATGGTGATTATGTTGCAATCAGGCAGTCGGGGCTGCAGCGTGGATGCCGGCAAATTCAACCTGGAAACAAGCTCATGCATACAAATGAAGCCATCTTATATAAACAAAGATTTCCTCACCATTGAAACTGATGAGGCAATATTGCAATTGTGTGTGTGTGCTTAAAGTCAATTATGTGAATACATACATACACTCTCACTTGGAATATATTGCATGTCTATATTAAACCACAATTACAACTATGAGTTTAAACAGCTCACAAGATAACTTCATTCTCTCAAAGCATTATGGGAGAAATCATGCAGTAGAGTCGGGATTTAATTATTTTAAAAATGACTTGGCATAAAAATTTGTGTAAGCCAAAAAAAGCTATCTCATTTGTGGTCATGTAGATGCATGTGCAAACCATAGATGTGTGTGGATAGATTACTTTTCAAATCCAGCCAAAAGAAGGAAACTATGAGATGAAAACAAGTTGTAAACATCAAATGAACGCATTGTAGCAGGAGATCCTTACAGTGGTGCGCTTTAATCAGAGTGCATTTTGTTTTCTCTCAAATCTCCTTCATGACCAGCACGGTTCTAATTCATCTTCATAAGAAAGCAGAGGAAGAAGAGCCAGCTTCCTTAATAGCACACTGATTTACATGATGAGTGTTTAGTCCCATAGAAAATCCTTGAAATAGGGTTAAAAAAACCACCTTTTGTTTGCTTTCTTTAACACACATGCAGGATTTTGATTTGTTTTGATATTCTGTAAAACAAAAAAACGAATACACAAGCACCCCCAAACACAAAGAACAAACAATGTAGACCTTGCAATAAACCCATGAGTTAGCACTCACACTGCTCCTTGCTTGTTTAGCGTGTAACTCAATTTGAAATGCTAACACTGCCCTGCGCTCAGGGGTGTGCAGCAGCGAGCCTGCCCACTTTCTTGTAATTTAACACCACTCTTTCAAAACAATGCCGCTGAGCGGCGGCCAGATATTTTACACACAGTGCATAAAATTAATTGGGAATTGCTGGGCACACCTCATTTTCATGCTTGACTCACTTTGAATCGTAGATGAAGAGCGGGAAGATGGCAGGTTGTTGTAATGTGCCGCGGCATATTGTCTGAGATGGATACATGTTTGTAAATGTGCTGTAAGTGAATGATAATGACCTGTAGCGCCATCATTAGAATTCATTATCAGTCAGAGATGCGCTAGGTTTGGAGAGCAGGTGATAATGAAAGGGATGAAGCACAAGAAGAATGGCGCACATGAAATCAGAGCAGACGTGTTACGAAAACTGGATAAACACATTGAAATGCCAGCATGTTATTATGTAGATCATGCATATGCTTGTATTAAAGGATGGTATGTGTTATAACTTCAGAAAACTATTCACATGACTAATTTCTGGAATACACGTTACTAAGTACTTCAGTGCTCTAAAGCTATTCAACCAATTTATTAGGAGAGCTTGGAGATGCAATTAGTGATTGCTCCACAGGAATTCTCGATTCAATTAAAAGAAGGAAGTTCTGCAGGGCCGACAACTGCGCATTTAGGTTTGCTGGCTGTTGACAATAACAGGTGGAACTCACAGCGAAGGCTGCAATTAAAATTTAGAATTAACCTGCCTGGTTATAATTGCTTTTCCAACTCCACATTATGCGTGCTCGTCTGTGAAGTTGGTGCTAAATATAATGACATCTAATCTCAACAGATTGTTAAGGCAATTAAACGAGTTACCTGCAATCACTCTGTTAATCGAGTTTGATATAATTTTAGGTGATCTTTACAGCTGTGCAATAGCACACAGACTAAGGGCCTACCTACAGCACACCATTTGGGTTGTGCTGTGTTGACAGTGACGCCGGGGGGTTGTTTCCTTACGAGCTCAACTGATCAGTTGGATCAGTATTAATGACTGTGTATAATGGAACTGGGCTGAGTGAGTGTGACATCACCTCCAAACGAAGGTGAGAGCTCCAACCAAATGAAGTCAGTTCAGTCGCCTTTTTTTCCATGTTGGAACCAGAAATCATCAGGAAGCAGTGATTGGTCCGAGTTTACATTTGTATGACAAACACTCTCACCAATCAGGAGTGAGCTTGTTGGAATTACACACCCCTTCAACTGAAAGCAGTCTATGCAAGATCTCTCAATCAAACGTTTTGAATGTTGGACGTGGGGGCCAGCAGGCACCACCTACTTTTATTGAGGCACCGGATTGGCCAGTTTTGAACTTGAGTACACAAAAATGTGCTAACAAGGTAACAGAGCAATAATGGTTATTCTGAAAAATAGAATGCCTAAAAGCTGTTTATTTCTTAATAGAAGTCTATGGGATTTTGGCATCTTGGAACCAGTCCAGTTCTCATAAAGTTCTCATCAGTGCCCAGGCATGGCTAAAACGTATGCCTATAGGGTGCCGTGGTTGGTTATCAGAGACATCACAGCTCACATTCTTTAAGGGCTGATGCTGTAGCACACCTAGGCGAAGAAGGCACCAGAGCAAACGGAGCTACCAAAAGAGCCTTTGGGCCCATACGGACTATGGCACGCCCCAACAGCTGCATTGTAATTGGGCCCCGACTGCGGTTCCTATTTCTGTGAGTGCAAGCTCATGGGAAAACATGTCTTATTTCTAGGATACTTTGTGCTGCCGCAGAGATTAGATTGAGTTCCCAGACCCATCAATATCTATGACTCCTGTATTCCTCACAAACTCGCATAAACACAATGATGGAGTGAGAGGAACAGACCTGACACTCTCACTCACTGGTGAGTAGCTGCTCTGATGGACTGAGGCTATTTAGAGTCTCACACACGCACACTCAGATGCTGATGAAGTGAAGCCTTTCCCTCTCCTCACCTCATGCCCAGTAACTGGCTGAGAGCCCAGTCAAGATCTGCCAATTGGTCCTTCTACCGAAGCCGCCCCACAAACTTTCCTGACAAGCTCAATGCAGTACACACCAATTCTCTTTCAGCCACTTTCCCTGAGAGCTTAGAGCTGGCTTTATTGATTCTTTCACCCGGAGAGACAGAGTTCGCACCTGTTATACAGTTCACACTTCCCAAGTTGGTTGTTTATAAGATGTTCAGTTCTTTGTCATTTTACTTGTCCGTGGGCTAACACATTTCCTCTCCTATCTACATTTATCATTTTCATCCTCCTTCAAGAGCTATTCTGCAGATTAGTGGTACATCATTCCTCTGATGCGCATTTGATGTCATTCATTTTTCATTTAACTACAAGAAACGCTGCTTGTCATTTTTTCTTTACCACATGAAATCAGAATGTAGTGAATCAAAAAAGGCTCCAGATTATCAATTAAATATTCATGCAAACATGAGAAATACAAGACTTTGTTTGTTTGGTATGTGAACAGTGATATGAGAGAATTCCGTAATACAAGTCCAAGAACGGTCTCAACGTTTTAAAACTCATGTTTCAATGAATGTTTTATTTACACATTTTTATTACAGGACTTTAAAACCACCGGTGGGGAAACAGAAACAGGCATGTACTGTGTCACACTACAGCAATAAAAAATCAAGAAGCAATTCAAAGCAATTCGTTCATCTTTGCACGATTTAAACCCTGAGGATTCATCTTTGCCTTTAAAGAAGAAAAATATTTGATTAGAGACAACTTCTCAGCAAAGCACCCATGCTGTTCAAGTTTACTTTACAAAAGCCTTTGATGGAAAAAATTAAAAAAATAAAAACCATTTAAAACTTTAAGACCAAAGCTGTCACTGGTGTCATTTAACACAACCTTTAACTTTCCATAACTCTTTGACAGAAAACGTGAACAATGAAGCAAAGGACAGAAAAAGCCCAAATGCAACTTTATCTTTGTGTTTTATTTTACCTTTTATTTGCACCATTCTTTTTAAAATATGGCTCTTCATTTTAATTTTTAATGGGATTTTGCTCTTCAAAACAATTGTTTTACAATTCGTAATTCCTATTTTTACAGCTCAAGCTGTTATTTTGTTTGTCTTAAGGCTTTGTCCTAACTGGAAGCTAATTTTTATTCCCTTCCCTGAATCTAATTAATTTGTTTCATATTTTTCTTCCATAAATCTAGTTCATTGGTCCTACTGTAAAGCTAAATCCTATTTTTCTGCCCTAAATCTAATTATTTTGTCCTACTAGAAAGCTAAATTTATTTACTTTTTAATTATCCTTTTTTGTCTAAATGCAGCCACACATGTGAAGACCTCTGTGTGCGACGGGGGTTGTGGGCAGAAATGTGAAGCTGTTCCCCAATATGCTGCATGCAGTTGGCCCTTATTCTGTGCTGTGTGTTTGGTCAAACTTGGCAGAAAGTGCGTTTTTGGAAGTGTTTTTGGACTTGCCATGTGTGTGTTTTGGTTGTCCAGAACGCCAAAGTTTCTTGCCTTGGGGAAAGAAATGTCTTCTGCCTTTCTATGTCTTTTTTCAAGCAAAGGGATTTTGTCTTGTGTTTCCTTCCTGGGGTAGATACAAGGAAAACGACTCCCCAAAGGCAGAGGGTTTACATTTTCATGACTCTGCTTTATGAATAGAGTGTCCTTTGTCACTTTCCCTTTAATAGGACCTCTACTTTCAGTGGCTGGGTCAGATATGTTCTGATAATCTGGACCTCGTCTCTCAAGGAGTTTTATCCGTCTTTGAAGCAGAAGATGCTTGTCCTGGTCCAGCTGTTTTTCAACCTGTTGGCAGAATCTTTTGTCTTCCGCCTTTATTGTCGCTTCTTCTGCACATTTGTGGGAGACCTGTTTGAAATTATATTCATTGACAAACCTTTGCCGTTCCCTTCGGTCCCTCTTTTGTTGAGTCATGTCTTGAAGATGCTCTTCTGACTCTTTGAGCAGGCGCTTGGTTTCTTGGTAAGACAACTGCTTACTTCTTTCCCTTTCCTTAGCTTTCCTTTCAATTTCGGAATGATTTATTTTTTTTACTGACCAAACTGCAGCCATTTGTTTTTCCCTGAGGTCATTTTCTAATTTCAGTTGCTTGGCCTCATCCTCCTTAGCCTTTTGAAGAATCCGCTCATTTTCTATGCGTTCCCTCTCTTGAGCTATTCTCATGTTGCCTGCAACGTATTGACCAACTGATTCGAGGTGACGTATGCGATTTTCCATCCTTTTTTTCTTTTCCCTTTCCATTTGATCAGCCAGTTGCTGTTTTTCTTTGCTGATCTGTTTCGCTTCCAATTCAGTCAACTCGTTCAATCTGAGCCTCATTTCTCTGGCTTCTCTTTTTTCTTGGATGCCATCAAGTTGACTTTTTCGAAGCTCTATTTTGTGGATGGCTTGTCTCTCCCTCTCATCACACAAGTCTTGCTTGTACTGTTCATGGAGGTCGTCTAAGTGTTGCTTATATCTTAGGTCCTCCACTTTAGCTCTTCTTTTCCTTTCCTGTTTCGCTGTGATCATTTCATCATTCACTTGATTCACAGAAAGAGCTTTTTCCCGTTTTCTCCTCACAAGACAAGCCATCTCTTTTTTGTAAAGGCGGAGATTTTGGTCGTCACGTTCCCCCTCCAAAACTTTCTGGTGTCTCTGCAGCTCTTTCTTTTCCGCTTTGGCTTCAATCATTGCATTGATGGATGGCAAAATTTCTTTTTGATGCCATGCTTGCCTAAAGCGGCTTCTTTGAATTAAAGAACTGTCCCAGTCCATCTTTACTGAAAATTTCACTAACACCTCAAGACGCTTGAGCTGAGTTACGAGGGTATATTTATAAACTTTTTCTTTTGCAGTTGAAGATGCCATATGAAGTCATGTGAAAATATTTTCCATCAAATGACAGCTTTTGATGTCATATTGAATCACAATACATTATGCATGACTAAATATGACATCATCTTATGTGGAGAACAGCAGCTAGAGATGATGTCATATGAAGTCATCTGAAAATATTTTCCATTAAATGACAGCTGTAGATATCATATTGAGTCATAATACATTATGCATGACTAAATATGACATCATCTTATGTGGAGAACAGCAGCTTGAGATGATGTCATATTTAGTCATGCAAAATGTGTGCTGACTGCACAGTAATTGACAAATTGTTTCGATGTATTTATTATTTTTTATTTTTTAAATTAAAACCACTAAAACTGGTACTGTCCCATCACTTTTTAAAATGGCAGCTGTTAAACCCATCCTGAAAAAACCTGGTTCAGATCTCAACTTATACAATAATCTCCGTCCAATTTCCAACCTTCCTTTCGTTTAAAAAATTCTAGAGAAAATAGTCGCCTCTCAACTTTATGATCATCTGAAACACAATAATCTTCTGGAACCTTTTCAGTCCGGATTCCGCCCAGATTCCGAAACTGATCTGCTCAAGATCACCAATGATCTTCTCATTGCAGCTGATTCTGGCCTCCTCACTATCATCCTCCTGGACCTGAGTGCAGCCTTTGATACCATTTCTCACTCCATCCTCCTCCAAAGGCTCTCCTCCCTCGGTATCACCTCCACCCCCCTCCGTTGGTTTCAATCCTACCTCGGATTTAAATCTCAGCCTCCCTTTGTCTCTCCTGGTGTCCACCAAGGTTCTGTCCTTGGTCCTCTTCTTTTCATTACTGGACTACTCGAAATTAAACAAACAAAACGAATGTGTTACACAGAACTAAACACAAGTTTGGTTAACAGTTTTTCTGGAGTCTACAGAATGGTGGTCAATGTGCTTAAAGCACCAATTTCACATTTGTCAGGACAAAGAGGCCACAATGCACTCAAACCAAGAGAGATGTTTTTAATCACAGACATGATGAGCAGTGGACATCCTGTGTGGCAACCCCAGTCGGGGCGACAGTGGCTCAGGTGGTTGAGCGGGTCGTCCAATGACCGAAGGGTTGGCAGTTCGATCCCCGCTCCCACCAGCCAAAAATGTCATTGTGTCCTTGGGCAAGACACTTCACCCTCCTTGCCTCCAGTGTGGCTACACTGGTGTGTGAATGTGCATGAATGGTCCCGGTGATGGTCAGAGGGGCCGTAGGCGCGAAATGGCAGCTACGCCTCTGTCAGTCTGCCCCAGGGCAGCTGTGGCTACAACCGTAGCTTACTGTCACCAAGTATGAATGAGGAGTGAATGAATAATGCACACAATGTAAGCGCTTTGAGTGTCTTGAAAAGCACAGATAAATCCAATCCATTATTATTATTAGTACTTATCTTCTTCCCCTTGGCATTATCTTCCGTAAATTGAATGTTAATTTTCACTGTTTTGCGGATGACACCCAGCTCTATGTATCAAGCAAACCTGACTCCTCCTCCCTCCACTCCTGTCTATCTGAAATCAAAAACTGGTTCACCTTAAACCTTCTCAAACTCAATAGTGATAAAACCGAGCTACTTCTGGTCGGTTCCAAATCCACCCTCTCCAAAGCCACAAGTCTTACTCTTTCCATTGATTCATCTTCTGTCTCCCTCTCCCCTCAGGTGAAGAGTCTGGGTGTCATCCTAGAAAGCTCCTTATCTTTTCAGTCCCATATCAATAACATTACTCGGTCAGCCCATTTCCATCTACGTAACATTAATCGTCTACGCCCCTCCCTCACTGTCCCCTCTGCTTCTATCCTGGTTCACAGTCTGTTCACTTCCCGTTTAGATTACTGTAATTCTCTCCTCTTTGGCCTCCCCCAAGAAAACCTCAATAAGCTCCAACTGGTCCAGAACTCAGCTGCCCGCATCATCTCCAGAACCCCCTCCTTCAGTCATATCACACCGGTTCTCCACCAGCTGCACTGGCTTCCAATAAACTCCAGAATCCAATTCAAACTCCTCCTGTTCACCTTTAACGCCCTCCATATCTCTCTGACCTCATCCATATTAAAACCCCTTCTCTGTCATGATCAGCTAAGCATGGAGGACCCAGATGCTGGAACCCAGAGAACGAGACAGGTAAGTGGCGGGTAAGAATGAGGGAGGTCCGGTAGTCCGAGGTGTATCCAGCGACTGTGACTGGTGGCGTGGCGGGAGGTACAAACGCGGTCTTCGTAGGATGAAGTCTCCGGAGGTTTTCCGTTAAGCGGTTCCTGAGTTCCACTGACGTCACTCGTGGCGAAGGTTTCCTGAGGCAGGAGAGCAAGGTAAGTCAAGGGCGAGAAACAAGACAGAGAACTTGACATAACCAGACTTGAGACCAGGCATAGTCACCATAAGGGGTAACGAACTGGCGTTGAACTGATGGAAGAGGTCTCTTTATAAACGGCAGCATTGATGAGGTTGAGTGACAACAGCTGGTGGAGGTTAGGAGAGGAGCAGCTGGAGGAGGGGGAGGAAACTGAACCAGGCACCATGACAGTACCCCCCCCCCCTTAACGACCAGCACGTGATGCTGTAGTATCGCGAGAGCCGACGAGAGGAGTGTGGTGAGTTTACTTGGCGGCGCGTAAGTTGTGAACAAACATTTTTGATTTATTTAATTACACCGCCATATTTAAATAATCCAGAAAGTTTAAAAAATAAAAATCTGAAAAAGTTTGTCAAGCATTTGCCAGCCTGGATGACCTGGAGGACCTGGAGGATCTGGAGAATTACATCGACGAGTGTTTCAATACCTGCCTCATGAAGAAATCCAACACCGCCACTCCGTCCACCAAACGCAACCGTCCCGAAGACTCCCCGGGGGCTGCCTCCTCCCCAGGCAGCAACATGAGTGATATCCTGGATTCAATTGATAAAAGGCTCTCCAGCCTTGATTGCCGTTTAAATCTGCTGGAGATCCTCCATAAGGAATTCCAAGGTCTGCGAGAGTCTCTGGAGTTCAGCCAACAGCAGGTGCAGGAGCTCGCAGCGGAGAACCAGGCCCTCAGAGAGACCGTGAAGATCTTGGGCCACGACACCGCCCGTCTCTCTGAGGAAAACCGATCCATCAAGGAAACCCTCCTGGATCTTCAGGCGAGGAGCATGAGGGACAATCTAGTGTTCGCAGGGATTCCAGAAGAGGCAGGGGAAGTCCCGGAGAACATTGTTAAGTCCTTTATAGAGGTCCACCTGAAACTCCCCAAGGAAGAAGTCCAGAAGATCTCCTTCCACAGGGTTCACCGGCTCGGAGGAAAAAGGCCGGACAATCAGCGTCCCCGTCCTATTGTTGCTAAATTTGAACATTATAAACAAAAGATGCAGGTAAAAAGCAGAGGGCGCGAGCTGAAAGACACACATTATAGCGTGAATGATCAGTTTCCAGGCGAGATCCTCCGCCGTCGGAAAATCCTCTTCCCGCTGAGGAGGAAGCACCTGTCTGCTGGAGCACGCGCGGTGGTTGCCGTTGATAAACTTTTTGTGAATGGCAAGCTGTTCCGGGACCCAGAGGTAACACCCTGGCTGTGCTGAAGGCTTTCAGAGGCGCACTGACATCTGCGCTGCCCAGAAGAAACCCGCAAACTTATTTAACTAGGAAATAATCGGATCATCAATAATCCACACCTCTCAGGAAAAGTGTTTTTTCTTTCTCTCACATTCATGTTTCTGTTGTTGTTTCGTTGTTTTTGTTTTTTGTTCTTTCTCTTTCCCTCTCTCTTTTCTCTTGTCCCCCCCCCTTCCCATGTCCTCATATGTGAATCAGGTAAAGTCAACGCAACCACGGTGAGTATTTATTTATGCACGGAACGGGCGCGCGCGCATACTAGCGCGCATAAGAGCATGCACACGCGATCCCGCACACACACGTTGATAAACTGCAAAAACCTCACTTAGGCTCACACAGGACGCACGTAACATGCAGCTCATAGCCAAGACACGTTCACCCACAACGCATAGCGCTTGTCAGTGTAGCAGGTACGCACAGCGGGCACGCGCACACGGACGGGCACACGCACTATTTAGCCTTGCACTCTCCCGGTTAGAACAGCTATGAGCAGTCTTAACATCGTTAGCTGGAATGTGCGTGGACTTGGTTCTGGGCCAAAGAGATTGAAAGTGTTAAATCACCTGAATGATCTTAAAGCAGATATAGCTCTGCTGCAGGAGACCCATTTATCTTTATCAGCTGGTCATCTCCTGTGCTGTTCCCAGTATCCAGCTATGTATTCTGCCAGTTTCAACTCCAAACAAAGAGGGGTTGCAGTTTTGATTAATAAAAATGTTACATTTACTCATAAGGATACATTTACTGACCCAGAAGGCAGATTTGTAATCATTAATATATCCATTCAGAATAAAGACTTTTGCATCGCCAGCATCTATGGCCCGAATGTTGACGACTCTTCCTTCTTTCACAGATTCTTCACCTCACTCTCAGTTCACTCTGACTCCACAATCATTATAGGAGGAGACGTAAACCTTGTTTTGGACCCTGAACTTGACAGACTCAGCACAGCAGCAAACCAGCGTACATGGCAGTCTGCAAGTATTCTAAAGCAGTACATGAATGATCTGGGTCTCTGCGACGCTTGGCGCTCATGTCATCCAAGCACTAAGGGGTTCACCTTTTTTTCTCCAGTTCACCATTCACAATCTCGTTTAGATTATTTATTAGTCAGTAACTCCCTTTTGAAAGAAATTAAAAGTTCCAACATTCATCCAATTATTATCAGTGACCATGCACCAGTTTCTGTTACTATTTCAAGGGAAGTACCCAGACCCTCGGGTTCAACCTGGAGGTTTAATACGTCTCTGTTAAAAGACCAGGAATTTATTGAATTCTTTAAAAAAGAGTGGGCAACCTTCTTAGAATTCAACGATACTTCTGAAATATCACCAAGTATTCTTTGGGAAGCAGCAAAAGCAGTCATGAGAGGGAAAATCATCTCTTATTCAACGCATAAAAAACGCAAGGAGAAAGCAGATTTATTAGAATTAGGAAATAAAATAAAAACTCTGGAGACTGCTTATGCTGCTTCTGCACAGGAACACATACTGGGCGACCTGAAAAATTTAAAACTGCAGTTAAATGACATCATCAATAAACAAACACAATTCCAGATACAAAGGCTTCGACTGGAAAGATATGAAAACTCAAATAAATCTGGCAAATTTCTAGCTAATCAGCTTAAAATTAATAAAGAAAAATCAACAATCACTTCGATTATGGACCAAACAGGGAATGTCACCCATGACCCGGTAAAAATTAATAATGCGTTTAAAGACTTTTATCAAAACTTATACACTCCACAGATCAATCCATCAGAACAAAGCATCAACTCATTTCTCAACAATATAAACCTGCCCAAGTTAAACGAAGATCAAATCACAAATTTAGACTCTCCGCTCTCGTTGTCTGAGCTTCATGAAGCTCTGTTACTTATGCCTAATGGTAAAGCACCAGGACCTGACGGCTTTCCTGCAGAGTTTTATAAGGAATTCTGGGAACAACTGGCACCAACGTTTTATAAAACGGTAAAATTTATCAATGAAAGCCAATCTCTACCACCTAACATGAACTCTGCCAACATTATCCTTCTTCTAAAACCAGACAAAGACCCCACGAGTCCTTCAAGCTATCGCCCCATTTCTTTAATTAATGCAGATGTAAAAATTATCTGCAAAGCACTAGCACAGAGAATAGAAAAAGTCACTCCTCACATAATTGACTTTGATCAAACTGGATTCATCAAAGGCAGACACTCGGATGACAATGTCCGCAGACTCGTTAACATAATAGACTTTGCCACCATCAAAAACCAGGAAATGACTATACTATCACTGGATGCTGAAAAAGCCTTTGATAGAGTAAATTGGAAGTTCCTCATTGCTGCCCTCCATAAGTTTGGGTTTGGAGAATCATTCATCAATTGGATCAAAATATTATATCACAACCCCAATGCATCAGTTAGAACTAATAAACAGACTTCCAACAGGTTTTTTCTTGGAAGAGGAACTAGACAGGGTTGCCCACTCTCCCCCTCGCTTTTTGCAATATTTATCGAGCCTCTAGCTGCAGCAATAAGACAGAATGAGAGTATTAAAGGAATTAAAACCAAACACAGCCATCATAAAATTAGTCTCTATGCAGATGACATATTACTGTTTTTAAGTAATATACATTCTGTAAATGAAACGGCAACAATCATTAATGAATTCTCTTCTATATCAGACTATTCCATTAATTGGAATAAATCTGTTTTATTACCACTGAACAGTAATGCGGAGCAAGGACTCACAATACCAGTTAAATCAGGCAATATAAAATATCTAGGTATTTATTTTTCCCCCAAAATATCAGAACTGGTGCTGCTAAACTACACCCCATTACTGAAAAACATACAGGACGACCTAACACGCTGGACCAACCTGCCTTTGTCCCTTATGGGCAAGGTAGCCACGGTTAAAATGAAAATCTTACCCAAAGTTAATTATCTCTTCTCAATGATTCCCACACAACCGCCATTAAAATGGTTCAAAACATTAGACTCATCCATATCAAGCTTTCTATGGAACAATAAACCTGCAAGAATTAGTCTAAAAACTTTATAATCTGCAAAAAGCTGTGGAGGATTAGAATTACCTAACTTCCACAATTACTTTCTTGCAAATAGATTACAATACATCTTAAAATGGTTAAAAAATAATCCAGAAACCAACTCATGGTTAGACTTGGAACAGGCGTTATGTGGAAAGATCAACCTGTCAGATCTTCCATTTATTAGTCAAATAGTTAAAAAACAGGATTGTTTCAAAAGTATTAATATAAATGCCACTTTAACAGCCTGGTGGGAATTTCTCAAAATATCAAAATCATCAATTCAACCGTGCAAAATGACACCCATCTGGAACAACCCAGACATCCTCATAAACAAAAAAATTATCCACTTCCCAGCTTGGCAAGCAGGGGGCATAAAACAACTAGAGCACATAATTATTGATAGAAGATTCATAACTCCCCAGGAACTTCAAGACAAACATGGAATATATAACTTCTTGGAATATCAGCAACTTAAATCAATTATTACTAAAAAGTTTAAATACAGAGACAACGATTTAAAGCTACCAGATGTAGTTACCACTCTGATCAATTTCTCAATGAATAAAACTCTCTCCAAAATATACAAACTTTTATGTAATTTAGATAACAATATTTCACTTCCGACAACAAAATGGGATGCGGATTTGAGCATCAGCACAGATGAAAGTTTTTGGTCAGAACTTTGTCTAAACACCTTTAAAATGACAAAAAATCCAAATCTGCAGCTAATCCATTTCAAAACTCTTCACAGAATTTACTACACTGGACAGAGGATGTTCAAGATGGGTCTCAGTAACTCAGACATTTGTCAGCACTGTGACAGTAATCTACCCGACAATTACATGCATGCACTATGGTTCTGCACGCCTGTCCAGGCTCTCTGGCAGCAGGTATGTGCCGATCTATCAGTCTGGCTTAAGGTTTCAATCACAGCTTCACCGTCACTTTGTGTGCTTGGTGACATGAGTGCCATCGATGTAGAAGGAGGATTAGGCTCTATCATTTTCATAACTCTTTGCATTGCTAAAAAAACTATTTTAATAAATTGGAAAAGCAAAAAAAATATAAATATAAGTCAGCACAGAAATCTGCTGCTTGATCATATCAGCTTGGAAAAAATGTCAGCCCAAAGTTCAAGTAACTTTGAAAGAATTCGGTCTCTCTGGTCTCCCATAGCTAACTCCGTGACTTAGGGGGTGGGGGGGGCATGGTCGTCGCTGCTCCTTGCCCTTCTGCCGTGGGCCGGGGTGGGGGTCGGGGCCTCCGGTGCCTGGCCGGGGGTGGTGGGGGCTCCGTTGGTCGGGGGGTCGGGTCCGGCGCCTGGGTGGGGCGGCCTGGGGCGCTGCGTGGTCCTCTGGGCTTGGGTGTGGGGGTGCGTGGTGGGGGGGGTGGGGTGGTGGTCTGGCTTGGCTTGGGGGGGTGGTCCCTTTGCCTGTGCTGGGGGGGGTTGGCGGGGGGCGCTGCTCGGGGGGGGGGGCCCAGCGGCGCTGGATGGGCTTCCCGTCTACACCTGGGGCTGGGATCGGCCCTTCCCTGGCTCTGGGGCGGGACGAGACAACCCTCTTGGGGCCCCCGGTCGCTCTGGGTGTCATCCGCTTCGGCTGCGGGGTCTGGGGGTGGGGTGGGGTGGGGGTCTTGTCGGCCCTGTCCTGTGGGGGGGCATTCTGGGGGAGGGGGGGGCCACTATTGGTACGGGGCAGGGGGGGTTGACGGGTCGGGGTCTCCGCTGAGGCCATCGGCGGTTTCCCCGGCCGGTTGGCTGCCTCGGTCCCGTCGAGGCCTGACCAGAGCTCTTCTAGGGCCGGCGTTTGGGGGTGGGGGCCTGGGCTTGCTCCGGGGGGGGCCGGCGCTTTCTGGCTCCCCTCTCTCTGTGTGGGGGTGGTGGTGCTGGGCCTGGGGTGTCTGCGCCTCCGGGGGTGGGGCCCCGGGGCTGGGTGGGCCTGGCCCCCTTGCTGGGGGGGGGGGGGGGCGGGGGACGGCTGTTTGACCACCGGGGGACAGTCTATCATCTGTCCCCAACTTACCCCCTTCCTCATATAACCTCATAATAGGGTGAGGGGGTGGGGGGCTTAGCCTGCGATGAGCCTTGGGGGGGGGGGGTTTACTAGGCAGTGACCCCCCTCCTGTGGTTGCCGTATGGAGTGGGCCCCCCCTCTTTCGGTTTTATTTGCACCTTAGACATGTAGGGCCCTTGGTAGGGGGGGTGCTTGGACATCACTGCCAGCAAGCAGCGGATGTCCTCCTAGCACCCTACCCGCCAATTTTAACCGCACCTTAGACATTTAGGGCCCCTTGGTGGGGAGGGTGAGGGGACGTCACTGTGAGTAATCAGGAGACGTCCCCTTAGTGCCCTACCCGCCAATTTTAACCGCACCCCCCTTAGTACACACACCCCTCCCCCCTCAATATATACATCCCAACATAAACACACACACATGCACACACACACTCTCTCAAACACACATACACGCACACACATTTTGCAAGGAAGGTGGGACCTAGGACCATCTGTCCCCTGCCTCTTCCCTGGTGGGGGGTACGGGCCCCTTTGCAACGGCGGCTGTGTCCCCGGGGGGCTGGCTTCCTGGGCCCGGCGGTGCTCTCTCCGCGCGGTGGGGGGGTTCACATTACATCTGAGCCGGGGGTGTTCGTGTCCCTGGGGGGTGGGTTCTGGTCCTTGCTCCTGAGTGCTGGGCCCCGCCAAATTTCCAACTGTGGCCGAGCCTGGTCGGGCCATATTTACAACACCCCTTGTGGGCCCTCTTTTTTCCCCGGGGTTCCCCCCTCCTGGGCGGGGGCGGCGGGCCCCTGCCTCGCTCCTCCCTGGACCAACCGTTGGCCGGGCGGATGGCTGCCTGGAGTGCGGAGTGGGTCTCCCTTGGGGGGTCCTGGCCCGTACCTGGGGTTGGGGCGGGGGGATGCCCGGAACTCCTGGGTGGTGGTGGGGTGCTCGTCTGGGGCTGTGGGCGTCCTTCTCCGGTGGGGCCCTGCGTTGGGTTCTCCCGGCGCGGCGGGGGGGCTGCTCTCCTGGTTGGGCTGGGGCGGCGCCCTCTTTCCCTCCGTGCCTCCCTGCTCTCTGGCTCTGGGGGCCTTGCGGCGGCCCTGCTGGCCCTGGCCTGGGTGGCGGGCTTGGTCGCCCGGGCGGCGGTTGTTCCCTGCCGGTTCCCGTGTGGTGTTGGGGGGAATCCGGCTGCCGCTGCTGGTGCGGTGGGGGTCTTGGGGTGGGGATGGCTGGGCACTCTCCCTCCTTCTTTTCACGTTCCACCATCCATTTTAGAAGAACATAAACACTCACCTGAGCACAGGTGTCAGCTCAACAGACTGAATGACTGAAATATTTCACACTAGTTGGTTTTAAGGCATAAGTATGCGTGTGAACACTATCTGTTTTGTGTACATGTCGACAGGTGGACATTTTTGCAACTAACAGGTGTGTTTATAACATTTGAGTGTGTGTGTGGACAGGCTCCGCCCTTTTTTTTTTTGTTTTTTTTTTTTTTTACATTTGAACCTTACCATAATGATTAACAACCAGTAAACTTGTTGCTTTATGCTGCTTCATGGTCTTATCCCCCTTCCCCTCCTATTATCACCCCCTACCCCCCCTCTCTCTAACGTCCCTCTTTCTTCTTCCCCTCTTTCCTTTTCCGTCCGGTCCAACACCAAAGATTTTCAGACATGTTTGAAATTAATAAAGTTTGGCCTCAATTACAAAAGGGGTTTATTCAGACATACCTTTGGTTTGTCTGAAGATTAATAACCCCTCTTGTTAAAGTAAAATATGTCCAACCCAAGAGGCCCTCAGCTCTCATCTGTCTGCCTAGCTGTTGGACAGGACAAGTTAAAAAAAAAAAAAAAAAAAAAAAAAAAAAAAAAAGGTTTCCTGAGGCAGGAGAGCAAGGTAATTCAAGGGCGAGAAACAAGACAGAGAACTTGACATAACCAGACTTGAGACCAGGCATAGTCACCATAAGGGGTAACGAACTGGCGTTGAACTGATGGAAGAGGTCTCTTTATAAACGGCAGCATTGATGAGGTTGAGTGACAACAGCTGGTGGAGGTTAGGAGAGGAGCAGCTGGAGGAGGGGGAGGAAACTGAACCAGGCACCATGACAGTACCCCCCCCCCCCTTAACGACCACCTCCTGGCGGTCCAGGACGCCGATCCGTGTGGGCGAGAAAGAAGTCACAGAGGAGTGTACGGTCCAATATCAGGGAGCGGGAGACCCAGGACCGCTCCTCTGGACTGTAACCCTCCCAGTCCACCAAATACTGATGGCCACGACCCCGGCGTCGAATGTTTAAAACATGACCGACCGTGTAGGTGGGAGCGCCGTCGATGAGCCGGGCGGGTGGCGGGGAAGCAGAAGGCGGGCAAAGCACGCTGTCCATGACAGGCTTGATCTGGGAAATGTGGAAGGTAGGGTGGACCTTCAGGGCCGCTGGGAGCCAAAGACGGATGCATGTGGGATTAAGGATTTTGTCAATGACATACGGTCCAATATAACGGTGGGCTTGTTTACGTGAGGTAGCCTGAATAGGAATATGCCGCGAGGAAAGCCATACCCTCTGACCTGGTTGATAGCTGGGACCCACCACCCTGTGGCGATTGGCGGATCGGCAATTCCTCTCCTTGGTTCGAAGGAGTGCAGCCTTGGTTTGCTGCCAAATGTCCTGGCACCACCGGAGATGATCCTGCACGGAGGGCACAGCCAGATCCAGCTCCTGAGATGGGAACAAGGGTGGTGGGTACCCGAGGGCAGCCTCAAACGGTGCGTTTCAGCAGAGGAGGGATGCGTGTTATGCGCATATTCTGCCCAAACCAGAAACTTGGACCAGTCAGAGGAATTACGATCCGCTAGGCAGCGAAGGGAGGACTCCAGTTCTTGATTGGCCCTTTCAGCCTGCCCGTTAGATTGTGGGTGGTACCCGGAGGTGAGACTGACCGAGGTCGGAAACGATGTCAGACGGGATTCCGTGATGTACCCAGCTGTACATAGCTATGTCTCCCGATGACACAAGACCAATAGAAGCACTTTTTAACTGTATTTTAGATGTGAAATTATGGATGGCAAATAATTTTCTGCAGCTCAACCAGGAAAAAACTGAAATTTTAGTTATCGGTCCTGAGGCCAAGAGAAACAGTTTCTGAAGCTACAGGAACTTTCATTAAGTCATTCAGAGACAGTCAGAAACCTGGGCGTTATTTTTGACTCTAAGCTGACTTTTATCCCCCACATAAAACAGGTGGTTAAAACTGTTTTTTATCATCTTAGAAATCTGGCTAGAGTCCGCCCACTACTCTCTCTTGCTAATATGGAGATGCTAATGCATGCTTTTATCATGAGTAAGATTGATTATTGTAACGCCCTGCTTGCTGGTCTTCCAAAAAACAACATTAGGAACCTTCAGCTGCTCCAAAATTCTGCTGCACGAGTTCTCACCGAGACCAGGAGGTGGGCTCACATCACCCCAATTTTAAAATCCCTGCATTGGCTTCCCATATGCTTCAGGATTGATTTTAAGATACTTCTAAAAGTTTTTAAATGTCTTAACGGTCTTGCGCCTTCTTATCTATCAGATCTTTTAGTAAAGTATGAACCCTCGCGGACCCTGAGATCCTCTGGCACTGGTCTGTTAACCATCCCGACTGTAAAAACCAAAACCTATGGAGAGGCTGCGTTTCAGCACTATGGCCCCCGTTTATGGAACAGTCTGCCAGAGGACCTGAGGGCAGCTGAGAGCATTAATGCTTTTAAGAAAAGGCTCAAGACCCATCTTTTTAATTTAGCTTTTAGCTAATTTTATTTTTATATTTATTTATTTTTACTCCTTTTATTTATCTATTTATTCAGTTATTTATTTATATGTATTAACTTATTTTTATTTATTTATTGATCCATTTTGTTTTGTTTTATGAACTTGCAATAGATTTTTAAAGCGTAATTTTAATTTACCTTATTTCAATTTTTTTATTGTTTTTATCAATATGTTTACTTTTTGATTCTCACTTTTATTTATTTTTCTTTCCAGTGCTTCCTCAGCTGGAACCTCTCCCTCTGGGTCGGCTGCTGTTCAGCCACTGCAGCTCTGGATGGGGACCTGCATCACCGCTTAGCTGTGGTGGAGCGGTCCCCACCTGTGATACTGCATCTGGCTGACTATGCGGCTGTTCACGGAGGGGGAGGTTCCGATTATCAGCGTTTGCAGCATCTTGTTCTTGTGCTCAGCCTATTTCTAATTGTCTTTCCCCATCAGTTTAAGGGTGGGAGGTGTGAAAGGAGTGGGGGGCTAGGTACAGGGATGGGGGCACTATTTATTTATTTATTTATTTATTTAGTAATCATCATGATTTTTTTTTTATATTTTGTTGTGCTTTAATGTAAAGCACTTTTTGTTATATTTTTATATGAAAAGTGCTTTATAAATAAAGTTTGATTTTATTTGATTTGATTTGATTTGATGCCGGAAGACATATTGGACCAGGACCTCTGCAGTTTCTGAGACGGATGGGAGCTTAGACAGGGGAATGAAGTGCACAAACTTGGTGAAACGATCGATGACCGTGAGTATTGCGGAATTACCCTGAGACATTGGCAGTCCGGTGACGAAGTCGACGGCGATGTGCGACCAGGGACGACTAGGAGTGGGCAGAGGATTGAGCCGACCTGAGGGCGGAGAACTGGACGAATTGGAGCAAGCGCAGGTGGAACAGGCAGCTACATACTTCTTAACATCTTTGCCCATGGAGGGCCAGAAGAACCGCCAGCGAAGGAGGTTAAGGGTCCTGGTGACACCCCCGTGGCAGTCAATACGGGAAGCGTGGGCCCAGGTTATGGCTTCGGACCTAAGGGATTCAGGAACATGGTACCAACGGGAGGATTAGGATGGTTAGGTTCCTCACCTTGGGCCTGTATGACCTTGGTCTCAATATCCCAAGTTAGGTTACCAATGATGCAGGTGTCGGGGATGATATTAGCGTCAGTGATGTCATGATCGTCTGTGGAGGAGTACATCCTGGAGAGGGCGTCCGGCTTGACATTGCAACTACCTGGACAGTATGTGATGATGAAGTTGAATCGGTCGAAGAACAGACACCAACGAGCCTGGCGAGAATTTAATCTTTTGGCTGAACGTAGGTAAGCAAGGTTTTTGTGATCTGTCCAGACGACAAAAGGATGGACCGCTCCCTCCAGCCAATGACGCCACCTCCTTAATAGCTAGTTTGATCGCTAGTAGTTCCTGGTTCCCGTCATCATAATTAAGCTCGGCTGGGGTGAGCTTCTTAGAAAAGAAGGCACAGGGTTTTAGTTTGCCTGTCTTTTCTCCACGTTGCGTGAGGACAGCCCCTACACCTGAGTCCGAAGTGTCCACTTCGAGCACCAATTGTCTAGTGGGATCAGGTTGTATGAGGATGGGGGCAGATATAAAAAGTCTTTTGAGAGTTTCGAAAGCGTCCTGAGCAGCGTAGTTCCAAACATAGGACTTGAGTGTAAACGTGAGTTGGGCTCTCTGTTTCTCCGGCCGACTCGTCACCATGGGAAGCCGAGCGTTCAGCTGCTCGGCTCCCAAACTCTGGAGTTCCCTCCCTCCTGATCTCCGTAACATAGACTCTCTGCCTACTTTCAGATCTAAACTCAAAATCCATCTGTTCATTTCTGCCTTCCCATCTTGATTCACTTTTTCATTTTATCTATTATTATGGCCCGCAGCAGCAGTCACTGACTGCAAGGACCATATTGTTTTCGCAGTTGGAACGACGACTTCGCCGCCTTTTTAGCGAGAATTTGACCCCCGCCGCATGCTCGAAAAGTCACCAAAACGTGCACACACCTGGGATAAATTGCAAATGAATTTTCCACAAAGTCAACGTCACCCCCCCCAAGACGATGACATCACGGCCAGCGATCCCGTCAAAAAAATGAATGGGCCGAAAATCGCGTATGGGGCCGAACAAAATGTACTTCAAAATACGGCCGCGAAACCAAGACACACGTGTCGGGGATATCCCAAAGATGTTTTGAAAGCATTATGGGACGGCCACATGACCTACGGCTTGGCGGGCATTTTGTGGCGAACTCTGAGAATTGGCGATTTTCGTGTTTTCCCACAATATGGGGAAAAGACACTTTTGTTTGAACGATTTTGACGCAATTGCACACACTTGCTGCCAGCTCCAGTCTACAAACATCCCAGAAGTGTCGTTGACCTTTGACCTTGGGAAAAGGCCGCCATCTGGAATTTTCTCAAAAAAGCACCTTTAGCACCAGATACAAACGAAAACTCGTCGTTGGAATTTTCATCAATCGTCTCATAACTTTTCGGGCACAAACGGTCAGCTACTCTGGACAAAATGTTGGAATTAGAAGTTGTAGATTTTGAACGGCGTGCGCGTGGCGAGCTAGCAACCGTTGCCATCTTGGCTAGCTCGCACATTTTTCATCGGAATGTCGTGAAGAGGAAATATGCGATTCCTTGGCCCGCGCTGAACAAAACGATGCTACGCACGACAAGATCGATAAAGGAATGTGGGCGTGGTAAGCAAAAAACCGTCGCAAAAAAATGTGCCGACTCGGCAAAAACGAAAAAATTCGGAACTTTTTTTTTGAGAATCGACTAACGAAACCAATATACCCTTGTCGGCGATATCCAAAGGACGTTTTGAAATCATTACGGGATGGTGACACGACCTACGGTTTGGCGGCCATTTTGTGCCAAAATCTGCCATTTTGCGTTTTTCGCGTGTTTCCACAATATGGAAAAATGAACTTTTTTTCGAGCGATTTTCACGAAATTTGACTCACATGTTGCTAGAGCAAGTCCACAACTACCTCTGGAGTTTCGTCCACCTTTGACCTCGGGAAAAGGCCGACATCTTGAATTTTCTATAAAAAACACCTTTATCACCAGATTCAAACGTAAACTTGTCATTGGAATTTTCATCGATTGTCTCGAAACTTTTTGGGCATCAATGGCAGGCTACTGTGGAAAAAATTTTGGAATTAGAAGTTGTAGATTTTGGACGGTGTGCGCGTGGCAAACTAGTAAAGTGGCGCACTGTTATAACTCCCTCGCATTTCAATACAATACAGTGAAAATTGAATGCATGCATTCATGCCTGAAACAGAATACATTGAAAAACACTGGATATGGACGTTTAAGGAATGTGGGCGTGGTTAGCATAAAACCACTGTTGCTAAGGACAACAAAAAGTTTACTTTTACCGATTTGTTTGAAACTGACATCAATCTGTTCGTCCTCCCGAGGGGACCAAAACATAAAATGGTTGCTATGGAGATAAAATCAACAGAAAAGCCGCCATTTTGGAAAAAGTGGGTTTTTTTTATCAACTTATGACATATAGCTCTCACCAATGGAGGAATGTGTTTTACAGAGTTGATTGATGATGCTGATCGCTATGCTAGCACTTTTGGCCAAATTAGCATAGTTAGCATAATAAGCAAAATCAGCCTTGACTAGCTTTTAATTTGTGGGCGGTGAGGGCGGTGAGGGCGGCGGTGGTGCGTAGAGTTCTGCGTAGAAGGCGGGTTGCATCTGCGGGCCATACAACGCCGCTTGCAGCTTTAATTTTTATTGTGCTTTTAATGTCTATTTTTAAACTTTGTTTTGTAAAGTGTCCTTGGGTTTCTTGAAAGGCGCTTTAAATAAAATGGATTGTTATTATTATTATTATGAAAACGTGACAGTGTAAATCCCTGATGGAAGTGCCACTAAATCAAAAAAATTTAAGCCCATTTGGAGTTTAAAAACCTTGTCAACTTTTGTTTAGCAGGAAAAAAGCCTATTGCAATTTGTTGGTACATTGTTGACAACTTTTTTTTTTTCTGTTTTACACCCATTCTTTGTTTCATATTCAACAAACACCTGGAATCTTTGAAACCTTAACCCTTGTGCTATCTTAGATGACCCCACCCTTACTTTGACGTGTTCTCCCTACCATGACAAAGGTGGATAAAGGTGGAAAGATTTCATGTAATCCATGGACACCAGTGAGGTTCACAAATCATTGAAGAAAAAAGGTTCAGCGCACTGTCTAGTGGGCCTAGATGACCCATCTCCAAATGGTAAAGTGCCTAGGATAGCACACAAGGGTTACAGACCCACTCCAATGACAATAATGTTTTTGATGTTTTTATGTCTTTGTGTAGCATTTGTCTCACAATGTAGATAAACATAGATAAAATAATTTGAGATTAGAACTGCATATTCATTCGCAAGATGGCCGACAGTGCAGCAGGTCTGACGTGAGCTCCGATAAAATCTTAGTCTGGTGCTTATAATTACGTGCTTATCTGCTCAACACTTACTTGGGCTGCATACATGCTTGGCTGATTCTTTTTGAATTTGTCTATTGACATTGTGCATTTTGACCACAAGGATTTGGATATGGGTCAACCTGTGACAAACAAAACCTTGGTAGAGACTCGACAGAAGTTTAAGAATGAGATGTTGGTTGTTTATAAGATGTTCAGTTCTTTGTCATTTTACTTGTCCGTGGGCTAACACATTTCCTCTCCTATCTACATTTATCACTTTCATCCTCCTTCAAGAGCTATTCTGCAGATTAGTGGTACATCATTCCTCTGATATGCATTTGATGTCATTCATTTTTCATTTAACTACAAGAAACGCTGCTTGTCATTTTTTCTTAACCACATGAAATCAGAATGTATTCATTCATTAATTCATCCATTTTCTATTCCGTTTTTCCCTTTCGGGGTCACGGGGCTGCCGGAGCCTATCCCGGCCACTTGTGGGCGAAGGCAGGGGACACCCTGAACAGTTTGCCAGTCTGTCGCAGGGTAGAATGTCCTCACACACCCATTCACTCTCACACTCACAACTTGGGACAATTTAGATTAACCAATTAACCCATGAAGCATGTTTTTGGACGGTGGGAGGAAGCCGGAGACCCCGGAGAGAACCCACGCATGCACGGGGAGAACATGCAAACTCCACACAGAAAGGTCCCCCATTGATGTTCTGTTTCAGGTCCCCCAGCCAGGACTTGAACCAGGGGCCTTCTTGCTGTGAGGCAAGAGCGCGGTGGTTTGTTCACTACATTCTTTGTTTCAGAATGTAGTGAAACAAAAAAGGCTCCAGATTATCAATTAAATATTCATACAAACATGAGAAATACAAGACTTTGTTTGTTTGGTATGTGAACAGTGATATGAGAGAATTCCGTAATACAAGTCCAAGAACGGTCTCAACGTTTTAAAACTCATGTTTCAATGAATGTTTTATTTACACATTTTTATTACAGGACTTTAAAACCACCGGTGGGGAAACAGAAACAGGCATGTACTGTGTCACACTACAGCAATAAAAAATCAAGAAGCAATTCAAAGCAATTCGTTCATCTTTGCACGATTTAAACTCTAAAGATTCATCTTTGCCTTTAAAGAAGAAAAATATTTGATTAGAGACACCTTCTCAGCAAAGCACCCATGCTGTTCAAGTTTACTTTACAAATGCCATTGATGGAAAAAATTAAAAAAATAAAAACCATTTAAAACTTTAAGACCAAAGCTGTCACTGGTGTCACTTAACACAACCTTTAACTTTCCATAACTCTTTGACAGAAAACGTGAACAATGAAGCAAAGGACAGAAAAAGCCCAAATGCGACTTTATCTTTGTGTTTTATTTTACCTTTTATTTGCACCATTCTTTTTAAAATATGGCTCTTCATTTTAATTTTTAATGGGATTTTGCTCTTCAAAACAATTGTTTTACAATTCATAATTCCTATTTTTACAGCTCAAGCTGTTATTTTGTTTGTCTTAAGGCTTTGTCCTAACTGGAAGCTAATTTTTATTCCCTTCCCTGAATCTAATTAATTTGTTTCATATTTTTCTTCCATAAATCTAGTTCATTGGTCCTACTGTAAAGCTAAATCCTATTTTTCTGCCCTAAATCTAATTATTTTGTCCTACTAGAAAGCTAAATTTATTTACTTTTTAATTATCCTTTTTTGTCTAAATGCAGCCACACATGTGAAGACCTCTGTGTGCGACGGGGGTTGTGGGCAGAAATGTGAAGCTGTTCCCCAATATGCTGCATGCAGTTGGCCCTTATTCTGTGCTGTGTGTTTGGTCAAACTTGGCAGAAAGTGCGTTTTTGGAAGTGTTTTTGGACTTGCCATGTGTGTGTTTTGGTTGTCCAGAACGCCAAAGTTTCTTGCCTTGGGGAAAGAAATGTCTTCTGCCTTTCTATGTCTTTTTTCAAGCAAAGGGATTTTGTCTTGTGTTTCCTTCCTGGGGTAGATACAAGGAAAACGACTCCCCAAAGGCAGAGGGTTTACATTTTCATGACTCTGCTTTATGAATAGAGTGTCCTTTGTCACTTTCCCTTTAATAGGACCTCTACTTTCAGTGGCTGGGTCAGATATGTTCTGATAATCTGGACCTCGTCTCTCAAGGAGTTTTATCCGTCTTTGAAGCAGAAGATGCTTGTCCTGGTCCAGCTGTTTTTCAACCTGTTGGCAGAATCGTTTGTCTTCCGCCTTTATTGTCGCTTCTTCTGCACATTTGTGGGAGACCTGTTTGAAATTATATTCATTGACAAACCTTTGCCGTTCCCTTCGGTCCCTCTTTTGTTGAGTCATGTCTTGAAGATGCTCTTCTGACTCTTTGAGCAGGCGCTTGGTTTCTTGGTAAGACAACTGCTTACTTCTTTCCCTTTCCTTAGCTTTCCTTTCAATTTCGGAATGATTTATTTTTTTTACTGACCAAACTGCAGCCATTTGTTTTTCCCTGAGGTCATTTTCTAATTTCAGTTGCTTGGCCTCATCCTCCTTAGCCTTTTGAAGAATCCGCTCATTTTCTTTGCGTTCCCTCTCTTGAGCTATTCTCATGTTGCCTGCAACGTATTGACCAACTGATTCGAGGTGACGTATGCGATTTTCCATCCTTTTTTTCTTTTCCCTTTCCATTTGATCAGCCAGTTGCTGTTTTTCTTTGCTGATCTGTTTCGCTTCCAATTCAGTCAACTCGTTCAATCTGAGCCTCATTTCTCTGGCTTCTCTTTTTTCTTGGATGCCATCAAGTTGACTTTTTCGAAGCTCTATTTTGTGGATGGCTTGTCTCTCCCTCTCATCACACAAGTCTTGCTTGTACTGTTCATGGAGGTCGTCTAAGTGTTGCTTAAATCTTATGTCCTCCACTTTAGCTCTTCTTTTCCTTTCCTGTTTTGCTGTGATCATTTCATCATTCACTTGATTCACAGAAAGAGCTTTTTCCCGTTTTCTCCTCACTAGACAAGCCATCTCTTTTTTGTAAAGGCGGAGATTTTGGTCGTCACGTTCCCCCTCCAAAACTTTCTGGTGTCTCTGCAGCTCTTTCTTTTCCGCTTTGGCTTCAATCATTGCATTGATGGATGGCAAAATTTCTTTTTGATGCCATGCTTGCCTAAAGCGGCTTCTTTGAATTAAAGAACTGTCCCAGTCCATCTTTACTGAAAATTTCACTAACACCTCAAGACGCTTGAGCTGAGTTACGAGGGTATATTTATAAACTTTTTCTTTTGCAGTTGAAGATGTCATATGAAGTCATGTGAAAATATTTTCCATCAAATGACAGCTTTTGATGTCATATTGAATCACAATACATTATGCATGACTAAATATGACATCATCCTATGTGGAGAACAGCAGCTTGAGATGATGTCATATTTATTCTAGCAAAATGTGTGCTGACTACACAGTTAATTGCTTTGATGTATTTATTTATTATTTTTTATTTTTGGTTGGTTGTTAGAGATGTGGGGTTGCAAACTTTGCTCAACTCTCCTATCAAGTAAGTCTAAATTATTGGGACAAAGGTTTATGTAATTGCCACCTCTGGACCTGGCAAATTTTCTTTTCTGAAAAGGATTTCCCCTTTTTTAGGTTTTTCAGGTTCTCATCAGTGTGTCTCCAAGCCTGAGCACTTCTCATAGTCCAGGCTCTGCTTTAATGGCTTCAACAACATCTGTCCAGGGCTAAACATCCTCATCACAAAATGTATGTAAAGACAGCTTGCCACTAAAAAGTGACAGCATAAATTCCTGATGGAAGTGGCACTAAATCAAAAGAATTTTAAGCCCATTTGGAGTTTAAAAGCCTTGTTAACTTTTGTTTAGCAGGAAAAAAGCCTATTGCAATTTGTTGGTACATTGTTGACAACTTTTTTTTTTTTTCTGTTTTACACCCAGTCTTTTTTCTATATTCAACAAACACCTGGAATCTTTTCAACCTTAAAGACCCACTCCAATGAAAATCATGTTTTTGATGTTTTTATGTGTTTGTTTGGCATTTTTCTCACAATATAGATCAACATAGATAAAATAATTTGAGATTAAACCTGCATATGAGTATTTGTTTATTCAAATTATTCAAATGAATTCGCTTGTGATGTAGAAACTGCAAAAGGGGGGCCATGAGCTCCATTCTGATGTTGACTTACTGTCAGATAGAGACTTTCATGTCTCTTTATTTTCTTCGTCTGAGCTGGCATCTGGCTCAAGTGTCAGAATCTAAGCCTGGATTCTGACACTCCAAAAATATGGCTGCTCTTCCACACCTTTCCTTTCATTCTTGCAGACACTTTTTATGTCCCACATCACAACTGAAACCTTCCTCCACCCTTTCAAGCTATCCTACATCTTTTCACCACTGATGGAAAGCTGTCAATACGGCACAAGTAGTAGAATAATGACAATCCACTTCAGTCAGTGATTGCATTTGAGTTTGATGTAAATGTTGAGACTCAAAGATCAAACAAAGAACTAAAAGCAAAAGGCCATAAGAAGGATCCATAGAGATGTTGACCATATAGCTTGAAATTACTTTGTTCTTGTCAGACTCATCATTGACCCTCAGAGTCATCATTTCAGCCTGTTGCATTAGTTTTTAAAAACATACTACCTGTATTAGTTCAGGAGAGAACTTCTTAAACCCTGCTTTCACATGGAACTTTTAATTGAGCCAATCAGATTTAAGGTCTAAATTTAACATTAAATGTATTCACCTGTCCTTAAACAGACAACAGAACCATCATTCCATCAGTAAAAGCCATTACACTCTCATGAAATTTAGGTAGCAAAGTATCAAAGTATTTACCAATCCCACAATGTTGCTGAATTATGCCAGGCAGCTACTTAAAGGACTTTAACGGCTTGAAAATCTGTCCCCAGCTCCCATCTGTGTCAACTTAAATTTTCCAACTTTCCCCGCTTTCCATGTAATGCACAAAATATATACATGGAAACTGTGTGCATCTCTGTTTGTGCTCATCAAATAAGGCAGGAATCTCATCAAATGCTTCAGCAGTCTAACAGCAGAAGTTAATGAGATGTGTGAGGGGCTGCATTGGTTTGGGAAGGCGAGTATATGAGAACACGACGAGGTGTAAAGTTTATGACAGTCTGGGGCTCCTGCATTATTCATGCGGCCGAGCGCCAGCATCTGTATTTCAAGAGACTTTTATTATGCACTGCTGAGATGGACAGGTCGTAGATGAAAGGAATCTGCATGATCTCCACAACTTTAAGATGCAGATGAATTAATCGGCCTCATAAGGTTCAAAAGTTCCCTGATGCACAGATCCGTGATGACGTTGATGACATGTGGAGTACACACCACGGTGCACTAAATGATAAACATACATTCCTTTTAAAACTTTGTCTGTTTACCAACTAGAGACACAGCATTGAACACAAAGATTTTCGCTACATTTTCCCAAAACCCAGGAACGAAAAGATTTATAGTTTCATTTTTGAAATTCTAAATCAGATGTTGGGATGCTGAACTTTCTTTTGCAAAAACAAAAACACTCACTAATATTTATTTAATTTGCAGGTTATCAAGTGGCCAATGGTGGCGGTGGGGTCATGGTATGGGCAGGCAAATGAAGGAAGAACACAGGTGAGTTTTATAGATGCCATTTTGAATCCACAGAGATGCAATGATCCTGTGACCCATTAATGTCCCATACATTCAAGAACATTACCTCATGTTGAAGCATGATAATACACAGCTCCATGTTGCATCTGCACACAATTCTTGGAAACTGAAAAAAATTTAGTTCTTGCATGGCCAGCATTATCAGCCAGCATGTTTGGTATGTTCTGGATCTGCGTATACAACAGCATGTTCCAATATCCAGCAACTGTGCACAGCTGTTGATGAGGGGTGGCCCAACATTCCACAGGCCACAATCCACAACCTCATCAACTCTGTGGGCTTTTATTGTCACCAGTCTAAGGCACACCTGTGCTATAATCATGTTGTCTATTCAGCACCTGTGGTATTATCTCAAAGAAGAAGTGCTCACAATCTCAGATTTGTGAACAATATTTGAGAGAAATGGTTATTTAGTGTATGTAGAAAAAGTTTCATATCTTTGAGTTCATCTCATGACAAATGAGAGCAAAACAAAAGTGTTGCGTTTATATTTGTGTTCAGTGTGTGTTTCTTCTACTTTTAGAGAGTTCTTTATCGCTGTAACACAAGGTTTTCTGTGGTTGTCCTGACCGTTTTCTGGACCAAATCATGTGGGCAATGGCTAAATCAGTGAGGCTTAGGATTGAACCAACAACCCACTTCTTGGCATAGAGAGACATTTTGTAACTTAGCACCTGTTGACCCCTTTCTTGTTGCTGATAATATCAACCACTGCCAAGATAGGGGAAGTTGTGTTCCTCCACTTCGTCAGTGCAATCTTGAACATTGTTTGTGTGATTACCTCTTTTTAACCCTTGTGCTATCTTAGATGACCCCACCTTTACATTGATGTGTTCTCCCTACCATGACAAAGGTGGAAAGATGTCATGTAATCCATGGACACCAGTGAAGATCACAAATCATTAATGAAAAAAGGTTCAGCGCACTGTCTAGTGGGTCTAGATGACCCACTCCCAATGTTAAAGTGCCTAGGATAGCACAAGGGTTAAAAAAACAAAAAGTCATATATCATATTATTCTATTTGAGAAATGGCTTTGATCTACAATTGGCCATCAGTCCTAGTTGGAATGTGTCCACACATTCCGCTTTACAGTTAGTTATGTGCAGAGGATTAATCCAATAGAGGGAAAAGCTCAACTAAGACTGTGACTGGAAGAGGTGTGTGTGTGTACACGCATCCTTGTGTGTGTTTGTTTGTGCGAGATGGTATTCTGTTTGAGACAAGTCAAGCATAACTTTGTCAAGACTCTGAATATGAATGAGCAGGCTTCAGTCCCACATCAAACAAATGTTTCTGCTGCTGCTTGAGACACAAACGGCCACACGTATGCAAACATAACTAAAACAAGAGAGAGCACATACAGACCTCCTGAGCATATCAGAGTATAAGAGCCCAAACAAAACTTTAAATTGACTTTTGTCATCAGTGGCCACAGCGCCTCCACTGCTTTCACTTGGCTGCACTGACATGTTAGTTGGTGCCACATGTGATTTGATGTGAAATCAGAAATGCTGCAACCCTGAGGAGACATGCTGCCAGGTCAAACTAATGTACAAGTTGGCTTCACTCCAGTTACTATGCTTGAATTAGACCAGCAAGTGAAGTTACTGTGTTCTTAACCCTTGTGCTATCCTAAGAACCCACCTTTACATTGATGTGTTCTCCCTACCATGACAAAGGTGGAAAAATTTCATGTAAACCCATGGACACCAGTGAAGATCACAAATCATTGAAGAAAAAAGGTTCAGAGCACTGTCTAGTGGGTCTAGATGACCCAACTCCCAATGTTAAAGTGCCTAGGATAGCACCAGGGTTAAATTCAACAATTTTTCCTTGACTGCCAAGTCAAAAAGTCAGATTTCATATCAAAATAATTGTGTCAAAAATGTTCTTCATATTTTTGGCATTTTTTTTTTTTTAGTTGGCCCCTGTCAGTCCCTCCAGGTCCATGTTAATTATCATCCATACATCTTCTACCGTTTTATCCCTTTCGGGGTCACGAAAGGCAGGGGACACCCTGGACAGTTCCTGGGTATAGGGGCGAAAGACTAATCGAACCATCTAGTAGCTGGTTCCCTCCCTCAGGATAGCTGGCGCTCGAAGTCTCACAGTTTTATCTGGTAAAGCAAATGATTAGAGGCCTTGGGGGGAAACGATCTCAACCTATTCTCAAACTTTAAATGGGTATGAAAGTTTGCAATCAGGGTTGCCAATTGAAACCAGAGACTGGATGGGGAGAACATGCAAAGTCCACACAGAAAGGTCCCCCATTGATGTTCTGTTTCAGGTCCCCCAGCTGGAACTTGAACCGGGGTCCTTCTTGCTGTGAGGCAAGAGTGCTAACCACTGCCCCACTGTGCAGCCATCCACAGCTGGCTAACATGTCAGTGCAGCCAAGTTTCACTTCTGCTAATTGTCTTGTGATCAGTTCTTCAATGTCAGGCCATCTGCTCTGTCACGCTTGTTGCTCTCTTGGTTTCATCATGTTTAAGTTTATTTATTCAATCTTTAAGTCTCTGCTACCAAGCCCGGTCTCCCACATATTGGGTCCTACTCCGCCACCAGTTCCTGACAGCTCACTGCTTTATTATTGACAATTCTGGTGGAGGAAGGTGGATTCTTTTTTATTCATTAGTTTATGTTATCCTTCCACTCCCTTTCAAGTAATCTTTGATTTAATGTCTACTTATCCTAAGTTTGATACGTCTTTGTACAAATGTATAACTGATGATTGAATTGTTTTGTGCATTGTCTTTGCTTTGATTGCTTGAAATAAACCATTTCAAATAAAATCAAAATAAAATTAATTTATTTTGACTTCATAAGAGTTCAAATTTGTGCACGTTATGAGCCCAGTTGTTTGATTACCTCCTTCCCACTTTAACCCTTGTGCTATCTTAGATGACCCTACCCTTACATTGACGTGTTCTCCCTACCATGACAAAGGTGGATAAAGGTGGAAAGATTTCATGTAATCCATGGACACCAGTGAAGATCACAAATCATTGGAGAAAAAAGGTTCAGCGCACTGTCTAGTGGGTCTAGATGACCCAACTCCTAATGTTAAAGTGCCTAGGAGAGCACAAGGGTTAAAGTTAACAATCCAACAGCTTCCGTCGGAGATCAGTTGTCCGGTGTAAACATGTCTACCTTCAATACCAACAAAGAAGTAGTACTACTAACAAAAATCCTGCAGAGTGTTATTTGAAATAAGTTATTTATTTTTTTACAAATCTGTTTAAACTATTTTTCAAATATGCACAACCTGTAAAATGAAAGTGATACTTATTCCACTTCTTACAACCCATTGCAAAAAACAAAAGCTAAAAATGACAGGGCCCTGCAACAGTTTGGGGACCTGTCCAGAACGTCCCCTGCCTTTGCCCACAAGTTGCCTGTAACTGTGATGAAAGCGTGCATCAGTTCATCAGCTCATCCAAAATCTGTATCTAGCTAAATCAAATGGAGCTGCTTTTTTAAAATTTGAGTTCTGCTGACCCTGAAGACCATGTGCTTTGTTTTAAAACTGGTAGAAGTTACAGTTTTTAGAAATAGTTCCTGCAATCTGTCATTGTGTTGCCCTCAGCAGTCATCTCAGAGGTTAGTCTGCTGTGGAGAGTTGTAGGAATCTGAACTTTAACATTGGGTTTAGCTTACATGTGCAACAAAAATCTGAAACATGTGTGCCAGTGAAAAAACTTCACAAACTAAAGAACCAACTCGGGATACATGGGATGCAGCTTTTGTTGTTTGATGTTAAAAGATTTGGACCAGTGACTGAGATACTAGCAGTGCAACAACCTTTAGCAGAAAAATCTTAACATAAAGAGCTTTAAAAGGACTTGGTAACACTAAAATGCTGCCTTGGAGAAAAGAATAATAAAACCCAAATTCAAATTATTAGTTGAACTTTTGCTTTATTACCAAAAAAATTAGGACACCTTAGGCCTGATTTCCACTGGTCTGTCTGCTGTGCGTCTCTGTTGCGTTGACAAAAAAAAGAGCGTTCTTTAATCAATCAGAATGTTTAAATCGCCTCCATCACGTCTTTGCTGGAGTTCGTCTCTCTGCAACAAAAGCTTTGTGCAGGCATTCCATTTCCTATTTACACTTCGTCGACAGTTCGTCGATTTTGAGGCTTCAAGCCAGAGAAATGGGAAGCAGGTCCAGGTTTTAAAATGAAAACGTCCGTGGTACTTTCAAAATACTATTTTTTCAATTTTAATACACGTTAACACTGCAATTAACACCAACATCCATTTTTGGCATGGACAAAAGAGGTTTAATTCTAAAGGTGCAAAAGCTAAACATGCGTTTTACAAGCACTCAGTGAGGGAGGATAGGGCATGAGGACCACAAGCAAAGAAAGCGGGACAAACAAAGGGGGGTGAAGAGACAACAGAGACAATGTAAACTAACTGACAGTCGTGAGACAGACTCCCCACACAACACAAGAGAGACGCACTGCAGACAGACCAGGGGAAATCAGCGGTTAGCCCCTCTTTACAGACATTTGTGAGATGGTTGGTGTGGGTATCAGGCAAACTTTAGGCATGTACACAAATTCCAGAGATAAATTAGATTACAGCAGATGATCTAGAAACAGAGAAGAAGGATGGCTCCATCAGCCAGAGGCTCCAAGTGTTTCTTCGTTTTAATAAGCGCCTGAGTCATTTTTGAAATCTGCTCTGATTTTCAAAGTGTGAATAACTTCCCCGATCATTTCTCCAGCTCACGCATTTCTTGCACTCTCTTTATTCTGTATTATTTAAGAGATGACAAAAGGAATACCCTGGCAGAGGATCAGGGAAATCTTTCCTCCAAGCCTTCTCTGTCTCTGCAGTTCTTGCCCACAATGAGAAGAATGTGTTTGGAAGAGTTTAGACTGATTTGAGAAAAAAGTTACAGCACAGAGAATTTAAACTTCCCTCCATCAGCTTTCAGTTATGTTTTCTGTTTATGGATCTAAATTCTATTCCACTAAAAATGTTTCTACACACAATACCTCATGTTTTCATGTATCGGTATACACTAAAGCAGTGTTTTTAACCTTTTTTGAGCCACGGCACACTTTGACCTTGACAAAAATCCCGCGGCACACCAGCATCAAAAAATAAAAAGAGGAGAAACTCATAGTTTGAATTGATCTACAGTCCCTCCACAATCTCACATACGTTTTTATGATAATTGTGGCAGAAAAAGCTGGAAGTTGAAGCTGTTTTCTCTAAAAGATGTAATAATTTTGATGTGTGTTCATTGTGGTTTCAAGACGTTTAACAACGAAGACTTATTGTGCGCTGAGACGCTGTCACTTTAACCCAGTGCATCATGGGAAATGTGCAAACAGCCGCCGAACGTTGACAAATTAGCAAATTAGCATCTCTGAGCTTCATTGTTTTGTTCACTTTTTCCACGGTCTGATACCGGATTTTGTGGAAAGCTACACCGCTAAAGACGAGCTTTAGCTGGTATTTTTCTTAGAACTGAGAGACTTAATGAGCTAAACGGAACAAGGAAGTGAATACTTTAACCACTTCTGATTGGTCAGACTGATGACATGTGATTAAGACTCCAAGAATGATTGGTGGAGACAGTTAAAGGGGCGGCGGGACTTTTGGCTGCAGCTAAATCGCTGTACCGTCGTTCTAATCAAAATGTCTTTAATAGAATCAAATAAACACAAAGAAAAAAGTATTTTACGATCTTTCATATTCCTAACTACTCAGTGTTCTATCAGGGCCTGTTTGGATGAACAAAGAGCTGATATCCTGGAGATGGAAAATGTTTTTAGATCAGTTAATGAGGGCAATTTCCCACGGCACATGACCCTCTCCCACGGCACACGAGTGTGCCGCGGCACACTGGTTGAAAAACACTGCACTAGAGACACCAATATTCTCAATTTAAAATCGAACAATATGTTAAAAATCTTGGGAAAACTGAATTGTTGCATTTCTATTGCAATCCCAGAATGGTTACATTGAAAGTGTCAAACAATTGTGCTAAATTTAAGAAGCATTTAGTATTTATTGTTTTATTACACAACACCAAGTGTAGTATTAGCCAATTAAAAGCTTTTTTCTCCGTTGTTCCTCGCTTATCAGCAAATTAAAAAAAGAAATGAAAAATGTCTAGTTTTTAGTTGTTTTTTAATACACAAATCATCACCCAAAAATTGAGGTTGTAACCAAGTTCTGAGGAAAGTGATTGTTGCATCCCTAGTATAGAATATACATAACTGAAACTGCTTATTGTGTCGATTAAAAAATAAAACCTCAACAAAATAATGACCAGAGTATGTTTTTCCTTCTCCGTGTCCTTCCTCTGCATCATTCCTGTCATGTTTGCATCTTCATTAGTGTATTGGTGAGTCTTGGGTCACTGGGTTCATGTACAATATACCATCAACAAAATGCATTCATCCCAAAGGCACCGAAATACTCTGCAAACACATTTAACTGGATCCTTTTGATCAGAACAGAGAAGTTAATTAAAAGAATCTCAGGACTCACATGTTCGAGATGTCTTTCTTTGAGTCATGATGGCGCTCACGTGGGAATTTCCATACTTTTTGAAGGAAAGGTTGCCCATTTCAAATACATTTGATTGTCTTTTTTTCCATTGATGTGGTTGTCAGTATGTTTTTTGAGAGCGTACATTTTATTTGAATTTATGTTGCCCTGTTGCAATCATGTCAGTGGTGGAGCCTGAAACAAACCATATGGAATAAACAAAAAAAACCCATTCTATTGTGAATAATAAAACACAGTCATATTTCCCAGTTTGCAATCATGAAATTGAAAAACCTTTAGAAAAAATATGATGACGAAGAATATTGTACTTATTCACAAAAGGTAGTTCAAAGCTGTTGTTAAACTGCATAATGATTTCCTTTTGGGGGTGGTATAAATATATAAAAATGTGATTTTCATCGTCATAAGAGTGCCCCAAGCACACCTGCAAAGTGTCTTCTTCTCTAAACTGTATTCATTGGACTTCCCTTTTTTTTCTGTGTATTTTTATGAAGGTTACTGAAATGAAATAATGATGCTCCTCAGCTCTAAACCAGGAAGTCTATAGCTCTCAGTGGGACGTACATATTTCCTGGACCGTTTGAGCTGCAGTAGGCAGGAAGACGGAATTGTGCAGTGCATCTGTGACACAGCTCTGTTCGGACCACAACGAGGACTTGGCGGAGGTAAAGAAACAGGAATTTTAAATAAGTGATAAAAGTCATCATGACACGATTTCCTTTCACTGCTGCTGATCTGTCGTCTCACTTCTCTTTACCTCTGACACACACCTCAGATGAACGTGGGTGTTTGGGCAGAAGTGAAATTGCAGGGACCCAATCACAGTCATCTCTTCATTAACTCTAACAAAACATGTAACATTACGATTTGTCACGGTTTGTTTTTAAAAGGTTTTGAGCAGGATTTATTCCAAAAGTTAGAATAAATATGATGGAAATTTCTGGCATACACTGTGGCGTCCTTGAAGTCATGGGAACATGACTGCTTTGCAAAAGAAAGAGTGCTGTAAGTCCGTGGCTGTGAGCCGCAGAGTTCAGCTCAGTGGGTGTGAAATGATGATGATGAGCACGTGCAAAGGGAGTATCCAAGAAATGCGCACACACATCCACGAAGACTGACACAAATCCATGAGGTTGTGATAGTAAAGCAAATGTAAACCCCCTGGAGCGTTCTGACTTGTTACGGTCCAGATGTCTGTTTGGCTTTGAGATGTTGGCAACCAGACACAGCAGGAGAGGACAGATAGGAACACACACATAAATTCAGCCTTCTAACTTAGCGAGGATGTTTAATGGCAAACAAATACATCACTAAACTTAGCCTTCATCCTAGAACTTAAACAGGAGTTTTTTGAACGCGCTGTGTACCAAGGGCCACAGGTTGACGACTCCCACATCTCCATTATCTTGACTTCATTTAAAATTTACAGCATTGCTTAGTTATCAGAGTTAAATTTTAAAAAATAAAGGTAAAAAAACTCAGGCAAGAGCTGATAGGCGGGCGCCTGTGTTTGGCAGCGGAGCGACCACCAGTGTGTGACTGTGTGTGTGAATGTGTGTGTGACTGGGTGAATGGGTCTGTGACTGTAAAGCGCTTTGTCCTTGTAGGAAGAAAGGCGCTATATAAGTATACGCCATTTACCATTTACCATCCACCCTCATTCCAGTCCAATGTGTGGAAACACTTTGAATTTAGCAAAGTCATGGGACCACACAGTGTGTTAGAAGGTTCTAAGAAGGTTCCCTTAGGATTATTTTGATGTGGAACAACAACAGTGGACTGTACTTCAGGAAACTAAAATGTGAAGAGATTTGCCAAAAAGAAAGGTTTGCCTGTTTGTTTCTACACATTTTTAATCTAAACTTGATTACCTTTTAAGAAACAGAAAGAATCTGTCTCTGAGTCACACTGGTTGGATTTTTGGCTAAAGTTGTCTTGGATCCATTTCAGGTCAGTGAATCGGATCGTTCAAAATGAACCAAAATCGACTATGAATTGTTACAGCAACCACAAATTATAAAATGAATCGAATCAATCTATTGTTTTGATGCTTCTCTCCAACAACAGGACCTGGGAGATTTCCACAGCCTGACCCAGGCCAGCTTTCATCCTGTGAAGACTGTGGCCCTTAATGACGCACATGAAGCCCTTAAAGCGCTGAAAACATGAAACTCAGCCCAAAACCAAATGTGACTCTTCTCATGACAACACAGGTCGGTTTACAACGGGCGTTTATTTGTACTTCTGCAGGTCATCACACTTCTTGTGGGACATTGCGTGCCTTCGCTTTCATTGCGCCTTCATTACGCCTTCATTACGCCGTGAAAACTATAACAAAACATTATACATGTTTGAGGAGAAAATAAACAATACAAAATAACACAAAACAAGCATAACAAATACCTCGTTTCCGCTTGTCAAGTAAAAGAGTCTCTTTGAGTCCAAGGTATTTCTTTTTGCAGCTCTTTCTCCCAGCTTGAACTCCTAATTGTTGCAACCTCGTGAGCAAAAGACGTGCTCACCTGCGGCCAACATAAAAGGCTCAAATTCTCGCGAGAATAATCCTATTCTTCTGAACAAAATCAAACAAAATTCACTGTACACTCCAAAGGAATAAAAATTAAATCACCAACTATTAAACGTTTCACAACCCATGAACTTCAATAAAATATATAAATTTCAGCTGCATTTACACCAAACATTCACAAAATGTTATTTTATTTCAGTGGCTGTTTCATACAGCATGTGTTAGTGTTATTTGTATCCTGTTATAATGTCAGGGCTTCCTTTTCTTACCCAGAAAATATTTAAAATAGTATTGTTTGCTGTCTGTAAATCATTAGTGTTTCATTATTTAGAGAGAAACAAAAACTTTTTTTTTCCATATATTATTGTGACACAATAATTTACTGTGACATCTCTGTTAATATCTCTCACTGTCTCAGACCAATTTCTCACGATGACGCCTTTATGCCCGTGTTTGTGGTATTTAACAAAGAAACACTGATTGGCTCAATGGGACTGTTGCAATTAAAAGGTCAAAATTTTAATTCCTGAATGGTATTAACGGCTACACCACGGGTTCAGTGTTGATGAAAATTGGAGAGATGATGCTTCTTGTTGCTAATTGGCCCAAGGGGGAGGGGGGGCAGCCTGAGGATTAAATGTGTGGCAGCCTCAGATGACGGCGTTGGTGTCTGCCTGATGCTGTGTGCACAGGCACAGAACATGCATGGATGCACTCTCACAAGAGCTCATGGGGTCAGAGAGCCGATGTGGCTGATTATACTGATTGGTTGGAAAATGCGTAATTACTGCATTTATTAGTAAAGCCTGGATTCTTTAGGCGGCACTGACATCTGAAAGGAAAAAAATAAAACAAAAAAATCACTTGAACGCTCAGACCAAGTGAACCTGAACCCCAGAGAACAAAAAGTGCTGCAAACATTGTATCTGCACAGAAACAAAACTGGATGACAGGAATGCTGCTGGTTAGGAAACGTGGCATGTTATGTGCATATTTGAGCCATGATTGTGGTTAGTTACACAGTTTATAAATAAAATCAAGATAAAGTTGAGTGAAACATGGGTGGAAATAGGCTGTGTGTGGGCGAAACAAGGGCAGACTTGTAGGGGACACACAGGTGGCGTGCATGAAAGCCCAAAGAGCGAGATGAAAAATGTCTACGGACACGCTGTGAGCAACATATTGTAGCGAACACTTATGCAACAGGGTAATCAAGGGTGACGTAGGTGAGACTCAAGTGTGTTGTGCAGATTTTTCATTTTTTCGATCCTGCTTACATGCATTTTTGCAGCCCGACTGTTACAAATGACCAATTTTATCGTCAGATTGCACAACAATGGTAGGTCCCATTTTTGACCTCCCTCAAGGTGACGGGATTCAGGGGTACTCCAAGACACACCATTGCACCCTTCTCTAAAACCCTCCACAGGCTCAGGTAAGCCTAAAGCCCACAGCAGCCAGACTGGTATACCCCATGTATTTTTCTTTTTCTGGTATTTCACAGCATCTTCATTTCAAATTTGACTCTCATTGCTTCTTTAAAGAAAAACATTCAGACAACAAAATAGCTTTATTTTCTAAGCTATGGACATTTTTGAAAAGTATGGCATTTCAATAGCTTAGGGCAGGGGTCACCAACCTTTTTGAGACTGAGGGCTATTTTATGGGCCAACATTAAACAATTTTTTTTAAAGCATGAACAAATTACACTTATTTATGAGCTTTGTATTAGGAGAATCGAGAGACATACTATGTTTAAACTGTAGCTTCTTTTTAAACAAAATGAATCCAAGATTGGTGCATTAATAAATCAGAAAGGCCTCCCACTTTTGTACCAGAAACTTCACTTAGTAGGAAATATTATATCTTTTCTGTCTTAATTGACACAAAAATTGAGTTTTTTGGAGGGCACTCCAGCTTTCTCCCACAGTCGAAAAACATACTTCATAAGGTTGTTTTTTTTCAGTTATATTCAACCTTACTTGTCATAAAACTTTATGTGGGTAAAAGTTAAACACCGACAATAAATACAATGCTGCACTTTGACAGATTAGCACTGCTCTTCACTGAAACAATCTCTGCTTTTTTTGCAGAGGTCCGGCTGTCCTCTTTGTTGTTGCTTCTCGGGTTCTTTGGAAAACGCATTTGTTCCCCTTGAAAATGATTTGGTTGCTATGAATGTCTTTCAGCTGCAATCCAAAGCATCATCACATGGTACAGCTTTACAGTTCTTTTAACTTAAGATTCAAAATATTTCATAGTCTTCTCATGTGATTTACTTGTTGGCTTCTTCCCCCTCTGCTTTGTGCTGCAGTAAACAACGCTACCGCTGCGTTGCCGTGGCAACCTTTCAGCAGTTTGAGCTTTGGCCCTGCCTGAGCCTGCTAGTGGATCACAGAGGAGGAAGACCTGCTGCTGACCTGCTACAGAGAAGAAATATCAAAACAACGAGAGCTTCCTCAAATGAATAATACCAGGAGAAACTGCAGATTTTTGTTTTTTCAACAGCTCAAAGATCTGCAGCTGAAGCTGCAACTGGACAGGAAAGACAATCCTCAGTTTTAAAGAGGAGGGCTGCACAGTGATGTAGTGGTCAGCACTCTGTCTTCACAGTGAGAAGGCAGTGGTTCAAATCCTGGCTGGAGTTTGCATCTTCTCTTCGTGCATGACTGGGTTGTTGTTGTTTTTTTTTACATTTTATCATTTGTTTTTTTCTGCATAGCACTTGCTGCTACTTTTTGAACAAAAACCATTTTGTAGATGGTTTGTTGGTGAGAGCTTGGTATAATCAGGACAAATCTATTGACCTCTATTCTTGTCTACACAGACTTTTGCGCAGCGCAGAATTCAGAGTGTGTCCATAGGTCATGGTCCTCTTCTCCTCCTCTGTGCCCTCCAGCAGGAGGAGACGACTGTTGAATGAAAGGAGGAGGTGCTGGCGCTCTTCTCTGAGAAACAGGAGCGTGTGGGTGTCCTCTTGCACCTTTGGAAACACACCAGCTACACGCTGCACACACAGCTGACTGGACACGTCCCACAGACACAGAACCTGGATTAAAAATGACATGAATCCACGAAGGGAGATCCAAATGATAGCTTAACCTAAATCACCAGATAACTTAAACAAAACAGTCAAACACAAATATCTTAACTCCAAAACAAATCATACAAGAAGGTTTTTTTGCAGCTGCTGCTATGCTAAATATTAGTGAAACTTAATTGCAAAAGCCCTGGCATATTGCTTCACTGCAGATAAGACACTGTTTGAGAAACTCCGTCAGAAAATTTTGAGGTAAAGCCTTGAGAGTTTTTTGCTTTGGCAGATGGTGTCTAAGCAGAGGACAGATGGAGCCAAAACCAGCATTCCAATATTTTTTTTTTTTTAAAGAGTCATGGAGAAGCATGCAGAGCATGAAAGCAGGGAGAAGAGTGGCGTTCTCTCTGCGACGAGACGACAAGCCAAGTCTGATAAAACAACAGCTCTTTTGACGGCAACAGAGTGAAACAGGTCACCACTTATCTGTCACCGTCCCTTCATTCATTTGTCAATTACAATCCAAAAAATGAAACATGAAAACCACATTTAGGGGTTCTTAATCTGTACAATGCTCAGGTGCATTACCTTGTCTTTGGAGAAGCTGAGCAGTTGATCCTTGGTCTGCATGAAGCGAACTGCAGTTACCTCATTCAAGTGTCCAGCGAGAGCGCACACCGGCTCAGAGGTCACATAAGGGTTCCACAGTAAGACCTGGTCATCCAAACCTGCTGTAGCTGCAACCAGCAAACAGATCTCAGGTCAACATTCATTTATTGGAAAAAGAGAAAGAGAACCAGGTCATTGGGATCCTTAAGTTGAACTTAAGTGGCACTGAGTTGATCTGGACTTTTAAAGTTAATTTTCTACATACAGTTTCACATGTGTTGAGCTGTTTTTGTTTGTTTTTTTCCATTGCAGTGGTCTCTCACTATATTGCAATACACCTTTTACAGTTTTACTGTTTTTTTTCACAGCAATTATGTTTTTTTCAAGAGCACTCTGTGTTCTGTGGCCTGATTGGCTGTAGACCTTGTCAATCAATCTCCTCTGTGCCTTTACTCTTACACGTGTTCAGTTGGCCAAATCTGCATAATTTTTGCGAACTGATCTTTGTTTTCCATTCTAAAATTCAAAACTTATTTTTTGAAGGTTTGAACTTTAAGGGTTCAAACAAGAGAGAAAAGTGTGAAAATGTCCATGTCTATCTGAGAAAAGTGTAGAAAGTGTGTAGTGAGGAGTTTTACAGGCTTAAAACATCTACCATCCTACCCGCAGATTTCACTTATCACAGGTTATTTTTCAGAACGTAACTCCCTTGATAAACAAGGGGACACTAGAATCTGTAAAGAACGCAGCCATTTGGTCCAGTTTCAACAGTTTTCTGTTCAATCTCTCAGGTATCTTAAGAATAGTCACTATCAAAAGTCCTTCTGAAGTGAAACCTCAGCAAATTTTATAAAAATATGTCCAAATTACAAACTTTTTTTTCTTTTTTTAATGTCTGTATTCAGTAAAATTTGATTGGAGAATTCTGCCCACCTATCAGATTCCATTGACGGTGGTAATCTATGTCCCAAACGCCTTTTCTTGTGACGTATGATGTAATTCGCATCTTTCCAGCGCCCTCGTCTCTCCAGCCAATCACCATGCTGCTCTGCGGCCTGGTGCTGCATGACGCAAAAGCTCTGAGCGATGACAGGTAAAGCACTGTGGGAGGCAGCAGAGTCAAAAAGGAGCTGAGAGAAAAGAGGCATGGGATGGAAAAAGGTAACGCTTGTTGCAAATCATGCAGCATTGATTTTGGGACTCAGCCAATCGTGTACAGTACAGACCAAAGGTTTGGACACACCTTCCCATTCAGTTGAATGGGAAGGTGTGTCAAACTTTTGGTCTGTACTGTATGTTGATGTTCTCATGGTTACCATAAATTCCATACTACATGGTGAACTTAAAAGCCTAGTTTTTTGTTTGTTTTAAAAAAAAAACAACAGTGCAACTTATAATTCAACGTGCCTTCTTCATAGATTATCCTGGTTGTGCTCACTGATGTCAAAGGAATTTTGAGACGAACACAACGCTCTGTCAAAATGTTTGGTTGGGGGTTATTGTGAATATGTTAATTTGGCTCACATGAAGCAGAATCTGACTATTTTTTTGCGTGTTTCTAATACGGTTGGGGGGTAACGTAGTCACAGTAATGTTTATTTTAGCAGTTATCAGGCTATAGGTTGAAAGATACTGGTATTGTGAATGTGGCCAACGCTTGTAATGTGGCTAAAACTTAAATGACAAAATGTAACCAACAAACCCCCTATTGATACACAATAATACACATATCTGGCTACTTTGACGCTTCAAGTAAAAACTATTGATGAAACATTTTAACACAAGAACAATTTTAACAAAAAGAAAAACTCAAAAAGATCTGACATTGACCCATATTTCTTTTTGTTTTTCTTGCATAAACAGAAGAGACTGGTCACTCAAATATGTTAAACTTTCTTTTTATTGAATCACACACAGCAGGAGTCAACTACAAATTAAACATTTTTCTGCCTTAAACTTTTAAGTGTTGGATTGTCCTAGTTTATGAGTCGACATCGAGAGGAACATACCAGACAAACACATAACGTTATAATCCCAAAACAATAAGCAAAAAGCTAAACATGTACATGTTAAAAATTAAATGCTTAAATTAAATGTTCCTGTTGGAGTAATCTGAAAGTTTTCTTTTTTTTCACAGTTATACTTCAAATATCTGGATCATCTGTGTGATGTCAGTCATTTTACGAGATGCTGCTGTTACTGTAGCATCTCTGAATCCTGTCCTTGTACCTCAGTAAAAGAAAATAACATCAATGAAAATACTGGGAAAATGTAAATATTTTTAACATCAAAATTCACAACAAATAATTAAAGATATTAACGTGAAGACATGTTGAAAATAATTGAATCGAATTACTGGAATTAATAAAAAGTATCACCATATTTATATTCATATATTTTATTTTCATTCTTTTAGTACTTACCGGTAAAAAGATAACAGAGGACTCCCAAAGAGCGTGTTAGAACAGTTTAGCAGCGTGCACTGATTTGTTTCCTACAGATTTCATTGAGCTGCATGCCACTTTATGTGGAGAAAAGTATTAAACAAAAACTATTTCAGTTATTATTTGTTATTGGTTTGGACTGAAATGTAACCCCATACTATGATAGTAGCACAAGAAATGAAAAGGGGTGTGATGACACAGTCGTTGAGGAAGGGCGAGCAGATATGCCTCGATCATCTGGAACTTCTTGCAGTCTGTCACAAGAACAGGCAGACGGCTGGATCCAAATGCAGCAGGTTTATTAGCTCAGCTAAAAGTCCACAAAGCTAAATCAGGGTCAGGCAGACAGGCTTCAATGACAGGCATGGGAGCATCAGCGGAGAGACAGGGGTAGTCAGAATCCAGGTGAGAGTCAGGGCAGGCGGTATAGGCGGCAGGAAACAGAAGATCAGGTCCAACTACAACACTCGGTGAGGAAGGCAGAATGGCACAAACAATATTTCTGCTTTAGTGCTTAAGTATGCTGTGGTTGATTGAGGGAATGAGAGTCAGGGGGGTGGCATCCAGGATGTGTGTTCTGGGGATGCCGGGAGCTGCAGTGTGGCTGGAACTCAGGACGAGGGGGTGGTTAGTGGCTCAGGTGGTTGAGCATGTTGCCCAATGATTGAAGGGGTTGGCGGTTTGATCCCCGCTGCCCCCAGTCATCTGTTGTTGTGTCCTTGGGCAAGACACTTCACCCTCCCTGCCTCCAGTGTGCCTCCACTGGTGTGTGAATGTGCATGAATGATCCTGGTGATGGTCAGAGGGGCTGTAGGTGCGTACTGGCAGCTCTATCAGTCTGCCCCAGGGTAGCTGTGGCCACATCAGTAGCTTACCATCACCAAGTATTAAGGAGGAGTGAATGAAGAATGGACACACATTGTAAGCGCTTTGAGGGTCTGGAAAAGTGCAGTTAAATCCAATCCTTTTTTTTATTTATTTTTTTAAAGAACTCAGGACACAGTTCCTGCCAGTGACCACAGGGGGAGACAGAGCTTACTTCTTACTTCTTACTAATTCTGACACAGACAGGTATGGTAGGTCAACCATTTAGTTACAGGTGTTGATTAGTAAGTAAGGTAATGTGGCCAAAAACAGAAAAAAACCTTTACTTTGTATCAATCTGTAATAGCATAATATCCCAAACTACTTTAAAAAATACTTTTAATGTTTTACAAGTTTCATTCAGGGTATATTTGAAATAAGTTCAGTAAGGTACTAACATGCTAAAATGTATTTAATAGTGAGTACATATATACATGTTGATCTTGTACATGTCTTTTGTTATTGTCATCCTAATCAGCGGAAAGCTACTTTGATGAATGAACAGTATAATTTTCCTTATGTATATTTGGTCTTATTTGTAAAGGTGAATTTTTGTGACATTGTTTTGCTACCAAATTAGTAGTAAAATCCAATTCATATGTATAATTAAGCAAAATAAAAATTCAGTGTTATAAACTCAATGTCAAAAGAATTTGGACTCTGATGAGACTACATTTCCTCCATAGTGTCGCCATATTTGTGCTTTACAATGAAGATGGAAGGATGTCAGGTTTGTATGTAACCTAATTGAATATGTAAATGTATTTTATCTTGGAGTTATTCTTACACGGATTACTAAATGTTTCCATGCAGGCATAATAAATATGTTTGTAAAAACAATTCAATTCAATTCAATTTTATTTGTATAGCCCAAAATCACAACAACAGTCGTCTCGATGGGCTTCGAAGTAAAACATGAAATCAAAAGGATCATGAATACAAAGAGTTCAATAGAAAAATACTAAAATGAACTAACAAACTAACTAAGCTATACTGGCATCCCTGCCCTTAGACCCCCCTTCGCGGTAAGGAAAAACTCCCAAAAAAAACGGATTCCGGAAAAAACGAAGAAACCTCAGGGGTGCCCACATGAAGGAGGGATCCTCCCCCAGGACGGACAGGCGATTTACCAGAACTCTTAGAGAAGAATTAACTTATCTAAATCTACAACTACATATATAAAAGTCTAGCAGACGAGCTTCATCCAGCCGTGGTTGTGGGGACAGTCAAAGGCGCGAGTCGAGCCGGAGAAAGGAACCACATCCAGGTGTAGGAGCAGGAGCAGAGACGAGGTACTCGGTCAGGTACAGAGCAGAGACGAGCCAGAGATGAGCCAGAGGCAGGATCCACAGCCAGGCATTTGTGTTTTTCCATCACTAGTTGTTACCTGTTTGAATTTATTCGTCATTTACATGACACCAAAGTGAATAAAATGGGCAACAATTTGCTTCAGTTCATCAAAAGGAGCTTCATGAGAAGAGTTTCTGAAAACAAGCAAAGTCTGTTTTTTTGTTGTGAAAAAGATTGCAACACCTTGCTTTTTTGTTGCTTTGTAGATAATCAGGTGTAGAAGGATGTGGAAAATCTATTTGAAGATCTAAAAACTGGAAAACCTTTTTTACACTCAGTTTATAAAACTTAGTGAAAATGTAGAAATTTAAATGAAATAAAAGCCCACTTTGAAGAAAGTACACAGCAGAAATGACTGGAAACAAACTTGAACTTCTTTCCGATTGAAACATGTCTATCCGTTTTGACACGGCATTGTTTCCACATTCGCTTCTTTTGATTAAAAATCCTTAATCCCTGCCGAGGCTAAAATCAAAGCATTAAAGGAAGGAAGGGTAGTGACTGCAGCGCTGCTGCAGAATGAAGCAGCCATTTCACAGGCGCTCAGCACAGCATAGAATTAGTATGTTTTCATTTGCTCACTGGCATTACAGAAAACGTAATAGATCTTGCATCACCATCTATCTCAATTAACAAGCTGATTGAGGAGAGCTAAGTTGGATGGCACGTGTCTCCATTAGAAGCTGCTTAACCTTCAAAGACTGCACAAATAGGGGCTGCATGTGAGCTGGCATGTGACAGTCACAGGTCAAAGATCAGCCGCAAAGCCAGGGAAAATAATTACATGTGATTACACTTCATACACCCCATTTTTTCCCCCTCTCCTCCAATCAAAAGATGGCGGTTTTTCAGACACAGTCAGTAATGAGATTTTCCTTGTCTCACTCAAGTACACAAATCAGACTGTTTATAATGCAGAGACAGATACAGAACATCTGCTCAAGCCACTTTCAGGCAGTTTTGAGGTTAATCAGGCTTTTAGTTAAAACAGGAGCTGCAGAAGACTCCGGATCTTCTCTGATTCCGCGGCACTTTCTTTTTCTACATATTTAGTTGTCCATTGGTGTCAAAAACATGTTCACAGACACTTTTCCACACGTCCCCGTGCATGTCCTTCCACGCTCTTCCTGATTTCCTCTCAATTTCCTTCAGTTTTTTTCCTCTCTAACCCCTCCCCTCCCCTCTCTGGTGGCCTGAGAGCCCCAAGGTTTGGCGGTCTGCATTACCAGCCATGTCTAATGGCGCGCAGCACATTCATACTACAGGGTAAGAAACTTCAAAGGAGCAGCACCAGCACCCCGGAGGTATGCAAACACACATCCTTTTCCTCCTCACACTAACAAAACCCCGCACAGAAAACCTGAACGATAACATTTTACATCCACACACAGCGTATAGGATTTTATTCACCCCATGTCTCCCGCCGTCTCCTCCCCGGTAACGTATTTTTCTTGTTCCCGCATTTGTTGTGGTTATTTTACAGACTGTGCGCTTTTTGAATTAGTATTGTTTTCCCTTTTGAGCCGAGCCGACTCTGCTGAGTCATTATCAAACAGCCCGATAACTCTTCAGAGACACTGCTTGAATGATGCAATCGAGATAAAACTAAGTGTCCTTTTTGTTACCCTCGCTGAGCTGAAGTGGAAAATCTCGGCGGGCCAGGCATCGGACCTCTGATGTTCCGCCGGCAGTCAAAAATCTGGCTGTAAAGCAAACGACTCAGGACTTGCGCCAGTGACACACCCCCCCACCCCCCCCCCCCAACACATTTACAGCATGTTGCATAAGCAAACTTGGTGCTCATTGCAGGTGTCAAGGTGAAAAGTGTGTGGGTGTCATCTTAGCCGCTCCTTTTGTGTCATTTGCTTTCACTTTGTTCCAGAGATCAAAACCCACTTTGGACCCCAGGCTCTGGGGGAATACATTCATGTGAAGGAAGCTGCACCCATTAGCCAATCAGAAAGTCTGGCGGCTCTTCAGCCTCTGATTACCAGAATGATTACCGATGTTAACTCATCCTGCTGGGTCTCTCAGCTCTACACATCATCATCCTCAGCTGCCATTATAAGATGTATTCAAATGATGACAACAAATATTCCTCCACTGATCTGAGCTATGAACACATTTTCGGTGTGATTTAAATATTCTCAATCATTTTTATCATCAAAATTGCTGAATTTTGCATATTTCCTATTCAAATATAGTGTAGTTGCGATCGACACATCCCGGTTTTGTTCAGTCTACCTAGGGCTGAGTTTAACAAAAAATAAATAAATAATTCTGCCCACTTTTAAACCATGTGGGGCCCACTTGGGCTTGCTGGCTGGGATGTAGCTGCTTTGTGTCTTGAACGGAGGCTAATTGAGATTTAAAGCACAATCGGTAGTTGGAAAACATTGGAAGTATATATTTGCAAAACTAACTCTGTAAAGCCCATGACCCCAAAAGGGACAAAACGGGTTTAGAAGATGAATGAATGAACTCTGAAAGGGTCAGTGCCTCACCAGACACAAACTTCACCGCACATCACTTGAACACATGTGTGAGCATTGAAAATTGCAGAGGGACTTGACCACAAGGAAGGAGTCAGGATATCTAAAAAGTGCATTCAAGCTTATGAGAGCATTATGCAGTCATCGGGGATTCACCAAATGGCAGGTTTGTGGCTGTTGTTGTGTGTGAAGCACCTTTTCTGACCCAGGCGGGGGCGTGGGCTTTGTGAGTCTCCATGCGGCAGCAGGAATGTCTGCCTTTGACAAGCTGATCCCAGGAAACCACTTTTGCTGAGTCAGAGTCCAGCTGCAGACAGCGGCTCTCAAACAAGGAGGTTTGAGCCGAGGTGAAATGCAATGCACTGACCTGATAAAAAGAGGCGAGTAAAGTTGAATTCATTGTTGCATACATAATTTTTTTAAAAGAATGATGTGAATCACCTGTCCTCCAGTGTCCCCTATGGTCAGGACAGCCTGGTCAGCATCACAGGGATCCATCCAGTAGTCCAGACACCAGGGAGCAAACCTCAAACCCTGCACACATTCACAAAGGGATGCAGAAATGTATGAGAGGCCGCCTGAGAGATAATTCAAACTTCATACTCACAGATACCATCATACTCTCACACACATACCACTATAGTCTTACTCACACAACAGTATACTTTCATATGCACAATCATACTCTCATACAAACACTACTATACTCTCATACAGAGGGTAGTGTTTGAGCTGCAAATCAAATTCATGCATGCGCACAACTATTCTTTGTTACAAATACAATTGTTTTTACTTACAAATTATATTATACTCTTGTGCATATTCCATAGTTTTCTAAATAGAGCTAGGGTGTTTAAAAGACTATAATTGTCTCAATAAAATACAATGATTTACAAAAGTTTGGTGTATGTTGTTGGTGTATATGTGAGGGGATAGTACTATATGTGGGAGAGCATGACTGAAAAGGAAGTTGCTTTGATCAAACAGGAAGGAATCTTAAATGCTCATTACCTTATTGGTTAATATGTTTAAAAACAACTTCTCCACTATCTAACTTTACAGCTTTATCCGACCAGTGATAAACAACTATGGCATACTTACTTCTTTTTCTTCTTTTTCTTCTTCACGGGCAGGTTTTTTTGGGGGTAATGAAGCTGACATTACTATATTTTTTACTCATGCACTAAGATGTGTTCAGGAAATTATGAGAGAAACTGACAATGTTGGACATAACAGCATGCTAATGAACAGATTATTCTTCGAGCTTACTGGATATGCACGGACAATTTCTATATTTCTCTCAATTAGTCCGCAACTTGAAGGGGGTAACAATCCAAGTTTATGTGTTCTGGATGAGCTGCTTGAATGTTTTTCTTCCATAATAAATTCCTATGAAAGTTTTATTTCATAGTTTTGTTTTATTGATTTTTTTTATTTAAGTTTTATTTTATTTTGATTTCGAGGTCCATCTCCCGAAATGCTGATACCGTGGTGAGGTCACATGGTTGACGCGGAGTCCAGCTTCGGAGGACATGCTGCTGGCGCTCCCTGATGCACCTGCTCTAAAAATCCGCCGCATTTCTTGCTGAACTGCCTCATTAGAAAAAGCCCCTGTGGATGGCGGCTGCCGACTTTGTTCCAACATTTCAGACATTGTAGAGGCAACAGTTGTGGTGTTTAGGATATTATTTAGCAGTCCTATAGCCTCACTAAGACGTTCCCGATCCGCCATTCTCCAATTTTTCAAAGAAGGGTGTGTCAGGTCCATCATTTCGCGCCGCTTGAAAAATAACCAATAGCAAGCTGAGAATTTAGTTCTATGTCCGTTTTAATCAAAATAACTTCGGTTTCAATCAAACTCTCTTACATGTTCTTCTTGTCATACCATATCATGTTGTTTTGCATTCACATTTATTTTGTCACTTTGTTACACAAGTATGTTTGTATGTGCAAAATGATACTGTGGAACATGTCAAAGTATTGAAGTCTCTGTGAGCATGTATGAATGTAAATACAAGAAGATATGACTGTGCTTATAAGACAGTATATAAATACTTATGAGAGAGTACACCAATATTTATATAAGAGTATGATTAGGCGAGCAAGAGAGTATGGAAGTATATGAGAGAGAGTATACTGTTGTGTGAGTAAGACTGTAGTGGTATGTGTGTGAGAGTATGATGGTATATGTGAGTATGAAGTTTGAATTATCTCTCAGGCGGCCTCTCATAGAAATGAATGCATATGGAAACTCCTCATTGCATGGAGTGCTTTTGATAAATGCTTAAAATACAGAGTAATAATTAAAAACATTCTAATAAACTCAAAATATATATATATATTTTTTAAAAGTACTGTGCAGACTTCAGCAGAGTATTCTGAGGTGCAAACATGTTACCTGAAGTTTATACTTGCATGGAAAGTCTTGTTTGGATCTCAAATCATAGAAGCAAACCTCCTCACATGTGAAAGACACAGCAATCTGAGAATGACAGACAAGTTCAGTGAAAACAGCTCGCTCCATGAAGGGATTTGAAGATTATCTAGTAATTTACAGGCCTTGTAATTAAAGTGTAATGTGTTTGAGTTTCCTGGTGTCTGCTGTTTAAGAGAAAATGAAAAGAGATCACAGAGCTGCAGATCAGAAAGCTTCCAATTAAGGACAATTTATAGTAAAACTGGAAGCAAAACACAACGGCTTCAAGTCTTCAGTGCAATCAAGCAGATCCCATGATCAATAATTAATTAACTAGGGAGGGGGGGCTGTGAGGGTATCCCTCTGAGAATCCCAATATCTGCTCTAAAAACTTTTTTTTTTTTTTTTTTCCAAATTTGATTTTTCAGTAGAAATTCAACATATTATCGAATGACAGCAGGTAAATGGGCATAAATGTGTCAAAACACTCATGCACTGCAGCAATAACAGATATGAAAAGTCAGCTTGGGCAAAATTCCGAAGGAAACCTTTTGCACGTTTTGCAGGAGAACCACATCTGTGACCCATAGGTCCCTGGATGCAACTGTGCTGTTTTGCAGACGACAGGTGGAAAGAACGGACAGGTCCACTTCTTGCCACAGGACCACCTTTCCTCCTTTGCTAACAGTCAGATACTGATCTGAACTCTGCAGGTACAACACCTGAGGAGAATAACACAGAGGAGAAATAAGGATTGAAGTTTTTACAAGCCTGGGACGTTTTTCCAACATGCTTCTTTTAACTTTTTATTTTAAACTGTGTTTTCTATTGTTGCTGGTAACATTGTACTAATAAAACCAAAGTCCATTAAACAAGAGTTTCTCTCTAAATCTTTGGCTTATTGGCTGCAAGTGAGTAAAATGGAGCAGACCGCATTATGTGCTGCAGCCAATAAAACAAGTAGGAATCAATGACTTGCAGAATTTTATTAGCTGAACTGCAGGAACAAAACTGGGATCTGGAAAACAGTGATGCATCTGCATACATGATGAAAGAGAGGCTGTCATTGGCATCAAGGTCAGAATTGAAGCTCCTCCTGCCATGTGTTAAGTCGTCTTCTAAAACATTCAAATTTCCTGATTAAATAAAGCAGCTGAGTCACAGATCCAACATGTTTGCAGGAGGTATTTTAAAGACAAATAAAGCCCACCATGATTTAAAGAACCCTGATACCAAATCGGTGTTCTCAGCAACTTTTCTCTGTTTACAATGAAGCACGATGGACAGTTTCATGCAGCTTAACTTCTAATAGATCCACATGAGCTTTATCAAATGGTCAACTTCTTAAAGCAGACAAAGAAGTGTGCGACCATAAGCCACATGTGGGCTGTTTGTTTCAATGGAGCTAAGACTGCAACTCCATGATTGCCATGATTGATTTGGAATGTCTACGAGTGAAAAATAGGGCAATCTTGTATGGGGCATGCAGGTGGCCCGCACTGAATAGCAAGATTGTAGCCAGTAAAGCAAACATTTCTTCTACAGGCATGCTGCGGGATGTCGCAGCGAAGACTTGAACAACACGGACGGGTAGTGTGAAGTAGGTGCGTTGCAGGCGTCCTGTGGACTGCCCAATAAGCCTTTTAGTGCTGTACATGTGATAAGTATGCGCTTCTTGTAGCCTTTTGTTAAAAATGAGGAAAATGATAGTACAGAAGTTTGTATTGGCATCCTAGGGGTGTCCTTTGGACAGCTACGAATCCCCTGCACATCCCCTGCGTGCGTCATTTGTGGACGGTCAGTAAGGAGCCAGCACTCACCCCTAACTATCGAATAAAATGGGCACAGTACGACAGCATCCCCCATACATCATTAGTGTGTGCAACTTGTAGTAACCTCCTGAATACTTGAAGATTCAACTACCACACACGATAATTGCACATTCCATTGTCATGGCGTCACTTGAAGTGGCCACAAGAGCCAAAAAGACACTAAAAGAAACCTGCGCTTTGCTTAAGATTCGGCCATTCCTGTCAACAATGTGACTAAGGCTTAGCTGCGTTGCATGCGATCACTGTCAGATGCTTTGGCGAATCACAGCTGTTGTAGCAGGTGAAGGCACAGCAGTGGTCACAACATCCTGGTTCTTTAGGGTTTGTGCAATGCCAGAGTGGAAGGAACGGATCGGAAGATGTAAGCTATTGCTTAACCCATTAAAACCCACTGTGACACCAGTGTAAAGATCAGAAATATGTGGTATACCACTTGGTCTGTGGGACGTTTCAAAGAAGCGCTCGGATCTTAAAAAGTTAAAGAAAATTGGGTTCTTATGGGTTAAGGTTTTGACAACATTGCTGGTAGATCATTAACCAGTTAATGGTGTCATCAAAATACAAAAAGTGATCATCTGTATTTTTGTGTGCTATTTCCAATTAAATTTCAATAAATAAAACCTTTTTTTTAAATAAGCGGCGTTGGCTATTGTGTCCCCGATTGAGTTTATCTCCTTTCAAAGGTCAAAACCTTCTAGCCATGAGCAAAACAACTGACAAAACATTCTAACACTTGGACATTCTTTGAGTTGAAAGATTAAAGCGGAGAGTTTTCCATTTATCCGTAGCAGTCGGCACTTTACGGTAACTCCTGCATTTGCATATTAATTGATAGATGTTAAAGCGGTCCAGAGTCATTTATCTGGAAGGAGGTGCGCCATTTTGATGACCGAGACTCTAATACTTTTCAGCGTTTTGCAGTGTGTTTAATAACACCGATTTGCCTTCAGTCAGCAGAGTTTTTGGATCTTCAGTCGGTGAATGTGAGAAAGCTTTCAGATAAAATGCTGCTGTGGGTCACAGGTTTAAAATGAGAAACGTGTCCAGACCACCAAGTCCCTGCAAGGTCACAGATCTTTTACCTTCTGCACAGAGTCTCGGTGTGGACAGGTCAGGGTGCGCCGCGGTTTCCATAGAGGCACGTTAAAGTCTTTGGTTTGGTTAAGTTTCCTCCAAGTCTCCTCCAGCAGAAAAGAGCACAGTGCTCCCCAGTCGACGTGGCCCTCTTTCTTCACCTCATCACTGCTGTGGAGGAGGCTGCTGCTCTTCTGAGTGACCACAACGCTGTCGAACAGGAGGCCATACTCCTGTTTGGATCCACGGTCTGCTGATCTCCAAGCAAGATGGATGAATTCCGTTCTGGACAAGGAGCGGGGTTTTCCTGAACAGTCCTGCATGTGAGATAATCAGGAGTAAGTCAAAGCACAGGCTTTTGTTAAATGCAACTCTTCCCAGCAGGAGTGTTTAATTGCACTATTAGAAGTGCAAATGAAAGCACTTCTATCTAACAGTGTCTCTTTAAAGCAAAGTGTTCAATAAAGATTTAAAACATTGTGGTAAAAATTTGACTTACAACAAAAATGCTCTGCAAATGCATATAATCCTTAGCGTTCATGCGGCTTTCAAGCTGCCCCACCTCCACCGCCGTTCCCATGGTTACAGCTCAGGCCTGCCTGCCAATCAATCATCAACAGACCAGACAAAGTCAGAGACATGAAGTACGCTTGCCGTTTCTTCTGGAAATCCCCGTCATGTAAAAAGTCTCTTACATTTCCTGTTGTTAGATTTCAAAACAGCATGTTCTTGGCTTGAGCGATCCCTTAGTAACCTTTAAAATCTATTTCACGACGGGTTGTCATGGCACAGTGGTCATAAAGCCAGATCACAACGGTAGAGGGTTGTTGTTATTTTTGTTGGCTCTTTCACTCAATCCAAACGGGCTTGTGTGGAACAGCATGCAAAGGTCTTTCATTTGCACCCGGCTCGATGGCTTTTGAAGGTGAGTGAATAGGCCTCTATAAATCAGGCCTCGGGAATGGTTCAAGCACGCCGCGGGTTGCCAAGGCCTCGCCAGTCTCCTCTTTTTGTCAGCCTGCGTCATAGAAAAGCAGTCAGAACGTTGACAAGCAGCGTGAACAAAAGCTGGGATTTGGTAAATTAGGCTGTGCTGCAATTAAGATGACAATTGAAGTCTGTGAGAGAGATGTGCAGCGATGAGATTTCTTTTCAACATTGTTAGACACTTCAAAAAGCAGCAGAGCGAGCCTGATACCCAACGTTTATGAGACAAACTCATCGAGTGAGGCTGGAGATGTAGATGAAAGGCGTGTAATGAAAGCAGAAATCAATGCTTTGCTGCAGTTAATATTGTTTTTTTTACGAGCCTGATTAACCACACTGTGATATTGACATGATACTTTAGGCCACCTCTGATTTGCATCCTGCACAACGATGTGTCTCTGCAGCTCCAGGAAACAGGGGGAATGGTGGGATTTGCTGCACTGTTTGTCCACGTTTTGTTTATGAGTGTGATCACTTTTAATCAACCACATCCTGGCTGTTTCCAAGCAAACTACTGGCACCAGTCTGGGATGTGACGAGACAGATGCAGTCGTAAAGGGGTGCTACGTCCTGTTTGACTAAAAATAAGACCTTTATCATCATGAAGAAAGAAAAAAACATCATAAATTAGCACAAACCTGCATGTTAGTCAGGAATCTCATATATTGAAGCTGATGCAGTTTAAGAAAAGGTGATTTTAGCTCAAGGTTATAAAAAAATTGCTTCTACCCACACAATCTCACACGATTATGCCAACATTTCTAAACATAAAGGTAAGATAGAGTTGAAATAAAGGTTCTTCGCTAATAGGAAATCCAAACCTTCCAAAATGGGTCGTTTCATCTTCTCAGCTCCGAGCAAACTGTCCCTGAGTCGTCGTGCTCTGAGGTGCTGATGCACACGTGTGACATTTCAAATAAATCCTAATCCTCCGGTTGGTCCATCTTTGTCTTGTCAGAAAGAAATTCAGCCGATTACAGCCTGAGCTTTGTGTCCACAAAGACGTTCATGCGAGAGGCAATCAACGGTCGCCCCGTCTGCCGCGCTCACACACCGACAGTGTTAACCAGCTGAAGCCCAGACAGTATCGAGGGCCGCACACACAGTCCTCACTCTGAAAGACTCTGCTGAAGTTTCCAGGCAACCAAGTATTCAGAAAGAGTTGATTTCGCGAGCTATTGTCTGCATGGAGCATTAAGAAGCATGCAGGTTTATTATTGTGGTCTTTCTGCTCCCATTCTGGGCTCAAAAGGGAACACACACTGTTTTACATAAGGCTCAATAGTAGCCAACGGTGTCTTCCTTTCACAAACCTTTCTTTGGAAAACAATAAAGAAAAAAACGACTTCCTAAACTTGAAACAAATAAACCGTCCGCTTGGATGCCCACAAACTATGCATTCAACGTGGATTTTCACGTTTCCTTCCCATCATTCCTGCCTCAGTGACCATATCCAATCCGCGTGAGCCTTAATGGTCTGGAATAACTTGAATGGGACGATTATGGCAGTCGTCAACAGTGACAGGATCAGAAAATTAGGTCTCAGCAATTTCAATAATAAAGCTTTAAAAATTAACACTATCACAATTGGATTACAGCAACATAGGAGCCAGTGCAGAACTCAAAATAGCTCAGCACAAATCCACCATGGAAAATCCACTATTATACAGGGAGAAGAATGAAGTTGCTGGAATGGGGAAAAATTGGTACAGATCGGAGCGCTAGAGGAGGTGCCATCGAAGAAAAAGAAGGCAAGGGCAACTGAGCGGAAATGAAGCACTTTGGCTCAACAATGCAAATCTGACGGGAGACCCACTTTTGGAAATCCCTCTCAGAACTCCTTCATTTATAGTTTAAAAAAAAAAAAGAAAAAAGAAACGGCTTTTCGTCTTTGTGACTCTGGAAGTTTCAAGGAATTCCAACACTTTATTTATTTATCTGTCGTCTTTAGTAAGTATCAGAAAAAGTTGAATGCATTATGGAAACACTAGTACAATAACATATTAATAGGTAGAAATTGCACTTTCGGTTGAAAAGAAGTCTTTATTATAGCTGTTTATTGTTCACATTTTATTGAATTAGTGTATTTCAAACGAGAAAGATAAAAAATACACAAGTATAATGTTGAACAACAACATTCACAGTTCAAAAAGGCCTTTAAATGAAGTTCTTGATCTTTTTTCTTTTTCTATTTTAACTTCATCCAAACTCAAAATTAAATTGAAATAGAATGCAAAAAACCTGGGTTTACTTTATAGCAAAACAATCAGGGGACACATCCACCTACTTTGATTTAGTATCTGGTCTGAACAGAGTGTGCATCATTTTGTATCCAAACATTGATGCTTTTTCTGAGCCAGAAATACTTTGTTGTTATGCTGTTAATATAATAGATGGAGCAATATTTCTAAAAATAAAAAAACAAAAAATGTCCTACATTTCTTAAAAAAAACCTTAAAAACTAAATCATTCCCAATTTTGAATAGACTACAAACAAATAAGCAAACTAAATAATGTGATTTCTTTCTAAAAACATCAGAAAGATTGATCAGAACTCCAAATGTCTTTGGCAGTTTTTGATGCTCATGGTATGACCTTTTAGGGGCTTTTACATCTGTTAGACCAGAGGGTCCCGGCCTACATTTTTTTTTCTCATTTATCATCTAAAATTTAATTTTTTGGAAAACTACTGGATTTTGTCCACCACATCCGACTCATTCTTGACACACGTTTTCTGCTACTTTCTTAAAGCGGCAGCGTCGACCGCTAGATTGAAGCCTCCAAACTAGCAAAGTTAACAAAAAAGAAAGTTTATTTTTGCAGAAAATAGTCAGTGAGGTAACAGAAGAAGAGTCTTTGACTTCAAAATAGAAGAAATCTGCATCTAACAGACAAACAATTATGGATTTATGACAATAGTTCTTCCCACACACCATAATAATAATGCATAATATTCAGCAGCCAGCTGTCTAATGTTACAAGGATGCTGCTAATAAAGCTGTTGTAATGGTGGATACACGTTTATTTAGAAAAGACCAGTTTGTCTGTTTTCATCTGTTGTACCTTATTAGTCGGACGAGGTCGAAGATGGCCTCTGAATTTTTTTGCTTCCAGTTTGACAGTTATGGGTCAAGGGAAAAATCTTTATCACATTTTTAATTGGTGCCTACACGAACCTTTAAAATTTTAAAGCAGCTACAGATATTTTACGGAGAATGAAGCTGAACTTTACCTCCGAAAGTTGAAGGGAAATTTGAAGCTTTAAAAAAAAATTTTTAAATGTATGCGGACGCCCCTCTAAAAACTGCAGCAAAAAAAGAAACTTTAAAATAAAGATTGACTGTCAGCATGACATTTTCTGGATTTTCACCAACTTGATCTTTCCAGAAAATATGCAGCCTCAGAAAATCCTTGTTTTCCGGTTTCTCCTCTTAGAAGGGCTCGCGCTGGTTTCAGGGAGAGACTGCACGATCGCAGGCTGCTGCAGCCTTGACGCCTTGCAGTCTCACGTTGGTCTGTTGGGCGAGCCGAGGTTGGCAAAAACATTTATCACTTTGGAAACAAGCGTGACAGAGAGAAAAGGACACGCGTGTCTATCACACAGCAACCAATCCATGGCAACAATATTAGGATTGATCCAGGAAACACTTTGATCTGGCTGGAATGGAGAATGTCAGGCTTCAGAGAATACAAGCCAGCATGAATTCACAGGAAATGGGTCAAGGGAATTATTCGGCGCTGGTGGATTTGATGGAAGTGGGACTGTGATCAAACAAACGCCATTTACATGGTGCTGACGCTCAGCGTGTGTGTGGGTGTACAACCATTAAGTGTGTGGGTGGATACAGAAAAAGAGAAGGCCGAGACGGAAGAAACAACTAAAATAGGGGAATTGTACAGTTTTCGACTATGAAGTGGGTATTGAGGGCATCCCTGAACTTTTTTGAGTATTTCACAAACTGTTGCAGCCCAGCCAATAAATGCAGACAGATTTTCAGCTCCGTTCATTTCCTTCTTTTTTCCTCCTAATGTATTTGCTCGCGTGTCTGCTCTTATCCTGGAATTTCTTGAAGACTGTGTTAAGTGTGCAGCAGCTCTGTGATGGCTCCAGCAGTGTGTCTGTGGAAACGCAAACTTGTGACAGCGAGAGCAAGATCTCACAGTCTGTCTGTTTGTATCTGCGGTCTTCTGAAACAACGCTCCTTTGATCGCACCAGTTGTCTCCGTTCATTTCAGACTTTTTACAGACTCACCTTCAACTTCCTTCGTCTTCGTGTGAGCTGGAAATCTCTGGTTTTCTAACTTTCATTTCCTTCCGTGGCGCTCGTTTTATTTCTAAGCCCTTTGCTGAGTAAGTAACTCAAGCAGTGGCTCGCCAGAAGTATTGAATTCAATCTAAATAATGGCAAAGTGGGCCAAGTCTCACATTTTTCCGGATGTGCACTCCTGTGCGCATGGACAGGAATTCGCCCAAATGTCTGCTGCCATTCACAAACTATTCAATCATGCAAGTGTGGTTAAGGTGCATATTTTAGTGTTTAAATTCCCTCTTTGGTCATCTTTTGATCTATTGTAAAATAGCTCCTAGTGGTCTTTTAGTTTATAAATATGCAGTTTTTAGCCAAAATGAGAGAGTGTAGTTTTCCAGGACATCATTTCTGCAGAGTAGCAGTAGTTCTGATCTGAACTTCTTCATCCACTAAATCGTCTTCAAATGGACACGCCATGCTGCTTCACCTCTCTGAAAACCAATTAAGCTTCATCTAAACTTGCTCCAGACCAGGTTATGTTCAGAGCATGAGTTGCCATGGCAACTTGACCTACCCTGAAACATACGTCTCTTTCTGGAACCGAAAGCTGAGGCTATCAACTTCCTTAGCCTCAAACTTATCGTGGGAGCTAGCATAACCTGCTTCCTGGAATACCCCCCAGCTCTTACGGTGTGACCATGACTGTGGAGTAAATAAATGGGTTGGAATACCCCATCATAGTCCATCAGTTACTATCATTGAGTCCATCGTCTGAATCAAGTCCAGCTGGAATGCATGCAAACTTTTGGTTGACAGTCAAATAAATTATTATTAAATTATTGTTGTTTCAACAATGTCAGGACCTTTACTACTGCAAACAAATCTCAGCAGCTATGAGGCAAAATCCACAACAAAATGAAATGAACTAATGTTCACAGAGCAGACTGCTTAGATAAAAACATTGTGTTTAAAAAGGGCAATTTTTTGGGCTCAAGAGGAAATGAATCGCTCCTGGGGTAGCTCATGGGGTAGCTAGAAAGGCAACCCCACCCCCACCCCCCTCGGCTTCGATTACAAATGACCTAAAGGAAGAATTGCAGACGCTGAAATGTGATTAATATTAATTAAAAACGTATTACAGTACACTAAATGCTTTATTTTTACCCGAATCCAACTCAAGCAGATTAATATTTTCGTTAATAATGGAATAAAAGCTTTCACGTTTGAAATACGAGCAGGACAAACAATAACAACAAAAGTTTCAACTCTATTTAAGCCCATTTTTGACATAAATTTAAGTGTCTGCTGCAGATTTTAACGTAGCTTGGAAAAGTCATCCTTTCTTTTCAGAACAATTGGAAGACACACACCCTTGGAGATTATAGTTGCGTCCGAAATTGAGTAGTTGGAATCCACAATTCCAAAAGCCAGTGCCCTGGACATTCTCCAAAAGTCTGCACGTGCATCAATGCTCACTAGATCAGCGAATACACACCACATTGCATTGAGGGGTGCATTCAGATATATAGCCTACATGTGAGTTCCTGGAGTTTTGGAAATTAGCCTCCTTTTAGCACAATAGGCAGATGCGGCCATCTTCATGTTTATTCTTTATAAATGAAGAGCCTGGTCTCCAGGCCAAATCAACAACCGGACTCTCCCAGAAAAAGCTAGACTGTTTGCATTATCCTCACAGCAAACATTCTAAACCTCACCAAATGCATGTGTCTGAATATGATTCAAACCTTCTCCGTATATTTAATTAAAGCTGTGATGGGTTTACAGATCATATCTCAAAATAATAATAATAATAATAATGGTAGAAAATACACAGTTTCAATAAGCCCAGAAAATTAGCAGATGAAACTGGAGTATAGAAAAACATTTCTGCCAGCCAAACATTTGGAAAATCCCATTAAATACACAAGGCTTTCCCTGAAACAGACATTATCCAGAGGGGAACATGTACTCTAAAACTATAGTTTTCTGTATTTACAGATCTTTGGAGACAATGCAAGCTGTCTTTCTTTTGCAGCCTCACAGACCTCCATACCATCAAAAATACTTTTGAACTCCATTCTGGCAACACCCCATAAGTTGTCCCTTCTCTGCAGTCTGGACACATTTGAAACAGTTTATTTTCCTGACATTTGCAAGGTCTTTGTGATTTGATGATGAGAGAATGGGTTTCTACAGTTTCACACATTTCTTTTCGCATATTTTACAGGTTGGAGAACCTCTACCCATCTCAAAGCCTGAAAGACATTAATTTTATGGCTAATCATATTACAGACCAGAATGCATCAACTCCAGCAATCATTTCACATTTTTATGGGGTTTTTTTTAGGCATCTTTCCCCTTTTGTCAATTTCTTTGGGTTCTGTAGCTGACATAACATTTTTTACAGAACTTTTGGGCAGTTTAATTTGGAGTATTTTAGTTTTTATACTTCAAAACTGAACAAGTTTCACATCAGAAAGTTGCAGGTAAACAGTTAAATGTGTTTTACTAATTTCATGAAAAATATGTTGTAATAAGTTCTCTATTTGAATCTTTAGATTATTTGAGTTTTTTTTTTTTTTTTTTTTTTAGCTTTTATTTCCGTTTCCAGCCAGTGGCTTTCAGCTATACCTCCTGCAGAGCCGTCCTAAAACCGTACTGACAGCTAAATGGCTTGTAACTGAGCTAATTGACAACAGCATGCGCTGCTGCTGTTGCTGCTAGAAAAGTATGTAACTCCGGAGAAAAATGAAGGCAGTATTTTAGGGAAGAGAGCTTTTTTCAAACTGTTAACCACACTGGTGGATCTCATGTTTCAGGCTCATGCCACAGGCAGCCTTTTTTCACCACGTTGATGATCAATCCTGCAGCTTTTGGAACCAAAACAGTCTCTGTGAATCTCAGTCTCTGTGAAAAGAAAGAAGGCTACATCATCTACTGCAAACTTTCTTCTTTATATTGCTTTAAAGTGGTGGCTGACTAATTTCTCTATAAGTAATCTACAACAGAAAGCATGTTGCTGTCATAAACACCCAGGAGAAATTTTAAACGGGATCCATGGCAGATACAAAACAGTCATACCATTTCTTACTTCTTGGTCTCCAGCAGGCCTGTCTTGTCATTGATCTCATCTGCTATCGGGCTGATGATGAGTTTCAGAGCTGAGGGTAACTCAGCGCCTCATCTGTCAGTCACAAGCGCTGAAAGAACCAAGAGGAAGCCAATAATACTTCTCTGAAACTCCTTGGAGATGAGCTCGTCAGCGCACATGCAAATGGCTCTGTGGGATGCTGAAACAGAAGCAATCAATATCTGTGGCAGAAAAACAAAAGTCCTCATCACAAATGTAAAAACTGCACAAAAGATCAAGGAAAGAAGGAGTGTGTGTGTTTGTGTGTGTGAGCATGCACACTTTAAAGTAGGTGTTGAGTTTGTTAAGGGAAAGTAAGATTAAGGTAAAACTCGGGATTTGCCGCGTTAGAGATATATTTAAAATTCACCCAAACTGTGTGTGTGTGTGTGTGTGTGCGTGCATGTGTGTGAATTCATTACTGCCATCAATCACTGTACTGGCCAAATGGAATTCAATTACTGACAGAAACGGGGGACTGGATGAAAAAAAAATAAAGAAAAAGCACCTAGTTAATTTGTGGAGAAACATCTCCCCCTGGTGGACAATCACGTTTGTGCAACACAAAGCCCTGCAAGACCAGAATGCTGGTCTACACTTCTACAGGTTTCTTTCTGATGTTCATTAATGCCGTTGTTGATGTTTGTTATTCAGACTCTATATTCCTCTCTCTTGCTTTTGAATTCACTCAGCTTCCACCTTATTTGCTGCCTTAAAAAGCACGTTCAGACTTTGGATTTTTCCCCATTCAGAACAACTTTGCTTCTCCCTCCCTTCCTTGCGATAAACAAACACACAGCCTTGTTGAAGGATTGCCGTCAGATTTTGGCATTTTATGGCACCTCGTACCACTGCTGCAACCCACTGAGCTGCTTCTGTCGATAATTCAAGAAAGTAGAAAGGTGAGAGCAGAGTTATTACACCAGAGATGGCAGCTTACACAAAATCGAAACAAACAGACAAAAAGAAATCAGCCCCTCACAAAGGCTGTTCTCCAGGTGTGTGCTACAGATAAATTCAATCTGCCCAGCCGCAAAGCTCTGACACAAAGACACACAAGCATGCGGCAGTAGAGCGAGCAGCACAGCTTACCTTGTCATGCTCTTTAATCTCACTGCAAAAGATCAGAGAAACCAAACTTTGCTCACCAACATACTGGAAAAGTTGTGAAGTGTACATGTGACGTACAAGTTATGAGTTTCTAAGAGTAAATGCTGCAAATGAGGGGTTATAGCAAACATTTATGCAACCGCCCAAGGGTAACTTAAGGCAGTGTTTTTCAACCAGTGTGCCGCGGCACACTAGTGTGCCGTGGGAGATGGTCAAGTGTGCCGTGAGAAATTGCCCTCATTAACTGATCTAAAAGCAATTACCATCTCCAGGAAATCAGCTCTTTGTTCATCCAAACAGGCCCTGATAAAACACTGAGAAGTTAAGAATATGAAATATCATAAAATTATTTTTTCTTTGTGTTTATATGATTCTATTAAAGACATTTTGATAAGAATAACGGGATACCGCGATTTAGCTGCAGCTATAACTGTGCAAGGAAAAGTCCCGCCCCTTTAACCGTCTCCACCAATCATTCTTGAAGGCTTAATCACATGTCATCAGTCTGACCAATCAGAAGTGGTTAAAGTATTCACTTCCTTGTTACGATTTAGCGCAAAAAAGTCTCTCTGTTCTAACAAAAATACCAGCTAAAGCTCGTCTTTAGCGGTGTAGCTTTACACAGAATCTGGAATCAGACTGGAACAAGTGAACAAAACGATGAAGCTCAAAGACGCTGGTCTTTCTGCTGTCGGCGGATTACGGGCACTACATCTCCCATGATGCCGTAAAGTGACTGTCTTAGCGCACAATGAGTCTCTTCTCTTAACGTCTTAAAACTACGAACGCACATCAAACAGTTTTTGAATCTTTTGACTTAATTTTTAATACATCTTTTAGAAAAAACAGCTGCAGCTTCCAGCTTTTTCTGCAACAATTATCACAAAAATGCATGTGAGATTGCAGAGCGGCTGTAGATCAATACAGACTGAGCTTTTTCTTTTTTTTAATTTATCTATTTTTTTGGATGCTGGTGTGCCGCGGGATTTTTGTCAAGGTTAAAGTGTGCCGTGGCTCAAAAAAGGTTGAAAAACACTGACTTAAGGGTGCAGTATGTAAAACACAGGCATGTCACGCAGATTCCCAATTCTTTTAACTCTTCCCTCCAAATCTCGTCATGAGGAAATCAAACAATCAGTGTGTAGTTTTTTGTCAGTATCCTATGGGCATTTATGAATCACGTGCACACTCTGTGCATGCAGTCATTAAGGGGCCACATCGCACCTTACTGTATATTACAGAGGGGCGTAAGGGCAGCGTACCATAGGATCACCCATACGTCAGAAGTGCATGGAACTTACATCATAGTTACTTCAAGATGCAATTACCACATGCACAACAATGGTGTGTTCCATATCCATGGCCATACGAGCCATAACCATTGTGCTATCCTAGGCACTTTACCATTGGGAGTTGGGTCATCTAGACCCACTAGACAGTGCTCTGAACCTTTTTTCTTCAATGATTTGTGATCTTCACTGGTGTCCATGGATGACATGAAATCTTTCCACCTTTATCCACCTTTGTCATGGTAGGGAGAACACGTCAATGTAAGGGTGGGGTCATCTAAGATAACTCAAGGGTTAAGGGAACTGCAAGACACCTGAACTCCCCTTAAGATGTAGCCGCTCCTATCTATGACCCTCCTTGGGCAAAGAAACACAAAAATCTGCAGCATCCGTATGAGAGGTCTACAGGTTTATGTGACTAGGTTTAAGGTAGTACTTCACAAGTACGTTCAAAAGTCTAGAGCAAGACAGGGACAAGATGTGAACAAGAGAGGATCCTGGAGACGCTGACAGCTGAAGACACAGACAGATGCTTCGGCGCTCTTTGAAAGCAAACTCTTCAGCAAGGCCAGTTCCAAAACTGCATAGCTGCATGCCTCAACTAAAGCTGAATAGGATTTAAAGGGAACTAAAAAAGCTGAGAGCTGCACTGCATCAGAAACAGACACGATTCTCAATGGAAATCAGTGGACAGAATATTTCTGAGAACCAATGTCGGTGAAAACAGTTAGCGGCTGCAACCGCAAATGAAAGTTATAACTGGGATATGTAAAAAACATATAAATGAGCTCCCTAAGTGCTGCTGCCGTCTCCAGGTCCAAAAGTAATTTAAAATAGACCGAGGCAAAAACAAAACCGACGTTGGTTCTGATGAATAACAATATGAACTCTTTGTAGAAATGATGAACACTGACCCCCTGTGGGTAAAGAGGTGTGGATCTATCTTTTACGACAACGTGTGGTGTATGAGTCATGCATGACAAGTGCACGTGGGAAAGCATGATCATGACCCTTTGACATTTGACACATCCTTTTTTAGGAAACTAATAACTTATGTTCTAAAAGGTCAGTGTACCATGTTACAGTGTTAAAATATGATTGAAAAGCAAACAAAGTAGATGTTTATAGTTCCAATGAACGTTGTTTGTGGTGTTTTTAACATGTTTTTGTGGCATTTTTCTGATGATGGAGGACATTTGTAAAGAAAGTTGAGCTTATATTTAGATTTCTGAGTATTTCTTTATTTGAATTGTTGTGAATTAGGAAAAAAATCTGTTTTAAAAAAAGAGCGTATACGTTGGGCGGATCCAAGCTCCCTGCTCTGCTCTATTCTGATGCATTCACTTGCAGACAAATAGATCCATGTATGTCTTTGTTTTCCTTGTCTGAGCTGGAATCTGGATCAAAACTGGACGGCTGGATAGCTGCAATATTGCACGCCATTTTTGTTGCACCGGTAATGTTAGGTTGGGGGGTATGAGGGGCTGGAAGCTAACAGGAGAGTGTGTAAACAGAGAGCTCTCAGCAACAGGGAGGAGAAGAGAGGGTGGGACTGGTCTGCGCCAACGGTCGAATCCACAATTCAGAGGCACACTTTAATGAACTACTGCTGCTCTGCAGAAGCTATGTCCTAGAATACAAGACAGATTTTTTGCTTTTGTCTAAAAACTTTAAAACATACCGTAATTAAAAGACCACTGGGAACGCTTTGAGAATGTATCAAAAGATGATCAGAGTGGGACTTTAAGGAAATGTCAAGGACACCAAAAGATTGAGGACTCCACAAAAAGGCTTCTGAGGGTTAAACCAATAATAACTCTAATTAAAGACCTCAAAAATAGGAAATTCAGTAAAATTGTAGTTTGAATAAAGAATAAATAAATAATGAAGTATTTCAACAATATAGAACAGGACAGGTTCTGAGAAACAGTATTGCAACATATATGGTTTTTCTACAACTGGAATTGAGTTTTCTAAATGCAGTGACATTGTTCGTGGTATGATGTAAATCTGTGCGTTTGTCATTCAAGGATTGCAATTCAGCCTTAATAAAAGTATTTTGTCCACCCGACAAAACATTTTTAATTTTTATCACTCATTTGAAAAAGTACGCCCAGGAGTAAACACACCACTGATTTGTTGCAAGTAAAAAAACAAAATCAAATGCAAGTCCTTCAAACAAAGCAAAGAAATACATTATTGAACATTCTATTAAAAGGAAACAAAGACTTGGCAAAAGAAGCAGTAGAGCAAACCCATCCCCCTTCCCCTTCCCCTTCCCCTACCTGTTGCTGAGAGCTCTCTGTTTACATAATCTCCCGCTAGCCTACAGCCCCTTATAACCCCAAGCTAACATCACCAGTGTAACAAAAATGGTGTGCAATATTGGAGCTATCCAGCTGTACAGTTTTAATCCAGATTCCAGCTCAGACGAGGAAAACAAAGACGTCCATGGATCTATTTGTCTACATGTGGAAGCATTGGAATGGAGGGCAGCAGGGAGCTTGTGGCCTGCAGTAGTAACTTGTATGTCACACTGAAAACTTTCTCCAACGGCAGTGTGTGTTCGTCCTATTATACAGATTTTATCACACCAAATAACTCATAAGGAATGACAGAATCACAGAGGAAGATCGGGAAAAGACAGATCAACACTAGAAAGCAAGCAGGGTGAACCCACAGAAGAAGGGATTCTCTAAAAAGTAAAACAATCTAATGCAGTAGATTTACATGGGAATGCTGCCAACTCATTAAATATTCTTATTTTGAAAATGGTCAGAAGTTCTTTCTGCTTGTTTTATGAAAATGTTAAATAAAAACGCTGTTTTTTCCCGGACATAATTTACTCGAATCTAATCTAATCAAACTAGATTTATAAAACACTTTTATAATAAAGGAAGTGCTTTACAGAGTTCAAACTTATTTCAGACTTAATTTCAAAAAAGAAAACCAAAAACCTTTACCTTAAAAAAGCATAAAGACAATATTTCTTTCCATTATAGAACAGCCACACTAGCATCAAATTTGTGTTCACTGCTACTCTCCGAGACAAAAAACTACCAAACTATAAATCTATAAAACTGCAGCTCAAATGAAGCTTTCAGGCCGATAAACAGAGAACACAAACCTTAATGTGTGTCTGCTTTTAAAGCCCAGCCTTTTCAAGGTAAAACACTCAATATGGGCTAAAACAAAAAAGATACAGTTAAGTAACTTTTAAAAGACGTTTTTTTTTAATCTGTTTATGTTAGAAGTCAGCCAGTAGAAAAAAAATATATGCCTCCCTGTTACACCACTGTTTGGTGTGGCTTCAATGATCTTTTTCTATGGTAAGGTCATCGATGCTTTTATGATGTCCTAGCACCGGGGACCAGCTTGTTCCTGCTTGTTTCACCCTTTGGGGAAATTTAATACTGCTTTTTATTTATTGTACTGTTACTTGTATACAAAAAAATATGAATTATATTTCTTTTCTGGCATGAATAAAAAAAAATTGAAAGAAAAAGTAGCATTTTTCCAAATATGTATTCTTTTTTTTTTTTTTTTTTAAAGAGGCCTATAAGACTTCTCTTTAAAATAAAATACTTTACACATGAAATGTCCAATGAAATGTTGAAAACTCCAGGAGACTAATTCTACAGATTATGTGGCAGATGTTTTAAAAAAAATGTTTTCAAGTAACTGAATAAGGTATGGGATAATCAATGATTGAATGATGATGTTTGTCAATCACATCATCCAATCAACGATGTCCTTTAGTGCCTACCTCTTTTGTTTGTTTGTTTTTATTGTGTTTCATTGTTTTCCATTTCATTTTGATTTCTGGAAATTCCTTTTGTTTTCTGTAACGTTTTATTTTTATTTTGTTTCTTTTGTATGTATTTTTTATTTTATTTTTTGCAATTGTGTTTTGTTTATTGGTGTTTTGATTTCAAAAATGTAACTTTTTTTCTATTAGTATTAATATTATTATTTGTTTTGCTTTTTTTAATTGGCCTTGTGATTTTTATGTTTTGCGTTCAGTGGTGGGATTTGCCTTTTAGGGCCACCATACTCTTGAGGTCAGCAGAGATGAATGCCATACATTTATAAACTTAACTAATTTAAACTAAATCAATGCTAATTAAGGAGCCCTTACTTCTAAAAACTATTATCATTGTATTTTTCTCTTTAGCCAGAGCGCCACTATGGAGGGGGAAAAGAGCCTCATGTGACTCTCGAACCTCAGATCACAGAACCATTGCTAGCGTAAAGTGCAACCAGGACAACACAAACTGTTCCTACCTCTAAAATAGGATTCCAATCGTTACAAAAATCTTCCTTTGCCGCGTTTCCTCGTGTGTCACATCTAACTTGGTTTCTTGAAAGTGGCATTAAACTGTAAACTCTGGGTGGAGGTAAACCGAACAGGAGCAAAACGAAGCGGGGTGACGCAGCAGTGAGACATCTCATCCCACGTCTTCCCTCTTTGATCCCCTTCGTTTTGACCAATCACAGTGAGGAGGGCGTGGCCTGCGGTAAATTAAGCAGTAAACTGCGGATGGGAGAAGCAGAGAGAAACCGCACTTCTTCATCCATCCGTGCAGCTTTACCTTTCGCCTTCATCAGTAAGAAACCTTTGATACATTTATATGATTAAGAATGTCTCTTTTGATTCATACAGTGAGAGAGAAATAAAATACATTTTTTCCTGTAGAATTCTGAGAAACTGAATTTTAGGAAGGTATAACGTGAGTAGGTGATAGGGCTTTTAATGAATTACAATTAAGAGATTACGATATTGTAATCAGCATGTGTGGGCTGCGATTGGGGTAACAAGTGGGGATGCAGAGCAGCAGTCACGTTAATCAGAGCCCATGTGTTCTCAGCAGCCACCGCCGATGGATTCTGATGATCGGGGATTGATGATGATGATGATGCTTCTGTTGTTTTTCACCGAGTCCTGTCCTTGACATGATGAAGGCATTAAGGGAATGTGCGGGCCGCTTTAATCCTTAACCTTCCTTACATCATAATGACAGGAGTTTAGTGCTCAGATATCCAGACAAACACCTTTGCAGACCAACAGACTAGTATTTGTTGAGGAGTTTTTCATGATGAAACATGCTTTTCTGATTTATTGACATGTCTCAAACAGGTGTTTGTATGTTAAAAGAAATCATTTTCGAATCACATATTAATTACATTTTTTAATATCATTTATTTATTTATTTTATCTAAAAAAAATCTCATGATCTCAGTTTGCTTCTCATCTGTTCATCTTTGCCACCAAAACGATAATCTCCTAAATCCTCATTTAGGTTTATGGTTGCTGTTAGAGTTGGCTCAACCTTTTAAATCCTAATCCCAATGAATTAATCCCATATGCAGCCAAATCTCTTCATCTCTGTTGATAGCTTGTTCTTTCTGGTGCCTTCAGGTTGAGAGCATGTTTATGTGTGAGTGTGTGAGTGTGTGTGTGTGTGTGTGAGCTTTCTCCAGGGACCGGCAATCATTGCATTCAGTAATTAGTTAGTAGATCATGCACTTGAGCACTGGATACGTTTTTATTTTTTACTGATTTGACCGAAGAAGAAAAAAACAGGGATTAGCACAGGTATGGATCCTAAATAAGCTTTTCACACAACGCAGAGATGCTAAAAGGGATAATCTTAGCCCCAATATTTAACACATGAAATACTGATATTTTATTCTGAACAAACCAAATCCTTTTTACTCACCTGCTCCACAGTCAAGCTACTTGTTTTTTTTCACATTTTACTCCAATGCTGCAATATTACACCTTTTTTTTATATCTAAAAAAGGATCATGGAGAAAACCATAAAATAAGGTTGTAGAAAGAAAAGGAAAAAAACTCAACAGTTGGGGAGAAAAAAGTCGGATCTGGAATTAAAAAAAACTAAGTGCAAACAAACTTATAAGTGTTCATAGTTCCTAGAATGGGATCATTTCTATATTTCGATAGCCAAAATGCAAAACCTCCGATCAGCACATTTTTTGATTTTGAATTTTTATGTTAAATTGTAAGAACAAGGCTAACTCCTCATTTTAAGTAAATATACAACATAAAAAACTGCCCTTTTAATGGCAAAGGTCACAAGATGAAAACCTCCATGAACTGGAATATTTGAAACCTTTTTCTTGTTTCCTGAATAGGGATTTTTTTCTTTTAAGATGGGAAGTTTTGTATTTTGCAGCTCCTCCCTGTGCAGCTAAAGGGAGGAGTTTTGTTGCCTGCTGGGATAATTTGCACCTCCATGAGGTACTAATCAGGAAAAAAGGAAACATTTTATTTAGAAAGCTCCAATGGGAATATAGTGAGTACACAAAAGTTTTTTTTTTTCAAACAATGCAGGCAAATGCAAATTAGCATTTTATCCAGAGAAAAAGCAGAGTGACTTTTCTCTGCATGACCTCTGGCTTTAACAACTTCCATTCTTTCCCTGCTTCCTATAAAGTCCTCATGATGGTCATTTTTCTTTCAGCTCCATCCTGCGTTCCAGTTTGCTTCCTACTGGTGTCTGTGTTTTGTCTGAAAGGGGAAAATACTTATTTTTTAAATTTATTTTCAAAAAGTAGTGATAGAGCCAGTTTTGAGTCAATTTTTAGGTCTGGATGAATGAAGAAATTAACGTTTTTTTTGTCAGATTGATTGTTTTAAAATAGAAATTAAATACGTTACCTTAAAGGACCTATATCATGCTTCTACTTAAACTTTTCAGAATAAACTATATTTATATGTATGATGGCATATTCCTTTGGCACACTAAAGAAAGATTTTTTTTAACATAAAATGAGTTGTTTTCGCAGCTCATTTTCCTACTTCGATCTCTGAGGCATCGGCTTTCGCTCCATGTGGGTGCCGCCCATTTCATGACATCATCCTAGAACCGGCCTCGGCAACACGAAAACAAACAACATACGGACATATGCAAAGATGGATGTTCATATACTGTGCACATTAAAGGAAAGCGTTTTTCTGATCACTGCTAGGTCTGTGGAGAAAGTGTGTGCGTGTGTGTTAGCCTAGGGGCGCTGCTGGCAGTGCAGACTCTTCCTAGAAGGAGCTGTTCTCACTTATCTACGTCACAATGTGAGAAGCCGCTCGTTTTTCGTGAATAGGGAGGGGCTTTTATATACTCAGAATACTCTGAAACATGGGAACGGATCAAAATACCACTTTTGGGATGTTTTTATTGAGGAATGAACATAGTGGGCGGCCGTGGTGCAGCGGTAGGGCGGTCAACCCATGATCGTAAGATTGCAGGTTCGATTCCCGCCTTGCACGCCCATGTGTCAAAGTGTCTTTGGGCAAGACACTGAACCCCACCTTGCCTCTGGTGGGAGGTTGGCGCCAGTGTTTGGCAGCGGAGCCGCCATCAGTGTGTGGATGTGTGTGTGGATGTGTGTGTGTGCATGGGTGAATGGGACTGTGACTGTAAAGCGCTTTGGGCCTTCGAAAGAAGGTAGAAAGTGCTATATAAGTATACGCCATTTACCATTTATAATACACTTAAAAGTTTAAAAAGGATAGCATAGAAACTTTAAGAATAACTTGTGAGTAAATGATGGAACTCAGACTATTACAGAGGCTTAAACTGCTTACTGCTCCATTTTTTTTTTATTTCTTCATTTCGGACAAACTTCAATCCTGACCGAGACGTTAAACACTTGTTTCAATGCTTAAAATGTACCCTGGATTTGTATCTTTATGGCCACATTTCTTTGTTTTTTTTGGATACAACTGTAAAAAAATGGAAGTTGTGTGCCACAAGAAATACTTTGTAAGTCACCAATGAAAACTCTAAGTTAGGTTAGCTCAATAAATCGCAAAGTTATTGTCATCGCAATATGTATATTGCAAAAGCGAGTGCAAATTTCAATAAATGGTTACCTGAAATGTCCTCAGCCAATCTTATGGCACATTGAAGTATTTAACAAATCAAATAAATCAATGTATGCATTTGACCAATCAGATGGACCCTTTTATGTCAGATGTTCGCCTATTAGGGAGACAAAGGTCATTTGTAGTCTAACTTAAGTTCTGTTGACTCTTATTTAAATTAAACTGTTGTAGTGTAATATAAATTATGCATTTAATTGTTTTGCTATTTTTTCATGTATCGCAAGTTATATCCTCAACGCAATATTGATCACTAATATCGCAAATTGCGAGTCTTGATACCATCACCAACAATATTTTAATACATTTTAATATGAAAATAACATAATCATCAAACAAATTAAACCAATATATATGGAGAGAAATTAGACTCAGTCGGATTTGTGCGTGCGCAATTCTTCATTTGTGCGTAAATTAGGATTTGTGTATGCATATTCTTGCTTTGTGCGAGCGTAAATTAGGATTTGTGATAAATTTGGATTTGTGCGTGATTTGTTACTCACATAATACGTTTTGTGTATAAATTAGAAAAATATAAAATGAAAAAATACAAAATGCAATTTACGTATGCACAAATTAAGATTACAACAGTTTGAAACTACTTACACACACACATCTTTAAAAAACACGCACGAATCCCTTGTTACGCACACACGAAGCCAAAGTTACGCACAGAACTACCGTGAGACTGTTTTCTCGTCTCACAAATTTGTCCGTAAGTGCTGCGTTTAAATACCAAAGGAATGCTCGGTCATTAGAATTTTCGCTATCAGCCTTCCCTTCTAAACGTATCCAGACAATGACTCAATCAATACATGAAGACAGTAAATGTTAGTGTTGAACATAGAGGCTACTTACTTCGGGGCGATGACCACCGAGATGGGCCGCCATTCTTCCCGTGACTCTCTCAGTCTGACTGCCTTTGATTTTTCCGGAAGGAAAAATTTACGCACGCACAAAGCAAGAATATGCATACACAAATCCTAATTTACGCACAAATCAAGAATTACGCACGCACAAATCCGACTGAGTCTAATTTCTCTCCATAAATATAGCATACAGTAAGTTAGCTTGATTTATTTATAGAAAGTGAAAGAATTACATCCATTTTATTGCGCTCTGTTGGAAAAATTTCCAGCCACCACAGGGGCTCACCTCTTCCTTTTTTGCCTGTTTTGCAATGCTATTAAAGTTTGATATAGAAATATATATTTGACTGTATCTGTATTGGCGTGCAAACAGAAAGCTGCAAATTGTTCACTGCTACAACATAACTTGTGAACAGAAGTCTTTAATGGGGGAAGACTTAAAAGCTTATGAAAATAAAAAGGTGCTGCTAATCACCGTGCATCACCCGGATCCTTGCAAAAGACGAGTACGACTGCAGAGGGCTTTAACCGCACTCAGAGACAGGAGGGATTTAAGGCCGATAATGTAGGTTTTATGCAAGTTTAATCATCTTCAGTAGGGATGTGCGTGTGTTCCTTTCATATTTGACTCAGTTCAAATCCAAATTAAGAATGGCCTCTATGGTTCTTCTAAGGGAAAACTCATGAATGATAATCAGAATCCATTATCCCTGTGCCGCAAAGCCCCTGGTAAGTCAAACGCATTCACAGTCATGCCGAGATTCCCTTCCTTCTGTAAGAGCACCCGTTTGCAAAAAAAGAAAAAAACACATCCGAGGCCAGATATTATCATGAGCATCAGTCCCTGGAGGTTTTTCTTAGAGGGAAAAAACCATGGCGAAGTAGCATTTTCACAGAATTTTTCGAACTTTAGGAAGTGCTCAAGAGTGTAAGAGGGGCAGTGAGGGAGTTTGCTTTTGGCCTGGAAGCATTCTTTCATCTGCCTGTTTTTCCATAGAGATTAAAGCGTTTTGACTCGTCGTGAGATACCCGCCTGCACGATATGAGGGAAACCTGCAATGTGTGATTTTAGTGATCAATATGACTTGCGATTCATGAAAAAAATGGCAAAACAAAAAATAATCATCAGGCAAAAGTAGGCGATCACCTGGGGCCCCGAGCTGAACACTGAATAAAAATGTCTAAAATAAAATTTACTCCACTCATTATTTAACTCTGTCATGAAATTTTATCTTTAAAAGCTTAGAGGTAATTTCCTGAAAGTATTGGGGTATGTTTTGATGGGTACAAAGTATCATTGCTGCCACAGTAACACTGCTTTTGTACACCTGTATAGAACATGAAAGAGTTTGCTCTTGGTGCGTAAATGAAGGGGGCTTCTAATGCCGGCCGTCTCAAGGTGTCCAGTTTAAATGGCAGTAAGGATTAGCTGTGTGTAGCGGCATTGGATGACATCATGTTTTGACTATCAAAATGTCAACTGCTAATCTGCTGCGTTTCGCAATCAAGGCTATGAAAGGCTGCCTTTTGAGGCCAATGAGTTTAAAGTAATCAAACTGTCAGGATTAAAAATGACGTGACTTCAACAACAGGAGATCTTCTGACAAGTTCTGTCCTTTTGGGGCATTTCATAGTTGGGTTTTGGGTTCCTTGGGTACCTGCAAGGTATTCTGGGAGGAATTCTGAGCAGACCTCAGGTTTTTCGCATAGTTATTAACCGGCCCCTTGCTGACGTTGCACCACAAATACAAATACAAAGGAAAAGCCAGCCGGCCATGATGCTGCAGTCTGTCTACACCTGCTTGCACACATGGAAATGTGGAACTCTGCTCACTGGGTCTTTTCTTACAGAAAACAGGGCTGGCTGTCTTTAAAAAGTTCAGCTCCCACAAAAAGGTCAGAAACATTACCTGTGTTTACATGGCTGCAAGGCGCCTTCTTCTTTCTCTTGGCTGTGTTGTCTTTCCCTCTTTATCCCACATCTGACCAGCAGCTTGACATATAAGGACATCCAGGCATGTCTGACTACATGTAGATGGTTACTGATGCACCCGCTTTTATAAAACCTGTAAAAAGTAGTTCAGGTTTTTTGCCACATTTTGATCTGGTATGTTTGGTATATCCGTGAAACCCGGGTTCGACTCCGGGCTGCTCCCTGTTCCCTTCTCTACCTCTGCCGGTTCCAAGCCCGGTTTGAGAAGGTTGCGTCAGGAAGGGCATCCGGCGTAAAACATTGCCAAATTTACCATGCGACTTGTTCGCTGTGGCGACCCCTGATGGGAGAAGCCGAAAGTGGAAGAAGATGTTTGGTATATCCAACATAACTATGTGCATATTCATTTTTCTACTAAAACCCTTAAAAGGCCCACTCCAATGAAATGGTGTTTGATACGTGTTCTTGTGGCATTTTTCTGACGATAGAGGACAGGTATGAAGAAAATCAAGCATAAAATTGCATTTCTGAGTACTTCTTATTCAAATTGCTAGCAAGAGAATGCATAACATATTGACATGTTTTTATTTTCTGCTTTGTTTGATTTTTTTTTTCCACTACTAAAAATGTCATTGTCCAAGTGGGCAAGGAAAATAAAGGCATATCCATCAATCAACCAATTCATCAATGAATCTAATTTATTCTCTAGAGCAGTGTTTTTCAACCAGTGTGCCGCGGCACACTAGTGTGCCGTGGGAGATGGTCAAGTGTGCCGTGAGAAATTGCCCTCATTAACTGATCTAAAAGCAATTACCATCTCCAGAAAATCAGCTCTTTGTTCATCCAAACAGGCCCTGATAAAACACTGAGAAGTTAAGAATATGAAATATCATAAAATTATTTTTTCTTTGTGTTTATATGATTCTATTTAAGACATTTTGATAAGAATAACGGGATACCGCGATTTAGCTGCAGCTATAACTGTGTAAGGAAAAGTCCCGCCCCTTTAACTTTCTCCACCAATCATTCTTGAAGGCTTAATCACATGTCATCAGTCTGACCAATCAGAAGTGGTTAAAGTATTCACTTCCTTGTTTCGATTTAGCGCAAAAAAGTCTCTCTGTTCCAACAGAAATACCAGCTAAAGCTCGTCTTTAGCGGTGTAGCTTTACACAGAATCTGGTATCAGACTGGAACAAGTAAACAAAACCATGAAGCTCAAAGACGCTGGTCTTTCTGCTGTCGGCGGATTACGGGCACTACATCTCCCATGATGCAGTAAAGTGACTGTCTTAGCGCACAATGAGTCTCTTCTCTTAACGTCTTAAAACAACGAACACACATCAAACAGTTTTTTGAATCTTTTGACTTAATTTTTAATACATATACTGTCATTTACATATACTGTCACAAATACTTTTAGAAAAAACAGCCACAGCTTCCAGCGTTTTCTGCAACAATTATCACAAAAATGCATGTGAGATTGCAGAGCGGCTGTAGATCAATACAGACTGAGCTTTTTCTTTTTTTTTATTTATCAATTTTTTTGGATGCTGGTGTGCCGCGGGATTTTTGTCAACGTTAAAGTGTGCCGTGGCTCAAAAAAGGTTGAAAAACACTGCTCTAGAGTGACAGCAAAGGGAAGGGGGAGGCGGGCTTACTCAGTCCAGCCCACAACTCAGAAACAAATTGTAATTTAAAACTGGAATAACTTGAAAAAAGGTCTAAAGAGGATCAAAGTGGGTCTTTAAGGTTTGAATCAAATCGGAGCTTTTGCAGACAATGTTCTTCTCTGGCATGCTTGCAGTCATTGGATCTTCAGTCACATACTACTGGATTTCTTGGATCCTAAAATGTATTCAAAATACTTTAATTTTTGAAACAAACTAACAACAAACACCATATGTATGAGTGGTGATTGTGCTTACTGACCTGGAATTTGCCGTGGTTCACAGCACTCAAGAATCTGTGAAAACATTTTAGTACAACTATGGTAAACTATGAAGCTGCACCACTTGATGGATTATTGTAGTGTTATGGGTACCGTAGTAGTCAGCAGCCTGCCAGAATAATACATACTGTGCTGTTACTTCATGAATGGAAAAAGTAGAAGTATGGTTACAGTGTGGTTAACTAGCAAAACTTCCCATTAGCCGCTCTGACCAATCACCTGCCCCTTGACTCCTCTAGGTATTATGGGTAGTGTGGTCATACCATATTTTATGACTGTGTTGTTTCCTTAATTCTGCCCTATAACCCAATGTGCCTTATGGTCAGATAAATATACTATTGATTGCAACATATTTGCAGTGGATTCCAAGTGCAGCACCAATGCACTGTAAACCACTGATGGGTTTTTAATCCAGGGGGGGTCTGAAGCTCACAGGACTAATCTGTACCAGGCATTGAAAACACTCGCAATGGATCTTAATAAAAAGCCTTTGCATGGGACATATTGACAATAAGGGAAATGATGCATCATTTTTAGAAATGACACGTCCCCTGAAATGCACCGAGCTGAGCCCGTTCTGTGTGGGAAGAGATTTTGTTCTCCACACAACAGAGAAAATGACAGCACGCTGATTTTTCTGGCCGCTGCCCATTGTTGTCCACAGTACAGTCACCTGCCATCTCACACATCCCATTAGCCAGCAGATTCCAGCGCGCTGTGGGACTGATAATTGGATCATTTTACAGGCTTTAATGCCAGCAGCGCAGTGGCAAAAAACAAACAAATGTGTTGGGTTACTCATTCATCAACATCTTTCTCTGTATTTGTATCATATATCACTGTTTTTTCTTTTCTTTATGATTATCATCCCCCCCCTCCCCCATAACAATGTTGCAGCAGTCACAGGTTTCGAAGGGTTGCAGGTTCATTGTTAGGTAAGAATGAGGCGTCTAACACATAGACAACAAGGAAAAGTTAATGACAAGAACATTTGAAATATTATCAGTTTTTTGATCATCTTTCTTGTTTGTTTTTTAATATTAGAATGCCTGAATGGCAAAAGGAAACTTTCTGAAACATTTTGAGAGATGACCAAGTCAGTATTTGTAGGGTGTAGAAGATTCTTCTCAAAACCCATTTCTCTTGGTGCAGAGAGGTCAAAGGTTGAAACAAACTTTTGAAAAGCTGTTTATGAGAAACTCCTTCATGTTAACATGCAGTCATGCCCTTCCGTTTTATCCTTAAGAACTGAATCTGTAAGACCATTAATAATTTTATGCAACGTTCTTTTCATCTGTATTCCTACTTTCTCACTTTCTTTTTTGTTTAGCCTCTTTGTTCTTATTTTCTTCTTCTCTCTACACATCTTTTCCTTTCATTTGGCCTGCTCTTCATCCATCTGTTTTCCTGCCCGTCCCCCGCTCACATTATCCACTTTCCTGAAGCCTCCACCTCATCTATCCATCTTTCCAACTTTTATCTTTTCCCTGTTCTCTTTATATATATATTTCTTTTACATTTCAGCTCTTCTAAAATGTTGAGGTTGGACGTTCTGGCCCCGCTTCTCCTCCTCTCCATCCTGTTGCCGGGCTACGGTTGCCGGGCGGCGGACATTCCAGAGGACACTACATCAGAGTTCTCCTTCAGACTGTACCACCAACTGCAGGCGGAGGGGGGTCAGGAAAACATCATTTTTTCGCCTCTGAGTGTGGCGCTTTCCCTGGGCATGGTGGAGCTGGGAGCCAGAGGGGCCTCACTGGAAGAGATACGACAGACTGTGGGATTCAGCAGCCTGCTTCCTGGTAGGAAGAACATATAGATTTGCAAACATCAGAGAGAAGTGTCTGAAGAAGGAAGCAACAACAACAGCAGCATGATACTTGATTATAGCTGCATTGAGCTATGTAGCTCAGACTTCCAATTTTTCCTTCATATCACTTTTCTTGCCCTTTTTCTTGTTTAAAAATGTGTGAAAACTATTTTTAAATCTATTTTGTTCATAATTTTTTTCACACAATATTCAAGAAATGACCATCAAGCAGATGTCATTTTAATGAATTAGCTGATGTATTTTTGTTCTTACTTTTGTTGGTGTTGTTTACATTGATCTAATGGTAAATAGATAAAAAAAATCTTCATATTTTATTGGAAAAGTAAAGAAATGCAAACGTTGCAGTTGTTTACTTAAGGGTTATCAGTGAATGTTGTGCTGTTCTCCAGGCGTGGAGTTCTCTCTGCTCCAGAACCTCACAGCAGCTCTTCTGGATGACGACACCCACCACGTGATCCGATGCGCAAACAGCCTCTTCCTGCAGGAAGGCGTCTCCTTTAACCCGGAGTTCCTGCACCTGGTGAAGAAATACTTCCGAGCCGAGGCGGAGACGGTGGACTTCAGCGACTCCACGGCAGTTGCCGATCAGATCAACAGCTGGGTGGAAAACCACACAGAGAGTGAGTCAGAGAGGTGGGCAAATGGGAGGAGAGCAGGGAATGAACAAACTCACCAGCAGTCTCGCCTTCCAGGTAAAATCAGGTCTCTGCTGTCAGCCGAGGACTTCAGCAGCGTGACGCGCCTGACGCTGGTGAACGCCATTTACTTTCGGGGCTCCTGGAAGAACCAGTTCAGACCAGAGAACACCAGGACCTTCTCCTTCAGCAGAGATGACGGCTCTGAAGTTCAGACCCTCATGATGTATCAGCAGGGAGATTTCTACTACGGTCAGTCTGTGAATGAAGGCTCTTTTATCTGAAAATACTTCTCAAAGTTATTCTGGTTTTATTTGTTAACTTTTAACACAAAATGTTCAGATTTAATCATTTTTTAATGTGTTCATTTCAAATCTATTTTTAATTCTTTGTGTAAAGGTTTTTGTTAAGTTAAGTTGTAAACAGCTTTTTGAACTAAATTAAGTTACTTTCCCACCAAACAGGATTCACCCATCAGTCCATTTTCAATATTGAGTCAATGTACAGACGTGATCGAAGGTTCTGTGGCAGGTTTTGAGGGTGGGGCGCGCACTGCTGTCTGGCAGCAGCCTGTTTTGAGTGTTGTGGTGCGATGTTTTCAGAGTTCAAATATGTAAATTTTGGCAAAGATGTGACGTCAACCAATCAGGGACTCAGCTTTGGCGCATAGCGTGTTGATGACAGGATCAACGGATGGAGTCCAAAACCAACATGGACGAGAAACTGATGTTTCTCCTCCTAAACTTAGGAGGAGAAATAATAAAACGACGATAATAAAACGTTCTCTAATTTTATTTTTTTATTTTTTTCTTCCTCGGTTGACAGCAAGTCATCAAACTGGGTCTCAGAAAGAAGGAAGTAGCGCTGAAAGTGACCATCATTCAGATGCAGCTCCTGCAGTAGACAGTGAAGCTCACCATACTGGGAGAATCTCAAAATGATCCAATGAACCCAGACATGGAGACGTGGTTACAAATGCTTTTATAGAACTCTTTATAATAAATAAGCAGCATCTCCACAGCATCATCCATGACTTCTATGCTTTGTAAATGGGATACAGATATACAGTCACTGCTTCCATGTAGAGATGAGGCTAAAAGCGTTTGACAATAGCTCCTCCCACACGCATCAGCATTGTCAATTTTGTAAACACATTTTTGGACGAGCATGACATTTGACGCACATCAGATGAAAGATGGAGAACACGGATTTAACGCTTGAATTGAGTTTGGTGTGAACTTAGCAATAAACCTATAGCAAAAATACTTTTAAAGTTAGTTACGCTGCACGTCTACACCGTCTGTGAAGTCAATATGAATTCCCCCTGTGCTCGGTCGGTCTTTGTTTACGTGTGTGTGTGTGTTCTGCAGCTGCAACACACAGCTTATGTGTGTTTTTCCCTGGTCACTCTTTCATATTCCTGCCTGCGATCAAGGACTGAGACATGTGTACATGTGTGCGTTTGTGCGGCGAGCACAGCCGGTGCATGTGTGGACCTTTGTGGTAGAGAACTGCGAAACGGGGACAGGTCCGTTGGGGTTGGGGGGGGGGGTTCCTCTCTGATTCCTGAAGCACAGTCATGCTTTGCTAAAAGGCAGCTTGTGGAGCTTCATCAGCTCTTTTTTGATGGAGCTGCTACAGTTCCCACTAAATGCTCCATCTTTTCCTGCTAACTTATCTTTCATTAGCCGCTATTACAGAACAATCCAATGCTGTGTGATCCTTAAGATGTCTTCTTTGTTCTGGTAAAGCATTGTCATTCATTCATCTTTTCATGGATTATTTCTATATCTTAAAATATAGCAGTAAAAACAGCGAACAATATTTTTTTACATTTTAAAAAAAAATAAAAGGTCAGTTTACAACTGACATTGTCTTAATCACCGAAACACATCAGTCAGAGCTGCATGAATTAGGATGGTCACAGGGGGTGGCACAGTGGTGTATCGGTTAGCACTTTACATGAAGAAGGGCTGGGTTTGAATCCAAGTTGAGATTTTTCTGTGTGGAGTTTTCATGTTCTCCTGGTGTTTCTTGGGTTTTCTCCTGGCACTGCGGTTACCTCCCGCAAAAACATGGTTCACAGGTCAATTGGTGACTCCATTCTCTTCCATAAAGGAGTTTGTGTTAGAATAGAAGTTGGATCGATGTTGTAATCCAAATAAATCCTGATAATTCCAGTAAAACCAGATTATCGACTATGACTATTATTGACTACTAATGACCTAGTATATAATTGATCAACACAATTAAATGACTCTTTTTCTGCATGTATGTTTAATGCTTGAGGTATTAAATAAAAAAATCGTAACTGGCCACAATGCATGATGAAAATAGTGTTTTAAGCATTTTTTGTGGCATTTTTCTGATGTTGGAGGACACATATGAACAACATTTAGCTCAAAATTGCATTTCTGCGTATTTCTTTATTCAAATTGTGAATAGGGAACAGATGAAAAATTGCAGTTTGTAAAAGAGATCTTATTTGGGATGTAGAAAATACTTGGGGGCGGACCACAAGCTCCCTGCCCCATGCTCTCAGCAACAGGGAGGGGAAGGGGGGGGGGGGGTGTCTCCGTGCCAACTGTCCAGCCTACAACCCAGAGATACATTTCTAATGAACTGTGTCCCTAGACAAACTACACATTTTTTTATTTGGGCAAAAAACGGCATAATCACGACCACCACTGGGAACGCTTTTACAACAGATCAAAAGTGGATCGGAGTGGGACTTTAAAGCCTTTTTGGCAGCAGAAAGTTGCCAAGTTAAAAAGGCTAATGAGTTATGTTGTTGTAGCCATGCTCTTTAATCCATTTAACAAGGATACATTTGTGCACATTGAAAACTTTAAGAGGAAATAAAGCAGGACTTCCTGCAGACAGGAGAAACTATTAAACGTGGCTGCTGCCACCAAGGGGACAGGAGGTGCAAAACGCATGAAAAACATGAGACATTTGGGGGGTTTTGTAAGTCAAAATGCAGGCACAATCTTTACAAAACTAAAAAATAAACTCCAAATCACCATAAAGATAAATCTAAAAGGGACAGGTTTTCTGCTGTAACACGTTCTTGTCTACCAGCAAAAAACAGTCAGTTGTTCTTGACTGTTCAACAAAAATCAAAACCAAAAAAAAAACAGATGGGTAAGGCAACAACCAAAATAATTCGTAGTTGCAGATCTCAAAGAAATGCAAGTAAACATCCAAAGTGGTGAAGAAAGTATCTGAAGAAATAAAATATCTGAAGGATTCAGATAGTTCAATCATTCCTGTTTCTTGCAGCTCATGAGTTTGTGTTGCTCCCTGAATAAAATATAATTACATTCATGAATAGATGCTGCAGTTGTCAGTCTTCTTTTTAATTGAACTCTTTTCAAGTTGCTGATGGATCTTGTCGCGCGAAAACATCAAATAACGGCAGTTTTGCTTGTTAAGCTTTTGGTGAACTCCGCCAGAGCGCAGTGAGGATGAGGAGGCATAAGGGCAGGAATCAGTCACAGAGCACACTGTGTTCCTCTGTCAGTGATGAGAAATGTAAAAAAAAAAAGCGATGTTTCAGTTCATATGAGTAAAGAATTAAAGGATGGAAAAATATTGAATATTTATGATCATCTGGGGTTTAAGTGTAGTTACATGTTTTCATTTGTTTAGACAGAAGCTTGTTAAAGATCCAGCTAAAGGTTGTAGACAGCATAGCGTGCCAAAACCTAGAACCAAAATGTGGATTTTACACAGAGTAAATTCTTTTTTTTTTGCTCTACTTCTAACCAAATCCTTTAATGTTAAACCAAGTGATGTTTAACTGAGGCCCCAGGTTAGTGGTTCATCAATAGATAAACCAAAACCCCCATCCTCACCCATTTGAGCACGTTTCTCCTCACCTTTTAATGCAGCGGTGCGCGTGTGATCTCTCTCAGGTGAGTTCAGCGATGGCTCGCAGGAAGCTGGTGGTGTGTACCAAGTCTTGGAAATGCCCTATGAAGGAGAGGACATGTCCATGATGATTGTGCTGCCACGCCAGGAGGTGCCACTGGCCTCGCTGGAGCCCATCATCAAGGCTCCTCTGCTGGAGGAATGGGCTAACAATGTCAAGCCACAGAAGGTGGAAATCTACTTACCCAGGTGGGAGGACACATTAAAACAGGTGGTCTGCTTTGCCCCATGCTTTATTTTTACCATGAAAAAAATAGAAATACACTTTATCTTATATCCTTTATCTGGTAGAAAAAGAAAAAGAAACCTTCCGTGCATGATTTATCTGCATTAGATCATTTACTGTCAGTTTCTGCATCTCAAATGCTTCTAAAATGTTACGGTTTTTGGTTTTTTGCATTACTTAAGATGATGGAAGCAAAAATAGGTTTTTGGATATTTCTGGCAGGAATGTGTCTCCCGTGCTTTTGTTTAACAAGCACCATAAGTTGATCGTAAAACCGCTAATCACACTTAAAACACAGCAGCTATTGAACAGAATTGCCTTGATTGTCGATGCAACGAATCTGAGTACAATGAAATTGCTCTTCTTTAAGGATTGTAGGCAACATATGCAGGACTACATGTCATAGTTACCGACCTTGGATCATTTAACTTGCTTCCTGCAACTACAACGTTCTCTCAATATACCAATTGTCTCTCAATTGGTACATTAGAAACCCTCCCCACACTCACCCCGAGATGTTCATGTCAATCAAAAATACAGCTTACTGTTTATAGGTTGCCCGTTTTAGGTCATATGCCAAACCTTTTAAATTTTAGACTGTTCCAAAAACGGTAGAAAGCATCAGCCTCACAGCGTTTGAGCTGTCTTTACACGTTCTCCAAAATGCACTGTTGCATGAGAAGCAGTTTTCATTCCAGAGGGGTTACTGCGCTGGAAAGTTTATAATTCATTTTTTTTTCTTCCTGTCTTTTAGTTTATCCTTTAAAAAGCTCTCTTAGCAAGATCTTACTGTAGACATTCAAACATTTCCGGGCTTTGAAATAGTGTCATGCTTAATCTAGCCTTGCGTCTGCTGAGAGTTTGTGTAATTTAATCACGAGGTGCTTTAGAAACGACAGTTGTGTGTCATTTAGTCTAAAGCTAAGTTCACACCGCCCCGGCAACACGCGTTCATGCGGCCACTTCTAATGAAAACTCTATGTAAACACACGTAAATGCGAGATTACGGCTTCCGCATTCAAAACTCTCCCGTTTGAAAGAAAAAGCCTGGAGCAAGATTCACCAGATCCCAACTGTAGGTGGCTGACATGCGCTAGTCAGTAGAAAAAGAAGCCCCTCCCTGCTTGTCCACTGTGAACACCACGGCCTTCATGTATGTTCAAGGGCCTGCTTTTAGCGCGTGCTTGAACATGCATCGCATGTCCAGTGTGTCTGTAGCCTAGCAGCCAGTAAACGGGGAGACTTTGATGGAGATGCAGGGAAAATGCAGGACCGGATGAATCCTTGACGCTAAAACAGAGTTAGCAAAGCAGTGCAAGCTGACTTTAAGATGAACTAGCAGTTAAAGAACTTTGAGGCAAATTAAAGATGTAGAGGTTTTTGGTTTATTGCAGTAGATGTGGACAGATTTGCGGAAAGCTTTCAGATGGCCTGATAATTCATTGATGACGGGTTGGCATGCAGCAGCAGCAGCCAGGTGCAACCCATCTTCAATCATGAACACAAACACCCAGCAGCTCACTCCATGGAGAAATGCATGCAGGAGGAAGGAAGTTCACTAAATCAGTCCAAAAGCAGATATTTTTGCTTCCAGCTTTTAGAATGAACTGCTCATTTTTTAGGAGATTAGCTCTTTCAGATTCAGGGACATTTGGCAAGCTGGGGGAGCAACGCATTTACGAGACAGGCCTCTTTTTCCCCAGTTGGTTTCTTAAAAGACAGAAAGGAAAAGATTAGTTCAAACATAAAAAAGGCAACTTTTTCAGTGATGCAGTCCTTTTTGAGTTAACTGTAGGGAAAGTAGCAAAAGAGATTAAATGTTGTTTAGCTTTCCACATTCCTATACATCTAAATTTAGTTGGATTTTTTTTTGCATTTTACTTTAAACATTTGTGGCATCATTTAGCTTCAGGAGATTTTCGTGTGACTGCCTGTGCAATGCCTTAACGCTGTCTACGTTAATGTTGGTGATGACCTTTGATTGATCGGAGTTCACCGAAGTTAAATGTTTGTTATGATCGAAAATCGTGATCTGCTACATGATCTTTGCTTTGTCTCAACTACACGATCCTCCTTAAGGTTTAAGGTGGACCAGAAGATGGATCTGAGGGACACTCTGCAGGAGCTGGGAATCAAGAGTATTTTCACCACTGATGCTGATCTCTCCGCCATGACAGGTGAGACGGATCCCTACAGGTCCTAACACAAGTGGGAACGCTTGACGTTTGCCAGATAATAGACCAATATAAGCATGTATAAATAGAAAAGAAAAACCTGTACAGCACTTAATTCTCTTCTTGGCAGCAAGCAGTAGCTTTCAGTACCTTCTGAGGTAACCAAGGTAACTGGCACTGTGTGGGCAGGTCGGAGCTGTCACATCATCCTTTAAAAATAGTTCCAGAGAAAGACACCTGAGAACTGTGAAAATACAGTGCGACCAAAATAAAATGGAATAATTAAGATCCAAAGCAAGAAGTGTGTACAAAAAAAAATTAAACATTAACAAGAATTATTTCAGTGAAATGACCCTCTACAAGTAGAAAAAATGCCGATTTAAGATGGTTCTCTCTATGAAAAGATTGTGTAAACAGATATGTCCGAACAATGTCCTGTTGAGGACATCAGTGTTTGGTTTGGGGAGCACTTTTGCAGTCTGACATTTGTTAATCCATTTAAATCAATCCTCTCACTCTGGGGCAGATCTAATCTTGTACATGGCTATAACAGACAGAGTGAAGTAATGGGGGTCTTTAATTCCCATGTGGAGGATTGATGTAGTACGTGTTGTAGTAGTACAGCGGAAAGCATGTTTCAACCTACTGTGATGGCGCTGTAGCAGGAAATCAAAACGTCGCAATTTCTGGAAGGCACACTCGGCAGTGTTTTACAGGTTACTCATAGGGCGGTTCAGTCAATTAACTCACCTGCTCAGCGTCCTATTTAAGCCCAGGTGCGCAGTTGTTCATTCTCTTTCTTACCTTCAGCGCTCATTCGTCGCCCCTCCCTCCTCCCCGGCTTCCACCTGTGGGCTCCGTTAAGGGGGTTTTGTTACCCGAAAGTTTTATGGAAAATTATATTATGGAATTGAACGGAGCCTTATGCCAAAACGAAAGATGTCAATGCCAACTTAAAGAATGTGAATATTAAGTATGTGGAAATAAATATTTCTTACTGCAAGAGTTGTCTGACAGAAATACAACTATTTCTGTCAAGACACCAAAAGCCATTTCTTTGTATCTACCAAATATTCAAATGAAATGTTTTTTTTTAAATAAAAAGTGACAGTATAGTGTTCATTTCCAGATGGGAAGGACCTGTACATCGGAAAGGCTGTGCAGAAAGCTTATCTGGAGGTGACCGAGGAGGGGGCAGAGGGAGCTGTTGGCTCAGGTGCTTCACTTTTCCTAAAAAATAAAAATAAAACTCTGATTTTTCTCTTTTCATGAGAACTTATCAGAATTGTCTTTTGCATTTTCTATGACCAGGAATGATTGCCCTGACCAGGACTTTGGTGTTATACCCACAAGTCATGGCCGATCACCCGTTCTTCTTTGTCATCAGGAACAGAAGGACAGGTAAGCCAGTTTTGGTTCCTGGAAAAAAACAGATTTAACCCTTGTGCTATCTTAGATGACCCCACCCTTACATTGACGTGTTCTCCCTACCATGACAAAGGTGGATAAAGGTGGAAAGATTTCATGTAATCCATGGACACCAGTGAAGATCACAAATCATTGAAGAAAAAAGGTTCAGCCCACTGTCTAGTGGTTCCAGATGACCCAACTCCCAATGCTAGAATGCCTAGGATAGCACAAGGGTTAAGTGTCTCACCTGACTGTGCCTCTTACCCTGTGTGTCACCTTCAATGTGTAAACGTGTCTGTGCATGTCTCTCCAGGCTCGGTCCTCTTCATGGGCAGAGTGATGACCCCTGAGGTCGTGGAGCCCTATGACAGCTACTTTGACTCCATTTAACCCAATGACCAGGGCGCTCCCTGTCAGCCAATTAGATCCTGGCATCACAAAAGCTACCTATTCTCTACCACCATCTCTAACTGTGTTTTATACTCTTGACAAGATGATATAACCAAATATTATATGATGAATTAAATATAAACATCTTTGTAATTACAATATATTGCCAAAGGTGTTCGATCCTCCATCCAGGTGTTTGATTCAGGTGTTCCAATCACTTCACAGGTGCACAAAATCATGGAAATTTCCACTATGACAATGTTCTACAATCAACCATCAGCCAGAATATAACCAAGTGATGTTAACCCACAGAGCAGTAGATTCTGAGCCACGTTGCAAGCAGAGGTTGCCATTCTTTCTATCCGAGTCGATTCCTGCAGAGCTTTTTGTCTGCAGGCGCCTGGAGAGCTTGGTGGAATTGGTGATCACCAAATTAAGGCGATGTGTTCTGATATGCAAAGCATGTCACCCCTGAACTCTAGAGCTTTGGAGAGGCTTTCTCTGCCCAAATCTAGTCCTCAAGGTCTACCACCCTGCCTGCACACCTTTCTGCTGATTACGTGGATCAGGTGTTAAATCAGTCAGAATTTTGGAGGACTGCAACCCCTCCAAAAGTGTCACTTAATCAGTACAGTTTTACAATTTTTCTCAGTCACTTTAGTACAATTCTCAGATCAGAATTGAAGTTTGCAAATATGTGTGTGCATTTCTCATAACAATTTGTACAAACAGCAAAACACTATGGATTTCTTGCAAAAGCCTGTAACTTGCTCAAAATCTTTAGTTCATCTCTGAAAACTAAGTCTTTATGTCATTGAACATGTCAGTGCCATCAGAATGTCAAGTCCTTGTGTCATTGTCTACGAACAAGACAGTCAAATGACTTAGTCATGTTGTCAAAATAACTGTACTTTAGCGGGAGGTTCTGATGTAAACTATAGCTAAAGTTTTGATGACAATTATTGTAAAATATAAGTTACACCTTTTTTGTTTGATTGCAATAGACTGGACAAGATTCACATTTACACTTTTATTGTTCATATTGTAATTTGTTGACAGATCATGTCATACCAACATAGAAAAAACCCACTGCAAACAGTAACACAAAGGGAAAAAAAAGGACAATATTCTGTACAACAGTCCAGGCAGTGCAGTAGGAATTGGTGTGGTCTTCCTACACCTCTTGTCGTTCCTGTATGTTAGGACACAAATTCTCATCCACATCACAGCGAATATCCTCTCTTGAAATGCAGCGAAATATGTTTGTCACATTATGACAACTTGGTCAACTAATTTGCCGTTAATGACTTATACGATGAACTAATGACTAGGAGTTTTGAGGAGTAAGACTATTGCACAGTGAACTATATAATACATTTTGATCAACATGACATAAACAATTGATAATGTAGCAAAGAGCAGAGAATTGTACATAATCATTTGCATGGATGTACCAAAGCAATTGCAACTTGTTCAAAGAAGTGAGAAACTGCTTATATGATGTGCACAAGTGACATCATGACGTGAAGAATGAACAAATAGTTTTGAGAATTTCATTCTGATCTGAGAATTGTACTAAAGCGACTGAGAAAAACTGTAATTTTGGTTAGAGTGTATACATTTATGACTGAGGTACTTGTATAACAGTAAAATAAGCGGTGTAAAGTTTTATACACCACTGCTGGCATTACACTAAACCAATGGGCTTTCTGCAAACAACCAGCAGATTTCTGTAGAATGAAAGGTAGAATGTTCGATCTTCTGTAAGCTTTGTTTAGGATTGGAAAAAGCTGACCACACATATTCAGGTTAGCAGTGGTAGAACGAGGATAAAGATACATCAAGGAAACGAAAGGTATAACAAGAGAAAAGGACATTTTAGGCTTGTGAAAGGGATGCTTAATTTGAAAAATAATTAATATGGCCCTTTTTCAAAGTAAAGTATTTCACTTTTAGCAAAAATATACATTTTTTTAGAGGGTAGGTAAGACTGTGGGGCTCAGGTTGGGTTTTGGTGAGGAACAAATAGTCCCAAATGGCTCTTTTGGTGTTGAGTCTGCTAATCAGTAGAAAGCAGCGAAAGCAAGCAGGGTGGTAGATTTCAAGGACCGGGATTGGGCAGCCCTGCTCTAGAAGGTCCAGTTTTCTACTTCATTATCCGGCAATCTGATGGATAAGTGTTGGGTTTGGCAGCTAGACAGTCTGACGTTGAGGGTATGGATTTAATGTTAAAAAGGCTTCACATAGGGGACGGTCCCTTCCTGTTCCAACGTGACTTCATTCTGGTGTACAGTCCATGAAAAGGCATGGAGCAAGACTGCGATCCAAACCTTTTCATCTAATATTAGTCAGCGCAACCCAAGACCATGGAAGTCAGGAAAGTTCATATGTGTGTAGAGTAAACAAACACTTTTGGCAACATAGCCTTTGTGTGTGTATAAGTTTCAGTTTTTTTATACTGTAAGCTTTAAATTCTTGGATACAGATGCCCACAGAGAAAGTTGTAAATATTCTCTAGTAAATGCTTTGAATTAGCAAAAGGGACCTGAGGTTCCAAATCCACACACTGCACCTTTCTGTTCAGCTGCTTTACTGTTGTGAAAACGAAGCCTCTTTTTTTTTTCTTTTCTCAAAGGAGTTACTGTTTCTCCTGCAAACACAGTTTCTTTCTTTCGTCTGGTGCAATTGCAGTTTACGGTCGCACTCTTATTATATATGCTCACTATTTTATTGCAGAAAAACACACACCTTTCCTACATGGAATAAATCTTAGTAAGACATCTCATCGAGACAGTATTGAGACATTTTTACACACACATAGAATTTATTCACTGCAGATGAATTGTTATGCCTTATCATATTTGGCTGGTTGATTAAGCTCCATCTGGGACTTTTACAGGTGAGCAGAGGGGGATGATGTAACTAGGGCAAGTTACCATAGCTATAGACGTGGAGCATAAAGGAGCGCTAAAAAAGATCTGCAGCACTGTTGTGAATGTACATACGAGGAGAAGCAGTAACACCATCTGTATGGATTCTTTCAACATAAAAGCCTTTCCATTAAAATATATATATTCTGTGTGTTTGTTAAAGGTATCTTTGCTTTTTTTTTTAGACATTGCAGCTTTAATACAACAGGATTATTAAAGGGAATTTTTAAGGTTTTGGGATGATGTCAGCCATGTAGCACAGGAGCATGGCAGGAAATGTCTTTTCAGTTACAGCTTGTTTTTGTTTTTTTGTTTTTTTTTTCCTGTGCTGATAGTGTCCTGCCAAAGATTCTTGGAACAAATTCAGGCTAGCTTCCGCATGCGCTCACATTCAAATTCCCACAAACCAAAAGAATTTCTTCCCGGGTTCATGGCAGGACAGCCTGCCAGTATTTTTAAACTGTATTTTCTTTTGACTCAGTAAGTGTAAAGAAACTGTTAACAAAGTGTTAATTGGATTGCAATATTTCTGCAAATTGGTGTAAGATGATGCAGATTGCTTCAAATAACACACTCTACACAATAAATCAACCGAGAACACATCAAAAGGAGACATTTCAGTTTTTCCATTTATATTTACTAAATATTTTCTATTTTTTTTCTCTTAGACAAACTTAGAAAAGCTCCAGCACATCCAAAACTGCGCTGCTAGGGTCCTGACGCAAATATGACCACATCACTCCTGTCCTTCAGTCACTTCACTGGTTACCCATTCGTTCCAGAATTCAATAGAAACTCTGTCTCCTCACCTACCAATGTGTCCATGGAACTGCCCCTGCCTACCTAGGTGAGCTCCTTTTCCCGCAAGCCACTTCACGACTCCTCCGTTCCAATTTCACACACTGCTTTCATCAGCCAAGGACCAGGCTAACCACTATGGGAGACATAGCCTTTCAGGCTGCTGCCCCTCGACTCTGGTACAATCTTCCACAATCCCTCAGAGCCCCACAAAGCCTTGGCACATTTAAAAAAGGCCTAAAAACTTTCCTTTTTAATAATGCTTTTTAGTACTTTCATTGTTGTTTTTATTTTTGTCTGACTTTGTTCTTATTGTAAACCATTTTTATTTCTGCCTCCATTGTAGCGCTTTGAGATTTTAACTATTATGTAAAGCGCATTCTAAATAAAATTTATTATTATTATTATTATTATTATCTAAATAACTGTTGACCGGGAGGAATTGTAGAATTTATTGTTCTCATTTTTTAACAACCTTTTCTTGTGAGATGAAAACATTTTAGAAGTTTAATTTAGAACTAAAATGACCTTGTGAAAAATGTAAAACATTATCAACCAAATGCGTTCCGCTTTATAAAATCCAAAAATTAGAAATGTTTACGGTTTACTTTATTTTATTTATTTATTTATTTATTTTCGGGTCCCTTCTCTACTTCTGTGCCGGTCCCAAGCCCGGTTGCTTTGAAAGGGTTGCGTCAGGAAGGGCATCCGGCGTAAAACATTGCCAAGTTTACCATCCGACTCGTTCGCTGTGGCGACCCCTGATGGGAAAAGCCGAAAGAGAAACAAATGTATTTATTTTCGGGGTTCGTGCAGGGCAAATCTGTACGTGCATTACTAACTTGCATTAGTCTGGAGGTAAAAACAGCCTTTTTGGATGAGGGAAAGTGTTGTTCTGCACAAAAATTCACAAACTTTAAATACAGTTTTTCACATTTGGAAGATCTGATTCTGAGCTGATAGCATAACAAAGTTGACATATTTAAGTTATCTATGCTGAAAAAGAATATTAATTCTATCATAAAAGAAGAAAATATTGCTAGGATTCGGATTATCTGGTAAAATCCCTTACATGAAACAATTTACACTTTATGTCTTCATGAAAACGTTTCAGCTCTTAAAAAGGGCTGTTCCTTATAATCTCATTCATTCATCATCTAAACTCATTTTGTCCCCTTTGGGGTCACGGGGCCGCCGGAGTCTATCCTGGTCACTCGTGGGCGAAGGCACAAATCACACACCCACGCACACTCACATTCACACCTAGAGACAATTTAGAGTAACCAATGATCTTATGAAGCATGTTTTTGGATGGTGAGTCCGGCTTTCTCCCTTTAGTCTATTATGTTTAAAATAAAGAGGCATGGGTGTTACTGAGGATTTTAAAAGTAAAAAAATAGAATAGAATAGAACTTTATTGTGATTTATTTATCACAAAGGGGAAATTGTTACCTTGTAGAAAAATTCTAGATCTTTTAAATCTGCACCAATTTTGTTAAAATGCAAATAATTTCATTTAACTGAGATTAAATTTTAAAAAGTTATTTGATCATTTGTATTTTATTTATTTGTTTGTTTGTTTTTTAATATACTGTAGTAAAACTTTGTATAATGTTAAAAGTCGGTCGTGCAGGAAACTCGTAAAGCGGTAACTGTACACCCGGACGGCGTTGCTAGGCAACCAGCGTCCCTCAGACGGCCTATATCATGCAGCCCCGTCTGGTGAGGCTCTGCAGCCCTCTCCACCAGCGGCCCGCGGCGGAGTCCATACCGCGGGATACAGCTGCAGGACGACAGAGCTACAGCGAGCCGTTCACAATGTGTTGATGACCGGGAGAACCGGTCACGACGCTTTGAGGACATGTCAGAAAGGTGAGCTGAAACTTCTTCAGCTGTTTCTTATTTTCCTCATCACTTTGTATACTGGACCTGTCACGGTCCAAATTCTCTATTTTCCAGTGACTTTTAATGACCATTAGTGGCTGATCAAGTGTCCGCTGTTGCCACGGCAACGTTTCCTAATCCGCCACGTCAGACCCAGTTTGCTGTAACGCAAACCCCCCGGTCGCTGGTCATGGTGTCAGCACGCGGACAGGGTTTAGGTTTCGAAACCGGCAGGTCCAGGCAGGGGCGTGGCTCAGCGCCGCGCGCTCACCTCCTCATTCCTCCGTCTCAGCTCCTCAGGTGTGAACAGCGGCAGTTTCCCCAAATCCCACTCCTCCCCGGATTCAGAGCTCGGAGTGACCGCCACACCCCTCTCCGTGGACCACAGTCCCGACTCTGGGCTGGTATCTACGCCTGTGAGTGCCACACATTCACACAGGCACATGGGTCAGGTCCATTCACTGTATAGGAGAACTGGACTGAGGGTCCCCTCCCCTCTGTTGTTTTAAACCGGAAGTACCCTCTGGCTCCAAGAAGCTAAAATCTCACAGACTACTATAGAGAAATAAACAGCTATTCCTCAGTCTTGCCAAAGGTCAGAATTACCATTCTTGCTCTGAATTTTTTTTACATATGTTCTTGATACTCATTTTTCCCCATGACAGTATTCATGTTGTAAAACTGGCCAATCAGATGCCTTAATAAAAGCATTTGGTGTCTGCTGGCCCCCACTTTTTAATGTTTAGAATGTGTGATTGACAGACTCTCCTGAGCTCACTCATAAACGGCTACAGTAGTTGCCATAAAAATGTTGATTCAGACCAATCCCTGCTTAGCAACGTCATCTGGCTCCAAATGTCGACATCCGTATCGCAGAAAAATGGCGACTGAATTTGCTTCATTCCGCTGGAGCCAGCATCAATAATTCAATCAATTCTTTAAGGGTGCCGTCACACGTGTTCGGTCCAGTTCTCCTATAGATTCAATGATACGTTCATTGATGCTGTTCACCATAATGGTTGCTTCTTGTTCTGGCTTCATCTCTCAATTATTTCATTTATTTCACAGATGCTAAGCTAAATTTCAAATTAAGCATAAACCCAGGTTCCTACATTTATGCGACAAATGTTGGAACTTGGATTGTTGTTATAATAATAGAACAAAACCCAAAGTTCTTACATTTGCCTGTAACACATGTAAGATCTCGGGTTTATGTTTTATTTTGAAACTTGCATATGTGATATAAGTAGAAACTTTATTTTTGTTTTATTTTGAAATTTAGCTCATGTAAGAACAAAAAAATCAGCTTCCTATTTTTATCAGATGAATGTAGGAACTTGAGTTTATGTTTTATTTTGAAATTAGGCTCAAACTAATACAAAAAAACATCTTTCTGCATTTGTTACATATAATTATGAATTTGTACTTGAACTTTTTTTTCTTTTTCTTTTTTGTGGAAATTTAGTTTAAAAAACTTTCTAGATTTGTGACATAAATGTAGAAACTTAGGTTTTGGTTTCAAAATAAATCAAAAGCCTAAGTTCCATTTTCCATACAAATTTAAGAACTTACCTTAAGTTAATGCTATATTTTGACATTTAGCTCAGAATACAAAATAAAAACTACATAAATAAATACATAAATATAAGAGCTTTAGATTTTGTTTTTATTTTGAAACCTCCAAATGTAGAAACTTGGATTTATATTTTATTTTGAAATTTAGTTAAAAAAAACAACTTCTTACATTTGTGGCATATATAGGAACTTAGAATTTTGGTTTTTCTTTCAGCCAAATTTCGAAATAAAACAAAAACCAGAGTTTCTACATTTATCACGTGAAGAGAAAGATTTATATTTTTTACAATAGAAGCTAGTTTAAAAAACATAAGTGCAGGATGAAATTGACTTTCAACTCCTAGTTTGTGTCCTGCTGAGCATTCTTTTTTCATCCTCCTTACTCTCAGAACTAGTACAGAGGAATAAAGGTCTCTCACTTGGTCTTTGATCCTTCCTCAGCTGTCACTCAAAGAAGAAAAATGTTGGGTGGTGGGCTTGAAGTGCCGTTCCACATCTGTAAACCTGACAGATGACAGCCAAATACGGCTGCTAACATCCTAATTCCTCCCGTAAATGGTAGATTTGGAGTGCTGTGCTGTGATGGAACAGTAGTGGACAGCTGGTGGGTGTGGAGTGACTCAGGCAGAGGAAGGAGAACAGACTGACTGGGTTCAAAAGGTCAAGGACAAAGAACCCAATCCTGCTTTTTTAAGACGAGAAATATCTCAAAATTAAACTTTAATTTGCAGCTGTTTTATTTTTTAGTAGCATAGTTTACTTATTTACAGTAGACCTGCAGTTTGGTCAATAAAGGACCACCAAACTAGGGTAAGGAAAGGAGCTCAGTGCTCTAAAGATTCTTTGCTAAGAAAACCTCTTTGCGTTGACTTTGATGCATTTGTAAACAAAAGCTTTCCTCTTCCTCTTAGGTTCCATCGAGTCGCTTCAGGTTTTTGTCATGGCATCGTCTGGAGCAGTGTGACGTCACAGGTGACCAGCTGGCCTGTCCTCGTGTTAGAGAAGGTGGAAAACCCCACATTCCTATGTGCTTCACTTTAAGTGCAAACTGTAGGATTGTTAAATGTTTCCTTTTGGACAACCTGCAAAGGGCCGTCACAAGAGGAGCTACATCTAGCAGAGGATGTCGATGTCTTACTGGAGAGAGGGAGGAGGAGGAGGAGGAGGAAGGAAGAAGGACAGAGGTGGGAGGAGAGGCTGCAGGAGAACTGGGAAAACTGCCTCGTAAGTCAACTTTTTGTGTGTTTTATGTTGGTGGACTGGGCAGAAAAAGAGAATTGGTTCGCTTCCCCAGGAGTTAAACTTGTCCTACCAAGACTTGGGAGACCCCTACCAGCTGGAGAACTTTTTGCGGATCCTCCGTCGGTTGATCCGTGTGGAAAAACTACAACTGATCGACAATTCTCTCATGAACCTGAGTTCTGTGCGTCTGCCAAGGTAGAAGCTTATTGTTACATTATTATGACATTTTGCTCTTTCTTCAGGTATTTTTTGATGGTTGTTTTTCTATTGCAGGTGCCGAATGCTAAACCTGCACCGTAACCACCTGGTGTATCTACATCAGCTGCCAAAGCTCCCGGCGGTAGAGCACCTTTGTCTGTCGGAGAACGCCATCGCCTCCCTGGGTGGACTGGGATCTCTGGGGCACAGCCGGCTTCGCTCCCTCAACCTGACCCGCAACCCAGTGGCCTTTACTCAGGACTACCGCGCACGGTGACGGCATTCACGTTGCAGAGACGTTTTGCCAGCGTTTGCGGCCGTTGGTTGGCATCGCCTTCATTCCCCTTTTCTTTGTGTACAGGGTTTTCTCCTGTTTGCCAAACCTGGAGGTGTTGGACGGGATTCCAAAGCTGCCAGCAGACGCGCTGCCTTTCAGAATAAGAGCCCCTGAAACCACAAGGATCTGTAACATTTTGTGACACTCCTAAAGTTGGATACTTAGAGACTCAACAGAAAGTTCTGCTTAGATGACACTAATATATTTTATTTAAGGGCACAGGGACTTGAAATAATTTTTTTTATACTTTAACATTGTATAACTTGACACCAATATTTTAATAAGTCTTTTGTAAAATTCTTTCAAAGGTATTTTTATAATAAAACAAAAGTGTTCAACTTGTTTTCGCCTCCCTTCCCTGCACACAGCTTTTTGAATGGATTCTGGAGAAACTTGATCCACATTCAATGGCTGAGATGAACTTGTGCTCCCGGCATCTCACAGGTGGGAGGTAATTCCCCTTCGTCTGCTGCAGAAATGCGATGTTCACGCTTGAGTCTTTTATGGGGATCGCTCAACCACAGAGCAGTTTCATAGGAGAGTTTGTCCCCCCACCCCCCAGCTGTTTCACAGCGAACACTCACAGCTGCATCTGCTGTGTATGAGAAAAGTAACAGGACGTCCGCTTTGAACTCATCAAATATTTACCGTCCACACTCTTTTGTGTCCTCCCACTGACTGGGTAATGATCCGCTGAGCTTCATGCAGAGTCATCCAAAGCAATCACACTTTTAGAATCTAGGAGAGATGTGCACATTCTGTGTGAAAGTAAACACACTTCACCTGGTTCATCAGAAGCTTCACTCTGTGCACTAAAGATGAGTTATTTTCATATTTGGAGGGGTTATGCAACCTGCTTCCGTCCTGATTTATTCATATGCTGCAGCGCAGTACTCTTCTTTAATAATGGTTTCACTTTCCCCATTCACCTGCAGCAAAAACACACAAGGCCACTTGACACTTTAAAGTGAGCCTACAAGTAATTGTCGGCACACACATGTAAATACAGTGTAGCATACGTGCACAGCACTCCTGTTTTTCCCCACATTATTGCAGAGAAGAACCCAATTTAAGCAGCAGTGAGAAAGCGCATCCTGTCTGTTAGATGCTTCTTTGGGGACTTGGTTTCCTGTCTAGTTGATAAATGAGCGAAGCTGCATAGACAGGATAATGAGCTCAGCGGCTCTTTGTGCTGCCAGCAGGATCCGGGTCAAACGGGGCGCACGGTTGTGGTATGTGGCGGCGTGTGTGGCGTTTTATGCGGTTCTGTGGATGCAAACACAAACATGGTGTTTTGTAAACAAGCTTTACATTGATCTTGTGCCGGTGCTACATGGAGAGCTTGATAAGACAGTTTTTATCAAGATAGATTTAGACTCTCAGCCACTAAAAGAGTTAATTGATCAGCCCATGGGGTAATTCAACGACCGATGGGGGTTTTCAGGATGTCAGGGGTTAAGGGGAGTCATCATCTGAGCAATTGCTCAGTCTCTGAAAACACACGTGTTTTCTCAGGGATGAGACACCGGTTGGTTTCACATTCCTCCTGGGACAAGATTGTCAGCAAATCTCGTGAAAGCCCAAGGGCAGGAAAAATTTTAGAGAGGGGGGTGTAAATACAGGAATGACAGAACGAGCAGTGTTGAAGCGAACGAGCCCTTTATTAGCCCTTGTTCTATCTTAGATGACCCCACCCTTGCATTGACGTTTTCTCCCTACCATGACAAAGGTGGATAAAGGTAGGAAGAGTTTATGTAATCTATGGACACCAGTAAAGATCACAAATCATTGAAGAAAAAAGATTCAGAGCACTGTCTAGTGGGTCTAGACTCCCAATGTTAAAGTGCCTAGGATAGCACAAGGGTTAAAAATTCCTTTTTATAAGCCTTTTATTTTTTCTCGTTTCATGCTAAAATCTAAAATAAATGTATACACGAAGCGTGAAAGTGTTGGTTAACTACTTTTTCCTTTTTTATTTGAAATGGTAAAGAAAAGGGGAGAAAGTATACATCTTCAACACTGATAATTAATGTAAGAGGAGTATATCCATGTTTGTCTGAAATGTAGAAATGATATTTATAATACCCAGAAACCCATAATACACCCGTAAGGGGGGGGGGGGGGTATAAAAATAAAGGGTTACATTTATGCTGTTTTTATAAATACCAAGTTACAAGAATAAAGATACCAGTAATATTAAATCAAATCTGCTCTTGACAGGGAATTAATAAAAAGTATTTGTGCCAAATTTGTTTTTTTGAGTTCTTAATTGCTAAGTTAATTTTTCGCTTCTGAATATTTCTAATACAATTCCAAACCAATTGTCCAAAGTGGGCTCAATTTTCTTTTTTTGTGTTTAGTAAAATCTGGAATGAACTCCCACAAACCATCAGGACTCTGACATCACTAAGACTATTTAAAGGAGCATCTATACTTAATTTAAAAGACAGATAAAGCAGCACAGATGACGTTGCTTCTAACTTCCTCTCATGCTGTTTCTCCATGAATGGTATATGATTGCATAATTGTTCTGTTTTATCTTGGTATGTACTATGGTTCAAGGTTGTTACAACCGGGGGTGGTAGTGGGGATAAGCTCCCACTCCCTATAAAAAGCTCCCATCGTGTGCGTCTCATATAGCCTCTGACAACCCAGTCCAGCTCCTGGCCTTCTCGTGTGGCTTTGCTACTAAGCCCGGCGAAACCGTTTTTACTGACAGGAGAAGGGGCAAAGGCGGCCTGTTGGCGCCTCAAAACCAGCTGCTTCGGGCAGGTGGGGCTCGTAAACCTTGGACGGTAGCTCACCTAGGAGAAGGAAACTCTGATTACAAACCTCCGCTGCCTTGCGGTATACCCTCTCAGGGAAGGCTAAGGGAGTAAACCCTGACAGAAAATCCGGAGCCGGAGTCCCAAAGGCGGTGTGACATCGTATCGTCAATACCGGCAACTCCTGCGGCGCAGCTGGAGCCAAGCTGTACTGACTCTGTCTTTCCCTTGGACCCTTCAGTTTCACGGAGAGGGGAGGACTGCTGCATGTGTAACCGGCAGGTCTGCCTGTGACAGGTGTAGGCTTGCTGATTGGGGATTTGGTACAGCTGTGTCTGTCCCTATATAAGAAACGGGGAGTGAGTGGACAGACAGTGGCTGCCTCTTTGCGTGGTGGTATGTATGGCTGAAGCTCCTCTTGTTGGGGGGGGACGTAGATCACATTTTACTCATATTCTACTCTTTTTTTTAACTAGATGCTGTAAGCGGCTGGACGTATTGCAGATGTCTTGAGCCACTGCGTGTTCTTTACCCACCCCTTTTATACATTTTAATGTGCTTTTAGAGTGATGTTGTACTTATTGTGTGGTTGACTCTGATTTATTTTATTGGTTTACAGGTCTGAGTCGGGCGCCGGTGCGTGTGGTGTCGGTGAGGGGGCCTCTGGTGGCAGCGTCTTCCTCACTCCAGTTCCCTCACTGTATTTGTTTATTATTTTTCCCTTTTAGTGTGTAGTGGAAGTTTCTTTGGCATGTTTTTTTCTTATCTTGTGTGGGGTTGTTTTAGTTGTTTTCAGCACGGAGTGGAGTGAGGTGCGCTGCCTCTTACTGGCTTAGTCCACGGCCTCTCTCTTTCCCTCCCCTCCTGCACGGGCGGTCGGCTCGGCCTTCCTGTTTTTATTCCTGGATCTCCCTTTTATTGTTTATTCTGTGTACTGTTAATCAGAGTGAAACTGCATTTTTAGAGCAGGAGTTTTCCCATGCTTTGTGTTGCATTATGGAGAAGGTTGAACGGTGTTCACAGGGGCGGACGTTGGATTCCTCTAGGTTGCTTCGAGACCAGTTCGTGGAGAATGTGTTAGATCCCAACCTACGCCGGGAACTGAAACGGTTGGTGAGACAGGATCCAAGAAGCTCATTGTTGGAAATCAGAGCAGAGGCTATTCGTTGGGAACAGGAGGGGCGCTGTGGGGAGCCACGGGGGCGAGTTTATTCAGTCCCTTCTTTTTCCTCAGTGCAATATTTGAATGCTAGAGCCCCCACCCCTACAAACACAGAGGTGTCAGCCTTGCGGAAGCTGTTAGAAAAACAGCAAGAGCAGCTGGATAAACTGACACAGGGTTTTCTGGCTCTACAGGCAGCCTCTCAACCCCCAACTAGCCGTACACGGTCCAGTGTGGTGTGTCGGCGTTGTCAAAAACCCGGTCACTATGCTCGTGAGTGTGAGAATGAACGTGTCCCAACCCAGCCAGGAGCCTCACTTTCTGTGGCAGCTCAGGAGGCGGGAAACGTCCACCATCTGATGTGAGGGGCCAAACATCAGGTGGAGAGAGTGCTGGCTCCCAGGGTCGGGGTCCATTCGTGACCTCAGGCACATCCAACCTTGTGGCACAATGCCCTACAGTAGCTGTTAAATTAGGAGGGGTGGTCGCTAACCTTCTCCTTGACACAGGCTCGATGGTAACCACCATATCTGAAAGCTTCTTTAATCAATCTTTGCAGCAGGTTATTAGACCTTGCAATTGGCTCGCGTTAACGGCTGCAAATGGGTTGGAAATCCCATACCTCGGCTATGTTGAACTAGACGTTGTTGTTTTTGGTCAGCTTATGGCACAGCGGGGTGTCTTGGTTGTTAAGGACCTTGCACGACCTAATAGGTCTTCAGATGTTGTGGGTGTGTTGGGGATGAATGTTATTAAAGAGTGTTACCAGCAGCTGTTTAATCAACATGGGCCTGATCTCTTTGCTCTCCCTGAAGTACAGCAGACGCCCCAGGACTGGCAACAGGCATTACAGTGCCACCATCAGATGACGTCTAAAGCTCAGGTGTTGAAGAAAGGGATGGCCCGGGTTAGAGGCAAGCGCTCGGTTATCATACCAGGAGGCACTGTTAAATGGGTTGCAGCCACATGTTGCTCCCAGTTCACACAGTTAACAGGTGCTGCACTAATTGAGCCCTTGGAAGATGGCTACACCCTTCCTGAGAACCTTTTGTTATCTCCAGCCATGGTCGTTGGTCAGGAGGGCACAGTTTATATCCCTATTGTGAATGTAGGGAAGCTGGACATAACCCTCCGACCCCACCAGCCGATTGGCCTACTCAGCCAGGCAGATGTGGTCAGTTTCCCAGATGGCGTTTCATTTGTAAAACAAAGCAGTAGATCGACTGCTATGGTTGCGTCTCATACAACTGTGGAGATGAACACTGTCCAAAAACAGGTCCAGTCGGTTGACCTATCGGCATTATCGGACTTGGATCAGCAGAAGGTGAGAGCATTGTTGTTATGCCACGAGGGTGCTTTTGCCACCTCAGAGTTTGACCTGGGTTGTAGCAATTTGATAACCCATGACATACCTCTGCTTGATGAGACCCCTGTGAGGCAGCGACATAGGCGAATCCCACCGTCTGATTATGATGAGGTTAGGGCTCATGTACGCAAACTGCTGGACAGTCAGGTCGTACGGGAGAGCTGTAGCCCCTTCGCCTCCCCAATAGTCCTGGTTCGGAAGAAGGATGGGACTTTGAGGTTGTGTGTCGACTACAGACTTTTGAACAGCAAGACAAGGAAGGATGCTTTCCCTCTACCAAGGATCGAGGAATCACTGGACGCCCTATCAGGTGCCAGATGGTTTTCAACACTTGACTTGGCCAGTGGCTACCATCAGGTGGCAGTAACGGAGAAGGATAAGATGAAGACTGCTTTCTGTACACCCTTCGGCCTGTTTGAGTTTCAGAGAATGCCTTTTGGCTTATGTAATGCCCCCAGTACTTTCCAGCGGCTTATGGAAAGGATGTTTGGGGACCAGAACTGTCACACTCTGTTACTGTACTTGGACGATGTGATTGTCTTTTCCTCCACTGTTGATGAGCACCTGACTAGATTGGAGCTGGTCCTCAGCCGTTTTGAAAAGGAGTCCCTGAAAATTAAGCTGGAAAAGTGTCATTTCCTTAAACAGCAGGTGGACTACCTGGGTCATGTTGTGTCTGCAGCTGGTGTGGCAACTGATCCAAAGAAGATTGCGGCTGTCGCCGAATGGGCCCCTCCCCAGACTGTATCTGAATTAAGAACATTCTTGGGATTTGCAAGCTATTATAGGCGCTTTGTGGAAGGCTTTGCCCAGTTGGCTGCCCCTCTTCATCAGGCTATTGCTGAGTTGTCCGGGAAGAGGCGTCGTCAGCGGAGGGAGTCCTTGAATGAAGCATGGACCCTCCAGTGTGAGGGTGCTTTCCAAAGACTGAAAGAAAAACTAATCTCCTCACCTGTTTTGGCATATGCTAACTTTGATCTGCCTTTCATTTTAGAAGTGGATGCAAGTCACGAGGGTCTGGGCGCAGTGCTGTCTCAAGAGCAGGAGGGCAAAATCAGGCCCATAGCCTACGCCAGTCGTAGTCTTCACCAAGCAGAGAAGAACTACAGCTCTATGAAACTTGAGTTCCTGGCAATGAAGTGGGCCATGACACAGAAGTTCCGGGACTATTTGGTGGGCCATAAGTGTGTAGTGTGGACTGACAATAATCCCCTTAGTCATTTGCAGACAGCAAAGCTGGGAGCTACAGAGCAGCGTTGGGTAGCAGAGCTGGCTGTGTTTGATTATTCAGTGAGATACCGCTCTGGCCGCACCAATCAAAATGCTGATGCTCTTTCTCGACAACCTCAAACCAAGGCCTGTACCATCATGACGCCAGTTTGTCCAGGGTCTGTGTTACCAGAAGGACTTCAAGAGGTGGAATGTGCTCCCATTTCAGCCACTCAGTCCAGTGTTTCCACGGTACCGCAACGGACTACAGATGATCTGGTGGTTTTGCAGCAGGCAGATGCAACCATTGCACCGATTATGCACCTGGTTGGGCAGCAGCGAATGCCTGGCCGGCTGGAGAAGCAAGCACTGGAGGTCGGGGCACAGAGACTGCTTCGCCAGTGGGGTCGGCTTAGCATTAAAGATGGACTGTTGCATCGTACCTACCAGCGACCAGACGGGGGTGAGCCAGTCCTCCAGCTAGTACTGCCAGAGAGCCTACAGGAAGAGGTGTTTCAGCAATTGCATACCCACCATGGCCATCAAGGCATTGAACGTACTCTGGAGTTGATCCAGCAAAGGTGTTACTGGCCACGTATGGGTGCCATTATTCGGGATTGGTGCCTGAAGTGTGAACGGTGTTGTCTGGCCAAAATCACCCGACCCCAGGTACGAGCACCTTTGGGTCATCTCTTGGCTTCTAGGCCGAATGAAATTCTGGCTATTGACTTTTCCATGTTGGAGCCAGCGAGGGATGGGAGAGAGCAAGTACTAGTTATGACCGATGTCTTTTCCAAGTTTACACAGGTTGTGCCAACCCGAGACCAGAGGGCTTCTACTGTGGCAGACATCCTCATCAAGGAGTGGTTTTACAAGTTTGGGGTCCCTACACGGCTTCACTCGGATCAGGGCCGCTGCTTTGAAAATAACATCATATACCAGCTTTGTGAGTTGTATGGCGTTGAGAAGTCCCGCACAACACCCTACCATCCTCAAGGAAATGGCCAATGTGAGCGGTTTAATCGCACGCTTCATGATCTGCTGCGAACCATCCCAGTTGACCAAAAGCACCGCTGGCCCGAGTATTTGCCCCAAGTGTTGTTTAGTTACAACACCACTCCACACCAGTCAACAGGACACTCTCCATTCCTTCTCATGTTTGGTCGTGAACCTCAGTTGCCTGTTGACTTTCTTCTGGGTCGCATTGAGGAGCCTGTTGCCGGCGAGGCCCGTCATTGGGTCAGTGAACACAAGAGGAGGCTACAAGTGGCTATAGTAGGTGCCAGAGAACGAATGCGCCTAGCTGCTGCGGGGAGGAAGGAAAGGGCAGACAAACATGTTACAGAGGAGGTGTTGCCAGCTGGACAGAGGGTGTACCTGAGGGACTTCTCACACAGAGGGCGCAACAAGATCCAGGACAAGTGGGCTCCTGAAGTGTTTGTGGTCACAAGACATCCTGAGCCTGGAGGGGCCGTCTATACAGTTGCCCCACAGGATCAGCCTGAAAAGGTACGGCAAGTAAATCGTAGCATGATTAAGCCTATACCTTTGGAACCACCCGTTTTGCCAGATAGACCCAGTTCTAGAGCAAGGAGCCCTGACGTTGAAGAGAATGGCTTCTGGATTTCAAGACCTTCATCAGGACAAAAACGAACTGGGGTCCTGGCCGTACCTACAGTGGAGGCTGCTCCTGCTGCCTGTCCGAATACAGTCGACCCTCCTGTATTACGAAGGACTACTCGCCAAACGGCTGGACAGCATACAAACCCCCATCATCTACCAGTGGGTGTTGGGACTAGGTTAGAGGGGGCTGCAGGGTCTCAGGTGCGGGTGTCCAGCAGTATGCTTGAAGGGTTGTTTCGCCCGTGGCAGTGAGTTGTCGGGACGCCAACAAAAAAAAACGGGGGAAGAATGTAACCGGCAGGTCTGCCTGTGACAGGTGTAGGCTTGCTGATTGGGGATTTGGTACAGCTGTGTCTGTCCCTATATAAGAAACGGGGAGTGAGTGGACAGACAGTGGCTGCCTCTTTGCGTGGTGGTATGTATGGCTGAAGCTCCTCTTGTTGGGGGGGGACGTAGATCACATTTTACTCATATTCTACTCTTTTTTTTAACTAGATGCTGTAAGCGGCTGGACGTATTGCAGATGTCTTGAGCCACTGCGTGTTCTTTACCCACCCTTTTTATACATTTTAATGTGCTTTTAGAGTGATGTTGTACTTATTGTGTGGTTGACTCTGATTTATTTTATTGGTTTACAGGTCTGAGTCGGGCGCCGGTGCGTGTGGTGTCGGTGAGGGGGCCTCTGGTGGCAGCGTCTTCCTCACTCCAGTTCCCTCACTGTATTTGTTTATTATTTTTCCCTTTTAGTGTGTAGTGGAAGTTTCTTTGGCATGTTTTTTTCTTATCTTGTGTGGGGTTGTTTTAGTTGTTTTCAGCACGGAGTGGAGTGAGGTGCGCTGCCTCTTACTGGCTTAGTCCACGGCCTCTCTCTTTCCCTCCCCTCCTGCACGGGCGGTCGGCTCGGCCTTCCTGTTTTTATTCCTGGATCTCCCTTTTATTGTTTATTCTGTGTACTGTTAATCAGAGTGAAACTGCATTTTTAGAGTTTGAGTTTTTAATTAAATTACATGTTTTACAAGCTTTTATTGTCTCAGCCATTTTTTGTGTTGGTGGTCCCACTCTGCACTGACGGTACCTTGGTCACACATGGGCAACAGCTATCCCTCCATTTCACCCTGCCCAGGCTCAGTAGCTCCACTGGAGAGGACACTCCAGCGCCATCGAAAGATGGCGACACAACATGGGAGGGGACAGATACCCGTTATAAGCTCGTCCGATTGGCGAAGGAAACGAACGCCAGGGGTCTCCTTTGATGGTGGGAGAGGTCATTGTGCCTCATTGGACAGCTACCGCCCGCCTCAAGCTGGGCAGCCCCCAGCCAGTTAGGTGCTGTCTCGCCATGGCCTACCTGCCCCACTGGGTGCGTGGGGATTAGAGAGGTGCCTCTCGAAAAGTGGGCCAATAAACACTTGCACCAGGCAATCCCAAAGCACTAAGAAAAAAGCCTCCAGCTCTTCGTTTTGCTAGTTGGAACGTCAGGACCATGTGTCCCGGACTCACTGCAGACCTCCAGCAGATCAATGATGCAAGGAAGACAGCTGTCATCGATAGAGAACTCTTGCGACTAAACATCGACATTGCTGCCTTACAGGAGACACGGTTGGCTGGCAACGGCACCATCAGAGAAGCAAACTACACCTTCTACTGGCAGGGGAAAGCTCCAGACCAAGAGGTTGCACCACTCAAAGAAGAGAGGTCGGCCGCGCATCAACACCAGTTGCTCCAGCAACCTTGCGAAAACTCAGCAAGTCAACAGCAGGCTGGAAAACACCCTCAGCGAGGGAGTGGCAACAGATGGCACCATTGATTCCAGGTGGCTCCACCTCCGCGATGCTGTATACAACTCTGCCATCACTGCCTAAGGGAAGAAAGAGAGGAAAAACGCTGACTGGTACGAGGCCCACTGGGAGGAAATGGAGCTTGTGACCGAGGCAAAGAGAAAAGCCCTTCTGGCTTACAAGGCCAAGCCCAGCCCAAGTACACTACAAGCCCTACAGAATGCCAGGAACAAAGCCCAGCAGACTGCCCGCCAGTGCGCCAACACCTACTGGCTGAACCTCTGCAGCAGTATACAGTCAGCTGCAGACTCAGGCAATGCAAGAGGAATGTACGAGGGCATTAAGAAGGCAATAGGCCCAACCCTCTACAAGACCGCCCCCCTCAAGTCCAAAACGGGCCAGGTGATCATCGACCAGGAGAAGCAGATGGAGCGATGGATAGAGCACTATCTTGAGCTGTATGAAACACAAAACATAGTAACTGATGCAGCTCTCAATTCCATCCCAGACCTGCCAGCCATGGAGGAGCTAGACACCCCACCTACTTTGGAAGAACTCAGCAAAGCCATCGACAGCCTTCCCTGTGGGAAGGGACCTGGGAGCGACGGAATCCCCCCAGAGGTCCTAAAGAGTGGGAAATCAGCCCTGCTTCATCCACTCTATGACCTCCTCTGCCTCTGCTGGGATCAGGGCTACATCCCCCAGGACATGCGAGACGCCAATGTCATTACTTTGTACAAAAACAAAGGGGACAGGAGCGACTGCAACAACTACCGGGGCATTTCTCTCCTCAGCATTGTCTGCAAAGTGTTCGCCCGTGTCGCCCTAGTCCGCCTGCAGGCCCTTGCCTCCCGTGTTTACCCAGAGTCCCAGTGTGGCTTCAGGACTGGCCGATCAACTTTAGACATGATCTTCTCTCTACGCCAGCTGCAGTAGAAATGCCAGGAGCAGAACATGCCACTCTACATCGCCTTCATCGACCTCACAAAGGCATTCGATTTGGTCAGTCGAAGCGGACTCTTCAGTTTGCTGCGAAAGATCGGATGCCCCCCACACCTGCTTGCAGTGGTCATGTCCTTCCATGAGAACATGCACAGTACGGTCTGCTACAATGGTGCAACATCTGAGGCCTTCCCCATTAGGAGTGGAGTAGAGCAGGGCTGTGTCCTTGCGCCTACACTCTTCGGCATCTTCTTCTCCATGCTCCTTCAATATGCCTTCAGGGACTGTTGTGAGGGTGTCTACATCCACACCAGGTCGGATGGCAAGCTCTATAGCTTAGCCCGTCTTCGTGTCAAGACTAAAGTCACAGAAGTACTCATCCGTGAGTTGCTCTTTGCTGATGACGCAGCCTTGACATCACACACTGAAGGTGGCCTTCATCAGCTCGTCAGTTGCCTCTCCCACGCCTGCAAGGAGTTTGGATTACCATCAGTCTGAACAAAACCAACGTCATGGCCCAGGGCACTGAAACCCCTCCAACAATCGCCATTGACGGACACATCCTGGACGTTGTGGAGAACTTCACCTATCTCGGGTCCATGATCTCCAGTTCGCTGTCCATCGACTCGGAGATCAACAGCAGAATCGCAAAGGCAGCTGCAGTCATGGCCAAACTGATCCAGCGAGTGTGGAATAATTCCAGCCTCACTGAGAAGACCAGATTGCACGTCTACCAAGCCTGCGTGCTCAGTACTCTCCTCTATGGCAGCGAAACGTGGACCACCTACGCAAGGCATGAGAAGAGGGTCAACACCTTTCACTTGAGGTGCTTGCGGCGTGTGCTGCGGATCAAGTGGCAGGACAATGTCCCAAACACCGAGGTGCTGGAACGAGCCAACATGAACAGCATGCACGCAGCACTTGGTGAGAGACGTCTGAGGTGGCTTGGCCATGTCATGAAAATGGACTCAGGCCGCATTCCTAAAGACCTCTTCTACGGCGAGCTAGCCATAGGCTGTAGAACAAGAAGGCGTCCAAAGCTGCGCTTCAAAGACGTCTGCAAGAAGGATATGAGGTGGTGCTCCATTGACCCCAACACATGGGAAAGTCAAGCAGACGATCGCCACATTTGGAGACTTGCAGTTAGGCAGGGTACAACAGATGCAGAGGCCAAGCGGAACGAGAATGCTGTACAGAAAAGAACCAGGAGGAAGCAGCGGCAGCAGCAGCTGCAAGAGCCATCATCCTTCACCTGTACAAAGTGTGGCAGGGACTGCCATTCCAAAATCGAACTGCACAGCCACTCTCGGTGGTGCAGGTAGATTCAACAAGGAGCTACACCATCGTCTCTCGAGACGGACGACTATGGATGTCTTGAGTTAATTGTTCTGCAGAGCAGGAACCTGCTGCTGAAAATGTTTTTAATCTTTTCTGTTTAATGAATGATCTAAATAATTAGTCAGGACTTGAACCAGGGCCTTCTTACTGTGAGGCAAGAGCACTAACCACCGTGCAGCCAAATATGTTCTTTAAAGCAAAATAACTGAATTTGATCATCCCTCAGGCATAGTTCACGAATATGCTGGTCTTCTATGCACTGTTCTAGCATTTGATTGTGTTCTAAGCACAGTTTCCTCACAGCAAGAAGGCCCCTGGTTCAAGTCCCGGCTGGGGGACCTGAAGCAGAACATCAATGGGGGACTTTTCTGTGTGGAGTTTGCATGTTCTCCCCGTGCATGCATGGGTTCTCTCCGGGGACTCCGGCCTTCCCGAACGGTCCAAAAACATGCTTCATAGGTTACTCTAAATTGTCACTAGGTGTGAATGTGAGTGTGCGACCCTGTGACAGACTGGCGACCTCTCCAGGATGTCCCCTCACTTCGCCTGGAAGTGGCCGGGATAGGCTCCAGCAGCCCCTTGACCCCGAAAGGGATTAAACGGACTAGAAGATGGATGGAGAGAAGGCAAGGCAGATTATTTTTAGACCACAAGTCATGACAGAAGACGGAAAGTTCTAGAAGATGTTCACTAAAAAACCCAAAGTTTTAGAATAAGGCGGTCTCCAGAAGATTACAGGGTCATTCAAAGACTGAAAGCAATAGATTGTTATGAAAAAAAGGCAACAATGAACCCAGATAGGGAACTTAAGACTGAGTGGTCTTGTCAAAAGAATTTTCTGATTTCTACAAAAAAGGCTTCAAAACAGACACAGTGTTAAGACTGTCACAATTCTCTTCAAACCATTCAATCTTTTTATTCCATTTCATCCACAAATGCATGATTCAATACACTCAAAATCCCTCATTTTGTATTAAATATAGCTGGTGTACAAATTTTACAAATATTTTACTTTACATTGGACAGTAGACTGTAGAGGAAGCCGCTTTACATTATAGTCTTCAAGCCAACACTGAACTTGAAATCTTCACCTTTTTGCCAGCTCAAAGCTCTTCAGCTGAAAATGCTTTTCTGAAGTGTAGATTGACCAAAAAGCAGATCTCCAAAAGTGGAAAGGCATAAGTCACTGCGATACTGGGCATCGAAGAACCGTCACCAGAAGTATCTTTAGTTGGGATTTGCAGAAATATCCGTTTTCCTGCCCGTCAACCATCAGAAAGTGGCAAAAGCTGCTTCTGTCAGGGACGAGAACGGATAACGGCCACAGCTTTCTGATTGTCAAAGCCGTCATCAGCAATAAATTACTAAACGTCACCATTGGAGTTTGAATTCCTGCTCAAAAACATGCATGAAAAATAACAGAAGTCTGAACAAGTAAACAAACTGATAATATAATATATCTCTGCTGTTGTTTCACTAAAATGTCCCAATGATAAAACATACGCTGTGAGGCACTTAAACAATCAGGCAGATGTGTGAACAGGTAAAAAATAGCAGATAAACAGCTAAGACTAAAAATATACAGTATAAAAGCAGGCTCTGCACTGCAAATCCAGTCCTTCTCACAGAGTACAGTGTTTACATTTTATTCTCCCAGTTTTCCAAAGAGGAACTCTGAATGATTCTTCTGGAAACGAGTGGAAGAGTGAGGCGGGCGGCGGTCAGAAAGGCACTGCAGCTGACGGTTCTGCTCCTCCTACATCTCTGCTCTCCGGTTGGTTCCTTTGTTTGGAGCGGCACCGTCTTCCTCCACTCCCTCGTCCTCCTCCTCGTAATGCTCCTCCTCATTCTCTTTTGCGCCGTTTGGGGGTTTTTCCTCTTTTCTGGGCCCTTCTTGGCGCTTTTCTTCATCCTGAAAACAAACCAACAGAATTTCAATTCCAAAGAGAGGAGAGAGGTTATTGCTTCAAGCTTCAGGAGTCAGGAAGGATTTCTACATCAATCTAAGAACATGACATTCAGTATCCCTTCAAATGGAACTCAGTAAAGCTGAAGAGCAAAGCAAAGAGGATGATCAGAACCTGGTTACGGTGAAAGGTCATTGAAAACAATCACATGTAGTCAAAAAGGAAACAAATGCAAAACCTCTGATCCAGACTGGGAACTACAGATAAAGTTGCTGTTCTGCAAGGAGCAAGGAGTCAAACAACTTTTTCAAGATCCACTTGTGACTTCAAGTCCCATTCCGATCATCTTTTAAAATGTTTTTAAGGTGCTCCTAGTGGTCTTTGAATTGTGATTATGCTGTTTTTAGCCAAAATAAACAGAAACTAGCGTTTTCTAGGACACAGTTTCTCCGGAGTGGCAGCATTTCATTAGAAATGTTGTTGTGGGCGGCGCTGTTGACATGTAGCAACCCCAACCCTTCCCCATTCAGCTCAGACGAGGAAAACAAAGACGGACATGAACCTATTTGTCTGCAGGTGGATGATCACAATAAAGCTACTTCATCTACATAACAAACACCACCTTTTTCCAAAGAGATCTTTTTGGCCTGCTCATGATTGCTCCACAAGGTCTCAGAAAAGCAGTTTAAATGTGTCTTCAATGGTCAGAAAAACGCTACAAGAACATGTTAAAGACATGTCAGAGTGGTTCTGTCTGTGTGAACCTCATTCCCCCAGAATTTATAAAAATAAAACCAAATAATCCCAGAAGTAGTGCCGACAAACGCGATTATGACTCCTCTTAACCTCGAAAAATGCTGTGCAATGTTAGCATGACAGCACAGGAAGAGAAATGTTGTCTATGGCCTTACAAATGACGGAAAATCAGAATGGCAACAACAAATCAAAGTGAAAATGCTGTATTTTATTTCCCTTGATGTCAGTCCCTTTTTCTGATCCAGTCTGTATGAAAAGGTTTGGCCGCAGTTCCACTAATTGCCACTAGATGCTGGATTGAGTGAGTGTGGCGAGTCTCAAGGGACGTTTTGGTCCAGGTGTATCTTTTAGAAAAGAATGTACCCAGAACCCACCTGTTCTATGTTTTCTTCATTATAAGGATCCTCCCCTTCATCTTCAACCCCATCCTCCACCTCTTCTCTTTTTTTCTCTGCAGCTGTGTCTTGCTGGGCCTGAAAGACAACAAAAAGTAAAATCATGCAGATGAATGTTCTTTATCAGTGTTTTCATTTATTTAGTCACATTATTCTCATGGTTTACGTCAGCTAAAAATAAGCAGAGCTTTTTTGATCTCATGCAGTACGAAGCGGGTAGTGTTTGTGTCCATGTTACCTCATCTTCTACTTCTTCCTGGTACTGATCATCTAGTGCATCTTCCTGCTGATCTGGGTTTCCAGCAATCTGCAAACGCATGGTCAGGCTCAACTTTTATGAAGTGACAGGTTTCTTTCCTTCAGCTCTTACTCTGTCCTCACATTTCTGTTTCTCTTTTGCACTGTGATGCGATTCTATTAAGTCTCTGTGGGGTATCGTTTGCTTTGTTCTCATCTCCTTAAAGTTAAAACTGAGTCCCACTAGCTGTGACGCACCGAGGTGTGTGAAAATAGTTCTCTGCATTTGACCCATTCCCTATGGAGGGATTGGGTCCCATTTTTAGACTGTCTGGATTTGAACTCACAACCTTCCAGTCTCAGGGTGGACACTCTACCACAAGGCCACTGAGATGGTTCCTGTCAACTCACCACCAGTTCTTCGTCTGCAGCAGGTTGTTCAGGTCGCAGGGGGCTGTGCTGAGCGGGCGCTGCCGGCTCCTCTTCCTCTTCTACCCCCTCCTCTTCCTCCTCAGCCGCCCTGTGCGGCCTCCGCTCGTCCTCTGCCTCCTCAAACTCGTCTTCTCCCTGGTTGTTGGGGTCGTCCTCCGGGTCCACCTCACCATCAGCAGCACCCTGGAGAAGAGGCCATCACAAAGAATTATGATTGTGCTGATCAGAAGATAAGACTGGTGTGAGGAAAAAGAAAAGGGACGAACGTTTCATTTAAAATAAAATAATAAACTACATGTGTTGTAGTTTTTAGGACTAATTGCTACATTTACTCCAACAATATAATTTTAAACAGCATCCATTATGATGGGAAAATAATAGCATCAAGATTCAGCGCTGATCGTTTTCATCCATGATGAAGAGCCTCTGGTTGTTTGTTTTGATGATTTGTTATTATTAGATGCTTTTTGAGACTTTATAGACATAAGGTGGGGTCAGAGGTTACCTGATGTGGTTGCACCCTGTGATCCACTTCCTGTTTCTCCTCTTCCTCGTTTAGCACAATGTCCCTCTCTGTGAAGAAGAACGCAGAAACCAGTTACACGTAGAGAAACCTTCGGGTGGCTTTAACCCCTTCACGCCTGACTTTATTTCCAGGAATATAAAAAAAATATCCTTCTTCGTTTTTTTTCAATCCAATCCAATCCACTTTATTTATATAGCACATTTCTCAAACAGGCAGTTTCTAAAGTGCTGCACAGTGACCAAAAAACCAGACAAAAGATTGCCAGACAAAATAAAAACAAAGTACACCAGTAAAATGGATAAAAATAAAATAAAAATAAAAACAAGGTAAAAACAAGATATAAATACAGATAAAAACACAGAGGACCACACAACTCATGCGGTGTTAAAAGCTAGAGAATAAAAACTTTAAAACACTCCACAGAGGGCGCTGCTCTGACATGCAATGGCAGAGCGTTCCACAGCTTGGGGCCGACAACAGAGAACGCTCTGTCTCCCCTAGTTTTGAGCGTCGTCATGGGCTCCACAAGCTGGAGCTGGCCCTCTGACCTCAGAGCACGAGCCGGTTTGTAAATCTGAATGAGGTCAGAGATGTATTTTGGAGCCAGTCCATGTAGAGCTTTAAAAACAAGCAATACAATTTTAAAATTAATCCTAAAATTAACAGGATTAATAACATTTTCCTTTCCTTTCCTAAATTCAGTGGAGATCTGGATTGAATGGTGCGTTGCAGATTAGTGACAGAGTGTGAAGGGGTTAAACCTGACTATAAAAAAGACTTAAAACCAATGAAACCTATATTTGATGCAGCAGTTTAGTTGTTATACATTTTAAATAACTGTGGTTTAACCACTGACTGTATGTGAGACCTGGACCGAGTTAGTGTGACGTCACTCGTACAAAATGGCTTAATTCTGGCTTCAACAAAATGAAGTTATTTAGTCGCCATTTTTTTGGGATACAGACGCCGACATGTTGGAGCAGCGATTGGTTCAAGTCAGTGTGAGGCGTCGTTTCTAGGGCAACCACCCGTCACTCCCACTCTCACCCCTACCACATGAAATCTGTCAAACCTTTTAAACATCGGACAGCAGGCAGTGCCTAAATTTATTCAGGCACCTGATTGGTCAGTTTATAACTTTCAAAACTTAATTTACGGAAAAAAAAGAAAAGAAAATGAGCAAGAACATGTTAAAAAAAGGGTAGAGTAAGAATTGTTCTTCTGACCAATAGAATGGGTAATAGCTGTTTATTTCTCTATTGAAGTCTGTGAGATTTTCAGGTACTTCATGTTTAGAGCGCCGGGGGGGGGGGGAGGGGTCAGTCAGTCCAGATCTCGCATAAAGACAATGGGTTCAACACTGCATTATGTATTAATAAACATTAGACGACTGGATCACGCGAAGAAAAAGGTGTTTGTTTTGTGGAAAAAATCATTTCTAAACAGATCTTCATCACTTCTCTCTAAATCCTAATAAATTACACTTCTTGTTGTATAAAAAAGGTTTAAGAGGATTTTTATGGCTCACCTTCCACATCGTTGATCTTATGGTCGTCTTCTCCCTGAACAATGTCATTGTCCAAATTTTCATACTCTGTCCTCCTCCTAACAGGGACCATGAGAAGTGGCTTGTTAAAGACAAAGACTTATTTTGAATTGTCATTAGGTGTGATTTGGGATCCAACCTTTGCTGCTCCTCCTTCAGCAGCTGCTCCCGTCTGTCAGCCTCCCTGTGGTGCTGCTCCTCTCTTTCTTTCTCCTCCTTCAGCTGCTGCTCTCTTTCTCTCAGCACCTGTTCTCTTTGGGCCTGCAGGGCCTGCTGTCGCATCTGGATCTGCCGGCGCTCCTCCGCCTTCAGCGCCTCGATGCGCTGCTGCTCCTGCTGCTGCTCGTAGGGGGACTTGGCATTCCCAACCTGAGGTTCATTGAATTTAACAAAAAAAAACTATCATAATTGTAAATAAGGAATACTCTCAATATGATCCTGTTAAATGCATATTTGCTGAAACAATTTAAATGTCATCAAATGCATTGTAAATGCAAAAATCGGACCAGCTGTGGATGACGTTTCTGTCGATCCAGGGCATTCTCGTCTGGCTTCTCCCCCACCACCTCCTCCTCCTCCTCCTCCTCCTCTTCCAGTTGCTCCACTTGTGGTTGGTCCAGGTCTTCCTCCAGCTTCTCGGGCTTTCCTGCTTGAGCCATCTCCTCCTCTGCCAGCTCCCTCCTCCGCTCCGCCTCTCCTTCGCCGTCCTCCTCCCTCTCTGAAATGGCGTGCTGGGGGATGACCTCAGAATCCTGACGGTCCAGCTGAGAGGAAACCACATAAATGCCACCCAGCATTTGTCAAAGTTTGCCTAATCTTCTCCAGATTGATGTGAGAGACAATTCCCCGATAACGCCACACTACCTGTGACTCAGCGTCTCTTTGAGCATGGGGGTGTTGCTGAACACCCTCCTCCTTGTGTGCCTGTTCCAACATGGCTGGCGGCTGGTCTTCATGGACGTAAGGCTTTGGTGTAGCGGTGACCGCTTGTGCCTGTTGATGGGCCGGGTTTGGACCAGCCTGAGCTATGACGGACCCCCTGTCCAAAGACTCCTTCAGCTGCCTGTATTCATTTACCTGTGCCTGCCAGGTTCAAGAAAACGACAAGTTGAAATTCCGAAGGCACCAATTCACAACTTGATGTTCTCCTTCAGTGAACATCCTTAAACTTATTTCTGTCTTTTATTCATTTCTTGTGATGTTTAAAATTATTTCAGACATTTTTTTTCATTTTACAATCTAAAATAACCAGAAGACATTTTTGCAAAACCCCCCTTTTTTTGTCTTTGTCTTTAAAAGTGATGTTTGTTCTTACCAATAGTAGCTTTTTCAATTATCAACCCACACACAGCACAGGGATCACATTACGTCATCACATCTTCGGCATCCAGAAAACATATACAACTTGATGGTTTCTTCTTTTTTACAAGGTAAACACAGTTTCCTGAAACGTCAGCGCTGCGATTTACTGTGGATGTTTTTCTTCTCCATCTGAACGCTTCTGGGCTTCTTTCAGCAAACAGGATGAGAGTAAAGCATGGGAACCATTGTGAGCACAGACAGCTGGAGCCGGAGCCTGTTGGACCATATTTTAGTAATAAACTTACTTTTTATAAATATGAATATGTGAGGGGACTGCATGAGAACTGGTAAACTTAAAGACTCACTCCAATCATCCTTTGATCTGTTTTGAAAGCGCTGCCAATCTTTTAATTATAATTATGCCGTTTTTAGCCAAAATCTAAACACCTGTGTTGTTTTCTGGGACAAAGTTTCTCCAGATTGGCGGTAGATCTTTAGAAATTCGCATCCAAGTTGTGGGTGGGACCGTTGGCGCAGGACAACCCCATTCCCTGTCCCTCCCCATTGCTGAGGGATCTCGTTTTGTGCATTCACCCGCTAGCTTGCAGCCCCTCACTCCCCCTACCTAACACTGCAGGTGTAACAAAAATGGCGAGCTATTGCAGCTATGCAGCCGTACAGTTTTAATCCAGATTCCAACTCAGACGAGGAAAACAAAGACGTTCATGGATCTATTTGTCTACATGTGGAGGCATCAGAATGGAGCTTGTGGCCCACCCAGCATATTTCCTACGTAACAATAGGCTGTTTTTTTCAAATGATATCTTCTGACTGCTCATAATTCTCATGGATTTGAATGCTTAGATGTTCAGAAATGTAATTTTGAGCCTAATTTTCTTAATATGTATCATCAGAAAAATGCCACAACAACATGTTAAAAACACCAAAAAACTATTTTTATTGAAGTAGGTCTTTCAGTAATCCACTTCGTTGACTTTCCGCTGCTCCCTTTAGGGTGCGCCAAAGCACACCTAGATTTAACCCCAAGTTATCCCAGCTGTAACGTTCAGTCGGTTAAGTGGAGCATGGGAAATCAAGGTTTGATTCCCAGGGGGTGCAATGAGCCTCATCCAGTGTGGGTCCTTGGGCAAGACCCTTTGTGCTGCTGTCTAATTACGTAGCCAGAAGGGAGCACAAGTCTGGGCCTCCCAGATAAAATACAGGACTGTGTCAGAAAGGGCATTTGGCGTAAAACTCTCTGCCAAACCACCGGTGCCAATCAGTGAAAGCTGACTCGCTGTGGCGACCCCTGAAAGGATGTGCCAAAAGGTGAACAACTGTATCCTCCTGGCTTACACCAACCAGCCTCATGTCCTCCTTTGAAAACATCCACGAAGCTCCTCTTTGGTCTTCCTCTTTCCTGGTATCTCCAACCTCAACATTCTTTTACCAACATCATGGGTTTCTCCTCTCAGTGTGTCCAGACCATCTTAAGGCCCGTACACACCGGGACGAATATTCACCAGGCGTTATTCGCCAGCGTTTTTCACCACGTTTTTTGTGTTCACACCCAGGCGATTTTCGCTGACGATGAGCGGAGCGAACATGCAATTTCATTCCCTGACATTAGATGGCGCTTAATGTAAACAGAAATACTCCTGTACACAAGGTGGCGCTGCGCAACTTTACGATTCTTAAAGTCGCTTTTCACTCAGAAGAAGAGAGCAAGTATTTACACGCTTGTCAGAATAATACAAAGAAAACATGAATATTTCAAGCACCAGTAGCTCCAACTGGTGCTTGGTTCGGGGATATTTTAGAATGTCCGTCATTATTTCTTCGCGGCAGTGTAGACGCTACTTGGCGTCTATCTTCTTCGCTGGTATGTGTGCTCAGCAAGGCAGTTTTGTGTTTGAGCGCCCCCAAGTTGTGTTTTACTGTAACTTCAGAAGCTCCAGACACGTGTGCAAAAGCGCCGTTCTCATTGGTCGAATAGATTTCGACGCAACGCGTCGAAAAAAAAAAACGAAACCGAGGCGTTTATTTTTTTGACGCTTTGGCGCCTGGCGTTTTTTCGCGTCGGTGTGCACACTCTCATTGGTGCCCTTTGTTTAGTCACGAGGCGTTAAACGTCGGCGAAAATCGCCGGCGAAATTCGTCCCGGTGTGAACAGGCCTTTAGTCTGCTTCCCTGCATTCAACTCCAACAAATCTTACATGAGCTGTTCCTCTGATGGATTCCTTTCTATCCATCCATCATTCCTACAGAGAACCTCAACATCTTCACCTCTGATACCTCCAGCTCTGCCTCCCGTCTCTTACTCAGAGTCTCTGTCTCTAATCCAACAGGGCCATCACAGTCTTCTGCACCTGTCATTTCTTTCTGGCTGACTCGTCTTTGTCACAAATCACGTCTGCTCCTGTCTAACCTCCTCCTCTGTCACACCTATCACTACTGTCACCACAGTCTTCCAGCTCTCAAACATGTCCATGAACAATTCCAATGTTCTTTTCTACAATTTCAGACGTCCTCTTCCAAACCACAGCTCCTCTCTGTGTATCTTGTCATAGACTTTCTCTAGATCCACAAAGACTCGATGCAGCTCTGTTCTTCCCCAGAAGCTTCCTCAAAGCTAATATTGCATCTGTGGTTCCCTTATAATTCAAATTTGAAATGTTAAAACTGTGAAATCGAGCAAATATTTATCTAGGCTCTAAGCAAGTCAACTAATGCTGATAAATACAAACATACAGTGCAAACAAAGAGAATGGGCAGAGAAAAAAATGTCAGAGTTAAGTAAACAGGAGGAAAAGAAAGAAAAGGAGCTGCTGAAATGACAGAAACAGACACAAATAAGCTAAAAAGCACATGAAGACTGACGTTTAAAAAGCCATGCGTATCAATTAATCAAACTGTTAAACATCTGTATGTGTCCTTATGAACCACATTTAGTCCCACTTCAAAGGGCTTTCCTGGACCATAGCTTTTTAGCTCCTTTTCGGGTTTGGTATCTGCTATAAAGGCCGGTAAATCAAACAGAAGCAGTGGGCGGGGTTTGAAAGGCCACAGGTGAACTGCCGTCATCACAACGCGGCTGACATGGTAAACTTTTTAAATGCATCATCACTCTTCCAGTGATGACGTGGAAAAAAATACTTGACATCAGTTCATTTTTATGGATTTATCTGCTGGTATAGATATATACAGATGATGTGCAAATATTATTGAGGATTCCAAATTTAAACTTTTTCTGTCTTTGTTTTAGAATTAAAAAAATCTGTCTGTGCTCTTGATAAATTACAGACTCCTAATCAACTAATCTAACTAACAACTAATTTGTATAAATCATGGGCATTATTAGTGAAAACACTATTCAACCCTCTTCATTTGCAAAGGTAATCTGACCTTTTAAACTCATCTTTGCATTTGGCCAGTACCAATGCACAGGCATGCAGAGATCTTGAATCAGTCAGACAGAAGAATTTTCTTTTTTTTAAACTTTTCTTCCTTCCTGTTTAATTAAATTTTTCTCCGCAGTAATTTCATGACCGATTTTGATCTGACAAGGAAATTAAAGCTCTTTTATGCGGTAAAGGGAGCCAATAGTCACCCAGGGGCAGCGATTGAAGACAGCAGGCAGAGAGAAAATAAATAAATAAATAACCAAGAGTGAGCACATTTACTTTATTGCTGGAGCTCCAAAGGAAACCAGTGGAGCGCTTTAAATTCAATAAACCGTTTGAGCATTTTAAAGGTTTCCCTCAAGAAACAACAGCAACGTTAGTTTCATTAACTGAAAGCCAAGAAACACATCTGGGACGTCTTCCTCCTTTTAACTGAGGATTGAAAGTTTTTTCTTTAATTCTTTAAGTTTTTTCTTTAATTCTGTCTGATAAAAACTGGGAAGCGGATATTGATAAATCATGTAATAAAATGGTTATAGTATAACGGGGTGGGATTATATAAATTCGCTTCCTTCCACTCCCTTTCAAGCAATATTTATTAATATGTCTAATTATCATACATTTGATTAGTTACTTTATGAATGTACACCTGATGATTATATTGCTTTGGTGTATTATTTCTACTTAATTGCTTGAAATAAACCATTTCAAATCAAAATCAAAAAATCAAAGTTTTTCCCTTTAATGAGAAGAAATTTGGACTAAAGATGAAATTTGTTTAACATGAAGATTTTACCCAAACAAAATTAGGTTCGTTTTTATTCATCTTTAAAAAGAATATAAAATAACCTCCTTGTAAAAAAATACTGCGTCTTTACCATGAACATACATGACAATAGACATTCAAAATCAGCTGGAATTATGCAGAAAAACAACAAAAACAAGCTTCTGTTCACCACCTGAGCTGCAGACAGAGCACTTTTGTGATCCTCCAGAGTCATCCTGAGCTGCTCGTGCGCCGCCTTCAGGTCCTGATGCTGGACCTGCAAATAAAAAGCAGCTTTGAATCAGTCACTGCCGTGAGAGACCTTTGGACATCAAACCAAACTATTTCAGAAAAGCAAAAGGAGATCCTGCCAGTCTCCTCCTCACCTGCGTCTCCTGGAGCTGGGTGTGAATGTCATGGTGAGCTTTCCTCAGCTGTTTATTCTCTTCTCTTAAGTTATACACACTCTCTGTAAAACAGCAAACCATTTCATTGTTTTAAGTTCATTTGTTTTTAATTTCTTGTTTTAATGACCAAATGATGCACTTTTTATTTATTAGTTAAAGTGCTATACTTTTGTTTTTTTAATGAATGATGCACTGACCTAAGACCCCTTTAAATGTCATTTATACATGTGACAATGATGAATAAAGGATCCATCCATCAGCTTTGCAAGAGAGACTATAAAGAAACTGTGTAAACTCAACATCCAGATCTGTCAGAATAACGCAAATGATGAATATCACAGCACAATAAATTGATAGAATGGGATTGAAATTGTGTGCATCCCTAATTACAACCTTGGCCGCTAGATGTCACTATTTTTATTGTTGTTATCAATTCAGATGCCAGGGTGAGTATTTCTTAGTGGTGTCAAAAACAAGATCATTTGTCTGTTTAGGTTGTTTTAGTAGCAACCTCGTCAATGCATCTTTAAACAGTTGACTTAAGAAGTTCTGGGACAAAGCAGAGCACGAGCACCTTTGAGCTGCGAGACTTCCACTTCTTTGGCTTTCTGCAGTTTATCGAAGCGCTCCTTATGCTCATCCAGCAGCCGACTGTGGTCCTCGCCCTGCTGCTGGTGCTGCTCGTGCAGTTCATAGTACTGCCGTTTCAGCTCCTCGTGCTGATTCTGACAAAACAAATTATTCTCGTCATGCGTTTGAAAAACACACCGTCATTTCATAGGGCTTGAACAGGAAGGATGTGGTATGACGGGGCAGTTTGCAAGAGTGTCGGACGAGAAGACGGAGAAGGGCCGTTTGTGCTGTGACTTAGTGAACTTTATTGAGATGACAAATCATCCTACCTTCAACATTTGATGTTGTCCTTGTAAAGAGTTTAACTTGCTGTTGGCTTCTTGCTGTAGAAGATGGGAACAAAAATTACACAAGTAATTAAAAAAATGAAGAAAAAAACCAAAGGTTTCTCTGTCCTTCGTTTGGTGAGGTATTAAAAAAACATTTGAAAAAGAAAAAAAAAGCTTCATGAGTTCCATTGAAATAACAGGACAATAAAAAATACATTTACTTAAAGCTGGCCTTTTAGTATAAAAAAAGAATTAAAAAGGTGACCGTTTTCAAGACTTACTTTCTCCTTGTTAAGTGATTGTTGAGCCTCAACCTTATAAACCAGAAAATCTGAAATAAAAACAAACCAAAAAAGTTATTAGAATTTAATTTTAGCTGTTGGGAGTGGTAATTTCCCATCATTATACCAGTACAAACCTTTTTATTTTATACAACTGTTATATTTCTGCACCGCAGTTCATATTATATCAGACTCAAAGATTTTCCAAAAAGCTTTTTTTATAGAGAGGTCCTAAGTGACCTGAAATGAACTTCATTTAATCCCACTGAACTGTGCCACACAACCGTAAAATTCTGTTTTTGGTGTTTTTAACATGTTTTTGTTGTATTTTTTTCATAATGGACGACATTTATAAAGAAAATTAAGCTCATTGTTTAATTTCTTTATTTAAATTATTGTGAATCAGCAGTAGACAAAAAAAAATGTTGTTTGAAAAAGAGCTTATTTGGGACACAGAAAATACACTGGGCGGGCCACAAGCTCCCAGTAACAGCAGGGGCAGGGGGGCGGGGTTTCCTGTGCCAATGGTCCCGCCCATAACTCACAGGTGAATTTCTAATGGTTACTGCTGCTCTGCAGAAACTATGTCCAAGAAAACAACACTTTTTTCCCGTTTTGCTAAAATGAGCATAATCATAATTACTTAAAAAGTTTGAATAAGTTGTTTTTGCCCCCCATGTTTTACTACAAATGCAGCTTAACTTGTATATACCGTATTTTCCGGACTATAAGTCGCTGCGGAGTATAAGTCGCACCAGCCCAAAAATGCATTATAAAGTAGAAACAAAACACAGATAAGTCGCACTGGACTATAAGTCGCATTGTGACGGGAAATTTATTTGACAAAATCTGAGACCAAGAACTAATAACTTTCACAAACTCATATGACAATCATAGCAGACTGTTTATCTCATAGTTTCACAGTAATTCTTTCTCATATTTATTTATTCCTTTCATGAAGCATCATTGGCCAACTAATACTCTGTTTTCATCCTGTATTTGTAGAAACAGTTGTCATTTTTATTGCATTTCTGAATCTATGAAATCATTGGAAAATAGAATATTATGTTGTTAGCCTTCAAGATCTTACTGTAAAAAAAGGTTTGCTGATTCTCTGAGTCACTTAACATACTCTTAACACTTAACATACCTCATACATCAAATTGACCCAGGAACATCATCTCTGTTCCTCACAAATGAACATAACAGGAGGGTTAACAATGTATTTATTTCAATTTATTTCTAATATAAGTCGCTGCGGAGTATAAGTCGCACCCCTTGCCAAACTATGAAAAAAAGGGCGACTTATAGTCCGGAAAATACGGTAATATAGATTTTTAGGATTCAGCAATCTTGAGTTTTTCTTAAAGACATAAGAACAAACTATGCTGAAGGCTTTCTTTGCTGAAACTTTTCAAGCTAAAACTTAGAATCCACTAATTCTTAAGCAAACACATAAAACAATGTGCTGCAGTAAATGCTTCTACCTGTCCAGAGGTCATCTGTGACACCAAGAACATTTTGCTCATGAAGACCACGCTTGTAAACATTAGACTATTGGAGGAAGCCTCATTGATCTGATAAAAAAAATGTATTGAAGAATCCGAATGACCTTTTGACAGCCATCAGTTTGGAACTTTACAGTCAGATGTGGAAGACAAAGAAGAGTTTTATTTCTCCTACCACTAAATGGTCTAAGTGGCCTAGTGGTGGCGTCTGCCCCAAGCCTGGGAGGTTGTGGGTTCTAATGATACCAACATACCAAAGACTAAAAGAGGAACCCAATGCCTCCCTGCTTGATACTCAGAATTAAGAGGTTAGATTGGGGGTTCAGGTGTAACTGCGGTCAAACATAGAGAACACATTTTGCACGACTTGGTGTGTGACATGTAATGGGACTTTTGACTGTCAGCAGTACGTAAAGCGAGTGGCATTTCCTCACCTTCTTTGGCCTTTTTGTGCTCTAACCTTTCCTTTTGAAGAGACTTCTCCAAGCGAGAGCGATGCTCGTACACCACTGAACCACAAACACAGACAGGAAAGAGAGATTAAATGAAGGTGAAAACAGAGGATTTCGTGACTACTTTGAGTTTAGTTTGAAACATTTAGGAAAAACCTAAAAACATGATGAAACAGTTGAAAAACAAATAAGAACATTCGTTGGTTGGTAGGGTAGCAAGCTACAACAATTTACACCCCAAATCTCATCCCAAACGATGATCGCAGACTTTCAGAAGAATGTCTAGTACAAAGACATTAACAAAACGAAAAGTTAGTTTAGTCTTTAACTTGAGTTTCTTCCTTACAAAAGACAACAATATGCACATTGTTGTGAGGGAATCTGCTTAAACATAAATCCCTGACTGCAGTTTGGGAGTAAAGAAAACACCTGACCTATATGTTAATATCCTAACCCCCACAACACTGAAGATTTCTTTATTTCATCTTATGCAACCTTTGTTTTGACACATACAAAGTAAGACGACTCAAAACCCAACAAATGCACGGAAATCCTGTTAAAGGTCAATTCTATGTGTTGCTGTCAAAAAGTTGCAGACTGAAAAGTTCACAATTTGTGACCTTATGAACAACAACAATGTTTTCCATGGTTAATGGTCTTGAAAAAAGGGTGACTGTGCCCCGTTTCCTGATGACTTTGCAAAGATTCAAACCTCTGCTCCGATGGAAGCTTGTTGAACAGCTTTGCACAAAGTGATCGTCTGGCAGTAACCCTTGTGCTATCCTAGGCATTTTAACATTGGGAGTTGGGTCATCTAGACCCACTAGACAGTGAGCTGAACCTTTTTTCTTCAATGATTTGTGATCTTCACTGGTGTCCATGGATTACATGAAATCTTTCCACCTTTATCATGGTAGGAAGAACACGTCAATGTAAGGGTGGGGTCATCTAAGATAGCACTAAGGTTTTAATATGAGCCGGAAGTGTTTGTTGGAGTTAAAATTAAGCAATGGCATCTGGCCAACTTTTTTCCAAAATAAATGGACAGGGAACTTGTAGAAGGATGCAAATAGTAAAACACCAATGATAGAAACTTTATATAAAGATCCTAAATTCAAATATTTAGTTTCTAACTAACGGTGTGTAAACTCATGAGAACTTACAAATACATAAATAGCAAGTAGCACAAATAATTTTCAAATATCATGTAGAGAAGAGGTGTTTTTTTACTTTACATTACAGACTTTCCACTGATTTCTTGTACAGTTCTTATCAGTCTGTCACATCACATGTGTTTATAGAAAGAAAACAGGCCTATTTCAAGTAATCCCTTCGACACCTGCCTTTTTGGCAGAGGATTTTCCTCCAACACCTATGAAACTCATTCCCCACACTGTGGTTTAAGAGCATGTGTGGTGTGAGAACAAGGAAGCTTTCTGCAGAGGGAGACCTCTTCCCGCTTACTGCTTTGAGATGTGGAAAAGGTTGTTTTGAACAGATTTGGCCAAAGATGCTGAATTGGAAGTGGAGTCTGAGGTGCATTTTTTGTTTTAAAAAAGGTCCAAATTCCCTGCTCACATCTACAGAGATCCACACAAGTGCTGTTCAGAAAAAGAAATGAAACTGTGTTAAATTGTAAGATCACAAGGTTAACAAATGTTTAGATAAAAAACTTGAGCACACAACCAATCCTAGTTTATCTGCAGGAACTACATACAAGCATTTTATTTCAATTTTTTTCCTATAAAGTGAAAGCAGTGGAAACTCCCGAAAATACTTGACTTATTTTAAATTCTGTTATGGCAACAGCAGAAGCTTGTTTATTGGAAGGCATAATAGGGCTGTGGATCATTACTAGGTTGTCATCTGATTCAATTCACAAATCAAGGTCAACGGTACACAGATCTTTAGTCGAAATATTTAAAAAAAAAAAAAAAATTTAAACTTTAAATGAAATTTTTGCTAATGTGTTCCTGAGAGGCTTCTCCACCAATGCTTGCAGAAGTCGGATGACGTCACATATTTGAACACAAATTTTCGTAACCATCTTCTTTTCATATTCAATATATTTTTATTCATACTCTTGACCATGTTTAAAAAAAAAATTATTTTCCAGAACTAAAAAACAAAAAACACTAAAAGCCTTACTTTGAGGATTTATTTACTTCTAGTGACAGAAATGCCTACAGTTTGTTTGGTACGTAAAATCCAACATTATTCTGCAATTTTAGAGCAATTACTACATTACCGGAAATGTATTTCTACTATGCTTTGCTATATTTATAAAGTTTCAAATCAGCAAACTGGGACATTACAGATTTTCATAGTCAATTTTTAGGGAACAAATCGAAGATGTCCTTGTATCTGGATACTCATTAAAGCCCTGCAACATAAGCATAACCCACACATTGTAAAAAGCTTTAAAAAGGCAGAAAAATACGTATTTTTTATAACAATTTAGCTCAAATATTTAAAGAAAGTATGGTGGGGAAACATACAGTAAATTCCTGAAAATCAGTACAGTAAAATGATGGCAGTGGCTCTTTTTCTCTTTCTCTAAATAAGTACAAACTACAAATAGATTTGATGGTGACATTTAGGTAAAAGAATCAGATATGCTAATAATTAATCAGTTATTAATTAGTTGTTGATTATTGAGACACCTCTTTTTAATGTTTAGATTTCCTGTACCATTGCGTTGTGTCTGTTATCAGTTATCAGTCTGAGAGTGATGTCCTGAGGTCACACTGGGTTCATGTGAAGCAAAAAGACCACCCAAAAAAATTTCCACCATCTTCCTTTTAACCATCCATTCAAAAAGAAACAGAAAGATCATCGGAAGATCATATGAAGATCGGAGGAATTTGACCCAATTTCTCGAGCAGGTACATTAATGACGCCATACTGGATGGTCTCTCCACAACTTGACGTAAAAATATATAAAAAGATGGACTACAAAAAAAGTAAATACCGTAAATTCCGGACTACAAAGCGCACCCGATTACAAGCCGCACCCACCCATTTTCACGTGTTTAATTACTTTTATACATACACAAGCCGCGTCAGAGTACAAGCCGCGTATGTGTTAGGCGACAATGTCATCCTGACAGATCACGTCCTGAATCCCAGAGTGAGATTCATTAGCACACTGTGGGTGGAGTCAGCTTTGCCTCAGTCTCATGTATTTGAGTGTATCAACATCTGTCAAACAGCACGGACCTCTATTCTGTTCACAAGTTCCTCAGTTATGGTGTTTTTATTTCATTTTTTTTTTTACATATTGACAATCTAGGTATCATACATAAAATTACAAACAGTAACCATATAATCAACATTACATCCCTCAGTTATGATGAGGAAATTTACATCCGCGATTCCCCATTTCCCATGAGTCTTAGGGGCTAAAGGCGGGGCCAACGCCCGGCTCGCCATACTGTTGTACGTGTTTAAGAATGAGCAAGTATCAGCAGTGCATGGAGGGGTGAACGGGAACAGCTCTCCTTCCGCTTGTGTCGCAGCAGCGTTATGGGAGTAACAGGACTGGTTAAAAAAACACACCGGTAAAATCAGCGCAATGCCCGATACGCGCGCCTCAGTGCGGCGCGTGCGTCAGAAGTCTCTGCGCTCGCCCCGCGCGCTCCTTGTCTCCCCTTCCTATCTACTCCGACACCTCTGGCCAGGGCGGCTTCAAGGAGGAGCACTTCGTCCCCATTGCGCCGGGGGAAGGAGCAAATCGTGTCTGTGCAAAGCAATCGGACTTAATACTGTACGCTTTGTGTATGAGGGGCGGATGCGTTGTTACGTGTGGGAGCCATCAGACTGCCATCGGCCCCGCAGCTCTATACGAGCAGCAGGAGAAGATGTCTCCAGCTCACACGGAGGCTGTGAGCTTTTCAAAGCAAAATTCCGCTCAGTCCTTAGAAACCGTAAAAACGACCACGTCGATTTGTGTTTCCAGTCGTGTCCCGACAAAATAAAGGCTGATGTTATTCCAACATATTTACGTGCAGCCAGCCGAGTCACTGTGACTCAGAGGTAAATTCACTCCGGAGCATGGGCTGTTCTCTCCGTCACGCAGCTGACCGGCTTTTCCAAACCCGTTGGTGATGGTGGATTTTTTTACGCTGCTTTTAACGATTGCTTTTAACTTGAAAGCTTCATCATATTGTAGCGGCGATCACGTGCACGTTGGGTCTAATGGCCCCAAAGGATTCTGGGATGCAGCCGGGCATGCGTGTTTCGTTTTGTTGAACCATGACTGAAGTGTCTAAGACCTGAAGTCAAGTCCATGCTGTTTGGCTGCTAAGAGGTGTGTTGAAAAATAAATGCCTTGTGCTTAGTGTTAGATAGAGAATTCAACCATTCACTGAGATCGAAAGTACGTACATGGCGGCCGCCAATTAAATCCATAAATTAGCCGAGTCACTGAATAAGCCGCAGGGCTGTAAGCGCAGGAAAAAAGTAGCGGCTTATAGTCCAGAAATTACGGTACATTTAAAAAATGCACTGATGAGAAGCACAGGAACAGCAAAACTAAATAGATAAATCCAAAATGGTTGAAAAGAAAGTCTAAAATCTTGGTTAAGATCCGTCTGGTAATTTCAATTTAACTGAACGTCCTTAAAAAACAATGAATCCCAGAAGCTCCAGAGTTCATCCACACTAGTGGATTTTAGAACAAACTTTTAGAGCAGAAAGTTGATTAAAAAGCTGATCAGTGTTCCGTTGATGCTTTCCTGCTTTTCAGCTTGAACAATTTTAAAAATGGTCAGTTATCTATGTAATGTTGTGACTGCAAAGAATTGTGGGATTGGATCCTCCTCTCTTCTTTCAGATGGGAAGGCCCAGTGATTCCCATGTTAAAGAAAATAAAAGTGACATCTGATCTCGTTTCCTCTTCAATTCAGTGAATTCAAATATCCTTTTCAGAGTAGATACTTAATTATCATTCAGCAAGAATTCTTACCATATGAGCAGAAAGAATTCAGAAAGACCCAGCATCTGGCTTGACATTCATTTGATCAAAAACAACCAGCCTGCAGGAACGCTAAAAGAAAAACAATGCTAAAAAAAATAGTCAAATGGCTCAGACATTTGACAAATGCCCACACTACTTCCTTTTCAATATTTGAAGGGTAAGCCTAGAAAACTATTTTTAAAAAAGTTTAAATAAAAAATTACAAAAGTCGATGTTTTATTTTATTCCTGTAAGCTTACGTATTAGAGTAAAGAATACTAGTTATTCTTTAAAATCTTTTTTAAATGTGTTTTTGTGCTTGTTATGGCACTGATGCAGATGCAGCAGTTAAACAGTTTTCTTTTAATCGTAGCCTTCATGTTTAAATGAACAGTAATAAACTAAATGAGTAAAAACAAAAATATAAACAAAAAAATTTAAAAAAAAAAAGTAATCTGTTGTGAACAAAGTGCGTTTTTTTCATGTCAGATAATCAAAAAGTGTAAAAAAAATTCTGGCTTTCTGAAAAAAGTCATCTAATAGCTGATTTATTGATCAACCAATTATGTATAGCAAATAAATCCTTTTATTATTCATTTATATTATATTATAGTCCTGCAGAGGGTAAATGAGTGTCATTCAGAAAAATGTTTGTCAGAGACAAATCATGAACAGTCAGCTGGAACACTATATTCAACCCATTTTTTCTTTTTCTTTACAGAGAATAAGCTGCAGAATAAGCAGCAGCATCAATCTCCCCGGCTTTGACCAACTTCCAGATAGAGTGAAACTGTAGCCAACGTTAGGATTTAAGAACAAGGCCAGGGAGTGGGTTTGTCAAAACGATCCATTGCTTTACAGCCAACTAAAATGGGTGTGGTTTTTAGGTTGAGCAACATGAAGTCAAGAAATACCGCTGCATTCAAAGGGTGACATTATTCTGTCACCACAGCTGCTTCAAGCCCACAGCGATAGGAAGGCTGGATAGATAGTGTTTAACAAAGAGCTCAAGCTAAGCAGTGGAAGTAAAATGAACTGAAATGCAGTTTCATCAATGCTAAATTATATTATGTCTTGATGATAGAAAAAAACACTACATTCATCTACGCATACTTAAAGATAAACAAAGATTAGCTTGATTAGCTAGCAAACAGCTGGGGGGAAAAAAGGACTACTGGTTAGGAAGGTGAAAGACCAGGTAAACTAATTCTCTTCAGAGTTTGAATTTTAACACAAACATACACAAAAAACCCTGCCCTGGAAAGCAGTATGTCACAACACTCCCCACCCAGTAATTCAAGCTGAATGCATTAGGACATTCTGCAAAACCTCATGTCATGTAAGCAGAGTAAAGCATGTTTACCTAAAGGAAGTAAGTGATTGAGGTTACTGCTGCACAACGTTCTTTGAACTCCTGACAGAGCAGTTGTGGTAGAAAAGTTCCTCAAGATGTGATACTACTCTACCAAGTTACACTAGATTACCACCATGGTAACGGATTGAGAAGTACTCATCCATTAAGTTTCCAGTTTTCCCTGGGACTTACAATGGCGGCAAAAGGGTATTCGGATGTAACAGAGTTAGAAAATTGTGCCAAATAAAAGAAAGTTCTTTAATGTTCATCATAGGTACACTTCAACTGTGAGAGACAGTAATTTTTAAGGGCCTACTCACTCCACACCATTTCTTTCAGCTGTGTTGACAACGCGACAGCAACACGATACCCAGTTCCACTAAAAAAACTCCTCCCATCCATGCTCACACCAATACAGGGTGGTGGTGTTTACTACTCCTGTCAGCTTCAAATCATGGTGCGTCTACATCAACAGGAGGCAGTTTTTTTTGTCTTGACCGACATTGTTCAGGGGGATGTAAATGATATCACAATGTTCTCCGTCACGTTTTGTGTTTGCAACACACCAATGTTGTTTTTGGGTCAGTGGAGCGTTGAATTGGTGCAGGCGTAGTAGGTCTTTGACCCAAAAAACTGAATCAGAGCAAACACAACAAAAAATATTCTCAGCTGGGTTTTTCTTTTTTCGGAAAATTGATTTGTAATTCAGTTTTAAATAAATTTGGGATTCAAATTTATTTGGGCGTATCGTCCAATTCTATATGTAAACATGCAGCTTTAAGGCTAAAAGGAAGTGCAAAAAAGACTATTTTTTCCACACTCCATCTCCTCCGACTCTTCACAGAAAACCAATACACACTCATGTTTAACAGAGCTATAACTCTGTATTCTTAAGGCCTTAGCCTGACAAATGTTGTTCAGCAAAAGCTACCCCCTAATAACACCAAATTATAGACATTTCCAACAGAGTCCTGGGGTGGGGGACTAGAGAACAATTAATTGGGTATTGGATTTACCCAGATCTCTTCAATGCAGGACCATTCCCATCAACAGTGTGGAGAAGGACCCAAACACCCCCAAAGCTAGCTATAAGACATTGATATGACTTTTCACCATAGGTGAAAGCAAAGTGTGTGAAGCAAATATTTTTTCATTATTATAATACGTTAAAAAAAAGTCTTTATGTTTTTGTGAAGTTACAATCTGCACATAAACAGATTCTTTCTATTTAGAAAAATTTTATCAAGTTGCTGAATTTAAAAAAGGAAGGGAGTAACATCTGCTGGGAAAATTGCCTCACACTTGAAATACAAAATAATGTCAAAAGGTTTAACAAAACCAAACAAGACTATCTGCTTCGTCATGCTGGGTTTTGGGCATAGGATATTTTCTTTAAAGCAATAATTTCACGCTAACACATGACACCACTTCCAACAGGAACCACCTTAACTGGGAGTAAACAAAGCTGTGCTTACACTAAGCCTTATTAGGTAGCTGTGACAGCTTGGAAAATGAAGCAACTGTGCTGTCCTGCCAGCTGTGCATGGTGGCAGCAGATGTTCCAGCATCTGACCTAATGACTGTTAATATTTGCTGATAAGGTGAGTTGAAGCATGATGATGATTAGGTGTCTGGATGGATTTAAATTACAATAAACCATAGTTCCAGGAAGCAATGTGCATATACCACTTTACTGAAAGAACAAGCAAAATACCACAAGTTCAATCAAGAGTGTATTTGATTATATATTTGTGTGCTTTCATAAAGACTTAAAACTGTGTTTGTTGGGCTTTTTTGAATGTTTTTATTTTACTTTTTTTCAAAATGTGTCTATGCATAAGTGTGTGAAGGTATGTGGGTGAATGAGACTGAGCACTTTGGATCTTCAAGGAAGCTAGAATGCACTATTCAGTTTTACATTGTCGTTTGACCGCTTTGCCTATATTTTTGTTGTTCACTGCAAAATGCACCAATTTTGCATTTACCCAAATGTGCTACATATTCAGAGATGCTTATTGGTGATCAACCTAGAATGCCAAGATTAAAAAGCCATGACAGGTAAAATACAAGTTGACTTGTTACAGTCCAATTAGAACAGCAAGAAGCCTTTCTCAGAAAACTGACCCAGTTGGTTGCTTATGGTGTTTTGGTCTTTTAAATCAGATAATGAAGTTGTTCAGACAATTCCTGACACCAGAAGGGTTAAGGCACATGAGGACATTGCTAAAGAAACTGGTTGTTCCCGTAATGGTGTATCCAAGCAAATTAATGCAAAGTTGAATGGAAAGAACTGGGGCAGAAAAATGTATCCAAACACCACCAAAAAGGCAGCCCTATGATTCTTAAAAAGTATGTTAACACTTTTGAAGAAAATTGACAAGAAACAAACAGAACAAACTCGGGGATAATTTTTCTCACGATGAAAGCGACAATGAGAACGAAAACAAAAGAAACATCAAGAAGGTTCATGACTGTTGAACTCTGTCAGCGAAGTAGGGAACTTCTCTGCTTTCAGTGCAAAGAGGGGGAAATGAAAACGGCAATCAAAGAATATTGTTTAATCTGTTATTATACTGCTTGAGCTACTGTTATGTTTCAGCAGTTAAAAGGGATGCAAATAAATATTTAAATAATCTTTATGTTTACCATACTTCTTTCATTCATTCTTCCATTCTTCAAATACCTCATTGGAAACATTTGGTTTGTGCAAATTATTTTTAAGTGCACTCTATAGTCTGGAAAATATTTTAAGTGTACTTTAGAAGTTAGGCAATTAGATTCAAGTGACAATATCTTGACTTAATTAAAAATGACTTGTTGAATTAGAAATTGTACTTGGTAAGCTTTTATCACAATTTATTACCGATCATCAAAAAGCTGTTTTAATTTTTCTAAGGAGCCTCTTGTTCTCCATATCAAATAACAGTAAAAGCAGAGACAACATCAGAAGCATAGTATCTGAGTAAAAGAGAATATTGGCATGTTTTAGTGATACAATGGGCTCCATTCAAGGTAAAATAAACATATTTAAATTGGTAATCTAGGTCCCATGGCTAGAAAGAAAGGAGGTGGGGCAAAATCACAGAAAGTTTTCTGAGTTCCAGCATAAAGTTTTTCCAGTCAGAGGTGGTTTAGAAAACTATGTCATCTGCTGGTGTTGGTCCACTGTGTTTTCTTGAGGTCTAAGGCAGGGGCAGCCTTCTACCAGGAAGTTAAAACACAACACATTCTTCCAACTGCTGAGAATATTTAAATTTAAAAAAAGTTATTTCCCGTTCCAGCAAGACTTGGCACCTGCCTTTTGGCACCATTTTTTTCTCTTTTACCTTTTGTAAGCTGCCTCCTGAAGCAGGTGGTCCTAAAGACGGTGTTGTCTGGAGCTAATACGACTGGTAGGGTCTACCTTGACAGACAAGTTTGAGGTGACAGACAAGTCTTAAGCTGCAGACACACCAAGCATGGGAAGAAAAAATCAAGAACGAGCTACATGCGGGTTCTTGAACGCGCATTTAGCCCATGATATTCACAGTGGACAAGCTAGAAGGGGCAAGTTCTTTTTCCATTTTTCTACTGCTTACTGGTGCATGTCTGACAGTTGGAAAAGGCTTGGAGTGAAATGGTAAAGTGGAGCAAATCCAGTGAATCTTGCTCCAGACTTTTTCTTTTAGCTCCTTTCCGATAATGTGAAAGCCTCTGTGTCAAATCTAGCTGGGCACAACCCGCCATTAAAAGGTTGCCGCTTCCCTGAATTAAAGGGGATGTCATCCATTTGTCACTAACAAATCCAAGTCCCTGATTGGTCAAAGTTTGGCCTGGTTTACCCTGCAACACGCGTGTAATGGCATTAACATAGACTTTTCATTGGAACTGGCTTGACTGGCCATTGTTGAGGGCATTGCGAATGGTGCATTATTTACACTAATTAATCTAATTCTACTTATTTTTCTGTGTGTGTGTTTTTTTTACTATACTATTTCACAGAGAGGGAAATGCTTTGGAGCTTGATTGACCTAAAGATCTATTTTGTGTGGAGCCAATTCTCCAGGTAGTAGGGGTATAACAATACAAGTAGTTGAACCGAACCTTTCAGGGATGGCAGTTTCAGTTCAGGACACTGCTGTGCCGTTTCGGTATGTTTTTTCTCTTTATTTTTCCGCATATGCATTGTAAAAACACACACAAATAGCGTAACAACATGAATGTCACTTCTCTTCACAGCTCTCTCACTTATATTGAAGGATTCAACACACAAGATTTCACACTTCCCATGAGTCTTAGTGGCTATAGATAACCCCCGGGTCGCCACTGAGTTAACTTTGCGCAGAGGCGGACCTTATGTTAGCCGTGAGTTTCCTTCGAGACGCTAGTAGGTGACAGTAAGCATGTCAACATATGGCTAACGCAGACGCGAGGCCAAAGATGAGGACACCCGCCCATCTATGTACGCTATCCTGTGTGGGATAACTTTGGCTTTGTTGTCAGCATCCATGAAGGAAAAAGACAATTGGATAAGTCGAATGCTGTTTGTTGAGATTGTTACACAAATATAGCGTATGCCACAGATAACACATTTAATCTGTTAACGAACTTAAAACGGCATCACCCGACTGTAACAAAATGTACAAGTTAAAAAAAAACATTTTCGAGCCAAATGTTAAGTATCCACAGTTTTTTGTTCCTGGCAGCTAATAGTTTTTCTTATTTTATAAAGTAGTTCATCTACATAGGTCGCTTTGATTTATTATGTAAAACCAATAAATTTCAAGTGATTTTTTTCTGCCTTTTTTGTACCATAAAAAAAGGACAGTGGGACGGACGGACAGACAGAAACTTTATTAATCTAAAAACTTTATTAATCTCCTAAAGGAGAAATTCAGGTGTGCGGAGCACACAATAAATAACAATAAAATAATAGTTCATAATAGCAGTTCATATCAGGCAAATTTCTTAAACAGCAGTACCGAACCAAAGTGTACCGAACCGAGCACTATGAAATTCTGAACCGAACCGAATAGAGACTTAACGTATCGTTACACCCTACTAGGTAGGTAAGTGAAAGCACTTAAAGTTCAGTTAAAAACAACAACAACAACAACAACAACAACAACAACAACAACAAAAAAGACTGAACTCCAAACAACACAACAGCCTGGTTTTGGGAGCCTGAACGAAGCGCACCTTTCTGGTGTGTTTTAGTGGAACAGAAGTACTTTTAATGTCAATGCCTTCCGTCAGAGCGAGTTTTTCTGTCAGCGGTGTGATCAACTTTCAATCACTTCGTCGTTGCTGTGTACCTTGGAGCTGAGCCGAGAGAGACTCCTGATGCTGCTGATACTTCACTGCCATGACTTCGGTCCTCTTCAGCTGCTTGTGCATCTCGAACGACATCATCCCTCCGTACATCATCCCGCCGACCACCGTGACCAGGACGAGGCACTGGAAGATCCTCCGCTGCCTCCGGGAGCACACCCCGTTTCCCATGTCGGACCCTCGCACCCCCCCACCGTCTGCGCCAGAGAGTCCCGTCGCTGCCGCTGGAAACTTCCACCTCAACTGTAAACCCCCCCTCCACCCAGCCCCTCACTTCCCAACCATTTTTGCTAGGACGGAACGACTAAGGCGCGAGGAACTGTTCGCATGTGCATTATTTTGACTTCAAAGCCGCCGCTCAGATTTTCGCCCGACTTCAATTTAAAGTCGGTCTCTGTCTCGTAGTTTAAACACAAAAAACACCCGAACGCCTTTCTAGCTTCCCGCCCGGAACCGAATGCTTTCGACGAATTCGAGCTCGTTCAAAAGTTATGAACTCCAGTCAGGACGAGGCCTCCATTGCACCTTTAATCTTAGTTACGTGTCAGCCGAGTAACTTCAGCCTGCCATCCAATCACAACCGACGAGGAAGTCCCGCCTACAAAAAGTCAATTATTTTTCCACTCCCGCTCCCAATCCACGTCACTGATTGGACGCTGGAGCAATCAGTTAAGAACAACAGGAAAAAACTTGTCACCGAGGAACAGCAGGATTTGTAGTTTTTAAAGATCTAGACATTCTCTTACAGTAAAAACGTCCAAGTCTGTAAAGAAATTAACTTCGTGAAAATATATATTTAGTGTCGTTTTTCAGAAAGATTCTTCAACAATTTATGTCAGGATTTAGGATTTATTTCCATAGCTTCATGAACAAATTTGCTACTAAAATATGATTTCCTATTTTTTCTTGTTCTATTTTTTTTACACTAATAATAACTTTAGATAGAAATGTTCTCTTTTGACTGAACAAAGTATCCCTCATTAACAGAAACTGCTAATATTTGCTTGTATAAAGTTGAAATCGCTTTAGGACTACTTTATTTATTAAAAGCAAGACTTTACTGCTTTCCTAATTTTTGTTTTAAGATAAGGGTAAGTGAACTACAGTGGATGATGTAAAGAAATTCTCATATTTTTTAATCTCCATCTTTATAATATTATCTTAACAGTTTTATTGACTATAGTCAAGAAGAATCTAAGTCAGAAAAAACTGACATTAGCAATAGGCTATAACCGTAATATTGTAAAATTGTAAATTTTCCTTTATCATAATTTAATTGTTTGCTTTTGAACTTAAAAACTTCATTTGGTTGACATCTAATAAATTAGTACAGTATTTAAAAAAATGCAGTTATTTTTTTAAAACAATGAACCATGAACCACTTTTAAAAAGAAATGGAGGAGCTATAGTTTGTAGTTTTGAACACTTTTCAGGAGAACCTTTAAATTCTACTTTGACCTGACTTAATAAGCTGGTCCGTGCTCTAAAAATGCTTTAAAACACTTGAAGAACCTGTTTTGTAACAGAACAGATAAGGTCTTGTTTTTTTGGTGACTCACCTCTGTCATAGTTTTACAACCTCTGAGATCTCACATCTCATAAACAGGCAGTCACTCCCCATTGAGCGTTGCATGGGGAGTGACTGCTCTTTCTCCTCAAACAGAAGAGGCTTGGTCTCCAAGACATTCACAAGTGTACTGTTTCTGGAGGAGACATCCTTCCGGATGTCTGGACAGATGCATGATGAAAGTCTCATCCCAATTTTTTGCAACACCAAATTAGTTGAGTCATACAACCAATAGAAGCGTTAGACCTCCTGAACATTTCCTTCCTTCTTTAGATCATTGCTCAAAGTACAATAACAGTTTTATTCAATGTGCTTCTGTGCATTTACTCTCTTATTCTATTTATTCTAACTTAGCTTTTGACTCTGGAAAAAATTATTATTTGTCAAATTCAGCTCATGTTTAAGGATGAAATAAAAATGACTCAGTAGTTTTAGACCAGTGTTGGGTTTGAAGGTTTTCACATTTTTGTGGTTTCTACCACTGTGTTTCGCTTACATCACTTTGCTCTGAACATGACAAAGATGCCAAGTTAATTATTATTGGTTGTTACATTGTAGTACTTTCATGCAATAAAACCTCAGAGGAGCTGACCACCAGGAACTTACTGCTTTAAATAACTGATAAACAACTCTGAAACGTAATCAATTTCCCCATTGTGGGGATCCTTGAATTTTCTATTCTATTCTATTCTATTCTATTCTATTCTATTCTATTCTATTCTATTCTATTCTATTCTATTCTTTTCAAGGATGACTGCTTTTCCTGGCACAGTGTGAAACCTTTTCTTTAACTTCACACATCAAAGTAATTATGTTGCTTTAAGTGTTCATCTGAGTGCGGTGCCACACACACTAGTGGCTTTATTTGAAGGTCCCAGTCATGTTGTTCTTATTTCATTCTGACAAAGCGAACAGCTTGCATACAATTCATACTTACAAAAAAAAAATGATTACGCACACACAGTTCTCCAGATGTGGAGTTTTAGAAATACTGAAAGGTGTGGTGGTAGGCTAAATGTGATTGTTGTAGCCCTATGCCCACAACTTAACTAATTGAATTGGTTAGTACAAAAGGGGCCCAAGTCCACAATTTTTCAAAATAGAGATATTATATGTTCTATGGTCTTCAAGGGAAAAGCTATCTGATTATGTGGAGAAAAGTCCCAAGTCTGTTCTAATATATTGACTATGCTTGACATTTAAAATGCATTAAGTGCAAAATTCCTGGACTTGAGCCTCTCTTGCATGGGTTTTGCTTCATCCCATAGATGGCAGCACTAGTTATCCAATATGGCAGTGCCCCTGTTTACTTCAAGTTTAATTGTTCGACATATCTGATGCTGTGGACTGCGTACTCATTCCCACACTCCAGAAGTATTGCACTACTGCTAGAGCTGGTTTTGAACTATTGGGAGATAAGAATCAAGTGTGTGCAGGAAAAACACCACGGTTGCTAAAAAGGGAAACAGGGGGAGATAAAAAAAAAATGGAGGAAGTGGGGAAATAAAAGGATTTTACTGAAAAACATGTGAGTGAAAAAATGCAAAAAATCTATTTGAGAGGAGAAATGTAACAATACAAGCTTCCAAAAAAACAAAACAAAAACGAGCAAGTAGTATGTATATTTGAAAATGAACAAAACTGGGGTAATGTAAGCTCACAATATTTGGACCACATAAATAAGAGCTGTTGTCTTCACTAAAGAGTGAAAATAAAAAAAATAAGGTGTCAAATAAAACACGTCATTAAGATGAATGAAATTATGGTGATCACCTTGTGTGCTTTTGTGCAGAAGATGCACAGCAACTTGTGAGAAGTCAGGGTGGCACCAAAAAACAACTATTAGCACAATAAACAAGGATCTATACATTTCAAACATGTAATTATTAGTGAAATTTAAGACTAAAAATAAACACAACCAATCTGTCCGTCTGTCATTCTGTCTGTTGTTCAAAAACTTAATTATCTGTCAAATTTGACAAATATTGCTGCTGAATAAGGAGACAAAAAGGTTTGACAGTGAAAAAAAGTCACAATGATAGATAAATCCATGTGTGATTTGGCTTTCTTGCATTTTTAATTCATGTTCATCTGCTGCAGCAGGACTGTCTTATTTTGACACAGGGTCTACTTTATTTTGAAAGGAACTTGTATATGCATAATCAAAAGTGAAAGTAATTAAAGTTTTATTGATAGATTAATACAAAACAGGTATAATTCAATTATTGTAAGTATTTAAAAGCTACATTTTAGCTTAATGAACATTTATTGTGGTTTTGCGAAAGGTGAAGTGGGACTTTGCGTCACTCGCTGGGTTATGGTCTCTAAGAAACCTGACCAAAGGGCTCTTTTAGTGTTAAAGGTTTCAGACCCCTGCTCTAGACAGACAGACAGACAGACAGACAGACAGACAGACAGACAGACAGACAGACAGACAGACAGAGACAAAAATTTAAAGGGAATTTATTTTGTATTGTTCATTCCCCAGCTTGTATTTTGCCATAAAAGGTAAAATACCGCCACCTGTTGACCACAAAAATGTTGGTTTTATTAACGCGACATTGATATTGAGATTGACATCCATTATTGGGCCTATTATTATAGAATTAATAAAATAGTAACTGTATTAAATATCAATCAGGTGTAAAGTAAAGTACAATTCAATACAATTATGTGTTTAAAACGTATTGATTGAGTTATACATCGATTCCTTCTCCATGACTGAAGCATTCATCCTGGCAGCTCAGGAACAAACCCTGAGCACCAGAGCAATAGAGGCTCAGATCTACCACACCAGACAAGACCCAAGGTGTAGGCTGTGCAAAGAGGCCCCTGAAACAATCCAGCACATAACTGCAGGGTATAAGATGCTGGCAGGTAAAGCATACATGGAGCGCCACAATCAAGTGGTTGGAATAATATACAGAAACATGTGTGCAGAATATGGACGGGAAACCTTAAAGTAAAAAAGTGGTAGAGAATGAGAGGGCAAAGATCCTGTGGGACTTCCAGATTCAGACTGATAGGATGGTAATGGCAAACCAACCAGACATTGTAGTGGTGGATAAAGAACAGAGGAAAGCCGTTGTGGTGGATGTGGCAGTGCCAAGCGATGGGAACATCAGGAAGAAGGAACATGAGAAACTGGAGAAATACCAAAGGTTCAGTCGAGCAAAACAAACAAAAACAACAAACTTAAAAAACCAAAATCATAAAAACAAAACAAAACCCAACAAAATAAAAAACTAAAAAGACAACAAAATAAAAAAACACAAAAAAATAAATAAACATAAAAGAACGAGAGAAAAGAAAATCCGCTCCACCACCCCTCCACCACCTTAATGTGGTGAAGGGGTTTTTGTGCTCAACTGATCCTAAGCTGTCTGCGGTTAATGGCCCTGGGGGGGCATTTTACTTAAGGTTTTCTGGATGACTTTAAATATGACCATTGACCAAAACATTGAGATCAATTTGATCGTCACATGTGATGAAAAAACTGTTAATGCTGAATTAACATTTTCAGATTTTATTTGTACGGCTGCACGGTGGCGCAGTGGTTAGCGCTCTTGCCTCACAGCTCTTGCCCCCGGTTCCAGTCCCGGCTGGGGGACATGTAAAAAACACAACATCAATGGGGGGCCTTTCTGTGTGGAGTTTGCATGTTCTCCCCGTGCATGCGTGGGTTTTCTCCGGGATCTCCAGCTTCCTCCCACTGTCCAAAAACATGCTTCATAGGTTGATTGGCAACTATAAATTGTCCATAGGTGTGAGTGTGAGAGTGAATGGATGTGTGATTGAGGATATTCCACCCTGTGACAGACTGGCGACCAGTCCAGGGCATCCTTTGCCTACGCCCAAGTGCCCGGGATAGGCTCCGGCAACCCCGTGACCCCGAAAGGGAATAAAACGGTTAAGAAGATGAAAAATGATTTTATTTGTATATTTTGCACTTGCAAAACAAATGTTTTTGCATGGGTTGCCTCATCTCGCTTTTTTCCAATCTTTAATTTTGCTCACATAAGTTTCAGTTTAGCGTGACGAAAAAAAAGGGCATAGAATATTCTGAGAAAAAAGTCAGAATTTTCAATGCCCTTATTTTTTCTTTCTCCGTACACAAATGTTGATAAAAAACATAAAATTGTAAAAAAAATTCAGGGGTGCAGACCCTTTTTTTTTTTTTTTAAAGGGTGCCACCTCTGGCCACCACGTGGGGGCGTGCCTGCATGCTGGGTGTCCGTTTCCACCTGTTGCCCTGTACTTTAGTCCACCGCAGGGTGGCGCGCTTCCAATGTCAGACAGGAAAGGACGGCTATAATAAGACCCGCTGTTTCGGGGCATCTGCTGCGGTGCTCGGATGCTCTGTGTGACTATGAGCCGCTGCGGAGAGCAGTTTGGAGGCGGCGTGACGTTCCCTGCCCGCTCGACGTCCAGAAGGTAAGCATGATGGAGGCTGCAGCTTCAGCTGCTCCACAGAAAGCATGTCAGCGCGCGCGAGGGACGGCGGCCAGGCAGCAGGAATGCGTCCAGCCTGACACTCATGCTGGGAAAGTTCAGAGAGAACATCGACAGGAGCCGCGCCTCTCAGGCGCAGAGCCGACGGCCAGACGTTTTTCTGGGAGTCCCTGTTGTTTTCTTGTCGTCTACCTGTGCGTGTCCCACAAACACGCGCTCACGTTTCCCCCCGGCTTCTGTTTAAGTCCAGATCCACTGTTGCTCCACACGCAGCATGCGCTCATACGCGCGGATGGAGTGGGATGCCTTCAAGGTCACAGACTTCCACAGTGTGTCCGTGGAATAGTTTTTTTTTTTTTTGTAAATATAGTTTCCAAACATGTCTGACTGAATGTTAGAATTTGTTCCTGCCAAATCCCCCATGATCCAGGTAACCTTTTCATCTGTCAGGTTGTCCTGTTGTGTAGTTCACGGCTCACTGGATTTCTGATGACTTTACTTTGATCTGACATGAAGTTCACAGAGCTGGAGGTCTTTTTTCCAGGGTCATTTTAGGACAAAGCTCAGATACCTCCTGCTATTTTGTGTGTGTTTATTTTGTGCTCCTCCTGCGCATTGGGAGAACTTAAAAGAGAACAGGAAGCATCCAAAACCATCTTCAGGTACAGAACATATCCCTTTAATCATTGTAACCTTCCAGGTCAGAGGAACAGGCTGAAATCAGAACATGTTTCTAGAGTTTGGAGTTTAGGCGGTTGGCCAGCAGGATTTGGGTAAAGAAAGAATGCTTTTGAAAATGTTATTTTGGCTGAGTGAGGCATTTTGGAGCAGTACGGCTTCTCAAAATGCCCCAACTGCTGCAGGAAAGTATTCACCACCCCCTTCTGAGACTAGTGGATTGGAATCACTGGCATTTAACAGAGTTGAGCCTGCGGAAAATTTGCCACACATGGCGCTTTTGAAACCCGTAGTAATGGCACACCCCCAAATTGAAAAGTGGAATAACTCATTTAATATAAGACAGTTTCTTTTAAAACAATTTGTCCCTAAAATGACAGAAAAATCAAACTGTTGGCACTTTTATTTGGCTTGATCATTGGTCACTTTGAAGACCCACTCAGATGAAAATGGTGTTTCTCTTGTTTTTAACATGTTCTGATTGCAATTTTCTCATGATGGGGGATATATCAAAAATATATATATAAAAAAGTTGGAAGAAGCTTGTAGCAGTGACGTAGAAGCTACAATCGGTGGGCCACAAGCTCCCTGCTCCATTCCAATGGATCCACTTGTAGACGACTAGATCTTTGTTCGTCTTTGTTTAGCTCCAGTATTGGTCGCCATCTTTGTTGCACCGGTAATGTTATATGGGGGGTTGGGAGGGACTGTAGCGCTAGAGCGTGTCAACAGATGGATGATGGGACATGAGGGCGCCCCAACAGTTCAGCCCACAACCCAGAGGTGAATTTTTAATGAACTACTGCCGCTCTGCAGAAACTATGTCCTAGAAAACGACACAGAATTTTTGATTTGGGCTAAAAACGACACAGTCATAAAATACCACTGGGAAACGCTTTGAAAATAGCTCAGAATGTGATCAGATCTTGACCTATGGGAACTGCTGCTTAGAGTGAACACAAGTAACTTTGTTTCCTGCTCCTCACACCGTTCTTTTTCTTTTTTCTGTATCTCACTCTTTTCTATCTTTGTAGCTTTGAGTGTTTTACTGTCACTACTTTTTTCCGCTCCTGTCAGGCTCAAATTCCCAGTCGCTCCTCCGCTGCCGCATAACTGCGAGGCATAAATGATGAAAAACCTTCCCTCCTTCCTCCTCTTCATGGGACACACACACACACACATTAAAACAGTCATACAGAGTTTTCCAGTGCTGAACCTCAGGGGGTCTTTCTTTCAAGTCTTCTGACGGTCTTCGTGCTGCAGTGTGTGAATCTATTTCCACAAACATCTTCAGGGAAACTCTGCTTGGTAGCTTATTCATCTTACTTATTCATGAAATTCAAGGCATCAGTTGCATAACTGATCGGCCCAGTTATAGAATAACTGCCAACTTAGCCAGACTTTAAACGCAAAGTGGTTTCCGATTCTCGTGGCGGCAGGAGGATATTTCAGGACAAAATATTTAACTTGGAAGGAGCAGACAGCTGAGCGCTCTTAACAGTTTTCCACTTCCAGGCTCTGTTTAAGTCGTTTTTCTTGATGTAGCTCCTGATTATTTGTTTGTAAAGCTCAAAATCAGATCTTAGTTAAACTTGGTTTAATTGGTATTCTGTTCTTGTTCTGTATTGCAGGTTATAACTTATACAAAAGCTAAAAAATAAAAGCTCGGAAAGCTCATTTCATCCACAGGATCCCACTAGTGTGCTAAGTAGGACAGACTTTTTCAAGACAACTTCTGAGAAAAAAACTGAGGAATGTGGGCATTTTTCTTCTGCTCTGAGTGTCTCTTTCATTCAGCTCCTTTTCTTGTGTGAATGTGTGTGTGTGAGACTTTGTGCAGGCTGAGCAGGTGCACATTACACAGAAAGACAGAGCCCAGTGAGCAGGGCGAGGGGGCGGGAGAAGGGAAGGGTTGCTCTGTCCTTACGGCTCGTACAAAAGAGTCAGTGTTTTCCTGCACCTCTCCCAGCGTGCTGACCAAAGGCGGAGGGATGGCGAGGGAGGACAGGAGCCCTTCGGTCCCGATTGTCCCCCATGACCTGTAACCCTCCCACTGGCCTCCCTAGCATGACCCCCCCCCCTACATGTCACCTCTCTCTCTCAGTGGTCCATTTACAGCAGACGGTAGGTGTCTCCTGTGGGGTCACCTTCAGCTGAATTCACTGGAAGTGTTGACATGAAACACAAAAACGAGACACTAAGGAGCAGAAATCCTTTATGGATGGGATTTATGCATTTAGATATATACTGTTAACACATTAATCATGTTAGGAGAGAAACGTAATATTCAGGGTTTAAGCCTTCTTTCATTATTATAACAGTTCTGTTGGAAAGTGTTAATCTAAAACTGAAGTCAGTGTGAAGTCTTCTATCATCTTTTTAACTCTCATCAATGTAAGGTACAACACTCAGTCCTCTATTTGGAGGTTTTGGTATGCTCGCCTTTTTTCATCTTTTATTTTATCCTTGTACTATCATCAATGCTTTTATTTTTATAGAATTAAGTTTTTTTGTTTGTTTTGTGTTTCTTGAGGCAAATGGACCTTAAGTCTGTTAATAAAAACGTCTTCTTCTTCTTCTTATAGAGTGTCAAGAGTGATTACAAGTGTGTGCTCCTTTAAAGGCTGCATTCCTGTGCTCGCTGAGCCGTAGTTGGGTGATTAATAGTAGCTTGCTGATTGTTTAAGAACTGAAATTCCTCAGACTCCGTTTCTTTTCCCTTCGCTTTTGTGCAAGCGCACTAATGCACACCTTCTCAGTGACTCAGGTATGCTGACATACCGACCGTCGCAGACAGGGATTTTCAGCTTGACTCTTTGTGGAACTGTGGGGCGGAATGAAGCAAGCTCAGCAGGTTTTCTGTACTTTTCACAGGCAGACACAGACAAGAAAATCTTTTTGGATCATCTGATTGAATTACTTATCCCTACAGGTGATATGGAACATGGTACATATATGTAGGGAACATGACTGTTTTTGCTGGTGTCAAAGCAAACGAGGAGACATTCAGCACTGAGTTATAGACATATATAAACTGGATGGGTAATCTCAACAACACCTATAGGATTTCGGATTTTGCCACAGGGGGAGGTGCACTTTGACTGGAATCTAGTCTGCCCAACCCGTGTCCTGAAAATGGGGACGCCACAATTCTCGTGTTGCACCGAATCGTTGCATCCCTAGTACACACGTTTGCATATGTTTACTTTGAAAGTATCAAACATGTTATGTTCAATTCAGTATTTTAGGCTTAGTATAGGCAAATCGAAAGTTTTTCCTTTTTTGTTTCTTGCTTATGAGCACATTATATAGAGTATTTTTCTATATTTTTAGTTTTTTGTTGTTGCAATGCACCTTTTTTCATCATCCTCTTAATGTCAACCAATTTTGACAGACATGCACCTTTTTTACACCTAATGGCATTTCTGCTACCGCTTTCTGAGCAGTTTTCCACGCTTCTGAGTCTGAAACGATCCGCTGGTACATTGTTTACTCGATAAGCTGTTGACGCCTGGCAGTGACAAAATGTTGCCAGAAATCACTGTATCTGTATAAAGCTGTTTTATTCAATTTTCAACAGAGCAATGATAACAAGATAATTTCCCCTTGATGGGATAAATAATATTCTGTTAAGTACTTTTTTTTAGTTAAAAAGATGAACTTCAATACGCATGAGCAAATTCAAACAATCTGTTTCGGGACTCGATGCATATGTGACGTATTTTTGACAGTTTGTTAACCGGGGAAATTTTGTATTCAACACAAAGACAGATTCTTGATGAATATGTTTATGAATATGAATATGAATATGAATATGTTTCTTGTTGACCGATTCCGTACCCCATAAAAATGGGCAAACCTGTAGGTTGCAAGCAGGTAGCAAGTTCATTGCCCGTTCAGTGCCCCCCTAGAGCGAACATGTTCATCCACATTTTTTCTACGTTTTTTTTTTCTTTCTTATATTTCATTCTTTGAACCCCCTGAAAGCTAAGGGGCCCATTAGTGCTGTTCAAGTGATAAGTACGGGCCTCATGTGTGCCTGTTGCCTGATTGGTGCTTGCAGCCTGACTTTTAAAAATGAGGAAATAAGAGAACCAGAGGGTAGTTTTTTATCAAGTGCTTACGTATCACATGCACACCCCATGCATGCAGCCTTCCTTACTATCTAGAGTGTGGCGCAAGGGCACCGTAAGACAGCATCGCTTGTACTTCATAAGTGCGTACATCTTAGCCTTATGAATGCTTAGCACACACACAACACCTAAATAGTCCATGTCTATGATGTCCCTTATGGTGACTGGACGAGCTTGAAGGGAACCGCGAGACACACCTACGCTCCCCTTAAGAGCCGGCTGCTATTGGTCTATGATCTTCCTCAGGCCCGGATAACCCAAAAACCCGCAGAGCCCATATGGGTGCATGTGATGGGTGCATGTGACTAACTGTATTTTCCTAACACTAAGACTCACCACCATCAAATATTGTCTGATGTTTTTACACACAACGCACAATAAGAGGATGGTACCAACTTTCACTCATGAAAAATGGGGGCACTAAAGTTTGATAGATGTGCCAGTGTTTTATTGCACAATGAAAAGAGAGTTTCATTGTTTCTCTTCACAAAAGGGACAATACGTGTGTTCTGGCATGTCTCTGCGTGAGAGATAAATCCTCTTTCTCTTTGTCTTTATGCTTTGGTTCTATAGGCCCAGCTTGGCCTGGCAACAGTTTGGATTGCATGCTCCTCACCGTCTTGGGTTGGGCGACAAAAGTCTCCCAAATGCTCTAATTTGTGCTTCCTCTTGATGCTTTTTTCCCCCCTACAGTGTCTATTTTAGGGAAGTACTATTAGGATGAGGTGAAGCCTCATCCAAAAAGTGTGTACAGGAAAACACACAATGACACAGTTAAATGTATTAGCTGCCAATGTCTGTGATCCCAATTGATTGCAAAGCCTGCTGTCAGGGGGCCTGCATGCTTCAAGGAGAACAAACCTAAAAAGGTCAACTTCAGCAATCAGTGCATTAAATTGCATGTATTTTTTGTGTTTCTATCTATAAGTGGGAGGTTGCTCTCCTCTCTGATAGCCAATTTGCTGCCAACATTGTAGTATTTAATTGAAGCTGACATATGTAAATGTTTGACACAGGGCCTACAAAGTTACTGTACTTATTTACAATGCCCTTAAGAATAAATGATTGTTAACTCCTTTTTAATTAAAGATATGATGGTCTCGTAAAATTATGTGTGGAAATAAATGCTTATCAAATGGAAAAGGACAGCCTTATTAAAGAAACACTCTTTTACGGAGGTGAATGTGTGTATTTCTGTAGGTGTGTAGTTTTGTGACAAATAATCAATAGTTCATTTAGATCTTGTCACCACATATTAACTTACACTTCAAACTGCTGTAAAAAATAAGCAGGAAGGAGTAGAGCTAAGCATTTGAATGAGTTTCTGCTATTTTTAAGGACTTTCAGTCCACAAAAACACATTTATTATGTTTCAGGCACTTAGTGAGAAAGATGCACAGACTTTTAGAGTGTATCTACTTCAGAAAACTAATATCATGCCTCTCTTTACTTCATCCCTCAATTTGTGTTGCACTTGTTATATGTAGGAAAAGAAAAGTCTGAATCCTGTTGTCATAATTTTTCCTTATTGCTGTGCTTTTAACTTACCAACTAAATTACAATAGATGTTTGGAAGTTTAATTATAAAATAAATTTGCCTAATTTTGTTATAAAATTGCATTTTTACTTATATTTGTTTTAAGTTATATTTTGCAAAAACCAGGAAATGTATTTATTTTTTATCTAGTAAAGATTATTTTTATTAGCACCAAATGATATCTATAATGAACAAATCTATATTATTATTTAAATTCATGTAGGGTTTGGCTTTTCTTTCTTGGAGCTGCTGTTGAAAGACTTCCTCAGAAAAGGTTCTGTTAAAGAAAAGACTGAACAGAACTTTTACATCCAGCCCATCTGATCCAAGACTTCTTGTATTTGATGAATCAGGATTTTTTCCCAGTTTGCGGGATTGACCCCAGGATTTATGTTACCTGTTTCTAACATTGCATGTATTTTTGACGTTAAAGCGCTTTAAAATGAATGATTGGATGACACTTTTTCATTTGTGATCAAAATGTGAAGAATCTAACATTTTTTAATTGTTTGTGTTAAGAATGCGCTGTTATGATGTAAGAGTTTTTCTGATCAAACTGCTATTTGCTCTCCCCAGTGGGACATAAATGACTCAATATCAGCTTGACTGAGAGGACTCTGAACCTGGATCAAGATGCACCAGCTGTTCAGCCAGGTGCTGAACCAGAGGGATCTGTCCAGAGCAGGAGATCTGTTCTCTCTAGAGGACTCTGACATTGAGGATTGCCTGTCTCAAGCTCTGGACCAGATAAAGAACATCTCCTGCTCACCGGTCAGCATGCATATTTATCATGCATATTTACTGAAACTGATACAAACTTGAAAATGACCCAAGACATGCAAAGTAAATTACAGCAGTGATGAATAATGTATGTTTTGATGCATATTTACTGTTTTTTGTCCCTAGATTGTCATTGTGTCCCTAAGTTTGCATTCTATTGCTGCCTGTATGCTGACAGGACTACCTGACCAATGACAATGACCAAGCTGTGGTGGAGATTTGCATAACTCGCATCACAACAGCCATCAGGGAGACAGGCTCTGTGGAGCGACACAGCACTGCTCTGGTGGGACTGTGGGAGTCGTGTTTGGAGCATAACCTCACCCCTCAAGGAGAAAACACAGAGGACACGCCGCATGCAAAGATAGCCTCTGACATCACCAGCTGTATACTGCAGGTATCTTAAACAAAGTCCCACACATGCTTGAAGCTTATTGCTGTCAACACATGGTCATCGTAACACACAGTTCTTAACGAACACTAACAGTATGACTTTGTCCAATATCCTAGTGCTAGTCATCAAGAACTACTTTGTTATGCTCTCGCTTTGAAGAGAAATTAAGTTCTTTTTGTTGTCTACGTCCACACATACCGTAATTGCCAGGCTATAGAGCGCACCTGATTACAAGCCGCACCCACCCAATTCTATCAAGATTAACCACTTTATACATTCACAAGCCACAATTGTTTACAAGCTGCTGCTGTTCAACAGGCACATCACTGAGACAACGTGGTCTCAGAGAGAGAGGTTAAGCCTTGTTATCTGAACACACCCACATCTGCCAAACAGCATGGACCTCACTTCAGCAACCAGCTCCCTCACTTATGGTGTGGAAATTCACACTCAGATTCCCCACTTCCCATGAGTCTTAGGGGTTTAAGGCGGGGCTAACCCCCCGGTTCGCCACACTGTGTTGTAGATTGAGGATGTACAGTGAGGTCAATAAGTATTTGATCACCCTGTGATTTAGCAAGTTCTACCACTAAGAAAACATGGAGGGGTCTAAAATTTTAATCATAGGTGCATTTCCACAGTGAGAGACAGGATCTGAAGAAACATTCAGAAATCACGTTGTACAATTTTTTTAAACAATTTATTTGTATATTTGATCACTTGATTATCAGATAGATTTCCGACCAACAAAGACATGTTGTTATGCTTTTAAATAGTCCAACTCCACTCTGCTCATGATTCTAAATTAGTTGCACCTGTTTGAGGTGGTTAGCTTGCATAAAGGCACCTGTGCACCCCACAATCAGTCAGAAGTCTAACTACCAACATGTGCAAAACCAAAGAGCTTTCAAAAGAAACAAGAGACAAAATTGTAGACCTGGAAGTGGCTACGGGGCAATTGCCAAGCAGCTTGGTGAGAAAAGAACAACTGTTGGAGCAATTGTCAGAAAATGGAAGAGGCTAATGATGACTGTCAATGTCCCTCGGACTGGGGCCCCTTTCAAGATCTCACCTCGTGGGGTATCGATGATGCTAAGGAAGGTGAAGAATCAGCCCAGGACTACATGGGAGGAGCTGGTCAATGACCTGAAGAGAGCTGGGACCACCGTTTCCAAGGCTACAATAAGTAATACATTAAAACGTCATGGTTTAAAACCATGTATCGCACAGAAGGTTCCCCTGCTGAAGTCAGCCCATGTCAAGGCCCGTCCGAAGTTTGCCAATGACCATCTTGATGATCCAGAGGAGTCATGGGAGAAAGTCTTGAGGTCAGATGAGACCAAAATAGAACTTTTTGGTCTTAACTCCATTCGGCGTGTTTCGAGGAGGAAGAAGGAGAAGCATCATCCCAAGAACACCATACCTACACTGAAGCACGGGGGTGGAAGTATCATGCTCTGGGGGTGTATTTTTCACAGGGAACAGGACGACTGCACTGTATTAAGGAGAGGATGACAGGACTCTGTGTTGTGAAAAACCTCCTTACTTCAGTCAGAGCGTTGAAGATGGGTCGTGGCTGGGTCTTTCAGCATGACAATGACCCGAAGCACACAGCCAAGAAAACCAAGGAGTGGCTCCGTAAGCATATCAAGGTTCTGGAGTGGCCTAGCCAGACCTAAATCCAATAGAGAATCTTTGGAGGGAGCTGAAACTCTGTGTTGCTCAGCGAACCCTGGCAGAACTAGAGAAGATCTGTATAGAGGAGTGGGCCAAGATCCCTGCTGCAGTGTGTAGAAACCTAGTGAAGTACTACAGGAACCGTTTGACCTCTGTAATTGTTAACAAAGGCTTCTGTACCAAATATTAAAGTTGTTTAACTCAAGTGATCAAATACTTATTTGTCACAGTAAAACACAAATAAATTATTTAAAAAAATCGTACAACGTGATTTCTGAATGTTTCTTCAGATCCTGTCTCTCACTGTGGAAATGCACCTATGATTAAAAATTTAGACCCCTCCATGTTTTCTAAGTTGGAGAACTTGCTAAATCACAGGGTGATCAAATACTTATTGACCTCACTGTATATGTGCTGAAACTGCGTGCGTGTTTAAGAAGAAGCAGGGAGCTGCAGCGGAACGCAAGAGCAGCTCTCCCCTCCTTCCGCCTGTAACACGGCAGCAATGTGGAAATAACCGGGCTGGTTAAAAAACATACCAGTAAAAGAGAGCAGCAATGACTTATAAGCACGCGCTCTGTGCGTGTATTTCGGGGGTGTATTTCCTCCCACAACAGTGAAGGAAACTTCTGGCACGAAGCAGACTGGCTTTTCCAGTCCAGTTGGTGATGGTGGATTTTTTTACACTGCTTTTAACGATTGCTTTTAACTTGAAAACTGCGACATATTGTAGTGGCGGTCACATGCACGTTGGGTCTAATGGCACCAAAGGATTGTGGGATGCGGCTGAGCATGGGTGTTTCTTTTTTTGCACCATGACTGAAGTGTCTAAGAGCTGAAGCTAGGTCCATGCTGTTTGGCAGCTTGAGTGTGTGTCAAAGCAATCGTGCTTGTTGCTGGACATAGAATTATGGAGGCAGACTCCACTCTGAGGTTGCTGGAGCGCTCCTGGTGGCCGATAAATAAAAGCATAAAATAGCTGCTTTATTGAATAAGCCATAGGGTTGAAAGTTGGTGACAAAAGTAGCGGCTTATAGTCTGGAAAATACGGTAACATAATTTTTCCTTTTGTCAGGCATCAAAGAGGTGGTTTACTTTGACATGTTTCACCATCACTATCAGCTGTTTGTGATAGGCCTGTCCTCTTTATGAGGTTTGTTGAAAATCCACCTATTTTAGGCTTAAAAAAAGGTAGCTATACTAATAGCACCAAACGGATGAACATGTACATGAAGGTCCAACACAACAGGATAAGAATAATAGTATGTGGGAAACCCACAGACTAAAGTTATGTCTGAATTAACTCCCTAACCCCCAAAAGACAGTATAATGTGGGACTATTGCCCTGGATTTTAATGCAATTTGGACACATGCTTTCTGCCATCTTTCAAATGAAAAATTGTTCAAACCCAATGCATTGCGGTCTCTATCTTCCAATCTCTTGGGCATAGATGCACCCCAGGTTATTTGCAGAGACTTCTGTGAGATTTCAGGGCACTGGATTTTAAAATTGTAGATTCAGACCGTCCAATAACATGGCAAACAGACTATCGAGTTCACTAACCAAGAGTAGTGAGTGAGTTTGGACATAGCCCAAGACCAGCACCTGCTATGGTTGTCAAAACAAGCTGCTGTTAGAACTCTGTACGAACAGACCAGCATCTTCACGGATAAGGGGACAGCACCATGGTACACTAGAATGCTACCGGATGGGCAATAAATAAAGCAGAACAAAAGGTGGAAAATTAAAGATAAAGAACCAAAGAAAAAAACATGAAACACAAGAAGAAGGGGGAGAACAGCTACAAAGACAATATAATTGCTCTATACATTCTGATAATAACAGAACCAATACAAAGAACCATTAACATGAACTCAGCAACTAAACGTCACATAAAACTCAATAAATTGGTTCATCCTAAAGACAAAATAGAAAAAGGACATGAATGAAATGTTAATTAAAAATAGTACATATGCTTAAAATCCCACTCCAATCATCTTTTGATCTATTTTTAAAGCGTTTTCAGTGGTGTTCTAATCATGATTATGCAGTTTTAGCCTACATAAAAGTCATTGTCAAGTGTGATTTCTCTAGAACATAGTTTCTGCAGAGCAGCAGTAGTTCATTAGAAATTCCCAACACCCCTCTGTTTACACTCTCTCCCACAAGATTATATCCCCTCACAACCCTAAACTTTAACGGTGCAACTAAAATATTGAGCATTGTTGCAGCTATCCAGCCGTACAGAGACACAAAGACGTACACTGTACGACAAGAAAGACATGGATCTATTTGTCTGCAAGTGGATGCATCAGAGCCTGCCATAGTAGCATTTTTTCTTCTTCTTCTTCTGATTCACAACGATTTGAATAAAGAAATATTCAGAAATACAATTTTAAGCTTAATTTTCTTTCTATATCCTCCATCATGAGAAAAATATCACAAGAATATGATAAAAAAAACAACACCATTTTCATTTGAGCAGGTCTTTAACATGAGAAAGGGGAGCACAACAGATTGTGAGAAGGTGAGAACAGGAATACTAGCAAAAAAAGAAAAAAAATAGAACTTCAAGTCAGCAATTTCAAATAACTGCAAAGTAATCACATCATGAACTGGGTCAACAAAGTAACAGGAACAGAAACAGGTTTACCCTCGAAAGAAGCTATAGAAAACCACATCCTCACTCACTTGGAAAACTTTTCTCCTCGGACCAGACTGAGGAAGATCTGGTGTCCTGGGTAGATCTGAACGATTTGTTTGGCTGGCCACATTCATCACAAACAGCTGATGGTGACACGTCATAGGGCCGTCGGCTCAAATATGTTTAATGGAACTGTGTGATGAGAAAAAAAAGTAAATTGTTTCTGGCTGAGAAACCTGTGTTTATAGAGCTGTAGGGTGGGTGCAGACAAAGAGAGGCTTGGTTTATGACTGGCTTAATTTTCTTTGTACCATCAGCCACAGAATGTTGAGAGGGGCTAACGGTGGAGTTTGAATGTTTCAAGGAGAGACTGAAGATGACTTTATCACAGTCCAGTGATAACGTTGTGGTGACCGCAGCTCCTAATGTCTGCAGGAAAAAAAATCCAGAGAGATGTTGTTGGAGAGGGGCAGCAGGGATGCTTTTGGCTTTGGTTTAAACCCATATCAGCTGTCATGGAACAGAGCGTCTGCAGCTGATAAGAGAAATTTGATTGTAGATGAAATTAAAAAGCAAGAAGATGTAAGATGTCCAAAAGAGTTTCTCAGAAGTCACAAGGCTTTTGTTTTAAGCTAAAATCAAAAAATCTGTCGTTTTCTAGGACATGGTTTCTGTAGAGCGGCAGTAGTTCATTAGAAATTATAGATGTGGGCAGGGCTGTTGGTGGAGGAGCAAGCCCCTCCCCACCCCAAGCTAACATTAGAGTTGCAACAAAAATGCTGAGCAATATTGGAGCACTTTAAATCCAGATGTCAGCTCAGATGAGGAAAACAGAGACGTACATGAATCTATTTGTCTGACAGTGGAGGCATCAGAATTGGGAGCTTGTGGCCCACTAATTGTAGTTTGTACGTAGCAACTTCAAGCTTTTTCCAGCGGCATTCTTTCATCTGCTCCTGATTCACAATGAAATAATATACTCAGAAATGCAGTTTTAATTTTAATTTTCTTTATATTTGTTCCCCATCATGGGAAATGTGCTATAAAAACATGTTAAAAATACTAATAACACAATTCTAGTTGGAGTAGGTCTTTGAACAGTCTAGGGAGAGTTTAGCCTATCCTCTATTTTAACATACTAAATGTTTGGTGGGATGTAAAGTAAAGCTGCTCGTGGCGAGTCCCTACAGGTTTAGAACGCCACATCCAGATGTCTATCTTTGAGGTCGACTGATGAGACAATATGTCATTTCAAGTGTCTGCCAGGCTTCTAAAATCCTTGTCCTTTACTCATGCTAATTTATTCTTTATAAATTTAGCAGCTTATTGTTTGCACAGTTGTGTTAATATTTTGCAAAGTATTTTATACTCCTTTTACAGTAAGTCTGCTCCACACTGCTCACCTTTTGGATCAGGTACATCTGGTCACAGATGTAAAGAAGACCTCAAGTTGGTTTGAATTGATTCACTTACATTATTGTTAAATAATTCCAGGTGAAGCAGTGTTTTATAAATAGTTTAACCTTTTCTAAAATTAGTTTTTAATGATGTTACTGTATCCCAAAAAGTGAATCAAGATCCTAACTGTTCTGTACCTGAGGTCTTTTTTTCCTATTTTTCTAATTGCATTAAGTTTTTTGATCTAAACAAATTGATTAATTGTTCATATTTAAAGTATGTTATTACTATATTACAGAACTGATCAAATTATTTGCAGCACTGACAAAAGGATAAATAAAAACAAAAAGGTTTTTTGGAGGTAATAAATAAGAGACAACCACTTCTTGCTCTGTACTTTAGATTAAAAAAGTTAATATATAGGAGATTGGAAATGAAAAGAGAGCAATCAGTGTTGTGCAACTACAAAAAAACAACAACAAAAGAGAAAAGGTGAAATTTCAACATATTTAGAGAAGCAGAAGAGTTTAAAGTTACTGCACAATCACACTGATATCTTATGTTGTATTTCTTTCTGATGGATTATAACAGGTACATTGAATAATTGCTTTCTTACCCCATGAGCCCTGTAAAGCTAATTGGCTTAAAAGCTGAGGGACGCCTTCTTCACCTTTGACCTCTCTCTTCGTCTGCTTCTAGGGAAACAGAAATGCAATATCACTCTAAAGAAGCTACTCCTTCTGTTACTCACATATTTACATGCACCAATACCTCCATCTACATATGCATTATTAAGACCAGATTTTGATTGAGCACCATCATTTTTTATCTTCTCATTTCCTTTACAACTAATCTCTTTTAACTTTCTTTTCTTCCGTCACTTTTTTATTTATCAAGAGGTTTTGGGTAAGAAAAAAAGAAAAGTTTTATTTACTCTATGGATAGAAAAAGGAAAAGTATAATTGGACGCCGCCTAGAGAAAATATAGCTAGAGAATCAGTTGCATAATAGAAAACTATGCAGTCAAGTTATGCAAGTTAAACAATCACTCAATAACTTGGCTGTGGTTAAAAAGGGAGAACATTTCATGTGAATTAATCAATGCATCAAACAGCTAATGTGGTTGCCCATGCAGTGTAAGGCAAGGACATCAAAAATTTCATAAAAAATATTATATAATTTATTTTTCGAAAAACATCTAGACTAACCAAAATAAGCCCTTAAAGAGGTCAAAGTAACAAAAATAAAATGAAGCTTTAAATTTAACAGAGGAGGACAACTGAGCAGACAGACAATTGAAAAACACAAGGAAACATATATATATATACATATCCATATACCTATACAGATACATATACATAACAAGGCCTTGCAAAAGTATTCGGCCCCCTTGAACTTTTCAACCTTTTGCCACATTTCAGGCTGTAAACATAAAGATATAAATCTGTAATTTGTTGTGAAGAATCTACAACAAGTGGGACACAATCATGAAGTGGAACGAAATTTATTGGATATTTCAAACTTTTTAACAACTAAAAAACTGAAATGTAGGCGTGCAATTGTATTCAGCCCCCTTAAGTTAATACTTTGTAGCGGCGCCTTTTGCTGTGATTACAGCTGTAAGAGACTGAAACTTTTGCTCATTTCTCCCCGCAAAACAGCTGGAGCTCAGTGAGGTTGGATGGAGAGCGTTTGTGAACAGCAGTTTTCAGTTCTTTCCACAGATTGTTGATTTGATTCAGGTCTGGACTTTGACTAGGCCATTCTAACACCTGGATGTGTTTGTGAACATTGTAGATTCTGCTTTATGTTTTGGATCATTGTCTTGTTGGAAGACAAATCTCAGTCCCAGTCTCAGATCTTTTGCAGACTCCATCAGGTTTTCTTCCAGAATGGTCCTGTATTTGGCTCCATCCATCTTCCCATCAATTCTAAACATCCTCCCTGTTCGCGCTGAAGAAAACCATGATGCTGCCACCACCATGTTTGACAGTGGGGATGGTGTGTTCTGGGTGATGAGCTGTGTTGCTTTTACGCCGAACATATTGTTTTGTGTTGTAGCCAAAAAGTTCAGTTTTGGTTTCATCTGACCAGAGCACCTTCTTCCACATGTTTGGTGTGTCGCCCAGGTGGCTTGTGGCAAACTTTAAACGACACTTTTTATGAATATCTTTAAGAAATGGCTTTCTTCTTGCCACTCTTCCAAAAAGGCCAGAGAAGTAGGCAGTTTAGCTCAGGGGGTAGAGCAGGTTGTCCAACAACCAGAGGGTTGGCGGATCGAATCCTTGCTCTCCCCAGCCAGAGTCGCCCCCCCAAGCGCGGCTAGTCTGCAGCTCACCGCTCCCCCCAGGGGATGGGTCAAATGCAGAGAAAGAATTTTCCCATTGTGGGATAAATAGAATAAAATTATTATTATTGAGTATAGTATATGACTGATTGTTGTCCTATGGATACTCTCCCACCTCAGCTGTTCTCCAGACATCTCCAGTTAAGGTCAATAAATGAGGTCCATGGTCATTGGACTAGTTCATTAAAACGGGACAACAGATTATTTTTTTATTCTGTTACTTGTTTTTCATGCACTCTTATCCAATGACTGAAATTCTTGACTCACTGTGTTTTTTTTCACCAAGTAGACATTTTCGAAATGTGTTGAGTCTGACATTTGGGAAGAAAGTGTAAAAGTGGGAGATATGGGAAGGAAGAATCTGTACATCCATGCACATGGAAAGATTCACAGCAGAATTCTACAATTTTTTGCCGTCTTTACTGTCTTTACAATTTTGTTCCTTTCTAAATCAAAACTGAAAAACAATTAAACAGATATTCAGTATATTATAGGTAAAAGATCAGGCTGACAGAGGACAGGCACAGCACAGCCTGTTTTTGAAAACAACTGATAGAACAAGATTTTTTTGGTATTTGAAAGAGACAGCTTTGACTGTTATCAAGTTGTCCTGTAGAGGGTGCAATTGCCTCTCAAATCCCATTCTTTTACCTCTTCCAAAATCCCTCTGAGAACCAATATGTGCATGTGTTCCACCTCCCTACAGCTTCCACTCCTTTCTGTTCCCTATTTTTGCTACACTGAAGGGAAAAATGCCTGCAACATCAATCTGAAGACCACTAAAGTTACATAAAGTTTTAGATAAATGTCTTTTTGCTGTAACAGTTATGGTGTTTGGCCTGATGAGTTTTACCGTCCTATATCATAAATATGGGCTGTCCATACTTGACCTGCTTTCTAGCAATTTTTCTATCTATTGGTGCAGATTGTCTAATCACAGATTCTTAGTTTGAAACTATTTTAAAAACTTGTTTCATTTAAATGAAACATGCACATTTCTAAAGAAATGGAAAGTAAAAACTCAAATTAATCACTATCAACAACAATTTACTCATCTGTTTTAAGTGTGCAGCTCACTAAATCAGCTTTCATTCAGAAAAAGTTTTGGATGGTTATTGTTCCTTCCATTTAGCTTTTTCTATGTGCAGATACAGGATGAATAACAATTAGCATGAAAGTAAATGTTAGTGTGATGCAAAAACTTTAATGCTGCATTCCTGATGTGTGCCTTTTCATCTGTGGATAGTACAAAAATCACCCATATGTCTGATATACCTTGAAAGATGTGCTTTTTCCAATGCGTGTCATCACCTGCCCTCTGATGTTTCCTCAGAACTACAGCAGTCCCTCGGTCATGGTGCTGGCTGTTCCGGTGGCGGTACGCTTCCTGCAGAGGGGCAACCGAGAGCTGAGCAGGAACATGTCCAGCTATCTCTCCCTTGCTGCCATCGCCAAGGCGGATCTGCTGGCTGAACACACTGAGGCCATCGCGGTCAGTGTGCTTGAAGGTAGGGGGCAGTCGCACATGTTCCTCCAGTTTTGTTGCCCCAGAGACAGTCGCAGATTACACAACTTGTAGTCAGTCACTCAAACAGTGGAGCATTTTAGTGAAAAACATTTTTTTAATTTACCTTAAAAGATTTCCAAATAAGTCCATTATGGGTAAAATTCTGTTTAATTGTTGCTAGCTGACGTTAAACTTGCAGAAAATGTTAGTCATGTGTTAGCATTGGTTTTAGCAAATTTTGTTACACTTTTTACTATTCGGCGATGCAGAAAGTGCAAATAAACAAAAAAAAAGTAATTAATGAGCAAAAAAGATTTCATTGAATGTCTACAGGTGGTCCCGAATGCTTAAAATGTCTAAATGTAAGTTAAAAGGCCTTACAAATTATTCAATTAAAATAATTATTAATATGACAAAGTACTTTTCCATATATCAGCATCTGTTCTTTGTTTTTCTTTGGTCCGACAAATTTAGCAAAAAGGGTATTTGTCTTTCTGAGTAGAACTTCAGTTATAAATAATACATTAAAAATCAAATCAAACTTTATTTATAAAGGACTTTTTATACCCTAGTAATGTAAAATGCTTTACAGAATAAAAAAGTCTTTCAAACCCAAAAAACCAAAAGCAAAAAAAAAAACCTTTACAATTAAAAAAAAACAAAAAATATAAACCATTATTCTTTTAGGTGACTGTATGGGATGAGGGTCCGCACAGCTAAATCTTTGGCCATGGTTATCGACCGGAGAAAGGTAGTTTGCCATCTCTCGATGGGTGGAGTGTCCTTACCCCAGGTGGAGGAGTTTAAAGACCTTGGGGTCTTGTTCACGAGTGAGGGAAGATAGGAGCGTGAGATTGACAGGCGGATCGGGGCAGCGTCCGTAGTTATGCGGTTGCTGTATCGGTCCGTTGTGGTGAAGAGAGAGCTGAGCCAAAAAGCTCTGGGTCATGATCGAAAGAACGAGGTCCCGAATACAAGCGGCTGAAATGAGCTTCTTCCGTAGGGGGGCTGGGTGCTCCCTTGAAGATAGGGTAAAAAGCTAGGTCACCCGCGGAGAGCTCGGAGTAGAACAGCTTCTCCTCCACATTGAAAGGAGTCAGTTGAGGTGGCTCGGGCATCTAGTCTGGATGCCTCCTGGATGCCTCCTGGACGCCTCCCTGGGCGGGCATGTCCCACTGGGTGGAGGCCCCAGGGTAGACCCAGGACACACTGGAGAGACTACGTCTCTCGGCTGGCCTGGGAACGCCTCGGGGTCCCCCCAGAGGAGCTGGAGAATCCTTACTCATCAAAATCCTTATAAAACATTTTTGATGCTTTGTGAAACATTTATTAAAGAACATTGGATTATTGCTCATAATAGTTTTGTTTTTTTAAATGCAATTGACTGTACTGTAGCGTACTTTATAACGCACATTAGAAGTGTCATCTCACTCTGTACCTCTTCTTCATCACTTAAGTTTGCTAGGGCATCTTCTTTTAGAAGAGGCCGGTTTCATCCAGCATTTATTTATCCGGATGATATTTATTCTCTAGGATCATCTTCCTCAGCATTTCAGGATATTTGCTGGTGGCTTCTGAGTCAGCTGATGCCATCTCTCCATGCAGGGATACAAACTTTGGTAACAGCAATTCAGAAAGTGGTGGAAATAGGCTGTGAAGTATTCCTTAGCAGCCGCCAAGGAAGCCGAAAGACCGGTGTGCTCTTCATCTGCGCTCCCATCCTCCCCTGCAGCACCTCTTTCAGACGCACAAGTGTCATACAAGCGTCTTGAGCTGAGTTTTTGTGATGAACCGGAGCAGTCACGTGACGGAGAAATAACTAGCGAATATGTGAAACCGCAAATAGAAAATAACAGTACATTCAAACTTTTTTTAAAACGTCTTAACTTACTTCCTTAAATCTGTTGTCATCTCGTCACTGGATGGATGGCACTAAACGCACAATGAAAACGTTTTAGCTCAAAAACTCAAGAGTTTGAGCCAGTTGTTGTGAAGGAGCTATCTCTAAAAACACAGCTCCTTCTGGCTCTTTGAAATGCTCTGAATTTTTTGATGTGTTTACCCCCCAGGCCTCAAACAAACACACACTCACACGTTGTTTTCTGACGGATGAGGCTTCTGCAGAAGTTGCTTCTACTTTATTGTTAGGTGTAGTTTGGGGCTCTTCTGTATTCTTTGTGAAACAGTTTTTGAAATAAAAAAAGATCATGAACTTCTACAAAATAAATTAGAACAGCCGCTCAAAAAAATCAATTATTGTAGACCCATCTACAAAAAAAGAATGTTTTAAAAGATAAGTAGATCTTAATAACTGAGGTCAGAGTGCATGTTGGGAAAGTTCTAAATATTCAGTTGATCGACAGAATTTTGTATACTGAATTGATCTACATATTTGGCATTGTTGGGTGTATTTCAATAATTTACATAAAATCCAATTTTGATTTTAATAGAGAAAATGTCATTGTCTTTTGGTCCCCCCCCCCCCCCCCCCGGGATTTTTTTTTTTTTGCGTGCCCCCCCACACACACACACACTCACTCACTGACTGCGGTGACAATATATTAGGTTAGTATCTATGAAAATTTTGTAAAAATTCCTAAAATTGTATCTTTTAACATTAACAAAAGAAAGAAAGCAATATGAATTAACTTCAACTCCAGATTCTTCTGGAGGAAGAACAGGAAGAAGGAAGTCAGGGCATCTTGCCTATCCCCATATGGATGGATGGATGGATGGATGGATGGATGGATGGATGGATGGATGGATGGATGGATGGATGGATGGATGGATGGATGGATGGATGGGTGGATGGATGGATGGATGGATGGATGGATGGATGGATGGATGGATGGATGGATGGATGGATGGATGGATGGATGGGATTAACCAATTGATTGGAAATCTCTCTGAATTTTACATTTTCAGCGCCTAAAAAAAAAATTCAGAGAGATTTCCTAAAGGATTAAGGCTGGCACATCCTGCTGTGAGATATCTATGAAGGCTTATTTATTCAGGATGGTTCCATGAAGTCTTTTGGACAAGAGGTTTAACTTAAAAAACTAAGTCCAAATGACCCTTTCCAAAGATTTCTGCTGTAAGATTTTTTAATGGTGAAAGAAACCAACACTTTGTGTCCCCCTGTCCAGGTCCAGGGACTATAATGTTTCAACCTCACAATGTGTTTCTTAAACTGGCCTTCTGTACAATCCAGCTCTGAAACCTCAGCATAAACACAAGGGTGAGCTTGATGGGTTGGTTATGTGTTCAGAAAAAAAAACGGACCACACACGCATGTATAAATATCTTAAACAAATTATTTAAATGCAACATGTTTGTTTTAAAGCAACATTTTTGTACGATGTTGTTTAAGTTCAGTGTACAGTGAGTTTAAGAGCAGGTGTGGCGCCAGCAGCAGGATACAGTGAAGATTTTATGGCTGCAGCAGTCATCATGGGATGCCTCCTGCACACAGACAGACTTTCAGGAGGCCTTCCTTTGGCCTTTTGCAGAATTAGAGGCCGGGGTTTGTTCCACCTAAAAGAATAAGTTTCACTAATGAGCCCATATTGGCACACTATACAGTGAGGCGTTCACAAATCTGTAAAATATGTCTGTTTAGATTATTCTTCTTTTTTAAGTGTGCAGAAGCTGAAATACTTTAGGTATGAAATTATTATTAGGTAAGATCTCTAGTTTTTCTAAAACAAAAAAAAATCTAAAGAATGATTTCTGCATTTTTTATTATTGCTTAATCTAACTACAGTTGTTTTAGTTTACCGATTTGTTTTTAAAGTGACACTTGACAGGTACGTTTCTATGATTTTGCTCTAATTACTGCTAATCCAACCAATAATAATGAATAAAATGCTGGGCAGATGTTTGATTGCTTTTATACTTCTGTAAGCTTGTGTTTTATAGACAGGAAGTGCAGGTTTGCCAGGTGAGGCAATACTGCCTCACCTGGAGGCAGTATTGCCTTAAACTAGTTAGACCAGGAATGAAAAAGACAATTGAAGAAGAAAACCAGCCAGAAAACTGAAATATAATTAAGTTAATTGTGATTTTTCTTTTTAATCAAAACAAATTTACTTATAATGGTGTAGGTTCTAAGGACAGTTGAAGAAATCAAAATAGATAAATAAATAAAAATGAAATGATTTCTGATCTAAACTCCAGACTGTGTGGTGGCAGTAATGAACCACAAAGCTGTATGGCAACTGCCATTTTACAACAGAAGAAGAAAACCAGCTGGTTTTTTGTCTAGACCGGGGGTCAGCAACCCGCGGCTCAGGAGCCGTATGCGTCTCTTTAGCGCTACCTTAGTGGCTCCCTGGAGCATTTTCAAAAATGTTTGAAAATGTAAAAAGCTGGGGGAGAGAAATATATTTTTTGTTTTAATATGATTTCTGTAGAAGACACAAATATTCTTAACGTTTTTCAATCCTACAAGAATGTGTAGATAAATATGGAATTTCAACATTTCTGTCAACGAAGATTTGCGTCATAACCTGCGTCACACCTTTCTACCAGCAGGGCAGCGGACTGCTAGGCAGGTGGCTGATGTAAATGAACCACCGTCAGGTCCGTGCATTGCTTGATGAAGTTGAAAGCGAATATTCTGACCTCCTGCTACACAACAAAGTCCGATGACTGTCCAGGGGTGACGTTTTGTGTCACTTTGTCGTCTGTTTCGTTTCGAACACGTGAAAACATTCGTGAAAAGCAAAGACCTGCTGAACTACCCGCAACTGGAGGATACTGTGGCTCGAAAAGCTGTGACAAGCCACCTAAACGAGCTGAATGAAAGTCTCCAGGTGCCGCAAATGCTTGAAGCTGTTTTGTCATTCGAGCGCAAACTGACTGTCTTTACCAGAGATGTACAGCGAAGAAGAGAAGAGGATGCGTGGCTGTGTTTTACCCTTGCACTGACTTGCTTGGCATTTGCGCAGAAATCAAAGTCAACTGTATTAATTTGATTTTATATACTTTACCTTTTCAAGAGGCTGTTGTTTTATTTTTTATAAACGCAGGCTGCGATTTATTGCACTCTGTTTAATTCCCAGAGAGGGGCACGTTCCATTTTGTTGTTTTTGTTCGAATCCTCAAAATAAAAATGACATAAAAAAATCGGATTTCTTTATTATATTTCTTTTATTTTATGAAAGCAATGACACATAATTCATTAATATTGTTATGAAGTTAAACTTGCACAACAGAGAAGTCACGTGACTCGTCGTTCTCCGCAGAATGCACTGCAGGGCAAATAAACATTTAATCGTTAATGCTCATAATCTATTTGTAGCAACTTAGTCATTTTGATAGTAGGCCAATGTGGATACATATTGCATGCGTTGCCTTCATTACAAGGCTTAAATAAGGCTTTTAATATTTTGCGGCTCCAGACATATTTGTTTGTTTGTTTTTTGTTTTTTTTGGTCCAAAATGGCTCTTTCAACATTTTGGGTTGCCGACCCCTAGTCTAGACCATCTTTATCCACCAAACAATTACCCACTTCTTCATTTACACTACAGTCACTAAACTCCATGTCTCTAGGGCTGTCATCTTGTTATTTATTTATTTTTATTTTTTACCTTTCCTTACCTGCTGATTACCTGGAACAGGTTTGTTTGTTTTGATGGTAAGAAGCTACAAATCCTGGTTTAGTTGGAAAATAAGCAGTTTTTCTGGCCTTTGATACACGAGATTTACATTTATTTAGATTCACACGATAAAACCCTTTTTTTCCCAGCTGCTTTAGTTGAAATTACAGAGTTATTATCATAATAAGCAGCAACACTCACATTTGCTCCTTGAGTTAAAAAAAACAAACAAAAATAATGTGTCCCAGCATAATCACTAAATGTGTGGGACGTCAAAGCTCTTAATGGTGTTGCCCAAGTTTTGAGGTCTGCCAACTTTTATCTTCATCTGCTCAGGTTACAACGCAAACAAACTTTTATTTAACGCTATTATTATTCAGGAGTTTGTGGTGTATTGGTTCCTTTGATTTTTTTTTAACCTTTTTTTGCCTTCTCTTTATTTATTATGTAAATTTGTTGTCTGTAGAGGACATTTCTAAACCTGAATATCTCCCAACTACTGCTTGCTACTGAATTAACTATTGTTGTTATCTAGAGAAGCATTTGGGGCTTTCCAATTATATTAAATGTGAAGGGGTGGGGCTCTGGGAATTAGAGTTTGGTGGTATTTAAAGAAAATTGAATAGACTTTCTTTTTTTCTGTGGTAGTCATGCAGTTAAAGCACTTTGGCACACTAATTATATTATAAAGTGCTATATAAAAAAAGTTACTTTATTTTTTTATTCCTTCCCGACAGAATGAAAAAATGAAATAACTTTATTGATATAGCCTTTTGACAATGTCGAGGCAACCTAATGAAATTATAAAGTTCTATATAAATAAAGTTATGTTTTTTTTATTCCTGACAGAATGGAAAAAAAACTTTATTTATATAGCACTCTGACACTGTCGAGGCACCCTGAAGGTGTTTTAAAGTGCTATATAAATAAAGTTATTTCATTTTTTTGATTCCTGACAGAACAAAGGAAGTCCATTATTTCACTGCAAACAGGAATAGATGAATAACAAAGTAGAATAAAATAAAATAAAAACAATATTTCTAAAACACTGCAGTTTTATTTTTACATGTACATTGATTGCTAATGTTCTAATCTTCTTCTCGTCTAATACAGGTTATGTTTATGCACAAATTACATTCAGATCCTTTTTTTCCACAAGAAGAAATCGACATTATGTTACAAAGCACAACAAAGACACTGTAAACATTCACCTCACTGTCTTTCATTTACTGAACAGTTTACCCATTTTACATTAAAAGAAACACAGAAAAATTACTCTAAATTAAATGAACCAACTAATAAAGAAATAAAAACAAGTTTTACCTTTACTTTTAAAGACTTTAGAGAAAATTCATTTTAAATAGTAATGTCTCAAGTTATTAAAGTTATAAATGAGGGGATAATAAAGGAAAAATACAGCAGCTTTCAGTCACTGGAGAACTGATCAACATAAAGATAAGCTGTTGAATCATTTTTTTAAACTTTGTTTTGCCTGCAGCGGCATTGATGTCATGACTAAGAATTCTGCAAGACTTCATTGCATCACTGTGGTAATGAGCCCTATAAAAAGGGAATTTGTTTCAGTTTGATGCCATTGGTATGTAAACCTTAAATTATAAGGAAACTATATTACAGGATAATTTCTTTTCACAGTCTGTGTCCTCCTCCTCACCTCTTCTGCATGGCTGTCAGTTGACTGCTCTGTTTGCTGGCTCAGAAGCTGCTCTGCTTTACAAAGGACTCTTTGTTTTTTAGGCAAACTCTTATTAAACCTTTGTGGCTTGTCTCCTGCTGAAATGTAGGTTTGTCTTGTTGAATGCGTCTCAGTGTCGCGGCATCAGTTCTGAAGTAACTGCTTCAGTCTCTCGCAGCGATGGATGTTTGAAAAACATTCAAAGGCAGTTTGTTTCTTGGACTGGTGGTGTTTGAAGCCTCTTTCTTTGAGGGGGGTAGCATGGAAATGCTAAATATGAAAGTACAAGGAGAAACGGTGGAGTGGTAGCTTCAGCATGAGCTTAAAATCGAATCCCAGTGTTTTAGTTTCACTGTTTTGACGGCGGGATTCAGTAGACAAACTGTGCACCTCCGTGGGGCACCATTTCACTAAAGCTCCAGGCCACCATGTTACCTCTCTGCTGGCAGCCCTGGCCCCCCCTCTGAGCAAGCTGAGAAATCTCCTCCTCTGTCAGCTCCCTGTCCCACATGTTCACCCCCGTCATCTTCCCGACAAATGCCAGTTTAGGATTGCATCCTTCCTCGAATCCTGGAAAGCTGCCTCCGCAGCAGCTGCTTCTTTCCTGCCCCAGCTGGACCAACCCGCCATCAGGTAAGATGTGTCCTTCGGCCACTCCAGGTGTAGAGGCCACCTTTTTGCCATCCGCCCACAGCTTTGCCTGACCCTGCTCGGATGACCACTCCCCGCACAAGTGGCTCCACTGCCCTGGCACCACCACGCCCTGTGCTTCCACCAGGTGAGCTTCTCCGCCAACAGTGAAGAGGAGGGAGGTTTGAGCGAGCAGCAGCTGGATCTCATACGGGTTCTGACGGCTTCCGTAGGAGAACAGCACGGTTTTGTTGGACGTGGCTGTCAGCTTCACCCACATGCAGACGGTGAAGGAGGACAGGGAGAGAGGAGCATCTGGAACCACCATAACGTAGATCCGGCGAGAGCGCATTGGGAACAGGAGGGCCATCTCACAGCCTGAAGACAATAAATGGTCAGAACGGTTATTAAATAAACTCTTTTTTTTGTTAAACATTATTTAAAAACCACAAGCAGAAGACGTATGAACAGCAAGATTGGTTCTGGATCTCTTGAAACAATCTCTACTTATACAAACAACAAACTCTACTTATACCTCAGTTAATTATCACTGTATTTAATTAATTGTATTTAATTAAGCATATATGATTTAAGTGACTTTTTTGTTACTTTTTTGTTTTGTTTTCTGTCTTTTTAATCTATGCATTTCATCATTTCTGTAATGAGTTTGATAAATATGTGTAAATTCTTTATTGCTTTGACTACAATGCTTCAAATAAATCAATAAAATCAATCACAAGTTCTGGTTCATTGTTTGACATTTACACAGTATTCACACTTTTCCATATGATTAATTACAACATTTAGCCCACTGAGAAGTTTATTGAGATTTATTGAAAAACAAAATGGGCAATTGTCTTTGTGTCTTAACACTCTTAAAACTGTTTTAAAGGAAGCTTTTCCTCAATGATGCCTTTAGTCACCTGCACCTGTACAGGGATTGACCGATGCAGTTTCATTGTGGCTCGTACGGCCACGTTAAGGGACATCATGAAAATGGAATGTACCATTGTCATGCATGTGGTAAATGTATTGTGAAGAACTCCTAATGTAAGGCATATGACTTATGACCTACAGTGGATGCTGTTGTGCGGTGCCCTTACACCACACTGCAGTCATTAGTAAGGTGGATGTACTGGCTCCTCACTGAACGCATGCAAATGCTAGACATACGGAGTGTGCATGTGATGCGTAGGTTTCCTACACAAATGTAAGCTCTGATTGTCTAATTTTCAAATTTCCAACAGGGTGCACGCAAAGAGCCCAGACTTATCACGTGAACAGCACTAATGAGCTCCTTGCACATTGCACAGGATTTTGGGGTGTTGAAATCCTTTAAAAAATCAGTACGACACGCCTACGTCTCACCCATGTCACCCTTACCTAGCGTGTTGTACAAATGTTCGCCATGACTTGTTGCCAACATGCTTGGAGAAAAAAGTGTGCATGAATATTTTCTCTCTACTGGCGGTAAAATAAGAGGCTGCCCAGCAGTTTACGATCTTAATGTGGGGCATCTGAATGACCCGCCCAGGTTTGCCACATTTATCGCCTGGAGACTAAACAGAAAAGGACACGGGTCATCCACTGTGAATGTATGCTGTGCACTCTTTTGACTGTCTTTGCCTAACTAAAACTCACAAGAGCTCATTTGTTGCGCTCTAGTTTTTAAAGTACAGTTCTGACTTCCACACATCTAAACTTTCTGCTTGTTGTTTTTTTTTTTTTTTTTTTGCTCTTTCTGGCTAGCACACCGCTCGCTGACACACTTCCAGCCTCCTAAAGCTGTAGGTCCCAAATATTGATGTTGCACATGGCTCAGGTTACACTCAGGAATAATATGGAGGGGAAAAAACCCGAAAGTGTGCTTCCATCTGTTTCTGCTTTTCTCTGCTTCCCCTGGTGCTTCCATGAGGTTTCTGTTGGGACTGGCTAATGAGTGCACTCCTCTGAGCTCTGTAAACTGTGGTGGCCAACATTTCTTGTCGTTTAAAAAAAGGAAATCTAAGATAGTAGTAACAAAAATACAATGCCTACATGGATGAACATCTTGTCAGAATGGGTTTTCATCTTTGATCTATTCTAAAAGCATTCCCATGAAGTGGGAATTATGATTATGCTGTTTTTAGCGCATATCAAAAACCCTGTGTCGTTTTTTTTGGACATCGTTTCTGAAGAGTGGCAGGAGTTCATTAAAAATTTGCCTCTAAATTGTGGGTGGGACTGTTGGTGCACAGCAAGCCCGTAGGGGTGTGACGATAACCGCATCACTGCACTTTTTTCTTTTGGAAAGTTTTTTTTTTTTGAAAGTTCTGCATGTGGTGCGTGATTGGAACTATAATAAACACATTAAACACATTCATCTTTGCTGATAATTTACTTTTTCTGCTAGTCCTGTGTTCAGACTTCAAGGGTTTCTGGGGGAAACCTTTTATTACTGTTCTTCACTCCCTGCGCTGCGCCGTGCTGCGCGACTGTCACTCCCTCTACGCTGCACACGGCACGCTCCCTCTACTCACACACACGCGTGCGGTTTCAGAAGCACATACACGTCCTCATTCTAAAACAGAAGTTTCCGTCTTGCGAGGAAATACGACAAATTTACTGCGTTCTAATTATTAATTTCCATTGTATTCATTTTCATTACAAGCTGCGCGCGTTCTTGAGTGCGCGACGCGGCCCCCCGCCGGAGGATTTTGTGTTGGGGGAGGGGTTTATTGCTGTACTCCTTCACTTTGTAACACCAAACATGAACGCGCACTGTTAGAGTGCGGTGAATATCATTACATGTTTTGTTTTGGGAACTATTTTGTGCAGCGCAACGTTACGTGTTTGCATAAACAAAGGCGGAGCCTCCTGTCCCGCGTTCTTCATGGGTGTCAGGCTTCATGGCTACCGGAAAGGTGACAAAGTGTCTGCAGTCTCGTTTATTACTGGGCAATAAATAATATTCTGAGTGGATGTCTGTACCAGAGAGCACAGGTGAAGGCTCGCTTGCAGCTCTCGAGCGGTCCACTGCAGAAGAATCAACACACACCCCCAACACACTTGTGTGCTCTCCTTCCTCCTACACACGCAGCGCTGACACACACACACATAGTAATCTACAACACCTATATAGTTAGTTCATTATTTAGATATGTAGTAGTTAGTTGTTACTGTTATTTGTTAATAAAGAACACTGCGTTGCAATTGAATTCTTTTGCGACGTGGCCGCAAGGGGATTTTGGGTTTGGCGGAGGGGGGGCTGCGGTTAACCGCGACACCCTGCCCTCTGCTGGTTCATCACCACGGTGATCAAAAATCCCACACCGTCACAGCTCTACAAGCCTGCTCCCCTTCCCCTCCCTGTTGTTAAAAGCTCAGAGTACAGGGAGCTTGTGGCCCGCCTGACGTATTTTCTACGTCACAAATACCCTCTTTGTCAAACAGCATTTTATTGTCTGCTCCTGATTCACAACAATATCACATTAGGAAATACTCAGAAAGGCAATTTTAAGCTTAATTTTTTTTATACATGTGCTCCATAATCAGAATAATGCTAAAAGAACACGTTAAAAACACTAAAAACATGATTTTTATCAGAGTGGGTCTTTAAAAGGTAGATTACTACTTAATCAGGACATCAGAGACAGAGGAAGGAGAACTATTTTGGACACAAACATGTTTGATGCCTAATTTCAAAGCAAGCCCAGACAGAGATGAGGAACTGGCCTCAATATGTCAAAACAGGGAGAGAAAGCACCTAGATGTAGAACGATCATGGAGATAAAAAACGGGGAAAGATGTGAAAATAATGGATGTCTTACCTGCTGGTAGGTATCTTTGCCTCGACCAGTTTTGCACATCCTCCAGCTTCGCTTGAAGCTCCTGCAGCTGAGTCTCCACAACATCTAAAGCACACTGTGAGGTGACTTCTTGATCTCTGTGTCCACTTCCTCCTCCTGGGAGCTGAAACCCAGCCTTGGTGTTGATCCCCGTGCCACTTCCTGGGCCGCCGAAGCAGCTGCTCTCTAGCTTGCTGAGCCGGGACGTTTGGGTTTGCGCTGTAGAAAGAAGCTGCTGCAGCATTGTGTCCACGTAGTTGGAATGGTCAGCAGCAGAGGCCAAGTCTCTGAATTTAAAGCTCTCCAGGGTTTCCTTCAGACGGCCCTCCAGCTCCAGGGCTGTCCGTCTTACTGCTGTCTCCATTTCCGCCCCACAGGACCCAGCGTTCTGGGCCACAAACCTGACCGGAGACACACACACATCTTCTCTGCTCAGGAACTTTCATCTTTAAAATATTGAGCAATGTAAAATGGCCCAACTGTCACATGATTTTAAACAATGATGAAAAAAGGGAACTGTAGACTTGTCTTTGTTAATCTTTCTTCTTCATTGAAATTTCATGTTACGCTCATTTGGAAGGCCATTGAGACGACTGTTGTGAATTTGGGCTAGACAAATAAAATTGAAATGGATTGAATTCAATCTTAAATTAAACCAACCCAATGAACGACAATAGACTGTGCTTTTCGTTTGAATGGCTCTGTAGAGGTGCCAACGATGCCATCCTTACCAACAAGGGTAAAACGACTGTAAGGCTCCACTCATTTATTCAGAATTCACCAGTGGCACATTGCATCAAAAAAACAAAACATGTCCAGTCTCTCAAGGAAAGTTACTAACTTCAAAATAAAATCAAAATTTGTTCTTTAAATTTAAAATAAAACATCGCCAACAATACACAATAAAAGTGACACATAAATAAAACGCTTACAGGAACAATAATTATGCAAAGTAAAACTGTCTTCTTTTTATTAATTACTTGTCTCTCCAATGTCTATTAGTTGGAATTTATAGTGTTGCTAGTTCTCCTTGTTTCGGTGTCTATAGGAGCACTAAGCTGTTAGGTAATAAACATACATTTATTTACTTTTAATGTTTTTCTCCAAATACATGGAGCAAACTTTTAACATTTTAGCTAAATAAATAAATAAAACTGGAAACAAGTTGCATTAAAAGACCATTTTTAAAGACTCCTCCAATTAAAATTATGTTTTTGGTGTTTTGAACATGTTCTTGTTGCATTTTCTCATGATGGAGAACATCATGGATCGTACTGGGCGGGCCACAAACTCTCTGCTCCGCTCCATTGTAGGTATACAAAATAGATCCATGTACGTCTTAGTTTTCCCCTTAAGAACCCATTGTGCTATCGGTAGTAACAAAAAAATATCAGAAATGTGTTTAGTGGTCCACTTGTTCTGTAGTGTCTTCTACATCATTTCATTTTTCAGGAAAATTGTTCTCATGGGTTAAAACTGTACGTTTAGATAGCTCCAGTATTGCTCGCCATTTTTGTTGCACCGCTAAGGTTAGGTTGGGAGCATAAGGGGCTGTGAGCTAGCTCAAGGTCGCGTAAACGGAGAGCTCTCAGCAGCGAGGAAGGTAAGGGGGACAGAATTTCTCAGTGCCAACTCAGGTGAATTTCTGATCAACTCTTGCTGCTCTGCAGTAACTATGTCCTAGAAAACAACACGGATTTTTTTTTGGCTAAAAATGGCATAATTAAAAGCCCACTGGGAATGATTTTAAAAGAGACCAAAAAAATGATCAGAGTGAAATCTTTAAGTATAAAATCTTAGATGTTGGTATTTTAACAATGTACATAAAATCATTTCTGACAAATTTTTTTGACCATGTTGTTAAAATTCCCATTGTTTTTTTATTTCTTAAACCAACCTCATAAGTTCACTTAGCAGTGAATCCATCTTCCCCTTAACCATGTCGTCGGCATATTGAAGGAGCATGTTCTCCCTCATCTGACTGTCCTCCAGCATGGTAAAGATTTTATCCCATTTAGTCAGGTCTTGAGAACTGCAGGGGACGGAACTCATGGTCGCTACAGAGAGGAATCATTTAAGAGTTGGTTAGAAAAGAATTCAAATATTGGATTTGATCAATTAGTTTATAATAAGCATTAACTGACAATACAACAAAAAAATCACATATATATCAAACTTATCAGAAATAAAGAAATGCCTTGATTTAAAAAAAAAGAAGAAAAATTAATAAGAATGTAAGAAGAAATATCAGTGTAATTACTCATACTCATGAAGAGAGATCTTTGCAGTGATGCAACAATACACACTTAGATCACAGTAGAATATTTATGGAATTTTTAAAAAATCTATGAGTTCCTTCCCACAACCTCTGCTACTATTTCTTTGCCAAAGGCATCATTTATTTACTATGATTCTATCTCTCTTTTTTGCATGTGATGAGAAGAGAAATCCCTTTTCATTGTAAATCAACTGAACTTTAGGGAAGATTTTGTTGGAGGAACAGTCGGTTCTTAGTCCAGGAAAAGAATCTCAGCAAGCAGGTAAAATGAAGAAACAAAGAGGGGTTTCAAACTGCAGGGAGAGCCATGAGAGCTGCAGAAGAATCGCTTCAGCAACCAGAAGCTCAGCCTCCTGCTTTTCCTGTGAGCTTATCCCTGTGCTGCGATTGAGGAGAGGGATGGAAGGAAAAAGATGGGAGGACCCGAGGAGAGATGGGGAGAAATAACACAAGAAGGTGGAGGGATGTGACAAAGCTGGGGAGGGGAAAAGGGCCTAAGAGTGGAGGTGCAGTTTACACATGCTGGTATGGTTAAGCTCTGAGTCTTTCATTGTTCACTTATTCCAGAGGGACTTTATTTCTGGGCTCTGTTGGTGTTTTTAAAACGCCAATCGATGGTCTCCATGGGTCAATACTTGCTTTGAGCTTGATCCTTGAAAACAAAAAGAGATTTAATCTACATAAATGTTTATTTTGTATTTTTTCTTGGTTATAAAGCTTGGATAGAGAACATACATGTAATGCTTCATTATGTCTGCTGAATGTCAGCCTGACATCCGTGTGAAACTGAACTGTGTCATGACCTCCTTCACGTTGGCCATTAATTCAGATTCCACTCACAGATTCTGATGTTTGAAGGGGTCAGATGCAGTGACCTGCATCCCCCCCCACGCTTCCAGTCTCCCTCACACACCTGCAAGCAGACGTGATCGGAGCTATTCTACCCCTTGTCCAACATTTTTGATGTCTTTTTCAATCCCCTCCTTCCCTCTTTTCCCTTTAATTTGTGGACATAATTTAAAGCTCGCCAACATCCCCTTCGTTTTTCTAAATGTCAATCACTTCCAGTCATATTATGGACGACGTGACTGTTTCCCTGCCTGTTAACCTCTGGGGCTGCAATTATACCTCCTGCCAGACTTGAAACAACAAACAAATGCAGGATGGAAGCTGTGCTGGGGGGGGGCCCAGGCAGTCACCCCTCCACAACACATTCACGCTTTCTTGTTCAGCACCCAAACGGTTGATTTTAGAAACAGATCAGGGAAGAGGTTGCAGCAAAACGATCGGTGAGAGTTCAGATATCAGCAGAATGAATAAAAACAGCACTGATGCTAAAATAGCAGGACTTTTCTTCCAGCATCCTCAACAAATTACAAAAGCAAGAGTATTGCTGGGGATGTTATTTTAATCCATATAGTTGAATGATAAGAAAAAAAATCTGTTTTTTGGCCACTTCTTGCCGTTTCTGTCCAACATGGGTTTTTGATTCCCACACTGAAGTAATTTGTGTTTTGCTGCTTGCCTGCAGCGCTGTTTGTCAGTGACGACAATCCCTGATGTAAATCAATGCCCTGCTTTTCCCTCTCAACAAAACGAAAAACCCCAAACAACAGTTTGATGCTTTACAACTGCTCGACATTGCAGGATGCATAGAAAGAAGCATCTTTTAGCCACATAAAGAGGTTGAACACTTACGTTCTGGTGTTTCTCCATCTGTGATTTCATTGAAGTAAGAGTAGTTAACTTCAATATCATCTTCAAAGGCAAGAGTTGCGCTCATGAACCTGGCCAGCACACACAGCAACTGGTAGAGCCTCCACGAAAACATGCTGAAGCCGCCCGGGACTTTAGGAGAGACTGGTTACCTGTGAAAGTAAGCAAAAGCGTCTGCTTTCTGGCTGCCTCACACGTCCACCTCTCTGTTTTTCAACCCCTCATACTGTATTCAGCCCTCCTCCTCCTAATGACTCTCCACCTCTTCCTCCATCTCTGTGTCTGCTGGGTTTTTTTCTCCAGCTAAATGCTGAGCAATCCTTTGTCAGGAAGCCCACTGTTTCATAGCCTCGTGGTTTCTCCACATTCCTCAACACAATTAATAACATATATAGTTCACACAAAACCTGTCTGCCTTAATCCATTCCTGCACGCATCTTAAAGATTTTTCTGATGGTATGTTATGAAAGGAGATACATTTATGGTGTGGTCATGAAAAGGAGCTGTTTGTACTCTGATTGTGGGCCAGTTTTTGTGTGTTCTGAAGGTAAATCCTACATTTAGCCCGTCCCTTTGGAAATGAGTCAAAAATTGTAAAAAAGTTGAAACGCTTTCTTTAAAAAAAGCAAATTATATCTACCAATGGGGTTAGATAAACTGTCTTAACAAGACTTCTTATTTTAGGAAAAAATGTCTAGTCTCTGAGATGTACTTTCACAAAGTAAGATTATTTTGCTATTGAGAAGCTTTCATAATAAGATTATTTTTCTTGCAAGATAGAAAATAAGACATTTTCTTTCTTGAAACGAAGGTTTTTTTTACTTTCCTAAGATTCATTTTTTGCAATTAATATATATTATTTAATATTCCGTTTGTACATCTGCAAATGACCAGGAAAGATGGATGACAGGACAATTGTAAGTTAATCTAAACACATTTTTGAAAGTCCCACTCCGATCATTGTTTGACAAGCTTAGAAACGAAATGTTTACGTTTGCTCCTGATTGACTAAAGAAATAATCAGAAATGCAGTTTTAAGCTTAATTTTCTTACTACATGGCCATGTTAACATGTTAACAATGCAAAAAACATAATTTTCATTGATGTGGGTCCCTAAGGGATAAAATAAATGCTAAGTGGAGCAATGATCTATTTTTTCTTGCTAAAACATTTTTAAAACCTGTAGCTGTAGCAGACGAGAACTGGTTCTAAATCCTCCTATATCTTGGCCATATCTTCAGTAATAAATCTGAGGAAAATCTATTTAGGTTTTCTGTCGAGGTAAACAAAAACAGAGCTTTTAAATTATGATATCTGTGAGGACAAAATCCTTGGACTTCTGATATTCTTTTATAGACAAAGAACCTTTAAAGATGATGTTGGTAGCTGTCTGATCAGCTCTTTCCGATTTTAGTTCAATCAAAACTTTCAACTCAGAGGAAACCACCAGTTGTTGAAATGAAAGGCTGCCCAGCCCTGGTCCTTGAGGGCCCCCACTATGCTACTTTTCCAGCTATATTTACTTTTTGCTGCTGATTTTCTGGCTGACTGAACACACCTGTTCCAGGTAATTACTATCTAACAGATAGATAGAAACACAATCTTAGCTTTCAAGGAGTTGGGCTGGGCCAGACTATAAAGGTACCAGTTTATAACAAGTGACCTTCAGAAACCCTTTAGGGGCAAGGCTTTAGGATTTGCTTGAAGTCAGTATTATTAAAGTAGGTAGTAGCAAGGCAAAAGGACTTATGGGGATTCTAATGAAATGTAATGACCGCTCACTCATAGGAAACTCTTGTTGTAGAACCTGACCTCTATTCCCAAAATCCCACTTCTAACTGTCTTTGTTAAGCAGATTTTGTCATGATTTGAACTTGTCTTGTTTTTGGTCCTTGTTCTGTCTTGTTTCTGTTTCCTGTTTTATTTTGAAAGTATCCTGTCTTGTCTGTTTTCTTGGGTTTTACTTACTTTGGGCCCCATCTGCCCTGATCGTGTTCACCTGTGTCTTGTCTGCCCTGTCTGTATATAAGTCTTGTCTCTGCCTTCCTCCTGTGTTGGTCCATTAGTTATTCCTGTCCTGGTTGTCCTTGTCATGCCATGTTCCTCGTTTCTTGTTCCACGCCACAGTGAGTTTTGTTTTGTTGTTGTCATCCTGCTCTGCAGCGCCTTTTATTTGTTATAATTAAACCCCTTGCCATTGAACCCGTTTGCCTCCCGTCTCTGCGCCTGGGTCCTACCGGCTCTCGAGCCTCCATCCCGTGACAGATTTATCGTAACAGCATTTACAGCGTTAAGCCTAAACTCCAGTTGTTGCACAGATTTATACATCAAACAAACCCTAAATGCTTGTAGAGAAAAAGGAAGGACGTTTCTGCGAATCTCTGTCCTGCTGCAAACATTTGGATCTCCTCAGAGCTGGAGGAGCGCCTCATCCTGCGCGTGAGTCATGCGTCGTTGGAGGTATATGTCGTAATCAGATATGAGTGCAGCGCAGAGAGAACCCACTCCTGCAAATGTTTGCCTCATGCAGAGTTCTGTGTGTGTGTGAGTTAAGGAAATTTGAATGCAGCCCAGACTGTATTTAGATTTTCTTTGGATGTATTTATTTATGTTTGTTTATGTCTTTTTTTCTAATGGGATGGAAATAATTCCTTTCTGAAGGGAATTTTAGGATATGCCCACAGTCCTGCTGTCCTCCCTCGTATCTTTCTGTCTGCCAAAAATGTTTTCTTTGTGCCTTTTCTTTGTCTGGCGTACTGGAACACCCTTGTCCGCTTGTTATCTGCCTGGAAAGGCCTTTTCATGCTGACAGCTGCGCTGACAGACAGGGGGAGTTGTGTGGGACAAATAGACACACAGCATCTCTGTTCTAAGTGCATTAAGTTTTGGGAGGAAGCATCTTTAGAGGAAGTGTGGAATTTGACACGTTAATCTTTCACAAACACAAACCTTTTTTTGCCAACTGTAAAGTTTTAAGATCTTGACTTTCTCCATCTGGTAAAACAAATCATGCAGGAGACAAAAACACAGGGTGCTTTATTTTATCTATAGTCAACCATTATGTGTTTTGAAATGACAAAACTGGAGATGAAATCAGAGGGACGTCCACTGCCAACTGTCAAAAAGGCTTTCAGCTGGATGACCATGCAGAGGACAATTCCAGAAAGGGGATGTAGAAACCAGAGAAAGTCATAATCCTCATTCATACTGGAGAAATACAACGTTACAACAATGCAGCACAACAGTATAGGTTTGTAAAACCAAAATGAGGGACTGCATGGTGGTGTAGCTTTAAGAGAAGATGTTGCTAAATGACACTTGAAGAAAATGTATGTTTGCACATCAAGGAAAATCCATTGTGTGTCCAGTGAAGCCTGTCAGGTAGAGCAATGTGCTACGAATTGTCCTTTCTATTAAAATTAAAATAAAAGCTGCACCCTCACAGCATAGTGTGGCGTCACTGCTGGCTGCAATCACAAGTCTGATTCCAGAGGTTCTGTTCAAGTTTTCAATAAATTTATTATCCACTTTAACCTTGTGTGGTTGTGCTTTCGACTCTGCTGTCAAATAAATTTCCTTCTTTCTCTTGTTGTGGGTGAAGATGTGAGGCTGGGATCACAGGAGGACAGGCATCTGTCTCTTAACTGAAAACAAAAGGGAAAAGCAGGGAAGGCTTGAATTCTAATTAATTCCACATTGAAGTCCAAACTGCCAAAACTTTTTTTTTTTAAACAGAAACAAATAATTGAATCAGTCAATCTTTGAGTTTCTCTTCTCTTTATAATCACTGCCATTGTTTTAGATGCATGGCATGACTGCATAGAATAGAGGCCTTTTGTGGCCTAATGTAAACAATGGTATTTATCCCAGAGAATATTGCAAGAGAAAGAAAGCAGAAGGTCAACAGATGTTCCCACATGCGTGGTGTGTGTGTGTGTGTGTGTGTGTGTGTGTGCATTACATTTAATGCACGTAATGTAAATATTGACTTTACCTTTAGATTTACACTTAGGAGAAGATGGATGCATCTGGAATTCTCACCCAGCAGAAATCCCTCTAGATTGTGTCATTGTAGAAATGCATTTTCTGTTCTTTACAACTTGAGACTCATTTTCAAGAAGGTGGGATGAAAAGGTCATTTTTATGAAAACAAAGCTGCTGTCTCTGTGATGCAGTGACGTGCGATGAGGTTAATGGCTGGTGAGGCACTGACGTCATCAGTCAGATTTACAAACATATGAACCATACTGAGTAACTTATTCACCATTTGATTGACAACAGTTAAAGTGTTTTATTTAAAATATCATTTCAACGTGTTTTTTTTTCATATACAAACTGCAGCATAGAAAAAAGCACAAACGTTATTATCGTCTTACCTTTACTTGTAAATAAAGTCCATACGCCGCTCCTTCTGAAGAAAATGACTTGCCGCTTGCTAGCAATTTTTTGTGTCTCTTTTTGTTGTTTTTAACATGGTCTTGTGGCATTTTTCTGATGATGGAGGACATATATGAAGAAAATTAAGCTTAAACTTGCATTTCTGAGTATTTCTTTATTCGAATTGTTGTGGATCAGGTTGCTGGTTGGACTACAGGCTCCCTGCTCCACTCGCATTCTGATGCATCCACTCGTAGACAAATGGATCCATAGCAAGGGGGTCCCAGGGAGCACTCACCTTTCACTTGAACAGCACTAATGGGCTTCCTGCACGATGTTCAAGGTTCTGGAAGGATTAAAAAAACAGAAAATATCGGCACGACGGGCCTATCTCACCTATTTCACCCTTACTTACCCCTATGCGTTGTTTACATCTTCCACATCCTTGGTTTCCACCTTGTACTGTTAATTACTAGGTGACTAGTAAGCTATGAGTTCAATTTTCCAAAACCGCCAACTTGGCCATGAGGAAATCCTGTGAGTTCCCCTGGCCCGTATAGATAGAACTTTTCATCACAAATCTTTTCCAGGACTGACAAAGATGAAGATTCGTTAAAGTTCGCCTGTTCAGATATCATGTGACTCACACTATATGTGTGAAAATATGTTTTTGTTTCAAGAAATTATTTTTTTCTTGTCTCCATTCAGTTCAATTGGTTGCAAATATTCAAAACTAAAGTCACAGCAAAGTTGTCGGAGTAATTCCCCTTGTTCCTGCTCATGGATACATCTATGTAGAACTTCTTTGAGCTTCATAATTGCATGCATATTTTTGTTTTGGCAGCTTTGCTGTCCCTGTTTTTGCACCCACACTATAGAAGGGTGACGTCTTGAGTCTTTTTATCCAGGCTGAACTTTGTGCCGAATGTAGTCAGATTTGCGATGACGTTCAAGGGGTCGAGTTTGGGCCTGTTTTTGGAGAAAACCAAAGCGTTGATTTCAGGATGACAGCGTGCTGGTCTGCCTTCATACTGAGGACCATGATAAAAAGAGAAAGCAGTCATTCATCATGAGGATTTGATGAAATAATGATAATGTTGTGATGAAATGCTTGTGACACAATTTGATCCTACCTTTTATATGGCTTTTCGCCAAAGGAATATAAGAAGTCAACATGCTGACGAGCATGAGTCCAGCTGTTCCTAATCAGATGCTGACTCAGCAGAGGAAGAGGAGGAGTAGGTCAAATGTCCGCGAGGCTTGCTGGTGAGCTTCACCGATGACTGTCCTGTTTGTTGGAGGTGAGATAAGGGGCACAGACGAGTCAGAACATCCAGGACGTGTTTTGGGGATGTTGAGGGGATTACTGCTTTAACTAGACAGCAGCTGGCACCAGTTCTATGAGTCTGTTTGGCAAATCTTTACGCTCTGATGAAAGCTTTGCAGATACATAATTTTAGGGGGTCATGAAATGTCATAGCAACTTTGGAAGGACTTGCTTCTTACTGTGCATTTGACAGTTTTTATGCCCCCCATACCCCCAACCACCCGCCCACTGCACCTTCCACAGGTGATTTAAACTGCATGATGAATGCCTCCCAGGACAGTTCAGTGAGTGTCTAAAGTCACAGAAATCATGTTTGAGCTTCAAAACCTTCCAAGATCCTGCCTCTGGATGTGTCTTCTATGGTTCTGTTACCTCCCTTACAGGCGTTCAGTTACTTTTGGCATCATGGATGCATTTTTAGTTATGATTGGATGGTTCCCAAACATTTTCCCTCAATAACTGACATCCCTGTAATTGATAATTGATTTTCAAAACGCCAAACCTCCATTTTTCTTTTTTACAGAATCCTGTACATTTCAGTGTTTTTGTTCCAGCTCTTCTAGCCTTTCCTGAACTTGATTACAATTTTTAAGGTTTTGTTCTTTTCAAATATAGCATCTTTTGGAGATAAGGTTCTCTGAAGTATTTAAACAAAGTAATTTGCCCCATTATGGAAATTGACAAAACAATTTAAAATGTTAAGAAAAGCGTTTTAGTTCATTGGTTCTTTGTTTAAAAGTGTACAGTCTTTTAAAGTAGGAGTGAAAAAAAAACTTCTGGGTATTTCTTTGTGACTGAACTTGTTTAAAACAATCCGATGTTCCACCATCACAAAAACATCAGATCTGTTGGGATAAACTTGTCAGGGGGCGTGACCTTTCTGCAGGACGGAATAAAAGGTCACTTCATTCTTTTGTAAGCCGTCATCAGGATTTGGGTGTTGGCATGAAGGTCAGATTTTGCAAAAACACATAAAGAAATTTGTGAAGTTTAGAGGCCTTTTTGATAAGAATTTCCATAAACGGTGTGCAGGAATTATCCACTCGGATGACTTGCCGTGCGCTGCGGCGTACAGTCAAAGGCTGTAAATCCTTCAGTGCAGATTCTCGTCGCCACCTGCCTTTTAACATTCCTCCTAAAAGACCTCTTAGGTCTTCACCTCCAGCTTTATGAGAATCTGCAACTATCCCTTTCTGTGCGTGAACTGCAGCCGTCTGCTTTTTATGGTGTGCGATGCTGTCCTGGGCGTGGTTCAGGACAGCGCATGAGGGCAGTTACAACCTGCTGGGTATTATTTTTCTACATTATAGAAGAATGGATACTACACTGTGACCACACAACCTGTGAATAATGACAAACAGCAGTTGTTTGCCTTCTGCCAGATTTTCTTTTAATGTAACAATCAGTCATGGATGACAGATTTCACTCTTGTCCGTGGCCCCTTTGTCCTTTCCGTCTGGATCGTATGTTTGATTTCTTTTAGATCCCAGTCAGGTGTGATCTGTGACCTGAGGCGATGACATTCACGTCTGCTTTTATTTAAGTTTTTCCTTCTGGCTTTGTCTGCATTTATTAGGCTATTTATTAAAGTGTAACAATTTTTCTGAGTTTTCAACATGCCAAAGATTTGATTGTGACGGTGGAGGTTTGGAAAGACTTAGTGAATGATTTATGTCTTTAAAAATGATGTGAGTAAGTCAAACTTGTCCCATGGTAGATGGTCTTTCTTCACGTTAGGGCTAGGCCACAGTGTCTTCTTTAACCTCTGAAGACCTGGATTCATATTCAGACTTTGACTTTAGACTGTTGTTTTGCAGATGACAGTGTTATTGATCAGGAAGCAGGTGAAGAACACGTCTGAAAAAGGAGAGAAAAAAGCGGATATGTTTGGATAAATGAGATGCCGGTGAAATGGGGAAGTTGCTGGGGGTAGGATGTAAAGAATTGGGTCAGGTTTAAAAAAAACAATTATTTGGTTTTGCTATATTGTAATTATTGTATTATCTTAAAGCAAAAACTTGGTTACAGTTCTTTATTGTTGGAATTCATATTTCTATTCATGAAAGTTCCACCTTCGTTCAGTTGTGTGAAAACATTTTTTTTTCATAACTGGAACCTGTGGTTATCAATCGTTAGTTACATAAATATTTCATATAATAAATTGTAAACTTTTGCAGATAAAATAAAAAAAAAAATCAGTACTTTGACAGCAATAAACAACCACAATAAAAGAGGAGGAGGAGAAGTTCAAGTATTCGACTCAATAATGTAAATCAAAAGAAATGGTGCATGTAAGAATGTTGTAAATGTTATTTTGTGCCTTTAAGTTAGTTTGCTTCTGAGAGTGCAGTAAAGAAGAGAATAACATTATAATTTGAGATTCATGTTAAAATCATGCAAAGCAAGAACAAAGATAAAATGGAGATTTTTGAAACTAAACTTTAGAATTGTTTGGATCAAGGTTGCTGTCAAAATGTCGACTTATTGGTTGATACTAGTGAATTATGCATTAGTAAACATGGTTACGTTTTTTATTTTTATCTGTGGCATATTTGTCAACTCGGTGTTAATTTTTCTTTCTTTTTTTTTTGAACAGGCATCATAAAGCATGATGCTTCACCCCAGTCCCTTTTGGTTAATGTTGATTATCCTTTAAAAATAGTAAAAAAAATTACGATTGAAGAACCAAATAAACTTTAAAAGAAGAAAAAGTTTAGAGACAATGAGGATGTAACAGCTCTCTTTTGGAGGGAGGAGGAAGGAAAGGGTCCACAATGAGTACAGCAGTAGGGTGGCTAAAGTTGGAAAAAGGCAGAAAATCAAAATAGAAATGGTTTTATCATTTTTATAAGAGAGGAAGAGATTTATGGATATATAAGAGAAGAGCTGAAAGTAAAAAAAAAAAAAAAAGAAACTTTAACCTTTGCTTTTCTCACGTTTCCAGTTTTATTTCATCCTCAGACCTTGTTTTGCTTCTTCTTTCTTCTTCTTCTTATTTCTATAAGTGTAACATTCCATTAAAAAACAACACATACCTCCAACTCTCCAAACGCAGATTCCACAGTTTGAAAGTATAAAATCTCTGAATTCAGCCATGAATCAAGAACCAGTGGGGGGTGTTGACTCATTCTTGTGTGGGGTGGATTAACAGATTCTTGTTCAGTCGTGGACCACCACTGGCTTGTTTATAGCTCTATTTTAACGACGAAAAGCGGGAAAGATTTGTTTCTAAATGTATACGTTTCATACTATGGCAGTGCAAGCTTCATGAAGACTTAAGCTACATCACAGAGATGTGTTCATCATTTCCCTTATTGGACGCTATGGAAGCATTTGTGTCTCATAATTCAAAATAAAAGTCAATACCAGAATTGCTTTTTCAAAAATATAAAAAGGAAGCGAAAGGGGATTTTTAATTGTTAATTGTTGTAACTTTGATAAACTCAATTGATGTTGAGGCAGGAAGGCAGGGAAGTCTGCTCTTTCAAGTTTCCTTTTTACAATCGAAACAAAAAAAAAAGAAAATAAATTGTTTGAATTGAAATGATTTGACAAACTAAATAAAAAAAGTTCAATCCTGTGTTTTATCAGTCTTCATGTAGGTAGGACACTTGAGGGTTTTATTTCATTGTGAAATAGAAAAACAAAAAGCTAACATTTACAAATACATAAAGATTTACTTTCATTGCTTGAAAGCAGAAGCATTTGTTTCTCCAAATTGCCGCTACATATGAACAGTAATCAGCACGTCAGTAACAATGTCATCTTTAAATTGCTGCCTGAGTGTTGCTCCAAAGCCATTGCAGTGATCCATCCAAACAAACAGCAACGGCGACGGCTAAGAACTGCCTTACCTGGATGCAGGTTCAACACCATCAGTATTAGCTAAAACTCCACTTTATACAATTTGAGCATTTAGTGATTTTTCTTTTTTTGGTTTCTGGCCATCTTTTTTTCTGACAAACACAATGTAACTGAGAAGATCACTTTTTCTAACCGATTGTTTTCTGTTTTTGTTGTATTTGAAAGGAGAACTTGAAATACCACAAAGAACAAAAAATTAAGGATTTGAACTTTTTTTTTCTCAGTTCCCCGCATCAATCTTTCATCATAAATTAGTCAACACCAAAGAGTCGAAAGGTGATATGAACAAGAGGATGAAACCAGGTGTCAAAAAATCTCCTACATGAAAGTTTGAGATTATTGAAATCCAACCTGGCTTTGCCTTCTGCAGCACTAATGACCAACAGGACGTCTCACCGGTTTGAGCTGTTTTCTGATGCTATTAAACAGTTAATTAGATACATATATATTGTTTATGATAATGATGAGGAGAATATTTTCAGACATCAACTTTAAAAGGAAAGATAGGACAAAAAAATACAGAGAAAAAGAAGTAAAAGCTTTATAAGTTCACACCCCCATGCCCTCTCTGTTATACATGAAAATGTTAATCGGGTTTAATGTTCATAAATTTCTAGATTTAACAATGTTGTTGAAAACATTAAGAATAATGAACCTTTAAAGCTAGTGGAAGACAATGTAAATAAAGGGATGATGAGATATTGGCGGAGGGTTACTTTCTTTGAAATAATACATTTGGTTATTTTCAGTGTCTCTTGCTGGCTGTAGGTTCATAATGAGATTTGTATACTGTTTTGTTTATTCAGTTTACTTAGAGGCATTTGTTGTGGCTACAGGAATTTTCAATACGCTATGCAAAGTTCGTTTCTGCATCGTAGAATGATAATGAGGGGTTGAGATTCAGACGTAGCACCACCGAAAGGCCCAGGTGTGTAATGCTCGGTCCTCCACTGTCCTTTATTCTCCTCCACGGTTGTTTTGAACGGCGCTTCTTCTTCTGGGTTGCTGTCAGCAGCACATATTGCTGCATGGACCTACAGTGCCCTCTAGCGGTTGTTAGTGGGAAACAACCGCTAGAGGGCAACCGGTTGTTGGTGGGAAAATATAGAATATATGAGCCTATTTATGTTTAAAAAAATCACAAAGAAGTCACTCCTGAGTATAAGGCGCACCAGCCAATGTATGAATGAAAAAAAAAACGCGACTTATTCTCCGGAAAATATCATTACCATGATCAAAAGACCACTAGGAACTGTATTTGACAGTGAGACTGTCATGCAAAAACAAACTTGACGCTTATTTGTTTGCGTTTTTCCTTCTAACAGGAAACTACATGCTGCTGCGAGTACTGCCCTCAGTCTACCCCAAAAGACCAGAGACCATCCACCGTTACCTTGGTGACCTGACAGCAGTGATGCCACAGCTGGAGCCCCCGGAACAACAGCACCTCATTCGACTCATTCAGGTGGTTGCAGAGCAACATCCCATCGTAAGTGCTTTGGGTTTTTCTGAGCTATAAGCGAGTCTAGTTTGAAAATAACTCGTATGAGTTGACAGAAAATTTTAAACAGTTCTTTATACATATAAGTTGGTCTCATTTTGTTTTTACTGGAATCCAATAAATTATGGAGCACAGCACATTTCTCTGCCTATTTTGGAGAAAGCTAGGGACCACATAGCAACTACCATCCATCATGGTGGTAAAGCATGCCTAGTTAAAAGACCTCTGGAATTTGTCTCCTCTGCTTTCTCACACATTACAAAATAGTTGCGCTTGAAGTCTACTTTTGTCACAACTGTTCCCAAAGATGTTCTGCATCTTTACACAACTTACTGGAAGTCATGAGGCGGTAAAACTGTTCAGCCGTCACTTTCGTTCTGTCAGAGCGGATGCAAGAATGCTCCCATATGTGACTCATAAAGAGGGAGAAGCCCAAATGACAGGACATTATCAGAAAGGAGATACTGAAAAGCTGCTTTTCCGGACGGTAAGGAGTCATGGTCGTCTCTGCTTTTTTGTCTCAGATGTTGAGCATGCACGTGCCTGCGCTGGTTAATTACCTGAGCCTTCCCTGTCTGAGTGAGGCTCTGCTGGGGGCTCTGGTGGAGGTGTCCCAGGCCTGCCCCTCCTCACTGGTCAGCTTCCTTCCAGCCCTGAGAACGCTGGGACAGCGGTCCTCCGCTTACCTCGCAAATGTCGCCAAAATCCACGGAGCTGTAGGGATCATCAGTGAGGTAAAAGAAACACAAGCGGCTCTGACAGCTTACCTGAACAAGCTTACGTGACTGAGAGGAGATGGATTCATGTAAATTCTTTTAGTGTTCTCTAACTGGACCCTATAAATGGTAAAAAGCTATAAATGACAAAAAAAACATAATACCTCACTGTGTGTATTATAGCTGGGGAAGTCCTGATCCAATCATGAGATCAGAAATTGAAAATTGATCAGAAGTTGATGTTGCATCCCGATCAGAGACTTGATAGTCAGCGCTGTATATTTCAGGTTTATCATTACAGATAAATATTCTATAAGAAGTCTGCATATCATGAATGGATCACCACATTCTTCTGTCATAAAACTCAGCAGAATAATCCACTAGTTTGAGCAGGAGGCGCACATAAACAGCTTGGTTAAGTTAGAAAGATATTCACACATTCAGACTTCCGGGTTCAGTAACTTTTAAAACTGCCAGCAAGTGTCTCTTGTGTTTTGTCTGGACTCGCTCTTGACAGCGCTCTACAAAGGCATTTCAAAAGAAAAAAGGTCGTGTTTTTGTTTCTTTTTATTAAGAATTGCTCTCTCCATGCTAATGACTGAGAGACGGCTGCCAAGGGGCCGTCCACAAAGTAAAGCTCAAGGAAAAGGGGGATTTATAAAAAACAATCCATAATCTCTCAAAAACAGCCAAAACTTCAATTACATTGAATAAATACTCATTACCATATTTATACTACAACAAACATTTTGGAAAAAAGTTGTTGTCTTTAAACTTTACATTTTTTTTGAAACACATATAAATTAATGTGTTTATAAGTTCTGAAGATATTAAAGTTTAAGTTACCAGACATTCTTTATCAACAAAATAAGTAAATGAACTATTTCTATCTATTGTTGCGCCATTTATACTTGATTGTTGAAGCTACTTCACAGAAGTGCTCTGTATATGTGCTAAATGATAAAAGAAGGTTAATTAAACAGAAATTGGGGAAAACCTGGATCTGTTTGCTTGTAAGATTTGTTCCTCTTTAAATATGTTACGAAAGTGTCGAATCGGGACTCGGTATTGGCTGATCCTCAAAATCAAATAACTCGGAATCGGGTCGGGGCCTAAAAAAAATCTGATCGGGACATCCATAATATTAAATATGTTCATTTATTGAAACAAATTCTATCAATAAGCTCTATATTTGTATAAAAACATACCAAAGGAAATCATTAGGAAGTTATTGAAACCAATAACTTCCAAAGAAGAATTTGGAAGTTATTTGAAGTTAAAAAAATAAATTTTTGATATGCACTAAAATGTAAACAAAGCTGAACATTTTTCATTTGAAAAAGGTGCAGGGTTTTAATTTCTTAGGTCAAATGGTTGGGCGATGACTGAAGTGATAATTAAGGCATCAGAAGGACAAAGCAAACAGCTGTGAGCCAGGATGCAGTGGAAGGGGAGGACACTTAATACTAAATCAACTCCTTTGTCAGATTTTCTTTTTAAAACAAACAGTTTAAAATAAGAAAAGGAGGAACTTTAATAAATAAAACCTTAGATATTTAAGAATGACAATTCTGTCGGGGAAAAAAATGTGATCAACTGATGCTTCATTTTTTTTAAGTGGGTCAATTATAACGGTATAATGTATCCTACAAAATTCTGTTTTCTGGTGGATTAAAACAAAATCCCTCTACTTTAATTCATCAATTGGTTCTTTTTAAAACCAGGTTTTCTGGCTCACATTAAGGTGATTTGACTGCTCTTACATGTACAGGCAAACACCTTCATAGAAACAAGCGGGGCTTATTTTTTATTGTGTAAAGCAGAAAAGAGTGCATGATTATAGTTTTTTTTCTCTGTTCTTCTGCCAATTTTAGTATTCCAAAAAAAAAAAAAACAGGCTTTGTTTGGGGAGTTGGCTGCAGTCTAACACCTACATCAGTTCTGAAAAAGACAACACAAAAAATTTCTAAACTGTTGTCAAAGTAGAAGAGGATAAATGAAACAAACAAAAGGATTAAACGTTTCCTGTTAAAACATCTTCAGAAGAAAATAATTTTCCTTTTTGCTGTCCTAAACCCAGATTATAATAGTTGTTGCTGTAATGTTCTGGATTTCCTGAAAACTATTAAACCAACATGTGCTAAGTGATGCGAATTATTACAGCAGACAGAAGCACAAAGGTGCTATTTACCAGATGAAAGAAAGTGGGTTGGATGTTAAATCTACTATATGTCAGCTTTAAAGACTCACTATGATTAGAGTCATGTTTTTGGTGATTTTAGGGTGGTGGGCTTACTCCGTGCCAATAACCCCGCCCACAACTCACAGGTGAATTTCTAATGAACTACTGCCGCTCTGCAGAAACTCAAAAACGACACAAGTTTTTTTCTATTTTGACTGAAAACTGCATAATTTTAGTTAAAAGAACACTGGAAACGGTTTTACAACAGATCGGAAGATGATGTGAGTGGGACTTTAAGGGTCCAACCAATCACGTTGCGTCATCTGGACTAATCAAATGTACTATTGCATGACAGCAGATTCCCATCATAGAAAACAAATATGTTAGGATAATTAGGGAAAAAAACAACATATAACAGAAGCCTTTTTTTTCCCCGCTTCTGCGTTTGAAACTGTTTAAAAACTATTCAGCAATGTCCCAAAAGAAGAACATATGCCAAACTTTAATCATGCCTCCACTCTCACAGCCACCATCAAACACAAAAACTGTGAAGCTGTATCAAATCTTTCGTAACTCCAGTTTCCTCCACATGCGGCTTCCTTCTCAATCTTCTTGTCAGGAGAAGCCGCCAAGCAAGCTCCAGCAAACACACAAATGGGCTCCTCGAGTGTGTGTGACCTCAGTGTCATGTCTTTGTTCTCACTGGAATCACTCAGAAAATACCCCCTGGTTGTCAGGAAAATGCCCCTGCAGAGGCCTCCTGGTGATGGCAGTGGAGGATACCTCCTGTGGGTTTTTGTTTGTGCACTGCATACACACATACACACATCTGTGGATGCATTTGGATGCAATTGCACAACTTCCTTGGCTTCTTTCCCCTCTTCAGGGGTTAGTCTATAGTCTGCATGTGGACTCTTTATAAATCAAAAAATATCACCAGTGAATGTAACTCTATACTCTGTTGGATGCACCATCTGAACATAAAAATAGTTCCTCTGTGCTGCTAAAACCCATTTAGAACATTAATGCTTCAGTTGTGTTCACCAGAGTCCGAACTCTTCATAAAAGCCCCAAAAATTGATTATTACAGTACATTCAGGGGTTGCCAGGTTTTGTGTGCATGATAGCTGCGGCTGTTGGAAGTTCCTTGTTTGATCCCCCATAAGTGTCAGTAAAGATTCCATGCTGCTAAAGTGTTTAGAACATTTAAAAAATCCCAATAAATAGAACAAAACTCTAAAATTTAGATCACAATGATAAAATGATGGAAAAACATATTAACAACAACAAATAAAGTTTTTATGCTAATCGGTGAAGCTAACCTTTTTTTAACTCTGTTTTTGTAGAACTGCTTTTTCATGGCCCAGTTTCAGAAAGCCAAAAAGTCTGAGACATTTAACATTTAAAACATTTTGACATCTGAAAACATTTTTGTCTAACGTATTCCTGTTGGCACTGAACAAGCCCAAATCATTGCCCCTCCACTGCCATGTCTAAGAGTTGGTTATAGCTGTTTGGATTTTCACCTAAACTAAAACTGTTCATTATATTGCTTGTTTGTTTATTTGATTTCTTTAGAGAATTTTGAAAACCAAAGCTACACCACATTTCTTTTGAATGAAGAAGCCTTTTTTAGTAATTGGTCTGTGATTATCTTTAACACTACGCTTAATTTTATTTTATTGTGATTTTAATTCTTGAACGAATTTTAAAAATGTTTTTAAAATGTAAATTAAAGTACACAACAGAAAAACTAAGTGAAAATTAGGTGCCGTTGTTGACTTTTATTGCAGTTTAGTTTAACATATGATGAATGATAATAGCAACAAAACTTAAAACTAACAAACGTCCGTTTTACGCAGCAGAAACAGCATTTGATTGGAATTCACATCAAGAAAAGTCAAATAATAATGAAAGAAAATGCAAATATCTTCCAGAATAAGGAGACAAGGAAAGAGTTGAACACTGATGCACTTTTAAGAACATTTTGCTCATAAAATGTTGGGCTAATGGCCCATAACATGAAATGTAGGCAATTTCGAAACAAGTATAAAAAATATTCAGTGAATCATGTTTTGCTGAGGAAAAGTTTAAAGTGACGCAACAAATGTATTACTGAGGGTAAAAAAAAAAGAGAAGAGTTCCATTTGTGGTCTCATGCTTAGCAAGGTTGTGGTAAGTCCTCAAAGAGTCAAATCTTTTTGGAAATGACACGGCTCTTAGTCCCAGATGAGGTCCTGATACATTTTTGGACAGAATACCTCCCGCCTGGCATGGAGTCTCCGTGTTTGGTCAAAACCCGACCCTTTCCCGGTCGTTTTCGAATATAACCTACTGAGAAACTGCCTGGCGACCACATTCTTGTCTCCTCATTTCAGACTGTGTGACAGCTGTAAGCAGAGCTGGGCTCTGTTTTTTTCCATCTGTTCCTCCAGCAGTGTGTCAGTTTATCAGTCAAACTGAGTTTTTACAAGCCGAAGGGCCTTATTTATGCCCACAGCTGGAGACATTTGCCTGAAAAACAGTTTTTTCATCTGTTGTTCCAGAGATTGAGTTAAACTGAAAACCTTTTCACCTCATTTAGACAACATGAGATTTTTTTTCGTTTTTTCGTTTTTTTTTTGGTTGTTGTCTTGAATTTATTGAATCAAAATTAACCACAAATGTTGAAATTTCATTAGATGTAGCCTGGGGAGGTTAAAAGAAGGAGTTCTTCATTTTAAACTTTGGAAAAACTGAGTTTAAACTTTGTGATTTAGCTTCAAACACATAATTCCAGCTCCATCAAAATCTAAACGTCCACTTTAGAGGATTAAACAAGTCCGGATTCTTTCTTCCAGGAAAGAATTTTCTTTTTCATCTTAAACAAAGAGCATAAAAGCACGGATGAAGTCTACATCTGAGGAAGCTCATCTTATCTGGAACATGTCTTTTGGACAGATAAGACCAAAGTAGTTTGTCCTAATATTTGTTCCACTCTATTTTTAACTGAATAAATTAGAGCTAAACAAAAAAAAAAAAAGACTAATTTACTATTTTTCATTTGAGTTTGTTTTGCCCAAAACTAAATAAGTTGAACTTTTGCTCTGACCTTAGCTTAAATTCTGTTTATGTAAAAGGGTCAGAATAAAGTCAGACATTCATGGTGGATAAAGCTTGAATTTGTTGCGTCACAATAACTCTACTAGGAATTGATTTTCTGGGTCTTTAATATGTTTATTTTTGTAGTTCGGAATGCCAGACAAAGGTTTATAGAGGGCTACAGATTGTATCTGTTGCTCTTTGTTTCTCCAGAGTCATGCTCACAGCTCTCTGCTCTACCTGGTGTGTCTTCTGGGGAGCATGGAGCACAGCTTTCACCACACCCTGCTACTGGAGATCAGGGCACTGACTGACCGATACCCATCTCTGCTGGGGGGCTGCGGGAAAGACATCTACAGGATGAGCAACTCATTCACTGCAATAGCCAAGCAGCTGGGAAGACGACTCGAGGACAGGACGGCTGCTGACTGCAGGTTGGGAGACGCAGAGTTAACTAGAGCAGCAGAACTAGAGCAGAATTTTTACACCTGTGTGAGGGCTCCCTGCTATACAAGTGGGGATATAATATGAGATCATAATTAGAAACGCAGGGCTGCCTGGTGGTTAACACCCTCACCTCACAGCGAGAAGGCCCTGGTTCAAATCCCATCTAGATCCTCTGTGTATGAAGTTTGCATGTTCTCCTTATGCACGTGAGTTTTCTTCTCAAAAAAGCTTCATAGGTTGATTAATGACCCTAAATTGTCCCTTATGTGTGAGTGTGTGGCCCTGTGGTAAACCTGTCCAGGGTCTACTGAGCCATTACCTAACAGTGGCTGGGATAGGCTCTAGCAACCCCGTGACCTTTAATAACCTATAATGAAAATCGGGTTTTTGAAGTTCCTGTAGCATTGTTTTGTGTGACGATGCAGGACGTATACAAAGAATATAAACTTAAAATTGAGTTTCTGAGTCTTTCTTTATTCGAATCGTTGGGAATCTGGAGCAGATGAAAAAAATGCAGTTTGAAAAAGAGCGTATATGTGGGGGCGGGGTTGCTCCACGCTAACAGTCCCGCCTACAACTCAGTTTCTAATGAACTACTACTGCTCTTAGAAAACGACACAGGTTATTGATTTGGGCTATAAAGTGCTTAATCATGATTAAAAAAACACTAGGAACACTTTTAAAACAGAGCAACAGAAGATCAGAGTGAGACTTAAGGGGTTGAACAAAATGGATGGATGGATGGATGGATGGATGGATGGATGGATGGATGGATGGATGGATGGATGGATGAGCCAAAGACAGAGGCACAGTTTTCCTTTTTGGACTTTAGCCTGTTTACTTAATGAGTCTTTAGCTTAAACTTGTACGCAAAATCTTTAGTTTTTTTTATTGTTTGGACCCACTTAAACTAATTAGAAATTTTAAAAACATCTTACAAATCATTTTAACTCTGTCTTACTGCTCAAAGAAAACATCAGATCATTGTTTTCAACAAGATTTTTTCCATTTCACACTATGTTTCTAACTATAACTTTGAAAATTCACATTTGCTCTTGAATGTATCAGTTTCAATGGAGTTCTGTCAGTCTATAAGGTAATAACAACTGCTTAAGCAAAGCAGTAAAGAAACGTGTGAGGGCGTATGTGTGCTTCAGTTTACATGTTCAAATTAAAAAGTTCTTCTGACTTCAGTGTGAGAATGAAATGCCATGTCCCACTTTTAACAGGAACAGTATGTGCAGAACTGGATACTTACAAAATCTTTGTTTGGGGTCTTTTGGACCAAAAAGAAAAAGGAAAAAAAAAGTTAAGGAGCAAGAATTCTAAACTGGGGACCATGTTTTTTTTAGCAAATGTTTCCATGATGTCCACCTGCCTAAATAAAACAAGCCCATAAAGAGTGAGGTGACAGAAGGAACTTGAGACAGAAAATGAGCCGACAGTTGTTTACATGAAAATGAAGACAAAAGGTAAAGCAGGAAAGATAAATGAACGTTGAGTTTGATTCTCAATATTTGCTCTCCATGTTACAGGCTGGATGAGGCATGTCTGTCTCCCTCTGCATCTCATTCTGCTGCTGGCGGAGCAGGAGGAGACATTTTAGAGCAGAGGTTACAGGTGGAGATCCAAAACGAGGAAGACAACTTGGCAGAGTTGGAGAAGGAGGTGTTGGCGGACTCCCCTGCTCCTCAGCGGCACTACAGCCTGAGCCAAGCTGTCAAAGAGGAGAGAAGAGAGATGAGGTTTAACAGGTGACTTACCTTAACATTTATGGGTTTGGTGATTGAATCAGATCAAAAGGTTTTTTATTTTTAATAGGAACAGAGCTGCTTGGAAAACTATTCTAGTACCTGAGGGGGTTTTAGAACACACTAACTTTTTCTGTTATCTTGTGGTTGAGGATTTGGATTGGTAGCATCTGCTGATTTGTCTCTATTGAAGTAAAAAAAAACGTTTTCTTTCTGATTATTTGCGCAAATAAAATGAGAGACAGAGATTCACAAAGGTTTGCACTCCAAAATGTGTATTCTTTAAAAGTTGAAAAAAAGACTCCAAAAGTCACTATCAAATACTGAGTTTTAATCAAAAATGTAATCATCTCAGTTCAGAGATTTCATTCCAGTGGTCGTGCATAGGAGTGGGGGGATAGTAGTATGGGCGTGTTCCACAGTCTGCTGATTTTCAGTCTTTACTGATATCTAAAACGTTTGTTTTGTCACTCATCTTAAATACTGCATCTTGTTTTTCTCAACTGATGGTTTCTCCTAGATCAAAGAGCCTGGCTCTTCATGAAGTTTGTTCACGCTCCATAAACTCAGACGCTGGGGAGGACGGTGAAGGGGTGGAGTTCAGCACAGAAACATCTAACCCTTTGCCCTGTCGACCCTCTGAAAACCAGGAAGTATCTCCTACCGGGAGGAAACAGACAGGTGATGGCGCCCCACCTGCTGCTGCTGCTGCTCAGTCCCACAAAGAAGCAGAGAAGTGTCAAAACGGAGAAGTAGATGCAGAGCAGGTGGAAACGGATAAACTCTTCCTCCATTTAAGAGACAATATGGAGACAATCAGAGAGTTCTGCAAAGACATGGTGCAGCAGGTCCCCACACCTGACCAGTGTGTGATTGAAGGTAATGTCAGTGTTGCTGCATGTTCTCTCTGTTCCGCAGATAAGCAGCCTGCAAACCCGAAAGACACAAACGCTTCTTTTTCTGTTTGATTTTGTGACAGACCCTACCAAAAAAGTAGAATATCAAGGAGTAGTGTATTCATTTCCATCCAAAAACGTAAACTTTCATAGAATGTAGATTAAGGGCCCACTGTTTCATTGATTTCAAGTCCTTGTTTATTGTAACATAAATTGGGCTTCCAGCTCATAAAACCTAATAAAAAAACGGATTTTAATCAATCTGAAAACTGTTGAGAAATCACCATTTACTTCTCAGTTTTTGCAAAAAGATAGAGACAAATCAATCAAAATAAAGTATTTTCTAAATGATGTCTGTCCTCAGTGCTTGGTTGGGAATCCTTTTGTGTTAATAACTGCCTGGATGCACCGTAGCATTGATGGAAGCTTGTGGCATTGGATGATAATAATGGAAGCCCAGATTTTCTTGATGCTTGTTGTCAGCTCTTCTTTGTTTTTGGTCCTGTTTGGTCCTCGTTTCCCTCTCAATAATATCCCACACATTTTCAATGAGGGTTTAGGTCTGGCCGGCTGGCAGACCTAATAGCTGACAATCAAACCAGGTGTTGGTGCGTCTGGCAGTGTGGACAGGGGCCATGTCCTGCTGGAAGAGGAAATCTTTATCCAGATCCTTAACAGAAGGAATCCTGAATGCCTCTAGAACATTCTGCTAGAGAGATTGCAGAGATTTTGGATTGACGAGAGCAGCCAGCCTCCTTAGTTATGAACTGTTGTGTCTTACCCAGACAAAGGAGGGGATCAATGATGGTCTTCTGGATAGTTAATCAAGTCTGTTGTTTTCCCCGTATTGAATCCACTGAACCAATTTACTGACATGTGGGGAATCTCTGTTTTCACTTTAGTAGATGATTTGTTGGTGAAACTCAGTTAAAAAATATTAATGTCCTGCTAAATTTGGGCAAAATCTTTCAGTTTTCAAATCTTCTGAAATCCTGTTTTCACGGGTTTTAAAAGCTGGAACTCCAATTTGTGTAAAAATGATCAAATAAAAAAAGAAAATCAATTTAAAAAGTGAGCCAGAAAACTAAATTCCATGAAGTTTAATTTTTTGATTGGAATTATGGAAATGAATATACTTTTCCATGATATTCTAATTTTTTGGAAAGGGTCTGTATGCTGTCCAGATGGCAAATGTTTAGGATTATTCTTGCTGTGAACATATCAGTTACGTCTACACATATCTGCTGATTTTTTTCCTGTCAGATATTTAGTCCAGTTAGTCACCATATGCTGTGAGATTTTAGTACTGAAACCTAAATCCATTAGCAGAAGATGTTGAGGTTCATGAGACTGGGGATTTTTTGCAGTGAAACTTGTTTTCTAGCGGAAATCGTTGAGAGGGCTGTCTCTTAAATCTGTACTGCAGAGAGTGATGCCCTAAGTCATACCCCTGAAACCCATTTCTGCATTTTTTGTTGAATAATGCATGCAGAGAACAGGATTATGATGCATGCGTTGAAAGTCTGCCTCAAAGCGCCTCCAGTTTTCCTTGCAGATCCAAATCCTCGGCTGCTGTCACTTGAAAGGGTAACCTCACCGTCTGCAGTGACGTAAAGACAAACAGACGCGCGGAGAAAAATGAGCGACGTGAGCGAAACCCGTGACATTAAGCTGAACCAGATGAATGCAGAGCTGACATGATGTACACACATGAACTGCACATTTTATGTATGGGGGGCACGCATGCCCTAGAACCAGCGGTGCATGTTGAGCAGAAAAAGGGTTCAGGGGGTTCAAGCAAGCGAAAAAGGAAAAAAAAAAGTCCCTGCATATGTGCAATTATTATCTAAATCATTCAAACACTGTTTTCCACGGTCACCTTTAACAGAAGGATCTGACATTTTTTTTTAAAATAAAGTCACACTTTTGAGCATTTTCACTTAGGACCCACTCTGATGAAAATGGTGTTTTTAACATGTTCTTGTGGATTTTTCTGATGATGGAGGACATAAATTAGAAAATTAAGCTCAAAGTTGCATTTCTGAGTATTTCTTTATGCAAAACGCTGTGAATCAGGATCAGAATGATGACTAGAGTTTGATTTACGGGCACTGTACGACAGTATTAACTGGATGTTGTGTGTACAATTTCCATTAACCCTAGAATGCACTTACTGCATGCTCGACAATGGTACGTTCCATTTTCATGATGTCACTTGAGGTGTCCATACGAGCCTCAAGAGAACTGCAAGACAGACCTGCGTTCCCCTTCAGATGCAGCCCCTCCTCCCTACGACCCTCCACGGACCTGACAGGGTCAACCCTGTGACTAAAGCTTTAGGTCGTGCAAAAAAGCTTAAAAAAAGAAATTTGACTTTCTCATCCTGTGCTTTTACGTGAAACAGACTCCAGCGGAGGCTGCGTGGCAAAGCTGTCCTTCTCCTGCCCTCTCAAGGGCCACTACTGCCTCTACGCCAAATCCAGCTTCCACCTGACCAGCCGACAACCCCACCTGTGGATTCACATCATGCTGCTGCATCTGCAGGTGCGTGGCTGACAAGCGCAGTGCCATTAAACGCTATGATTCCGAAACTAGTGTTGCAATTCCTCAAAGAAAGTGAAACATTCCTATTGTAATTTTTTAGTAAACTGTCTCCCTTGTGTTTTTTTTAAAGTGGTTTGTTCAATTCATGAATAAAATAAAATGAATAAAGTGATGCATTTTAAATTAAAAGCGAGAAGCCACAAAAGGGGTCAGGAGAGTTTTGGAGCTCACTTTTCCTGTTGTCTCTGCTGGAAGACAAGAGAGCATTGTCAGGCATTTTCTTCATTATTTTTTAATTCTGGTGAGACAAAAACTCCAAATCTAAAGCAGTGGATCTTCGTGAAAGAGTGAAGGTTTAATTGGGTTAAAATGTGCTTTAAGTTGAGTTTAGGCTCCCACACCTGGAAATGATTACTTTCAGTCAAATAGTGCATGATGGGATTCTTTTTCCAGTATAAATATTTTGGGCAGGACAGTTTTCTCAGTTTACCTGCCACTGGCAGAGCCCGAGTCATCTGTCCTCCACATGACTGTGACCCAGTGATGCATGTGCACTCGGACCTACATGCAAATCTGCTGATGACATTCTATTTCCAATTTACTGGTCTACTGAGAACACCTATGTCGGGAAAATAAAGGCGTAAAAATTGTTTTCATTCATTTATTTTGGTTAGATCACATGTCTGCAACCTTTAACACTAAAAGAGCCATTTGGGCCAATTTCAACTTGTAGAAAAATACACTTTATTCATGCTTCTGTGAACATTAAGCGATTCATTTATGATATGATGGTTTCAAATATTTCCACTACCGATCATTGAATTATAACAGTGTTACATTTTTCTAAATGTAACATCCTTAATAATTTGTTTTTACTTTTGAGAAAAGCAAAAACAAGTTCCTTTTAAAATAAAATAAGCCATGTGTTAAATTAAAATCTTCCTGTTGCAGCAAATTAAATAAAAATGCAAGAAATTCAAACATGGAATTTCCTAAAATTAAGACTTTAGAGGTTCTTAATCCATTTTCTCCTCATACTATTAAATATTTGACATAAGTGAAAAACCAATGTAATTCTATAAATTTTCCTTTGAACAGCAATTTGACACAGCAGATGATCAGAATGTCTTCTTTAAGTTGTAAGCAGACAAACAAGGTGTATATTTGTATAAACCCCTTTTGTATTTGAGGCTAACCTTTAGTTATAATAATTATGTTTATATGCATTCTTTGATGGAATGGACGGAAAAAAGGAAGAGAGTGAGAGAGTGGGAATGTTAGAGATGGTGGCGGGCAGTCGATACAATATAGTCATAAAAAAAGAGAGTCATAAATAAATTGCACGTCTTAGTTGTTCTGAAGAGAATAAAGCCTAATGGGGGAGGGTCTTTTTATGAACTTATTTCTTCATGTGATAATAATGTTTTTTGCTTCTCCCAATTGATATTTTGTCTTTACATATTTATTTATTTTATTTTATTTATTTTTTAATTATTCTAATTATTTGCAATTTTTTTCGTCAAAGCCAAAAAGCCTAAATAGAGGAACAAAAGAGCCGCTCTGGAGCCTCAGGTTATAGACCCTCTGCGTTAGATGTTAGATGCTTGTTTCACCTTCATCTCTGCCCCTCTCTTTGTTAAGATTGTTTGTTTGTTTGTTTTTGCATCATTTTAATATCCGTTTCTTTCTCGATCAGAGTAAATCCAGCGTCCCTCTGTGCACCAGAGACGAGTCTATTCAACAACTGGCCGCTCTTTGGGAGAAGACGCAGCTTAAGGGCTCCCACAGCTTCCTCATGGCCATGACCCAGCACAGCACCCCACACAGGAAGGTACTATGTGGCTTTGACGTTCTTAAAAAGGCCGTATGTCTCCAGCAAAGAGAATGAAGTCACTGCCCGAGTGGGAAGTCAAAAATAGGGGGTGTCAACCCTGATATTTGTTGTGTTTAGGTTAAGCTAATTGGATTTTCTATTAGTCAAACCTATGTACTGTTCCATGTCTGCGATTGTCTCCGTCCATGTGTTACAGAAATGAGCTTTAAGTACTGTCTGAGCTGGCATGCAGTTGGTGACAAATCATGAATAACTTCAGGGGGAAGTTTTCATCATCAACAACAGTCGCTGCAACTCTTGAACAACCCCAAAGAATCTGCAAAACCTATTTAGACTCAAATTCTCTTGCTTTCATCACAACTGTTTCCTGCGCTGGCCCTGAAGTGCTAATCACACCAAAAAAAATCACTCAACACAAAACAAATAATTTACAAAAATGTAAAAAAGAAAAACAGCATTACATATTAGAAATCAAAACAAAGTTCCAGAAACCAGAACACAATTCCAAAAACCCCATGACACCAACAATGTTTTCTTGAACTCATGCCATTCTTAGCTTTTATTATAAAACTCACTTTGAGATGTATAATATGACCTTGAGCACTACTGTGAGCCGCAGCAGTTCAGACCAAAACCAACAAACCAAATATGAATCCTGAGGAATTTGCCTTTTAATAGCCTCATAAATTCTTTTTCTCTGATTGCTTCCCGCTCTTGTTTGTGAATCCCTTTACCTAAAGAGTTAACGGGAAAAGACCCATTTTGATGAAAATTATGTTTTTGGTGTTTTAACATGGTCTTGTGGGCTTTTTCTGATGATGGAGGACAGATATAAGAAAATGAAGCTTAAAATTGCATTTCTGAGTATTTATTCAAACCGTTGTGCATCAGGAGCAGACATAAAAAGACATCTTTTGTTAACTAGAAAATAAGCTTGCAGGACATAAGCCCCCTGCTCCGCTCCATTCCGATGCAGTTATAGCTGACTAGATTGTTTTCTTCGTCTGAACTGGCTTCTGGCTCCAAACTGGACGGATGGATGGTTCCAATATTGCTCGTCATTTTTGTTGTACCGGTAATAGTAGGTTGATATTGTAAGGGGCCGTAAGCTAACGGAAAAGAGTGTAAACAAAGGGATGATGGGTAATTAGCCCTTTCCACAACTCAGAGGCGAATTTCTGATGAACACCTGTTTAAACTGTGTCCTAGAATACAACAGGTTTAATCCAGTAGAATCATAACTAAAAGACCCCTGGGAATGCTTTAAAAACAGATGAAAAGAGAATCTGAGTGGATCTTTGAGACATGTGACGGAAGTGAACGACTTGACATGCATCAAGAGTGAGTCATAGATGGATATGGACAGAACCAGGTAGTTTTCCAAAATAATACCTTCAGCTGTAGAAAATAAACAAAACAGAAATGATTTAAATTACAGAATTTTATTTTTTGTCCGCTATCCGGTACCAAGCGACCCACGGACTGGTACCAGTATGCGGTCGGGGAGTTGCAGTGTTAAGAGGAACATTTCCAATAAAAGAGTGGGATTGCTGTATCTAAGCAGAAAGAAAACGCCTATAGTTGCTTGCCTTTTCAACAGAAATATTATTTATATCAGTCTTGTAAAGCTTGTAGCTGTTCATAACAACGCCCTGTCAAACAACCAGCTCCTGCAAGCTTTCATTCAGAATTACCAGAAGTTAGTTTGCAGCCGTGTGAACCACAATAAGCAGCACAGAACCAAATGGAGAAACCACAAATTCATTTCAACAAGGTCACTCATTTATGCCACACATCTGTTGAATGTGACCTCGATATCTGACCAACCAGAACAGAACAAGAAATCCAGAGGTTTCTGAGAAAGTGGGTTGTGGGAAGAGCTGCACCATTTAAAAGTGTCAGATGATACGAGAACATTAGGAGCACGTCAGCTTGCATAAAGATTTTTGGGAAACAGTTGAGCTGTATTTAGCATCTGAGCTTTGCTCATTGCTGGAATGGAACAGTCGTGTATTTCACTGACAGTATTTACCTTTTTTGTCCCAAAGTGGTTTAGCAGACCTGTTAAAAAAAGGCAATAATAGATGTTTAATGTGTGTACTCTAATGACAATGAGTGCCAAAAATAACACAAATACATCACAACAAGAAGACGGAGTTTTACAGAAAAATAGAGAAGAAGGTCACAACCTTTTTGTCTTCCTCCATATGAGGTTTTTTTCTCAATCAGAGAAGCTTCACTCGTGCCTCCGTGAGCCAATCAGAAACACATGTCCGACAAGTACGATGCAGAAAGGCTTCGCTTTCTGGACCGGCGAGGAGGTTTAAACGGAGACGGCGGGGGTTTTACGAGGCTTCCGTGATTTAAGCTGGATTTATGTTCGGCTCCTGACAGTTCACTTTAGCTCTTTTATGACACAGAGAAAATAGAAAGCTGATGGAAGGGAGAAGGGAAGGCGTGGAGGGAGGTAAGGGCAACAAAAACCCCAGTTCAGGATGGATAACAAAAGGGGGAATGTGTGCCAAAAAAAAGTGGGGGGTTCACTTTGAAAGATGTGGGTTGAAAAAGATGAAAATCCAGTCTCTGTAAGACATCACAGTCTGAACATCAATAAACAATTTTGTATTAAATCATTTTCAGGTGGTCATTATGGTTAAATCAGTGAAACGTGGATAAGAAAAACACACAGGAGTAAAGTTAATCATAGAGCTGGAAAAAAACGACAATTAACCCGGAAAACTCTTTATTTAAAACGGTTTGAAGTTAGAGAAACAGTTGAAGAAACAAAAGAAAGGGTGAGAACTTTCAAAAAAAAACAAAAAAGTTGGAAAAGGCAAAGAGGGCAGAGATATGCAAAAGGAGAGAGTCCACATGAATTGTTTTTCCAACAGTTTTTGTTGATACAAAATTGTGGTTGCGAGAGTCGAGGAAAGTGACTTGCAGCCACTTAATGACAGGGCAGAGGCTGATTAGATAAAGATGTTTAAAGATGGAAAACAGGAAATTGTTTCCCCTTCCTGTGACTGTTTATACTGGATTTCCTGCGTGGCTTCTCTTTGTGCACAAACACACTTACAGATGAACAAGACAGAATTAAGTTTTTGAAACTAAGGTCTCAGTCACAACTGCCCTCAGGGGGGAATATGGGCTGTCTGCAAAAACAAAATGGTCAAACATGTGAAAGGCACCCAGGTGGCCCAGTAAATGGCAAAGTTGTAGACAGCTCAGTGAGTCTGCGATAACATTCATGTACTTTGTTTTCTACAAGCATACTGATGACAGCTCAAAATGATCACTTAAACAACATGTAAGGGTAAGTAAGAGTGAAGTAGGCGAGAACACAGTCGTACGGATTTTTAATTTTACAAACCCCTCATTGCGCACAGAGTCCTTATCAAGTGATAAGTTCTCTCTCCTTGCGAGGAACCTGACTGTTATGCTACGCTCACACCGGCTTTGGTAACGCATGTTTTCAGGCGACCGCGTCCAATGAATAGTCTTTGTGAAACGCATGTATATTAGCGTTTCGGGCTTCCGTGTTCAAAACTCTCGCATTCATGCATCACTACGAAAAAATCTGTTTTTGGGCTTTACAAACAAAACGTGCATTCACTGAATGCACGTTGAACGTTAAACCAGTTGAACTTTGATCAATCGGGGATTTGGTAGTGACAAATGGGTAGTGTCCTTTTTAAATTTGCAGAAGTTATAACTGTTTGAAATTGATCATGGAGGAGCAATGAACAATGGCAGTTTGTGCCCCGCTAGAATTCTTTGACACTAAGTCTTTCAGATATCGAAATAGAGCTGTGAAAGAAAAAGCCCTGCAAGATTTGACATTTGGCACCAAGCTCTGCTAGCTGTAGGTGCATGTGCTTGTTTCGGGTAGCATCAGTACTAGGGGTCAGTACTGATGACTGTACTACTGACTAGAGTGTGGCATAAGGGTCCCGTACGACAGCATTACCCATACGTCATAAGTGCATGCAACTTTTATTACCCTTCATAATACACTTACCACACATACAACAATGGTACTTTGATGAACTGCAAGACATACCTCCCTTTAAGATGCAGCCGTTCATGTCTACGGTCCTTCACTGGCATGGACAACCCAACCCCCCCTGGGGGCTGACCTGTACAGGTCAGCCACCCTAGAGCTTTAGTAGAGTCTAAGGAGGGGTCTGAATCTTTTTTTATTTATTCTTGTAGATTTTCCACGTTTGTTTCCATCTTTGTTTTTGACGCTGTGACTTTAATACCAGATATATCTGTGAAGAATCTCAATCATCCAGGATTGTATACCGGTTCTGTAATACCAGAAGGGCAAACTAACTAAGTCCAGATGTACCTTTTCAAACTTTTTCTGATTGGGTAAAGGAAAGTGAGAACAGACAAACGAATTATTGCGGGGTCATGCTTGTCCTCTTCGACTGTTTCTCCGCAGCATCTTGGTCCTGGAGTAACATAAAGGATGAGTCAGATAATGTACTGGTTACCGTATGTTTTCTGTGCAGAAAGCAAGCTTTGGCATGTTGGGGTACAAACGCTCTACTGTTCTAATGCTTTGCGATGGGTTTGAGCTCCAAAGAAAGTCCCGCACGTTGTTGCTCAACCTCTGAGTCATGCTTTAACTTTCCCCCTCTCCTTCCCTTGAATTTTCTTTTTCTTGGAGCTTTTTTTCATCAGTTGGCAAACACTTTTTTTAAAATGTTGTTCTCTGAATAAAAAACTATAATTATGTAGAAATAACAAGTTTAGGCAAACTTGAGTGGTTAAGATGAGCTCCAGAAGCCTGTGACGCCATGTAGGATGAAGCAGGCACTGTATATATGATGCTCATATTTATCTCCATCAATGGAATATAGTACATTTTCATCTCAAACTTGCATCCTTTATTTCATACTCAGGAGCTGGAGAACCTTCAGATCCAGCTGGAGGAGGTCCGATTCTTTGACCTGTTTGGTTACAGGGAAGACCAGCGGAGCTGGCTCTGCTTCATGTGCAACAACCCAGAGAAGGCCACAGGTAGCCCACACACCTACACAATAGCTGCCCTCTGAATATCAGAAGTCAACATGTTTTTTGCTTGTATGCGATTGAACACACTTTCACTTCACTTTTAGCTGTTTCGGTCATGAAAAATAACATTTTACTTTAAAAAAAAACGTAGGATACCTGAGCAAAGACAACCTGCTTAACCATGGTTTTGTGTCAGTCTCAGTGCTGTGACTCCATTGTAATTCTTTTTACACTTTATTGAATTCAAACTGTCAAAACAGTATATATGTTCACTTTAAATGTTTTTGCTGTTTGTGTTTGTTTTTGTTTCAGAAATGGACCACTTTTGCTGTTAATTAGATTAAAGAACATTTAACCAAAAGATGAAAGGGAATCAAAGTTCTTTCTTTGTATGCATTTAGTATAATAACAGAATAAAACTAAAAATAAAATAAAACATGTAGTGGGAACATAAGTATAGCTTAAGGGGCACTGGGTAATTAACCTTTATTGACAGAGGGACGAAGACAGAAGCAGCTGGATGAATTTGGAGTCATGTACAGTGAAAGAGTTGTACACATAAACCCTGAACCAAAACATTGTGTGAGAAAAACTTATTTTCTGATCTCAAAAGAAGAAACTGTTATAAGGTTCTTCTTTTTAAAAATGTATTTCAGCCTACATGTGGAAGAATTTGTGGCTTGAGTTATAAATATTGTAATGTGTAAAAGTGTTTATGTCTTAGGATTATGATTGTAGCTATGAAAGAAAGATGTGATCTTGATTTTGTTTTTGTAAGAAGATGAGCATTTCTTTTTAATTTAATTTTTGTGTGTCGGTCAGAGGTGATGATCGTAAAACTACAGTAGATCTATGGTTTCAGCCTCAGGAACTGGTTTTAGGTTTTAAATCTGCCAGTATCTGTTTTGTTTTTTTTCAGCCTAAATGGAAACAGTTCTTAGTTTTTACGTGTAGAGTAAGGCCGTTTTAAACAGATGGTTCTGAAGAATTATGGAGGTAAAAATGAGTGGGACTGGCTTTGGAATGAAGATGACGTTTCACTAATGAGTAGCTTTAAAGTTGCATGACCGCTCAGATCTTTGATGGCAGCTAATAAGAAGCCAGCAGGTTTTTCAGGCCAAAGGCAGAGAGGAATCCGGTTGGGATAAAGGTTCAGGAAAAGTTTTAGTTAACCTTCTTTTTTGCTTGTTGATTTAAAGCAGGAGGTAAAAAAGAGATCTTATAAATGTCTTTACATAACTTAAATGAAGGTTATTATGACAATTAATAAATAATAAAACGGAAAACTATGGACCCTTAAGTAAAACTCAGTTAGGGTAAAATAAATACACCCTAATTGGTTCCACAGGACTTGTAGTTTGTTTATACCTATTATTCAGAATAAATGCTTCATTCAGTGAGTACACTTATTTTCCAGGTCACTTAAATCTCTCACAGTTGTCAGCAATAATAAAGTCAACTCATAAATAAAAAAATAAGTCAACCTTTTTCTAAGGTTAATTTAAGTGAAAAATCCTTAAAACTGGAGGGTCATCAAACATTTACTATTATTTTATATTCATTGTTTAAGTTCTGAATTTCTATCTTTTATTTTTTACTAATTTAAGGTTTGCTTCCTGATTTTTTATTTATTTTTCAGCAGCTAGCCGTCACTGCTTTAGGAACACTTAACAACACATTTGGAGCTAATGTTCCAAACACTTGAAATCATTTTCATTTTACTTTAAGCACCAAAGCTTAGCTCAGGTGTGTTTTTTATCTTTATTAATTAACAAAAGTGATTCCCATATACAAAAAAAAATGGTTTAATTTGTAACCCTTGTGCCATCCTAGGCACTTTAACATTGGGAGTTGGGTCATCTAGACCCACTAGACAGTGCTCTGAACCTTTTTTCTTCAATGATTTGTGATCTTCACTGGTGTCCATGGATTACATGAAATCTTTCCACCTTTATCCACCTTTGTCATGGTAGGAACAACACGTCAATGTAAGGGTGGGGTCATCTAAGATAGCACAAGGGTTAAAGGTAGGTACTCTGGGACATTGCTGGTTGGATGATAACGTCTATTCACCTTTTCAGTCAGTCATGGTAATATCTTCCAACAGATGATATTTCTTTAAGCTTCTGGCTTAAAGTTCAGTGATTCCTTAATCAACTGTTCTTCACAGTTTGGGTTAAACATCCTTCTGTTTTCCCTCATCTTCAAAACTCTAACATCATCATCCAACCAGTGATGTAACATAATACCTACTTTTGTTTTTTTTAATATTTATTTTTAATTTTTTTTAACATTTCACTTATTTTTGTTTTACAACATTTTTTTTTGCTTTTTGGTTTCTGTTTTTTATTAGTTTTTTTTTAAGATATAAAGATGTTTTTCTATTATTTGCTTATCTTTTTAAGTTGTTGTTGTGATCTTTGTGTCTGCATTATGTGATTTGTTGATTTGATTTGCACTTCAGGGCCAAAGTTGAATGATGGTTTTAAAAATGGCTCACAGAATCTAAATATTAAACCAAAAATGAAGAACAGTGAGCTGATGCTTTATCTCAGCAATATTTTGAGTCTCTGAGAATGATGCACTTTTCAGTTCTTTGTTTAACTTCATTTGATTTATTATACACAGCTGCAAAGTGGGGAGCTATGAAGTGAAGTTTAATACCTGAATAGAAAATGTTTACTTGAAGAGGAACTTTACCAGCAGTGAAACATCACTTTTTGGATAAACCATCTGGCAGGGTTCTGCAGGAACTAAAATTAGGAATCAGATAGGATTACAGCGCAGTTTGTTTACATGAAAATGTCCATAAACTGAAGAGCACAGCAGCTCATGTGACTCACGTGAATAAGGGCAACTATGTTAAATTACATCAGTGAATCATCTCTTCAAACAAGGGATTTGGAGTCGGTCTTGGAGAAATCTGTCATTTTTCCATAATTTCCAGACATCTCAGTTTCTTTTACAAAAGCATGCTTTTATTTTGAAGCCAACATGGTGATTTTTTAATGCAGTACTCTAATAAAAGCTTTCTGGCCTGACCTGGAATCTCAAAAGTCTTTCAGAATGAGCGTAAATGACTCATGTTTTAATGGTTGATGACGTAAAAACCAAATTGAGATGATGAATTTTTTTTCAATCATGAAGGACAGACTGGAGCCAGTAGTTACAGCAACTCTACTATACTTGATGTTATACTGCCGACTTTAATGGCCAGAATGTCTTTGAAGTGCGCGCTAATGACCTGTGTGTGTGTGGGTGTTGTGTGTACTATGGTTTTTTGCTCCATTTTCACTCTGAGGGGCTTCAGATTGTGGACCTTAAGGACGGAGAACAGATGTGTCCAAATTCATCTGCATCATCTGAAATTTAAAAAATGACTTTGTCCGGATATTAAAGACCTTTTTCAACCTGAGCTTCTTTCCAGATCAACTTGTGACGGCTGCTTGAGTCTATAGTTATCCAGGGAAGCTGTAAACATGTGGATTTGCACAAAAACATCTGCAGATGTACATCCAGACCATAGAGCAAAGGCATGGAAACCTACAAGAGGATAATTAAATAGGTTTAAAGGTAATTTATAGTAAACGGTCAGGACAGAGGGTTGTTTAAAGAGTTCAGGATGAGGACTGGTCAACTTAGCGAGGACTTGAATGACAGGAATTCCTGAATGAGGCTTGATTATCTTAATGTGAGCCTACCTGATGGAGTGTGTCATTCAGTTTTGGACTATGTATTGGGTTGAAAGAATTTTTTTCTTTTTATTTATCAAGGGCCACAAAAAAACCACCTCTATTTAGACAGACTCCAAGTTTTGAATATGTGCCAAGTCCCCCCCCCCTAATGCCATGAGTGCCCTCCTAAAATGTGACGCCCTGCAAAAATCCTAAATTAAATAACGAAATGAAAATTACTACAAACCCCCCCCCCCCCCCCCCACAAAAAACAAAGACAAATACGAAACATTCATAAAATAAGGATAAAAGGTATATGTATGGATGGACGGATAGACAAATAGACAGACATAAAAAGAAAAAAAAAAAGATAAATGCAGTCTCAACAGGACACAAACCAGTGTCCTGCTTGTGCCTGTCCCAAGCCCGGTAGATTCAGAGGGTAGTGTCAAGAAGAACAGTTAACCTCAAACAAATAAGACATTTCAAAAAGATCAAAGGAGAGGATGGATGTCTATGCAAAGATGAACTGACATGATTGTGTGGCTTCTTTACATTTTAGGGATGACTTGCCCCCCTGATATTCTACCTGCACCCCATAGTGGAGCTGGCTAAATCCAGGCCTGATAGGCTGAGTCTTGGATGGAAGACTATTTGTCTGAGGATTATCAGTCAAAAATAAAACCAGAAAAGTAAAAGAAAAAGTGAAAAAATTAAGGAAAAGAAAGAAACCCGTAAAGTAATAAAGCATCACGGGGCACCTCAGGGCACTGAGGTTCAGAGATGGACTCATTTGTAAAAGTTTTTTTAAACGCTCTTATTTTTTTTCCTCTCTTTCTATTTTTAACCTTTTTTTATGTTTTTTTTGCTGTTGTTGCTGCTGTTGTAACACAAACGTTTTCTTTACGGGGTCTGTCTGGTCATCATCCGCCCGTGCTATTGATGAAGGCTTTAGGACATCGTTGCTTTTTTTTTTAAATAAATACATAAAATAAAGTACATTGTGAACCTTTATTATCTTTATGTCTGGTTGTGTGTGGCTCTATGATGGACTGGACCCCACCTTTGGTCAGCAGTATCTGGTTAGGCTCCACAAACCCCAAAACGGGATCAAGCAAGTGTGGAAAATGTGTGTGAGCTCAGTCAGCACAGAAAATTTCAAATGATGCCACTAAACACAATTAGACCACAATTTAAACATTGAATCCCTCATGGGAGGACGTGCCTCGATGAACTATAAATCTGATACATTTCTGGGTAAAGGTATCGGGTTATTCCGATTTTTTTTTTTTGTCATAACAAGCTTGAAGCAAAGCTCATTATAAGTTCACCCAACACAAGCGCAAAAACCACCCATGAAGACATTATACTGATTGTAAGCAGCATAAGGTAATGATGGAGATGGATGTTAGATGTGGTCATGTGACCCTTTGGTTCTTGAAGGCAGTTCTTTACCTCCATGCTCGTCTCAGTCTTGGCTGAAGAAGACGCCACTGAAGCTGACAAGCGACTAATAGATGTTTGTCAGCCAACTTTCTGCTGGAGTTCAGACGAGTCCCAAAGCTTCAGAACTGGACAAAACTCTTTCCAGGCTGACACATGAACACAACTTCCTTTCCATCTTCTATCATGCTTCCATTTTAGTTATTTCTGGAGGCAAAACGTCTGGGTGTGTTTTAGGAAATCAAACTACACTCTCCACAAAATGACGCTAATCGCAGTTCATTAATGATTCAATGGGGCGGGGGATTGGGAGATACCTGGGGCCAGCCAGGTTTTGGATGGATTGTCTTACCTTATAAATCAAAAGTGTAAGTTTAATAAGTGTGTTTTCTACTCTGGTTTTCATGAATTGCAGATTTGGACTTCTACCAGCTTATGAGTACCGTGCTGTAACGTTCTCACTAGGAGTAAATTAGAATTCTTCATGATATGTCCCTTTTTTTTCCGTCTTTTGTCAGTTGTGAACCAGGAAGGTCAACCTCTCATTGAGGGGAAGCTGAAGGAGAAGCAGGTCCGCTGGAAGTTCATCAAGCGCTGGAAGACCCACTACTTCACCCTGGCGGGAAATCAGCTGCTTTTCCGCCGGGGCAAATCGGTACGTAGGCGCTGAAAGCGAAACCTCCCACATTAAGAAACTCCATGACAGCATGAAAAGGTTTGATTTCCCTCTGGAGGATGCAGTGGGACTAGCTGGAGCAAACTCTGGCTCTGCTAAGTCTAAGGGGGGGGGGTCCTCAAGCCAAAGAGTGATGCTGCAACAATAAGTCATTCTCACCCTTAAATAACAAAAAGGATGTGAACAATTAGGAAGCAGAGAAAAAAAGGGTTCATCTTTGCGCATTCGAACGAGTAAAGGAAGGAGGAGTGAGCTGCTCTCTGGCCTACAGCATGATTTAATCACACTGAAGTGTGTTGGAGGTGTCACTTCTCTGGAAAGTTTGGCGCAATATCTCAAACACATTAGTTTCTAGCAGTTAAAATGTGGTTTAAAAAAAGCCATCATTACTTTCTGGACATGTGCAAAAATATGTTTTCAGGGTTTGTCAGTATATTATTTTGATTGACAAAAGCTTTTGTTGTTTGGAAAGACGATTTTTTTTTTTTCTTTTGGGAATTTCGCTACCAAAGTTCTAACTGTTTCCAAATTCTGGAAAGTTTAAAACATCCCAAAATCAAACTACAAATTGACTCCTATTTTCCACTGACTCACAAGACAAGTCATGCTGGGAACCCTTAACTTCACTCACTGACACATTATCCACGTGTTTAACCCTTGTGCTATCCTAGGCACTTTACCATTGGGAGTTGGGTCATCTAGACCCACTAGACAGTGCTCTGAATCTTTTTTCTTCAATGATTTGTGATGTTCACTGGTGTCCATGGATTACATGAAATCTTTCCACCTTTATCCACCTTTGTCATGGTAGGGAGAACACGTCAATGTAAGGGTGGGGTCATCTAAGATAGCACAAGGGTTAAATGTGCTGCAATATTGACTCCGTCACAAGAACAGGCAGACGGCTGGATCCAAATGCAGCAGGTTTATTAGCTCAGCTCAAAATCCACAAAGCTAGATCAGGGTCAGGCAGGGAGGAGTCAATAACAGGCATGACATCATCAAAGGAGAGACAGGGTAGTCAGGATCCTTACATGTGATCAGCTGAAGACAGCTGTAGTCCCAACTCTCTTCAGCTCACTGACCAGTTTTCCCCCATATAGTTCTGGGCTGCTTCCTCACCAGGTGAATTCTTGCATGGCGGAGAGAAAATTGTCAGTGATCTTGCATTTCTTCTATTTCCTAATAACTGATTCAACAGTTGATCTCTTCTCATTACTTGTCCCTGGTGTCCTTTGACAGCTCTCTGGTCTTGGTCATGGTAGAGAGGTTGCAATCTGACTGTTTAGGGTGTGGACAGGTGTCTCTTAACCCTTGTGCTATCTTAGATGACCCCACCCTTACATTGACGTGTTCTCCCTACCATGACAAAGGTGGATAAAGGTGGAAAGATTTCATGTAATCCATGGACACCAGTGAAGATCACAAATCATTGAAGAAAAAAGGTTCAGAGCACTGTCTAGTGGGTCTAGATGACCCAACTCCCAATGTTAAAGTGCCTAGGATAGCACAAGGGTTAAACAGAGAACCAACAGGTGGCAATAATATAGGTAACCAGTGGAGGATAGAAGAGCTTCTTAACAGGTCTGTGTGGAACAATTCTTTTTCTTGTTGTGCATCATTATAGCAATAAATTCTTTAAAAAACAAACAATGTAATTTTCTGGATTCTGTTTTACATTCCGTCTCTCACAGTTGAAGTGTATCAATGATGAACATTACAGACCTCTCTGATCTTTTTACGGGGGACTGACAAAAATCAGCCGGCACAGGACCTGTTGGTATATCAGTTAGTTGTTTCCCCCCACAATAATATTTAATGTGGCAATGTCTGTAATGTCTATGGAAAACATGTTTCTAAAAAGGTTTTGCTTCAATCGAATTCTTAATTTTGAGAAAACACAACAGTTTAAATGAGGTCCTTGTGATTTTTTTTATAGTCTGTCAGCTGATCAACAGCTTTAAGTTCCGTAGTTTCCACATAACAACAATTTCACAATAAGACTTTAGTAGGAAACAGACCTTCAGCACAGCTGGAACTAAGTGGGCTTCATGTGAACGCGCAGAAATCACATAAACACACCCCAGCAAGGATGTGGACCATTTCACTGGGTCCTGCAGCTTTCTCTGGATGTTTGATTGGAACTACTAACTGAGGTAAAAAGAGAACCACGTTTGAGAAAACAAACACTCAACAGAAACCAGAGGAGGGCAAGACTAGTGTTGTTGAATTTACTGCCCCCCTTCCCAAAAAAAAACAAAAAAAACCCACAGAACAAAAAGGTTGTATTGTTCGTTCCGCTTTTGGTTTGTGTTGAGGTTAGACATCCTGGAAACAATGTAAGGATGCTGACTGTGATGGAGTAATCAGGAACACAAATCTTTCTTTGTGCTCCGATTGTGCAAAACGGGACCAGATGCAAATTCGAGGGGTTTGGGCCTTCTGCTGCTCGGTGTGAAGCGTTTTTGTTCTCCCCACAGAAGGACGAGCTGGAGGATTTTCCTATTGAGCTGAGCAAAGTGCAGAGTGTCAAGGTGACTGACATCCTCCTTTTTTTTGAAGTTATTGCTAAAAGGGCTGCATGATATGAGGAAAAGTAATCAATATTGCAATGACGATATGACATGAGATAATAAGACAAATAGCAAAACACTAAAACTAATACATCATTTCCAAGTTGTGTTTAAATAAAAGTCATTATAACTTAAATTATTCTCCAAATGACCATGTCAGCATAGGAGGTTGGCGCCTACCATAACAGGGCTCCATTTGATTGGTCAAATGCTTAAAAAACTCCATGTTATTTGTTAAATAAATTGTTTTAGAATTAGTATGAAACCATTTATGGCAGTTAATGCCATCTTTTCTAATATGCGTAAAGCACAGTCTGATATGTTGATGATGAAACATTTGCTATATATTATGCTGGCCTAATTGCTAAATATGCTGGCTTACTTGTTATTTTGTTTTTGTTTTAACTTTTTTTTGTCTATCCTTTGTTTGAATTTTATTGTATAAAAGAAATGTTAGTTTTAACAATTTAATGTAGACATCTGGCAGTATTAAAGCTTATTGCTTTATGGTCAACTTGGTCTACAAAGATTAGTCGTTTTCAAATTCAAATTCAAATTAATTTTATTTATAAAGCACCTTTCATGTCAAACAGACAGCTCAAGGTGCTTTCCATATAAAACAAACAAGAATACAATAAAAACAAACCCCACATATGAAATAAAATCATTAAATAAACCCCTCATAATAAAACACACAAAAACAAGCACAAGTAAAAGAGAAATGACATATCATCATATTTCCAAATCCTGACACAAAAGTGAAGATAAGTCCATCGCCTTCACGTTGTGTTTTTTTTTATCTTAGGTGGTCACAAAAAAGCGCAGGGATCGGGGTTTGCCGCGGGCCTTCGAGATCTTCACCGACAGCAAGACGTACGTGCTGAAGGCGCAGGACGAGAAGCACACAGAGGAGTGGCTGCAGTGCATCAATGTGGCCGTGGCTCAGGCCAAAGAGAGGGAGAACAGAGAGGCTACCACCTACCTGTGAGAGCCACGTCCACACAGGTAGTTCCTCCCCTTTGTGGTGCTCAACAACGATGGAGCAGGATTGTTTAAACCAAGCAACAATCCTGAAGAGATGCAGGTTGGAAACCAAGACTCTGGATGGACGAGCCCAACAAGTATCAAGGGTTTTCAGTATCTATGCAGCAGAGATCGGCGTTACAGTCGGCAAGGTTCACTAGACGGTCAAACTGAGTAAATGGGAGTTTGTTTTTCTCGGATTTCCACACAAACAGAAGCAGCAAATGTTCAAACCTGGCATTGACAACAACAGCTGAAATCTTGGAAGGATGAGATCTGTTTCTGTAGAACCCATGATTTTGGTCGGTTTAAGAGAAACAAAAATAAGTTTTGTGATGATCAGATAAGGAGGGGCACTTTGTTTAGTTTTTAGGAGGAAAGCTTGTAAAGAAATCTTTTAGTGCAACAGAAGGGATTTTATCTTCGTTACCGAGAGTTGGGGTGTATTGACACTGGGAAAGTCAGTTGGTCCTGACCAGGTCTGCTTAATTTGATCCGGATCAATTCCTGAAGCTTGTAAACAAAACCACTTGACTAAAGATCTCTTTAGTCATTGGCCAGGATTTATGAGGGCGGGGCAAAGCAACCAGGGAAAAATGAATGGAAGTTCTGCGCTCTGCAGCCCTTGTCGGGATAGTTCACTTGTTCAAACTGTACATCTCACAGACTGATTTTGACCCCAAGTACAACCCTCTTTATTGCTTCTTTGGTTCAGTAGAAGAATGCTGCAAGGAGGCCGATAAGGGTCACTGAAAGGGTTTATGACACATAGATTGTTGGGAAAACCGTGTGAAAAGCAATGTTTGTCACGTTAAAAGTCGTTTTAATGAGCCTGCATTGATCCGACCACATTTCAATGAGTCGCTGTCTCAAAGTTGTTCCACATTTGTCTCCTGCTCATGCTTTCTGCCTTCCTACCCTGTTTACGTTCCACAATGCCCGGCTACGGTGGCCGGTTTGGTTCAGTTGTTCCGCTCTGAGCACGGAACATATTCAGACAGAGGAATCTCAGAGCGAACCGAAGCTCAGTCCGATTGGAAACAACCAAAGACCACCTCCAAAGATGGGTCAGAGAGCGGTTCCTGGTCCCGGACCAGGGTCTACTTGGTTGTATTCAGACTGAGGATTTGTTCCGGATTATCAGGGGAAACAAACTCTGGTTCACCTTAGGCAAACCTAATGTGTCCAGTCTGAATGCAACCTTTGACTCTTCCACCTTTTATGGCACTGTGCAAATGCATTGAAGGAGAAACAGATTCCCAGCCAAGCCTAAGCAACACCACAGTGAATTCAGTGGATGAGTCCATAGGTGCAAAGCTGCAATAAACTGCTCCAATAGTTTTTTAAGGAACCAAACTGCTCACAGCTAAACGGGACATGTTAAACATTTGGGTCAACTCTCAGCTGTGGTTTAGTATAACATCTCCAGCCGTTTTACAGTGCAGCCTTTCATAGTGCCAAGGTCCATACAGCAGACTTTATTTTGTTTCCTCTGCAGTAGAAGTAAAGGAGAAACACTGACAGAGGCGCCAGATTCTGATACACTGAACATGAACTCACAGAAAAACACCTAAAAAGTGAGAAATACAATCGATTAGCAGCAAAACTGAAGACTTCCAGGTTATTTAAGAAGTTTTTTGTGTCAATTCTCTGTAAAAACGTTGCTTCAGTCAGAGGCAATAAAAATAGAGACAAAATGTTCTAAAATGTGAATTAATTTCTGTTAGATCATGTTTTCGTGTCAAACTTGTAAATTTAACTAATTTTTAGAGTAGTCCTACCCAATGTGGAGGTTAAACCTAAAGTAAAATAAGAAACGCCAAAGTGTCATTGAGAGTTTGATGGCTTAGTAACAGTAACATAAATCTGTGAATTCATTAATTAAGACAACTGTAGGCTTTTTTGTTTTAAAATAACAGATTCTTTTTCCAGGGTTAGGGATTAACAGAACTTCAAATTGTAATTTAATTGTCCAGACTGACGCATTTGGGTAAAATAACATTAAATTTTTCAAAATAAATTTTGGCCTCAAATACAAAAGGGGTTTATACAAATATGCACCTGATGTGTCTGAAGCTAAATAACCCCTTATTGTTACATTAAAATCTGAGGTTTTATGCTCTTATCCAATTGTTTAGTTGATGAAAAAGTTAAAAAAGAAAAGGAAAGAAATAATGGTTTCCATGTGAAAATCCCCTCACTTTCAGTGGGTTTTTTGCTTCATCTTCAGCGATCCGTTAATTTATTTTTATGTTTTGGGAAAAATATTAGTAATGTTAAAGTTTTACACTGCACTTTTGAGAAGTTTTGTTTCCAAGTGTTAAATCTGTGATTGTGTTTATACTTAAGAAAGCCCATTAAATCTGTGATCTGATGGGTGATGATGATTAGAAATGATGATGATTTCATTGACTCAAACTATCTTTAAAAATCGAAATCACTGAATGAACCTGCTGTAGTTTTTGCCAGAAAAGGAATTTCTATTTTTTTTTCATTTTCTATTTTTTTTTTGAGCCAAAAAGAAACGTACGTATAAATTCACAAATGAAATTATTTCTGCAGGATTTTCTGATGAAGTTACCTCCGATTAAATACCGTTTTAATGAAAGCTTCATTATTACTTTAGAGGGCATGCAGCGCTGTAAGCCCGTTCAGCTGATCAGAGATCTTTAACCCTTCTGCTATCTTAGGCACTTTAACATTGGGAGTTGGGTCATCTAGACCCAACTAGACAGTGCGCTGAACCTTTTTTCTTCAATGATTTGTGATCTTCACTGGTGTCCGTGGATTACATGAAATCTTTCCACCTTTATCCACCTTTGTCATAGTAGGGAGAACATGTCAATGCAAGGGTGGGGTCATCTGGACCCCATAGGATAGCACAAGGGGTATATGAGAACTGGGAGAATTTATCAAACACTTTGAACGTTCGACGTGGGGGATCAGCAGCAGGCACCATCTACTTTATTATCGAGGCATCTGATTGGTCAGTTTATGACTTGCATAGCTTGCACTCCTCATCTGCCCCCCCCCCCCCCCCCAGCTGGTTGTTTCTACCAGTCGCATGGTCACCACGGGGGGCAGAGCAGTCAGTCGCTCTAAACCTCTCTAATTACAAAAGCTGACTCATGATTCTACCACCCACTCTGCTTTTTAACGTGTATTTTAATTGCAATTGTTGTAGTTATTTTTTCTTTGACTCTTTTCTTTTGGAAGGCAATGAGTGTCCAGAAGCCTAATTAATAAAATGTATCAATGTTATTATTACTACTACAGATAAATATGACAAAATGTTTGGATTATCAATGTTTAATGTTTAAAAAAAAAGGCATAAGAGCAATAATGGTTCTTCTGACCAACAGAATGACAGAGTAATACCTGTTAGTTTCTGATTTTGGCTTTTATGAGCCAGCAGGTACTTCCTGTTTGGACCGCCAGGGGGGAGGAGTCACTCAGTCCAGTTCTCATATACACAATTTGTCATCCTATATTCCCTCCTCATTCCTCTCATTTATGACCCACAAGCGTTTGAGGGCGGCTCAAGTCCAAACGGGATATAAACATGAATGTTTGCAATAAGATCTCACATTGAACACTTGAAAGGTCTTTAGGTCAATACTTACAACTCATAATGTGAAAAACATTTTTTTTCTGCCCAGCATCCTTTTCCTGTTGATGGTCTTGTGTTTTGAATGTGGAGCTGCCATGTTGGGCTGGAAGGGCTGTTCTTGCTGGCATGAACGGTTTTCTGCGTCTGAGCCGTTCAGGGAGCAGCTGTCGTACTGTAGCCGAGTGTCCGACACTGGAGGGCAGTGAACGCCTCCTCCTGCTCCGAAGCACAAAACCATCCAACCGGAAGACTGCTGGACCATCAAAACAGTGTGAAGCGGGTGGGATTGAGCTAAACAAATCAGATCTGATTTATACATGTTTCTCTTACGTCACTGGATTCGTGTGATTTGTTTTATATTTATTGTTTTGCAACATTGCTGTCATGTGTGGACTTGTGTTTCACTTCTCTGATTTAATGTGAAATTGAATTTGATTGTAACACTGGCCTGTTGCATGTTTACTTTTCTTCTGAGATGATCGTCAAATAAATCTGAAGGATGAACTCGTTCTTCGGCTCCTTTTGAAAGCAGTTTGCAGCAGCAAATGTTCAGAAAAACACGGATCTGCAGCCATGAACCGTGTGGAAGCGCAGACTGAAGGAGAAGCCTCGTTGTGTGACCCTTTATTGGGTTTTGTTTTGTTGTACATCTGGAACCTTTACCTATTTAACTGGTTCAAATTTTAAAATGTTTAACTTTTTGAACATTGAGAAGGGTGCCTGACAGTTTTATCTTCAAAACTCAGGAACTTTTCAAATGATTCAACCAAAACTGCTTTTTAAAACTCATCTGAATAGAAATGGCAGAAGGGGATTTTTGGAGACACATTTTTTCTGATAAACAGTCATAACACCAACATTGTCACATAGTTCTGATTTTTTCTTCCAGCAAAACGCAAAATGCCTCCTTTCATAAAATCCTCACAGAAAATACATCAATCTCGTCAGTTACTCCTGCAGATTGTACAGCTGTCACCTCAGTGATCCCAGATTACACTATTTTTGTTTACATACTATTTATACTATATATATATTTTTTTAAATCAGCATTGAAGGCCATTTTAAATGTATATGCATCTGCTAATCTCTGCTTCAACTATTTTTTTTAAACCCACCGCTGTGAAGTTTGAATTGCTGCACAAAGCAGTTGACTGCAGACCGACAGCGCCATCTGGTGACAGAAAGACTAAACTGCACTTCTGTCGTTCTGCCTCCTATTCCTCTTGCTCCGTCACGGTTCACTCAGTTTTGTTTCTCTGACTTAACATTCAGCACAGGTCAAAGTTTAGTGGCATTACTCTTTTATTCATGAATAAAAATTGGGCAGAGACGTGCAGACTAAAAACCAGTGTTACAAATAGCAAATCTTAAAAGTTCTCTTTTCCAAATCAAGTCCGGTTTTCCTGCTGGAAGAGAAAAAATATATATAAAGATAACTAAAGCATAACCAGTTTTCTTATTGAAGCAACATAAACCTGTCCAGTACAAAATAAACAAACAAAAGGAACCAAAAA